>NC_086455.1:134478222-135973222 GCF_028390025.1 Pseudophryne corroboree | reverse complement strand
GATATATGTATTACCTCTTCCATACTATGTCCATGCTGCTCTCTGTGGGGCTTATATGATGTGATGTCCTGACGGCTGGTGTCTCTCTTCCAGGCATGCAGATGAAGAGCTCAGAGTGGAAGCAATGCAAGTCTAATGCTCAGGTGTGGAGAACCGGGGGTATGGAGGAGTCCCAGTGGAAAGTAAAGGGATCGGTGACTGACCAGTTCCATCCAGAAGATTGGGACCATCATTTATCTGGGTGTGTAGGCTTGTCCATTTCTCTGTATCTTCCTGTCCATCATACCTCCCTCTCTGCAGGCCTTTCCCTCTTCAGAATGGCTGCTTTATGTCATTATAGAGGTGTTCCCCGTAGCACCATAGGTGCTGTGACCGTGTTATAGCATAAATCAGAGGGAATGCTTCAGTTACCTGCTTATTCCAGTTACCAAATTCTCCAATATGTGTTCATGAGAATACACCTACACCACCCTGACATGTGTCCCACGTACCTGTATATCCTGCACGGCGCTGTCCGCAGTGCGTTACCTGTAATCCCAGCAATCTCCCATATCATTGCACCGTGCCCCTCACATACACAAGGCTCCAATATGTGTCAGTGAGAATACACCTGTACCCAGGGCCGTAACTAGGTGTGTGCTCCGCACATAGCACTGCAGGGTAGGGGGCGCTGTTGACAGCACTTGTCAATTATAAATGATCTAATTAATTTCACTTGCAGTTTCCTCCCTTTTTGAAGCCCAGTATCTACTGACCGCCCCTGTCTCCTACCCCCACCCCTATTGTCGCTACTACCTATACAGCATTTATGGACTTGACTGGAGAGCTCCTTGTTGTTCAGTCGCACTGTCCTTCATTACATTTCAGGATGCTGATGTACCCAGGATACAAACCCATTGCCTATGACATTGCAGTCGGACACACTATTCATTGAGCTATCTGCCCTTGCATAGAAAGCTAGAGAATTCCAAGCTGGAGAGTTCTAACCATTTGAAGTTTACCTTGTACTTTTTGTTAAGGGGTGATAAGCGTTACCTGTAATCCCAGCAATCGCCCATATCATTGTACCGGGTTCACTACGATATGCCGGCGGTCGGGCTCCCAGCATACTGGCGCCGGGAGCCCGACCACCGGCTTACCGCCATTGTGGCGAGCGCAAATGAGCCCCTTGCGGGCTCGCCACGCTACGGGCACGACACTATTTTATTCTCCCTCCAGGGGGGTCATGGACCCCCACGAGGGAGAATAAGTGTTGGTATGCCGGCTGTTGGGATCCCGGCGCCGGTATACTGTGCGCCGGGATCCCGACAGCTGGCATACTGAAGACCACCCCATTGTACCATGCCCCTCACATACCCATCACCCTGTCACCTTACCAGACTCCTGTATTTATACCCAAATAACATAGTGGCAATTGGAGCCTATACCAGCATACATGGTAGTAACAGTCACAAAGCATAAACACACAAATACGATTGTAGTTGTTATTTTAGTTTATTGTTGTTATATTATAGTTGTATATAGATGTTATAAGTTGTTATATTATAGTTGTATATAGATGTTGTTATAGTACAATATAGTATAGTACAACTTATAGATGTTATTCTTTGATGTTAAACAGTTGGTATATGAGGATGGTAAATAATAAGTCCGTTGTTACTTACATCTGGAAGATGGTAGCTGATGTAAGTATCTCGCTGTAAGCGGGTTAGTCAGATCTCTTTGGTTTTCTGCCCAGCTTTGCTCTTATCCACTGGAAGACATTTCTCTTGGATGTTTTCTCTGTGCTGTGGGCATTCTCAGTGTCTTCCTTCTTACATCTCCTCCCCAGCTTGCTCTGTATCCAGGTCCTGACATTGTATTTGGCCTCATCATTTATAGCACCAGTGGTGGTTTTGTCAGGAGTGGTGCAGGCGCTTGTGCACGGCTTGGCCTCTTGTATAATAGTGAGGCCGGGATGTCTTTTCTCACCTGGAGATGTTTTCTGGGTGGTGGTGTAAGGACATTCATGGCAGATGTTTGTATGTGTCTCGGCCACTTTCATGAGATTAAGGCTGGAAGGCCTTCTCCAACCTAGAGACGTTTTCTGGGTGGTGTTGTCCAGAACGTCATGCCAATCATTTATTTGTGGCTCAGTGTCTTTTATGTGAGTGATGCTGGGAGGTCTTTTCTTGGCTGGAGATGTTCTCTTGTTGGTGTTTTTCAGCCATCCATCCCACACATAAAATTTTACCTTAGGATAGTAATAATCTGCCTCAATGATGTCTTCCTCATCGCTGTCATCGAGTGTGATAACGGTGTCAAAGTTCTCAGTATTGCAGATGTCTTCTTCTGCACTGGTGTCATCTGTATCCCAATCAGGTGTATCTGCCTCTCTGCCATCATCTTCATCATCCTCATCATTATCATCATCACCAGTATAGACAGTTGGATAATAATAACTATCGGAGCACGTCTCACTGGTGACATCATCCTCTTCTTCCTCCTCTTCTTCCTCCCCATTGTAGTATACCACTTTTGGGGCATCTTCCATTTCAGCACTGACATACGATGTTACAATTGTGCCGAACGTCACAGCGTGGTAAGTGACCATTTGAAGGTAAATGTCATCGTTCATGTCCGCCTCTTTTATTAGAGTGAGGCCGGGCGGTCTCCTCTCACCTAGAGACATCTTCAGTCTCAGGCTGATAATTCGCTATATTGAATTTCTCTCTCTCTCTTCAAAGCTCCTTCACCAAGCAACTCGTATTGAGAAGTGAGGTTCCAGAGGCAGCAGCAGCCGATTATACAGTGTTTGTGATGTCACAGTGTACTGGCTGACTGACATCATCACCAGCCATCAGCACCAGCCTGGAGAAATGTCCAGCTTGTTTATTTCATCAGTCCATACAGGTGTAGATATCCGTGTTGATGTACAATTACATGCAACCTTCCTACATCATATCCTTCTGGGATATCCTTCAAAACCGCATAAACCCAGTTTTAAGAACAATTAAGTATACAAATATATATACACACACACACACACACACACACACACACACACACACACTTCATGAGTGTCCTGGTTTAAAGAGTTGTATGGTGGCCTATACATACAGTAGATATGTAGATATATATGTGTGTGTGTATATATCTTAGAGATGAGCGCCGGAAATTTTTCGGGTTTTGTGTTTTGGTTTTGGGTTCGGTTCCGCGGCCGTGTTTTGGGTTCGACCGCGTTTTGGCAAAACCTCACCGAATTTTTTTTGTCGGATTCGGGTGTGTTTTGGATTCGGGTGTTTTTTTCAAAAAACCCTAAAAAACAGCTTAAATCATAGAATTTGGGGGTAATTTTGATCCCAAAGTATTATTAACCTCAAAAAACATAATTTACACTCATTTTCAGCCTATTCTGAACACATCACACCTCACAATATTATTTTTAGTCCTAAAATTTGCACCGAGGTCGCTGTGTGAGTAAGATAAGCGACCCTAGTGGCCGACACAAACACCGGGCCCATCTAGGAGTGGCACTGCAGTGTCACGCAGGATGTCCCTTCCAAAAAACCCTCCCCAAACAGCACATGACGCAAAGAAAAAAAGAGGCGCAATGAGGTAGCTGTGTGAGTAAGATTAGCGACCCTAGTGGCCGACACAAACACCGGGCCCATCTAGGAGTGGCACTGCAGTGTCACGCAGGATGTCCCTTCCAAAAAACCCTCCCCAAACAGCACATGACGCAAAGAAAAAAAGAGGCGCAATGAGGTAGCTGACTGTGTGAGAAAGATAAGCGACCCTAGTGGCCGACACAAACACCGGGCCCATCTAGGAGTGGCACTGCAGTGTCACGCAGGATGTCCCTTCCAAAAAACCCTCCCCAAACAGCACATGACGCAAAGAAAAAAAGAGGCGCAATGAGGTAGCTGACTGTGTGAGAAAGATAAGCGACCCTAGTGGCCGACACAAACACCGGGCCCATCTAGGAGTGGCACTGCAGTGTCACGCAGGATGTCCCTTCCAAAAAACCCTCCCCAAACAGCACATGACGCAAAGAAAAAAAGAGGCGCAATGAGGTAGCTGTGTGAGTAAGATTAGCGACCCTAGTGGCCGACACAAACACCGGGCCCATCTAGGAGTGGCACTGCAGTGTCACGCAGGATGTCCCTTCCAAAAAACCCTCCCCAAACAGCACATGACGCAAAGAAAAAAAGAGGCGCAATGAGGTAGCTGACTGTGTGAGAAAGATAAGCGACCCTAGTGGCCGACACAAACACCGGGCCCATCTAGGAGTGGCACTGCAGTGTCACGCAGGATGTCCCTTCCAAAAAACCCTCCCCAAACAGCACATGACGCAAAGAAAAAAAGAGGCGCAATGAGGTAGCTGACTGTGTGAGAAAGATAAGCGACCCTAGTGGCCGACACAAACACCGGGCCCATCTAGGAGTGGCACTGCAGTGTCACGCAGGATGTCCCTTCCAAAAAACCCTCCCCAAACAGCACATGACGCAAAGAAAAAAAGAGGCGCAATGAGGTAGCTGTGTGAGTAAGATTAGCGACCCTAGTGGCCGACACAAACACCGGGCCCATCTAGGAGTGGCACTGCAGTGTCACGCAGGATGTCCCTTCCAAAAAACCCTCCCCAAACAGCACATGACGCAAAGAAAAAAAGAGGCGCAATGAGGTAGCTGACTGTGTGAGAAAGATAAGCGACCCTAGTGGCCGACACAAACACCGGGCCCATCTAGGAGTGGCACTGCAGTGTCACGCAGGATGTCCCTTCCAAAAAACCCTCCCCAAACAGCACATGACGCAAAGAAAAAAAGAGGCGCAATGAGGTAGCTGTGTGAGAAAGATAAGCGACCCTAGTGGCCGACACAAACACCGGGCCCATCTAGGAGTGGCACTGCAGTGTCACGCAGGATGTCCCTTCCAAAAAACCCTCCCCAAACAGCACATGACGCAAAGAAAAATAAAAGAAAAAAGAGGTGCAAGATGGAATTGTCCTTGGGCCCTTCCCACCCACCCTTATGTTGTATAAACAAAACAGGACATGCACACTTTAACCAACCCATCATTTCAGTGACAGGGTCTGCCACACGACTGTGACTGAAATGACGGGTTGGTTTGGACCCCCACCAAAAAAGAAGCAATTAATCTCTCCTTGCACAAACTGGCTCTACAGAGGCAAGATGTCCACCTCATCATCATCCTCCGATATATCACCGTGTACATCCCCCTCCTCACAGATTATCAATTCGTCCCCACTGGAATCCACCATGTCAGCTCCCTGTGTACTTTGTGGAGGCAATTGCTGCTGGTCAATGTCTCCGCGGAGGAATTGATTATAATTCATTTTAATGAACATCATCTTCTCCACATTTTCTGGATGTAACCTCGTACGCCGATTGCTGACAAGGTGAGCGGCGGCACTAAACACTCTTTCGGAGTACACACTTGTGGGAGGGCAACTTAGGTAGAATAAAGCCAGTTTGTGCAAGGGCCTCCAAATTGCCTCTTTTTCCTGCCAGTATAAGTACGGACTGTGTGACGTGCCTACTTGGATGCGGTCACTCATATAATCCTCCACCATTCTATCAATGGTGATAGAATCATATGCAGTGACAGTAGACGACATGTCCGTAATGGTTGTCAGGTCCTTCAGTCCGGACCAGATGTCAGCATCAGCAGTCGCTCCAGACTGCCCTGCATCACCGCCAGCGGGTGGGCTCGGAATTCTGAGCCTTTTCCTCGCACCCCCAGTTGCGGGAGAATGTGAAGGAGGAGATGTTGACAGGTCGCGTTCCGCTTGACTTGACAATTTTCTCACCAGCAGGTCTTTGAAACCCAGCAGACTTGTGTGCGCCGGAAAGAGAGATCCAAGGTAGGTTTTAAATCTAGGATCGAGCACGGTGGCCAAAATGTAGTGCTCTGATTTCAACAGATTGACCACCCGTGAATCCTTGTTAAGCGAATTAAGGGCTCCATCCACAAGTCCCACATGCCTAGCGGAATCGCTCTGTCTTAGCTCCTCCTTCAATGTCTCCAGCTTCTTCTGCAAAAGCCTGATGAGGGGAATGACCTGACTCAGGCTGGCAGTGTCTGAACTGACTTCACGTGTGGCAAGTTCAAAAGGTTGCAGAACCTTGCACAACGTTGAAATCATTCTCCACTGCGCTTGAGACAGGTGCATTCCACCTCCTATATCGTGGTCAGTTGTATAGGCTTGAATGGCCTTTTGCTGCTCCTCCAACCTCTGAAGCATATAGAGGGTTGAATTCCACCTCGTTACCACCTCCTGCTTCAGATGATGGCAGGGCAGGTTCAGGCGTTTTTGGTGGTGCTCCAGTCTTCTGTACGTGCTGCCTGTACGCCGAAAGTGTCCCGCAATTTTTCTGGCCACCGACAGCATCTCTTGCACGCCCCTGTCGTTTTTTAAAAAATTCTGCACCACCAAATTCAAGGTATGTGCAAAACATGGGACGTGCTGGAATTTGCCCAGATGTAATGCACGCACAATATTGCTGGCGTTGTCCGATGCCACAAATCCACAGGAGAGTCCAATTGGGGTAAGCCATTCCGCGATGATCTTCCTCAGTTGCCGTAAGAGGTTTTCAGCTGTGTGCGTATTCTGGAAACCGGTGATACAAAGCGTAGCCTGCCTAGGAACGAGTTGGCGTTTGCGAGATGCTGCTACTGGTGCCGCCGCTGCTGTTCTTGCGGCGGGAGTCCATACATCTACCCAGTGGGCTGTCACAGTCATATAGTCCTGACCCTGCCCTGCTCCACTTGTCCACATGTCCGTGGTTAAGTGGACATTGGGTACAGCTGCATTTTTTAGGACACTGGTGACTCTTTTTCTGAGGTCTGTGTACATTTTCGGTATCGCAACCCTAGAGAAATGGAACCTAGATGGTATTTGGTACCGGGGACACAGTACCTCCAACAAGTCTCTAGTTGGCTCTGCAGTAATGATGGATACCGGAACCACGTTTCTCACCACCCAGGATGTCAAGGCCTCAGTTATCCGCTTTGCAGTAGGATGACTGCTGTGATATTTAATCTTCCTCGCAAATGACTGTTGGACAGTCAATTGCTTGGTGGAAGTAGTAAAAGTGGTCTTACGACTTCCTCTCTGGGATGACCATCGACTCCCAGCAGCAACAACAGCAGCGCCAGCAGCAGTAGGCGTTACACGCAAGGATGCATCGGAGGAATCCCAGGCAGGAGAGGAATCGTCAGAATTGCCAGTGACATGGCCTGCAGGACTATTGGCATTCCTGGGGAAGGAGGAAATTGACACTGAGGGAGTTGGTGGGGTGGTTTGCGTGAGCTTGGTTACAAGAGGAAGGGATTTACTGGTCAGTGGAGTGCTTCCGCTGTCACCCAAAGTTTTTTAACTTGTCACTGACTTATTATGAATGCGCTGCAGGTGACGTATAAGGGAGGATGTTCCGAGGTGGTTAACGTCCTTACCCCTACTTATTACAGCTTGACAAAGGGAACACACGGCTTGACACCTGTTGTCCGCATTTCTGGTGAAATACCTCCACACCGAAGAGCTGATTTTTTTGGTATTTTCACCTGGCATGTCAACGGCCATATTCGTCCCACGGACAACAGGTGTCTCCCCGGGTGCCTGACTTAAACAAACCACCTCACCATCAGAATCCTCCTTGTCAATTTCCTCCCCAGCGCCAGCAACACCCATATCCTCCTCATCCTGGTGGACTTCAACACTGACATCTTCAATCTCACTATCAGGAACTGGACTGCGGGTGCTCCTTCCAGCACTTGCAGGGGGCGTGCAAATGGTGGAAGGCGCATGCTCTTCACATCCAGTGTTGGGAAGGTCAGGCATCGCAACCGACACAATTGGACTCTCCTTGTGGATTTGGGATTTCGAAGAACGCACAGTTCTTTGCTGTGCTTTTGCCAGCTTGAGTCGTTTCATTTTTCTAGCGAGAGGCTGAGTGCTTCCATCCTCATGTGAAGCTGAACCACTAGCCATGAACATAGGCCAGGGCCTCAGCCGTTCCTTGCCACTCCGTGTGGTAAATGGCATATTGGCAAGTTTACGCTTCTCCTCCGACAATTTTAGTTTAGGTTTTGGAGTCCTTTTTTTTCTGATATTTGGTGTTTTGGATTTGACATGCTCTGTACTATGACATTGGGCATCGGCCTTGGCAGACGACGTTGCTGGCATTTCATCGTCTCGGCCATGACTAGTGGCAGCAGCTTCAGCACGAGGTGGAAGTGGATCTTGATCTTTCCCTAATTTTGGAACCTCAACTTTTTTGTTCTCCATATTTTATAGGCAGAACTAAAAGGCACCTCAGGTAAACAATGGAGATGGATGGATTGGATACTAGTATACAATTATGGACGGACTGCCACGGTTAGGTGGTATAAAAAAACCACGGTTAGGTGGTATATATTATAATAATAATACAATTATGGATGGACGGACTGCCTGCCGACTGCCGACACAGAGGTAGCCACAGCCGTGAACTACCGCACTGTACACTGGTTGATAAAGAGATAGTAGTATACTCGTAACAACTAGTATGACACTATGACGACGGTATAAAGAAAGAAAAAAAAATACCACAGTTAGGTGGTATATATTATAATAATAATACAATTATGGATGGACGGACTGCCTGCCGACTGCCGACACAGAGGTAGCCACAGCCGTGAACTACCGCACTGTACACTGGTTGATAAAGAGATAGTAGTATACTCGTAACAACTAGTATGACACTATGACGACGGTATAAAGAAAGAAAAAAAAATACCACAGTTAGGTGGTATATATTATAATAATAATACAATTATGGATGGACGGACTGCCTGCCGACTGCCGACACAGAGGTAGCCACAGCCGTGAACTACCGCACTGTACACTGGTTGATAAAGAGATAGTAGTATACTCGTAACAACTAGTATGACACTATGACGACGGTATAAAGAATGAAAAAAAAACCACGGTTAGGTGGTATATATTATAATAATAATACAATTATGGATGGACGGACTGCCTGCCGACTGCCGACACAGAGGTAGCCACAGCCGTGAACTACCGCACTGTACACTGGTTGATAAAGAGATAGTAGTATACTCGTAACAACTAGTATGACACTATGACGACGGTATAAAGAAAGAAAAAAAAATACCACAGTTAGGTGGTATATATTATAATAATAATACAATTATGGATGGACGGACTGCCTGCCGACTGCCGACACAGAGGTAGCCACAGCCGTGAACTACCGCACTGTACACTGGTTGATAAAGAGATAGTAGTATACTCGTAACAACTAGTATGACACTATGACGACGGTATAAAGAATGAAAAAAAAACCACGGTTAGGTGGTATATATTATAATAATAATACAATTATGGATGGACGGACTGCCTGCCGACTGCCGACACAGAGGTAGCCACAGCCGTGAACTACCGCACTGTACACTGGTTGATAAAGAGATAGTAGTATACTCGTAACAACTAGTATGACACTATGACGACGGTATAAAGAAAGAAAAAAAAATACCACAGTTAGGTGGTATATATTATAATAATAATACAATTATGGATGGACGGACTGCCTGCCGACTGCCGACACAGAGGTAGCCACAGCCGTGAACTACCGCACTGTACACTGGTTGATAAAGAGATAGTAGTATACTCGTAACAACTAGTATGACACTATGACGACGGTATAAAGAATGAAAAAAAAACCACGGTTAGGTGGTATATATTATAATAATAATACAATTATGGATGGACGGACTGCCTGCCGACTGCCGACACAGAGGTAGCCACAGCCGTGAACTACCGCACTGTACACTGGTTGATAAAGAGATAGTAGTATACTCGTAACAACTAGTATGACACTATGACGACGGTATAAAGAAAGAAAAAAAAATACCACAGTTAGGTGGTATATATTATAATAATAATACAATTATGGATGGACGGACTGCCTGCCGACTGCCGACACAGAGGTAGCCACAGCCGTGAACTACCGCACTGTACACTGGTTGATAAAGAGATAGTAGTATACTCGTAACAACTAGTATGACACTATGACGACGGTATAAAGAATGAAAAAAAAACCACGGTTAGGTGGTATATATTATAATAATAATACAATTATGGATGGACGGACTGCCTGCCGACTGCCGACACAGAGGTAGCCACAGCCGTGAACTACCGCACTGTACACTGGTTGATAAAGAGATAGTAGTATACTCGTAACAACTAGTATGACACTATGACGACGGTATAAAGAAAGAAAAAAAAATACCACAGTTAGGTGGTATATATTATAATAATAATACAATTATGGATGGACGGACTGCCTGCCGACTGCCGACACAGAGGTAGCCACAGCCGTGAACTACCGCACTGTACACTGGTTGATAAAGAGATAGTAGTATACTCGTAACAACTAGTATGACACTATGACGACGGTATAAAGAATGAAAAAAAAACCACGGTTAGGTGGTATATATTATAATAATAATACAATTATGGATGGACGGACTGCCTGCCGACTGCCGACACAGAGGTAGCCACAGCCGTGAACTACCGCACTGTACACTGGTTGATAAAGAGATAGTAGTATACTCGTAACAACTAGTATGACACTATGACGACGGTATAAAGAAAGAAAAAAAAATACCACAGTTAGGTGGTATATATTATAATAATAATACAATTATGGATGGACGGACTGCCTGCCGACTGCCGACACAGAGGTAGCCACAGCCGTGAACTACCGCACTGTACACTGGTTGATAAAGAGATAGTAGTATACTCGTAACAACTAGTATGACACTATGACGACGGTATAAAGAATGAAAAAAAAACCACGGTTAGGTGGTATATATTATAATAATAATACAATTATGGATGGACGGACTGCCTGCCGACTGCCGACACAGAGGTAGCCACAGCCGTGAACTACCGCACTGTACACTGGTTGATAAAGAGATAGTAGTATACTCGTAACAACTAGTATGACACTATGACGACGGTATAAAGAAAGAAAAAAAAATACCACAGTTAGGTGGTATATATTATAATAATAATACAATTATGGATGGACGGACTGCCTGCCGACTGCCGACACAGAGGTAGCCACAGCCGTGAACTACCGCACTGTACACTGGTTGATAAAGAGATAGTAGTATACTCGTAACAACTAGTATGACACTATGACGACGGTATAAAGAATGAAAAAAAAACCACGGTTAGGTGGTATATATTATAATAATAATACAATTATGGATGGACGGACTGCCTGCCGACTGCCGACACAGAGGTAGCCACAGCCGTGAACTACCGCACTGTACACTGGTTGATAAAGAGATAGTAGTATACTCGTAACAACTAGTATGACACTATGACGACGGTATAAAGAAAGAAAAAAAAATACCACAGTTAGGTGGTATATATTATAATAATAATACAATTATGGATGGACGGACTGCCTGCCGACTGCCGACACAGAGGTAGCCACAGCCGTGAACTACCGCACTGTACACTGGTTGATAAAGAGATAGTAGTATACTCGTAACAACTAGTATGACACTATGACGACGGTATAAAGAATGAAAAAAAAACCACGGTTAGGTGGTATATATTATAATAATAATACAATTATGGATGGACGGACTGCCTGCCGACTGCCGACACAGAGGTAGCCACAGCCGTGAACTACCGCACTGTACACTGGTTGATAAAGAGATAGTAGTATACTCGTAACAACTAGTATGACACTATGACGACGGTATAAAGAAAGAAAAAAAAATACCACAGTTAGGTGGTATATATTATAATAATAATACAATTATGGATGGACGGACTGCCTGCCGACTGCCGACACAGAGGTAGCCACAGCCGTGAACTACCGCACTGTACACTGGTTGATAAAGAGATAGTAGTATACTCGTAACAACTAGTATGACACTATGACGACGGTATAAAGAAAGAAAAAAAAATACCACAGTTAGGTGGTATATATTATAATAATAATACAATTATGGATGGACGGACTGCCTGCCGACTGCCGACACAGAGGTAGCCACAGCCGTGAACTACCGCACTGTACACTGGTTGATAAAGAGATAGTAGTATACTCGTAACAACTAGTATGACACTATGACGACGGTATAAAGAAAGAAAAAAAAATACCACAGTTAGGTGGTATATATTATAATAATAATACAATTATGGATGGACGGACTGCCTGCCGACTGCCGACACAGAGGTAGCCACAGCCGTGAACTACCGCACTGTACACTGGTTGATAAAGAGATAGTAGTATACTCGTAACAACTAGTATGACACTATGACGACGGTATAAAGAATGAAAAAAAAACCACGGTTAGGTGGTATATATTATAATAATAATACAATTATGGATGGACGGACTGCCTGCCGACTGCCGACACAGAGGTAGCCACAGCCGTGAACTACCGCACTGTACACTGGTTGATAAAGAGATAGTAGTATACTCGTAACAACTAGTATGACACTATGACGACGGTATAAAGAAAGAAAAAAAAATACCACAGTTAGGTGGTATATATTATAATAATAATACAATTATGGATGGACGGACTGCCTGCCGACTGCCGACACAGAGGTAGCCACAGCCGTGAACTACCGCACTGTACACTGGTTGATAAAGAGATAGTAGTATACTCGTAACAACTAGTATGACACTATGACGACGGTATAAAGAATGAAAAAAAAACCACGGTTAGGTGGTATATATTATAATAATAATACAATTATGGATGGACGGACTGCCTGCCGACTGCCGACACAGAGGTAGCCACAGCCGTGAACTACCGCACTGTACACTGGTTGATAAAGAGATAGTAGTATACTCGTAACAACTAGTATGACACTATGACGACGGTATAAAGAAAGAAAAAAAAATACCACAGTTAGGTGGTATATATTATAATAATAATACAATTATGGATGGACGGACTGCCTGCCGACTGCCGACACAGAGGTAGCCACAGCCGTGAACTACCGCACTGTACACTGGTTGATAAAGAGATAGTAGTATACTCGTAACAACTAGTATGACACTATGACGACGGTATAAAGAATGAAAAAAAAACCACGGTTAGGTGGTATATATTATAATAATAATACAATTATGGATGGACGGACTGCCTGCCGACTGCCGACACAGAGGTAGCCACAGCCGTGAACTACCGCACTGTACACTGGTTGATAAAGAGATAGTAGTATACTCGTAACAACTAGTATGACACTATGACGACGGTATAAAGAAAGAAAAAAAAATACCACAGTTAGGTGGTATATATTATAATAATAATACAATTATGGATGGACGGACTGCCTGCCGACTGCCGACACAGAGGTAGCCACAGCCGTGAACTACCGCACTGTACACTGGTTGATAAAGAGATAGTAGTATACTCGTAACAACTAGTATGACACTATGACGACGGTATAAAGAAAGAAAAAAAAATACCACAGTTAGGTGGTATATATTATAATAATAATACAATTATGGATGGACGGACTGCCTGCCGACTGCCGACACAGAGGTAGCCACAGCCGTGAACTACCGCACTGTACACTGGTTGATAAAGAGATAGTAGTATACTCGTAACAACTAGTATGACACTATGACGACGGTATAAAGAATGAAAAAAAAACCACGGTTAGGTGGTATATATTATAATAATAATACAATTATGGATGGACGGACTGCCTGCCGACTGCCGACACAGAGGTAGCCACAGCCGTGAACTACCGCACTGTACACTGGTTGATAAAGAGATAGTAGTATACTCGTAACAACTAGTATGACACTATGACGACGGTATAAAGAAAGAAAAAAAAATACCACAGTTAGGTGGTATATATTATAATAATAATACAATTATGGATGGACGGACTGCCTGCCGACTGCCGACACAGAGGTAGCCACAGCCGTGAACTACCGCACTGTACACTGGTTGATAAAGAGATAGTAGTATACTCGTAACAACTAGTATGACACTATGACGACGGTATAAAGAATGAAAAAAAAACCACGGTTAGGTGGTATATATTATAATAATAATACAATTATGGATGGACGGACTGCCTGCCGACTGCCGACACAGAGGTAGCCACAGCCGTGAACTACCGCACTGTACACTGGTTGATAAAGAGATAGTAGTATACTCGTAACAACTAGTATGACACTATGACGACGGTATAAAGAATGAAAAAAAAAACCACGGTTAGGTGGTATATATTATAATAATAATACAATTATGGATGGACGGACTGCCTGCCGACTGCCGACACAGAGGTAGCCACAGCCGTGAACTACCGCACTGTACACTGGTTGATAAAGAGATAGTAGTATACTCGTAACAACTAGTATGACACTATGACGACGGTATAAAGAAAGAAAAAAAAATACCACAGTTAGGTGGTATATATTATAATAATAATACAATTATGGATGGACGGACTGCCTGCCGACTGCCGACACAGAGGTAGCCACAGCCGTGAACTACCGCACTGTACACTGGTTGATAAAGAGATAGTAGTATACTCGTAACAACTAGTATGACACTATGACGACGGTATAAAGAAAGAAAAAAAAATACCACAGTTAGGTGGTATATATTATAATAATAATACAATTATGGATGGACGGACTGCCTGCCGACTGCCGACACAGAGGTAGCCACAGCCGTGAACTACCGCACTGTACACTGGTTGATAAAGAGATAGTAGTATACTCGTAACAACTAGTATGACACTATGACGACGGTATAAAGAAAGAAAAAAAAATACCACAGTTAGGTGGTATATATTATAATAATAATACAATTATGGATGGACGGACTGCCTGCCGACTGCCGACACAGAGGTAGCCACAGCCGTGAACTACCGCACTGTACACTGGTTGATAAAGAGATAGTAGTATACTCGTAACAACTAGTATGACACTATGACGACGGTATAAAGAAAGAAAAAAAAATACCACAGTTAGGTGGTATATATTATAATAATAATACAATTATGGATGGACGGACTGCCTGCCGACTGCCGACACAGAGGTAGCCACAGCCGTGAACTACCGCACTGTACACTGGTTGATAAAGAGATAGTAGTATACTCGTAACAACTAGTATGACACTATGACGACGGTATAAAGAATGAAAAAAAAACCACGGTTAGGTGGTATATATTATAATAATAATACAATTATGGATGGACGGACTGCCTGCCGACTGCCGACACAGAGGTAGCCACAGCCGTGAACTACCGCACTGTACACTGGTTGATAAAGAGATAGTAGTATACTCGTAACAACTAGTATGACACTATGACGACGGTATAAAGAAAGAAAAAAAAATACCACAGTTAGGTGGTATATATTATAATAATAATACAATTATGGATGGACGGACTGCCTGCCGACTGCCGACACAGAGGTAGCCACAGCCGTGAACTACCGCACTGTACACTGGTTGATAAAGAGATAGTAGTATACTCGTAACAACTAGTATGACACTATGACGACGGTATAAAGAATGAAAAAAAAACCACGGTTAGGTGGTATATATTATAATAATAATACAATTATGGATGGACGGACTGCCTGCCGACTGCCGACACAGAGGTAGCCACAGCCGTGAACTACCGCACTGTACACTGGTTGATAAAGAGATAGTAGTATACTCGTAACAACTAGTATGACACTATGACGACGGTATAAAGAAAGAAAAAAAAATACCACAGTTAGGTGGTATATATTATAATAATAATACAATTATGGATGGACGGACTGCCTGCCGACTGCCGACACAGAGGTAGCCACAGCCGTGAACTACCGCACTGTACACTGGTTGATAAAGAGATAGTAGTATACTCGTAACAACTAGTATGACACTATGACGACGGTATAAAGAATGAAAAAAAAACCACGGTTAGGTGGTATATATTATAATAATAATACAATTATGGATGGACGGACTGCCTGCCGACTGCCGACACAGAGGTAGCCACAGCCGTGAACTACCGCACTGTACACTGGTTGATAAAGAGATAGTAGTATACTCGTAACAACTAGTATGACACTATGACGACGGTATAAAGAAAGAAAAAAAAATACCACAGTTAGGTGGTATATATTATAATAATAATACAATTATGGATGGACGGACTGCCTGCCGACTGCCGACACAGAGGTAGCCACAGCCGTGAACTACCGCACTGTACACTGGTTGATAAAGAGATAGTAGTATACTCGTAACAACTAGTATGACACTATGACGACGGTATAAAGAATGAAAAAAAAACCACGGTTAGGTGGTATATATTATAATAATAATACAATTATGGATGGACGGACTGCCTGCCGACTGCCGACACAGAGGTAGCCACAGCCGTGAACTACCGCACTGTACACTGGTTGATAAAGAGATAGTAGTATACTCGTAACAACTAGTATGACACTATGACGACGGTATAAAGAAAGAAAAAAAAATACCACAGTTAGGTGGTATATATTATAATAATAATACAATTATGGATGGACGGACTGCCTGCCGACTGCCGACACAGAGGTAGCCACAGCCGTGAACTACCGCACTGTACACTGGTTGATAAAGAGATAGTAGTATACTCGTAACAACTAGTATGACACTATGACGACGGTATAAAGAATGAAAAAAAAACCACGGTTAGGTGGTATATATTATAATAATAATACAATTATGGATGGACGGACTGCCTGCCGACTGCCGACACAGAGGTAGCCACAGCCGTGAACTACCGCACTGTACACTGGTTGATAAAGAGATAGTAGTATACTCGTAACAACTAGTATGACACTATGACGGTATAAAGAATGAAAAAAAAAACCACGGTTAGGTGGTATATATTATAATAATAATACAATTATGGATGGACGGACTGCCTGCCGACTGCCGACACAGAGGTAGCCACAGCCGTGAACTACCGCACTGTACACTGGTTGATAAAGAGATAGTAGTATACTCGTAACAACTAGTATGACACTATGACGACGGTATAAAGAAAGAAAAAAAAATACCACAGTTAGGTGGTATATATTATAATAATAATACAATTATGGATGGACGGACTGCCTGCCGACTGCCGACACAGAGGTAGCCACAGCCGTGAACTACCGCACTGTACACTGGTTGATAAAGAGATAGTAGTATACTCGTAACAACTAGTATGACACTATGACGACGGTATAAAGAATGAAAAAAAAAACCACGGTTAGGTGGTATATATTATAATAATAATACAATTATGGATGGACGGACTGCCTGCCGACTGCCGACACAGAGGTAGCCACAGCCGTGAACTACCGCACTGTACACTGGTTGATAAAGAGATAGTAGTATACTCGTAACAACTAGTATGACACTATGACGACGGTATAAAGAAAGAAAAAAAAATACCACAGTTAGGTGGTATATATTATAATAATAATACAATTATGGATGGACGGACTGCCTGCCGACTGCCGACACAGAGGTAGCCACAGCCGTGAACTACCGCACTGTACACTGGTTGATAAAGAGATAGTAGTATACTCGTAACAACTAGTATGACACTATGACGACGGTATAAAGAATGAAAAAAAAACCACGGTTAGGTGGTATATATTATAATAATAATACAATTATGGATGGACGGACTGCCTGCCGACTGCCGACACAGAGGTAGCCACAGCCGTGAACTACCGCACTGTACACTGGTTGATAAAGAGATAGTAGTATACTCGTAACAACTAGTATGACACTATGACGACGGTATAAAGAATGAAAAAAAAACCACGGTTAGGTGGTATATATTATAATAATAATACAATTATGGATGGACGGACTGCCTGCCGACACAGAGGTAGCCACAGCCGTGAACTACCGCACTGTACACTGGTTGATAAAGAGATAGTAGTATACTCGTAACAACTAGTATGACACTATGACGACGGTATAAAGAAAGAAAAAAAAATACCACAGTTAGGTGGTATATATTATAATAATAATACAATTATGGATGGACGGACTGCCTGCCGACTGCCGACACAGAGGTAGCCACAGCCGTGAACTACCGCACTGTACACTGGTTGATAAAGAGATAGTAGTATACTCGTAACAACTAGTATGACACTATGACGACGGTATAAAGAATGAAAAAAAAACCACGGTTAGGTGGTATATATTCTAATAATAATACAATTATGGATGGACGGACTGCCTGCCGACTGCCGACACAGAGGTAGCCACAGCCGTGAACTACCGCACTGTACACTGGTTGATAAAGAGATAGTAGTATACTCGTAACAACTAGTATGACACTATGACGACGGTATAAAGAATGAAAAAAAAACCACGGTTAGGTGGTATATATTATAATAATAATACAATTATGGATGGACGGACTGCCTGCCGACTGCCGACACAGAGGTAGCCACAGCCGTGAACTACCGCACTGTACACTGGTTGATAAAGAGATAGTAGTATACTCGTAACAACTAGTATGACACTATGACGGTATAAAGAATGAAAAAAAAAACCACGGTTAGGTGGTATATATTATAATAATAATACAATTATGGATGGACGGACTGCCTGCCGACTGCCGACACAGAGGTAGCCACAGCCGTGAACTACCGCACTGTACACTGGTTGATAAAGAGATAGTAGTATACTCGTAACAACTAGTATGACACTATGACGACGGTATAAAGAAAGAAAAAAAAATACCACGGTTAGGTGGTATATATTGTAATACAATTATGGATGGACGGACTGCCTGCCGAGTTCCGACTGCCGACACAGAGGTAGCCACAGCCGTGAACTACCGCACTGTACTGTGTCTGCTGCTAATATAGACTGGTTGATAAAGAGATAGTATACAATACATACAACAATATACTACTATACTGGTGGTCAGGCACTGGTCACCACTAGTCACACTGGCAGTGGCACTCCTGCAGCAAAAGTGTGCACTGTTTAATTTTAAATTAATATAATATTATGTACTCCTGGGGGCTCCTGCTATAACAACCTGCAGTGCTCCCCAGTCTCCCCCACAATTATTATAAGCTTTGCCTTTTATACATTGATGTGCAGCACACTGGGCTGAGCTGAGTGCACACAGACTGAGTCACACTGTGTGACTGGCTGCTGCTGTGTATCGTTTTTTTTCAGGCAGAGAACGGATATAGCAGAGAACGGATATATTATATTAAAATAAATAAAAGTTAACTAACAACAACTGCACTGGTCACTGTGGTAAACTCTGTCTGACTCTGCACAATCTCTCTCTCTCTTCTAATCTAATTTCTAATGGAGAGGACGCCAGCCACGTCCTCTCCCTATCAATCTCAATGCACGTGTGAAAATGGCGGCGACGCGCGGCTCCTTATATAGAATCCGAGTCTCGCGAGAATCCGACAGCGTCATGATGACGTTCGGGCGCGCTCGGGTTAACCGAGCAAGGCGGGAGGATCCGAGTCTGCTCGGACCCGTGAAAAAAAACATGAAGTTCGTGCGGGTTCGGTTTCAGAGAAACCGAACCCGCTCATCTCTAATATCTATATCTATATATATACATACATACACATACACTCTCATTAAACCAGCACACTCATGAATATATATATATATATATATATATATATGCACTTGCTTTGAACCTTTTGTGTATGTCTGTCTGACTAGTCACATCCTGTGCCACCAGGTCAGATAAAGCACTTGCTGGTGTGGTCGCATATGATGTCACCATGCCAGGCAAGTGGTTAATAGCTGGTTTCTAGGGTTTCCCTTTCCATATAATGTTCTCCATCATAATATCTGTCTCTTCATTTCCTGTACATCACTCTACAAACCCTCAAAAATTGAGAGTGGGCAGACCCGGATTAACAATGGAGCGGATGGAGCTGCAGCTCCAGGCCCCCCATTGAAAATAGGCCCACAGCAAACTGACAGCGTTGACACAAATAAAAACTGCCAGCTGCCTCCTCTCTCCCATGCCTCCGCCTCCAGCACTCTCGCCTGACATATCATGGTGCCGTGCAGGCAGTCTGCTGGCTGCCCGTCCTCCAGTCTCTCCTTCACTGGGGGTCCTGCTGCCACTTAGCTAAGCTCCGCCCCCAGACTGTACGGGGAGCTGCTGCTGCAGGAAGCTTGGCAAGTGTTTTCTTGATTAATGTGTGTATACTGTTTGTGTGGTGTGTGTACTGTATGTATATGTGGTGGTGTGTACTGTGTGTGTGTGTGTGTGTGTGTGTGTGTGTGTGTGTGTATGTAGTGGTGGGTGTGTATAGTGTGTACTGTGTGTGCATGTATATATGTGGTGGTGTGTGTACTGTGTGTGCATGTGTTTTTATATGTGGTGGTGGGAGTGTGGGTATATGTGGTGGTTGATGTGTGTACTTTGTGTGTGTGTAGTGTGTACTGTGTGTGTATAGTGTGTACTGTGTATATCTGGTGGAGGGGGTGTTTGTGTGTACTATGTGTGTGTATATGTGGTGGTGGAGATGTGTGTGTGTGTGTGTGTGTGTGTGTATATGTGGTGGTGAGGGTGTGTTTGTATATGTGATGGTGGGGATTTGTGTGTGTATATGTGGTGGTGGGGGCATGTGTGTGTATGTGCTGGTGTGTGTGTGTATACTCTGTGTGTGTATATATGTAGGGGTATACAGTGTGTGTAGTTTGTATTGTGTGTGTGTATATGTGGTGTGTAGTGTGTGTATGTATATGTGGTGATGGAGGTTTGTGTGTATATGCTATGTTTGGGAGGGCTGCACTAATACCTATTTGTTATATGAGTAGCAGCTGAGGAGGGAAGGGGTTCCACTAGCCCTTAGAAATTGGATACTTAGCATATATAACTCCCAGGGTTTATCCTAAATGAATAATATCACATATTCAGTCTACTTTTAAAATCTGGTATAATCCAATTTATTATGTTTTAAACAATGGCGTGCGGTGAGGTCACTGGCTGGTGAGGCACTTCAGCGATAATGTCCGCCGATGATCCCTACCGCCACCGAGCCAGATGTCTACTACTGCAACCGTCCCTTATGGCCGCTACCCCTGCCACTAATGGCCACCACCCCCACCAATGGCTTACAAAATCACCCACCCTCAACTGACCCGGCCCCCCGCCACTAATTTGCATATCAGTCATAGCCAGCCTGCTCATCAAACTTGTGATGAGCAGGTGGCTAATATAATTTTTATCAAAAAACAACAAAAAACTAGTCTTTGGGACTGGAAGGAGAACATGAATGCAATTTTGTTGTACAGGGCTTCCATTAACTTAATAGCGCTATGAATGCGCAGTGGGTGATGCCAGGGAAAGCGTAACAGTAGCAGTGGGTGAGTGTGACAGAGAGAAGGAAAGGGTGATGGGGACAGGCAGTGAGTGACACTTATATTGCTATTTACTTACCTGGTCCAGGGCATAGAACTGCAGCGTGGCTCCTCCTTTGATGTTAACTCCGGGGATCGCCGGTGGAAATTGCAGCCAGGAATCCAGGGTCGGAGCTAGAGTGAGAGAAGAGCGGATGAGCGGGGATGAGCGGGGATCGTGGCCTCTCCTCCCCCCTCTGGCCGTACTGCACTAGGGGGGTCATTCCGAGTTGTTCGCAAATTATTATTTTTTGCTACGGAGCGTTTAGTCTCAAACTGCGCATGCGCAATGTACGCAGTGCGCCTGCGCCAAGTAAATTAGCACAAAAGTTTGGTATTTTACTCACGGCGTAACAAAGTTTTTTCATCGTTCTGCTGATCGGAGTGTGATTGACAGGAAGTGGGTGTTTCTGGGCGGAAACTGGCCGTTCTACGGGAGTGTACGGAAAAACGCAGGCGTGTCAGGGAAAAATGCGGGAGTGTCTGGATAAACTGGGGAGTGGCTGGGCGAACGCTGGATGTGTTTGTGGCGTTAAACCAGGAACAAAACGGCCTGAGCTGATCGCTATTTGTGAGTAGGTCTGGAGCTACTCAGAAACTGCTAAGAAATTCCTTTTCGCTATTCTGCTAATATTTCGTTCGCTATTCTGCTAAGCTAAGATTCACTCCCAGAGGGCGGCGGCCTAGCGTGTGCAATGCTGCTAAAAGCAGCTAGCGAGCGAACAACTCGGAATCACCCCCTAGGTGACAGCTGCAGCTCATGATATTAGTTACTGGCCGCGGAGTCTGGCAGAGTAGGCCAGAGATGGGCAGTGAAAGTGAGGTGGAGGTGGGCGCAAGGTACGGGACTGGGCAGAGCCAGCACCGACTATTTTGATGCCCTAGGCAATATTCTGGCTGGTGCACCCCCTCCCCCTGGAAATATTGGGTGACTGGCGACGCAGGGGTGACACGGAGATAGTGGGTGACTGGCGACGCAGGGGTGACAGGGAGATAGTGGGTGACTGGCGACGCAGGGGAGACAGGGAGATAGTGGGTGACTGGCGACACAGGGGTGACACGGAGATAGTGGGTGACTGGCGACGCTGGGGAGACAGGGAGATAGTGGGTGACTGGCGACGCAGCGAAGACAGGGAGATAGTGGGTGACTGGCGACTAAGGGGAGACAGGGAGATAGTGGGTGACTGGCGACGCATGGGAGACAGGGAGATAGTGGGTGACTGGCGACGCATGGGAGACAGGGAGATAGTGGGTGACTGGTGACGCAGGGGAGACAGGGAGATAGTGGGTGACTGGCGACGCAGGGGAGACAGGGAGATAGTGGGTGACTGGCGACGCAGGGGAGACAGGGAGATAGTGGGTGACTGGCGACGCAGGGGAGACAGGGAGATAGTGGGTGACTGGCGACGCATGGGAGACAGGGAGATAGTGGGTGACTGGTGACGCAGGGGAGACAGGGAGATAGTGGGTGACTGGTGACGCAGGGGAGACAGGGAGATAGTGGGTGACTGGCGACGCAGGGGAGACAGGGAGATAGTGGGTGACCGGCGATGCAGGGGTGACAGGGAGATAGCGGGTGAAATGATAAGGGTGACAGGGAGATAGTGGGTGATGAAGGTACTGGGTGACAGGGTACAGCCAGGCTCCTCAAACAACCCCCCCTCCCCATCACAGGGGGTGTCCCAGCAGCACAGACAGCCTCCCACCCCCACAAGTCACGGGGGATATCTCAAGCTACACAGGCAGCCGCCACGCTCCCTCCCCCCACGAGGATTACTGTCAGTGGCATAGGCACAGGCAGCCCTCGCCCCCCCGGCCCTCACCTTTCCTGGTTCAGCATGTCTAGATCCCCGCACACCATCCACCACCACGCGGCGAGAGAGTCCAGTCTGCCACCCGCTCTCAGTCGGGACGGGAAGCTCTCACCGCCGGGCAGAGCTCAAGGAGGCGGAGCTCTTCGTCCTCCGTGTATGCTGCTGCTGTGTAACTGGCAGCGCAGCAGTAACGGTAAATCAGACATTATGGAGCGGAATGGGTTGGCGGCCGGAGGGCGGGTGGGCCGACAGGGACAGCCACGTGGCACATAGTGTTATAAATTAAATATGAAATAAAAAAAAAAGATGACATTAGGACACCTGCCTTGATGTAAACCCCCCCCCCCCCCCCCAAGCCGCCACTGCCCAATCACATCTTCTTCAGTGACAGGGGCGTGCTTTCATATGGGCTGAAAGCACGCCCTTGTCAAAACGGCACTTGTTCTAGTGCCGCTTTCTGTGATTTTTTGAATGGGCTTTTACTGCCCGATGTTTGGCCGCGCCCCCCGCTTCCGCTCTTTTACAATTGACACCGGGAGGCACCGAGAACGGTGCCTCCAAAACACTATTTTAAAGTTTTTAAAAAAAGGTACAAATAATTAAAATAATATAAAGGCCAAAGCAGATACTTATGACACAGAATATGTGTCATAAGTATCTTCTTTGTATTATTTTAATCATTAATGACAGGGGAGGCACTGCCTCCCCTGCCTGCACGTCCCTGGTTTTAAAGCATAAAAACACAATATTATTTTCAGTTTACATGGTTTATATAATGCTGGTGGTCCTAATACCGGTATACATAGACAGTATATGACAAAAAACAAGAAACATTTAAAATCATACTTGCCTACTCTCCCGGAATGGCTGGGAGGCCCCAGAAAATCGAGTGACCGCCCCCCCTGGAAAAGCAGGCAAGTCTCCCGATTTTTGCAGTCCCCCCTGCCCGGCCGCCCACTTAGTGAGTAAAGTGGGCTGTCTGGGCAGTCGATGACGCGATTCTTGTTGAATCGCGTCATCATAGCCACGCCCTCTGCAGTATATTGCCTGTAATATCGGCATTAGAGCGGGGGTGTGGCTTAAATGGCACGCCTCTCCAAGCAGGCCCCAGTACCGCCTCTGTCCCACCCTCATTTTGCATCCACCTCCGCCCCCTCTGCCCATCATTGCCCTGCCCCGCCCCCTGCTGAGCCGACCTGGCTGCTCTCTCCCGGAGGGTGCAGCCACAAAGTCGGTAAGTATGTTTAAAATGCCATTTGAATAATGCAGTGGTAAAAAGGAATATTTTTGCTGTCCAATTTGATTGGAGCAAAATCCCTGTTTTCCCCTATTTTTCCTAAGGAATACATCCTAAGGAATAGATTTTTCCCTCTTTTTACCAGTTGGGAGGCTTCCTATCACTCGCAGCTCAGTTCAGAGCAGAGCAGTGGTGACTAGACACTATGCGCATGCCCACAGCATCTATTCCAGTGTGGCAGAGGGACTGGGGGCATGGCCAGCAGCTCACAGAGCACTAACCATGCCCCCACTATGACGGAAATTGAAGGTGTGGCTTGCGATTGAGTCATCCACGCGAAGCCACGCCCCCTTTCCCCCCTGCTTCAGGAATCCAAATGTTGGGAGGTATGATGTGGTGGTGGGGGAGTTCGTCTGTACTTTATGTGTGTGTATGTAATGTGTACTGTGTGTGTATGTGTGGTGGTGGAGGTGTGTGTGTACTTCATGTGTGTGTAGATGTGGTGGTATGTGTACTTTGTGTGTGTGTACTGAGTGTGTATATGTAGTGGGGATCATTAGGGCGCTTGTCACGCAGTGTCATCCTGATCATACCCGGACCCCGGTGAGGACAGTGTGTCCGGAGTTCTTATATCTGAACCGCTGCTAACAGTCCCCTCACCCATAGTACAACATAGGGGTAGCCCTTACAATCATTGGAGGTATTTACCATCGCCACCCGGCTTCTGTTTACACCCCCCCCCCCCCTCCACCACCTGAGTGCCGGACCAATAGAGACCGTAACACGTTTTGGGACTATTTAGGGGCTTCCTTCATTACACAAGACACTTCATACACAGAGAGGTGGGGCGCCATCCTCTAGTGGACATAAGACTAATCACACTCCCTCTATAGGGACACAAGTACCAGCAACCCCCATCTTTTCTTTTTCTCATTTAGTTCTTTCTATTGCAATTTCCCTATTTCTTTTACCAAGAGCCAACTGTGATTGTTGTTATACGATTTGTGACATCTAGAATTGTCTGTCGATAACGAACTTAGTAAATAATTTTTTTCCCTCTCTTACAAGTCTTTCAAGCACATCCATATATTCATTGCCTGACAGGCGCAGTTACAATCCATTTCACGGTTAGTATTTTATAGGGAGGTTTTGGGGAAGTCCCATCTTACAATCTTGCTGCCCACAACAACATGCCCGTATCGGTGAGCGCGAAGTGAAATCTTCTAGTCAAATTAGTTACGTTGCTTACCTGCCTTTATGTCACCTGAGATAGTGACTCCTAGATCCCTTTCCTCCTCAGTAGTTCCCAGTATAGTGCCATTAATACTATATTTATCCTTTATGTCACCTGAGATAGTGACTCCTAGATCCCTTTCCTCCTCAGTAGTTCCCAGTATAATGCCATTAATACTATATTTAGCCTTTGGATATTTGAGACCCCAAGTGCATGATTTTGCATTTTTTTGGCATTAAACTGTAATTGAGGTGGTAATGGAGAGAGGATGAGGTGGTGTGGTGTGGGGTAAATGGGATTGGAGCAGCAGAAAGAGCAGTGGGGTATTAGAGGGGTAAAGGGGGGAGAATGATATAATAGTTGTGGGGTAAATGGGATTGAAACAGCAGAAAGCGCAGTGTGGTATTAGAGGGGTAACTGAGGGAGAATTATATAATAGGTGTGGGGTAAAGGGGGTTGGAGCAGTAGTAGAAGGGAATTGGGCTCTGTAACGTCAGGGAAGGGTAATGGAGGAACTAGAGAATGGGTCTTGGATTTTATGAAAGATGAATAAGGGAAATTGAGACAGCGGGACATAGGTGGTAAGAGTGGAGCCATGGGAGTATCAGAGGGGAGTACATTGGGGTAATAGAGTAAGGCGGATGATGGTTTCCTTAGGGTATGGGAGAGGTGTCTGGAACAGGAATAAGGTAATAAAGGATGAAGAGATAATAGAAGGATGGGAGGTGTAGTGGAGTGGTAGAGGGTAATTATACATTGAGGTTAGTACAGGGGACAGAAGTGTAAAAGTAATGAAAGGTGGGGTAATAGAGGGTGGGTGGATGAAGGAGGCAAACTGGCGATAATGGAGGGTGAGGTGATTGGTAGTGGGGTTGTTAGAGGGAAAGGAATGGGGGTGATTGCGGATGGAAGGGAGAGCTGTCTGGGTACAATAGGTGGTCTGGAATGATAAGGGAGGAGAATGAGTGAACTAGAGTAGGGGGCTGTGGCCTTAGTGATAATGGAGGGAAGTTAGCGGAACTGGAGCACCAGGATGGTGAGAGTTGTACAGGGCAACAGTGCATGCTGGTGCTATATAACTGCATTGGGGGTCTGGGCATGTGGCCCCCCTATCTCTATTAGTTGTGGGGGAGGGTTGTTCTGCTGAATAGTGGGTGCACTGTCCGTGTCCATCTGAAAAGCACCAGCAATTCTGTGATATATGTATTACCTCTTCCATACTATGTCCATGCTGCTCTCTGTGGGGCTTATATGATGTGATGTCCTGACGGCTGGTGTCTCTCTTCCAGGCATGCAGATGAAGAGCTCAGAGTGGAAGCAATGCAAGTCTAATGCTCAGGTGTGGAGAACCGGGGGGTATGGAGGAGTCCCAGTGGAAAGTAAAGGGATCGGTGACTGACCAGTTCTATCCAGAAGATTGGGACCATCCACTATCTGGGTGTGTAGGCTTGTCCATTACTCTGTATCTTCCTGTCCATTATACCTCCCTCTCTGCAGGCCTTTCTCTCTTCAGATTGGCTGCTTTATGTCATTATAGAGGTGTTCCCCGTAGCACCATAGGTGCTGTGACCGTGTTATAGCATAAATCAGGGGGAGTGCTTCAGTTACCTGCTTATTCCAGTTACCAAATTCTCCAATATGTGTTCATGAGAATACACCTACACCACCCTGACATGTGTCCCACGTACCTGTATATCCTGCACGGCGCTGTCCGCAGTGCGTTACCTGTAATCCCAGCAATCTCCCATATCATTGTACCATGCCCCTCACATACACAAGGCTCCAATATGTGTCAGTGAGAATACACCTGTACCCAGGGCCGTAACTAGGTGTGTGCTCCGCACATAGCGCTGCAGGGTAGGGGGCGCTGTTGACAGCACTTGTCAATTATAAATGATCTAATTAATTTCACTTGCAGTTTCCTCCCTTTTTGAAGCCCAGCATCTACTGACCGCCCCTGTCTCCTACCCTCACCCCTATTGTCGCTAATACCTATACAGCATTTATGGACCTGACTTGAGAGCTCCTTGTTGTCCAGTCGCACTATCCTTCATTACATTTCAGGATGCTGATGTGCCCAGGATACAAACCCATTGCCTATGACATTGCAGTCGGACACACTATTCATTGAGCTATCTGCCCTTGCATAGAAAGCTAGAGAATTCCAAGCTGGAGAGTTCTAACCATTTGAAGTTTACCTTGTACTTTTTGTAAAGGGGTGATAAGCGTTACCTGTAATCCCAGCAATCGCCCATATCATTGTACCGGGTTCACTACGATATGCCGGCGGTCGGGCTCCCGGCGCCCAGCATGCCGGCGCCGGGAGCTCGACCGCCGGCTTACCGACAGTGTGGCGAGCGCAAATGAGCCCCTTGCGGGATCGCCACGCTACGGGCACGGTGGCGCGCGATTCTCCCTCCAGGAGGGTCATGGACCCCCACGAGGGCGAATAAGTCTCGGTATGCCGGCTGTCGGGATCCCGGCGCCGGTATACTGTGCGCCGGGATCACGACAGCCGGCATACTGAAGACCACCCCATTGTACCATGCCCCTCACATACCCATCACCCTGTCACCTTACCAGACTCCTGTATTTATACCCAAATAACATAGTGGCAATTGGAGCCTATACCAGCATACATGGTAGTAACAGTCACAAAGCATAAACACTCAAACACGATTGTAGTTGTTATTTTAGTTTATTGTTGTTATATTATAGTTGTATATAGATGTTATAAATTGTTATATTATAGTTGTATTTAGATGTTGTTATAGTACAATATAGTATAGTACAACTTATAGATGTTATTCTTTGATGTTAAACAGTTGGTATATGAGGATGGTAAATAATAAGTCCGTTGTTACTTACATCTGGAAGATGGTGAGCTGATGTAAGTATCTCGCTGTAAGCGGGTTAGTCGGATCTCTTTGGTTTTCTGCCCAGCTTTGCTCTAATCCACTGGAAGACATTTCTCTTGGATGTTTTCTCTGTGCTGTGGGCATTCTCAGTGTCTTCCTCTTTACATCTCCTCCCCAGCTTGCTCTGTATCCAGGTCCTGACATTGTATTTGGCCTTATAATTTATAGCACCAGTGGTGGTTTTGTCAGGAGTGTGGCAGGCGCTTGTGCGCGGCTCGGCCTCTTGTATAATAGTGAGGCCGGGATGTCTTTTCTCCCCTAGAGATGTTTTCTGGGTGGTAATGTAAGGACATTCATGGCAGATGAGATTAAGGCTGGAAGGCCTTCTCCAACCTAGAGACGTTTTCTGGGTGGTGTTGTCCAGAACGTCATGCCAATCATTTATTTGTGGCTCAGTGTCTTTTATGTGAGTGAGGCCGGGAGGTCTTTTCTTGGCTGGAGATGTTCTCTTGTTGGTGTTTTTCAGCCATCCATCCCACACATAAAATGTCACCTTAGGGTAGTAATAATCTGCCTCAATGATGTCTTCCTCATCGCTGTCATCGAGTGTGATAACGGTGTCAAAGGTCTCAGTATTGCAGATGTCTTCTTCTGCACTGATCTCATCTGTATCCCCATCAGGTGTATCTGCCTCTCTGCCATCATCTTCATCATCCTCATCATTATCATCATCACCAGTATAGACGGTTGGATAATAATAACTATCGGAGCACGTCTCACTGGTGACATCATCCTCTTCTTCCTCCTCTTCTTCCTCCCCATTGTAGTATACCACTTTTGGGGCATCTTCCATTTCAGCACTGACATACGATGTTACAATTGTGCTGAACGTCACAGCGTGGTAAGTGACCATTTGAAGGTAAATGTCATCGTTCATGTCCGCCTCTTTTATTAGAGTGAGGCCGGGCGGTCTCCTCTCACCTAGAGACATCTTCAGTCTCAGGCTGATAATTCGCTATATTGAATTTCTCTCTCTCTCTTCAAAGCTCCTTCACCAAGCAACTCGTATTGAGAAGTGAGGTTCCAGAGGCAGCAGCAGCCGATTATACCATGTCTATGATGTCACAGTGTACTGGCTGACTGACATCATCACCAGCCATCAGCACCAGCCTGGAGAAATGTCCAGCTTGTTTATGTCATCAGTCCATACAGGTGTAGATATCCGTGTTGATGCACAATTACATGCAACCTTCCTACATCATATCCTTCTGGGAGATTTAAACAAAACCACATAAACCCAGTTTTAAGAACAATTAAGTATACAAATATATATATATATACACACACACACACACACACACACACACACACACACACACTTCATGAGTGTCCTGGTTTAAAGAGTTGTATGGTGTATGGTGGCCTATACATACAGTAGATATATATGTGTGTGTGTATATATCTATATCTATATATATACATACATACACTCATTAAACCAGCTTACTCATGAATATATATATATATATATATATGCACTTGCTTTGAACCTTTTGTGTATGTCTGTCTGACTAGTCACATCCTGTGCCAACAGGTCAGATAAAGCACTTGCTGGTGTGGTCGCATATGATGCCACCATGCCAGGCAAGTGGTTAATAGCTGGTTTCTAGGGTTTCCCTTTCCATATAATGTTCTCCATCATAATATCTGTCTCTTCATTTCCTGTACATCACTTGTAACTCTACAAACCCTCAAAAATTGAGTGGGGGCAAACCCGGATTAACAATGGGGCGGATGGAGCTGCAGCTCCAGGCCCCCCATTGAAAATAGGCCCACAGCAAACTGACAGCGTTGACACGAAAAAAAACTGCCAGCTGCCTCCTCTCTCCCATGCCTCCGCCTCCAGCACTCTCGCCTGACATATCATGGTGCCGTGCAGGCAGTCTGCTGGCTGCCCGTCCTCCAGTCTCTCCTTCACTGGGGGTCCTGCTGCCACTTAGCTAAGCTCCGCCCCCAGACTGTACGGGGAGCTGCTGCTGCAGGAAGCTTGGCAAGTGTTTTCTTGATTAATGTGTGTACTGTATGTATATGTGGTGGTGTGTGTGTGTATGTATTGGTGGGTGTGTGTATAGTGTGTACTGTGTGTGCATGTATATATGTGGTGGTGTGTGTACAGTGTGTGCGTGTGTTTATATATGTGGTGGTGGGAGTGTGGGTATATGTGGTGGTTGATGTGTGTACTTTGTGTGCGTGTGTACTGTGTGTATAGTGTATACTGTGTATATCTGGTGGAGGGGGTATTTGTGTGTACTTTGTGTGTATATGTGGTGGTGGAGATGTGTGTGTGTGTGTGTGTGTATATGTGGTGGTGAGGGTGTGTGTGTATATGTGATGGTGGGGATTTGTGTGTGTATATGTGGTGGTGAGGGGGTGTGTGTATATGTGATGGTGGGGATTTGTGTGTGTATATGCGGTGGTGGGGGCATGTGTGTGTATATGTGCTGGTGTGTGTATATATGTGGGGGTATACAGTGTGTGTAGTTTGTATTGTGTGTTTATATGTGGTGTGTAGTGTGTGTATATATGTGGTGATGGAGGTTTGTGTATATGCTGTGTGTGGGAGGGCTGCACTAATACCTATTTGTTATATGAGTAGCAGCTGAGGAGGGAAGGGGTTCCACTAGCCCTTATAAATTGGATACTTAGCATATATAACTCCCAGGGTTTATCCTAAATGAATAATATCACATATTCAGTCTACTTTTAAAATCTGGTATAATCCAATTTATTATGTATTAAAGCATAAAAACACAATATTATTTACAGTTTACATGGTTTATATAATGCTGGTGGTCCTAATACCGGTATACATAGACAGTACATGACAAAAAACAAGAAACATTTAAAATCATACTTGCCTACTCTCCCGGAATGGCTGGGAGGCCCCAGAAAATCGAGTGACCGTCCCCCCCATACATCCTAAGGAATAAATTTTTCCCTCTTTTTACCAGTTGGGAGGCTCCCTATCACTCGCAGCTCAGTTCAGAGCAGAGGTGACTAGACACTATGCGCATGCCCACAGCGTCTATTCTAGTGTGGCAGAGGGACTGGGAGCATGGCCAGCAGCTCACAGAGCACTAACCATGCCCCCACTATGACGGAAATTGAAGGTGTGGCTTGCGATTGAGTCATCCACACGAAGCCACGCCCCCTTTCCCCCCTGCTTCAGGAATCCAAATGTTGGGAGGTATGATTTGGTGGTGGGGGAGTTCGTCTGTACTTTATGTGTGTGTATGTAATGTGTACTGTGTGTGTATGTGTGGTGGTGGAGGAGGTGTGTGTGTACTTCATGTGTGTGTAGATGTGGTGGTATGTGTACTTTGTGTGTGTGTGTGTGTGTGTGTGTGTGTGTGTGTGTGTACTGAGTGTGTATATGTAGTGGTGGGGGGGGGGTGTACTTTTATATGTGTACTGTGTGTCTATACCAGAGGTTCCCAAACGCTGTCCTCAAGGCACCCCAACAGTCCAGGTTTTAGGTATAGCCATGGCTCAGCACAGATGGTTAAATCAAATTGACTAAGGTGCTAATTAGGTCACCTGTGGCCAAGCATGGATACATTTAAAACCAGGACCATTGGGGTGCCTTGAGGACTGCGTTTGGGAACCTCTGGTCTATACTGTATGTGGTGGGTGGGTGTACTTTATGTGTCTAGTGTGAGTATATATGGGTGGGTGGACTTTGTGTGTGTGTACTGTGTGTGTGTGTATATGTGGTTGTGTGGGGAGGTAAATGAGTTAGTGGGCACTGGGATGTTGAAATTCATTAATGAATGGCTTATGAGTGCTAGGTGGGGGTAGTTAATGGGTGTTGCTGTGTGTTGTAAGGGGTGCTGCTGTGTGAGTGTAGTAAGGGGTGCTGCTGTGTGTGATTGTAGTAAGGGGTTGTGCCATGTGTGTGTAGTAAGGGGTGCTGCGGAGTGAGTGTGATAATGGGTTCTGTGGTGAGTTTGGTATCGGGTGCAAGTGTGCATAGTAAGGGGTGCTGCCGTGTGTGTGTAGTAAGGGGTGCTGCTGTGTGTGTCTGTAGTATGAGGTGCTGTTGTGTGAGTGCAGTAAGGAGTTCTGCTATGTGAGTATAGTAAGGGGTTCTGCCATGTACTTGTAGTAAGGGCTGCTGCTGCTGTGTGTGTAGTAAGGGGTGCTGCGGAGCGAGTGTGGTAATGTATTCTGTGGTGTGAATGTGGTATCGGGTGCAAATGTGTGTGTAGTAAGGGGTGCTGCCGTGTGAGTGTAGTAAGGGGTTCTGCCGTGTGTGTGTAGTAATGGGTGCTGCGGTGAGAGTGTAGTAACAGGTGCTGCGGTGAGAGTGTAATAGAGAGTGCGACAAGAAATTGTCTGCTTAGAAGCAGAACACCCAACCTTGGGGGTCATTCCGAGTAGATCGCTAGCTGCCGTTGTTCGCAGCACAGTGATCAGGCTAAAAATCTGCATTTCTGTGCATGCGTATGTACCGCAATGCGCAGGCGCATCGTACGGGTACAATAAGCATCGTGGGTTTGCACAGGGTCTAACGAAGATTCCAGTCGCACGGCCGAACGCAGGAAGATTGACTTGAAGTGGGTGTTTCTGGGTGGCAACTGACCGTTTTCAGGGAGTACTTAGAAAAATGCAGGCGTGCCTGGAAAAATGCATGCGTGGCTGGGCGGGTGTGTGACGTCAAAAGCCGTCCCTCCGTCGTTAGAATCAACGCACATGAAAAGTAACTACAGGGCTGGTCTTGTTATGCACAAAAAGATTTTGCAGGCGCTCTGCTGCACAAGCGTTCGCACTAATGCAAAGCGAAAATACACTCCCCAGTGGGTGGCGACTATGCGTTTGCACGGCTGCTAAAAACTGCTAGCGAGCAATCAACTCAGAATATGATCCCAACAAGGGGGTCAAAGGACAAATAAAGCGTCCGACTTCCTGTGATGAGAAGTTCTCTTCACATAAATTTTCAAAGCCCTCACCATATACAAGGACTTTGAAGTAATTGAGGAGTCTGTAGCCACTGGCACCACAAGACGTTGGTTGATATGAAAAGCAGACACAAGCTTTGGAAGAAATTGCTGACGCGTTCTGAGCTCAGCTCTATCTTCATGGAAAATCAAGTAGGGGCTCTTGCATGACAATGCCCCCAATTCTGACACAAGTTTAGCAGATGCCAATAACAATTGACCGCTTTCCAAGTAAGAAACTTGATGTCCACCTCCTGCAAAGGTTCGAACCAATCCGATTGCAGGAACTGCAGCACCACATTAAGATCCCAAGGTGCCGTAGGAGACACAAAGGGAGGTTGGATGTGCAGAACCCCTTTCAAGAAAGTCGGAACCTCAGGGAGGGCAGTCAATTGTTTCTGGAAGAAAATGGACAAGGCCGAAATCTGGACTTTAATGGAGCTCAAGCTTAGGCCCACATCCACACCAGCCCGCAGAAAGAGGAGAAACAGTCGTAGTTGAAACTCCACCGTTGGATACTTCTTGGATTCACACCAAGACACATACTTTTTCCAAATTCAATGGTAATGTTTAGACGTAACTCTCTTCCTAGCCTGAATTAGGGTAGGAATTACCTTTTTCAGAATGCCTTTCTGAGCTAAGATCTGGCGTTCAACCTCCATGCCGTCAAACATAGCCGCGGTAAGTCTTGATAAGCGAACGGCCCCTGTTGAAGAAGGTCCTCACGAAGAGGAAGAGGCCTTGGATCCTCCAGGAGTAACTCCGTAAGATTCGCGAACCAAGCCCTCCTTGGCCCGTCCGGAGGCACGAGGATCGCCTGAACTCTTGTTCTTTTTATTAGCTTGAGAATTCTTGGGATGAGTGGAAGTGGAGGGAACACATACACTTACTGGATCACCCACGGAGTTACCAGTGCGTCCACCGCCACTGCCTGTGGGTCTCTCGACCTGGAGCAGTACCTGTGAAGCTTCTTGAGGCGAGAGGCCATAATGTCTACCTGAGGTACACCCCAACAGCTTGTCACCTCTGCGAATACCTCTGGGCGGAGGCCCCATTCTCCTGGATGGAGATAGTGTCTGCTGAGGAAGTCCGCTTCCCAATTGTCCACTCCCAGAATGAAGATTGCTGATAGCGCCACCGCATGCTTTTCTGCCAAGAGGAGGATTCTTGTTACCTCTGTCATTGCCGCTCTGCTCTTCGTTCCGCCCTGTCGGTTTATGTAGGACACTGCCATCACATTGTCCGACTGTACCTGAATGGCCTGATCTTGCAGAAGATGTGCCGCTTGTAGAAGGCCGTTGTATACGGCCCTTAGTTCCAGAATGTTTATCGGAAGGATGATTCCAGACCTGACCACTTTCCTTGGAAAGTTTCCCAACCTCTGAGACTTGCATCCGTGGTTAGAAGGATCCAATTCTGAATCCCGAACCTGAGGCCCTCAAAAAGGTGAGAAGTTTGCAGCCACCAGAGGAGTGAAATTCTGGCTTTTCGGCGACAGGCGTATCTGCTGGTGCATGTGAAGATGTGATCCTGACCACTTGTCTAGGAGATCCAGTTGGACCTCGCATCGAATCTTCTGTACTGAAGAGCCTCGTAGGAGGCTACCATCTTCTCCAGAAGGCGAATGCACTGATGAACCGATACCCCGGGCTGGCTTCAGGACATCCCGTACCATTGATTGGATCACCAACGCTTTCTCCACCGGTAGAAATACTCTCTGCACTTCCATGTCTAGTATCATCCACAGGAAGGGCAGTCTCCTTGACGATTCCAAATGCGACTTTGGGAGGTTCAGGATCCAGCCATGATCCTGGAGTAGTTGAGTTGAGAGAGCAATACTCTGTAACAACCTCTCCCTGGAAGACGCTTTTATCGGGAGATCGTCCAGATATGGAATTATGTTCATTCCTTGCCTGCAGCAGAGGAGTAGCATCATCTCTGCCATGACCTTGGAGAACACTCTTGGTGCTGTGGAGAGGCCAAACGGCAGCTCTTGGAAGTGATAGTGACAATCCAGCAGCGCAAATCTGAGATAAGCCTGGTGAGGCGGCCAGATCGGAATGTGGAGGTACACATCCTTGATATCCAGGGATACTAGGAATCCCCCTTACTCCAGACCTGAGATCACCGCTCTCATAGATTCCATCTTGAAATTGAATTCCCTTAAGTAGGGGTTCAATGACTTTAGGTTTAAAATCGGCCTTACTGAACCATCCGGTTTCGGCACCACAAACAGGTTGGATTAATAACCCCTGTGGTGTAGGTGAGGACTGGGATGATAACATCTGTTTTGACCACTTTTTGAATGGCTTCCTGTAGGATAGCACTTTCTGTCAGTGAAACTGGTAAGCCTGATTTGAAGAATCTGTGAGGTAGGAGTTCCTGAAACTCCAGTCTGTAGCCCTGGGTAACAATTTCCATCACCCAGGGGTTTAGGCCTGATGACGCCCAGATGTGACCGAAATTTTTTAGTCTTGCTCCCACCTGCCCGATCCCCAGGCCGGGAGGTTCACCGTCATGCTGAAGATTTTGAGGAGACAGAACCTGGTTTCTGTTTCTGAGAACCTGTTGGAGCAGGTTTTTTGGATTTTCCCTGACCACTCCTAAAGAAGGTGGAAGGGGATTTGGATTTTTTACATTTTGCCATCCTTAAGGACTGCAGCGTAGACATAGGATAAGATTTCCTAGTTGGTGGAGCCGCTGAGGGGAGAAAGGTTGACTTCCCTGCAGTTGATGTGGAAATCCATGCATCCCCAAACAGAGCCTGACCTGTGAAGACTAGGTTCTCCACGTTTTTATTGGATTCTGCATCCGCAGTCCATTGGCGTAGCCAGAGTCCTCTGCGTGCTGATACTGCCATGGAAGTAGTCTTTGCATTCAGCATTCCAAGGTCTTTCATGGCCTCTACCATGAATCCTGCAGAATCCTGTGACGCAAAAACAAATCAATGTCACACCTATCCATAGCATCTAAGTCCTCTAGTAATGTGCCTGACCACTTTACTATGGCTTTAGAAATCCACGCACAAGCAATAGTGGGCCTTAACGCCACGCCTGTAGCAGTGTATATAGATTTGAGCGTAGTCTCAATCTTGTGGTCAGCCGGCTCCTTCCAGAAGCGTCTACTGCAGGTGAAGTTTCCCATTTCTTTCTATCCTCTTCAGGGAAAGGGAAAGTAATGAGAATTATTTTAGGGATCTGTCATTTTTTCTCTGGGTTTTCCCAGGACTTTTCAAATAAAGAGTTCTGCTCTTTAGAAGCAGGGAAGGTGAGAGAGGATTTCTTTTTCTGTAAAATAAGATTCCTCTTCCAGCTCAGGTACCTTCTCAGTAATATGCAAAACATCCCGAATGGCTTCAATCATCAACTGCACCCCCTTAGCAAGGGATTCCTGCATAACCCCATCACCGTCCCCTGTATCAGAGTTGGTATCAGTGTCAACTTGCATTATTTGGGCAAGTGTACGTTTTTTAGGGTATGCAGGTGGGGTATGGGAGGGAGTAGGAGCTGAATGCTGTAATCCCTCAACAGACTCTCTCAAAAACTGCATCTTTCTCATTATGTGACATCCTTGATGAAATCTGTGATATCATTCCCCTTAAAGAATCCACCCATAGGGGTTCAGATTCGACAGGATGGGAAAGCACATTGCAGTCCTGAGTACATGGAATAGACTCTTCAGGAGAAGATACACACTCTGCAGCACAGGATACAGAGCCCTTAGACATGGTTATGTGGATAAATACACATACACACACAGAAAAATGTCAGACAGTTTCCCCCAGAGTACCTTCAGAGAGGCACAGAGTATAAGGAGCCAGCCACACAGCGCTCCAGTAGGCAGTTAATATAGTAAAAGCCTGGCGCTGACTAACCTTAATAGGGTAATCGGCTCTAAAATCACTCTCCCCCCTGTCTATAACACCCTGGTACGGCAGAGGTATGCTGGAGTTATGAGGAGGGCAGCGCTCCCGGTCAGCGTCTACTTCTGATGATCTGCAGGGACAAAATGGCGCTGGTGAGTGCTGGATCCGCTCTGAGGAGACGTCCCCCCCCCTGTAATGGCTCATCTTCCCACACTTAGTTGTTTATACTGACCTGAGGTAATTTGCTCCTAACAGTGGGATTAGCCAGTTAGCATTATGTGACCAGTGTAGGGTGATTGCGCTGGCCCAGGATGCCCCTCACAGAGCCGTACACAGTGTGCCGCTGAGCCTTCTGGAGCGCAGCCTGTCAGAGCCGCACTCCCACCCTTGTGCCGCCATTCCCGCCGGCGACCCGCTTCCCGGGCCACTGGCTCTGTACTCATCACTTTTCTTTCTTCTGGCTCTGTTAGGGGGTGGTGCTGTGCTGCGGGAGTGAGCGGTCTCCTCGTGGGCTTGCGATCAGCACCCTCAGGAGCTCAGTGTCCTGTCAGCAGAGACAGAGAAGCATTAACTACTACAGTTGGTTCCTACTCCCCCCATAAGTCCCTCGATGCAGGGAGGCTGTTGCCAGCAGCCTGTCTGTACCTAACTAACTCAGAAAAATAATAAAACTAGAAAAACTCCTAAGAGCTCCCCTAGCTGTGACTGGCTTCTCCGGGCACATTTTCTAAACTGAGTCTGGTAGGAGGGGCATAGAGGGAGGAGCCGGCCCACACTATTAAACTCTAAAAGTGCCAATGGCTCCCAAAGGACCAGTCTATACCCCATGGTACTAAATGACCCCAGCATCCTCTAGGACGTAAGAAAAAGGAGGTTGAATGCGCAGCATTCCCTGGAAAAAAGTACGCACATCCTGTAAGTTGCCAATTTTCTTTTGGAACCATACAGTCAATGTTGACACTTGCCCTCTCAAGGAAGCCACCTTCAAACCTTTATCCATTCCTGCCTGAAGGAGTGCGAAGACCCTGGAAACTCTGAAAGACTTAGGGTCCATTTCCCGTTCACTGCACCAATGAATATAGGTTTGCCATATTCGGTGATAAATGCAAGCTGAGAAAGGTTTCCTTGCTATGAGCATAGTTTGAATTACCTGTTGTGAGAATCCTCTTGACTTCAGGATAGAGGTTTCAAGAGCTATGCCATCAAAGACAGTCGATCCAGCTGTCTGTGATAACAAGGACCCTGCATCAGTAGATCTGGACGTTGAGGGAGCAGAAGTGGAACATCCATCGACATTCCCTTAAGATCTGTGTACCAATGCCTTCTGGGCCAAGCCTGAGTTATTAGTATCACGGCACCCTTTCCTTGCTTTATCTTTCTCACCACCCTGGGTAATAGGGTTATTGGAGGAAACGCATAAGACAGATGAAAGTCCTATCTCACAGACAGGGCATCCACAAAGATCGCTCTGGGATCCTTTGTTCTTAACCCGTACGCAAGAACTTTGTTGTTCAGACGGGACGCCATGAGATCCATCTCTGGCAACCCCAACTTGTCTACTAAAATCTGGAAGACCTCCGCGTGTAGAGCCCATTCGCTTGCCTGAATGGCGTGTCGACTGAGAAAGTCCGCCTTCCCAGTTTAGGACTCCCGGAACGAACACTGCGGACAAGGCTGGATGATGAAGTTCTGCCCACTTTAGTATGTGACTTACCTCCTTCATCGCTATTCGGCTGCGCACTGCGGACAAGGCTGGATGATGAAGATCTGCCCACTTTAGTATGTGACTTACCTCCTTCATCGCTCTTCGGCTGCGAGTTCCTCCCTGATGGTTGAGGTACGCTACTGCTGTCGCATTGTCCGAGCGGATCTTGACTGGTTTTCCCCGAAGAATGTCCTTTGCCTAAATCATGTATATGTCCTTTGCCTGCTATGTATATGGCCCGAAGTTCCAATATATTTATTGACAGGCAACCTTCTTCCTTGGTCCATTGCCCCTGGAAACACAACCTTCCTGACACTGCTCCCCAGCCCTGGTGACTAGCATCTGTCGTCAGAATTTCCCAAACTGATATCCAAAAGTGTCTCCACCTTCTTACTTCTATCGTAAGAACCGTAGTCTGTGTTTTTATCGTCTGACGCAACCCATTCCATTTGGCAAGAATCAAACGCTGCAGAGGCCTCGAGTGGAATTGTGCATACTCCACCATGTCGAATGTTGACACAATCAAACCCATCACACGTACAGCTGCGTTAATGGATACCTTCTTTTGACTGTGTAGCAAGTCCTGAATCCTTGACCAAGCCTTGGATATCTTTTTTTAGAGGTAACATTACTCTCTGAAGACTTGAATCCAGTACACCCCTTAAGCGAGTCATCCACTGTGATGGAACCAGAGACTATTTTGCCCAATTTATGAGCCATCTGTGCTTTTGCAGACACATTATTGCCTGTTGCAGATGACATAGGAGCAATTCCTGCGACTGTGCCAGGATTAAAAGATCGTCGAGGTATGGAAAAAGTCTTATCACCTGCTGGCAGAGATAAACCGCCATTACCACCATAATCTTGGTAAATACTCTGGGGGCTGTGGCTGACCCAAAAGGTAGGTCCTGGAACTATAAATGCTGTTGATGGATAGCGAACCTGAGAAAGCACTGATGGGACAGTGCTATAGGAATATGTTGGTAAGTATCCTGTATATCCAGGGATACCATATAATCCCCTGGCTCCATGGCCAAAATGATGGAACGTAAATTCTCCATATGAAACCGAGGTACCCAAATGTATTTGTTCAGCACTTTGAGATTGAGAATAGGCCAAAATTACCCATTTGGCGTCTGAACTAAAAACAGGTTGGAGTAAAACCCCTGTCCTCGTTGTGCAGGAGGAACTGGAATGACTACTCCTGACTGATGCAATTTCTGAACTATCTCTTGCAAAGCCCTGGCCTTTGTCTCTACCCGAGATGGGCAGGTACAAAAAAACCTTCCATGAGGGTGCTTCTTGAAGGCAAAGGCATAACCTAGAGATACCGCTTCCTGCACCCAGGCATCTGTTGTAGACTACTGCCAGATCTGTGCAAACTGAAGTCAGCCCCCATCCTGGGATCCCCCAGGTGGAGGCCCGCACCATCAGGCTGATGGCTTATCTGTCTTACCAACCATTCCTCTGGTAGCCCAATGCTTTTTAGTCTCACCAAACTTCTTGTATTGGGACTGCCTGCTATCACTTTTACCTTTAGCTTTTTCTTTAGACCGAAAGGGCTGAAAAGCCAGAACTTTAGGTTTGAAATTGTATGTGGAAGGAAACGTTACTTTCTTAGTCTGCTTCTGACTCCAAAATATTTGTCAATTCTTTACCAAAAAGAATATCTCCAGAAAAGGTCAAAGATTCCAGAACCTTCTTAGATTCTGAATCAACTTTCCACGTATGTAGCCAAACTGCTCTACGAGCAGCTATTGTTGAAGCTGATGCCCTGGAAGCAATAGTAGCCATATCCAATGCTGCTTCTTCCAAGAACATTGCAGCCTGTTTTATATGTGCTATATGGGATTTTTGCTCTCTAGATGCTATTGAAAAATCCCCCTCCAATGCATCAGCCCAGGCAGCCACTGCCTTTGCCATCCAAGCTGTAGCCATGGCTGACATTATGACTGCCCCAGACAGGGAAAAAATGGTTTTTAGAAAACCATCACTCTCCTATCCGTGACATAATTTAATGATGTTGAAAGCAAAGCTAATGTAGATTTTCGCACTAATCGAATCACATGCGTATCTACTTTAGGACCCACCTCCCATTTTAAACAATCCCCAGCTGGAAGAGGATAATTGGAATTCTAAACTTATTAGGCGTAGCCCAAGCCTTTTCCATGATTTCCGTCAGCTGATCTGACCCTGGAAACTCAGTCTTAACTGTTTTGGGACATTTAAACACAGATGCCTTGGTTTTTAACACAGGCTCCGCTGAATCCTCTAAGGATAGAATGGCTTTCATTGCTTTAATTAACTCCGCTATATCCACTGAGCTGAGAACTTCCTCCTCCTCTTCGTATGCTGGTAGTAGAATTAATTGAGCTTTCATCCTCCGATGAATCCTCATCTGAACCATGTGTAGCCTGTGAGGATGAAGATTTACTTACCACCGGCTTATCAGCCTGTTTCTTTTGAGAGGCAGCTTCTGGAAGTGACACACCACAGGTGGGAAGCTGCATGTAAGCGTTAATCGTGTAACCTATCCCAGGTACAGGAGTTGGAGGAATTACCCTTTCAGCTATAATGGATAAAGTCTGTGCAAACATAGCGCAAGGTGGATCAACCTGCACCTGAATCTGACTTGTATTTTTCATGAACCCCTGGTGAAAGCTAAAACAATTTGCACACAAACCATCCTGAACCAGATCCTGAGAGGGTAACACAGCTTTGCAAGACAAACATGATATAAATGTTGGTGTTGCTGTGAGTGTATCTTCCTCACCTTTGCTGCTCTTAGACATGATAAATAATCAACACTTCCACAGTGTACTACACAATTTTGACTGTAATCACTTTAAGCATTTTAACATGACATACAATCCGACCCTACCCATGCACCAGCATTGAGGATCGGAATAGAACAAAACTGACAGAATATAGTGAAGTCAGCAATCACACTAGCAGTCACATTTTATACATTAGTATAATAAGCAATATGAGCACATCATCAACTACATTTCAAGTATGTAGGAGAACATATTACTGAATCATGTTTAAACAGATCTACCGTATTCAGATGCATTGCGAAAGAAACAATAAATGTATACAGACTCATATGCAATAGGCACTTATCTAACTATTTATACTCAAAAAGGTAGAGACTTAGTGCTGTATTACCCGTACTCAGTAGAGTGGGATCCAGGGAGACTCACCTCGCTTCCAGGACCGATCAATATGTTAGCGACCGCTAAGTGCAGGCATGTCCAAACTGCGGCCCTCCAGCTGTTGAGAAACTACACATCCCAGCATACCCTGACACAGCTTTAGCATTCTCTGACAGCAAAACTGTGTCATGAACCGGGGGGAGGGGCGACCAGGAAAGCGTCTGACTCCCCACTGCTGACATCAACCCTAGGGATTGCGGCCTCATACTATTCCTGGAGCCTATGATCCCTAAGGCCTAGCGCTGGTGCACCCGAGGTGGCAGCCGCATCAGCGACTGTTTGCTAGTCTCCTACCAAAACAGTGCAGCTGTGTCCGTGTTCCCATTTTAAGCGGAACCAATGCCTTACCTTCTCCCCGTGCTCCAGCCACAGCCTGGTAACGTCTTTTGGACCTGCTAGTATATCCAACACAGACGCCCACCGAAACAGCACTTTAATCGTGGGTAAGCGTTGACGCGACCCAGCGGAGTTGTTGGAGCGACTCTATCTAAGGTACGTATAAGACACTGTTTAGAAAGATTGCTCAGAAAAATAGTAATACTATAAAAATAAAATAAGAAAGCTTAGGGCTGGTAAAAACCAGCGGCCCTCTGACCATGATCCGGCTCCTGCCTCACCAAACAAAAAACGGATTTGCCTGAGCCAGGAGGTGGGGATATATGGACGTGCCCCTTGCATGCTGGGAGGCGGAGTCATGGATTACTAAGACTAGATATGTGAGGTAGTTTAGAATATAACCATTGAATCAGATGTAGAGAGCAGGAATTTCTTATGTCCCGTCTTATCTTGTACTGCACTTATTGTTTTAATTTTTTTTAATTTTAAGATACTACCTCAGAAGAAGCGTCCAATAATGGCTATACTTTATAAGATTGTTTTGTACCACAATACCTGACTAAGGTTATCTTTTGTGGTTGGTATTTCTAGTATTTGTGTGTACAGTGGGGGTCATTCCGAGTTGTTCGCTCATTATTTTTTTGTTGCAACGGAGCGAATAGTCGCTAATGCGCATGCGCAATGTCCGCAGTGCGACTGCGCCAAGTAAATTTGCTATGCAGTTTGGTATTTTACTCACGGCATTACAAGGTTTTTTTCTTCGTTCTGGTGATCGTAATGTGATTGACAGGAAGTGGGTGTTTCTGGGCGGAAACAGGCCGTTTTATGGGAGTGTGTGAAAAAACGCTACCGTTTCTGGGAAAAACGGAGGAGTGTCTGGGCGAACGCTGGGTGTGTTTGTGACGTCAAACCAGGAACGACAAGCACTGAACTGATCGCAGATGCCGAGTAAGTCTGAAGCTACTCAGAAACTGCTAAGAAGTGTCTATTCGCAATTCTGCTAATCTTTCGTTCGCAATTTTGATAAGCTAAGATTCACTCCCAGTAGGCGGCGGCTTAGCGTGTGCAAAGCTGATAAAAGCAGCTAGCGAGCGAACAACTCGGAATGACCCCCAGTATGCGTTGTTTGACTGGTCTCCCCCTTCCTTATATGTCTCTTTGTGCTTGTTCTTATGGGTATTACTTTACGGGATGGCAAATAAGGTTTGATTTTTTTTCTCATTCGGTGCCTGAATGTTCTGGATACAAATATAAGAAATTAGACTGATAACATCATTTAGTGTATAACAGGGATGACATTGAAACATGTATTGTATATTTGGATGTGATGTTTGCCTACGTTTTACAAGAAAAAAAAAAGAGTCTGGAATCTTATGTGAAAATGACAATAAAATTGTTTATTTAAAAAAATATGTCTAATGGCTGATTTATGCATTTTCTTTCAGAAAGTAAAAAAAAAAAATGCTAAAAAAAAAACCTAAACGAAGAAAGCAACAAGAAAAAAAAAAGTAGAAAAGAAGGGGATTTATTGACAAATACTTTACATTTGGGGTACATAAACTAATGAAAAAGTTGATCTTGGAGTAACTTGAAGCCATTATTATAATTGTATACCACAATAATGACATGTAATTATTATCCCAATTAAGCTAACTGAAAAACTTCCAAATGCCTACTTAGTCATGGGGGTGGGGGTGGGGGGTGTGTGTCCAAGGGGTTCTGAAGCAAGTCCCAACAAAATAAAAGATTTTCCCTGCCTTTTCACCTGCTCAGGGGGGTGCCAACAAAAACAGGCAAATTTACTCTGAAACAAATGCGAATTTGTAATTAAATTGCAAATATAATTTGCAATGCAAGCTCACCATGAACACAGGGCCAAACTCGCACCTAATTGAATTCCCTCCTCTGTTTCCTCTGCTCTGGATTACAGCAGCTAGAGTGTAGCGTTTGATGGGCAATTTAATGGTATCCGCAATAACAGAACAAGCCAGTAGATTTCAATGTTTAATGCCCGCTTGTTTGGAAGCAGACACAGACGTCAGCTACCAGAACATAGGGGTGAATGTAATAGCCTGAGAGTTGCAGGCAGCATCGAGATTTTGACTTTAAAGTATTAGCACTTTCAATCTAACATGTAAATCGCTGAAATCTTGCAGCTGACTGCAACTCGCAGTTATTGCATTTACCCCATAGTGTTGGAAACGCAGCTAATATCAGCCAATACAGCCGGTAGCAGCTCCATGGTTTCTTAAGCAACTCTTCAGGCAGAGCAGACATGAGGAAACCCCAATACATAGAGAAGACAGCAGCCTGGACCTGCGTGTCTGAAAAGGAAATTAGATTGGAAGTTCTACTGGAGCAGAGATTGATGAGTCTGAACAAAGATCTCTGATTGTACAGCATGAATAATATATTGAAACTACATAAATAAAATAATATGTAAATTTTAATTACAAAATGTCATTAAGTCAACTGTGTGATAATGGAAAGGAGTTTCAGACTGAAATACTCCAAATAAGATATCCGTTCTGAGTGATGAGAAATCAAATCATTTCATAACACGGTTAACCCTTTCCATGCTCTATGCAGGAAGAACATTTAGTGGTTATGAACATGATTCTAGAGACATGGACAATTGGAAGTTCTCCAGAGGATCAGGAGCTGAGCCAGATAGACAGGTGCAGAAGGTCAGAGGTGGGGAGGTCTGTTACAGGCACCAAGACCAGACAGGGAGCGTTCTCACCCCATACTGTTTCCAGGATCTCCGGCAACTCTGGAAAATAGACAGACAGCATTTGGGTAGTCAAAAGTCATGATCTACTTACAACCTTAAGATCGTTTTATATCACTGCCTTCAAATTTGGCACAACAGCTGCATACTACTACCTGTACTGTATTTCAATTACCGCATTCTATAAGACACAGCAAGAGGTCAAGTAAGCAGATCATTAAAAAGAATAGAAACCGTTAAATTTAACAATCAAAAATATTGTAATACTCATAAAACCAATTTACTGATCGGAGGACAAACGACACTGAACAGTTACTCAATCGGTTACAAAGTTTTTTTGAATTGCATGGTGGCTTATAATGCCTTGCGGAATAATATAACAGCAAAAAGGCTTAGGCCGTAACAGAAAGACAACACAAGAGTATCCCCAGGTCTCCTGCCACAAAGGGAATGGACAGATTAGGTTTTGTCAGGAGTCCACGCTCATCAGCTCCTTTCTTTGTAACTTCTACAGAGCTGGGAAGCAGGAGAGACTCGCTGTGTAATGATAATCTCCTTAGAATGAGGATTTTTTGTTGTGCTTTATTAATTCAGTGCCTGGTGGGGGATATTAGCAGCTCTTGAAATTGGAAAGGCCGGGAGCGTTGCAATTTGCTGAATCCCAAAATGTTCCAAATGAGCAGATAAACAGCAGCAATAATTGGGCTTTATTAAATCAAAGAGTCGTTCATTACAAGTATCCCAGCTGTACCAGAGCGAGGGACAGGGAGGGAGAGAAGAGCTGAATGCGTGCACTTGCAATATAAACTACATGTGTGAATTAGGATTCTACACCTTCTAATCTAGGCCCACAACTAATGCACGCTTTCGGGTCACAAGAGAGGACCGGACAAATATGTAACCGCTGGACTGCCAATGCCTATTGTAAGGAGGGGACGTTTTCTGCCTGATGGTTTCTTTTCTTCACCTTTGTCCATGGCAAAATCAAAGAGATGACCATAGCAATACGACTTTTAATGCACACATGAGGTCAGGTTATCTATTCCACAAGTTCATACGGGATCCGGTTAAGTTACAGGCTGTCGGGATTACCGGCAGTCGGAATCCAGACGCTGGGATCCCGGCACCCATCAGAACGCAGTTGCTGGATTCCCGACAGGGTCAGGAGACTGACGCCGGAATCCTAAGTACAGTGGGCAGGTTAGGGCCTGGGTGGGGGGTAGAGATAGGGAATAGGTTTAGACACAAAGGGGGGAGGGTTAGGCTGCAGGGAGGGAGGGGTTAGGTTTAGGCACTAAGGGGGAGGTTAAGGTTTGGCTGTGGGAAAGGGGATAGCATAATTACCTTGCCCCTGTCGGGATTTTAAACATTGGGGTGCAGGTGTTGATATTGTGACTGGCAGCATCCTGTCCCCCGGTCACACATACAGAACCAGTTTATACAGAGAGACTCCTCATTGTTTATACACTCTGGGCCCAATGTACCAAATTCAACAGGGAACTGGCATGGATCAATAACACCGGGGGTGGGGGACAGATGACAATATATAATGTAATTTATCAGCTAACCTATCCAGCCTTAGAGTAGTGCCCAGGAAAAGGCCTCACTAGAGTCATACTAGATACAGTTTTGCCATAACCAAAAACCTCAGCTATCAGTACTCTGACAGACAGGACTCAAACTCATATAGGACTCAAACAGTATTATTTGCCATTAATGGCCCTCATTCCGAGTTAATCGCTCGCTAGCTACTTTTAGCAGCCGTGCAAACGCCTAGTCGCCACCCAAGGGGGAGTGTATTTTCACTTTGCAAGAGTGCGAACGCCTGTGCAGCCGAGCGGTACAAAAACATTTTGTGCAAAACAAGACTAGCCCTGTAGTTACTTATTCTGTGCGATGATTGCTGCGACGAAGGTCCCGGAATTAACGTCAGATACCCGCCCTGTAAACGCCTGGACACGCCTGCATTTTTCCAAACACTCCCAGAAAACGGTCAGTTGACAACCATAAACGCCCTCATCCTCTCAATCTCCTTGCATTCGGCTGTGCAAATGGAATCGTCGCTAGAAGCAGTGCAAAACAACGATGCTCTTTGTACTCGTACGACGCATGTGCGCATTGCGGCTCATACGCATGTGTAATTTTGCCATTTTTTTAAATGATCGCTACGCAGCGAACAACGGCAGCTAGCGATCAACTCGGAATAAGGGCCAATGCGCAATGATTTCCTTGCAGCAGTAAGCGTTAAATCATAAAAAAATGCATCTTCCTCGGATAAATCTGAATTTAATCAGAGCAGGTAAGGGAGGTACCTCATTAACAGATACAGACCAATTAGCTTTCTTTTTGAAGATGTTATGAGCTGCCGCTGAAAGCTCTGTTAATTATATCTCACCGCTGACAACACTGGCACCAAGATGGTGACAACTGCATAATGTACACACCCTGCCAGCCAGCCAGGCACCAGACAGTTGTGCTACTATTACACTTTGAAAAATTGTCAGAACCCTTCAGATTATATCAGAACACAGAAGATTTAAATATACCTTACATCTTCATTCCCATGGTGAGAGCTCACTGACCCAACCATAAAGATGTCCGAAGAAGCAGTAACCTGGTCTTGTTATGCCAGAATGGCTCCAAAAGATCTGGCACTTCCAATCGACATACACTAGTGTACAGTCCAGTCAGCCAGTAACCAGCAATGAAAGCTAATCACACTTGGCCTAGCAACTCTCCTGGCATAAGCATCTACCAGACCTGTTCAATATAATCAAAGTCTTCATTGGACAAATGGGACACCAAACTGGTTGCTGGTAGTGTTAGGGCATATTACCAAATTCCTCCTCTTTACTTTCCCAAATGATCACAAGTAGCTGAAGTTACTAAAAAGATGGGAGGTTGTACAGCACTATGATAGTCTAAACAGCATTAAAATAATTAGCATAGGGCTTGAAAAAGGCACATAAAAAATGTATAATATTTAATGTGGAAATATATACAATAACACCATTACAAACATAATACACATAGCTCATAAATAACATCAATCAATGGTATTCAGGCAAAATCTGACATGGTGATGTTGTAGTGGGCCACTGGTATGTCCAAATAAATGGTTCCCACATTAATAGATGGCGGACCAGCAGCAAAAGTTCAAAAGTAATAGTTGTTAGAAAGAAATTAAATACTGTACATTTGGACAAGCTGTAGTCTGTAGTATGATAAAGACTTGTTGAGTTGCCATCAGATTCAGAGTTTGTTTCGTACCCGGAGCTGGGGCCACAGGGCAGGACTAGGATGAATGAAGCAAGGTGGCTGAAAGATACTGCTCGTAAAGTAACCAATATGAATTTGAGAGAAAAAATAGGATTTTAATTACCTACCGGTAAATCCTTTTCTCGTAGTCCGTAGAGGATACTGGGGTCCATTTAGTACCACGGGGTATAGACAGGTCCACTAGGAGCCATGGGCACTTTAAGAATTTGATAGTGTGGGCTGGCTCCTCCCTCTATGCTCCCCCTACCAGACTAGGAAACAGTGCCTGAGGAGACGGACATACTTTGAGAGAAGGATAGTGGTGAGATTCCAAATCGGCACACACAAGAGGAAAGCCAAGCTAACCAAACTTGAAAAAGGAACAGCAACGGCTGAACCAACATTACTTAACCAAGAAACAATGCAGGAACGACGAAGCACTGGGCGGGCGCCCAGTAGCCTCTACGGACTACGAGAAAAGGATTTACCGGTAGGTAATTAATATCCAATTTTCTCTTACGTCCTAGAGGATACTAAAGTCCATTTAGTACCATGGGGATGTACCAAAGCTCCCAAACCGGGTGGGAGAGTGCTGAGGTTCCCGCAGAACTGATTGACCTAACTGAAGGTCCTCAGAGGCCAAACTATCGAACTTGTAGAACTTAGCAAACGTGTTCGAACCTGACCAAGTAGCCGCTCGGCAGAGCTGTAAAGCTGAGACACCCCGGGAAGCTGCCCAGGAAGAACCCACCGACCTAGTAGAGTGGGCCTGTACAGATTTTGGACACAGCAAACCTGCCGTGGAATAAGCATGCTGAATAGTAAGCCTGATCCAGCGTGCAATGGACTGCTTTGAAGCAGGACACCCAATTTTATTAGGATCATAAAGAACAAACAGCGAGTCAGATTTTCTGTGACGAGATGTTCGCTTTACATATACCTTCAAAGCCCTAACAACATCCAAAGACTCTGAAGTAGCAGAGGTGTCTGTGACAACCGGAACCACAATAAACTGGTTGATGTGAAATGCGGACACCACTTTAGGAAGAAACTGCTGACGAGTTCTGAGTTCAGCTCTGTCCTCATGGAAAATTAAATAGGGACTTTTGTGAGACAAAGACCCCAGCTCCGACACACGTCTTGCTGAAGCCAAGGCCAACAGTGTGACATTCTTCCACGTAAGATATTTTACATCCACCTCCTGTAATGGTTCAAACCAGTCCGATTGGAGGAACTGCAGCACCACACTGAGATCCCAAGGTGCCGTGGGAGGCACAAAGGGAGGTTGGATGTGCAGAACACCTTTCAAGAACGTCTGGACCTCAGGGAGAGAAGCCAATTGTTTCTGAAAGAAAATGGACAAGGCCAAAATCTGGACTTTTATGGAGCCCAGACGCAGGCCCACATCCATGCCTGCCTGCAGAAAAAGCAGGAAACGTCCCAGATGAAATTCCACCACAGAATAATTACTGCTCTCACACCAAGAGACGCATTTCTTCCAAATACGATGGTAATGCTTAGACGTTACCCCCTCCCTGGCTTGGATCATAGTTGGGATAACCTTGTGAGGGATCCCTCTCCTGGCCAGAATCAGCCGTTCAACTTCCATGCCGTAAAACGTAGCCGCGGTAAGTCCTGAAAGACAAAAGGGCCATGTTGCAGAAGATCCTCGCGAAGAGGTAGAGGCCACAGATCTTCGAGGAGCAGCTCCAGAAGGTCCGCATACCAGGCCCTTCTTGGCCAGTCCGGAGCAAATGTATATTACTTGAACCCTTAACCTTTTTATTCTCTTTAGAATTCTTGGGATCAGAGGAAGTGGAGGAAACACGTACACCATCTTATAGACCCATGGAGTTGTTAAGGCGTCCACCGCCACTGCCTGTGGGTCTCTCGACCTGGAACAATACCGCTTGAGCTTCTTGTTGAGACGAGAGGCCATCAAGTCGATCTGTGGATATCCCCATTGACTTGTCAAGCACCTGAACACTTCCGGGTGAAGGCCACACTCCCCCAGGTGCAGGGCGTGTCTGCTGAGGAAGTCTGCTTCCCAGTTGTCTACTCCCGGAATGAAGACCGCTGACAACGTCACAGCGTTTCTTTCTGCCCAGAGGAGAATTCTTGACACCTCTGACATTGCTGCACTGCTTTTCGTTCCGCCCTGTCGGTTTATGTACGTCACTGCCGTCACATTGTCCGACTGGACCTGAATGGCCCGATCTTGAAGAAAATGTGAGGCCTGCAGAAGGACATTTTATATGGCCCTGAGTTCCAGAATGTTGATTGGAAGGACGACTTCCTGACTTGACCATCTTCCTTGAAACTGCACCACCTGAGTTACTGCTCCCCAACCTCTGAGGCTTGCGTCTGTGGTTAACAGAATCCAGTTCTGAATTCCGAACCTCCGACCTTCGATGAGGTGAGAAGTCTGTAGCCACCACAGAAGGGACATCCTGGCTTTGACGACAGACGGATCCTCTGGTGCATATGAAGATGTTTTTCCGGACCATTGCGTAAGGAAGATAGGTTGACTTACCCACAGTAGCTGTGGAGATCCATTTGTCTAGTTCATCTCCAAACATGGCCTCTCCTGTGAATGGTAGGCCTTCCACGCCTTTCCTGGAGTCCACGTCAGCAGTCCACTGGCGTAGCCACAAGTCCCTGCGTGCCGACACTGCCATAGTGGTGGTGCGTGCGTTAAGCAAGCCTATCTCTTTTATGGCTTCCACCATAAAGTTCGCAGAGTCCTGTATAATGCTGAAGGAGTAAAACAACATCCCCCCTAGACAAGGAATCTAACCCCTCAATTGGGTTACCTGACCATTTTGCAATGGCTTTTGTGATCCACGCTCATGCAAGAGTGGGTCTTTGGGCCACCCCAGCAGCTGTGTGCAATGATTTGAGTGTACTCTTAATTTTACGATCAGCCGTATCTTTTAGGTAGGCTCTACCAGGAACAGGCAATACAATTTTTTGTGACAGCCTAGAGACTGATGCGTCCACTATCGGTGGATTTTCCCATTTTTCCTATCCTCCAGAGGAAAGGGAAAGTATGAGAGTAACCTTTTAGGGATCTGAAATTTCTTATCAGGATTAACCCACGGTTCTTGACACAGGAAAAGTGACTGAGGACTTCTTTTTTACATTAAAATAAGACTACTCTCACTCCTCTGACACCTTATCAGGAATATGCAGAACATCTCTGATAGCCTCTATTCCCTGTGACAGAGCCTCATCCCCACCCTCCAAGTCCACCTCACCCTCCTCTAAGTCTGACCCATCAGCGTCAGATTGCAGGATTTGAGCCAGAGATCGGTTTTGCGGACAAATTGGAGGGGATTGAGACGCTGTTTTGGTGACTGAGTCTCTGTTCATAAACTCATCCACAGTCTGTTTTAGGTATTGCGTCTCTTTCTCAATTTTGTAGAAAGAGTGGAGATCATTCCTTTAAGAGAATTAACCCACTCCGGTTCAGCCCCACTATTCTGTGAGCCCCGAGTACCCAGTAGTGTGTCCCCTGGTGAAGAGGAACACTCCGCTGTACAAGAAACACACTCTGCATACTTTGCATGACATAATGTAAATGTGACAGCACACACACACACACACACACACACACACACACACACACACACACACACAGGAAAAGGTTAAGCCAGTGGTTCCCAAACTTTTTTAGTCCAAGGCACCCTTTGGGTCTCCCTGACTTTTTCATGGCACCCTTACGCCAAAATAATTACGATGTATAGTGATAAGTATCAATTTATTTTCCGTAGTGTACATGAATACTCCCCTATGGGGGTCATTCCGAGTTGGTCGCTCGCTAGCAGTTTTTTGCTGCCGTGCAAACGCTAAGCCACCGCCCTATGGGAGTGTATATTAGCTTTGCAGAAGTGCGAACGCTTTCATCTCAGAACGGCTACAAAAATAATTTGTGCAGTTTTATAGCAGCTCAAAACCTACTCAGCGCTTGCGATCACTTCAGACCATTCAGTTTCCGGATTTGACGTCACAAACATGCCCTGCGTTCACCCAGCCACGCCTGCGTTTTTCCGAACACTCCCTGAAAACGGTCAGTTGCCACCCAGAAACGCCCACATCATGTCAATCACTCTGCGGTAGCCATTGCGACTGAAATGCATCGCTAGACCCTGTGTGAAACTACATCGGTCGTTGTACTAGTACGTCGCGCGTGCGCATTGCAACGCATACTCAGAAGTGCCGTTTTTTTAGCCTCATCGCCGCGCAGCGAACACCTGCATCCATTAAAAAAATAAAACCCAGGCTTTGTATAAAATAACAGTTTTTTTTGCAGTCAAATAAATCAATCTAAAAAGGCTTCTGTGCATCCATGCACCAAGACCAGCCCCCCAGCTGCTTACCAGCTTGTCGTCATGTAAAGGGGCCCTACATACACACTTAAAGATTTTACTGAACGATATGAACGTTCTCGTTCATTAATGAATGAGAACTCGTTCATATCTTTCAGTGTGTAGGCACCACCGATGAACTATGTGCGCTTGTCCATCGTTGGTGCCGGCTCGTTCATACCTGCAGGCCAATATGGACAATCTTGTCCATATTAGCATGCAGGGCTATGGAGCCGGGTCACGGGGGGAGTGAATAAACTTCACTCCCCCCATCACCTCCCCCTCCACCGCCGGGTCGTTTGACGGCCATATCGGCCGTCAGGCAGCTCGGCGGCGGGTCGCTGAGTGTGTAGGGCCCTTAAGTCACTTACAGCAGGCACCCCCCTCCTATAGATTTCCCAATGCAGCATTACTCACTTTTTCAGCCAGCTCCTTGGCCACTCCAGCGCACTCTTTCGCCACTCTAGCCTGCCTGCAGCCGCACTCTCCACTGATTATTACACTCACAGGTTCCCCCTGCACACAAGCACATCCCTCATAACACCACCCCTTACCTGCCAGGTGACTCCAGTCACCGGTTACCCCCCCTGTACCTGAGAGCACATCCCCCCCCCTGCACCTGAGAGCACAACATCCTCCCCCCCCCCCTGCACCTGAGAGCACAACATCCTCCCCCCTTCCCCTGCACCTGAGAGCACAACATCCCCCCCTGCAGCCGATCAACTGGCTGACTTCGGCTGTACCTAGCCGCAGACATCCCGCACTCTCCCTCCCTCACCCCCCCCCCCCACGGCGCCAGCTGATTACACATTGCTTACTAGACGGGCGCTCCAGCCGCCCGCGCTCCCCCTTGCCCCGCTGATTGCTTAATAGACGGCCGCTCCAGCCGCCCGTGCCCCGCCCCCACGCTGATTACTTACTTGTTGCTGCACTCCCCCCCCCGGCTAACTACATACTGGACAGCCGCCCGCACTCCCCCCCCCCAGGCGGACTACTCACTGCCCGCCCGCCGCTCCTGCAGCATACAGTCTCCCCTTCTATCCTCCCTGTCAACTGCTAACTTCAGGCTGTGGCACCCCTGTGACAGCGCTGCGGCACCCCTGTGACAGCGCTGCGGCACCCCAGGGAGCCGCGGCGCACAGTTTGGGAAACCATGGGTTAAGCACAAGTAACCCACAAAGAGCCTTCAAGGAGACACAGAGTTGTTTGGAGCCAGCCCCCACCGCGCCCTTGCCGCTAACGCTAAGCTTAGCCGGGTCGCAGACTAAGTACCCTGATAGGGGACTTAGTACACCAATAGTTGCTCCCCCCCTGCTATGACCTCCTGGTACCACTGAGGTAATTTGGAGTCACACCGGAGGAGGCGGAGCTGAGCATCTTGGGAACAGTCAAAGCTTTTAGCCTGTTGGTGCCTCAGATCAAGATACTACTCTACACCCCTATGTTATTCTCTGTGGAATACCAGTGTACCCCGCTGCAGAAAGAATACAATTTTGGACACATCAATGTAAGAAAGACTTGAGAGGTGGACAACCACATCAATAAAGGGAATGGAGGGATTGTATTGTAAAGGGAGGTTAGTGGGTTTGTCTATTTTTTTTTTGGGGGGGGGGAGGGGAGGGGGGGATTGGTTTTGCCTTCCTGTAAATTAATGCACTTAGATGTAGAATTCTGACTTCAGAAGTTTGTGTCTAGGGTGAAAAGGTATTTTAAAACTCAAATTAATTTATTATAGTTTAGTCAATTTGGCAGATATGCTGACATTAACACAAAGAAAACATACTTCGTATTGCTCATTTAATAGAAAAGTTACATCAATTAGATGATTATATCTTGTATATGTCTCTTGTTTTATGGTCGCGTAACCCTAATGCCAGACAACGGATGCTCTTCTGGGGGGATGGTAGATCAGTCACAAATAAAACCATAGACACCAGCTGACCATGCTACAGCAGTGTATTTATGATGTGACACCAATGGTCAATATGGTCTTTTCAGTTTAAATTACCCCAAATCACTACATATATTGGCTCAAAACGACTCTCCGGATAAAAAATAAATTCTACCAAGGGGAGTTCTAAGAATGGGAATAGCCAATGACTAATAAACTTAACTGTAATATGGCAGGGACTGATGTGAAGAACTATCTATCTCTGGTGGTGCTATATATATATATATATATATATATATATATAATTATAATAACAGTGTGCACAGCCATTGGACGGCACACTAACAGAGCCCATGTGATCCTCTTGCCCAAGCACCAAGTAACCAGACTAGTTCAACTCGGGCAACCATGCTGGTGGAAAAATTAAACAGATCATGCTTGAACCTCAGGCCAAAGAACCAAATCTGTCCATGTATAGCCACTGGCACTTCTCGTGTAAGAACATGTAACACAGTCTGTGCATACACTGTATATACTGCAATGGTTTAGATCAGAGGTTCTCAAAACTCGGTCCTCGTGGGCCCACACAGTGCATGTTTTGCAGGTAACCCAGCAGGTGCACAGGTGTATTAATTACTCACTGACACATTTTAAAAGGTCCACAGGTGGAGCTAATTATTTCACTTGCGATTCTGTGAGGAGACCTGCATAACATGCACTGTGTGGGCCCACGAGGACCAAGTTTGAGAACCTCTGGTTTAGATTCACCGTGGAGTCACATTTACAGCTGGATAGTGAATACTACATACATTTGTAATTGCTGACAGCTCAAGCCACTGCCTTTTAGTACTAAACCCCTGCCCTAATTTGTACTTGGAGAAGTAGGCTGTTCATACAGAGCAAGTAGAAAAGGGAGAATATGAAAAGGAAAAAGTGAATAAAATAAGCCTAAAACTTCCTTTCGCTACCCAGTGGAATGTTCAGTGCATAGTTTGCCAATATGGCTGATAGAGCCGTGACTCACCTGCCAGGAGACTCTGTAACTGTACACGGTCACTCCTGTAGAACATCCTGCAGCACAATGGTATAACCAGGTTCTGTGCTGGGAGCTCAGCTGAGGCTTTCTGCAGCACAGCACTTACAAGGCTGCTAGCATTACACCCGTCCGTACAAGGCCTGTCAGGTGCAGAGAGGGAAAGCACAAGGGAGGCACATGTCTCACAGCTGGAAACGGAACCAATGATTGTGGCCTGGAATCCGGAACTTTGCTCGAGCACAGATATATTTCTTCGCCCAGCGTGGTCACTCCCAGCAGCCATGACATGCCACTCCACTGCAGCCCCTCGTGGAAGCTTAGGAACCACAGCCACTGTGAGGACAGGGGGGGCACCCTGTAGGTAAGACACACTGCATAAATAATAATGACAGAAGAATAATAAGAATTTACTTACTGATAATTCTATTTCTCATAGTCCGTAGTGGATGCTGGGGACTCCGTAAGGACCGTGGGGAATAGCGGCTCCGCAGGAGACTGGGCACAAAGTAAAAAGCTTTAGGACTACCTGGTGTGCACTGGCTCCTCCCCCTATGACCCTCCTCCAAGCCTCAGTTAGGATACTGTGCCCGGACGAGCGTACACAATAAGGAAGGATTTTGAATCCCGGGTAAGACTCAAACCAGCCACACCAATCACACCGTACAACTTGTGATCTGAACCCAGTTAACAGCATGATAACAAAGGAGCCTCTGAAAAGATGGCTCACAACAATAATAACAACCCGATTTTTGTAACAATAACTATGTACAAGTATTGCAGACAATCCGCACTTGGGATGGGCGCCCAGCATCCACTACGGACTATGAGAAATAGAATTATCGGTAAGTAAATTCTTATTTTCTCTAACGTCCTAAGTGGATGCTGGGGACTCCGTAAGGACCATGGGGATTATACCAAAGCTCCCAAACGGGCGGGAGAGTGCGGATGACTCTGCAGCACCGAATGAGAGAACTCCAGGTCCTCCTCAGCCAGGGTATCAAATTTGTAGAATTTAGCAAACGTGTTTGCCCCTGACCAAGTAGCTGCTCGGCAAAGTTGTAAAGCCGAGACCCCTCGGGCAGCCGCCCAAGATGAGCCCACTTTCCGTGTGGAATGGGCTTTTACAGATTTTGGCTGTGGCAGGCCTGCCACAGAATGTGCAAGCTGAATTGTACTACAAATCCAACGAGCAATCGTCTGCTTAGAAGCAGGAGCACCCAGCTTGTTGGGTGCATACAGGATAAACAGCGAGTCAGATTTTCTGACTCCAGCCGTCCTGGAAACATATATTTTCAGGGCCCTGACTACGTCTAGCAACTTGGAATCCTCCAAGTCCCTAGTAGCCGCAGGCACCACAATAGGCTGGTTTAAGTGAAATGCTGAAACCACCTTAGGAAGAAATTGAGGCCGAGTCCTCAATTCTGCCCTATCCGTATGAAAAATTAGGTAAGGGCTTTTATAGGATAAAGCCGCCAATTCTGATACACGCCTGGCTGAAGCCAGGGCTAACATCATTACCACTTTCCATGTGAGATATTTTAAGTCCACAGTGGTGAGTGGTTCAATGATTTTAGGAATCCCAAAACTACATTGAGATCCCAAGGTGCCACTGGAGGCACAAAAGGAGGCTGTATATGCAGTACCCCCTTGACAAACGTCTGAACTTCAGGAACTGAAGCTAGTTCTAATTGGAAGAATATTGACAGGGCCGAAATTTGAACCTTAATGGACCCTAATTTTAGGCCCATAGACAGTCCAGTTTGCAGGAAATGCAGGAAACGACCCAGTTGAAATTCCTCTGTAGGGGCCTTCCTGGCCTCACACCACGCAACATATTTACGCCAAATACGGTGATAATGTTGCACAGTTACATCCTTCCTGGCTTTGATCAGGGTAGGGATGACTTCATCCGGAATGCCTTTTTCCTTCAGGATCCGGCGTTCAACCGCCATGCCGTCAAACGCAGACGCGGTAAGTCTTGAAACAGACATGGTCCCTGCTGGAGCAGGTCCTTTCTTAGAGGTAGAGGCCACGGGTCTTCCGCGAGCATCTCTTGAAGTTCCGGGTACCAAGTCCTTCTTGGCCAATCCTAAGCCACGAGTATAGTCTTTACTCCTCTCCTTCTTATGATTCTCAATACCTTGGGTATGAGAGGTAGAGGAGGGAACACATACACTGATCGGTACACCCACGGTGTTACCAGAGCGTCCACAGCTATTGCCTGAGGGTCCCTTGACCTGGCGCAATATCTGTCCAGTTTTTTGTTGAGGCGGGACGCCATCATGTCCACCTTTGGTTTTTCCCAACGGTTCACAATCATGTGGAAGACTTCTGGGTGAAGTCCCCACTCCCCCGGGTGGAGATCGTGTCTGCTGAGGAAGTCTGCTTCCCAGTTGTCCACTCCCGGAATGAACACTGCTGACAGTGCTATCACATGATTTTCCGCCCAGCGAAGAATCCTTGCAACTTCCGTCATTGCCCTCCTGCTTCTTGTGCCGCCCTGTCTGTTTACGTGGGCGACTGCCGTGATGTTGTCCGACTGGATCAACACCGACTGACCCTGAAGCAGAGGCCTTGCCTGACTTAGGGCATTGTAAATGGCCCTTAGTTCCAGGATATTTATGTGAAGTGACGTTTCCATGCTTGACCACAAGCCCTGGAAATTTCTTCCCTGTGTGACTGCTCCCCAGCCTCTCAGGCTGGCATCCGTGGTCACCAGGACCCAATCCTGAATGCCGAATCTGCGGCCCTCTAGGAGATGAGCACTCTGTAACCACCACAGGAGAGACACCCTTGTCCTTGGAGACAGGGTTATCCGCTGATGCATTTGAAGATGCGATCCGGACCATTTGTCCAGCAGATCCCACTGAAAAGTTCTTGCGTGGAATCTGCCGAATGGAATCGCTTCGTAAGAAGCCACCATCTTTCCCAGCACCTTTGTGCATTGATGCACTGACACCTGGCCTGGTCTTAGGAGGTTCCTGACTAGGTCGGATAACTCCCTGGCTTTCCCCTCCGGGAGAAACACCTTTTTCTGTACTGTGTCCAGAATCATCCCTAGGAACAGCAGACGTGTCGTCGGAATCAGCTGCGATTTTGGAATATTTAGAATCCAACCGTGCTGTCGTAGTACTATTTGAGATAGTGCTACTCCGACCTCTAACTGTTCTCTGGACCTTGCCCTTATCAGGAGATCGTCCAAGTAAGGGATAATTAAGACGCCTTTTCTTCGAAGAAGAATCATCATTTCGGCCATTACCTTGGTAAAGACCCGGGGTGCCGTGGACAATCCAAACGGCAGCGTCTGAAACTGATAATGACAGTTCTGTACCACAAACCTGAGGTACCCTTGGTGAGAAGGGCAAATTGGGACATGGAGGTAAGCATCCTTGATGTCCAGAGACACCATATAGTCCCCTTCTTCCAGGTTCGCTATCACTGCTCTGAGTGACTCCATCTTGAACTTGAACCTTCTTATGTAAGTGTTCAAGGATTTCAGATTTAAAATGGGTCTCACCGAGCCGTCCGGCTTCGGTACCACAAACAGCGTGGAATAATACCCCTTTCCCTGTTGTAGGAGGGGTACCTTGATTATCACCTGCTGGGAATACAGCTTGTGAATGGCTTCCAATATCGCCTCCCTGTCGGGGGGAGACGTTGGTAAAGCAGACTTCAGGAACCGGCGAGGGGGAGACGTCTCGAATTCCAATTTGTACCCCTGAGATACTACCTGCAGGATCCAGGGGTCCACTTGCGAGTGAGCCCACTGCGCGCTGAAAATCTTGAGACGGGCCCCCACCGTGCCTGAGTCCGCTTGTAAGGCCCCAGCGTCATGCTGAGGACTTGGCAGAAGCGGGGGAGGGCTTCTGTTCGTGGGAAGAGGCTGTCTGCTGCAGTCTTTTTCCCCTTCCTCTGCCCCGGGGCAGATATGAGTGGCCTTTTGCCCGCTTGCCCTTATGGGGACGAAAGGACTGAGCCTGAAAAGACGGTATCTTTTTCTGCTGCGAGGTGACTTGGGGTAGAAAGGTGGATTTCCCGGCCGTTGCCGTGGTCACCAAGTCCGATAGACCGACCCCAAATAACTCCTCCCCTTTATACGGCAATACTTCCATATGCCGTTTGGAATCCGCATCCCCTGACCACTGTCGCGTCCATAATCCTCTTCTGGCAGAAATGGACATCGCACTTACTCTTGATGCCAGAGTGCAAATATCCCTCTGTGCATCTCGCATATATAGAAACGCATCTTTTAAACGCTCTATAGTCAATAATATATTGTCCCTGTCCAGGGTATCAATATTTTCAGTCAGGGAATCCGACCAAGCCACCCCAGCACTGCACATCCAGGCTGAGGCGATTGCTGGTCGCAGTATAATACCAGTATGTGTGTATATACTTTTTAGGACATTTTCCAGCTTCCTATCAGCTGGTTCCTTGAGGGCGGCCGTATCAGGAGACGGTAACGCCACTTGTTTTGATAAGCGTGTGAGCGCCTTATCCACCCTAGGGGGTGTTTCCCAGCGCGCCCTAACCTCTGGCGGGAAAGGGTATAATGCCAATAATTTTTTAGAAATTAGCAGTTTTTTATCGGGGGAAACCCACGCTTCATCACACACCTCATTTAATTCATCTGATTCAGGAAAAACTACGGGTAGTTTTTTCACACCCCACATAATACCCTTTTTTGTGGTACTTGTAGTATCAGAAATGTTCAAAACCTCCTTCATTGCCGTGATCATGTAACGTGTAGCCCTACTGGAAAATACGTTTGTTTCTTCACCGTCGACACTGGAGTCAGTGTCCGTGTCTGTATCGACCTGATGTAACGGGCGCTTTAGAGCCCCTGACGGTGTTTGAGACGCCTGTACAGGTATTAACTGATTATCCGGCTGTCTCATGTCGTCAACAGACTTTTGTAAAGTGCTGACACTATCACGTAATTCTTTCCATAAGATCATCCAGTCAGGTGTCGACTCCCTAGAGGGTGACATCACTAACACAGGCAATTGCTCCGCCTCCACACCATTTTCCTCCTCATACATGTCGACACAACGTACCGACACACTGCACACACACAGGGAATGCTCTGATAGAGGACAGGACCCCACTAGCCCTTTGGGGAGACAGAGGGAGAGTTTGCCAGCACACACCAGAGCGCTATATATATACAGGGATAACCTTATATAAGTGTTTTTCCCTAATATAGCTGCTGTATATCTTTATATGCCAATTTTATGCCCCCCCTCTCTTGTTTTACCCTGTTTCTGTAGTGCAGGACTGCAGGGGAGAGTCAGGGAGCCTTCCTCCAACGGAGCTGTGAGGAAAAAATGGCGCCAGTGTGCTGAGGAGATAGGCTCCGCCCCCTTTTCGGCGGCCTTTCTCCCGCTTTTTTATTGTAATTTAGGCAGGGGTTAAATACATCCATATAGCCCAGGAGCTATATGTGATGTATTTTTAGCCAAAAAAAGGTATTTCTATTGCGTCTCAGGGCGCCCCCCCCAGCGCCCTGCATCCTCAGTGACCGGAGTGTGAAGTGTGCTGAGAGCAATGGCGCACAGCTGCGGTGCTGTGCGCTACCTTAATGAAGACAGGACGTCTTCTGCCGCCGATTTTCCGGACTCTTCAGTCTTCTGGCTCTGTAAGGGGGACGGCGGCGCGGCTCCGGGACCCATCCATGGCTGGGCCTGTGATCGTCCCTCTGGAGCTAATGTCCAGTAGCCTAAGAAGCCCAATCCACTCTGCACGCAGGTGAGTTCACTTCTTCTCCCCTTAGTCCCTCGATGCAGTGAGCCTGTTGCCAGCAGGTCTCACTGAAAGTAAAAAACCTACTTTAAACTTTTTCTCTAAGCAGCTCAGGAGAGCCACCTAGATTGCACCCTTCTCGTTCGGGCACAAAATCTTAACTGAGGCTTGGAGGAGGGTCATAGGGGGAGGAGCCAGTGCACACCAGGTAGTCCTAAAGCTTTTTACTTTGTGCCCAGTCTCCTGCGGAGCCGCTATTCCCCATGGTCCTTACGGAGTCCCCAGCATCCACTTAGGACGTTAGAGAAATAAAGATGAAGTAATTAGCAGCAAGACACACTGCATAAATAATAATGACAGAAGAATAACAGAAATGTTCCTGAGGTAATCATGTTCCTGTAGTAACGCCATTCATATCTACGTGGAACGGACAGCAGTCAGGAAGTTAGACAGTCTACATGTATGTTTTTCTGGGAACCATTAAATGTTTAACATGAATCTCAATGTGCAGCAACAGGATAACGGAGATTCGTGGGAGCTGGAATGCAAGTCCACAACAGTGCAGCCTGCAGACTTGCCTGCTAAGGGCGTCACTCATGCAGATGCCCTGCAGTCACATGATCTAATAACTGCAGTGACAGGAAAATGACATGTCTGCAGGTCAGCCATCAATTCCTAGGGATTACAATGGCTTCTCAATCAGCAGCGCTCAATTTATGTAACCAAAGCTCAAAGGGAGAAAAATAATTACAGGAAGCTCCATAGTGGAGACACGGGGCTGGGTCATGAGAACCGCACCTTCTAGGCATAAGGAAGGCCAAACAGCACACACACAGACACACACCAGGATGTATCATCAGATGCAGATCTCTGCCAAATATATTAACTCCTCACATGAGATGGTGTCTTCTGTACTTTGATTTTTAAATGAGTTCCCTATTTCAAGTAAGTGTACAGACTGCACACGTTAAGTACTGAAGCTATGCTATCCCTTTATAAAAATAAAGAAAAAGAAAAAAAAAATATTATATATATGACTAAACTACTTTGGAAACCCAATGCAATGTTCTTTAGTTCTGGGAATGAGTGTCTGCATTTTCCGACTTCAGTGCTGGGCACAATGCTGTTAGCACACAAGCTAAGTTAGATGTCTACAAGCACCTCAGGAGGGTGTGAGCAGAATCCTCTAGTCACGTGATTACAGCGCAGGTAGATGAACAGCTCCAGGCACTCATTCCCATAGCTAACCAACATCACATTCAATTGAATTTCCTCCTATAAAAGTTATGTCTGCCACTGTCACAGCCTGCTCAGTCATATTTTCACACCTTGAGATCCCAGCCCCACCACAGTGACATACTGTATGCCCCCCAAACAATTCTAATGTAAGACGGTCAAACTCAAATTAGATTGATGTAAAAACGTAGCAGATAAATACACAAAAAAAGAGTGTTACTTAGGGGGATATTCAATTAGCCACGGAAATTTACTGCGACTAACTCCCCTGGGGCTATCCAATTATCACCGCAGTCGGCACTTATCAGGGATTTTATTTTGCCTGCCTCCCCAATAACTATTCATTTTCTCTTTTGCAAACGCAAAAACACATAGGTTCGTGACATTTCATGAATTCTATGTGTTTTCACATGAAAACTGAATAGCCCGAGAAAATAAATCAGTGCTACAAAACAAAATTTTAAAAAATTGTGAAAACCCCCCATTTTCATGCGTAACTGAATATCCCTATTAACCTCTTCAGTGGTGACTTTTTGGAATTTGGTCACACCTCCCAGGGCAGGTTAATTTTTTTTTTTACCTGCACGTTGCCAGGGGTTTCATGCTTTTTGCCAGGGGTTTCACGCGCTGTGTCATGCTTTTTGCCAGGGGTTTCACGCGCTGTGTCATGCTTTTTGCCAGGGGTTTCATGCGCTATGTCATGCTTTTTGCCAGGGGTTTCACGCTGCGTGTCATGCTTTTTGCCAGGGTTTTATGCTCTGGGATCCATGCTCGTTGCCACGGGGAATGCTCATTGCCTAGGGGTAGCTAGGGATGGCCATCGACCATCGATGATTCAAGTAATCGATGGTCTATGACCGATGTCAAATACTTTTGGCATCAATGGGGGAGAACCAGATGGTTTCCCACCATCGATGGTTCAGTGCTAACAATTTAAAAAAAAATAAAAAAATTCTCAGTTTCAGGGCACGGAGATTAGCTCCGCCCCCTGACACCCACTAAGCCGCCCACTGACACCCCCTGGTTTGCATTTTCCTGTACAGCAGGGATGACCATCCATGGATCCATTACAAGATGGTTTTACACCATCGATGGATAACCCACCGATGGCCATTACCCGGGCAGCATTTGCTGGCGGGCACTAGCCCGCCAGCACTGAAATCCTCTCCCCACTCCTCCATTGTACTTGCGGAGTTTTGCAGAATGACGTGATCGTGTCATGATGTCACAACGCGATCGCGTCATTCTTCAAAGTCCACCGGCCAAGCGGAGTGCAAGGTGGAGGGAGGGGGAGCAGTGGCATGCCCCGGAAAATTTCCGGGGTTGCCAGACTGCACAGAGCAGCTGGCCCTGGAAATTTTCCGTGCGTGCCACTGAAGGGGTCAATAGGATAGTTCTGCAAGCAGACTGAACCTACGTGAATCTTAACAAAACTATATATTATTCAAACGTTTCCATTGAATAGAAAGGGAAAAGGGAAAAGGCTAGGGGGCTTTTACAGAAATTAGAAGTTGGACTGAGAGGAACATATTCATTTTTGTTTAAATTTACATTCTCCACTAAATCATTTACAGATATCTTTATTTATGTTCCATTCCCTTCATGATAGCTCAAATATACGATCTAGCTAAATTAAATATTTGTTTTTTTTCATCGGCATTACTGCGGCTAGTCCAGATACAGAATGTTCCTCACGGCATTCTGTCTTACTCTTACATGTAACTGTACAACACAGGTAAGCATACAGGCGTCGGCCCAAGATACCAAACGCAACTAAATAAACCATCACAGAACCTAACAAAAAAAACCTGTCAATGAGAAAATCTAAAAAAGAAAAACAAAGCAAATCTCATCCTAAAGTTTTCTTTACCTGGTGTTTTAGAGTTCCTTTCCATGCTTCCACAGCAGTGGGTATGTAAGAGCTCTGGGTCACATAGCAATGAGCAGCCATAATGTGGCTCCGGGAAGTGCCAGGGCATATGGCTTCCAAGACGCTCTCAACGTGAAGCAAGGAGACGTGGCTCTCAGTCAGGATTCCTCCGGAAACCAGCTGCATGGTGCAGGGTTTTAGTGCAATCTGCCCTGCACAAAATATTGTGCCACCCACCTTTGAAAAGTAAAAAACAAAAGAACAAAAACAAAACAAACAAAAACAAAAGCTTTATCAATTGATATTTGTAAAGATTCTCACAGTTATTTTTACCATTTTAAAGAGCATGCACGGGAGCTATGCGTCTCACCATCTGTGGTGAAATACTCTGCTGTGCATGCTGGCAAAAGTGTTTCAACACCAGTGTGTGGGGCACATATTGCTGAAGTCTGTACCCGAGTACAGATCAAAATCTGATTTCATAGCAAAGCAAGACTGTACAATAGTACCCTTTCCATAACCTGTGAAAAAAAAAAACGGTGGAAGCAGCCATTTTGTGAGCCTCAGTGATGTTACTACTGCCTTGTGACTCCACCCCCCACTAGTAATGGTACGACAGCCCAATGAGCTGCCTTTGTACGTCAGAAGTCAGAACCCCACCTTCAGAGGTGGTTAGAAGGGTTGTCACACATGGTCAACAAAACGTCAGGGATCACTTTAGCCTCAAACCTATGAAACCAGACAGGGCCATTTGTTTTATTATTCTAGCAAACTGCAAACACTACTGTTAGGGGTCTATTCAGGAAGCAGTGAAAAGTGTGGAGACATGAGCCAGTGGAGAAGTTGCCCATGGCAACCAATCAGCATTGACGTAACATTTATAATTTGCATACTATACAGTTGTACGGAGCAGCTGATTGGTTGCCATGGGCAACTTCTCCACAGGCTTCCTTCTTCACTCTTTTCACTGCTTCATGAATAGACCCCATAGTATCAGCTCATACGCACAGATGTGTAGTAACTCCCGTGCCCGGAGACTGGTAAGATAAAGCCGCTCAAGAACTGTACAGGGCTGTATATACATAACAAACAGTATTCTTTCCCAAGTGAAATAGTAAGTATACGTTATCGGTATGTATTGACCAAAGCTTTCTCAGGTGTGGAACAACTTTCCAAGAAATGGCAGTGTACACCAAACAACTTTCCAATTATTAATCAGAATAAAAGAACTAAAGAAAAAAACCTAAGCGCTTGGGTGAAAAACACTGCACTGAGATTGTCAGCAGCCTCCTGATAAAGGGAATTGCCAATCCCTTGCATTAACCACTGACCAACAAAATAACAGGTGGCGCTTGACAATCAAATGAATTTAAAAAACATTTATTTATATACAATAATTAAAGTTACAACACACTCCCGGGAGAAATGAAATAATAAGACAATTTCACAATAATAAAAACTTCACAATAGTAAAAAACTGTGCACTGTAAAGAAGCTTCTTGTTCAATTCCTCAGGGAGCTATTTATGATCTATGAACTTAAATGCACGTGTTTATAAAAATATATAACTGTGCCTGAAGGATTAACACTATGTTTGATACACTGTAATACAAAACACATTTAAAGTATAGAATTTATATCTGTGAATGATATGTGTATTAATATGGTATCATATCATAAGTCACTCACGTCTTGGTGTGCCATAAGGTGCTGAATACGTCACAGGTCCATAAATAATGGATAATTTCTTGTGAAGGTGAATAGGTATGTTTCCTCCGCTGGGCAGGAGCCTGTGATTTCCTTGCTCCCTGGTGTCGTCCCGCTGTACTGACAGAGACCCACACCAGAGCCACAGCGTGTGAGGTGATGCTGCGCCGTTGAGTGTGCCTGGACAGGCCGTGCAGGTAGATCTGTAAACCTCCGGTACCTCCGCCCTTGCAGACAGGAGGCTGTGGTTCTGGTTTTCCGGAGTGCACCGGTCTGCACTGGGCAGGAGCCTGTGTTGACCTTGTTCCCTGGTGTCGTCTCGCTGTTCTATTAGAGACGCGTACCAGAGCCTAAGCAGGTGTGATGATGCTGCACCGTGGTGTGTGCCTGAAATGGCCGTGCAGGTGGATTGTACTGCCTCCGATACCTCCGCACTTGCAGATAGGAGGCTGTGTAAGCTGGTTTTCCGGAGGTCACCGGTCTGCGCCGGACTGCAAGGGAACAACACCCGTCAATACTTCTTCCCCAGATGGCGTGGTCAGCCGTGGCAACGGGGATTTGAGAAGGGGTGCAGATGCAAATGCTCCCGATAATGGCACTGTGAATGTGAGCTTCTCTGCACAAGTGTTGCGTGGGTGCAGCAGCTGATGAAGATGTGGGTCCTTGTAAGAACAGCCTGTATCCTAACGCGTTTCAACGCCAGCAGGGCGTCTTTTTCTAAAGGCAGGTATCACACATACCTGCCTTTAGAAAAAGACGCCCTGCTGTGCAGAGAAGCTCACATTCACAGTGCCATTATCGGGAGCATTTGCATCTGCACCCCTTCTCAAATCCCCGTTGCCACGGCTGACCACGCCATCTGGGGAAGAAGTATTGACGGGTGTTGTTCCCTTGCAGTCCGGCGCAGACCGGTGACCTCCGGAAAACCAGCTTACACAGCCTCCTATCTGCAAGTGCGGAGGTATCGGAGGCAGTACAATCCACCTGCACGGCCATTTCAGGCACACACCACGGTGCAGCATCATCACACCTGCTTAGGCTCTGGTACGCGTCTCTAATAGAACAGCGAGACGACACCAGGGAACAAGGTCAACACAGGCTCCTGCCCAGTGCAGACCGGTGCACTCCGGAAAACCAGAACCACAGCCTCCTGTCTGCAAGGGCGGAGGTACCGGAGGTTTACAGATCTACCTGCACGGCCTGTCCAGGCACACTCAACGGCGCAGCATCACCTCACACGCTGTGGCTCTGGTGTGGGTCTCTGTCAGTACAGCGGGACGACACCAGGGAGCAAGGAAATCACAGGCTCCTGCCCAGCGGAGGAAACATACCTATTCACCTTCACAAGAAATTATCCATTATTTATGGACCTGTGACGTATTCAGCACCTTATGGCACACCAAGACGTGAGTGACTTATGATATGATACCATATTAATACACATATCATTCACAGATATAAATTCTATACTTTAAATGTGTTTTGTATTACAGTGTATCAAACATAGTGTTAATCCTTCAGGCACAGTTATATATTTTTATAAACACGTGCATTTAAGTTCATAGATCATAAATAGCTCCCTGAGGAATTGAACAAGAAGCTTCTTTACAGTGCACAGTTTTTTACTATTGTGAAGTTTTTATTATTGTGAAATTGTCTTATTATTTCATTTCTCCCGGGAGTGTGTTGTAACTTTAATTATTGTATATAAATAAATGTTTTTTAAATTCATTTGATTGTCAAGCGCCACCTGTTATTTTGTTGGTCAGTATTAATCAGAATAGACAGATGTGTTCTGACATAAAAAACAAAGACATGTAATCAGGTAAATCACATTCTGCTACAACTTAACAAAACACATTATTTTCAGTAAAGCAAAAATAAATAAAAAACAAACAAATTAATGTTAATCAATGTTTCCTTATACATTAATAATCAAGGTGCAGGACAGGACTCTAACTAAAACTATGTATATGTTTGCAATCAATTCTAGTCCTTCCATCAGGGAAATCACATTAGCACATAAACATACTGTACAACCAGGCCCTCTCCTATTAAAGGACAGATATCCACTAATTTCTTCATCTGGCAATCCTTCTTTCTGACCCTATATAGATCAGCTGTCTGTAACTACCCCTGATCCACATCAATACCCAATAACCTGAATCCACCTGATAAATGCAGAACGATGCCTGGAGATCTTGCCCTTATCCCAGGGTCATAGGGCACCCAATATTCAATAGGACAACCAGCATTTTCCCTTCATTAGACTGAATCTCCCACTGCAGGGGAGAGCGTGCATCTCTCTGCATACTGAGTGACACAGAGACTGCTCTCCCTGCAGGGCAATCGTGCGGTGCTTTGGGCAGGGGACGATGATGACAGGGGACAAAACACGCAGTGCTGTCATGGGGTATAGTTCAAGAACGGCTTGCAACACATTGCCACATAAAAGTCAGTACCTGCAAGAGGTTTAAAATACAAAGTACAGTATGTGGACGGCTGCTCCAATATTATAAATATCACGTGACAGAACAACTTGTAAGGTTCTACCATCAGCTGATACAAGAACCACCAGGCAGCAAATAACACTAGTAGGTTTAAATGCTAACAGTGTACAAATTGCAGTGTGTTTTACAGTCCTTACAACTTATGGACAAGTGTCAATAGCCATGATGAGGTGGGGGCAGCATGTAAGTGGCTCCCCCTGGAGACATAGCCTCTGACCTTGGCTGTAGTGCAAATCAATAAAGGCTGTAACCTGCCGCATCAGCTTCTAACGGGATTAGGGACCCTCTCATCACATAGCGTGTGATAATCCTGTCAGTAATTAGACTAATAGAGGCAATCCTTGCAGGGAGCTTTCCATGCAGCAGCAGCAGCACACACACGGAGGTACAGAACGCACACACAGCAACAAGCCGACACATACCCCCGTCACCTCATCCACTGACTACCAGAGGCCAGAGCGGACTCTCACAGCTGTATACAAGCTATGCAAAGACATTATATTTATATTTTATTATATATATATATATATATATATATATACATACATACATACATACATACATACATACACACACACATACACACACACACATTCACAGATATGTACATTTTCCGAAGCATATAGACTTTATTACATGTATACATGTACTGTATAAAGATACAGCGAGAAATTGCACGCATACATACACATGTGCATATGTGTGTGTATATATACATATATATATATATATATATATATATATACACACACACACATACATACATACATGTGTTTATATGTATATATATGCACACATACACTATATAAACATGTTGTAAGATAGTGCATATATACACAGATAGCATACTTTATATAAATATACAGACACGTTACATGTAGATATACACAGATAGCATACATACACACGTTACATGTAGATATACACAGATAGCATACATACACACGTTACATGTAGATATACACAGATAGCATACTTTATATAAATATACAGACACGTTACATGTAGATATACACACATAGCATACGTTATATAAACGTACACACACTGCATGCAGATAAACACAACACACGTTACATGTAGATATACACAGATAGCATACATACACACGTTACATGTAGATATACACAGATAGCATACATACACACGTTACATGTAGATATACACATATAGCATACATACACACGTTACATGTAGATGTACACAGATAGCATACATACACACGTTACATGCATACATACACACGTTACATGTAGATATACACAGATAGCATACATACACACGTTACATGTAGATATACACAGATAGCATACATACACACGTTATATGTAGATATACACAGATAGTATACATACACACGTTACATGTAGATATACACAGATAGCATACATACACACGTTACATGTAGATATACACAGATAGCATACATACACACTTTACATGTAGATATACACAGATAGCATACATACACACGTTACATGTAGATATACACAGATAGCATACATACACACGTTACATGTAGATATACACAGATAGCATACATACACACGTTACATGTAGATATACACAGATAGCATACATACACACGTTACATGTAGATATACACAGATAGCATACATACACACGTTACATGTAGATATACACAGATAGCATACATACACACGTTACATGTAGATATACACAGATAGCATACATACACACGTTACATGTAGATATACACAGATAGCATACATACACACGTTACATGTAGATATACACAGATAGCATACATACACACGTTACATGTAGATATACACAGATAGCATACATACACACGTTATATGTAGATATACACAGATAGCATACTTTGTATAAACACTCACACACGTAATATGTATTTATACACATAGTATGTTTTATATACAAATACCATATTTTGGATTTGGTAAAGTGGTCTCCTGCTGTCCCTATAGAAAGAACATCAATGGACTCAAATTCTGCTACTCTTACACATATAGATATATAGGCAGGAGTCTTACTTTATACTTCCAGGAGTGTATTACTGCACAAAGTGAACACAGAGTATACATTGTTTATGTGGCTATACATATGAAAGGCAGAAAAGCCTGTGTGGTACCCGTCCCATATAGAAGATAGATCTGTGCCAGCTGCTGAGGTGGAAGTAACGCCCGCTGTGTGTGCGCTGTTGGGTGGTGCTCAGCCTTTGCTCGGTTTGCCTGTCTGAATGCTGAATGCCCCTGTAGTGGATGTGTTGTGCAGGGCAGGCAGCGCTGTCACCTCCGCTTTGTCCACGGCATGCTGATTACCCTATTTTTTTTTTTCTCTGCCAAGCTCTACTTGGCGAATGCTATCAAGGTCAGGAGCAGTCGCTCAGAAAAACAAAATTAACCCCCACCTCCCACCCACCCATCTAGGATGTGCCTCCCTCCCCTGCAGTGCTTCACCGGGTGCAATGTCCAAAAGAAGGGACTAATATTACAGACAATGCTCGCAGATTCAAGGAACATAAGAGGAAAACGGGATGTGCCTTTAACAGTTCACAATATACATGCTACAATTAAAACCCAATAGGAGACTAGAGCTATGTATAATATATATATATATATATATATATATTATATAAGAAATACACACATTAGCTTCTTGCATATGATTACCTGGACAAGGTCTCGGGCTATGCACATTATGAACGATTGCCTTCACAATTACAGCTAAAGTGTATAAAGACATGCACGCTACGACAGTGACTGTCAAGTAAATATAATGTTATTTATATAGCATTTGTCCCCATTATCACTGGGCAAACACTCATTTATTTGAAACAATATAAGTACATAAATGAGAACATTACACTCACAAAACCAAAACCGGTTAGCTTACTCTAACTAGAACAGTCCAATGTAATCACAGTCCTGTGTGTATCACACGTTCTATGAAAGTTGGCCTAAAACAAACTATGCGCTTCCCCTACTCTTCAACAAGGCTGAAATGGTTAAAAAAAGAGAGTATGGTTCATTTATTGCTTCCGGTGTTTTAAATGTTAGACAATCTTCTGGTCTCCTTCATATTACTTCTGCCAAGGTGCCTCTTGTGACCTGCCCGCCGGGGACTCCTTCCAGGACACTGGAAATAGTGACAAACCCCATCACCCCGCATTAAGCGCCTCACTGTAATACCCCTAATTCCAACGAGTTGCAAGCGCATCAGCTAAAGGGCACAATGTCTGACTGACTGATGCCGAAGGGACAGTCTCTACCCAGGGCTGTCACGACCTGCAGACCTCCTTCCAATCCATCTAGCATGAGGTGTAAGATCAGTATTTGAACACTAGGTGGCATTGCAGCACTGCACCACACACAGAGCCTTGCATAGTTCCGTAAACCTGTGCTAGACAACCATGACTGCATTAAGCATTTATCATTCCAGCAGCTCACCCTCCAGTTACAGGAAAATCCACCAAGAATAGCCTTTACCGTTACTTCTACAAAACGCCAGGCACTGACCTGTGCTTCTCTGGGACGTACTCTGGTGCATACAAGTTGTAGAAGTATGTAACTTTCATTTAAGGACTCGTGTTTCATTTAAAGTAAAAGTTCCCTAAATGTGAGTTCTAGAAGCACATTTCTTCAGGCCTCAATATAACAGAGGATATTAAACCTGTATCACTCTGCTGCCAATATCTTACAAGGCCTGAAAGTGATGAACTGTAGGCATTGCACATATATGTTAGTGAACTTAACAGAAACCATCAGAAAAGAATAAGTCATTAGGGATTCTGCATTCTCTGTAATAGTTTCCTATAGCTACAGGTGATGGGATAGAGATCCCCAGTCACTGGCAGCTAAGTCATTGCACTACCTCTGTCACTGGACGGTCATCTATTCTATTCCTCTGCCACTGTCCGTAGCTGCACAATGATTATGCCACTGCTTGCATAAGATGAATTGTGGTGATAAGGGACACCGGGCCGTTAATAATGCAATGAGTGTCTCTGATACAGTGTGCTGCTCACCCGCACAGCTTGGCTGTAGGGCCCGATGTTAGCGGGGGCCCAGTGGGAGATGCTCTGCACGTGCATGGCTATCTTCTCTGGGGCGCAGTCAGCACTGCAAGTAACAGGCAGCCAGAAGAGAACATCCATACTGAATAGGGTGTCCTGGGGTAGGCAGCATTGCACACAAACTCTGGAAGGCAAGAAAGGAGTTAGAGAACATCCAGTACGTAAAGAGAAGATCTGTCTCTGCAAGCAGTCACAAGGACATCAGTCAATGTGCTGGTGATTCAACGTAGACAATTGTCACGGCATCACTGACACGTGTTGCTATTAACAGCTATAAGCCGAGAGTTCCATAATCACACCTTCGTACAAACCACTTGTTAATTACAATTAAAAAAAGGTGGCATGAAATCTGTAGCTTCTAGGTGTTAGTGTTCATTCTAGCACCCTGCACCTTTCAAAACATGTGCAGTTCCTCTTTCCTGCCTGGGGTGTCGCTCTCTGCTCTGGTGCTTCTCAGCGCACTCGGGTCTGTATTTCAGTGCTGAGATACAGACCAGAGTGTTCTGAGAAGCACCAGAGCAGAGAGCGACTCCCCAGGCAGGAAAGAAGAACTGCATGGATTTTGAAAGGTGCAGGGTGCTAGAATGAACACTAGGTGTATGAACAAAGCAAAAATTAAATAAATGAATGACATAGCCAGTCACATCTGCCATTAATAAGATGACCAGCTCCAGTCACCCAGGGCCGGTGCAAGGTATTTCAGCACACTAGTGCTAGGCATACCAGTGGTGACTGCAGATTGGGGAGCGCTCTCAGACGTGGGCCTATGTCAAGACAGAGAGATAGGAGCTGGACACAGGGGAAGTCTCCAAGTGGAAGAGCCAGCCCCCCCCCCACCCCTCTGCTCTCCCATCTCCCCGCTTACTCACCTCGGTCTGTTTTCTTGTGCCGGCATCAGGGCTTGGTAGAGCAAGCAGAGGTGCTCTTGTTCGGCCAACATGTCCGCAGCTACAAGCGCCGCGCAGGGAGAGAGTAGCGTGCGGATTCACAGAATAATCAGCCCACACTGCCGCCACCAGTCATGATGCACTAGGGATAGGGCAACCAGTGTGTTGGGGGAAGCCCCTTCTGCAGTTGTGCCCTAAGTGTGAAGGTGTCGGGGAGCGATCGACGTGGTAGGGGGAGGAGGGAATAGCTCCTGCGGGTGGGAAGAGACTAGACAGCGGGTAGCCTCACTTTTTTTCTTGTGCACACAGAGCCGCCCTTCATGTGCCGACGACCATAGGCAGCTGCCTAATGGAAGCACCGGACTTGCAGTCACCATGGCAGCCACGAGTACTCCAATAATGACAGTAAGTGGTGGCACTTACCGAGCAGGAGGCGCTGAGGAGAATAGAGTGCCATATTCTGCATTAATGGTGGCAAAGTCACCCATTTCTCTGATGTATAGGTGGACCAACACTGCATCACTCATCTGTAGACCCATCTCCTGCACCCGAGCTGTAACAAACATGGCCCGAATTGAAGAGTACATTTAGTTATGATTTCCTATGTTAGATGCCCTGAAAAGGAGATACAGTACATAACAATGTGTGGACTGCAGAATGCTGACGCCGTAACGCAAACCGAGTAGAAATGATAGTTACAGTGCTATAAAGATGTTGGCATTAGAATTTTAAATATGATAGCACAGCAAGTTTCCAAAGTCCCTCTCTGTAAACGGTTATATCTGTTTGGTACATTTCTGAACATTTTAACATTTTACTTAATCATCCAAAATATTTCCAGAGGCATTATACAAGATTAGTTCAAAACCAGTTACTTGGTGTGGAGGGGAGGGGGTTGGCTAAAAATAAACAGAAAGACCACCTTTTATGCATGTAGGAGCATTGCAATCAATGGGCCCAAACTCACTCCTTCATAGATTACAAAATTGGAATGATTCCTTTTTTAGAATAGTTAATAAAAGTTAAAAAAAATACCAACAAGATCTTCACTATAATTTAGTCATAGTCACTATTCATGGACACAGCATATTTTCTTAATTACCGCATAAAATGACAGAGGGAGTTATATAATCTGTAGGTTCCAATATTAGGGAACCAGCGGTATTTCAGCAAATTCACCTATAACCACTAAGGAAAAACCAGGCTTATAACGAATTGCTGCTTTAAAATTAGAAGTGAAATAGCTGAAATCCCACCGGTTCTGTAATGTCGGAACCTATTATATAACCCTTCCCCCCGTGGTTTGATAGAGGTAGTGTATCAAGTAAGATGGGTGTATGAATTTAATTTATGCAGAGTCATATTTAACCCGTTTTAAAAGCTGAACAAACAAACCACTTAAAATCGCCTAAGGAGAATATTTCTAAAGCATTATTGAAAGGTCTTGAAATATTTTACAAGGGTTCGTGGTAAAATTACCCATATAACAAAGTTTGCTAAAGCCTTACAATTCACTTACTCCCCTTGTATTAATAAATTAAGTTAATCAGGAATTTTTATTATGGAAAAAATCATGTACATTAAAGATTATAGGTAGGTAAACAGACAACCATAGAAAACGGGACATGTGGGAGCCTTAAGATCTCCAAGCGCCTTACATTACAGAGATGAACACTCATAACCAGCATTTATTCTTTATTTTTACACACATATTGCATGATCCCATGAACCAATCTGGCCGACACACTGAAAACCCAGCAGTCACCATATTAGGAACATAAATCTGTCAGGAGTTACTAAAAACGACTCCATTCTAGGCGTTATCTACTGTAAAAAGGAACAATTACATTTCTTAGAAGTTCACTATGTTCCTGATGTCCTACACAAGCTTCCAACCCTGAAGAACACACCCAAATTCTTAATATCCAATTACAATTCTTGGTAAATTGCTTTGCTATTCTTGCACAATGATAATTTTCCATTAACCCCATTCACAGAGGAAGAGGAAGTGGGAACCTGTGAGAAAGGAGGTCCGGCATCCGTGTTGCTGTCAGAGTGACTACTAGTGGAGAGATCATCATCATCTTACCCCTCTACGCATTTACCTTTCATGGAAGAGAGTCCTCTAACAGTCGCCTCTCGCACATTATCCCCAATGGCTGTGACTCCGCTGATCCAACAAAATCCACTCGCTGACCGGGATGAACAATGCACTTTACCTACAAGGATGAATGTGCAAAAGTGTTTATCATAACATTTTAATCAGATCTTTATAACAAAGAATATATGCTATGCAGGAAAGCCCTAAAACATCAGACAAGCGACCTATGAAAACTAAATGGTTGAAATTCATTGTATGAAGACCAACCTATCTGCGATAAGAGCCTAATTCATGTTTCATACAACCGAGTGATTATCAGCAGACTGAGCATGTGCCGCAGTGTGAATGACAGGAAGGGAGCGTTTGGGGCAGGTAACGGGGAGTGGCGGAAAAAGCGCAGGTGTGTCATGGCCTTTTTCGGAACGTGTATCTGCTTTTAGCTACGATCATGTGCACAGAGACACATGACGCCAGCGTCGCTACTGCTGCGGCCAGTCTGCGTGACCACAGACTCACTGGAGGAGTCCATGGGGGTCATTCCGAGTTGTTCGCTCGCAAGCTGCTTTTAGCAGCTTTGCACACGCTAAGCTGCCGCCTACTGGGAGTGAATCTTAGCTTATCAAAATTGCGAACGAAAGATTAGCAGAATTGCGAATAGACACTTCTTAGCAGTTTCTGAGTAGCTCCAGACTTACTCGGCATCTGCGATCAGTTCAGTCAGTTTCGTTCCTGGTTTGACGTCACAAACACACCCAGCGTTCGCCCAGACACTCCTCCGTTTCTCCAGCCACTCCCGCGATTTTCCCAGAAACGGTAGTGTTTTTCGCACACACTAATAAAACGGCCAGTTTCCGCCCAGAAACACCCACTTCCTGTCAATCACATTACGACCACCAGAACGAAGAAAAAACCTCGTAATGCCGTGAGTAAAATACCTAACTGCATAGCAAATTTACTTGGCGCAGTCGCACTGCGGACATTGCGCATGCGCATTAGCGACTAATCGCTCCGTTGCGAGAAAAAAATAACGAACGAACAACTCGGAATGACCCCCCATGTTCCTTGTTATTGTGTCGGTGCTGTGTATGTGTCTGCAGTTGCTGAGGACTTTGCGATGGTTCCGGTGGCCTTCTATATTCTTTTCTGGGCAGCAGCTTCACTTGCAACGATTAGCTAGTAACTAGCCTGAAAAATGGCAGCTGCGTAGGCATGTTCGTACAGACATGAATAAGTAATCACATGCAAGCAATGCTGAGCAGGAGAATGCAGGCGGCATTATACAAATACAATAAGACATAAAAGGAATCAATTTCCAGGTTGTAGCCTCAACTATTAGAGAAACGCAGACCAGTGCAGCCCCCTTCCCAACCGCGTTATTTACCAAAATACTTGCACCAAAGATGCTATCAAATACAAGGCGGAACAGTAATAACAGGACTACTATAGTGCCCTGCCACAGAAGTGTTGTACATACCTGGCATCCGTGTCTGGGGTATACAAGTCAGGGGCTGGCTCTCAGTCTTACTCTGCAGTTGGGTCTCCTCAGGTACCGGCTGTATAACATCACATGGACATGGACCTCCAAGAACTAACGCTGGAGACCCAGCCTAGATATGGACACGTCAACTGGTTAGGTATCACAGCAGAGACACGCAGCAATCCCCCAATAGTAAACACAGATGGGAAAATGAAACACACTACCATATACATGTCAGAATTCATTAGAAAGTTCTATGAACAATATTTGTTTTCAGTTTCTGTAAAAAACACAATTAGGATCTTCCTGCTATGGAACCAAAGTCCTGGTAAGTCTGGCTAGCAATAGTACAAGGTATGTTTAGTACTGTGGTTCCCAAACACTGTCCTCAAGGACCCCCAACAGTCCAGGTTTTAGAGATATCCCTGATTATCAACAGATGGAATAATCAAACTGAGTGAGGCATTAATTAAGTCACCTGTGCCTAAGCATGGATATCCTTAAAACCTGGACTGTTGGGGTAGACTTGAGGACCGCGTTTAGGAACAACAGGTTTAGTTCATTACAGATGCACAGGGCACATTAGTTGACAGGAGCATTATCTGCCAGCTTAATTACGGGATTTGTAGTACCACAACAGCTGCAGAGACACACGTTGCCTGAGCCTACTTTATGTCACTTAGTGCTCCCACACTATTAGTTAGGGTTTTATTTTTTTGGGGGGGAAGGGGGGGTTCGGGGGGGGGGAGAAACATCTGTGTGTTTTGGATCATTTGGCACCCATCTTTGTTTCCCTATCTTTCTATGGCCCTCATTCCGAGTTGTTCGCTCGCTAGCTGCTTTTAGCAGCATTGCACACGCTAGGCTGCCGCCCTCTGGGAGTGTATCTTAGCTTAGCAGAATTGCGAACGAAAGATTAGCAGAATTGCAAATAGAAATTTCTTAGCAGTTTCTGAGTAGCTCGAGACTTACTCCTACACTGCGATCAGCTCAGCCCGTTTCGTTCCTGGTTTGACGTCACAAACACGCCCTGCGTTCGGCCAGCCACTCCCCCGTTTCTCCAGACACTCCCGCGTTTTTCTGGCACGCCTGCGTTTTTCCGCACACTCCCAGAAAACGGTCAGTTTCCGCCCAGAAACACCCACTTCCTGTCAATCACTCTCCGAACACTTCAACGATGGAAATTCTTCGTTCGGACGTGAGTAAACCTACTAAGTTTTGAGCTAAAATACTTAGCGCATGCGTACTGCGTACCATGCGCATTTTCGCCTGAATCGCTCCGTTGCAAAAATCGGCAACGAGCGAACAACTCAGAATGACCTCCTATGTACAGTATTTCCCTGTCATTTGTTTTTCTCCCGTCAGCAACATGAAGCTCTGTGTACCTAGTGCTGCTGTATTAACAATTTATTATATACAATACACTATCCTGTAGATTATATGTAAAAAAGGCCGCTCAATTTTACCTGACGCTACCACTACCATTCCCCTCATTAGATGGTGACGCATTGCTCCTCACAGTAACTGCAGGAGACAAGACTCCGTGATCACTGTGACATTATTAATCAGCAGCAACAACAACTAGTAACTTTTTACCCTCCTGGTTTGCAGAACTTTCTGGCTAGATAATAAGCTTCCAGATAGCAGATCATTTATTTATTTAAAAAAATAAAATAAATGTATGCGTGTGTTTTAACACATATATGCATATGCACAGACGCACACATATGTAGGTGTGTGTAAAACTTAAACATGACATTTCTGCACATGGATGGTTAACCTCTTGTATCTACTGCCTAGGGGGGAGGGGGGAGGGGGGGGGGGAGAAGAAAAACAAGTTAACAGTTAATATAGTATTTACTACAGTTGATCTGCCTATCACTCCTTGGTAATCTAGCTTTTGCTAGCGAACAAACATTTCTTCTGGCCACTTAAGACTCTTTATTTTTGCTTTAGGAGTTTTGCCCCCAACTTTTCCGTGTAGAACTGTTCGAGCCCGGAAAAGTTCCTGCATCTTCTTGAATTCCTCAATATTATAATGCAGAGCTGTAAAGGCCATTCATAAACCTTAATATTCCTTTTGTGATACAATGATTTGGATCATTGTCTAGCTGAAATGTCAAACCCCCCTTTACAGCATCTATTCCCTGAGACTGTCCTATATTAAATTCCTGCGATTTGTTTTTAGTAAAGTCCATTCTTTGAAGAACCCAAACATCATCCAAAGCATAATAGATCTACCATCATACTTAAATACTGTACTTATATAAAAAAGTGGTGGTTTTATTTAAATACATAAAGTATATATTTAAACCTCCAAATCGTCTTCCTGAATTTCTGCAGTGCTGCTCCAATGTCTGGACGGCCACTTTCTATATCCAGACACTGGGCGCAGTGATGGCAACTCAACCAAAGAAAACAGGAAGTCCCTGGAACTTCTCTTTGGCACTAGCCAATAACAAGTGGCTTCACACGCCGACTGCTTGTATTTGGTTGGCAGCAAGGGGAGACGGGGAAACTTCCGACTTTTCATGAATCAATAACAGAGAAAAGAGAAAATAAGATTTTAAACCTACCGGTAAATCTTTTTCTCCTAGTCCGTAGAGGATGCTGGGGACTCCGTAAGGACCATGGGGATAGACGGGCTCCGCAGGAGACATGGGCACTAAGAAAGAACTTTAGGTATGGGTGTGCACTGGCTCCTCCCTCTATGCCCCTCCTCCAGACCTCAGTTAGAGAAACTGTGCCCAGAGGAGACGGACAGTACGAGGAAAGGATTTGTTAATCCAAGGGCAAGATTCATACCAGCCCACACCATTCACACCGTATAACTAGGAATATACGAACCAGTTAACAGTATGAAACAACACAGCATCAGACCGAGACTGATGAAAACTGTAACATAACCCTTATGTAAGCAAAAACTATATACAAGTCTTGCAGAAGTAGTCCGCACTTGGGACGGGCGCCCAGCATCCTCTACGGACTAGGAGAAAAAGATTTACCGGTAGGTTTAAAATCTTATTTTCTCTTACGTCCTAGAGGATGCTGGGGACTCCGTAAGGACCATGGGGATTATACCAAAGCTCCCAAACGGGCGGGAGAGTGCGGATAACTCTGCAGCACCGACTGAGCAAACAGGAGGTCCTCCTCAGCCAGGGTATCAAACTTGTAGAACTTTGCAAAGGTGTTTGAACCCGACCAAGTAGCAGCTCGGCACAACTGCAATGCCGAGACCCCTCGGGCAGCCGCCCACGAAAAGCCCACCTTCATAGTCGAATGGGCCTTGATCGATTTTGGTAACGGCAAACCAGCCGTTGAATGAGCCTGCTGAATCGTGTTACAGATCCAGCGAGCAAGAGTCTGCTTTGAAGCAGGAGCGCCAACCTTGTTGGCAGCATACAGGACAAACAGTGCTTCTGTTTTTCTGACCCTAGCCGTTCTGGCTACGTAAATTTTCAAAGCCCTGACCACATCAAGGGACTCGGAATCTTCCAAGTCTCGTGTAGTCACAGGCACGACAATAGGAGGGTTCATATGAAAAGATGAAATCACCTTAGGCAAGAATTGAGGACGGGTCCGCAATTCCGCTCTATCCATATGGAAAACCAGATAGGGGCTTTTATGAGACAAAGCCGCCAATTCCGACACTCGCCTAGCCGAAGCCAAGGCTAACAACATGACCACTTTCCAAGTGAGATATTTTAATTCCACTGTTTTAAGTGGTTCAACCCAGTGCGACTTAAGGAAACTCAACACCATCCAAGGCGCCACCGGAGGTACAAAAGGAGGCTGAATATGCAGTACTCCCTTCACAAAAGTCTGTACTTCTGGGAGAAAAGCTAATTCCTTCTGAAAGAAAATGGATAGGGCCGAAATCTGAACCTTAATGGAGCCTAATTTTAGGCCCAAATTCACTCCAGTTTGTAGGAAGTGAAGGAAACGGCCCAGATGGAATTCTTCCGTAGGAGCATTTCCTGGCCTCACACCAAGAAACATACTTTCGCCATATACGGTGATAATGTTTAGCTGTCACGTCCTTCCTAGCCTTTATCAGAGTAGGAATGACCTCAACCGGAATGCCCTTTTCCGCTAGGATCCGGCGTTCAACCGCCATGCCGTCAAACGCAGCCACGGTAAGTCTTGGAACAGACAGGGCCCCTGTTGTAACAGGTCCCGTCTTAGAGGAAGAGGCCACGGATCTTCTGTGAGCATTTCCTGCAGATCCGGATACCAGGCCCTTCCCTGTACTCCTCTCATTCTTATTATTCTCAACACCTTGGGGATGAGAGGAAGAGGAGGAAAAACATAGACCGACTGGAACACCCACGGTGTCACTAGGGCGTCCACTGCCACCGCCTGAGGGTCTCTTGACCTGGCGCAATACCTCTGTAGTTTTTTGTTTAGGCGGGATGCCATCATGTCTATCTGGGGCAGGCCCCACTGACTTGCAATCTGTGCGAAGACTTCCTGATGAAGTCCCCACTCTCCTGGATGTAGATCGTGTCTGCTGAGGAAGTCTGCTTCCCAGTTGTCCACTCCCGGAATGAACACTGCCGACAGTGCGCCTACATGATTTTCCGCCCAGCGAAGAATCCTGGTGGCTTCCGCCATTGCCACTCTGCTCCTTGTGCTGCCTTGGCGGTTTACATGAGCTACTGCGGTGATGTTGTCTGACTGGATCAGAACCGGTAGGTCGCGAAGCAAAGTCTCCGCTTGACGAAGGGCGTTGTATATGGCCCTCAGTTCCAGGATGTTGATTGACCAAAGACCTTGGAAGTTTCTTCCCTGTGTGACTGCTCCCCAACCTCGGAGGCTCACGTCCGTGGTCACCAGAATCCAGTCCTGGATGCCAAATCTGCGACCCTTCAGAAGGTGAGCACTCTGCAGTCACCACAGGAGAGACACCCTGGCCCTGGGGGACAGGGTGATCAACTGATGAATTTGTAGATGTGACCCGGACCACTTGTCCAGTAGGTCCCATTGGAAGGTCCTCGCATGGAACCTGCCGAAAGGAATGGCCTCGTAAGATGCCACCATCTTTCCCAGGACTCGAGTGCTGTGCTGCACCGACACCTGTTTTGGCTTCAATAGGTCCCTGACCAGAGTCATGAGTTCCTGGGCCTTTTCTATCGGAAGATAAACCCTTTTCTGGTCCGTATCCAGAATCATGCATAAGAAGGTCAAACGAGTCGTAGGAACCAACTGTGACTTCGGGATATTGAGAATCCAGCCATGTTGCTGTAACACCTTCAGTGAAAGTGACATGCTGTTCAACAACTGCTCTCGTGATCTCGCTTTTATGAGGAGATCGTCCAAGTATGGGATAATTGTGACACCCTGCTTGCGCAGGAGCACCATCATTTCCGCCATTACCTTGGTGAAAATCCTCGGGGCCGTGGAAAGCCCAAACGGCAACGTCTGAAATTGGTAATGACAATCCTGTACCGCAAATCTCAGGTACGCCTGATGAGGTGGATATATGGGAACATGAAGGTATGCATCCTTTATGTCCAGGGATACCATAAAATCCCCCCCTTCCAGGCTGGCGATGACCGCTCTGAGCGATTCCATCTTGAACCTTTTCAAGTATAGGTTCAAGGATTTTAAATTTAAAATGGGTCTGACCGAACCATCCGGTTTCGGGACTACAAATAGGGTTGAGTAATACCCCCTCCCTTGTTGAAGCAGGGGAACTTTGACCACCCCCTTTGACCACCAATTTTCGAATTGCATTTAAAACTATCTCCCTTTCTGGGGGAGAAGCTGGTAGGGCCGATTTAAAAAAACGGCGAGGAGGCATCTCTTCGAATTCCAGCTTGTAACCCTGGGAAACAATTTCTATTGCCCAGGGATCCACCTGTGAGTGAACCCAGGTGTGGCTGAAAAGTCGAAGACGTGCCCCCACTGGGGCAGACTCCCTCAGCGGAGCCCCAGCGTCATGCAGTGGATTTTGTAGAGGCCAAGGAGGACTTCTGCTCCTGGGAACTAGCTGTGGTTGGCAGCTTTTTCCCTCTGCCCTTACCTCTGGCAAGAAAGGACGATCCTCGTGCTCTCTTGTTTTTTATTTGACTGAAAGGACTGCATTTGATAATGTGGCGCTTTCTTAGGCTGTGAGGGAATATAAGGTAAAATTTTTTATTTACCTGCCGTAGCAGTGGAGACCAGGTCCGATAGACCTTCCCCAAACAATTCCTCACCCCTGTAAGGCAAACCCTCCATATGCCTCTTTGAGTCGGCATCACCTGTCCATTGTCGGGTCCATAGGACTCGTCTAGCAGAAATCGACATAGCGTTGACTCTAGAACCCAGTAGGACAATGTCTCTTTGAGCATCTCTCATATATTAGACAGCATCTTTAATATGACCCAGGGTTAATAAAATGGTATCCTTATCCAGGGTATCCAAGTCCGCCGATAAGGTATCTGTCCACGCTGCTACAGCACTACAAACCCATGCCGACGCTATCGCCGATCTGATTAAAGTACCAGAATGTGTGTAGATGGACTTCAAAGCCGTCTCCTGCTTGCGATCAGCAGGATCCCTGAGGGTAGCCGTTTCTTGGGATGGCAGCACTACCTTTTTGGATAGGCGTGTCAACTTTTTGCCCACCCTAGGGGAGGATTCCCACCGTATCCTGTCCTTTGCCGGGAAAGGATACACCATAAGAACCCTTTTGGGAATCTGAGGTTTCTTGTCTGGAGATTCCCAAGCACATAACTCGTTAAGCTCATGAGAGGGGGGAAAGGTTACCTGAGCTTTCTTTCCCTTAAACATGTGTACCCTCGTGTCAGGGACAGAGGGCTCATCAGTGATATGCAGTACATCCTTTATTGCAATAATCATATATTGAATATTTTTAGCCAATCTTGGCTGTAACTTTGCATTATCGTAGTCGACACTGGAGTCAGAATCCGTGTCGGTATCAGTGTCTACTATTTGGGATAGTGGGCGCTTTTGAGACCCCGAAGGTCCCTGCGACATAGGGGCAGGCAGGGGTTGACTCCCTGCCTGTTCCCTGGCTTCAGCTTTGTCCAACCTTTTGTGCAATAAATTTACATTAGCACTTAAAACATTCCACATATCCACCCAGTCAGGTGTCGGTGTTGCCGACGGAGACACCACATTCATTTGCTCCACATCCTCACTAGGAAAGCCTTCTACCTCAGACATGCCGACACACGCGTACCGACACACCACACACTAAGGGAAACCTCTTATCTGAAGACAGTTCCCCCACAAAGGCCCTTTGGAGAGACAGAGAGAGAGTATGCCAGCACACACACAGCGCTGATGACCCAGGGAAAAAACACACTATATGTTTTACCCAGATAGCGCTGTAATATCTGTTTTTCGACAAATTATGTGCCCCCACCCCCTTCTTTAAAACCCTCTTTCACCGTGGATAAGCAGGGGAGAGTCCGGGGAGCTTCCTCTCAGCGGTGTGCTGTGGAGAAAATGGCGCTGGCGAGTGCTGAGGAACAAGCTCCGCCCCCTCATCGGTGGGCTTCGGTCCCGCTTAAAATTTCAAAACATGGCGGGGGATCTCTCTTATATACAGTGCCCAGCCTGTATATAAGGTTATTGCCACCTTATGAGGTCCATATTGCTGCCCAGGGCGCCCCCCCTGCGCCCTGCACCCTTACAGTGACTGCCGTTTGTGTGTGCTGTGTGGGAGCAATGGCGCACAGCGCTACCGCTGTGCGTTACCTCAGTGAAGATCTGAAGTTTTCTGCCGCCTTTGAAGTCTTCTTTCATCACATACTCACCCGGCTTCAATCTTCCGGCTCTGCAAGGAGGACGGCGGCGCGGCTCTGGGACGAACTGCGGGGTGAGACCTGCGTTCTGTTCCCTCTGGAGCTAATGGTGTCCAGTAGCCTAGGAAACAGAGCCTAACATTAAAGTAGGTCTGTTTCTCTCCCCTCAGTCCCTCGCTGCAGGGAGTCTGTTGCCAGCAGGCTCCCTGAAAATAAAAAACCTAACAAATACTTTCTTTTTCAGGAAACTCAGGAGAGCTCCCTGTAATGCACCCAGTCTCCTCTGGGCACAGTAATAAACTGAGGTCTGGAGGAGGGGCATAGAGGGAGGAACCAGTGCACACCCATACCTAAAGTTCTTTCTTAGTGCCCATGTCTCCTGCGGAGCCCGTCTATCCCCATGGTCCTTACGGAGTCCCCAGCATCTTCTAGGACGTAAGAGAAAATAACATTTTCCTCTGTATCGTTATGGACCAAGAGTAAAATTTAGTCAGCACCACAGTGTTACTTTACCAAGACAAGTTTTCCACCCAAATTAAGTCAATGGAATCGGTTCTACTTAGAACTCCTTAATATCCATCTCTCCACGACACTGACATCAATACCAATTTCTAATTCTATCCAATGCACTTGTGACGTATAGAATGTGGGCCGTGTAATACTTACTTTATTCTCCAAATGAAGCTTTAGTAGTCGGAGATAAGCCACGGGAGCAAAGGCATCATTAGAATGCATCACCACCTCTGTGGAGTCACTGCAGCATAAAGAGACAGAAGGGTCATGTACGTGACTGGACAGCTGCCCTGAACACCAACATCACAGGAGATGTAAGAATGTAACGTGACAACTGCTGCTCACGTGACAAATGTAGAGCAGCACTGCAGGTATGTTGCCTGCATACACAGCATGCCTGTGTGTGTTAATGTCCAGGACAACACATTTTCTTTTGTTTTTCTTACATTAACGAGGACTTTCCAAAAAAATAATAATAATAATAATACTAATAATAAGACACACCGTGTTTAAGAGATAAAACACTCACTTTACCAGGAATAAGGGTAATGCCTCAGCAAATCTGAATACCAACCTAAATAAATGATGCTTCATAGGGTTTACAGTAATATGATAGAAGCTCTCCATGGTAACAAAGCTTATTTTAGTGGGGAATCCACCTTTGTGAGTGTGTAAGTATAGATTTTATTTAAAAAAAAAATAAGAATTTACTTACCGATAATTCTATTTCTCGGAGTCCGTAGTGGATGCTGGGGTTCCTGAAAGGACCATGGGGAATAGCGGCTCCGCAGGAGACAGGGCACAAAAAGTAAAGCTTTTCCAGATCAGGTGGTGTGCACTGGCTCCTCCCCCTATGACCCTCCTCCAGACTCCAGTTAGGTACTGTGCCCGGACGAGCGTACACAATAAGGGAGGATTTTGAATCCCGGGTAAGACTCATACCAGCCACACCAATCACACCGTACAACTTGTGATCTAAACCCAGTTAACAGTATGATAACAGAGGAGCCTCTGAAAGATGGCTCCCTAAACAATAACCCGAATTAGTTAACAATAACTATGTACAAGTATTGCAGATAATCCGCACTTGGGATGGGCGCCCAGCATCCACTACGGACTCCGAGAAATAGAATTATCGGTAAGTAAATTCTTATTTTCTCTATCGTCCTAGTGGATGCTGGGGTTCCTGAAAGGACCATGGGGATTATACCAAAGCTCCCAAACGGGCGGGAGAGTGCGGATGACTCTGCAGCACCGAATGAGAGAACTCCAGGTCCTCTTTTGCCAGGGTATCAAATTTGTAGAATTTTACAAACGTGTTCTCCCCTGACCACGTAGCTGCTCGGCAGAGTTGTAATGCCGAGACCCCTCGGGCAGCCGCCCAAGATGAGCCCACCTTCCTTGTGGAATGGGCCTTAACAGATTTAGGCTGTGGCAGGCCTGCCACAGAATGTGCAAGTTGAATTGTGTTACAAATCCAACGAGCAATCGACTGCTTAGAAGCAGGCGCACCCAACTTGTTGGGTGCATACAGTATAAACAGCGAGTCAGATTTTCTGACTCCAGCCGTCCTTGAAATGTATATTTTTAAAGCTCTGACAACGTCCAACAACTTGGAGTCCTCCAAGTCGCTTGTAGCCGCAGGCACTACAATAGGCTGGTTCAGGTGAAACGCTGATACCACCTTAGGGAGAAAATGCGGACGCGTCCGCAGCTCTGCCCTATCCGAATGGAAAATTAAATAAGGGCTTTTATAAGATAAAGCCGCCAGTTCAGATACTCTCCTGGCGGAAGCCAGGGCCAGTAACATAGTCACTTTCCATGTGAGATATTTCAAATCCACATTTTTTAGTGGTTCAAACCAATGGGATTTGAGGAAATCTAAAACTACATTTAGATCCCACGGTGCCACCGGAGGCACCACAGGAGGCTGTATATGCAGTACTCCTTTGACAAAAGTCTGGACCTCAGGGACTGAGGCCAATTCTTTTTGGAAGAATATTGACAGGGCCGAAATTTGAACCTTAATAGATCCCAATTTGAGACCCATAGACAATCCTGATTGCAGGAAATGTAGGAAACGACCCAGTTGAAATTCCTCCGTCGGAGCACTCCGATCCTCGCACCACGCAACATATTTCCGCCAAATGCGGTGATAATGCTTCGCGGTGACTTCCTTTCTTGCCTTAATCAAGGTAGGAATGACTTCTTCTGGAATGCCTTTTCCTTTTAGGATCTGGCGTTCAACCGCCATGCCGTCAAACGCAGCCGCGGTAAGTCTTGAAAGAGGCAGGGACCCTGTTGAAGCAGGTCCCTTCTCAGAGGTAGAGGCCACGGATCGTCCGTGACCATCTCTTGAAGTTCCGGGTACCAAGATCTTCTTGGCCAATCCGGAGCCACTAGTATCGTTCTTACTCCGCTTTGCCGTATGATTCTCAATACCTTTGGTATGAGAGGCAGAGGAGGAAACACATACACCGACTGGTACACCCAAGGTGTTACCAGCGCGTCCACAGCTATTGCCTGCGGATCTCTTGACCTGGCGCAATACCTGTCCAGTTTTTTGTTGAGGCGAGACGCCATCATGTCCACCATTGGTCTTTCCCAACGGTTTATTAGCATGTGGAAAACTTCTGGATGAAGTCCCCACTCTCCCGGGTGAAGATCGTGTCTGCTGAGGAAGTCTGCTTCCCAGTTGTCCACGCCCGGGATGAACACTGCTGACAGTGCTATCACGTGATTCTCCGCCCAGCGAAGGATCCTGGCAGCTTCTGCCATTGCACTCCTGCTTCTTGTGCCGCCCTGTCTGTTTACATGGGCGACTGCCGTGATGTTGTCCGACTGGATCAACACCGGTCTTCCTTGAAGCAGAGGTTCCGCCTGGCTTAGAGCATTGTAGATTGCTCTTAGTTCCAGAATGTTTATGTGAAGAGACTTTTCCAGGCTCGACCACACTCCCTGGAAGTTTCTTCCTTGTGTGACTGCTCCCCAGCCTCTCAGGCTGGCGTCCGTGGTCACCAGGATCCAATCCTGTATGCCGAATCTGCGGCCCTCCAATAGATGAGCCCTCTGCAACCACCACAGAAGAGATACCCTTGTCCTTGGAGACAGGGTTATCCGCAGGTGCATCTGAAGATGCGACCCTGACCATTTGTCCAACAGATCCCTTTGGAAAATTCTTGCATGGAATCTGCCGAATGGAATTGCTTCGTAAGAAGCCACCATTTTTCCCAGGACTCTTGTGCATTGATGTACAAACACCTTTCCTGGTTTTAGGAGGTTCCTGACCAGGTCGGATAACTCCTTGGCTTTTTCCTCGGGAAGAAAAACCTTTTTCTGAACCGTGTCCAGAATCATCCCTAGGAACAGCAGACGAGTTGTCGGCATTAATTGGGATTTTGGAATATTCAGAATCCATCCGTGCTGCTTTAGCACCTCTTGAGATAGTGCTAATCCCATCTCTAGCTGTTCTCTGGACCTTGCCCTTATTAGGAGATCGTCCAAGTATGGGATAATTAATACGCCTTTTCTTCGAAGAAGAATCATCATCTCGGCCATTACCTTTGTAAAGACCCGAGGTGCCGTGGACAAACCAAACGGCAGCGTCTGAAACTGATAGTGACAGTTTTGTACAACGAACCTGAGGTACCCCTGGTGTGAGGGGTAAATTTGAACGTGGAGATACGCATCCTTGATGTCCAAGGATACCATAAAGTCCCCTTCTTCCAGGTTCGCTATCACTGCTCTGAGTGACTCCATCTTGAACTTGAACTTCTTTATGTACAGGTTCAAGGACTTCAGATTTAGAATAGGCCTTACCGAGCCATCCGGCTTCGGTACCACAATAGAGTGGAATAATACCCCTTCCCTTGTTGTAGAAGAGGTACCTTGACTATCACCTGCTGAGAGTACAGCTTGTGAATGGCTTCCAAAACCGTCTCCCTTTCGGAGGGGGACGTTGGTAAAGCAGACTTCAGGAAACGGCGAGGTGGATCTGTCTCTAATTCCAACCTGTACCCCTGAGATATTATCTGCAGGATCCAGGGATCTACCTGCGAGTGAGCCCACTGCGCGCTGTAATTTTTGAGACGACCGCCCACCGTCCCAGAGTCCGCTTGAGAAGCCCCAGCGTCATGCTGAGGCTTTTGTAGAAGCCGGGGAGGGCTTCTGTTCCTGGGAAGGAGCTGCCTGTTGCTGTCTCTTCCCTCGACCTCTGCCTCGTGGCAGATATGAATAGCCCTTTGCTCTCTTATTTTTAAAGGAACGAAAGGGCTGCGGTTGAAAAGTCGGTGCCTTTTTCTGTTGGGGAGTGACTTGAGGTAGAAAGGTGGATTTCCCGGCTGTAGCCGTGGCCACCAAATCTGATAGACCGACTCCAAATAACTCCTCCCCTTTATACGGCAAAACTTCCATATGCCGTTTTGAATCCGCATCGCCTGTCCACTGTCGCGTCCATAAAGCTCTTCTGGCCGAAATGGACATAGCACTTACCCGTGATGCCAGTGTGCAGATATCCCTCTGTGCATCACGCATATAAAGAAATGCATCCTTTATTTGTTCTAACGACAGTAAAATATTGTCCCTGTCCAGGGTATCAATATTTTCAATCAGGGACTCTGACCAAACTACCCCAGCACTGCACATCCAGGCAGTCGCTATAGCTGGTCGTAGTATAACACCTGCATGTGTGTATATACTTTTTTGGATATTTTCCATCCTCCTATCTGATGGATCTGTAAGTGCGGCCGTCTCAGGAGAGGGTAACGCCACTTGTTTAGATAAGCGTGTTAGCGCCTTGTCCACCCTAGGAGGTGTTTCCCAGCGCTCCCTAACCTCTGGCGGGAAAGGGTATAATGCCAATAATTTCTTTGAAATTATCAGCTTTTTATCAGGGGCAACCCACGCTTCATCACACACGTCATTTAATTCTTCTGATTCAGGAAAAACTATAGGTAGTTTTTTCACACCCCACATAATACCCTGTTTAGTGGTACCTGTAGTATCAGCTAAATGTAACGCCTCCTTCATTGCCAAAATCATATAACGTGTGGCCCTACTGGAAAATACGGTTGATTTGTCACCGTCACCACTGGAATCAGTGCCTGTGTCTGGGTCTGTGTCGACCGACTGAGGCAAAGGGCGTTTCACAGCCCCTGACGGTGTTTGAGGCGCCTGGACAGGCACTAATTGATTGTCCGGCCGCCTCATGTCGTCAAACGACTGCTTAAGCGAGTTGACGCTATCCCGTAATTCCACAAATAAAGGCATCCATTCTGGTGTCGACCCCCTAGGAGGTGACATCCCCATATTTGGCAATTGCTCCGCCTCCACACCAATATCGTCCTCATACATGTCGACACAGACGTACCGACACACAGCAGACACACAGGGAATGCTCTACACGAAGACAGGACCCACTAGCCCTTTGGGGAGACAGAGGGAGAGTCTGCCAGCACACACCAAAAAAGCGCTATATATGACAGGGATAGCCTTATAATAAGTGCTCCCTTATAGCTGCTTTATATATATCAAAATATTGCCATTAAATTTGCCCCCCCTCTCTGTTTTACCCTGTTTCTGTAGTGCAGTGCAGGGGAGAGACCTGGGAGCCGTCCTGACCAGCGGAGCTGTGAGAGGAAATGGCGCCGTGTGCTGAGGAGATAGGCCCCGCCCCTTTTCCGGCGGGCTCGTCTCCCGCTATTTTGTGAATCCAGGCAGGGGTTAAATATCTCCATATAGCCTCTGGGGGCTATATGTGAGGTATTTTTAGCCTTTTAATAGGTTTTCATTTGCCTCCCAGGGCGCCCCCCCCCAGCGCCCTGCACCCTCAGTGACTGCGTGTGAAGTGTGCTGAGAGGAAAATGGCGCACAGCTGCAGTGCTGTGCGCTACCTTTAGAAGACTGCAGGAGTCTTCAGCCGCCGATTCTGGACCTCTTCTTACTTCAGCATCTGCAAGGGGGCCGGCGGCGCGGCTCCGGTGACCATCCAGGCTGTACCTGTGATCGTCCCTCTGGAGCTGATGTCCAGTAGCCAAGAAGCCAATCCATCCTGCACGCAGGTGAGTTCACTTCTTCTTCCCTCTGTCCCTCGTTGCAGTGATCCTGTTGCCAGCAGGAATCACTGTAAAATAAAAAACCTAAGCTAAACTTTCTCTAAGCAGCTCTTTATGAGAGCCACCTAGATTGCACCCTTCTCGGCCGGGCACAAAAATCTAACTGGAGTCTGGAGGAGGGTCATAGGGGGAGGAGCCAGTGCACACCACCTGATCTGGAAAAGCTTTACTTTTTGTGCCCTGTCTCCTGCGGAGCCGCTATTCCCCATGGTCCTTTCAGGAACCCCAGCATCCACTAGGACGATAGAGAAAAAAAAAAAGTATACAACTGTCACAATGGTAGACTTAAGCCCAGTACCCACGGGCCGATGCATGAGAGATGTGTGCTGAGCGAACCGCTCAGCACACATCTCTCCCGCCGCTCAGCACAGCGCGATCTGTGCTGAGCGTGCGGGGGGAGACGGGGGGCGCTCACTTCACCCAGCGGGTGAAGTGAGCGACCTGCTAGATTGGCCTGCATGCAGGCCAATCTAGCAGCAGCGATAGCGATGCACGGGGCTGCGCATCGCTATCGCTGTAAGGGCTACTCACGGAGCGATCAGGCTGATATTCTAAGCAATCTAGTCAGATTGCTTAGAATATCGCTCCGTGAGTACCCCCCTTAAAGGTCCGTACACATTAGACGATGTCGCTCTGTGAGCGACGTCGTCTAATGTTTCCCCCTCCTGGGCCGGCCGGTCGGCGGCCGACTGTACACTGAGCGATATGACCGCTCATATCGCTCAGTGACGTCACGCCTCCGCCAGCCCTGCATGCAGGTCGTAGACGACAGTCCAGATCCTGCATGCATGCACTGGCGACAGCAACGATCGTTGCCGACCCGCGGGGCTGCGCATTGGTCGTCGCTGTCGGCATACACACTTGCCGATAAAATGAGCGACGTCGCTCAGGGGAAGGGGAAAATGAGAGACGTCGCTCATTTTAATCGGCAAGTGTGTATGGGCCTTTAAGGCCCATACACACTGGGCGATCTTGAGCTTAAAGTAGGTCACTTTTGGCATTTTGAGCTACTTTGAGCTCAAACTTGGCCAGTGTGTATGGCCGGGCGGTGAGCGGTGATGCGCGTTCCCGCATCATTGCTGGCTGCCACTGTCCATAGGCTTGTTTTACATGCCGAGTGAACCACTTTCCACAGTCTCCTACTGTGGAAAGTGGTTCACCCCAGTGAACATCGCTGGGCTGGGGTGAAAATCGCTCAGTGTGTATGCACTGGGCGATTTTCCGCCCAGCGATGTTCACATCCTCGCTGTGCATACACGCTGGGCTAAAACGCCCAATGTGTATGCGCCTTTATTCACTAACAGGGTTTTGTTCACAAACACCTTGAAACTTGCATCAAAAAGACAGTCACTTTACTTTCTTGAATTGTACTAAACATAAAAGGGCAGATTCGATGGGATTGTAGTGTTCATTCTAGCACCCTTCACTTGTCAAAACCCGTGCAGTTCCTTTTTCATGCCTGGGGTGTCGCGCTCTGCTCTGGTGCTTCTAGCACACTCTGGTCTGTCTCTCAACACTGAGATACAGACCAGAGTGTACTAGAAGTGTCAGGGGAGGCAGGAAAAAGGAACTGCACAGGTTGTGACAGGTGCTGGGTGCTAGAATGAACACTATGGCTGGGATGTGATGTCTGAATTCGACGGCCACACGGGATACCTGCTGAACTTTTTTTAAAGAGCCAATTATTTTCAAGGATTAACTATGTAACTATGTAGCTAACCTTGTGAATGATTGATCCTTTAAAAAAAGTCTGAGCTCGGCCAGCATCCCACACGACCGCCGAACTCGGACTAAATTACATCCCAGGCCCAGGATTGGTTAATATTGCCCATTTGTGCGCACTCTGATATCTGATTGCTATTCCTAACACCACCTCATTACTCTTTGGCCCATAATAAATATGCACATTCCATACATAATACGCAGTCAAGAGTCCGGCAGATGCATATGCCAACCACGGCGAAAACATGATCCTGGTGAGAAGCAGCGTGGTGAAAATACAACAGAATGTAATCAAAACTTTCACACTCCAACTTTTCCAACAAAGAGTAGCAGGCTACCAAAAGATTACAGCCACATTAAAGACTTACAAAAGCCCTTTGTATCTACTTTCCCTGTAGTGTTCTACGTACAGGTAAACCAGAAATACTAGAAATGAATTAACAAATTAGTCAGAGAGGTTCTAGATAATGTTGCCATTGCATCATTAGAAGCACAGAAAAGAGCAGAAGACAGACAGACAGGAATGGAGGTAAAAAGATGACCTCCCTGAGCTGTCGCCTGTGGCTACGATGAGAGCTTGTTAATAGTGCAGCTATAATTACAGGCCAGGAGAGATATGGAGAGTGCACGAATAACATTCTATAATTAGCTCAAGATCCATGAGAGAAACTTAACAGATTATTAGATGAGGAGAACCTTAGCGGTCATCTATTATGCCTAAAAAGATTATTAAAAATGAGCTTTGTTTGCTTCCTACTGCTATCGGGCAGGGCTAATATTAGAGTAACTCGGGCCCTCATTCCGAGTTGATCGCTCGCTAGCTGCTTTTAGCAGCATTGCGCACGCTAGGCCGCCGCCCTCTGGGAGTGTATCTTAGCTTAGCAGAAGTGCGAACGAAAGATTAGCAGAACTGCTCGTAAATCTTTTCCTGCAGTTTCTGAGTAGCTCCAGACCTACTCCTAGATTGCGATCACCTCAGTCCGTTTAGTACCTGCTTTGACGTCACAAACACGCCCTGCGTTCGGCCAGCCACTCCTGCGTTTTAGCCTGACACGCCTGCGTTTTTTAGCACACTCCCGGAAAACGGTCAGTTTCCGCCCAGAAACACCCACTTCCTGTCAATCACACACCGATCAGCAGAGCGACTGAAAAGCGTCACTCGCCCCTGTGTAAAATTGCTTCGTTTTGTGTGACATTTCTTGGCGCGTGCGCCCTGCAGCCCATACGCATGCGCAGAACAGCCGGTTTTTAGCCTGATCGCTATGCTGCGAAAAACGGCAGCGAGCGATCAACTCGGAATGACCCCCCCTAAGTGATGCAATGATCATCACGTGTGTTATCTATAACCTGGACATTTATCTGTACAAAAAGCACCAGACAATGGCATGACACATTACATACAGCAAAATGAAGAGGGAGTATACCATAGCACTATGCATCAGAAAAGGCCAATTTAAAAATGGCCTGTTATAGAAGAACAGACAATGCACCAAAAGCCAAAGCCTGACAGCCCTTGTGGACAGCGAGACCTGTTACGTGTATTCACCAAGCTTGCAGAAGCCCCTAAAGCAGTGATTGGGAACCTTTGGTACTCCAGCTGTTGTTGAACTATACATACCAGCATGCCCTGCTACAGTTGTAGCATGGATAAATAGCAAAACTGTAGCAGGGCATGCTGAGATGTGTAGTCCAACAACAGCTGGAATGCCAAAGGTTCCCCATCACTGCCCTAAAGGGGTGGTCTTCAGTATGCCGGCGGTCGGGCTCCCGGCGACCAGCATACCGGCGCCGGGAGCCCGACAGCCGGCATACCGACACTTATTCTCCCTCGTGGGGGTCCACGACCCCCCTGGAGGGTGAATAAAATAGTGTGGCGCGCCACCGTGCCTGTAGCGTGGCGAGCGCAGCGAGCCCGCAAGGGGCTCATTTGCGCTCGCCACACTGTTGGTAAGCCGGCGGTCGGGCTCCCGGCGCCGGTATGCTGGTCGCCGGGAGCCCGACCGCCGGCATATTGTAGTGAACCCCCCTAAAGCATCATTAGCTGCTTGCACTCATAGGCGGAACTCATCCTTTCACTCACCCTGTGGAATAGGACTACTTTATCTCTGTATAAAAGACTTTGGGGTGGATGTAGAGGTGGACAGACAGTACATCTGTTGGAGTAGTGCAGCGAGGTCAACGCATTCTGATCACACTCACATTTATGACTGTAAAGGTGGGAAGGGGCGTTCTCACGTGGGTGAAGCTCAGTAAGGGTCTGCTCACACAAAGCAATCCATGCAGCCTACACTCATGCGCATATACTCAGGTTAGGAGGCGTTATCTTTCTCACCTGTTACGGGGCAGGTGCACATACAAGTTGATGATTTTCTTTAAGCTGGGAACATGCTGTGCCAGAGCAGAGGTACATAGCGCATACAGCTCTACATATGTACAGAAGCACCGTGTGCGTTACTCTCAGCATTGTTTCCAATCAGTAGCTCCGCTCTGTTTGCATCTTGATACTGAATACTGAAGTCTTTCTCATACCGTTTTGGTTGTATCGATTACTTTTATTTACAGTATGCACAATATTTTGTAACTAGTTTACAGTCTCTCTTGTAGTTTTATATGGAGATAGTCTTCTTGCATATACTGCAAAGTCTATTGTGTGTTGAATGAAATATCCAGTCGTAATGTCAACCATCACCATATAGACATTAGTCATGTAGACAGTGTAGAAATGTCAGAATGTCATTTCATCCTGGTGGCCCAGCGGTGCCTTACCTTATCCTGGCAGCTACATCGGCATCTTCCAGGTCCCGCCAAACATGTGACCGTCACCTCCAGGCCCTAATCCCCACCCCTAACCCTCTAGTGCTTAACCCTAACATCCACCACCTAACCTTTAGCCTCCCCCGCTAACTAACCCAAGTGGCAATAGTCAAAGGCAGCAATTAACCTGTCAACATTCTGAGATTGTTGATACAGTGTCGTCATTTTAACAGTGTCAACATCATAACGGCTACATCCCACTGTGTGATGTGATAGAAATATCAGGAATGGTACACTGAATGGGATCCGGTGCTAGGCTGCAGAGGGAGGGTTAGGGTTAGGCTGCACCCTGGGGATTTAAGTTTAGCCCCCCCCCCCCCCCCCCCGCCGCACCCCATCCCCCGAAAGGGTTAGGCTGAGAAGGGAGGGTTTAGGCTACGGAAAAGGAGGGTTAGGGGGCCGGGGGGTGGGGAGGTGAGTATACTTACCTTCCCCTGTTAGGATTCTAACTATCAGCATGCCGTGGTCTGTATACTGACGCACTGGACATATAAACGCACATCCATCAAGTTAGCTTATATACAGATGTGTCCACATACATCTTTGCTATATCCCACCATGTATGGCACGGTTTTGCATGATATAGACTCAGAGATTTAGCCATGCCTTGTGATTTTTCTTAATTTGCTTCTTTAACATGTTACTTTGTATATATTCTATTATGGCACAATTTTTTTTTTTTTAATCCATCCACTCGCTACTCGTGAAAAACAGCTTAGCCGTGTTTTGCATGTTGTGCCAAATTGAGCAAAATAGCAAAGATGTAGTATACATTTTTTTTAAAAAGCAGTTTGTGTTGAAATGCTGAGAAAAAAATAAAAATAAAATAAAAAAAATGACACACTGTAAAAGCAGGTAGAACAGTACTTCCATGGTCATCGAAACAGCTCCACTTCCACTGACACAACCACTCTCTTACTGACATTAACCGAGTGTGCTCACCACCCACTTGGCAGCTCCTATGTATTTACAACAGTCTTTTTCCTTTTTTTGGTATCCGTATCACTGTTGAAAATAGCAAAATGTTCCTAATGTCAAGAACAGGTCCTTACTTTCAGGACACTACTGGCAGCCACTTTAAAAAAAGAATATCATGACAAATGGCAGTCAGCACAGGCTTACTGAGGTCTGATTATAGGGATTTATTGTTATAAAGGGAAAGCACTTATTGAGAAGGGGTTTTATTTCTCAGCACTTACAGCCGTGAAGTGCTAAGAGTCACAGAGCTTTGCAGTTACCAGAAATTTGCCGGTCTGGGTGATTTCTTCCCAGCAAGTGTGCCTGTCACTGAATGCAGGAAGCTGTTGCCTGCAGACGCCGCTGTGCTATTAGAGCAACACCAAGGCAAATCAAAATGCTCAAATGCGAGCTGTTCAAATATGCTACCAGACACAGGAATAAGACTGGCAGTATTCTGCTACTGTGTGAAGCCTGTCATGGCTGTTTCTCATATATATACTAACATACACTTTTTTTTCTAGCATTAGCAGTTTCAAGGTTTATCAGTATGAGGTGGGAAGATTACATTCTGTGAGATCCCCACAAATTACATCCTAGAATAATGCAATTTGATGGGGGATAAGAGGGCAGGGAGGCGGGGTTAGGAGGGCAGGGAGGCGGGGTTAGGAAGGCAGGGGGAGGGGGGGTTTGATCAGGGGGCTACGCAGCGACATATTGCATCCAGTAGCGGATCTTGCTATGGGCTAGCAGGATTCTTGACCGGGGCACCGCCTTCCGGAGGGCGCCGCCGCCGTGGCAAGATCCGCTACTGGTGCCACCCGGTGCTGTTTAGATGCCCATTGCTCCGCACTGCATTGTGGGAGCGGCATATAAACACTAGAGGTCATAATTGACCTCTAGCGTCTACGCGGTGCTATGGGAGAGACGTCATGACGTCTCTCCCATAGATCCGCGGAGCGGCGCCGGCGGCCGGAGACGAAGGGCAGCAGCGGTAGAGAAGCAGGAGCGGGGATTGTAAGTATTAATTTATTTTTATTTATTTATATTTTTTTTTGTAAACTGCGCAACTAGGGGGCACAGTACTGGGGGCAATACCACTGTGGGCACAGCTACAGGGAGCATAAACTGACCACACCCCTTCTCCATGAAGCCACGCACCTATTTTTTCGCCCCGGGGCGCCGCAAGGTCTATATCCGGCCCTGATTGCATCCGCATGCATATAAGGGAAAGGAGAATCTTGTAATGATGGCACTTTGCACCGACTTGAATCAGACCCTTTGCAACCACTAAAATTGTTTTTATTTTCCCTCGCACACCACATGGGTGCACGGGAAGAAGTAGATGTCTGACTACCACAATATACAGTGATTTGCGCAGCCAGACGTAGAAATGGCAGAAGACGAGGATGGAATCTGCCCCAAGGAGTCTAACATTTTGCAGATTGAAACGCGTAAATTCCAGAGCTTGGTTCTTAGACCATATAGAAAGGTGAATGTAGCGGGAGAATCTACTCTACACGGCAGTAAGGAGATCCAGAAAACATGTACTATTCAGGAGGCAGTTTACAGATTTACCAATTCCTGCACTAAACAAATAGATACTGAAAGCAATGGAAATACCACACATGACACTTGTACATTCTTAACAGTTTTGATTTTTTTTTTCACATATATGTAATGAGATACAACTGCAAAAATATTCAAATCTTTTTGGAAAATAATGTATTCATTGTAGCAATATTAAGTGAGTTGCATGTAATAGAAATAAACTTACACAACAATTTTCTTCATAAAAAGAGGACAATCTAAAGTTAGGGTCTCATACTCCCCTCCTTCACCACACACATGGACACCGTATTGGGCAGAGAGCTGAAACAAACAAAGGCCCATAACATGCATGAATTTCAATAGAATATTTTAATTGGTTACTTTTACTAACCTATCACAACGCCAACCCAAAGAAAACAGCCTGATGCAAACTCATAGTTTTTGACGGGTCTGCAGACCCATTTATTCACTCAGCTCTCATGGATTGCCTGATACACTGGGATGCACGACATGTGGTAACAAATTGCAGTGCAAGACTCTAATATACACTATCACATGTACTTCATAAATGCGTGCTAGGGAAGGTAGTGGAGCTGCATGAAAACATGGTCCTGCAAACCTGTCAAAAATGTTATATACGGGCAGGCATCTGAGCAATGTACAGCGTCTGTATACCAGCCATTGCAGGACAGGAAATCAGAGATTAAAAAAATACAAGTCTATAAAAAGTCTTCATAATAGCAATATTCTTTATCTTGTAATGATGACATTAATGAGTATTAAACAGCAGTCTATAAAAGGTGTCGTCATACACGGATACTTCAGCCCCTCTCGGCGTGCCAGGGCCTGGGTGACTCAGCCACGCAGAGCATCTTTTTTGCATAAAATGTGTCTTACTTGCATAAATAAAAGAGATTCGGTATGGTATGCCGGCAGTCGGGATGCCAACGGTCAAATGACCAACTGTGGCATCCCGACAACAGACAGTGGTAAGTATTTTACTCCCCTGCACTGTACCCTAACACTTGGGGGTGGCGGCTAGGACTAACCTACGGGGGTTGGCAGCTATGGCTAAGCAAGCCCCTAGTATCTTACCCCCCTCCGGGGCCCTAACCCCGATACGCACCTTGGGCATTCCGGCACCGGCCTCCCAAGTGGTGTCGGGATTCTGGCGTCAGTCACATGACCACCGGTATCCAAACACATCCCAATAAAAGAACTGGGAGTGACAAAACTACATTGGTAGACTGCACTGACTAATTTGATCTGCGACATTTGTACATCTGTGTGCGAATGACTCTGAATCTGTAAACAAAATGCTACAATGCAGTAGCCGGGTATTTTTCTCATGTCAAGTTCTGTTGTGCTTCATCAGAGAGTATTTCAAACGAATTCCTGTGCAGTGAAATTCGCATCCCAGTGTCTCCAGTACACTTGGAGTGGTGTTTTGCTGCATCAGCGATGTGAAGACACAACACCTCTTTGAGCGGCTCCGTCGCACCAGGCGTCTCGGGCCATACGGCGTATTGCTAGGTGTATGAGAACACATCTGTACTGTTACATAGTCCAGAAAACACAAAAAGAGAAAAATAGATGCATTTGCATAAGATATGGGCTCTGTAGCATTGTACAGTAATTTAGAGGTATTTGCCACCAGTTACTTAACCACTTGCCTGGTATGGTCACATCAGATGCAACCACAACCTTATCTGATCTGGACGCACAGGATGCGACCACTCAGATATACAGCATGTGCAGCTGCAGGGAAAAGAAACTTCCCACAGCTGCTGCTCTCAGAGGGACCCTCCCCACAGTATTTGCCGTGCTGCCGATCACTGCTGATTGGTCAGCACAGTAGGACCCCCTACTTGGCGGCTGCAGACAATAGCAGCCGCTGGGGGAGTGTAAATTAACCCGAGTGCGTACCTGGTGGCTATAAAAATGAAAACCGCAATGTTTTCGATGTTCCACTGGTGCCGACCAATATTTTAAAAACTTTTTTTTTACAAAAATATTTTTTTTAAAAAGCATTTTTATATTTTTAACTAAAGATTTTTTTGATAAGTTAAAACACATGTTCTTCACCTAATTCATTCATAAAACAAACAAAAAATAAAAAAAATTTCTGAGTGGTTTTTGGAAAAAAAAATTGTCAGTTAAGTGGTTAAGAAACAGATGTTTGAAGGAGTCTCCAACATCACATAATGAATCATCTAATGTTACATTAACAATTAGGAAAATAAAAGATGAAAAATGACTGACCTGCTTAAGGTAAGGTCCAATTTCTTCTAATGACTGTCCAAGGTGTTTCTCAGGATCTAATCCTACGAAGATTACAAAATAAATTACAATTTTTACAATGCCATTAGAACAAACTGTAGATACTAATGGACATTACACCAAACTGTACACATGGCTCTTAATATATAAACTCAGTATTGAAAAATAGTACGTGCTATTTATGTAGTATTTTAATGTAATGTTTTATAACTTCATTCAATTGTAATGGATTAGGAAAAATGCATTTAATTGTTTTTCTTCTATATTAGTCAAAATTTTACCAGTTTAACACTTTATGGTGGGGTTTCCAATTAGCCGTGATATCGATGGTTTCAGGATAAATTATCGCAAATGCGATAATTTGGTATCCTATTACCGGCGCCGTTATCGGCTGTAAGTTTCCATAGGGCTTATCGCGGAATTCTCTTCACCAGCTCAGAGCTGGGGATAAGTAGTGCAAAATCCCTATTTTGAGCTAAAAATGTCGGGGTTTGGTTCAGAACCCCTGGGACAATTAGTAAATTAGGCGCTAGAAGTTTTAACTTATTTTAACATGTTATTTTAAGGGTGGAAAAAAAAGCAAAGTGATGGAAATTGGGGTTCAAGTTATGGGACAGGAATATTGGGGTGCGTTATGAGTGGGACAAGTGTTTTTAGGATTGCAAGTGGGAATAATCGGTTTCCACTTTCTTTCTTTTTTTTTTAAAGCCCAAAAAAAGACCCAAATATATTCCTATAGCCATTTTTATGTACCCCAAATTTAATGACAGCACTTACTTTACTGAAAAAAAACATAGCTTTCTATCATTTTAAAAAATAAAAAAAATGCATATAATAGCCATTGACCTAATTTAATGACACCAAATACTGTTATCATAAATAATAGACTTCTATAATGTCTTTCTATATTAATTTGCTTTTTGGGGGATATAGGCATATTTCCCCATTTTTTCCTATACTTATCACCGCTTTTACCCGCTAGAATTATTGCACGAATCCAGTTATTGTTGTTTTGAAATAGGATAGGTGCGATAAACGGGAGTGCGCAGGGTGCGATAAGCTGATTATTCAGGAGATAGGTGCAATACCCTTAGCCGCAATCGCGGGTCGCATTATCGCGGCTAATAGAATACCTCCATTAAATAATTAAATAATAATACAATAATAATATTAACAACAACATTATGATTATTTCTATCCTCACTAGTTAGCAGCTCATCGAAATGATGGAACAAGTTAACAGTAATGTCAACGCCGGCAGCTGTGTGCTCCCGACCGGAGTAACACTCCGAAGGGCGCCATCTAATGGCCACGGTACGCAAGACAGTTGAATTCCCCCATAGATGTGAGGAGCGGCATTAACCTTTTATTATATAGGACAGTGGTTCTCAAACTGTGTGCCATGGAACCCTGGGGTGCCTTGGGGTACTTGCAGGGGTGCCTTGGGTTTCTGGTCTAGGACCAATTCAAACTATTTATGGTCAATGTAATAGACAAAGCCAGTGCTGGTGGCTGCTAATTATAAAATATGTGGACAAAGAGAAGAAAATCCTGTCCCTCACCACACAGTTAATCTTAGGATGACATATAAACACAATTTTAATTAATTTAATATTTATTTCTAAATTTCTCAATAAGAAACTTTTAAACTAGGGGTGCCGTGAAATAAATACTGATATTCCAAGGCGCCGTGATTCAAAAAAGTTTGGGAACCACTGATATAGGATTATTACTATTACAGGTTGAGTATCCCATATCCAAATATTCCAAAACACGGAGTGAGACTGAGATAGTGAAACCTTTAATTTCTGATGGCTCAATGTACACCAACTTTCTTTATTTCACACAGTTATTACATATACTGTTTTAAATGACCTTCAGGCTGTGTATATAAGGTGAATATGAAACATAGATGCATTCTGTGCTTAGACTTGGGTCCCATCGCCATGATATTTCATTAGGGTATGCAATAATCCAAAATAAGGAAAAATCCGATATCCAAAAAACTTCTGGTCCCAAGAATTTTGGATATGGATTATTCAACCTGTATTATTAACAACAAATATTATTATTTTTATTATTATTAACAACAAGAACTAATAATAATAACAACAACAACAACACATAAGACCCATACACACGGTGAGATTCGGGCTATGCTATATAGTCATAATCGTAAGAAAATATCTCCCCGTGTGTACACACCATTACACTTGTGGCTTACCTATTAGGGAATATGCTGTGTTTTGTATCTAATAGACTTTCTCAATCTGTCTGTAAGTGAGGGGATATAAGGGCAGGGTAGTTGGATGCATCTTGGTCACAAGCATCACATAGCAGCTGTCTAGCCCCAGCACACAGATGCTATTGAATTTATTGAGTGTGTCAACTGCACAAGACACATTTTTTCCATGGTACATTGTTTATTTATGTCCTTTATAACCAGAAAACCAATACAAAGGCTGCTAATTTGTTCAGCTTATATTATTTATTAACACAGTGGTAGTGCGATCAGCTGTCTCCTATGTTTAACTTGAAGAATCGTCATGGGCTCCCAATTTACTGATTTGAGTGGGTTGTTCTCTCCTTTTCTCCAGATGCATTCTACGTGCATGTACTGTATGTGTGTGAAACCTCGGCAGCCACATTCTGCTGTCTTATAGCAATGGCTAGCTGTGGGTCTTTTTGTCCCACAGCTAAAATGGGACACAGACACAGAAATAAGGGGTTGATGCAGGGCTTATGTACAGGTCAGTAGCGTAACTCGCTCTGCGCTTGCATAGACGGGACATGACCAATACCCTAGGAGGTGTGGCCACACCCTCTCAAAATAAATTGTAGTATATCCGACAGCCAGGGCAACACGGGATCATTGGCAGATGCACAGTGGGCAACAAGCCCAAGTAATTACTACCTGCTCCCCCCTACACCCGCCAATCTTCCAAGTGGGCTATGAATAGCAAACCATAAAAATATATAAAATTGTAAAACCAGTAAATGCCCATTTATAGCACATGCTTTTACTGGAGATTAGTGTGCCAGGACTTATTGTTGCACAATACCAGTAATCAATACCAAACTGCCCACAGATGACCCATCCAAGCCAGGCCAGTATATTACCATTTCCCTGCCATACAATAGTTGGGATTCATGGAAAAAGGAGTGTTATGGTAGACTTACCATGGTTAACACTATTTCTGCGACGTACATTGGTTCCACAGGAAAACATTGGGGTGTAGAGTGGATCTTGATCCAGAGGCACCAACAGGATAAAGCTTTGGGCTGTCCCAGGATGCATTGGGGACTCCCCTATAAACCCCACTTCCAGGCACTGAGGGCTCAGTTTTGTTAAGCAGTCCAATGCAGGAGCAGGCAAGAGAGAAGGAAGATGTTAGTCACATAGAACCACGTTCTCACGACAGTAGAAAGTACCAGCGGCTAATGCCAAATAAACCCCCCAAAAAAGCAAGGTGCATCAGGGTGAGCGCCCAGTGGAACCAATGTACCTCGCAGAAAGAGAGTGTTAATCATGGTGAGTCTACCATAACACTCCTTTTCTGCAGCAGGATATATTGGTTTCCACAGGAAAACATCGGGGATGTCCTAAAGCAGTTCCTCAAGGGAGGGGACGCGCCTTAGCGGGTATAAGAATCAAGCTTCCTGGGAGGCGGAAGTATAAAAGGCATAAAACCTAATAAACGTGTTCCCTGAGGATCACGTAGCCGCCTTGCACAACTGTTCTGCAAACGCGCCACGGCGGGCCGTCCAAAAAGGTCCATCAGACAGAGTAGAGTGGGCATTAATAGTAGCAGGAGCTGGAAGTCCAGCCTGCGCATAAGCTTGTGCAATCACCATTCTAATCTATCTGGACAAGGTTTGTTTATTCGCAGGCCAGCCACGTTTGTGGAAACCGAACAGTAGAAAAAAATAAGATTTTACTCACCGGTAAATCTATTTCTCGTAGTCCGTAGTGGATGCTGGGACTCCGTAAGGACCATGGGGATTAGCGGCTCCGCAGGAGACTGGGCACAACTAAAGAAAGCTTTAGGACTACCTGGTGTGCACTGGCTCCTCCCACTAAGACCCTCCTCCAGACCTCAGTTAGGATACTGTGCCCGGAAGAGCGGACACAAATAGGAAGGATTTTGAATCCCGGGTAAGACTCATACCAGCCACACCAATCACACCGTATAACTCGTGATACTATACCCAGTTAACAGTATGAAATATAACTGAGCCTCTCAACAGATGGCTCAACAATAACCCTTTAGTTAGGCAATAACTATAAACAAGTATTGCAGACAATCCGCACTTGGGATGGGCGCCCAGCATCCACTACGGACTACGAGAAATAGATTTACCGGTGAGTAAAATCTTATTTTCTCTGACGTCCTAAGTGGATGCTGGGACTCCGTAAGGACCATGGGGATTATACCAAAGCTCCCAAACGGGCGGGAGAGTGCGGATGACTCTGCAGCACCGAATGAGCAAACTCTAGGTCCTCCTCAGCCAGGGTATCAAACTTGTAGACTGTTGCAAAAATGTTTGAACCCGACCAAGTAACAGCTTGGCAAAGTTGTAAAGCCGAGACCCCTCGGGCAGCCGCCCAAGAAGAGCCCACTTTACTCGTGGAATGGGCTTTTACAGATTTAGGGTGCGGCAGTCCAGCCGCAGCATGTGCAAGTTGAATCGTGCTACAGATCCAGCGAGCAATAGTCTGCTTAGAAGCAGGAGCACCCAGCTTGTTGGGTGCATACAGGATAAATAGCGAGTCAGTTTTCCTGACTCCAGCCGTCCTGGAAACATATACTTTTCAGGGCCCTGACTACGTCCAGTAACTTGGAATCCTCCAAGTCCCAAGTAGCCGCAGGCACCACAATAGGTTGGTTCACATGAAAAACTGATACCACCTTAGGAAGGAATTGGGAACGAGTCCTCAATTCCGCTTTATCCATATAAAATACAGATAAGGGCTTTTGTATGACAGCCGCCAATTCTGATACAGGCCTGGCCGACGCCACGGCCCACAGCATGACCACTTTCCACGTGAGGTATTGTAGCTCCACGGATTTAAGTGGCTCAACCCAATGCGACTTCAGGAAATCCAACACCACGTTGAGATCCCACGGTGCCACTTGAGGTACAAACGGGGGCTGACTATGCAGCACTCCCTTAACAAAAGTCCGAACTTCAGGCAGTGAAGCCAGTTCTATTTTGGAAGAAAATCGATAGAGCCGAAATCTGGACCTTCATGGAACCCAATTTTAGGCCCATAGTCACCTCTGACTGCAGGAAGTGCAGAAATCGACCTAGCTGAAATTTCTCCTTTGGGGCCTTCCTGGCCTCACCGCACGCAACATATTTCCACCATATGCGGTGATAATGGTTTGCGTTCACTTCTTTCCTAGCTTTAAATAGCGTAGGGATAACTTCCTCCGGAATGCCTTTTTCCTTCAGGATCCGGCGTTCAACCGCCATGCCGTCAAACGCAGCCGCGGTACGTCTTGGAACAGACAGGCCCCCTGCTGCAGCAGGTCCTGTCTGAGCGACAGAGGCCATGGGTCCTCTGAGATCATTTCTTGGAGTTCTGGATACCAAGCTCTTCTTGGCCAACCCGGAACAATGAGTATAGTTCTTACTCCTCTCCTTCTTATTATTCTCATTACCCTGGGTAAGAGAGGCAGAGAAGGGAACACATACACCGACTGGTACACCCACGGTGTTACCAGAGCGTCCACAGCTATCGCCTGAGGGTCCCTTGACCTGGCGCAATATCTTTGTAGCTTTTTGTTGAGGCGGGACGCCATCATGTCCACCTGTGGCCTTTCCCAACGGTGTACAATCATTTGGAAAACTTCTGGATGAAGTCCCCTCTCTCCCGGGTGGAGTTCGTGTCTTCTGAGAAAGTCTGCTTCTCAGTTGTCCACTCCGGGAATGAACACTGCTGACAGTGCTAACACATGATTTTCCGCCCATCGGAGAATCCTTGTGGCTTCTGCCATCGCCATCCTGCTTCTTGTGCCGCCCTGTCGGTTTACATGAGCGACCGCCGTGATGTTGTCTGACTGGATCAGCACCGGCCGGTGTTGAAGCAGGGGTCTAGCCTGACTTAGGGCATTGTAAATGGCCCTTAGTTCCAGAATATTTATGTGTAGGGAAGTCTCCTGACTTTTCCATAGCCTTGGAAGTTTCTTCCCTGTGTGACTGCCCCCCAGCCTCGAAGGCTGGCATCCGTGGTCACCAGGACCCAGTCCTGTATGCCGAATCTGCGGCCCCCTAGAAGATGAGCACTCTGCAGCCACCACAACAGCGACACCCTGGCCCTTGGAGACAGGGCTATCCGCCGATGCATCTGAAGATGCGACCCGGACCACTTGTCCAACAGATCCCACTGGAAAATCCTTGCATGGGACCTGGCGAATGGAATTTCTTCGTAAGAAGCTACCATCCTTCCCAGGGCTCGCGTGCATTGATGCACCGACACCTGTATACGTATTAGGAGGTCTCTGTCTAGAGACGACAACTCCTTGGACTTCTCCTCCGGGAGAAACCCTTTTTATCCTGTTCTGTGTCCAGAACCATACCCAGGAACAGTAGACGCGTCGTAGGAACCAGCTGCGACTTTGGAATATTCAGAATCCAGCCGTGCTGTTGTAGCACTTCCCGAGATAGTGCTACTCCGCCGAACAACTGCTCCCTGGACCTCGCCTTTATAAGGAGATCGTCCAAGTACGGGATAATTATTTCGGCCATTACCTTGGTAAATACCTCGGTGCCGGGGACAGACCAACGGCAACGTCTGGAATTGGTAATGACAATCCTGTACCACAATTTTGAGGTACTCCTGGTGAAGAGGGTAAATAGGGACATGCAGGTAAGCATCCTTGATGTCCAGTGATACAATGAAATTCTCCAGGCTTGCAATAATCGCCCTGAGCTATTCCATTTTGAACTTGAACCTTCGTATATAAGTGTTCAAGGCTTTCAATTTTAGAATGGGTCTCACCGAACCGTCTGGTTTCGGTACCACAACATTTTGGAATAGTAACCCCGGCATTGTTGAAGGAGGGGTACCTTGATTTCACCTGCTGGAAGTACAGCTTGTGAATTGCCGCCAGTACTACCTTTCTCCGAGGGCAGCAGGCAAGGCTGATGTGAGGTAACGGCGAGGGGGAGTCGCCTCGAACTCCAGCCTGTATCCCTGTGATACTATTTGCAGGACCTAGGGATCCACCTGTGGGCAAGCCCACTGGTCCCTGAAGTTCCCGAGACGCGCCCCTACCGCACCTGTCTCCACCTGTGGAGCCCCAACATCATGCGGTGGACTCAGAGGAAGCGGGGGAAGATTTTTGATCCTGGGAACTGGCTGCTGGTGCAGCTTTTTCCTTCTTCCCTTGTCTCTGTGCAGAAAGGAAGCGCCTTTGACCCGCTTGCTTTTCTGAAGCCGAAAGGACTGTACCTGAAAATACAGTGCTTTCTTAGGCTGTGAGGAAACCTGAGGTAAAAAAATTTCTTCCCAGCTGTTGCTGTGGATACGAGGTCCCAGAGACCATCCCCAAACAATTCCTCACCCTTATAAGGCAGAATCTCCATGTGCCTTTTACAGGCAGCATCACCTGTCCACTGCCGGGTTTCTAATACCCTCCTGGCAGAATGGACATTGCATTAATTCTGGATGCCAGCCGGCAAATATCCCTCTGTGCATCCTTTATATCTAAGACGACATCTTTAATATGCTCTATGTTAGCAAACTATTATCCCTGTCTTAGAGTATTAATATTATCTGACTGGGTATCAGACCACGCTGCAGCAGCACTATTTATGCTGAGGCAATTGCAGGTCTCAGTATATAACCTGAGTGTGTATATACAGACTTCAGGATAGCCTCCTGCTTTTTATCAGCAGGCTCCTTCAAGGTGGCCGTATCCTAAGACGGCAGTGTCACCTTTTTTGACAAACGCGTGAGCGCCTTCTCCACCCTAAGGGATATCTCCCAACGTGACCTATCCTCTGGCGGGAAAGGGTACGCCATCAGTAACTTTTTAGAAATTACCAGTTTCTTATCGGGGGAACCCACGCTACTTTACACACTTCATTCATTCATCTGATGGGGGAACAAAACACTGGCTGCTTTTTCTCCCCAAAAATAAAACCCCTTTTATGTGGTACTTGGGTTCATGTCAGAAATGCGCAACACATTTTTCATTGCCGAGATCATGTAACGTATGTTCCTAGTGGATTGTGTATATGTCTCAACCTCGTCAACACTGGAGTCAGACTCCGTGTCGACATCTGTGTCTGCCATCTGAGGTAACGGGCGCTTTGTTGAGCCCCTGATGGCCTTTGAGATGCCTGGGCAGGCGCGGGCTGAGAATCCGGCTGTCCCACAGCTGTTTTACGTCATCCAGCCTTCTATGTAAGGAGTTGACATTGTCGGTTAATACCTTCCACCTATCCATCCACTCTGGTGTCGGCCCCACAGGGGGCGACATCCCATTTATCGGCCTCTGCTCCACCTCCACGTAAACTTCCTCATCCCACATGTCGACACAGCCGTACCGACACACAGCACACACACAGGGAATGCTCTGACTGAGGACAGGACCCCACAAAGTCCTTTGGGGAGACAGAGAGAGAGTATGCCAGCACAGTGAGTGATTTTTCCCCCAATAGCTGCTTGTATAAACAATATTGCGCCTAAATTTAGTGCCCCCCCTCTCTTTTTAACCCTTTGAGCCTGAAAACTACAGGGGAGAGCCTGGGGAGCTGTCTTCCAGCTGCACTGTGAAGAGAAAATGGCGCCAGTGTGCTGAGGGAGATATCTCCGCCCCTTTTTCGCTGACTTTTCTCCCGCTTTTTTATGGATTCTGGCAGGGGTATTTATCACATATATAGCCTCTGGGGCTATATATTGTGATGATTTTGCCAGGCAAGGTGTTTATATTGCTGCTCAGGGCGCCCCCCCCCCAGCGCCCTGCACCCATCAGTGACCGGAGTGTGAGGTGTGCATGAGGAGCAATGGCGCACAGCTGCAGTGCTGTGCGCTACCTTGGTGAAGACTGAAGTCTTCTGCCGCCGATTTTCCGGAACACTTATTGCTTCTGGCTCTGTAAGGGGGCCGGCGGCGCGGCTCCGGGACCGAACATCAATGGCCAGTTCCATGCGGTCGATCCCTCTGGAGCTAATGGTGTCCAGTAGCCTAAGAAGCCCAAGCTACCACCAGTTAGGTAGGTTCGCTTCTTCTCCCCTTAGTCCCTCGCTGCAGTGAGTCTGTTGCCAGCAGATCTCACTGTAAAATAAAAAACCTAAAATATACTTTCTTTCTAGGAGCTCAGGAGAGCCCCTAGTGTGCATCCAGCTCAGCCGGGCACAAGAATCTAAATGAGGTCTGGAGGAGGGTCTTAGTGGGAGGAGCCAGTGCACACCAGGTAGTCCTAAAGCTTTCTTTAGTTGTGCCCAGTCTCCTGCGGAGCCGCTAATCCCCATGGTCCTTACGGAGTCCCAGCATCCACTTAGGACGTCAGAGAAATAGGATTTTAATACCTACCGGTAAATCCTTTTCTCCTAGTCCGTAGAGGATGCTGGGGTCCACTTCAGTACCATGGGGTATAGACGGTTCCGCAGGAGCCATGGGCACTTTAAGACTTTTCAAGGGTGTGAACTGGCTCCTCCCTCTAAGCCCCTCCTCCAGACCTCAGTATAGGAACTGTGCCCAGGGAGACGGACATTTCGAGGCAAGGATTTACTTTTAATTTAACGGTGCGATTCATACCAGCTCACACCTCAACCATGCCGCACAACATGGCATTCAACATAACACATGCCAACGGGCATGAACTATTGCAGCAACATGCTGAAATAATCGTAACACAACATTAGTGTAACTACAACTTAACAACTGCAGGTAAAGTACGCACTGGGTCGGGTGCCCAGCATCCTCTACGGACTGGGAGAAAAGGATTTACCGGTAGGTATTAAAATCCTATTTTCTCATACGTCCTAGAGGATGCTGGGGTCCACTTCAGTACCATGGGGTTATACCAAAGCTCCAGTACGGGCGGGAGAGTGCGGATGACCCTGCAGCACCGATTGACCAAACTTGAGGTCCTCATCGGCCAAGGTGTCAAACTTGTAAAATTTTGCAAATGTGTTTGACCCTGACCAAGTAGCTGCTCGGCAAAGTTGTAAAGCCGAGACCCCCCGGGCAGCCGCCCAGGATGAGCCCACCTTTCTAGTAGAATGGACATTTACCGACTTCGGTAACGGCAATCCTGCCGTGGAATGAGCGTGCTGAATCGTCCCTCTGATCCAGCGCGCAATAGTCTGCTTAGAAGCAGGACACCCAATCTTGTTGGGAGCATACAGGACAAACAGAGCCTCTGTTTTCCTTATCCGAGCTGTTCTTGCGACATACATTTTCAAAGCTCTAACCACATCAAGAGACTTTGACTCAGTTAAAGTGTCAGTAGCCACTGGCACCACAATAGGTTGGTTTACATGGAAAGACGAAACCACCTTTGGAAGAAATTGTTGGCGAGTTCTCAACTCTGCCCTATCTTCATGGAAGATCAGGTAAGGGCTCTTGTGAGACAAGGCCCCCAACTCAGACACCCGCCTTGTGGATGCCAAGGCCAAGAGCATCACCACTTTCCAAGTGAGAAACTTCAATTCTATCTCCTGTAGAGGTTCAAACCAATCCGATTGAAGGAACTGCAACACCACATTAAGGTCCCATGGTGCCACTAGAGGCACAAATGGAGGCTGGATGTGCAGCAGCCCTTTCACGAATGTCTGAACTTCTGGAAGGGAGGCCAATTGTTTTTGAAAGAAAACTGATAAGGCCGAAATCTGGACCTTGATTGAACCCAATCTTAGGTCCGCATCCACACCAGCCTGCAGAAAATGGAGAAAACGTCCCAACTGAAACGTCACCGTAGGAGCCTTCTTGGATTCACACCAAGAGACATATTTTCTCCAAATACGGTGGTAATGTTTAGACGTTACTCCTTTCCTGGCCTGAATAAGAGTGGAGATGACTTCCTTGGGAATACCCTTTCGGGCTAGGATCCGGCGCTCAACAGCAATACCGTCAAACGTAGCCGCGGTAAGTCTTGATACACACACGGTCCGTGCTGCAGCAGGTCCTCGCGAGGAGGAAGAGGCCGAGGATCTTCTATAAACAACTCCTGAAGATCTGGATACCAAGCCCTCCTTGGCCAGTCTGGGGCAATGAGGATTGCTCGAACCCTTGTTCTTCTTATGATTTTGAGAACTTTTGGTATCAGTGAAAGTGGAGGGAAGACATATACCGACCGAAACACCCACTGGGTCACCAGTGCATCCACTGCTATTGCTTGAGGGTCTCTTGACCTGGAACAATATCTCTGAAGCTTCTTGTTGAGACGAGATGCCATCATGTCTACTTGAGGAACTCCCCAAAGATTTGTCACCTCTGTGAAGACTTCTTGGTGGAGGCCCCATTCTCCTGGATGGAGATCGTGTCTGCTGAGGAAGTCTGCTTCCCAGTTGTCCACTCCCGGAATGAAAATTGCTGACAGAGCTATTGCATGCCTTTCTGCCCAGAGGAGGATCTTTGTCACCTCTGCCATTGCCGCTCTGCTTTTCGTTCCGCCTTGACAGTTTATGTACGCGACTGCTGTTACATTGTCCGACTGGATGTGCACGGGTTGATCTTGAAGAAGATGTACCGCTTGTAGAAGGCCGTTGTAAATGGCTCTCAATTCCAGAACGTTTATGTGAAGGCCGGATTCCTGACTTGACCACTTTCCTTGGAAGCTTTCCCCCTGTGTGACTGCTCCCCAGCCTCGGAGACTTGCATCCGTGGTTACTAGGACCCAGTCCTGAATCCCGAACCTGCGTCCCTCTAGTAGGTGAGAACTGTGTAGCCACCACAGGAGCGAAATCCTGGTTTTGGAGGACAGGATTATCTTCCGGTGCATGTGTAGGTGGGATCCGGACCACTTGTCCAACAGGTCCCACTGGAATACTCTGGCATGGAATTGGCCAAACTGTATGGCCTCGTAGGCCGCCACCATCTTCCCCAACATCGAATGCATTGATGTATTGACACTCTTGTTGGTTTCAAAATCTGTTTGACCATTCTCTGGATTTCCAGAGCCTTTTCTACTGGAATAAATACTCTCTGTACTTCTGTGTCCAGTATCATCCCCAGAAAGGACAATCTTGTCGTCATTTCCAATTGTGACTTTGGAAAATTCATGATCCAACCGTGTTGTTGGAGTACTGACAGGGAGAGTGCAATGTTCTGCACCAACCGTTCCCTGGATCTCGATTTTATCAGGAGATTGTCCAGGTAAGGAATTATATTGACTCCTGGTTGTCGAAGGAGGACCATCATCTCTGCCATCACCTTGGTGAATACCCTCGGTGCTGTGGAGAGCCCGAACAGCAACGTCTGGAACTGGTAATGGCAATCCTGTATTGCGAATCTCAGATAAGCTTGGTGAGGAGGATAAATGAGAACATGCAAGTAAGCATCTTATGTCTACTGACACCATGAAGTCCCCTTCCTCCAGACTGGAAATCACTGCCCTCAGAGATTCAATCTTGAACTTGAACCTTTTGAAGTAGAGATTCAGATTTTTCAGGTTTAAAATTGGTCTGACCGAGCCGTCCGACTTCGGAACTACGAAAAGGCTTGAATATAAACCTTCTCCTTGCTGTGACAAGGGCACCAGGACAATGACTTGATCTTGAAATAATTTTTTAATTGCAGCTGTTACAACTTCTCTGTCTAGAAGAGAAGCTGGCAAGGTCGATTTGAAAAATCAGCATGGGGGGACGTCTTGAAACTCCAGTTTGTATCCATGGGACACTATTTGTAAGACCCATGGGTCCAGGCCAGATTGAAGCCAGATCTGACTGAAAAGTTTCAGACGTGCTCCCACCCGAGCGGACTCCCGCAAGGGAGCCCTAGCGTCATGCTGCAGATTTGGCAGAAGCAGGGGTTGATTTCTGCTCCTGCGATCCTGGAGACGCGGCGGATTTATTTCCTCTTCCCCTTCCTTTACCTGCAAAGAAGGGGGAACCTTTGGCCTATTTGTATTTGTTGGGCCGAAAGGACTGCATGTGAGAGTGATGTGTATTTTTCGCCGGTGCAGGAGCATAAGGCAAGAATGTCGACTTACCTGCGGTAGCCGCAGAGACTAACGCATCCAGCCCCTCTCCAAACAAGGCCTCACCTTTATACGGGAGAGCCTCCATATTTCTTTTGGAATCTGCATCAGCATTCCACTGGCAAATCCACAACGCCCTCCGAGCTGATACTGCCATGGTAGCGGCTTTTGAACCCAAGAGTCCAATATCTTTCATGGCTTCTAGCATGTATGCAGCAGCGTCTTTTATATGACCAAACGTCAGGAGTATCTAGTCTCTATCTATCGTGTCAATTTCCGATGACAAGTTATCTGACCATTTTTCGATAGCTCTACTCACCCACGCGCAAGCAATGGTGGGCCTGAGCATTGGTCACATAAATAGATTTTAACGTAGTCTCCAACTTGCGGTCTGCCAGCTCCTTCAGTGAAGCCGTCCTAGGTGCAGGGAGAATCACCTTTTTAGTTAACCTTGACAGGGCACTGTCTAATACAGGGGGTGACTCCCATCTTTTCCTGTCCTCTGCCGGGAAAGGATAAGCAACCTGAATCCTTTTGGGAATCTGAAATTTCTGGAATCACTATCGTCGACAGAGGAATCAGAGTCCGTGTCTGTATCAGTTTGTACTATTTGTGCACATGGTCTCTTATGTGACCCAGAGGTGACGCCTGTGGATGAAAAAGCATAACCACTGATAATCACATCTTCCACTGATTTTCTCCAGCTTTCTGCATGAGACTCAGACTTATCCAATCTCTTACTGATATGATTCACACTATCACTTAATTCTTTCACCCCTTCAGGCTCGTGGTGTGCCGGCAGCGCCACCACATTACAACTCTGTGTCCCTAAAATGGCTCCCTCAGGGGAAGAGCTCCCTGCCTCAGACATGTCACACACGTGCACAATCACACCACAGACACTCCGGGGCTTAATGGGGACAGACCCACAGTAAAGTCTGTAAGAAGGACACAGAAGGAATTGCCAGCTCACACCTCAGCGCTAACAGAAAAAATCCCTGTGCCACGTACTTTGTACACAAAGATCCTCAAGCGCTTTATATTATGAATAATAGGTTATAGCACCGAATATTACATTCGACCCCCCTGTTTTGCACCCTGATACTTGGTTCAGCAGTGGAGGAGGACCAGCGTTCTTCTCTGCAGCCTGGAGGGAGAGAAAATGGCGCTGAGCAGTGTGCTGGCTGACTGAGGAGGAAGCCCTGCCCCTTCAATGGCGCGTTTCTCCTCAGCATTTATGAGGTAATTTTTTATACTGGCGGGGTTAGGACTGTGCCTCAGCAACTTATGCCTTTTATTTATGCCAGTTTCAATAGGTTTCATGCTGCCCAGGGCGCCGCCCCCCCCCCCCCCCCCCCCAGTGTCTGTGTATGTGTGGGCAACATGGCACGCTGCGCTCCCGCCAGCCACGTGGTACCTTTAGCTGTCACTTTGATTGAAGATCTTTTCTTCTAACACTCACCTGTCTTCTGACTTCTGGCTCTGCAAGGGGGGTGACGGCGTGCTGTGGGAGTGAGCACATAGCCGCAGCTAGCGTTCAGTACCCTTCAGGAGCTAATTGTGTCCTGTCAGCCAGAAGCAGAGCCATGAAACTATTCAGGGAGTTGGTTCTTACTTCTGCCCCCTAAGTCCCACGAAGCAGGGAGACTGTTGCCAGCAGTTCTCCCTGAAAATAAAAAACCTAACATAAGTCTTTTCAGAGAAACTCAGTAGAGCTCCCCTGGAGTGCATCCAGTCTGCCTGGGCACATTTTCTAAACTGAGGTCTGGAGAAGGGGCATAGAGGGAGGAGCCAGTTCACACCCTTGAAAAGTCTTAAAGTGCCCATGGCTCCTGCGGAACAATCTATACCCCATGGTACTGAAGTGGACCCCAGCATCCTCTAGGACGTATGAGAAATGGAATCTGACCTCCGGACAGAGGCAGTCTTCTCCACATAAATACGGAGAGCCCTTAACACGTCCAAAGAATGATCCTTGGAAGACAAATCTGAAGAGATAAAGGCCGGAACCACAATCTCTTGGTTAAGATGAAAAGATGACAACCACCTTAGGCAAATTACCCGGTCGAGTTCGTAGAACTGCCCGGTCACAGTGAAAAATCAAATAGAGTGGACGACAGGACAAGGTGCCTAAGTCAGACACCTGTCTTGCCGAGGCAATAGCCAGCAAGAACAGGACTGTGGTCTTGAGCCATTTAAGGTCCGCTGACTCAAGAGGTTCAAATGGAGACTCTTCCAGGGCTTTCAGGTCAACAGTCAAAGCCCATGGAGCCACAGGAGGGCTATAGGGAGGCTGAATCCTAAGTGCGCCCTGAGTAAAAGTATGAATGTCAGATACAGACGCAATTTTTCTCTGAAACCATACCGACAAGGAAGATATGTGAACCTTGAGGGAGGCCAGACAGAGACCTAAGTCAAGGCCTCATTGCAGAAAATAATCGTTATGGTAGACTTACCTCAAAGAATGCAACGGGCCCATCCCTATATCACCGCCTCCTGGCTCAGGCAATTCAGTTGTTTTCCAAAGCTCAAGGCAGAAGCATCATAGAGAACCCTAATCAGGCGATAAGAACACACATGCACACCCTACCATACAAGAAGGAAGAGGTTAATAAGTGAGAGGATCCTCAAATCAGGTGCATCAGGGTGGTAGCCCTGTGGACTTAGGAGAAATAGAGTTATCAACGGTAAGTCTACCATAATGATTATTTCTCCTGCAGGGTCCACAGGATAACATTGGGATGTCCCAAAGCAATTTAGTGGTGGGACAGGAGAATCCTTCGCCCGAATTCAGCGTCCAGAGAGGCAAAGGTATCAAAGACATAATGTCTAATGAATGTGTTAATGGGAGACCATGTGGCTGCCTTACATATCTGTTCTGCTGAAGCATCAAGTTGTACTGCCCATGAAGGACCAACATTACGAGTAGAGTGAGTAGAGACATTAACCGGAACAGGGAGATCAGCTTGAGAATATGCTTCTGAAATAGTAATTCGAAGCCACCTCGCCAGTGTCTGCTCCGCGAGCTGCTATTGCTGAGGCCGATGCCTAAAAGGAAATTGTACCCATATCCAAGGCTGCTTCTTCCATAAAAATAATTTGGAAAGCACTCTGCGCTAATTAATTCTATCAGGTCTTAAAACAAAATGAATTCACATAAATATAAAATACTTTTCTTTTATTAGTAAATGATCAAAAGATCTTTAAATTGATGTGTATGTAATATAAAAATAATAATTCATACAACAGACTAAATATATACATAAACTGTCATACCACTGAAATTAGTATATACAGACTAAATTTCTATTTCTAATGCCGGCTTTTCATAAACCTATGGATATAGTGGATTTCAATGGAGGTCAAACAATTCACATAATATATCTAGATGCAAAATGTCCACAATGAACGTATAGGACAATCCTTATAATTATAGTGAACGGCAAAAACTCCTCAAACCATTCACTTAGCAAATGTAGAGAGACCCGGTGTTAATTGATTTCACTTAGCAATAGCGAAAAAAGTCTCAGCGGACTGATTGTGCAAAATAGCAAGAGAAACTCTGGAAAGCCCTATGGGGCTATCAGCATGTGTGAGCGCTCACCCTCCGTCTCAGATCATTTGACGGATCAATTAGACGTACACTGTGTGCCGGTTGGGTGCGGCTAGGAGGCTCCGGACGTCTCCGATCTCCAAAGTTGCCGCTGCAGTCCCAGAAAGCCGCTGATGGATTTTGCTGGCGTCCGGCGTTTACACAGGGAAATATATAGGGATATCCTTAGTGAATGGTACTGTCACCACAAGTCCCTTCTTTCTCCAACGCGTTTCGCTCGTTCCTGGAGCTTCCTCAAAGAGTATTTTCACAGTGACTGGTGACTTCTTTTATATCTGCTTAAAGTCTCTCATTGGTCTCTCTAATTAAAACATCTGTTAGTGATTGATTCCTCCACATATGTGTTCAATCCACCTCCATTTTCTATATTTTCAATCCCTAGGTTTATAAACAATTCATTCCTAATAATAAGATTTTACTTACCGGTAAATCTATTTCTCGTAGTCCATAGTGGATGCTGGGGACTCCCTAAGGACCATGGGGAATAGGACGGGCTCCGCAGGAGACAGGGCACTTTAAGAAAGAATTAGGAATACTGGTGTGCACTGTCTCCTCCCTCTATGTCCCTCCTCCAGACCTCAGTTAAGGAAACTGTGCCCGGAAGAGCTGACAGTACAAGGAAAGGATTTTGGAATCCAGGGTAAGACTCATACCAGCCACACCAATCACACCGTATAACTCGTGATAAACTTACCCAGTTAACAGTATGAACAACAACAGAGCATCAGACCAACCTGATGCAACCATAACATAACCCTTATGTAAGCAATAACTATATACAAGCATTGCAGAAGAAGTCCGCACTTGGGACGGGCGCCCAGCATCCACTACGGACTACGAGAAATAGATTTACCGGTAAGTAAAATCTTATTTTCTCTAACGTCCTAGTGGATGCTGGGGACTCCGTAAGGACCATGGGGATTATACCAAAGCTCCCAAATGGGCGGGAGAGTGCGGATGACTCTGCAGCACCGAATGAGCAAACACAAGGTCCTCCTCAGCCAGGGTATCAAACTTGTAGAATTTTGCAAAAGTGTTTGAACCCGACCAAGCAGCTGCTCGGCAAAACTGTAATGTCGAGACCCCTAGGGCAGCCGCCCAAGAAGAGCCCACCTTCCTTGTGGAATGGGCTTTTACTGATTTTGGAGGCGGCAATCCAGCCGCAGAATGAGCCTGCTGAATCGTGTTACAGATCCAGCGAGCAATAGTTTGCTTTGAAGCAGGAGCACCCAGCTTGTTGGATGCATACAGGATAAACAGCGACTCAGTTTTCCTGACTCCAGCCGTTCTGGCTACATAAACCTTCAAAGCCCTGACTACCTCTAGTAACTTGGCATCCTCCAAGTCACGAGTAGCCGCAGGCACCACAATAGGTTGGTTCAAATGAAAAGATGACACCACTTTTGGCAGAAATTGCGGACGAGTCCGTAATTCTGCCCTGTCCATATGGAAAACCAGATAGGGGCTTTTATGTGACAAAGCCGCCAATTCTGACACACGCCTAGCCAAAGCTAAGGCCAACCGCATGACCACCTTCCACGTGAGATATTTTAACTCCACGGTTTTAAGTGGCTCAAACCAGTGTGATTTCAGGAAACTCAACACCACGTTAAGATCCCGAGGTTCCACTGGTGGCACAAAAGGGGCTGAATATGCAGCACTCCCTTTACAAACGTCTGAACTTCAGGAAGAGAAGCCAGTTCCTTTTGAAAGAAAATGGACAGGGCTGAAATCTGGACCTTAATGGACCCCAATTTTAAGCCCAAAGTCACTCCCGACTGTAGGAAGTGAAGGAAACGGCCCAGCTGGAATTCCTCTGTAAGGGCATTCCTGGCCTCACACCAAGCAACATATTTTCGCCATATACGGTGATAATGCTTAGCCGTCACGTCCTTCCTAGCCTTTATTAGCGTAGGAATAACCTCATCCGGAATGCCTTTTTCTGCTAGGATCCGGCGTTCAATCGCCATACCGTCAAACGCAGCCGCTCTAAGTTTTGGAACAGACAGGGCCCCTGTTGCAACAGATCCTGTCTGAAAGGCAGAGGCCATGGGTCCTCTGTGAGCATTTCTTGCAGTTCCGGATACCAAGTCCTTCTTGGCCAATCCGGAACAATGAGTATTGTTCTCACTCCTCTTTTTCTTACGATTCTCAGCACCTTGGGTATGAGAGGCAGAGGAGGAAACACATAAACCGACTGGAACACCCACGGTGTCACTAGTGCGTCCACAGCTATCGCCTGAGGGTCTCTTGACCTAGCGCAATACATTTGTAGCTTTTTGTTGAGGCGGGATGCCATCATGTCCACCTGTGGTAGTTCCCAACGACTTGTAATCTGTGTGAAGACTTCTTGATGAAGTCCCCACTCTCCCGGGTGGAGGTTGTGCCTGCTGAGGAAGTCTGCTTCCCAGTTGTCCACTCCCGGAATGAACACTGCTGACAGTGCTTTTACGTGATTCTCCGCCCCACGAAGAATTCTGGTGGCTTCCGCCATCGCCACCCTGCTCCTTGTGCCGCCTTGGCGGTTTACATGAGCCACTGCGGTGATGTTGTCTACCTGAATCAGCACCGGTTGGTTGCGAAGCAGAGGCTCTGCTTGACTTAGGGCGTTGTATATGGCCCTTAGTTCCAGGATATTGATGTGCAGACAAGTCTCCTGACTTGACCACAGACCCTGGAAATTTCTTCCCTGTGTGACTGCCCCCCACCATCGGAGGCTTGTATCCGTGGTCACCAGGCCCCAGTCCTGAATGCCGAACCTGCGACCCTCGATAAGGTGAGCACTCTGCAGCCACCACAGAAGAGACACCCTGGCCCTGGGGGATAGGGTGATCAGCCGCTGCATCTGAAGATGCGATCTGGACCACCTGTCCAACAGATCCCACTGAAAGGTCCTCGCATGGAACCTGCCGAAGGGAATGGATTCGTATGACGCCACCATCTTTCCCAGGACTCGCGTGCATTGATGCAGACACCTGTTTTGGTTTTAAGAGGCCTCTGACCAGAGTCACGAGCTCCTGAGCCTTCTCCGCTGGGAGAAAAACCTTCTTCTGGTCTGTGTCCAGAATCATGCCCAGGAAGGGCAGACGCGTCGTAGGAATCAGCTGCGACTTTGGAATATTCAGAATCCAGCCGTGCTGTTGCAACACTTCCCGAGAGTGTGCTACGCTGATCAGCAACTGCTCTCTGGACCTCGCCTTTATGAGGAGATCGTCCAAGTATGGGATAATTGTGACTCCTTGCTTTCGCAGAAGCACCATAATTTCTGCCATTACCTTGGTAAATATTCTCGGTGCCGTGGACAGATCAAACGGCAACGTCTGGAATGGGTAATGACAATCCTGTACCACAAATCTGAGGTACGCCTGATGAGGTGGATAAATGGGGACATGAAGGTATGCATCCTTTATGTCCAGAGACACCATAAAATCCCCCCCTTCCAGGCTTGCGATGACCGCTCTGAGCGATTCCATCTTGAACTTGAACCTTTTCAGGTATATGTTCAGGGATTTTAAATTCAATATGGGTCTGACCGAACCGACCGGTTTCGGTACTACAAACATGGTCGAATAATAACCCTTTCCTTGTTGCAGGAGGGGAACCTTGACCCCCACCTGCTGAAGATACAATTTGTGAATTGCAGTTAACACTGTTTCCCTCTCGTGGGGGGAAGCCGGCAGGGCCGTCGGTGAGGGGGCATCTTCTTAAAGTCTAGCTTGCATCCCTGAGACACAATATCTATTGCCCAGGGATCTAACAGGGAGTGAACCCACTTGTGGCTGAACTTACGCAGGCGTGCCCCCACCGGGCCTAGCTCCGCCTGTGGAGCCCCAGCGACATGCGGTGGATTTTTGTAGAGGCCGGGGAGGACTTCTGTTCCTGGGACCTAGCTGTGTTGTGCAGCTTCTTTCCTCTGCCCCCGCCTCTGGCAAGAAAGGACGCACCTCGGACTTTCTTGTTTCTTTGTTTTAAAGGCTGCATTTGATAATGTCGTGCTTTCCTAGGCTGTGCAGGAATATAAGGCAAAATATCAGAATTACCAGCTATAGCTGTGGAGACCAGGTCCGAGAACCCTACTCCACACAATCCTCAGCCTTCCATATGCCTCTTAAGTCGGCATCATCTGTCCATTGCATATTCTACAGGACACGTCAGGCAGAAATCGACATAGCTTTGTCTCTAGTGGATGAAGGACAAATATATATATATATATATATATATATATATAAAAAGCTCTTAAGACAGCATCTTTAATATATATATATATCTCTATATATACATATATCTATATAGATCTACATACTTCCCCGCTGCCCCAGCGCTATAAACCCATGCTGACACAATCGCCGGTCTGTGCAGGATCCCTGAGAATAGCTGTTACGACAGGTTACCTTTTGGGCAAACGTGACACCCTAGGGGAAGATTCCCATCGTATCCTGGCCCTAGTGGGGAAAGGATACTGCCTGAGAATTCTTTGTGGGAAACTGCAGTCTCTTGTCTGGAGATTCACGCTCTTTTTCCTCATGGGAGGAGGGAAATTTACCTCAGCTTTCTTCCCCTTAAACATGTGTACCCTTGTGTCAGGGACAGATGAGTCATCAGTGATATGCAAATCATCTTTTATTACAATAATCACATATTGAATACTTTTCTGCCATTTTGGCTGTAACTTTGCATTATCGTAGTCGACACTGGAGTCAATCTCCGTGTCGACATCAGTGTTTATTATTTTGGATAGTGAGCATTGAGAGACACTGAAGGTCTCTGCGACAGAGGGACAGACATGGGTAGATTTCCTGTCTGTTCTCTAATCTTTTGTGCAGTAAATTCACCTTAGCACTTAATTACACATATCCAACAGGTGTCAGCGTTGTCGACGGAGACACCCTCACACACACATATTTGCTCCATCTCCTCCTTAGGGGAGCCTTTTACCTCAGACATGTCGACACACACGTACCGACACACCACACACACAGGGGATGCTCTATTTGAAGACAGTTCCCCCACAAGGCCCCTTGGAGAGACAGAGAGAGAGTATGCCAGCACACACCCCAGCGCTATATGACCCAGGAATCACACAGTAACGTAGTGTTAACCCAGTAGCTGCTGTATATATTGTTTTTACGCCAAATTTATTTGCCCCCCCCCTCTCTTTTCACCCTCTTCTATCGTGCTTCTGCAGGGAGACCCTGGGGAGCTTCCTCTCAGCGGAGCTGTGGAGAGAAAATGGCGCTGGTGAGTGCTGAGGAAGAAGCCCGGCCCCCTCAGCGGCGGGCTTCTGTCCCGCGATTTTGTGTAAAATAATGGCGGGGGCTCATGCATATATACAGTGCCCAACTGTATATATGCTGCTTTTGTCAAGAGGTACCTAATTGCTGCCCAGGGCGCCCCCCCCTGCGCCCTGCACCCTACAGTGACCGGAGTGTGTGGGTTTAATGTGGGAGCAATGGCGCACAGCTGCAGTGCTGTGCGCTACCTCATATGGAGTCATATACTGGAGTCTTCTGCCGCCGCTTTTGACGTCTTCTTGCTTCTCACGCCGGCTTCTGGCTCTGCGAGGGGGACAGCGGCGCGGCTCTGGGATCGGACAACCAAGGGTGCGTTCCTGTGTTCGATCCCTCTGGAGCTAATGGTGTCCAGTAGCCTAAGAAGCATGACCTATCCGCAGTTAGTAGGTTTGCTTCTCTCCCCTCAGTCCCACGTAGCAGAGAGTCTGTTGCCAGCAGATCTCTCTGAAAATAAAAAATCCTAACAAAATACTTTCTTATTAGCAAGCTCAGGAGAGCTCACTAAAGTGCACCCAGCTCTGTCCGGGCACAGATTCTAACTGAGGTCTGGAGGAGGGACATAGAGGGAGGAGACAGTGCACACCAGTATTCCTAATTCTTTCTTAAAGTGCCCTGTCTCCTGCGGAGCCCGTCTATTCCCCATGGTCCTAACGGAGTCCCCAGCATCCACTAGGACGTTAGAGAAATAAACCTAATAATAAACAAGTAAAACAATATTAATCCGTATATATAAAACATTATTATCTTTATCAGGCTTAAAATGTAAAATTCACTCAAAACAATTAATTAATCGGACTCAGGATTGACTCTCGGACATGACTGGTTTCATAAGCCTACGGTTATTTCCATGGCCTCTATATTACTCTATATTATTGTTTAGTTGGTTCCCCTATTAAAATAGGAGACCTTTTTATATATATGCCCACACAAGCATATTTGACACTCAGCAGCTGAATATAATAGACTATAATATAAATCCTATTTTTGTCTATATAAATATAAGCGAATTAACAACATAGCGCCGTGAGACAATTCTTTGTAAATCTTCCATAAAAATAGCTGCCTGTCTGATCTGTGCAATATGGGATTTTTACTCTCTAGATGCCATTGAAAGGTCATCCCCAGGCTGCCACTACTTTTGCCAAACATTTTAACAAAGGCTCTGCTGCCTCCTCTAAGGATAGAATGGCTTTCATAGCACTAATCAGCTCAGGAATGTCCACTGAGCTGAGGCCTTCCTCCTCCTCTCTGTATGCAGACCCGGAGTGCGATGAGTCCTCATCCTCCGACGAGTCCACATCTGAAACGTGTAGACTGTGAAGATGTTTTTTATGTCTATATGGATTTACTTACCACCGGCCTTTCAGCCTGTTTCTGTTGAGAGGTTGTCGATTCCTGTACTGAATCTGATAACCCCGAGGTGGAATGTTGCATGTAAGGGTTAATAGGGCAACCTATCCCTGGTATAAGAGCTGGCATAATCTGCCTCGCTATACTGGATAATGTCTGTGCAAAAGTAGTCCATGGGGGTTCAACCTGAACCTGTGCCTGCCTCGGATTATTCAAGAGGCTTTGGTGAAAGCTAAAACAATTTGCACATAATCCATTTTGAACCAGATCCTGAGAGGTTAACCCAGCTTTGCAAGACAAACATGACATGAGTGTTGGTGCTGCTGTGGAGAGTGTAGCCTCCTCACCCTTGCCTCTCTTAGACATGATAAATAAATCACACACCTTTACAGTGTTAACTACACAAATTGTGACTGCAATTACTTTAAAATGTGTTAAAGTGACATACAATCCGATTCCTCCCTGCTTTGCACCAGCATTGAGGATCGGAATTCACAGAAACTGATAGAAAATAGTAAAGTACGCAATCACACTAGCAATCAGTCACAGGTTATACATTAGTATAATAAGCAATAAAAAAAAAAAATTCAAGTATGTATGAGAAACATATTACTGCAACGAGTGTTGCTCCAACACCGCACCCCATACCCTTAGACTGGCGTCCGTTATCAGCAGGACCCAGTCAGGGATCCAGAAGGCTGGGCCCATGCTTAATCGCTGGTCCTGTAGCCACCAGGTCAGCGACAGACAAACCTCCGGATTCAACGTGATCATCTGAGATCTGATCCGATGAGGTAGGCCATCCGATATGTAAAGGATTAAACTCTGTAGTGGGCGGGAATGACATTGAGCGTACTTGACCATGTTGAATGCCGACACCATCAGGCCAAGTACTTGCATCGCCGAGTGTATCGATACTCTGGGACGACAAAGGAAGCATCTTATCCTGTCCTGAAGCTTCAGGACCTTTTCTGGAGACAGAAATAGCCGTTGACTCTGTGTGTCCACAAGTGCGCACAGGTGCACCATGCTCTGAGCTGGGACCAGCGAGGACTTCTTCCAATTGATAAGCCACCCGTGGGCTTGCAGGAAGTTTACCGTCAGTTGTAGATGACTGAGGAGGACATCATGGGAATTTGCCAGAATCAGCAGGTCGTCCAGATACGGCAGAATTTTGATCCCCTGGCGACGGAGATGTGCAGTCATCACTGCCATGACATGGTAAGATCCGAGGAGCCGTAGCCAGTCCAAATGGTAGAGCCTGGAATTGAAAATGTAGGTTGCAAATAGCAAACGGCAGAAACTGCTGGTGTGACATGGCAATAGGTATATACAGGTATGCATCCTGAATATCCAGGGATACTATATAGTCTCCGGGTTCCATAGCCAGCACAATTGAGCGCAGTGTTTCCTATACGAAACCTGGACACTCTCACAAACTTGTTCAGGGATTTGAGGTTGAGTATAGGCCGGAATGACCCATTTGGTTTTCGGACTAGAAACAAGGTTGAGTAATAACCTCTGCTTCTCTGGGACTGAGGTACCGGCACAACCACTCCTGTACTCAGGCGAGAACTCACAAATTGTTTGCAAAACTTGCGCCTTCAACAGATCCGTAGGTAGAACTGTTGTGCAAAACTTGCGAGGGAGACGTCTCATGAAAGAGACAGCGTACTAGTGAGAGACAACTTACAGCACCTGTGTGTCTGAAGTGTTCTTTTACATCAAAATAAGTTGATGATTGTGACAAGGACATATTGCCTCATGTATTGAGGACCATTCGGCGCCTTGCAGAGCATATCTTGCATCAAAGCGCTGTGCGCATGCCACAAAGTGGGTGAAGACATGTGCCTATGCAGATTTATGCGATCTGCCACTTACACTTGCCACACTTGAGAGGCAGGACGGGGAATGTTAGAGGCATGCTAACAGGGCTAGAACAGTCAAGATGTGATTGTATAAATGAGGCTCATGCTGACCCCAAAAAATACACAGAGGAGAATTCAATGCTTTTATCTCGCCCAATTTCCTGTTTAAAGTCACGGAAGATCGGAGGGGGGGGGGGCTGATATTCAAATGGGGGGAGGGGTGTTTGTTTCACTGTGTTCGCGCCCAGATAGCCTGGGTTTAGCAGAATAAAAAGGCTAAACCTGACCAAAGTGTTTGGCGCGATGTGAAAAGTGCCATTCGGATGCCCAAATGGGTCACTTATCACCTCCAGGGAGTGCGAGCTGAAACACAGGTGCCGTCACCTGTTCAACAATTGACTTGCTCTGTTGGGAGCCATCTATTGGCTGTGGGAGCGATAAAGAATATGTATGACAGACAGCAGCACCGGCAGCGTGAAGCACAGCTCTTCTGATGTCTCTTCCCCTTTCCTCCCCGCTGCACTTGTATGACAGCCACCGGCGCTGGTAGATACCTTCCTTCCTCCTCTTTCCTCCACGCTGCACCTGTATGAAGCAGCTCTTCAGTCACCAGTCCACCTGGCACTGATCTCCCATGTATTTACCACACCCCCTCCCGCCCCCCCTCCCCTCCTGTGGACATATGTGTAAGCGGCACTAGTACTGTGGGCATTAGGTATGACACCACTACTGTGGGTATTATGTGTGGCACTACTACTGTTGGCTTAAGTGTAAGAGGCACTACTCCTGTGGACATTACGTGTGGCACCAATACTGTGGGCATTAGTGTAAGTGTCACTACTACTGTGGGCGTTATGTGTAAGTGTCACTACTACTGTGGGCGTTATGTGTAAGGGGCACTACTACTGTGGACATTATGTGTATAACAAACACTACTGTGGGCATTGTGTATAAGGGACACTACTGTGTGACGTAACGTGAGTTAGGGGTCACTACTATGTGGTGTAATATGAATCAGGTGCACTACTTGTATTGCGAATAAGATTGTACTACCGCTAATTTTGATTGGGGTTACCATTGTGTGACCACACCCCTTTTGTGTAGCGCACGCTGTCCTTTTATTCTGTATGGGAAGAAAGACGCAAATTTATCAATTGCAGGTGGGAACCGAACACCCTAACCCCGGCTCTGTTGGATCCTCTGGTGTGGGGTATAACTCTCCAGATAGGCTACAACACACTGCAATCATCCCATCACATAACAGATTGACAAAGACACAGTACTGTGGAAATGTTGGATCCCTAACAATGTCTGCCCATACTGCTGTTCCCTCTTACCAATTGCAGCTACCTTGATGAGGATGGCCTGCACACCACTGGATATAATTTCATCCAATAGGTCCTCTTGTCTCCTACGCCAAAGGAAAGCTAAAGGCTGAAGACTAAGGCGCTGACACCTGGAGAGAGACAGAAGCATCCTTTTGGTAAATATAAAGCTATTCATATATTAAGCTCAGAAAGTCAAATTTAAAACAGCATTTTGTAAAAAGGCGTAAAGGGGGGTACACATCGGGAGATGTGTGCTGAGCGATCTATCACAGAACGTTCAGCACACCTTTCTCCACCTGGTCAGCACACAGCGCTATGTGCGCTATACAAGGGGGGGTTGTGCTCACTTCACCCAGTGGTGAACTGAGCGATCTAATTAGATTGTGCCTGCATGCAGGTCAATCTAGAGTCAGCGATAGCGAAGCGTGGGGCTGCGCATCACTATCGCTATGGGGCATACACAGAGCGATGTGTGTTTCTTTTCTAAGCAATCTAGTCAGATTGCTTAGAATTTAAGCACACATCGCTACGTGTGTACCCCCCTTAAGTATCACCGCCTCATACAAGAATCCCTAAGATATTACCATAAAACTTTATAAAAAGAACAAAACACATAAGCATCACGTTTAAATAGCCCTCAGTATATATAAACGCTTACACGTTTTCCACTCGTACTCGCTGGTAGTCTGAGAGAATAGCTCCAACAGAGACAGAATCCACAGCCTCCTTCTCCTGAAAAATAAACATTCTGTCAGTCCATATCAGAAGCCAATGCCATGGATATTAAGTTCAAGATCTGCCATTAATTACACCACTGCAATAATGAATCAAATCTCAGACATTGGAAGCCAGAAATTTCTCAACTCTACACCACGATGGGGGCAATGTGTCAAGCAGTGAAGAGAGTGGAGAAGTGCATCAGCGGAGAATTCGCCCAAAGTGAGCAAACTGCTACCTATGATTTCATAGAATGCACTTGATAAATGCTACCTCAAAAATGATTGGTTGTTGTGGGGGACTTCTCCACTGTTTCACTTCTCCACTCTTTTCACTGCTTGATACATAAACCCCTATGCCTAAATTGGGTTAGAAGAATCTCTGGAAATCCTAAATTCAGAGATTCTTCTACATCTAATGGTGCCCATACACTTATGAGATTATCGGTACTAGCCTTCGATTTCGACCGCATCTGTGAGAGAAATGGAAGGATTGTATGCACATTTTAGTACCTTCCGACGCGATGAGCGGGCACGCCGGTCGAATATCGCGTCTCAAAATATTATGTGCTGCACATAATATTTATCGAATCGCAGTGCGATCGCATGTGTTTCTAGAAACACATGCTATATATTGCACTGCGATAGGCACCCGGCGGTGACGTGCCCATCACGTGATTACCATGCGATCGCATGGTAATCTTTTTGGCAGTTCAGGTGCAATTTCATCGCACCTGAACTGCTGGTGCGATGCCCCGCGATGTCGCGTCGCGGGGCATCGCCCAAGGGTATGGGCACCATAAAGGTGTGTACACACGGTGAGATAAATCTGTAAGATTCTGACTATATAGTCAAAATCTTATGAAAAGTTAGTGCATATCTCAAGGTGTTAGGCAGCTTGCGATACAGATGCTCGCTCCCATGGGGTCGGTATCGCAAGGCTAGATAGACTGTGCAGGCAAGTCAATCTTGACTATCTAGTGTACTATCTAGTACAAACTATAGTCAAAATTGGCACTTAGTTAAAATCGTACATAGACAAAATCTCAAGCACAGATAGTCAATATCTGTACTATCCGCGCTATCTGAGCTCTGGGGGAGTTCAAGGGAAATCGCATAGTCAAAATCGGACATAGCAAGTATCTCACAGTCAGGCCCGGCGCTACCCGCTCAGCAGAGTCTGCAAAGCAGGTAGGCGCCGGGCATGAGAGGCGCTTTCCCTGCTCTCTCTGGGACCCTGCTGCTGCCGGATGCCACTGCGCCTGTCAGACTGTATGACACGGGCAGCAGCGTCGGACGACAGAATTAAGCTCCTGTTCACCTACTGATCTCCCCACCCCTTCATCCCTCCCTCACAGTAGCACACACAGGAGGAGATTCATTAACAGCCTGAAAGTCCATCCGCAGGGGCTGTATCCCCTCTCTGACGCTTTCTGTCCCTTTGTTCTGGTGAACCTTTCTCCCTGCAGTGCACTCGGGTTTCTGGGCCCTGCCCCTCTACATGCTGAAGCACAGGAGCCGTCTGTGTTCAGGGCAATTGACACAACAGTGAGTTCAACTCTTTGAAAACCTTGTTTTCTACAATGATTACCAGTCACTGCCTCCTAAATGTGAGCTGTGGCTCCCGTGCTAATAGATCAGGGGGTAGGCGGCACTAGACTTTGACAGACTCCCTAGCTAGGCTGCGGCGTGAATGAGACCATTTGAAGACGAACCAGCGACACCCGCGCGGACGCTGTTAAGAAACACCAGTGACACACGAGGCAAGTGGAGGTTGGCATTTATTATGTGCATAAGCGGCACTGATACCGTGGGCATGTGTACAAGTGGCACTGATACCGTGGGCACGTGTACAACGATACCGGGGCCATGTGTACAAGCGGCACCGATACCGTGGCCATGTGTACAAGAGGCACTGATGCTGTGGGCATGTGTACAAGAGGCACTGATGCTGTGGGCATGTGTACAAGAGGCACTGCTATCATGGGCATTATTATGTGTAGAAGCGGCACAGCTATCATGGGCATTATGTGTATAAGCAGCATTGATACCGTGGGCATGTATATAAGCAGCATTGCTATTATGGGCTTTATTATGTGTATAAACAGCACTGCCACCGTGGGTATGTGTATAAGCGGCACTGATATTGTGTGGCCACGCCCCTTCCTTGTGATACCACACCTGTTTTTTGCAGCGTGTGCCTTCAGCGTGCAACTGTTCCTTTAGACAGTATGGGGGTTAAGGCATTGTAGTTTTGCAGAGGGCGCCGAACACCCTACTATCGGCCCTGGCACGACTAATGGGAAGGGAGAAGGTGGCGAGGGAAATCAGTTCCACAACCTCTCCAGGACCTGAAGAAGAGGCTCTACTGTGTGTTGTAAAGTAGTGTAACACGAATCAAGAGCACTGTATGCGGTGTAATGTGACCTAGATTGTGCTACTGTGTGGCGTAACGTAAAATAAGAATTTACTTACCGATAATTCTATTTCTCGTAGTCCGTAGTGGATGCCTGGGACTCCGTAAGGACCATGGGGAATAGCGGCTCCGCAGGAGACTGGGCACAAAAGTAAAGCTTTAGAACTACCTGGTGTGCACTGGCTCCTCCCCCTATGACCCTCCTCCAAGCCTCAGTTAGGATACTGTGCCCGGACGAGCGTACACAATAAGGAAGGATTTTTGAATCCCGGGTAAGACTCATACCAGCCACACCAATCACACCATATAACTTGTGATCTAAACCAAGTTAAAAGCATGATAACAGAGGAGCCTCTAGAAAAGATGGCTCACTACAGCAATAACCCGATTTTTTGGTAACAATAACTATGTACCAGTAGTGCAGACAATCCGCACTTGGGATGGGCGCCCAGCATCCACTACGGACTACGAGAAATAGAATTATCGGTAAGTAAATTCTTATTTTCTCTGACGTCCTAGTGGATGCTGGGGACTCCGTAAGGACCATGGGGATTATACCAAAGCTCCCAAACGGGCGGGAGAGTGCGGATGACTCTGCAGCACCAATGAGAGAACTCCAGGTCCTCCTCAGCCAGGGTATCAAATTTGTAGAATTTTACAAACGTATTTGCTCCTGATCAAGTAGCTGCTCGGCAAAGTTGTAAAGCCGAAACCCCTCGGGCAGCCGCCCAAGATGAGCCCACCTTCCTTGTGGAATGGGCTTTTACAGATTTTGGCTGTGGCAGGCCTGCCACAGAATGTGCAAGCTGAATTGTACTACAAATCCAACGAGCAATAGTCTGCTTAGAAGCAGGAGCACCCAGCTTGTTGGGTGCATACAGAATAAACAACGAGTCAGATTTTCTGACTCCAGCCGTCCTGGAAACCTATATTTCCAGAGCCCTGACAACGTCTAGCAACTTGGAGTCCTCCAAGTCCCTAGTAGCCGCAGGCACCACAATAGGTTGATTCAGGTGAAACGCTGAAAACCACCTTAGGGAGAAACTGAGGACAAGTCCTCAATTCCGCCCTGTCCGAGTGGAAAATCAGATGAGGGCTTTTACAGGATAAAGCCGCCAATTCTGACACGCACCTGGCCCAGGCCAGGGCCAACAGCATGACAACTTTCCATGTGAGATATTTTAACTCCACATATTTAAGTGGTTCAAACCAATGTGACTTTTGGAACCCAAAAACTACATTTAGATCCTAAGGTGCCACTGGAGGCACAAAAGGAGGCTGTATATACAGTACCCCTTTCACAAACGTCTGAACTTCAGGGACTGAAGCTAGTTCTTTTGGGAAGAAAATTGACAGGGCCGAAATTTGAACCCTAATGGACCCCAATTTTAGGCCCATAGACACTCCTGTTTGCAGGAAATGTAGGAATCGACCCAGTTGAAAATTCCTCCGTCGGGGCCTTACTGGCCTCGCACCATGCAACATATTTTCGCCAAATGCGGTGATAATGTTTTGCGGTTATATCTTTCCTGGCTTTGATCAGGATAGGAATGACTTCATCCGGAATGCCTTTCTCCTTCAGGATCCGGCGTTCAACGCAGCCGCGGTAAGTCTTGGAACAGACAGGGTCCTTGCTGGAGCAGGTCCCTTCTTAGAGGTAGAGGCCACGGATCCTCCGTGAGCATCTCTTGAAGTTCCGGTTACCAAGTCCTTCTTGGCCAATCCGGAGCCACGAATATAGTGCTTACTCCTCTCCATCTTATAATTCTCAGTACCTTGGGTATGAGAGGCAGAGGAGGGAACACATACACTGACTGGTACACCCACTGTGTTACCAGAGCGTCTACAGCTATTGCCTGAGGGTCCCTTGACTTGGCGCAATACTTGTCGAGTTTTATAGACATGTGGAAGACTTCTGGGTGAAGTCCCCACTCTCCCGGGTGGAGGTCGTGGCTGCTGAGGAAGTCTGCTTCCCAGTTGTCCACTCCCGGAATTAATACTGCTGACAGTGCTATCACATGATTTTCCGCCCAGCGAAGAATCCTTGCAGCTTCTGCCATTGCCCTCTTGCTTCTTGTGTCACCCTGTCTGTTTACGTGGGTGACTGCCGTGATGTTGTCCGAAAGGAACAACTCCGGGTGACCTTGAAGCAGAGGTCTTGCTGAGCTTAGAGCATTGTAAATGGCCCTTAGCTTCAGGATATTTATGTGAAGTGATGTCTCCAGGCTTGACCATAAGCTCTGGAAATTCCTTCCCTGTGTGACTGCTCCCCAGCCTCGCAGGCTGGCATCCGTGGTCACCAGGACCCAGTCCTGAATGTCGAATCTGCGGCCCTCTAGAAGATGAGCACTCTGCAACCACCACAGGAGAGACACCCTTGTGCTTGGTGACAGGGCTATCCGCTGATGCATCTGAAGATGCGACCCGGACCATTTGTCCAGCAGGTCCCACTGTAAAGTTCTTGCGTGGAATCTGCCGAATGGGATTGCTTCGTAGGAAGCCACCATTGTTCCCAGAACCCTTTCATTGATGTACTGAGAACTTGGCTCGGTTATAGGAGGTTCCCGACTAGCTCGGATAACTCCCTGACTTTCTCCTCCGGGAGAAACACCTTTTTCTGGACTGTGTCCAGGATCATCCCTAGGAACAGAAGACGAGTCGTCGGAATCAGCTGCGATTTTGGAATATTGAGAAACCAATCGTGCTGCCGCAACACTACCTGAGATAGTGCTACACCGACCTCCAACTGTTCCCTGGATCTTACCCTTATCAGGGAATCGTCCAAGTAAGGGATAACTAAAATTCCCTTCCTTCGAAGGAGTATCATCATTTCGGCCATTACCTTGGTAAAGACCCGGGGTGCCGTGGACCATCCATACGGCAGCGTCTGAAACTGATAGTGACAGTTCTGTACCACAAACCTGAGGTACCCTTGGTGAGAAGGGTAAATTGGGACATGAAGGTAAGCATCCTTGATGTCCCGAGACATCATGTAGTCCCCTTCTTCCAGGTTCGCAATCACTGCTCTGAGTGACTCAATCTTGAATTTGAACCTCCGTATGTAAGTGTTCAAGATTTTAGATTTAGAATCGGTCTCACCGAGCCGTCCGGCTTCGGTACCACAACAGTGTGGAATAATACCCCGTTCCCTGTTGCAGGAGGGGTACCTTGATTATCACCTGCTGGGAATACAGCTTGTGAATGGCTTCCAAAACTGCCTCCCTGTCAGAGGAAGACATCGGTAAAGCCGACTTTAGGAAACGGCGAGGGGGAGACGTCTCGAATTCCAATTTGTACCCCTGAGATATCACCTGAAGGATCCAGGGGTCTACTTGCGAGTGAGCCCACTGCGCGCTGAAATTCATTGAGACGGGCCCCCACCGTGCCTGATTCTGCTTGTAAAGCCCCAGCGTCATACTGAGGGCTTGGCAGAGGCGGGAGAGGGCTTCTGTTCCTGGGAACTGGCTGATTTCTGCAGCCTTTTTCCTCTCCCTCTGTCACGGGGCAGAAATGAGGAACCTTTTGCCCGCTTGCCCACGAAAGGACTGCGCCTGATAATACGGCGTCTTCTTATGTTGAGAGGCGACCTGGGGTACAAACGTGGATTTCCCAGCTGTTGCTGTGGCCACCAGGTCTGAAAGACCGACCCCAAATAACTCCTCCCCTTAATAAGGCAATACTTCCAAATGCCGTTTGGAATCCGCATCACCTGACCACTGTCGTGTCCATAACCCTCTACTGGCAGAAATGGACAACGCACTTAGACTTGATGCCAGTCGGCAAATATTCCGCTGTGCATCACGGATATATAGAAATGCATCTTTTAAATGCTCTATAGGCAATAATATACTGTCCCTATCTAGGGTATCAATATTTTCAGTCAGGGAATCCGACCACGCCAACCCAGCACTGCACATCCAGGCTGAGGCGATTGCTGGTCGCAGTATAACACCAGTATGTGTGTAAATACATTTTAGGATACCCTCCTGCTTCCTATCAGCAGGATCCTTAAGGGCGGCCATATCAGGAGAGGGTAGAGCCCTTGTTCTTACAAGCGTGTGAGCGCTTTATCCACCCTAGGGGGTGTTTCCCAACGCACCCTAACCTCTGACGGGAAAGGATATAATGCCAATAACATTTTAGAAATTATCAGTTGTTATCGGGGGAAACCCACGCATCATCACACACCTCATTTAATTTCTCAGATTCAGGAAAACTACAGGTAGTTTTTCCTCACCGAACATAATACCCCTTTTTGGTGGTACTTGTATTATCAGAAATGTGTAAAACATTTTTCATTGCCTCAATCATGTAACGTGTGGCCCTACTGGAAGTCACATTTGTCTCTTCACCGTCGACACTGGAGTCAGTATCCGTGTCGGCGTCTATATCTGCCATCTGAGGTAACGGGCGCTTTAGAGCCCCTGACGGCCTATGAGACGTCTGGACAGGCACAAGCTGAGTAGCCGGCTGTCTCATGTCAACCACTGTCATTTATACAGAGCTGACACTGTCACGTAATTCCTTCCAACAGTTCATCCACTCAGGTGTCGACCCCCTAGGGGGTGACATCACTATTACAGGCAATCTGCTCCGTCTCCACATCATTTTTCTCCTCATACATGTCGACACAAACGTACCGACACACAGCACACACACAGGGAATGCTCTGATAGAGGACAGGACCCCACTAGCCCTTTGGGGAGACAGAGGGAGAGTTTGCCAGCACACACCAGAGCGCTATATATATATACAGGGATAACCTTATATAAGTGTTTTTCCCCTTATAGCTGCTGTATTTTTAATACTGCGCGTAATTAGTGCCCCCCTCTCTTTTTTAACCCTTTCTGTAGTGTAGTGACTGCAGGGGAGAGCCAGGGAGCTTCCCTCCAACGGAGCTGTGAGGGAAAATGGCGCCAGTGTGCTGAGGAGATAGGCTCCGCCCCCTTCTCGGCGGCCTTATCTCCCGTTTTTCTGTGTATTCTGGCAGGGGTTAAATTCATCCATATAGCCCAGGAGCTATATGTGATGCATTTTTTGCCATCCAAGGTGTTTTTATTGCGTCTCAGGGCGCCCCCCCCCCAGCGCCCTGCACCCTCAGTGACCGGAGTGTGAAGTGTGCTGAGAGCAATGGCGCACAGCTGCGGTGCTGTGCGCTACCTTGTTGAAGACAGGACGTCTTCTGCCGCCGATTTTCCGGACCTCTTCAGTCTTCTGGCTCTGTAAGGGGGCCGGCGGCGCGGCTCTGGGACCCATCCATGGCTGGGCCTGTGATCGTCCCTCTGGAGCTAATGTCCAGTAGCCTAAGAAGCCCAATCCACTCTGCACGCAGGTGAGTTCGCTTCTTCTCCCCTTAGTCCCTCGATGCAGTGAGCCTGTTGCCAGCAGGTCTCACTGAAAATAAAAAACCTAAAACTAAACTTTTCACTAAGCAGCTCAGGAGAGCCACCTAGTCTGCACCCTTCTCGTTCGGGCACAAAAATCTAACTGAGGCTTGGAGGAGGGTCATAGGGGGAGGAGCCAGTGCACACCAGGTAGTCCTAAAGCTTTACTTTTGTGCCCAGTCTCCTGCGGAGCCGCTATTCCCCATGGTCCTTACGGAGTCCCCAGCATCCACTAGGACGTCAGAGAAATTAGGGGTAAAATTGTGTGGGAACATCCCTTCCTTGTGAAACCACAACCCTTTTTGCTGCATGCGCCTTCGGTGGCGCGCTGTCCCTCTCTTAAGTATGGGAGACAGGGCGCAAATTTACAGTTTGCAAGGAGGCGCCAAACACCCTGCTCACCTTAAGTTATCATCAGCTCTGGGTACCTCAAAATATCTAGTGATGCCCACAATGGAGTGCCTGTCCAACTACAGGTCTACTACATGACCGAATAACGCATTACACAGCAGTTGTGTGCCCTGTCTGTCTCTCTCTCTCTCTCTCTCTCTCAATTTAACTTTTGTGAATGCCTGCGTCTAATGCTGTGATTTTGTCACGTCAAACATACAATGCATTTTGTGCAATGTGTTAGTGATTTAGAATTACTAAAGAATGATGTTACAAAACTGTGGAACATGAGAGACTGGCCTCTATTTAGATCGTTATTTTTCATGTTACAAATGTGGAAAGGAGGGATTTCACATTTTTAACGTAACCCCGCTATTCAGCAAAGGGATGGCGGAAAAAATAATAAGAATTTACTTACCGATAATTCTATTTCTCGTAGTCCGTAGTGGATGCTGGGGACTCCGTCAGGACTATGGGGATTAGCGGCTCCGCAGGAGACAGGGCACAAAAGTAAAAGCTTTAGGATCATGTGGTGTGCACTGGCTCCTCCCCCTATGACCCCCCTCCAAGCCTCAGTTAGGATACTGTGCCCGGACGAGCGTACACAATAAGGAAGGATTTTGAATCCCGGGTAAGACTCATACCAGCCACACTAATCACACTGTACAACCTGTGATCTGAACCCAGTTAACAGCATGATAACAGCGGAGCCTCTGAAAAGATGGCTCACAACAATAATAACCCGATTTTTGTAACAATAACTATGTACAAGTATTGCAGACAATCCGCACTTGGGATGGGCGCCCAGCATCCACTACGGACTACGAGAAATAGAATTATCGGTAAGTAAATTCTTATTTTCTCGGACTTCCTAAGTGGATGCTGGGGACTCCGTCAGGACCATGGGGATTATACCAAAGCTCCCAAACGGGCGGGAGAGTGCGGATGACTCTGCAGCACCGAATGAGAGAACTCCAGGTCCTCCTCAGTGAGGGTGTGCCCCTGACCAAGTAGCTGCTCGGCAAAGTTGTAAAGCCGAGACCCCTCGGGCAGCCGCCCAAGATGAGCCCACCTTCCTTGTGGAATGGGCATTTACATATTTTGGCTGTGGCAGGCCTGCCACAGCATGTGCAAGCTGAATTGTACTACACATCCAACTAGCAATCGTCTGCTTAGAAGCAAGAGCACCCAGTTTTTTGGGTGCATACAGGATAACAGCAAGTCAGTTTTCCTGACTCCAGCCGTCCTGGAAACCTATATTTTCAGGGCCCTGACAACATCTAGCAAGTTGGAGTCCTCCAAGTCCCTAGTAGCCGCAGGTACCACAATAAGCTGGTTCAGGTGAAACACTGACACCACCTTAGGGAGAAACTGGGGACGAGTCCGCAGCTCTGCCCTGTCCGAATGGACAATCAGATATGGGCTTTTGTGAGACAAAGCCGCCAATTCTGACACTCGCCTGGCCGAGGCCAGGGCCAACAGCATGGTCACTTTCCATGTGAGATATTTCAAATCCACAGATTTGAGCGGTTTAAACCAATGTGATTTGAGGAATCCCAGAACTACGTTGAGATCCCACAGTGCCACTGGAGGCACAAAAGGGGGTTGTATATGCAGTACTCCCTTGACAAACTTCTGGACTTCAGGAACTGAAGCCAATTCTTTCTGGAAGAAAATCGACAGGGCCGAAATTTGAACCTTAATGGACCCCAATTTGAGGCCCATAGACACTCCTGTTTGCAGGAAATGCAGGAATCGACCGAGTTGAAATTTCTTCGTGGGGCCTTCCTGGCCTCACACCACGCAACATATTTTCGCCACATGTGGTGATAATGTTGTGCGGTCACCTCCTTCCTGGCTTTGACCAGGGTAGGAATGACCTCTTCCGGAATGCCTTTTTCCCTTAGGATCCGGCGTTCAACCGCCATGCCGTCAAACGCAGCCGCGGTAAGTCTTGGAACAGACATGGTACTTGCTGAAGCAAGTCCCTTCTTAGCGGCAGAGGCCATGAGTCCTCTGTGAGCATCTCTTGAAGTTCCAGGTACCAAGTCCTTCTTGGCCAATCCGGAGCCACGAGTATAGTTCTTACTCCTCTACGTCTTATAATTCTCAGTACCTTGGGTATGAGAAGCAGAGGAGGGAACACATACACTGACTGGTACACCCACGGTGTTACCAGAGCGTCCACAGCTATTGCCTGAGGGTCTCTTGACCTGGCGCAATACCTGTCCAGTTTTTTGTTCAGGCGGGACGCCATCATGTCCACCTTTGGTCTTTCCCAATGGTTCACAATCATGTGGAAGACTTCCCGATGAAATCCCCACTCTCCCGGGCGTCGGAATGAACACTGCTGACAGTGCTATCACCTGATTTTCCGCCCAGCGAAGAATCCTTGCAGTTTCTGCTATTGCCCTTCTGCTTCTTGTGCCGCCCTGTCTGTTTACGTGGGCGACTGCCGTGATGTTGTCCCATTGGATCAATACCGGCTGACCTTGAAGCAGAGGTCTTGCTAAGCTTAGAGCATTGTAACTTGCCCTTAGCTCCAGTATATTTATGTGGAGAGAATTCTCCAGACTTGATCACACTCCCTGGAAATTTTTTCCCTGTGTGACTGCTCCCCAGCCTCTCAGGCTGGCATCCCTGGTCACCAGGACCCTTCCTGAATGCCGAATCTGCGGCCCATTAGTAGATGAGTACTTTGCAGCCACCACAGAAGAAACACCCTTGTCCTTGGAGACAGGGTTATCCGCTGATGCATCTGAAGATGCGATCCGGACCATTTTTCCAGCAGATCCCACTGAAAAGTTCTTGCGTGAAAACTGCCGAATGGAATCGCTTCGTAAGAAGCCACTATTTTTCCCAGGACCCTTGTGGATGCACTGACACTTTTCCTGGTTTTAGGAGGTTCCTGACTAGCTCGGATAACTCCCTGGCTTTCTTCTCCGGGAGAAACACCCTTTTCTGGACTGTGTCCAGAATCATCCCTAGGAACAGCCGATGTGTCGTCGGAAACAACTGCGGTTTTGGAATATTTAGAATCCACCCGTGCTGTCGTAGAACTACTTGAGATAGTGCTACTCCGACCTCCAACTGTTCTCTGGACCTTGCTCTTATCAGGAGGTCGTCCATTTTCTTTGAAGAAGAATCATTTCGGCCATTACCTTGGTAAAGACCCGGGGTGCCGTGGACAATCCAAACGGCAGCGTCTGAAACTGATAGTGACAGTTCTGTACCACGAACCTGAGGTACCCTTGGTGAGAAGGGCAAATTGGGACATGGAGGTAAGTATCCCTGATGTCCCGGGACACCCTATAGTCCCCTTCTTCCTGGTTCGCTATCACTGCTCTGAGTGACTCCATCTTGATTTGAACCTGTGTAAGTGTTCAAATATTTCAGATTTAGAATAGGTCTCACCGAGCCTTCTGGCTTCAGTACCACAACATAGTGTGGAATAATACCCCTTTCCTTGTTGTAGGAGGGGTACTTTGATTATCACCTGCTGGGAATACAGCTTGTGAATTGTTTCCAATACTGCCTCCCTGTCGGAGGGAGACGTTGGTAAAGCAGACTTCAGGAACCTGCGAGGGGAAAACGTCTCGACTTTCCAATCTGTACCCCTGGGATCCTACTTGTAGGATCCAGGGGTCCTGTACGGCCCCAGCGTCATGCTGAGAAACTTGGCAGAAGCGGTGGAGGCTTCTGTTCCTGGGAATGGGCTTCCTGCTGCAGTCTTCTTCCCTTTCCTCTATCCCTGGGCAGATATGACTCTTATGGGGACGAAAGGACTGAGGCTGAAAAGACGGTGTCTTTTTCTGCAGAGATGTGACTTAGGGTAAAAACGGTGGATTTTCCAGCAGTTGCCGTGGCCACCAGGTCCGATGGACCGACCCCAAATAACTCCCCCCCTTTATACGGCAATACTTCTTTGTGCCGTTTGGAATCTGCATCACCTGACCACTGTCGTGTCCATAAACATCTTCTGGCAGATATGGACATCGCACTTACTCTTGATGCCAGAGTGCAAATATCCCTCTGTGCATCTCGTATATATAGAAATGCATCCTTTAAATGCTCTATAGTCAATAAAATACTGTCCCTGTCAAGGGTATCAATATTTTTAGTCAGGGAATTCGACCAAGCCACCCCAGCTCTGCACATCCAGGCTGAGGCGATCGCTAGTCGCAGTATAACACCAGTATGTGTGTATATACTTCTTAGGATATTTTCCAGCCTCCTATCAGTTGGCTCCTTGAGGACGGCCCTATCTGGAGACGGTACCGCCACTTGTTTTGATAAGCGTGTGAGCGCCTTATCCACCCTAAGGGGTGTTTCCCAACGCGCCCTAACTTCTGGCGGGAAAGGGTATACCGCCAATAATTTTCTATCGGGGGAAACCCACGCATCATCACACACTTCATTTAATTTATCTGATTCAGGAAAAACTACAGGTAGTTTTTTCACACCCCACATAATACCCTTTTTTGTGGTACTTGTAGTATCAGAAATATGTAACACCTCCTTCATTGCCCTTAACAAGTAACGTGTGGCCCTAAAGGAAAATACGTTTGTTTCTTCACCGTCGACACTGAAATCAGTGTCCGTGTCTGTGTCTGTGCCGACCGACTGAGGTAAATGGGCGTTTTAAAGCCCCTGACGGTGTTTGAGACGCCTGGACAGGTACTATTTTGTTTGCCGGCCGTCTCTGTTGACATTATCACGTAATTCCTTGAATAAGCCATCCATTCCGGTGTCGACTCCCTAGAGAGTGACATCACCATTACAGGCAATTGCTCCGCCTCCTCACCAACATCGTCCTCATACATGTCGACACACACGTACCGACACACAGCACACACACAGGGAATGCTCTGATAGAGGACAGGACCCCACTAAACCTTTGGGGAGACAGAGGGAGAGTTTGCCAGCACACACCAAAAACGCTATAATTATACAGGGACAACCTTTATATAAGTGTTTTTCCCTTATAGCATTTTAATATATATAGTCATATCGCCAAATAAGTGCCCCCCCTCTCTGTTTTAACCCTGTTTCTGTAGTGCAGTGCAGGGGAGAGCCTGGGAGCCTTCCCACCAGCATTTCTGTGAGGGAAAATGGCGCTGTGTGCGGAGGAGAATAGGCCCCGCCCCCTTTTCGGCGGGCTTCTTCTCCCGTTTTTCTGAGACCTGGCAGGGGTTAAATACATCCATATAGCCCCCAGGGGCTATATGTGATGTATTTATAGCCAGAATAAGGTACTATCATTGCTGCCCAGGGCGCCCCCCCCAGCGCCCTGCACCCTCAGTGACCGCTGCTATGAAGTGTGCTGACAACAATGGCGCACAGCTGCAGTGCTGTGCGCTACCTTATGAAGACTGAAAAGTCTTCTGCCGCCGGTTTCTGGACCTCTTCACTTTTCGGCATCTGCAAGGGGGTCGGCGGCGCGGCTCCGGGACGAACCCCAGGGTGAGACCTGTGTTCCGACTCCCTCTGGAGCTAATGGTGTCCAGTAGCCTAAGAAGCCAATCCATCCTGCACGCAGGTGAGTTCACTTCTCTCCCCTAAGTCCCTCGATGCAGTGAGCCTGTTGCCAGCAGGACTCACTGAAAATAAAAAACCTAACAAAACTTTTACTCTAAGCAGCTCTTTAGGAGAGCCACCTAGATTGCACCCTTCTCGGCCGGGCACAAAAATCTAACTGAGGCTTGGAGGAGGGTCATAGGGGGAGGAGCCAGTGCACACCACCTGATCCTAAAGCTTTTACTTTTGTGCCCTGTCTCCTGCGGAGCCGCTAATCCCCATGGTCCTGACGGAGTCCCCAGCATCCACTTAGGACGTCAGAGAAAACACAATTACCTTCTCCAGTAATACCCATCACACAGAGTATCGCACTGTAGGGAGCAATTCATTGACCTCAGTGCTTTAACGTTTTATGCTAATCAGCAAGTATAAAATTGTTACAGTTCTCAACAAAAGTTTACTTTATATAACGCCATCTCAGAATGGCATTATATGAAAAAAGTCCTTAAATTTCACAAAAAGTGCAGAGACAGAGAAATTATCCTCTCAGTTCTTGCAGGATCTTAAAGCTCTGCCACGGTCTCCTTCCGGGACGCGGTTATGTTACCGCAGCTAGGATCCCGAACGCTAAAAATGTCGGCAGTCGGAGTGCAGACTTGCAGGGTCCACGACACCCATAGAGTGGGAATAGAAACTGGGGTGAGCGCAGCGACCCGCAAGGGGCTGTGTGTGTGTGTCGTCCCTCCGCTGGCATTCTGCTGCCAGGATCCCGGTGTCGGTATGCTGACTGCCAGGATCCCGGCAGACGGCATATCATACCCAACCCCTCCTTCCCCGCAGGGTGACGAGCAGCAAAGTGTATGTCCAGATCCCCAGCGTCTAGATTTATGAAAATGTGTATATAGACTATGTATTAGCCTGTACATATTTATAATTATGTGGTTTTAGATATAAAATGTATATACACAGTCACACAACTATAAGTGTATACAGACTAATATAAGGCCTATGTACACATTTTTATAAATGTAGACTGTTGGGAGGCTGGAGCTGGATATACACCTATTGCTCATCACACTGCAGGGAAGGAGACTATTCACATTGTTAAATAAGTGCATGACTGAGCATGCGCAGAACAAGAAATACAAGGTTTTGTTTCCGGACTTCTGAAGACAAAGCCATCCAGAACTTTGCAGGATCAGCATGCTACCGCAACCATAGTCCCCACTAAGCCTACTGCTGAACAGCCGTGATACATTTCGAGATAAAAAGAAAAAAAAAAGTCAATATTGACCAGGACAATATCAACAATAATGTGAAATATGGGTCTGCACTGCAAACATGCACCGAAGTCCGTTCCCAGGAGGGGGGTCTTACAATGTAACACATTACGTACAGGAGATGCTCTACAAATACCTTTATGCTGTCTCATACTATGGGGGAAATTCAAATGTTTGAAAAGTCGGTTGGGAGTCTGTTTTTTCCTATCCAATAGACAGACACCCAACCGACTTTTCAAACATTTGAATTTCCCCCTATGGGTCACTGCTGTTTCATGTACGTTAAACTTTGTAAATCCCACACTTGCAAATCTTACTAATTAACCCCTTATCACCCCACCAGAATCGTTTATAACTTACAGGAGTATGTATCATGTCATGCGATAGAGAGTCCAACAGGGTCATCTACTAATTAAATAAAGCAGATGTCACAAACTAATAGAAACACATCTCATTTCCCACCACTTGCTAGCAGCCCGTTCATAATACATGTATTTTGTGGGCAAACAGTATATGATCAACGCGCATCTGAATGTATTAGGCACAGCCTAAGACCAAGATGCCACAGAGAAGGGGGGACTACTCAGAGAGAAATGGTTGTCTACATGTGGATAAAAACGTTAATATGTTTTTATATCTTTAAAGTCACAAGCTCAGTATCTATCATAACATTTGTCACAATAGCAAAAACAAAAACAAAACAGAATGGGAAAAAAACTGGCAAAATAAAATGATATGAAATTAATTTATATTTGTGTTCTCTCCAAATCAATAACACACAATGTCCAATGACTTGTTCTTTCGGTGGGACAATAGTTAAATACACATGAAGCTAATGCATTGATTGACAGCCAGAAGCGTCCGTGGGGCAGCAACGAACCGTTGCTGGGGCGGCGCAGCGAAAACAGGGGCGGGTCGGTGGCATTTTTGGGGTGGCTGCGCTACGTCACATGCAGCCGCTCCAATCGAAAATATGTCAGCGGAACTCCTGGCGTAGCAGCCAGGCTGCACTGGCAGGACGCTTCCCTAGTTTCTGCGACCGGGCACTAATTGTGGCACGATCGCAATTATAGCGCAGTCGCAGTTGGTGGGCGGCGGGTAGCATGCCGGTCAGCCTTGTCCTGCGATGAGCGGGCCCCAGCATGCGTTTTAAAGAGGAGCAGACTCTGCTAAAAAGCAGAATCCGCTGCTCTTACTGAATGAGGTCCTATACTTGAACGGTTTGTGTTGAGATATACTAGTGAAGTAAGCATAATGGCTTTGGTTAAATGTATATACCTACAGGTACCGAAGCAGTTATAAAGTGCAAAAAAAAGAAAAAAAAAAAAAACACATCCCGTACGTGTAAATCAGCTATGCAGTTATGTCTTACTACCTGGTTACAGCTGTGTAAAAGCTGCTTATAAATAGTGTATTTGCCATAAAAGTAGGGGTAATGAGTGACAGAAGGCCAGTAATGAAGCTCTTTAAAGAGAAATCCTGTAAGCATCTATTTTATACTTTTCACACTGTACATTATCGCCACACTGAGGACCAGGATATAATGTGACTGGAGAAGTGTTGTTTCAGCCCTCATAAAATAGCTAGAATAATTTATTGAACATGCACATTGCTGTTTAGTATTACAATGCATGGAGCTGCATTTACCACAGTCTCCCAGGTGGCAGAGCTTGTGCGCAGGGCCAGATTAAGGTTTGAGGGGGCCCCTGTCAATGTTATTGTCAAAGTGAATTTTTTTTTTTTATAGAATGTATTCACAGCGCTTCAGTTTTTCCACATTTTGTTATGTTACAGCCTTATTCCAAACTGGAATAAATTAATTTTTTCCCTCAAAATTCTACACACAAAATACCCATAATGACGTGAAAAAGTTTTTTTGAGATTTTTGTAAATGTATTAAAAAAAATAAAAATGAAGAAATCACATGTATATAAGTATTCACAGCCTTTGCTCAATACTTTGTTGATGCACCTTTGTCAGCAATTATAGCCTCGAGTCTTTTTGAATATGATGCCACAAGCTTGGCACACCTATCTTTGGGCAGTTTCACTCTTTCCTCTTTGCAGCACCTCTCAAGCTCCATCAGGTTGGATGGGAAGCGTCGGTGCGCAGCCATTTTCAGATCTCTCCAGAGATGTTCAATCGGATTCAAGTCTAGGCTCTGGCTGGGCCACTCAAGGACATTCACAGAGCTGTCCTGAAGCCATTCCATTGATATCTTGGCTGTGTGCTTATGGTCATTGTCTTGCTGAAAGATGAACCCTCGCCCCAGTCTGAGGTCAAGAGGGCTCTGGAGCAGGTTTTCATAAAGGATGTCTCTGTACATTGCTGCATCCATCTTTCCCTCTATCCTGACTAATCTCCCAGTTCCTGCCGCTGAGAAAACATCCCCACAGCATGATTCACTGTAGGGATGGTATTGGCCTGGTGATGAGCGGTGCCTAGTTTCCTCCAAACATGACGCCTGGCCTTCACGCCAAAGAGTTCAATCTTTGTTTCTCATGGTCTGAAAGTTCTTCAGGTGCACTTTGGCAAACTCCAGGAGGGCTGCCATGTGTTTTTTTACTAAGGAGTGGCTTCGGTCTGGCCACTCTACAAAACAGGCCTGATTGGTGGATTGCTGCAGAGATGGTTGTCCTTGTGGAAGCTTCTCCTCTCTCTACAGAGGAATGCTGTAGCGCTGACAGAGTGACCATCGGGTTATTGGTCACCTTCCTGACTAGGGCCCTTCTTCCCCGATCACTCAGTTTAGATGGCCGGCCAGCTCTTGGAATCCTGGTGGTTCCAAACTTCTTCCATTTTCCTGATGATGGAGGCCACTGTACTCATTGGGACCTTCAATGCAGCAGATATCTTTCTGTATGCTTCACCAGATTTGTGCCTCGAGACAATCCTGTCTCAGAGTTCTACAGACAATTCCTTTGACTTCATGCTTGGTTTGTGCTCATACATGCACTGTCAAGTGTGTGACCTTATATAGACAGGTGTGTGCCTTTCCAAATCATGTCCAATCAACTGAATTTACCACACGTGGACTCCAATTAAGCTGTAGGAACATCTCAAGGATGATAAGTGGAAACAGGATGCACTTGAGCTCAATTTTAAGCTTCCTGGCAAAGGCTGTGAATACTTATGCACATGTGATTTCTTAGTTTTTTGTTTTTAATAAATTTGCAAATATCACAAAAAAAACTTTTTTCACGTAGTCATTATGGGGTATTGGCCCTCATTCCAAGTTGTTCGCTCGCTAGCTACTTTTAGCAGGCGTGCAAACGCATAGTCGCCGCCCACGGGGGAGTGTATTTTCGCTTTGCAAGAGTGCGAACGCATGTGCAGCCGAGCGGTAAAAAAACATTTTGTGCAGAACAAGACCAGCCGTGTAGTTACTTATTCTGTGCGATGATTGCTGCAACGAAGGTTCTGGTATGGACGTCAGATACCCACCCTGCAAACATCTGGCCACGCCTGCGTTTTTCCAAAACACTGCCAGAAAACGGTCAGTGGCCACCCATAAACGCCCTCGTCCTGTCATTCTCCTTGCGTTCGGCTGTGGAATCGTCGCTAGAAGCAGTGCAAAACATCGATGCGGAAAATAGAAGGGAGGAAGTTACAAATAAGCATAATATCAACTGGTAGTTGTTGCAATAGGACTCATAGGAGGGAATTCATGTTCTGGGCACCATGATAATTAATGGGAGCCCAACAGAGCAGTTCAATTGTTGCCCCGAACGGGTGCAAATATGTGCCTGAGGTGGGAAGCAGAAACGTGTGAAAAGTCTGTGGTTTATGCGCTTTAACCAGGACTTTAGGCTGCTATTCGTGCTAAACCCGATGTATTTGGGCACAAGCGCAATAATTAATGGGCGCCCATTAATTATTGTGGCAACCAAATCAATTAAATTCCCCCCGTAGAACAGTCAAAGTAACCAAAACACGCATAGGGCAATATTTAATTGCTCTGCGAGTGCTGCAGGGTACGTACCCATCACTCATCACGTAAAGTGGCTAAACCAGTGCAAAGTATTGGGCACACTGACAAAATGCCAGTTTGGCCTAACTTATAGCAGATATCTACTCGCCACTTCAGGAGGTGTCAAGCAGAAATAAAGGGTGCTTGTGGCATTCACATCTGATACCTAAACAGATGAAAAGCTCCCATTGGGCGCAAAAAACAATTGAATTTCCCCCTTAGTGACCATCAGACTGACACCATAGTGATCACCTGAGGAATGGCGCTGTACCCTTAGATAACATACACTTTGTGCCCATCCTAACCATACTGTACATCAAGAGTTCCAACAACAAAAAGTCTTATGGGATTGTTAACGGCTATGGGGGTCATTCCGAGTTGATCGCTCGCTAGCTGTTTTTAGCAGCTGTGCAAACGCTATGCCGCCTCCCACTGGGAGTGTATTTTAGCTTAGCAGAAGTGCGAACGAAAGGATCGCAGAGCGGCGGCATCATTTTTTTGTGCAGTTTCAGAGTAGCTTCAGACCTACTCAGCGCTTGTGATGACTTCAGACTGTTCAGTTCCTGTTTTGACGTCACAAACACGCCCTGCGTTCGGCCAGCCACGCCTGCGTTTTTCCTGGCACGCCTGCGTTTTTTTGAACACTCCCTGAAAACGGTTAGTTGACACCCAGAAACGCCCTCTTCCTGTCAATCACTCTGCGGCAAGCAGTGCGACTGAAAAGCTTTGCTAGACCCTGTGTGAAACTACATCGTTCGTTGTATTAGTACAGAGGTTCTCAAACTCGGTCCTCGGGGGCACACACAGTGCATGTTTTACAGGTCTCCTCACAGAATCGCAAGTGAAATAATTAGCTCCACCTGTGGACCTTTTACAATGTGTCAGTGAGTAATTAATACACCTGTGCACCTGCTGGGTTACCTGCAAAACATGCACTGTGTGGGCTCCCGAGGACCGAGTTTGAGAACCTCTGTATTAGTACATTGCGCCGCATACGCAGAAGTGCCTTTTTTTGCATCATCGCTGCACAGCGAACGAAAGCAGCTAGCGATCAACTCGGAATGACCCCCTATATACAATAATTCAATTACAAATGATAAAGACCATTCCCCAATTATGTGTGTCCCCAATTCCAGGCTCTCTCCTAACCACGGAAATTGTCCAGGAGAGACATTAGAAACAACGCTTCGTTTTCAGTTTAATTGGTGAGTAGCACAGCCTGTAATTATAGGCGGAAATGTAATATTAATGAGAAAAAAAATTAAAAAACCTTAACAGTAAATTACCTTGCAGCCATTATCAATTTTGTTAAACTGCGAGTCCTTAGGACACACTCCCTCCCACCCCCCACCCTGCAGAGAATTAGGTAATTTCTCTCTGCCTGCTAAACACAACCATTAAATGTGGTGTGTATCACAAACCTCCCTACTTCCCTTTAAATGAAATCGTTGCGTTGCCTCAGGGGGGCCTCTGTCTGACTTGATCCCAATGTGTCAGTTAATCAGATAAAAAAAAAAAATAAATGGAATAATCATCAAGTCAGAACCACAAACAGCCTGAGGGAGGCGGGAGAAGAAAAGGAGGGGGGACAGTTATTAAGATTTGGAAGCTGCAAACAAAACAAGACATCCGGATGATGTTACAGCATGTGTAAAGGTTACTGATCGGCTGGGGACCAAACTAGCGACTCTCCCATCAGCATACCTGCACCTGTAACTAGCGCCAGCAGCTCGTTCTAACACTGCAAGGTACACTTATCAGAACGATCTAGGTAAGGGACATTCTGGTCCAGATTTGTGACATTCACACTACCAATTGGTGAGTTTACTAAGGATTCACTTTTCAAAGAAGTTGCTATGCTTCACAAGAAGAGTCACGTGTAGGATAACCAAAAGGGGGGAATGTGACTCTTATGGGTTCTCTCAGTATACTGTATGTTGTACATATTCATTATCTCATACATATGCGCAGATGATCAGAATACCGACATCGGCATCCCGGGCCTTTAAAATCCCGACAGTCCCACAGGTAAGACCCTAAACTTTCTCTGTCCCCTACCCCAACCCTCTCTTGTTAGTGCCTAACTCTAACCCTCCCTGGGGGTGCCTAACCCTAACCCTTCCCAGGGGTGCCTAACCCAAACCCTCCCCCGGGGGATGCCTAACCCAAACCCTCCCGGGGGGTGCCTAACCCTAACCCTCCGCGGGGGGTGCCTAACCCTAACCCTCCCCGGGGAGTGCCTAACCCTAACCTTCCCCGGGGGGTGCCTAACCCTAACCCTCCCCAGGAGTGCCTAACCTTAACCCTCCCCAGGGGTGACTAACCCAAATCCCTCCCCCAGGGGTGACTAACCCTAACCCTCCCCAGGGGTGCCTAACCCTAACCCTCCCCAGGGGTGCCTAACCCTAACCCTCCCCGGGTGTACCTAACCCTCCCCAGCGGTGCCTAACCCTAACCCTCCCCGGGTGTGCCTAACCCTCCCTAGCGGTGCCTAACCCTAACCCTCCCCAGGGGTGCCTAAACCTAACCCTCCCTAGGGGTGCATAACCCTAAACCTCCCTAGGGGTGCCTAAACCTAACCCTCCCCAGGGGTGCCTAACCCTAACCCTCCCCAGGGGTGCCTAACCCTAACCCTCCCCAGGGGTGCCTAACCCTAACCCTCCCCAGGGGTGCCTAACCCTAACCCTCTCTTTCCCGCTGCCTTTCGTGAATAAACCAAACCTCCCCCTCTCCGCCAGTACCTAACCCACCCTACTAGTGCCTAAACCTAACCCCCCCATCCCTCACCACATCCCGCTGAGAGTTCGTTTGGGATGTCAGGCATCCGTATTTTGATACCGGGAACCCCACCTCTGTCGGCATTCTGACGCTGGGATTGTGGCCGCCGGGCGGGATTCCGGGGTCAGTATTATATCCTTCAGGATCTCGCCCGGCGCCATTTTAACTGCGTCCCGGTAAACAGACCCCCATAGTGCGATCCGAAAAGATGTAATCTGTACTGGACACTGCTTTGGGCTGGATCTGGCGTTAAGAGTGTTTGAGATGCAAAACGCCTTTGATCAGTGCGACTAATTAGCAGGTTGCCACTGTGTGACAGAGAACCAGCATCAGCCGCCGCTGACACGCAGAACCCCGTCATTTGTACCATACAAAGTAGCACAGTTGCCGCTGTCCAACAGAGAACCAGCCTCAGCATCCACTGCTGCTGGGATTGTGCAGCTTCCCTAGCCAGCTAGACATACTGTATGGCAGCTCCCAATTTATTTCTTTGTGGTCTTCATGCCACCACGGACTCAACATTACCGGTGAGATAAATGCCGTTTTCTTCTGGGTTTGACCACATCAAAATATGTAATTACCTAGTGCAGGTTAACTAGTGCACTTTACATTTATTTCATTCCATTTAAGAATATTGACTTTTTTTTAACAGAAATTTAGGCTCCTACTCTTTTAGAGGGGTTTTTGTTCATATGAACTAAAGTTTTATGTATGTATTCAATATTTGTATTTGACATGTTTTCATTTGTATGCCTTTTTTGATACATTACGACCTTAGAATTCTGGAAAAGAGTTTCCAGTTGGTGCTTTACAATGCATATTGCAAGTGATCGGTTTTACTTCTTTGCCACTGTGCTGGTCTGCATCTTTACTATTGCTGGGTACACACTAGCAGACATATCTGCAGATCAAATGAGCCATCAGTGGGCCATCTTCAAGGTATTGGGTTTGACAACAAGAATAACAGCTGCTATTTAACCCAAATAAATGACCAGTGGAAGCGTAAAAAAGAGCCTAGAAATGGATTATCTATCCAATGTTCTAGTTTCTTTTCAGAAGAATTTGCTGCTGAAATACCAGAGAGTGGGGTACACCTACAGTATCGATCCTATTTTGGCTTTATAATGTTATTTATATTTGTGCCCTTGGGAGGCTGTATCTGTATTATAGTATAAAATGAAAAATAAAAATCTTTTTGAAAAAGAGAGGTCCGCCCAAACCTCATATTAAGGGCTTGTTCCCTCTGAGACAACAACCCCTCTTTACAGATTAATGTCTAGTTCTGCGGCACAAGTGTAGTTGCTCAGAAATTAACCCTCCACTGCCAACTGTCCATTCCCTCAGCAATGACACGGTTAAAGCTTGGCTGAATTCCATATCTTTTCCTTAAAGGAAATACTAATAGTGTATTTCCTGTAAGTGTCAAGAGAAAAAGACGGTCCACGGGCCGGCGTTCAATTCTAGTAATTATAGTCTCTCCCTAGCCAGAAAGTGGCTGTATTTTACTGTCTGTGTTTCATGCAATCTGCATTCATCACTATTTTAATTAAACCAGACTTTAATTTAGTGATTTCATCCCAAAGAGTAAGAGGGGGGGGGGGGGGGGGGGGGGGGGGTGAGAAAAAAGGGAGGAGGAAAGAACCGAGTGAGAATATAATGAGAGAGAGGAAAGGAAAGAACAGAAATGAAAAGGACGGAATTAGATTAGAGGTAGTGGCGGAGATGGTAGCCATTGAAGACAAGGCAAAATAATTAAAACTCAAGATAGGATCCAGAGAGAATAAAAATGAAGCCGTGAAAATAGCCGAATACATGCGCAGACATGACAGAAACTGCTCAGTGAAAGGTTTACAATTAAACATGGTATTTCAAGTACTCAAGCTTTAAATGTTACGTACCATCATTCAAAGCAACACCTATACTTTAGCTATACTGTTTAACGCCATCAAAGATAAGTTGGGATGCGGTCAGGTAAGTACTGGGTCTAGGGGTAGGGTTAGGCACTAGGGGGAGGGTTAGGCTGTGGAAGGGGTGGGTTAGGGTTAAAATACTTACCGGGATCCGTCGGGATTTTGACCATCACCTACTGTCGGCATTCCGACGGTCAGGATAGTGACTGCTGGGATTTCAATACCAACTGGACAAGTTATAGCACAGAACTAAACTAGAACATTTTGGTGGGCTAGTACAAAGTTCCCAATGGGACCAAGGACATGAACTTTAAAAACACTCAGAGACCAGGTCCTTTCTAGAACAAGGACTAATACAGCAGCATACTATACTAAACATCACATGTTTATCAAACTATTGGCTATATTTACTAAGGTGTCAGGTTTGTTTTTTTACAAGTGGAGATATTGCCACAGCAATCAATCAGATTCCACTTAACATTTAATTAGCTGATTCTAGAAGTAAATAGCTAGAATCTGATTGGTTGCTATCGGCAATGGCCCTCATTCCGAGTTGTTCGCTCGCTAGCTGCTTTTAGCAGCATTGCACACGCTAGGCCGCCGCCCTCTGGGAGTGTATCTTAGCTTAGCAGAATTGCGAACGAAAGATTAGCAGAACTGCTACTAAATAATTCCCTGCAGTTTCTGAGTAGCTCCAGACCTACTCACAGATTACGATCAGCTCAGTCCGTTTAGTTCCTGGTTTGACATCACAAACACGCCCTGCGTTCGGCCAGCCACTTCCCCGTTTCCTCAGCCACTCCTGCGTTTTTGCCTGACATTCCTGCATTTTTTAGCACACTCCCGGAAAACGCTCAGTTTCCGCCCAGAAACACCCACTTCCTGTCAATCACTCACCGATCAGCAGAGCGACAGAAAAGCGTAGCTCGGACCTTTGTAAAATTGCATAGTTTTGTTTGAAAATACTTAGCGCGTGCGCCCTGCGGCCCATACGCATGCGCAGAATCGCCCATTTTTAGCCTGATCGCTATTCTGCTAAAAACGGCAGCGAGCGAACAACTCGGAATGACCACCAATATCTCCACTTCTAAGAAAAAAAACTCACCCCTTAGTAAATATACCCTTATGTATACATATTAAATTGGACTTCCCTTTGGTTCCATGGTCCACAAATGCTGCTAGCTCTGTGGCAAAGCATTTTGTAACCCAAAGGCAATAGGCTTGTAATAACAGCAATGCTATTTTGTGCATATATGGAAGCAATACAGATATCTTTATCTGATACAGAGAGTATTATCAGAGGCAATCAGATATAAATCTATTACTATTAGAAAGCAGCAGGGGGCACTGCTGGATAAGTTTTATCATATAGGACGAGGACTAAACGAGAGAGAAAAGTGATACAATAAAAACAGCTAGAGAAGCTCTGTTCCTACAGTGTATTTGTTGTATCTGTGTATTACATGCACCTCTTATGTTGGGTTAGTTTAACTTGAGGTTTTCAACTGTTTATGGACTAGCAAAGCAGGATAATTAGGGTACATCAGAATCAGGCTCTTGCGTTGTGATTAACTTTTTAATCAAAGTATTTTAGCAAAATCTGGTAGTTTCATTACAGAACATTAAAGAAAAAAAAAATTCTAAATATAAATAAATGATATTGTTGGTGCCATGCCCAAGCACACAGTTTGAATGATATGTTGCACAGGGAAATGTTTCAGCTGAAGAACAACGCAGGTTGCAGGATTGGAAACCCTTTTCGCACTAGGCCTTTCTGAAGCAAACCATAATCTAGGTTGGCATGTGTGCTACGTAATCACCTACAGAACAAAGAAAGACTGTAAGCTCCTAGGGGCAGATATAACTTTTGTTTTCTGTTTCAGTGCCTGTCACTACACTTGTATTTATCTCCTAGAATCGGATATCCCCTCCTTGTACATTTATAAAGCTTTGCGTACCCAGGGTAGATACAGAAATTTCCTGTGCATACATTTATGTGGCTGCACAGGAATCCTGGGTAAAGGAGGAACTAGTGGCAAAACACCAGGCGTGACCCAATAATGGCACTTACACAGCAACCAGTCTCGCACGTCATACCTTAATGAGAACAAACTTAAAATGACGATTGATTAATGTGTGTAGCAACAGTATATTCACAGATCATCTGCAAGCAGCAGGACTGGAAACATTTATTGCTTGCTCTGAACATGCTACTTACTACTTAACAATTGGACCACGTCCTTTATGGAAGGGATTAGCAGTCATTACTATTAATTAGTGGTCATTTGGTTTTCATTTTGGGTTAGTGGGTCTGACCCTGGGGACAGTGATGTAGTCTCTGATGTTTCTGTGACTTTAATGAGTGCAATGCTGATAAAGCAAAATGAAGGCAAGGTCTTAGTGTGACAACATTGTCTGCACTATGGGGGTCATTCCGACCCGTTCGCACGCAGCGGTTTTTCGCTGCGGTGCGAACAGGTGTGGAATGCGCATGCGCGGCGGCCGCAGTGTGCGTGCACGACGTTGCCCGGCGATGTCGCGGCTACTGACGGAAGCGGTCGCAGAGCCGACCGCTAAGAAGATTGATAGGAAGAAGGCGTTCCAGGGCGGATCCGGACAGTTTGGAGCCGTTTTCGGAGAGTGGTGACTGAAACGCAGGCGTGTCAAGGACAACGGAGGGCGGAGGTGTGACGCCAAAGCCGGGCCCATCATCGCTGTATCCATCGCCAGGGTAAGTAGGTATAGGCCTAGTCTTCTTTTGCTTGAAATTTTTTTAGCTTAGCAGGGCGGCACAAGCGATCGCAGCTCTGCTAAGCTAAAATACACTCCCCCATAGGCGTGTTCTAGTTGATCGCAGCAGCAGCAAAAAGTTGCTGGCTGCGATCAACTCGGAATGACCACCTATATGCAAAAGTATTTAAAGAATGTCGCAACTTGGGCCTGATTCAGGTTTGTTAGCAAAGCAAAAAAGCACACAACTGAGCAAAACCATGGGGGTAATTCACATCTGATCGCTGCTGTGCCTTTTCGCACAGAGGGCGATCAGGGACTAAGTACGCATGCGTATGCACCGCGCGCTGGCGCATTGCATAGAGCAACGGGGATCGCCGGTCAACGACGGTTTTGTGTGAAGGATCCATCCGCAAGGAGCCTTCGCAAGGAGACTGACAGGAAGAGGGCGTTTGTGGGTGTCAACTGACCATTTTCAGGGAATGTCTGGAAAAACGCAGGCGTGTCCAAGGGTGGGTGTCTGACGTCAAATCCAGTCCCGAGCAGGCTGATGTGATTGCAGCGGCTGAGTAAGTCCTGGGCTGCGCAGAGACTGCACAAAATTAGTTTCTGCAGCTCTGCTACACGTGCGTTCGCACACTTGCACAGCGAAAATACACTCCCCCTGTAGGCGGCGACTATCTGAATGCAGAGCTGCAAAAATCGCTGCCTAGTGATCAGATCAGAATTACCCCCCATGTTGCACTGCAGGTGGGGCAGATGTCACATGTGCAGAGAGAGATAAAATTTGGGTGTGGTGTGTTCAAACTGAAATCTAAATTTCAGTTTAAAAATAAAGCAGCCAGTATTTACCCTGCACAGAAACAATATAATACACCCAAATGTAACTCTCTCTGCACATGATACATCTGCCCCACCTGCAATGCAACATAGTTTTGCTCAGTTATGTGCTTTTTTGCTTTGCTAACAAACCTCAATCTGGCCCCTAGTACGGATTTCCATGTATACAGGAATTCTAAAGAGAGAATGGTGTCTACAGCACATTAAGGGCAGGATTCAAATGTTCCCCCCTCTACCGGCCTTGCCCGCCGGCTGCTATTCTAATGTTGCTGCCAACGGGCGCAACAAGTTCATTTCAGCTCACTACCCCCGGGGGAAGGGAGCTGAAATGCCTGTAAAGAGACCCATTTGGGTGCCCAAATGGGTCTTTTCATGCTTGCGCCCATTACTTTAGTCAGATTTAGGTGCTTTGCGCACCTATGCCAGAGTGTAATGGGCACGATCAGCTTTAGACGGGAGATCGGGGTGCGATAACATTTGAAGTCCCCCCTAAGTATCCTTAGACAGTAACTACAGAATAAATGACTCCAGAAACTCCAGCATGATAGAAGCAATACCCATGGAAATGATGCAAGCTGCCAGATAGTTTGTACCATAGTAAAGCAGCTCACGTGTTTATAGCTAATTGGACAGGAATAGGCATTTGGCAGTAAGGTAAAATGGCAGATCTTAATGTGTGGGCACCCATTTAGAATGGCTTTTAAGGAGAAAATGTAATTCAGCATAGTGAAGGCGATGTGGCGTTTCAGTTTGCATCATACACCATAGAAGTGCACAGGAAAACCTGCAATGTTGGGGCTCCCATAACGGACTGATATGCGCACAGAAGGCATTGGAGTAATTCCCGGCAGCACAGTGCCAGAAAGTGAATACTCCTCTTAGAATGCCAGTAAACTAGAAGACTGATTTTCAGATATGAACAAGTAATATCATCATATTATACATACAGTACTGCACAAAAGTTTTAGACAGGTGTGGAAAAAATGCTACAAAGAATGCTTTAAAAAATAAAAGTTTGAATAGTTTATTTTTATCAATTAACAAAATTTAAAATGAATAAACAGAAGAGAAATCTAAATCTAATCAATATTAGGTGTGACCACCCTTTGCCTTCAAAACAGCATCAATTCTTCTAGGTACACTTGTACAGGTTTTGAAGGAACTCGGCAGGGAAGTTGTTCCAAACATCTTGGAGAACTAACCACAGATCTTCTGTGGATGTAGACTTGCTCAAATCCTTCTGTCTCTTCATGTAATCCTAGACAGACTCAATGATGTTGAGATCAGAGCTCTGTGGGAGCCGTATCATCACGTCCAGGACTCCTTGTTCTTCTTTACACTGAAGAGTTTACCTAGAAGAATTGATACTGTTTTGAAGGCAAAGGATGGTCACACCAAATATTGATTTGATTTAGATTTCTCTTATCATTCACTTTGATTTTGTTAGTTGATACAAATAAACACTTCTATTTTTGAACGTATTCTGACTTTGTAGCATTTTTTCCACACCTGCCTAAAACTTTTGCACAGTACTGTAGTTCACCATTAAATTGTAGATTATTATTACGAACATCATTTATGTTTATTTATTTTTTTGCATAGAGCCACCATGTTACACAGGGGCAGATGTATTAACCTGGAGAAGGCATAAGGAAGTTATAAACCAGTGATATGTGCAAGGTGATAAAGGCACTAGCCAATCAGCTCCAATATGTAAATTAATAGTTAGGATCTGATTGGCTGGTGCATTTATCACCTTGCACATATCACTGGTTTATCACTTCCTTATGCCTTCTCCAGGTTAATACATCTGCCCCACAGTACATTACAGAGAATACTGAATCATTTGCATCAGTTCCTGCCACATCAGAGCTCACACCCTACTCCCTACACAACACCATTTTGTCACAAGACATACTGTTTTGCACTGCGGAAGGAAACTGGAGCAGATAGCAGAAATTCAAGCGTCCAAGGGAAACCTGTACTAAAATTGGAGGGGGAAAAACTCAGCACAGATAGATGAACTAAGACCAAAAACGATTTTGCAAAAAAACTTCTGCTTTCCTATTTTTTGGACCTCCACTCCGTGAGATCACTAATGAGATGCCTCAGAGCCAATTTTGTGATAAAGTAAATTGCGGCCCCATGACCACGTCATATGCTGCACAATCACTGCTACACAGGGGATGGGGCCATGATGATGTGTTTCTCTGAAAATCATAGACTCAAGGTCCCACCCACTTCTTCAGGGAAGGTGATTTACTCCCGAGAGCCAAGGGTATCACCCCCCCCCCCCCCAAAAAAAAAAAAAAAAAAAAATAATAATAATAATAAGTAAACTTCCGGACAATCCTGGTGAGTAGGCAAGTACGATTACTTCTCCACACTTCTCTCAAGAAGAATATTAACCTCACATCTTCCCAAATCACTAGAGCAACTATTTTCCACCAGTGTGCAGTGAATGGTCCACAGATGTGCAGTGACGGATGGACACTACTTAGTACATGAGTGATTCAAAGTCAGGACCGCATTGGCCGCATGAGGTATAATGTGAACTGGTGGCACTACAGTACAGTGTGGCATAATGTGAACTGGGGACACTACAGTACATTGTGACATAATGGGGCAGATGTATTAAACCTGGAGAAGTGATAAAGCAGTGATAAGTGCAAGGTGATGATGCACCAGCCAATCAGCTCCAATATGTAAATTTACATATTAGAGCTGATTGGCTGGTGCGTTATTCACCTTCCACTTATCACTGCTTTATCACTTCTCAAGGCTTAATACATCTGCCCCAATGTGCACTGGGGGCACTACAGTAGTGTGACATAATGTGCACTGGGGGCACAACAGTACAGTCTGGCATAATGTCCACTGGGGGCACTACACTACAATCTGGCATAATGTGCACTGGGGGCACTACAGTACAGTCTGGCATAATGTCCATTGGGGGCACTACACTACAATCTGGCATAATGTGTACTGGGGGCACTACAGTACAGTCTGGCATAATGTACACTGGGGGCACAACAGTACAGTCTGGCATAATGTGCACTGGGGCACAACAGTACAGTCTGGCATAATGTGTACTGGGGGCACTACAGTACAGTCTGGCATAATGTGTACTGGGGGCACTACAGTACAGTCTGGCATAATGTGCACTGGGGGCACAACAGTACAGTCTGGCATAATGTGCACTGGGGCACAACAGTACAGTCTGGCATAATGTGTACTGGGGGCACTATAGTACAGTCTGGCATAATGTGCACTGGGGGCACAACAGTACAGTCTGGAATAATGTGCACTGGGGCACAACAGTACAGTCTGGCATAATGTGTACTGGGGGCACTACAGTACAGTCTGGCATAATGTGTACTGGGGGCACAACAGTACAGTCTGGCATAATGTGCACTGGGGGCACTACAGTACAGTCTGGCATAATGTGCACTGGGGGCACAATAGTACAGTCTGGCATAATGTGCACTGGGGGCACAACAGTACAGTCTGGCATAATGTGCACTGGGGGCACAACAGTACAGTCTGGCATAATGTGCACTGGGGGCACAACAGTACAGTCTGGCATAATGTGTACTGGGGGCACTACAGTACAGTCTGGCATAATGTGCACTGGGGGCACTACAGTACAGTCTGGCATAATGTGCACTGGGGGCACAACAGTACAGTCTGGCATAATGTGCACTGGGGCACAACAGTACAGTCTGGCATAATGTGTACTGGGGGCACAACAGTACAGTCTGGCATAATGTGTACTGGGGGCACAACAGTACAGTCTGGCATAATGTGTACTGGGGGCACAACAGTACAGTCTGGCATAATGTGCACTGGGGGCACTACAGAACAGCGTGGCATAATGTAAACAGGTTGGTAGTTCTGTGTGTTGATTTAATGACATAATCACTCTTACAAAAACTGGTAGTGTACAAATTGCCATACTACAGATTGTGTAAACTGGCAGATACAATTAGTGACTGAAACGGCTGATACAACACAACTATATTACTTACCTTAACGAGCTTCAGTAGGTGGTAGAGATCCTCAACCTCATCTCCTTCTTGTGGGGAATATCCTCTTCCTATACTAAGGCTTGTGCCACTGAGGGTGGCACGATACAAGGGCAAACCCATGGCCTCTGCGTAAAGATCCAGTGCCTGGTACCCAACTGTCTGGTACATATAGCTGTCTAATTCATCGTCTACAGAGAGAACATGAAATGGGATAAATGTCACGATAAAATGAGCTCAACCTTTATGATGACATATAGGCAAATCATAGAACTGCTTATAGTATATATCTATTAAACACTTTTACTTACAGCTGTGTATAAGGAGAAATTAACACAATCTGACAGTTTAATTCAGTACCATACATAAACATCGTTCTATAAATATGGCCTGCAATGTGTATAGCGCAGATTAAAATAAGTATATATATATAAAAACTAGAGATGAGCGGGTTCGGATTTAACGCCAGTTCGGTTTTATCCGGATTTTTCCTATTGGCTATTGGCTATCCAAAACACATGACATCCGTGAGCCAATAAGATGTCGTTTTAAGAACCGAGTAAATCCGAGTAAAACCGAACCCGCTCAACTCTAATAAAAACATGCTACAATTGTTGATTAGTGCAGAATACCTGACATGCCAACATGACCAATTTCTTCAGAGACCACTATCCTATCCAGTATTTTAGACTTTTATTTTAACAGATTTTTATATTTATTATTTGTTACCAGTTATTTATATAGCGCACACATATTCCGCAGCGCTGTACAGAGAATATTTGCCCATTCACATCAGTCCCTGCCCCAGTGGAGCTTACATTCTATATTCCCTATCACATGTACACACATTCATACTAGGGTTCATTTTTTGTTGGGATCCAATTAACCTACCAGTATATTTTTGGATTGTGGGAGGAAACTGGGGTACCTGGAGGAAACCCACGCACGTACGGGGAGACTATACAAACTCCGCACAGGTAGTAGCAACAAGAGTAAGCAACCGTGCGCACCCTCTTGGTATGCGATCAGAAAAAAGTCTATAACATGGAGATTTGAATACCACAAAATTACACTATTCCCTTTTGGCCGGGATTTATAGTGTTTCAGTCCAATTCAGTCTCAAAAAGTGGGCTCAAATGTCCGTTATCTTGTCTTAATCTTGATTCTCTCCTTTCTCCCGATGGGATGCCAACTCCATATGGACAATTGAAATCGATCTGTTCTCATCTCTTTTACTACATTCAGATACAGGTTAAGAGTAATGCAGCAAACCCAGGCTAACGCACACCAGTCGTTAGGGAGCTCAGCTTCTAAGCTCACACAGAGCTGTGTGTGACACAAGGAACTGGCCCTAGGTAGTGCCATAGTGGGAATTGAACCCATGACCTCAGTGCTGTGAGGCAGTAATGCTATCCATTACACCATCCGTACTGCCCGTACTGATGTAGAATAACTGATGCCCGATACATAAATGAACTAAGCACAGATTCAATCAAAAGTGTAAAGTACTAAGGGGTCTATTCATATAGCAGTGAAAAGTGTAGAGAAGCGAGCCAGTGGAGAAGTGGCCCATGGCAACCAATCAGCTGCTCTGTATAATTTTATAGTATGCAAATTATAAATGTTACTTCAATGCTAATATTAAGCCTGGAGAAGTGGAAGGTGATAACACACCAGGCAATCCGCTCCTAACGGTTCTTTTTCAAACCTGTAATGATTGGCTGGTGTGTCACCACCTTCCACTTATCACTGAATTATCACTTCTTCAGGTGTAATACATCTGCCCCAATGACAGCACTCACCTCTACTATCCAACTAGTGTAGTCTCTATGTGCAGGTCCTTACTGCAATTCTACTGAACATGGCTTGAAGCATCTCCAATCAGCATAGGTAGGGGCAGGACTGTAGCTGAAACTTAACAGGTCTTCTAAAGGTGCTCGGAGCACCGGAAGGCACCAGCGTTTCAATCAAATGCCAGGACAGCAGGGGGTACAGCATACACCACATAGTTACTTTTATACTTTTTTGTGTGAAGAAATTGTTCATGAAAGTAAAAAAAATTTTATGAGAGGATTCTTCCTAAGACAAGCCATAGCATGGATGAGGGTCTTAGAACATGTATAATGTCTGGGTGACAGTGAAATAAGAACTATAATCAACTACTTATCACCAGAATGGAAGAGATTATTTTACAATCGTCTTACCTGTACTCTCAGGTGGTTTCAGGTTAGCCAGAGCCACGATTTCATGACCGGCCAAAACACACTGCATCATGTTGTAGCAACTGTCCTTCCCACCACTGCAATGTATATACAAGCACACAATGGTTACAGTGTATGGAGAATGACATAGATCACAGGTTCCCAAACTCAGTCCTCAGGACCCCACACTGTGCATGATTTGCAGGTCTCCTCACAGAATCAAAGTGAAATAATTAGCTCCACCTGTGGACCTTTTAAAATGTGTCAGTGAGTAATTAATACACCTGCGCACCTGCTAGGTTACCTGCAAAACATGCACTGTGTGGGGTCCTGAGGACCGAGTTTGAGAACCCCTGACATAGATAGTTGAAGTGAAAGAACATATCATGTATGGGAACACAGGTGGTCATTCCGAGTTGTTCGCTCGTTGCCGTTTTTCGCAATGCAGCAATTAGGTGGAAAATGCGCATGCGCATGGTACGCAGCGCGCAAGCGGTAAGTTATTTATCACAAAACTTAGTAGATTTACACAAGCTAGAGCGACGTTTTTTCATCGCTCGAGGGATCGTAGTGTGATTGACAGGAAGTGGGTGTTTCTGGGCGGAAACTGGGCATTTTCTGGGAGTGAACTAAAAAAACGCAGGCGTGCCTGGTAAAAATGCAGGAGTGGCTGGAGAAACGTGGGAGTGGCTGGCCGAATGCAGGGCGTGTTTGTGACATCAAACCAGGAACTAAACGGACTGAGCTGATCGCAATCTAGGAGTAGGTCTGGAGCTACTCAGAAACTGCAAGGAATTATTTATTAGCAGTTCTGCTATTCTTTCGTTCTCTATTCTGCTAAGCTAAGACACACTCCCAGAGGGCGGCGGCCTAGCGTGTGCAATGCTGCTAAAAGCAGCTAGCGAGCGAACAACTCGGAATGACCACCACAGAGAGGAAACTGGTGACCATTCAGCAGCTATGGTGATCTAGTACCACAGCAGCTGTATATTCAACAGATTGTCTACCCTGCTTCACTTGTAACCTTATTTTTCTAATTCAAAGGGGGAGATTCAAATGTTTGAAAAGTCGGTTGGGTGTCTGTCTATTATATAGGAAAAAACAGACTCCCAACTGACTTTTCAAACATTTGAATCTCCCCCAAAGAGTCATTGTTGCTTATACACGTTACCTGATTAAAGCTACCACCCTCATGCTTGCACCACTGGCCACACAAAAGCAGGTCCTCTGCAGTTTCTGTACACCTGGAAATGTCACGCCGTACGTGCGTCTCCCAGCTTGTCAGGACCCGGCCAGGTGAGGAGTCCGCTACGCTGCCTGCAGGACTAGGCGCCCAGCAGATCATGGACACCTAAACGTGGCTGCTGAGAGGTCGGCACCATATTGACTGGAAAATGCCGCTGGAGGTTCCCTGGCATTCAGAGATGTATCGTTGTGTTCACTTCATTTTCTTCTCCTAAACTTGCGCTTGATTTACTATTACAGTAAACGTTTCTGAAATAACAATATAGAAATGAATTTAACACAACTGAAGATGAGCAGAACGTTTTTATCCTGATGAAAAGAAGTAATATTTGAGGGTCTCCATAGAGCATATTATTATAATTTACTTATATAGTAAGAATCATATTGCACATCAATATATTGATAATTTGCAGCACCGTCGCTGTCCCATTTCCTATTGCACGCACACAAACTACTGTAGGGATGACCTTCGGAATGCATGTGTGCTCATTGCAGCACATTGCATCCTCTATCTATTACCACAACCCCTTCATGTAGAAGGTGGATGGAATATGCAAGGGTGGCCTGCTCTCCCAGTAGTTCAAGAAAATAAGATTTTAAACCTACCGGTAAATCTATTTCTCCTAGTCCGTAGAGGATGCTGGGGACTCCGTAAGGACCATGGGGTATAGACGGGCTCCGGCAGGAGATAGGGCACCTAAAAAGAACTTTGACTATGGGTGTGCACTGGCTCCTCCCTCTATGCACCTCCTCCAGACCTCAGTTAGAGAACTGTGCCCAGAGGAGATGGACAATACAAGGCAGGATTTAGCAATCCAAGGGCAAGATTCATACCAGCCCACACCAATCATACCATGAAACCTGGAACATACATAACCAGTTAACAGTATGAACAACAACAACAGTAACGGTCCAAGACCTATTCCAACTGTAACATAACCCTTATGTAAGCAACAACTATATACAAGTCTTGCAGATTTTCCGCACTGGGACGGGCGCCCAGCATCCTCTACGGACTAGGAGAAATAGATTTACCGGTAGGTTTAAAATCTTATTTTCTCTTACGTCCTAGAGGATGCTGGGGACTCCGTAAGGACCATGGGGTTTATACCAAAGCATCCAATCGGGCGGGAGAGTGCGTATGACTCTGCAGCACCGACTGAGCAAACGCTAGGTCCTCATCAGCCAGGGTATCAAACTTGTAGAATTTAGCAAAAGTGTTTGACCCCGACCAAGTCGCCGCTCGGCAAAGTTGTTAAGCCGAGACGCCTCGGGCAGCCGCCCAAGAAGAGCCCACCTTCCTAGTGGAATGGGCCTTAACCGAATTTGGTACCGGCAATCCAGCCGTAGAGTGAGCCTGCTGAATCGTATTACAGATCCAGCGAGTAATAGTCTGCTTTGAAGCAGGAGCGCCAATCTTATTGGCCGCATACAGGACAAACAGAGCCTCTGTTTTCCTAATTCTAGCCGTCCTGGCTACATAAATCTTTAAGGCCCTGACTACGTCCAGGGATCTGGAATCATCCAGGTCACCGGTAGCCACAGGCACCACAATAGGTTGATTCATATGGAACGACGAGACCACTTTAGGCAAAAATTGCGGACGTGTCCTCAATTCAGCTCGATCCACATGAAAAATCAAGTAGGGGCTCTTGTGTGAAAGAGCCGCCAATTCTGACACTCGCCTTGCTGATGCTAAGGCCAACAACATGACCACCTTCCAGGTAAGAAATTTCAACTCAACCTTGTTAAGCGGTTCAAACCAGTGTGATTTTAGGAACTGCAACACTACGTTCAGGTCCCATGGTGCCACTGGAGGCACAAAAGGGGGCTGGATGTGCAGCACTCCCTTTACAAACATCTGGACTTCTGGAAGAGAAGCCAATTCCTTCTGAAAGAAAATCGAGAGGGCCAAAATCTGTACCTTAACCGAGCCTAATTTCAGGCCCATATCCACTCCTGTCTGTAAGAAGTGGAGAAGACGACCCAGATGAAAATCTTCCGTAGGTGCATTCTTGGTCTCACACCAAGACACATACTTTCGCCAGATACGGTGACCTCCTTCCTAGCCTTTATTAAAGGAGGGATGACCTCTTCCGGAATCCCCTTTTTTGCTAGGATTCTGCGTTCAACCGCCATGCCGTCAAACGTAACCGCGGTAAGTCTTGAAATACACAGGGCCCCTGCTGCAACAGGTCTTCCCTCAGAGGAAGAGGCCAGGGGTCTCCTGTGAGCATCTCTTGTAGATCCGAGTACCAGGACCTTCGAGGCCAGTCTGGGACAACGAGTATCGCCTGTACTCTTCTTCGTCTTATGATCCTCAACACTTTCGTGATGAGAGGAAGAGGAGGAAACACATAGACCGATTCGAACACCCACGGTGTTACCAGTGCGTCTACTGCTACTGCCTGAGGGTCCCGAGACCTGGCGCAATACCTCCGAAGTTTTTTGTTGAGGCGTGACGCCATCATGTCTATTTGAGGAGTTCCCCAAAGACGTGTTACGTCTGCAAAGACTTCTTGATGAAGTCCCCACTCTCCTGGATGGAGATCGTGTCTGCTGAGGAAGTCTGCTTCCCAGTTGTCCACTCCCGGAATGAAGACAGCCGACAGAGCGCTTACATGATTTTCCGCCCAGCGAAGTATCCTTGTGGCTTCCGCCATCGCGACTCTGCTTCTTGTCCCGCCTTGGCAGTTCACATAAGCCACTGCTGTGACATTGTCTGATTGAATCAGAACTGGCAGGTTTCGAAGAAAACTCTCCGCTTGTCGAAGGCCGTTGTAAATGGCCCTGAGTTCCAACACACTGATGTGTAGACAGGACTCCTGGTCTGACCAAAGACCCTGAAAATGTTTTCCCTGTGTGACCGCTCCCCATCCTCGGAGGCTCACGTCCGTGGTAACCAGGATCCAGTCCTGAATCCCGAACCGGCGACCCTCCAGCAGGTGAGCACTTTGCAACCACCACAGGAGGGACACTCTGGTTCCTGAGGACAGAGTTATTTTCCGATGTAAATGCAGATGGGACCCGGACCACTTGTCCAGAAGGTCCCATTGAAAAGTCCTTGCATGGAACCTTCCGAAGGGAATGGCCTCGTAGGCCGCCACCATTTTCCCCAGAACTCGAGTGCATTGGTGAACTGACACCCTTTTCGGTTTTAGCAGGTCTCTGACCATGTTCTGGATGTCTTGGGCTTTCTCTATTGGAAGGAAGACCTTCATTTGTTCCGTATCCAGTATCATACCTAGGAACGGTAGTCGAGTTGTCGGAATCAACTGTGACTTCGGTAGATTTAGAATCCAACCGTGTTGCTGGAGCACTCTCAGAGAGAGCGCCACACTGCTCAGCAATTTCTCTCTTGATCTCGCTTTTATCAGGAGATCGTCCAAGTATGGGATAATTGTGACTCCATGCTTGCGCAGGACCACCATCATTTCCGCCATTATCTTGGTGAAAATCCTCGGTGCCGTGGAAAGTCCAAACGGCAACATCTGAAATTGGTAATGACAATCCTGTACAGCGAATCTCAGCTATTCCTGATGGGGGGCATATATGGGGACATGAAGGTACGCATACTTTATGTCCAGAGACACCATAAACTCCCCCTCCTCCATGTTGGCTATTATTGCTCTGAGAGATTCCATTTTGAATTTGAATCTTTTTATGTACAGGTTTAGGGATTTCAGATTAAAAAATCAGTCTGACCGTACCGTCCGGTTTCAGGACCACAAATAGTGTTGAATAGTAACCTCTTCCCTGCTGGTGCAGGGGAACCTTGATTATCACTTGCTGTTTACACAGCGTTTGAATTGCAGCTAACACTACATCCCTTTCCGATGTGGAAGCTGGTAGGGCCGAATTGAAAAATCGGTGCGGGGGCACCTCCTCGAATTCCAATTTGTAACCCTGGGAAACTATTTCCAACACCCAGGGATTCAGGTCCGAACTGACCCAGACCTGACTGAAAAGTCGAAGACGTGCCCTCACCGATGCGGACTCCCTCAGGGGAGTCCCAGCGTCATGCTGTGGGTTTTGGAGCAGCCGGGGAGGACTTTTGTTCCTGGGCACCTGCCGAAGCAGGTGCTCTCTTGCCTCTGCCCTTACCTCTGGCGAGGAAAGAGGATCCCCGACCTCTTTTGGACTTGTGCGACCGAAAGGACTGCATCTGATAGGGTGTTGCTTTCTTTTGCTGTTGGGGAATATATGGTAAAAAATAGGGATTTTTGTTTACTTACCGTAAAATCTCTTTCTCTGATTCCATCTGGGGGACGCTGCGCAGTTACTTGTGGGTTAGAGGTGTGTGGTTGTGGAGTTTGGCACAGAACTATTAAGAACTGACCCCTCCCCCCTCTAACCCCTCCCATCTCCTTCCTGCCCAGCCAGCACCTCAGTTAACGTTTAGCCAAGCCAAAGGAGATAGACCGAAAAAATTTTACTGGTTAAACCAGACAACCATATGGGAGGGATCGCAGCGTCCCCCAGATGGAATCAGAGAAAGAGATTTTACGGTAAGTAAACAAAAATCCCTATTTCTCTTTCATCCATCTGGGGGACGCTGCGCAGTTACTTGTGGGATTTCCCAAAGCAAGCTAATGAGAGGAGGGAGAAGTAGACGGCATAGCCGTCTGTAAAATTTGACGCCCAACAGAGGCAGTTTCCAAACTGAAAATATGAAAAAAACGGTAAACCCTTTTTGAACCGTATGCACAGGCGACCAAGTCGCCGCCCTACATAGCTGCTCAATAGATGCATTCCCGCGAGCAGCCCAAGAAGCTCCAACTCGAATGAGCTGGAATCGATTCAGAAATTGAAATATCAGAAAACTGTTTTTATGGCGAAATCACCCAACGAGCCACTGTGTTCTTGGAAGCCGACCAATCTCGTTTGGGCGCATCAATTAAAAACTAACAATGCAGCCGTACGACCGACAGGATTTGGACAAGATAAATAAATCCGTAAGGCCCTGAGCATATCTAAGAGAGCCAAATGGGAATCCTCCCCGGAAGGAGAAGGAGTAAACGCTGGAGGGACAATGTCCTAATTTAGATGAAACGCTGACACAACTTTCGTAAGGAAGGAAGGTTTTTGTTCGCAGAATCACCCGGCTATCATGAAACCTCAACAAGGGTGGTCTGCAAGAAAGAGCTGTCCATGCAGACACTCGCCCTGCGGAGGCAATTGTCAATAGGAAGACAACTTTTGAACGTTAGATACCGCAATTTTACAGATTCCAAATAGCTCAAATGGAGAATACTGAAGAGCCGTAAAGACTAAGTTACAGTCCCAAGGGGGAACCAGAGGAACAAAAGGTGGCTGAATCCGAAGAACTCCCTGAAGGAACGTCTGAACTTCTGGAAAGATAGCCAGTCTCTTTTGAAAGAAAGAACCGATAAGTCAGAAACTTGACCCTTCAGTGAAGAAGTCTCAGACCCTTATTGAGACCCTCCTGAAGGAAGTATAAACCGACGAGGAATACGAAACAAATCCGGTGTTAAACCACGCTTTTGACACCAATCAATGTAAATACGCTATACTCGGTGGTATACTCTAGAAGTCACCGTTTTTTTTTGTTTTTTTTTAGCCTGAGACATTGTCTACACAACAAGACGAGAAAAAAACCCTTTTCCCTTAAAAGGTTGGGTTCAAGAACCAAATCGTCAAAGCCAGCCGACCCAATCTGGGCGGTGACCTGGTCCTTGAATCAGAAGATCCGGACACAGAGGGAGTCGGAATGGTTCCTTGACGACCATATTGTGACGCAGAATGTACCACTGTCAGCGTGGCCAAGCTGAGGCTACCCAAATGATTGGGAGACCTTCTTACTGAATGCGTTTAAGCAGACGTGGAATCAGTGGAAATGGTGGAAACACATATCCCAGTTGAAAGTGCCACGGTGCTGTCAGTGCATCGATTAGAATTGCTTGAGGGTCCTGAGTACGCGACCCGTAGAGAGGAAGATTATTATTGAGACGAGACGCCATCAGATCTACATCGGGCAACCCCCACCGGGCTACTAGAGTCAGAAACACCTCCTGGTGAAACTCCCACTCTCCCGGATGCATCGTGTGACGGCTTAAGAAATCCGCTTCCCAGTTCTCGATTTCTGGAATATGAATCGCGAATATGGCCAGGAACCAATGTTCCGCCCATGTGAGAGTCTGAGCGACTTCTTTCATTGCGGATCAGCTTCGAGTACCTACTTCCTTGTTTATGTAAGCAACTGCTGAGGCGCTGTCAGACTGAATCCGCACTGGATGACCTTGAACCATGGTTTGAATCCGGAGTAGTGCATACCGGATTGTCCGTAACTCCAAGATGCTGATCTGCAACTTTAACTCTTGACTGGTCCAGAGTCCCTGAAAGTGATGAGTCTGAAACACCGCCCCCCAACCTCTGAGGCCGGTGTTTGTGGTGACCATCACCCAAGACCAAATTGTGAACGGAACTACTTTGGTCAAATTGTATCTGTGAAACCCCCAGCGAAGCGACTGACGAGTCTGTACAGACACGCGGACCAACAGTAATTCAAGATGAGGCCCTGTCCGAGTCCAACAGTTGAGAATCTGAGTCTGAAAAGGGTCGAGTCTGAAACGTGGCATATGGAACTGCCTTGAAGGTTGCCACCATCTTGTCTCACTTGCATGCAACGGAGAACCGAAACCACCGGTAAATGTAGCCGTGTTCGAATTCTGGACTGTATGTCCTGAATCTTGTCCTGAGGAAGAACCACTTTTCTGGTTGTTGGTGTCGAATAAAAGTCCCAGAAACATCATCTTCCGGGAAGGAAGCAAAGATGACTTCAGACAATAAATTATTCATCCGAATGACCGCAGAGACTCCATAGCGAGACGCAAGTTCTGATGAAGAATCCACCCTGCCTTGATCAACAGATTACCCAAATACAGAATAATGTTGATTCCCTGCCTGAAACTGAAAATGTCAAGGCCGACCGCGAATCTCAGAAGAGATTGATGACCCGTCTAAATAGAAACAAGCAGATAGGCGTCTTACGTCCAATTAGGCCAAATATCCCTGTTTCCTTGGCGACAATAACCGAGAGGATGGATTCCATTTTGAACTTTTGGGTTGAAATGAACCCTCCAGTTTGTCCACGAGTAAAATCCCGACCTCTCTGCCGAGCGGGACCTAGAAGAATTACTTCATTTCGTAAGCAAAATGGCTGTTGCATGATGAAGAGCTCGACGTCCGAAGGAACCATTTGAAAGAGGTGTGATGAACACCCGATATGGGACTGGGTCCTCGTTTCGATAGGAACCACCCTTCTTTGAACTGTAGTAACCGAGTCTCAACCGTCACTGACTCCTCCGAGGATCGTGAACCGTCATGCAGTAGGTTTGTTGGCAGGTTTACGTCTACCTCTGAATGCCTCCCTTCGTGGGTATCCCCTGTATATGAAAGTATCGGAACCTTGTAGAATTCGGTTTCGGAGGAGCAACTGGAAGAAAGGGGTTCCAAACCCGAGACCAAAGAGACCGTCTTGTTGTCACGGTCAAGGCAGAAATACGGAATTGTAGTGCAGCAGGATCAACCAAGGCCTCACCCACATAAGTAAGAACCTTCTGAAATCTGTTCTGTTAATTGAATGGCTTCCGATGGATCGTCAGACTACCTTCCAGAGATGACCTGTGCTAGTCAGTCATCCGCGGCCTTGAGGACCCAAGCGCCAGCTAAAAGTGGTTGAAGAGAAACACCTGATAAAGAAAACAGATTTAGGCATTGCTTCCATCTGATCTTTCAACGTCACAGACTGTACAGAAGGAATAACCGTAGTTCCTGCTAAATTTGAAATGGGAACGTCTACCTTTTGGCCTGTTTCCCAAAATCTGATATCCTCTCTGTAAAAGGATATAGAAATTTTTTATGCCGTAGGGGATTGGAAACGAGAATCCGGCTTAAGTCAGGCTCCTTTAAAATATCCCTGTTATTAAGGTGACGGATGGAGTCTATCAGCAATCTAACAGCTGAGCTAGTAGAAAAGTCATCTTCCCAGACCGAAATCTCGCCCCACTCTGGGTCTACTTCCCCTTTTTATAAAAACTACACCTGAACATTGTTCTAGGTGCATGCAGACAGCACATGCGCTGTGTCAATCAGAACCCCCCAGAAAGTTATAGCGGCAACGGCTATGGCCGTTTTGTAGCAGAAGAACTGCCGGCAGAGTTTACAAACTTGTTTTGGGATTGAATTAAATTAGCAAGACATCTGCCCATATTTTAAGCCCACACCAGATGTCTCTGATCCAAGCAGACATAGACTGATCCGCGGAAACTCCCTGTTGGATCACCACAGATGCACCAGAGCATGAAGCACAGAGGGTATCAGCATCCGCTTTACCCTTAGCTAGCCTTGACTCATGACGTATTGACATAATTAAACTTTATTTTATTTATTTATTTATTTTCTTTAAACAAGTGCACTACAAACGAACTATAAGCTCAGAGTAATTTGTGCAAAAATTAAATCTGTTAACTCTCATTACAAGTGTAGAGTAACACTATGCCCCCAAAGTATACTTGCTGTTAGGTGTGTGCTGCACAGCGCCCCTTGTACTGTCTCCGTAGAAGATGGCGCCCGGTGCTTTGCAGACGCTGGCCGGGAGGGCGCGCAAGGCAGTGCAGGGCGGGAATCCGTCCTTTTGAAGTAAGCGCCGCGTCCCCCTGCTATAGCCGGAAGCCTGCGTCTCCTGCTCACTGCTACATCCAGCGGCTCTGATCGGGCAGTGGCACCCGCACACCGCTATATACAGCGGCTGTGTTCGGGTAGCGGCTTTGTTCGGGCAGCTGCTCCCGCGCACCGCTACATACAGCGGCTCTGTGCGGGCAGCCTCTAGCGATCCCCCGGAGAGTGACTCACCACTCTCTTCCCCTTTCCTTCAGTTAAATGTAACATTGCCCAGACTTTGTGAACCAGCAGTTACAGCCAGTGACAGTCTACTTATAGCTAGGGAAGGAGCACTGGCCCTCTAGTCTATAGAATGTCTGGTCAAAACACAGTGGAATATGGTACTGCACTCCAACGCTCACCTCCGAAGAGAGAGCGGAGGGGGAGGGGGGGGGGGGGGAAGAGGCACACAAGTATAAATACAAATATTCTATATTATATATTCTATATTATATAGGGAAGGATAGACCAATACTGTCAGACAGATTGTGTCTATCCTGTACCTCCTCACTGCCGACTTCTTAGGAACAGGAATCCAGCCCCAGTGACCGAAGTGTGGTGGCTTTCAGCGGCAGAACAGAGTGGGAATCTCTAGCTAACCCCACTCTAGTAGCACCTGTCACCTGTATACAGGGACTAGGCACTCCAAGTGATAAAATAATAAAATACCTAACTAAAATCTTCATGAGAGAAAAATCTGTGTCTGTACTCCACAGGCACAAAACTAAAACTGGGGTGCTGGCTGGGCAGGAAGGAGATGGGAGGGGTTAGAGGGGGGAGGGGTCAGTTCTTAATAGTTCTGTGCCAAACTCCACAACCACACACCTCTAACCCACAAGTAACTGCGCAGCGTCCCCCAGATGGATGAAAGAGAAATTTGATTTACCTGCTGTAGCTGTGGAAACCAGGTCCGTCAGCCCATCCCCAAACAAAACATCACCCTTATAGGGTAGTACTTCCATATGTTTTTTGGAATCCGCATCACCCGTCCATTGGCGAGTCCATAAGGATCTTCTCGCTGAGATAGACATGGCATTGGCCCTAGAAGCTAGCAATCCAATGTCCCTTTGAGCATCCCTCATAAATAAGACTGCGTCTTTTATATGGGCTAGAGTTAGGAATATAGTATCCTTATCCATAGTATCAAATTGATCTGTCAGCTCATCTGTCCAAGCTGCAATTGCGCTACACACCCATGCCGACGCAATCGTCGGTCTTAACACAGCACCCATATGAGAATAAATACCCTTTAAGGTAGTTTCTTGCCTGCGATGTGCAGGGTCCTTAAGGGCCGCTATGTCAGGAGACGGTAGCGCCACTTTTTTGGACAAGCGCGTTAGGGACTTGTCCACAGTGGGGGGTGATTCCCAAATTTCCCTGTCCTGCTTAGGGAAGGGGTATGCCATATAAATTCTTTTGGGGATCTGCGGTCTCTTATCCGGAGTCTCCCAAGCTTTTTCAAAGAACTCATTTAATTCATGCGATGTGGGAAAGTTAATAATCTGTTTCTTTTCCTTAAACATGTGTACCCTTGTGTCGGGGACCAAGGGTTCATCCACAATATGCAACCCATCCCTTATTGCCACAATCATACACTGAATGGTTTTAGTCACCCTAGGGTGCAATTTTACTTCGTCATAGTCGACACTGGAATCAGAATCCGTGTCGGTAGTAGTGTCTTGTGTTAAGGGACGCTTTTGAGACCCCGACGGGCCCTGTGTACATATATTATATGTAATGTGTGCAGTGTTTGCATGTAGTGTAGCAGTGTGTGTATGTACAGTGTGTGTGTGTATATATATATATATATATATATATATATATATAAAATCAGCAATCCCTAGCAAGCAGCGGCACTTGGAGACTGACACATGGATATTTGGAAAAATATTGTGTTTTAATCCATAATGGTGAACAAAACCATCATACATACATACATACATACACACACACACACACACACACACACACACTGCATTACTATACATATATATATACACTGCACACATTACATACATACACTGCTGCACACCATCCATATACATACATACATATAGCATACACTGCATTACTACACACCATACATACACTGCACACCATACCTCCCCCATCCACAGCACCCCCTACGCCCACCTCTCCCCCACCCGTGGCACCTCATGACCCCCTACCCCACTTGCGACACCCCTGCAACCGTCCCTCCCCCACCCACGGCACCCACGCAACCGCCCCTCCCCCACACGCGGTGGCTCCGGACTTCCACCCCCTGCACACCCACACCTGGCTCTCCCCCACCCGTCGCTTCAATGCAACCACCCCTCCCCCATCCACAGCACCCCCACAACTGCACCTACCCCATCCGAGTCTCCCCCGCACCCGCCACTCCCCCAACCACAGCACCTACTAGGTAATTCATCGTGCCCCCTGCATGCACTGTTTACGCCGTCACAAGGGGCTACAGCCCCTTAACCATCGCACGCCCTTTGTCCGTGCAATATTTAACCACTCACAGAATTATGATTGGAGGTAATACTCCATATAATCTAAATATTGCACAGTCCAAGGCCGTGCAAGGGTTAAGGAAGCGTAGCCCCTTGCGACGGTGTGAAGAGCGCCCGTAGGGCGCGTTGAGCCACCTAGTTATAGTATACTTCTCAGAAGCACTGTGTATACTGAGCAAGCTGGTGAAATAACAGTGTTTATGAGAAACTGTGCACACTATCACCCGTCAGGCAGAAGTTTTCGATGGAAGCATTTACCACCAGCAGTTTAATCAACTGCACAATATCACTGCCCTGCGCTAGCACTAAGAACTTAGGCTCAGATTTATCAAGCCTTGGAGAGTGATAAATTGCACAGTGATAAAGTACCAGCCAATCAGCTCCTAACTGCCATATTACAGGCTGTGTTTGAAAAATGACAGTTAGGAGCTGATTGGTTGGCACTTTATCACCGTGCACTTTATCACTCTCCAAAGCTTGATAAATCTGGGCCATAGTGTTTATATTCAACTGTAAAGTATGCTGGATGTAATTCTCAAACTGTCATTATTCTGTATTGTATTATTTAACCATACACCCTCCACAATCCAGCCACACACCACCCTAACCCTATCGCACACCCACCGCCCTCCCTCTGCACCCAACTAATTCAGTCAAACCATTAAAACACCAGCTACCCCACAAGACTACCCCCATAGCTTAAAGCCACTAATACGCCAATTCTAACTCCAACATCTGCTAACATAACACACGTCTACCCCCAACAAACACCCTAACACCACATCCACTTCACCTTGCCACACACATAAACAATTCACCCACCGCTACCACAAAAACACAATAGACGCACCCTCCAAACACACCCCAGATCCCACAACAACAGTTCACCATACTCCCTAAACCCCCACCCACCAACAACTTTGCAAACAGTAACCCTCACAGCTATGAACACAACCCTCCCACACCTACGACAACACACAACAAACCCTGCCACTACAATTACACCACAAAGCCTCACAAACACATCCATCTACCACCCAATCACAATATCAAACAACCACCTTTCAGAAAAACCTTGCACCTCAACGCACACTTCCACATCCCCCTAACCTACTCACCACCCACCCTCCCATGCACACACCACACGACCCTACACAAATCTCCCTATGCAGACATCCCTTAGCCATGGCACCTTGGCCCACCGTACCCCTTATCCCCACGCCTACAACTCCACCAAGTGCAACCTCCCCAATCCCCCTGCCACATACACCCACAACTCCAACACGCCCAACACCTCCTACCCCCTCCACCATCCTTCTGCCCACAGGGGCGTAGCCCCTTGCAACGGTGTGAAGAGCGCCCGTAGGGCGCGATGAATCACCTAGTATTGTATTATTTAACCATATTTTATACTAAGTCATGCACAGCGCTGCACAACATTCAGTAAACATATACTCTCTCTTCTCCAGGCCATGCTTTGCCAGCCTCGCCAATTCACCTTCACACTGACCAGCACAACTTTGCTGTTCACAGACTACAGTCACATACTGAAAAATACTGTGGAAGCTGGAAGATGAGCAACAGCTACTGTACCAGCACTACTTGTGCAGTATGGTGTATGTACTAACAACCTGTTTTATGTATAACTTCCCATTTACACATCTCTTGTACTGTATCGTATCTCTTGTTCTGTATGCCATTATCATAACCTAATGTTCTTCAGCTATACATCACCATTTCTGTTGTACCTTATTATGGATGTCATTTTTGGGTATGCTTCTATTCTGAAGGCTGCAGAAATTGAATTAATTTAGGGTACGTTGGTATTTAAAATAGGATTTTTGGTACTTCCTGTGACCAGATACGCCACGCTGCCCACGCCAAGCGATCACAGATTGGTTTGGGGTCTCAAGGGACCCGGGCCAATAGGGGATTCCTTCTTACCGTCAGTAACTGTCTGGTACGGACTCCACCCACTGTGCGGTGGGTAGGTATTTTGATACCGCCACCAGGATCCTTTAACGCGGCACATGGAAACACGTTTCTTTCTACCAAGTCTTCTACCAGCGGCATCTGATATTACTTGCTGCTGTGTATGCGTAGATACGCTGCTGCCACATCTCCAGATTGGCGTCAGTTGATCCCCGTTGGTTGCTGACCTGGATCAGGCCCTGCATAGTAGCTGGCAGAGGGTGGAGCTTGGGGACGTTGGGATCAACCCAGAATACACAGAGAACAGGTGTGTGTCGCATTTCTGTTGGGTCACAAGATTGAAATCAGTTGTCTTGAAGGCAAGATGTTTATTGCTCAAAACGTCTTAAAAAAGACTAAGGGGGTCATTCCGACCCGTTTGCACACAGCGGTTTATCACTGCGGTGCAAATGGGTGCAGAATGCGCATGCGCTGCGGCCGCAGTGCGCGTGTGCGACGTTGCCCGGCGACCGTTACGTCGCGTCTTGAGAAGAAAGCGGTCGCAGAGCGGACCGCAAAGAAGATGGACAGGAAGAAGGCGGACCTGGGCGTTTCCACAGCGTTTGCAGCCGTTTTCGGGGAGTGGATTGGAAAATGCAGGCATGTCCAGAACAACGGAGGGCGGATGTCTGACGTCAGAAGCAGCTTCAGCATCGCAGGGATCATTGCACAGGGTAAGTAGCTGCAGGGCTTTTTAAGTTCTGCTTGAAATTTTTTTAGCTTAGCAGGGCTGCATAAGCGATCGCAGCCCTGCTAAGCTAAAATACACTCCCCCATAGGCGTGGACTAGTTGATCGCAGCAGCAGCAAAAAGTTGCTGGCTGCGATCAACTCAGAATGATCACCTAAGTCAGTCACTAAAGAGGCTAGCGACCATTCACAGCATACAAGATTTTCACAGCAGATATTCTCCTCTCAGTCAGAACAGACTCATTGATTTATGGTTATTTCAGTCAGTTATTACAGTTCATTAAAGTTTTCAACCAAATCCATGCAGTGGAATGCCCAGAACAGGCTCCCTGTGTCAAGGTCCAACCGGGACCTCAATCCCCAGTATGTCTTCTGGGATCCAATGTTAACTTCACAAAGTGTTTTTTCCAAATCCATCTAGCAATAGGCCCAGAACAGGCACCATGGGGTCACAGTTCTTCCCAGTACATCCTGCCATGAGGTCCGACCGACCCCAACCCCCTAGCATGTCTTCTGGTATGCAATGTTTCCCCTCTGTGTAGTTTTCTTCCAAACACACCAAGTGGGAGGCTCAGAGCAGGCTGCCCGGTCAAAGGTCTGGCCAGCATACACCAACGAGAGGTCCGACCAGGAACCCAACCCCTTCGTTTGCCTTCTGGGATCCATTATTACCACTTTGTAAAATTTTCTTCCAAATTCATACAGTAAAAGGCCCAGAACAGGCTCCCTGGGTCACAGTTCTTCCCATCGCAACCTGCCATGATGTCCGACCAACCCCAACCCCCAGCATGTCCTCTGGTATGCAATGTTTACCCTCTTTGTAGTTTTCTTCCAAACACATACTGTGGCAGGCTCAGAACAGGCTCTGCCCAGGTCAAAGGTCTGGCCACCTTACACCAGTTAGTTTTTTTGGGGGGGGAATCCCGGGATTTTGGCTGGGATTGAATCCCAGTGACTTCGGGATTAGCCTACACTTTTTTCTTTTTTTAAAGCCACATTGACAATCTACAGCAGGCTCAGACGCTGCCGGGATCCCCCTGCCACTGGCTTTGCGCACTGTGACGTGATGACAGAAATCACACTGCGCAGCCTGACGCCAGCCCTTCGCGCCACCCGAAACTCACCTCACCGCATTGCCAGCAGCAAGAGGACCTACCCCCACATGGCCAGAGGATGGCTGCAGATATCTTGTTTGAAGCAAGTGAGACCAATGCCTCCCTTGTAGCTACTAGATTAGGTGCTCCACCGGAGATAAGAACCTTAATCAAACTCTTTTGGTACCCAGACTTCGGATTGGGAATCCTGGTCACAGGATCCCAATCAAACTTAAACTCCTCCTTGAACTACCTTCTCAATACATATACCAGTATTAGCAAGGGTAGATACAGCAGATGGCAAAAAAGACAAATTAAAAATGCTGCCACTGCTATGCGGAGACATCTCTATGTTTCTTTCCTTCCTAATTCTCAAATCAGGTGACCCACACCCCCGCAGTAGAAGCACAGGTGAAGCTGCCTGTGGCGGTGACGTTCAGCAGCAGGAAGCTTGAACCGTGGGTAACTTCGGAATTTATCATCAGGAGAAGAAAGCTTGGCTCCAAGAGACTCCGTAACAGGAGTTACTTTGAGCATAGTAAATCGTGAGGAGGTTTTCACTGAGTCGAGTGTACTTCAAAATATTTCTAGTATCAACTGAACTGGAAAGAAGATTTAGCAAATGTTCAAAAATATCATGAAGAAACTTCAGATGTTCAGGATTCACAGCAATATGAAACTGAGGAGACCGAGAACAATTGAGTGGGAAGGTCACACTCTCAGGAGACATTACGTTAATAGAATGTCCTTCGGTTTTGTTTGGAGTGGGTAACAGTAGATGAGACACTGGAGCAATGGCAGATGAGGCCGGCAGAACTGGAGCAACTGGACTAGGAGCAGTTGGAGTAAGTGCTGATTGCATCTGATCCAAACGACCTATGAGCTTGTGCAGATATTGCGAAACCTGTCCATGAGCAGTTTCCTGTTTTTCCAAGATTCAGCAGAACATTGGCCGTCGCTCCCTGATATTGATCTGTGTCCATCTGGGCTGGGCAAACTGTCACGACTTGTGACTGAAGCTTACCTGCGGATGGCTTCGGCACAGAATTTGTGGAAACTGGAACTGGAATGGAGCAAGGAGGTTGAATATAGCTCTTTTGCATGAATGGGTGGTGGCAGTGAAAACTAACTTGTAATGTTTAAACTAAAGGAACCTCTGGAAAGCTGTTGGGTGATTCTCCAAAAAGTGAACATAAAGTCCCGTGCGTCACACGCTTTTACATTTTTTTCCCCTTTTAAACTGGTCTGTTAAACTGTTGTTATATGAAAACTTAATTGCTTACTAGCAATGACTTACCCAATTTTTGAATTTGCGTAGCTGTCCCGTGAATCACGGAGAATCGCCCTTTTGCAATCGGTAGTTTTAGAGATGCTGGATCACTTGTGAAGAGCTTCCGAGCTGAACTGGATTAATACCGGACTGGAGTGCTGAACGGACTGAAACCGGGATGATGACACTTGGGATGAGACTTTGGTAAAACCAGACTGGAACCGGTGAGGCTTGTAAAACCGGACTGGAACCGGTAAGGCTTGCAGAATCAGACTGGAACCGGTAAGAGCCTGGTCAAGTGCATAGATGGTGACACAGTAACAGTAGGAAAATCCTCGGTGGTAGTAACAGTAGGCTGAGGTAAGACACTGGTTACAACTACTTTGGAGATTAAAGTCAGGTTCATGACAATAAAGGAGGCTGAAAGTACAAAACTCCTTGAAGGAAAGTTTAGACTTCAGGATTGTTACTTCCTCTGGAAAAACATCTCTAAGGGTAGATAATAGAACTTTTAAGCAGTAACTGAACTTGTGGTTTGAATAACCTGTTCTGAAAAACCTTTGGGGCATAAAATCATGGCCTCAATAGCCATGCCGCTTAATTCCACCAAAGTAAGCCTTGGTGAAAAAATGGTCCCTTGGAAGAGTCCAAGGAGAATCTATTGATAGACTGAGAACCATTCTCTTTGAGGCTAATATGGTGTCACCAGAATTACTTTTTGTGATCGTTAGGAGAACTTGTGGAATCATTTTTATAGGTGGAAACAGATACTCTAAATGAAAATTATACAGAATTGTCATGGCATCCACTACAATCAGCTGGGGATTTTGTGATTGAGCTCAGTGCAGAGGTAACTTGTGGTTTAACCTTGAAGCCATTAGCTCGACTTACAACTGACCCCACTTCTGCATCAGTTGTTTTGATGCAGTGACCACTCTCCTGGGTGGAGGGCATGACAGTTTAAGTAATCCACATGTTAGTTCTCCATTCCCGAGATGAACATTGCCGGTACATACTTTTCCACCCATCAGGTAATTTTGGTGTTTCGCCCTGGTGATTGATATGTACCTGAGCCCAAAGCTGATGTCTCTGAAGAACCTTCTGAGCACGATTGAGAGCCCTCAAAATTAATGCGATCTGTAGATGAAGGACTTTTTGCAGTACCTAGAATCTTCCGTAATTCATCAGGGGGTCGAGCTTTTAGTCATGCGGCTCCGACTCTATGGAACTCACTTCCCTGCACAGTGGGAGAGGCTCCAACTATAGAATCCTTCAGAAATAGACTCAAGACTTTCCTGTTTACTCAAGCATTCCCATAATACCCCTTTAGTATCTACATGCTTCTGTATTTTATGAAAAGCTGTTCTGTACCTCATTGTTTCTGTACTATATTATTCTATGTATCTGTTAAGCGCCTTGAGTCCTATTGGAGAAAGAGAGCTATATAAATAAAATTATTATTTAAATTGCTCTCAAGTCAAGAATATGGATAGGAAACCCTGGAAATGAAGATGGAATATTACAGCTCACCAACCCGAGTCTCATATCTGTTGTCAATACCGTCCATACAGTTATTGACAATGCAGACCACTAAGACAGATCCTTTATGTTCAACAACCACAGAAGAGAAATTTTGATCTATTAAGCTGGAACAACTGAACAATTAGAAGAGGATTCTTCTGATTCCATCTGACTAGTAATTGCCACTGAAGTATTCTGGATTGAAATCTACTGAATTGAACTGCAACAAAACGATACCATCTTTCCCAGTACTTTCATGCAGAGAAAACCAGAAACTCTGTCCTGAGACAGTAGCAGGAACGCTTGCTTTCTTAAAGCCCTTATTTTTATTTTTTTAATAAAACTCTGTAAGAGACCGTCCTGAACAGGCCTAGAAACATGAGCCTTTGTGATGGTACCATCTTGGATTTCTGAAAATTTCTGCATTACCTCCTGTAATCGGAACTTCAGAATATTTTCTGTTTTCACTGTTCTTTTTTCTCTAAGACATTTTTCCCTCATTAATCTTGCTTAAACTACCATTATCTTTGTGAAGATCAAGCGAAGATTTACAGCCTTCAAGATGAGGCTGGGATGTCCTGAATAATCTGACTTCAGAACTAAAAAGAAATAGAATATGTTTTCCTGTTCCTTTGGGACTGTAACCACTGCTCCTAAATCTTTTAGAGCCTAAATCGCCTCTAGAAGGTTTTGACGTGCCACCTAATTTTGGGAATTTGGCATCGTAAAGAAAAGTTGGGTAGAATACCCAAAATATCTAATACAGAACCCCTGCAGATTATATTTACAGCAATTTGATCAGATATGGAAGTCATACATTGGTTAACAACAAACACTACTGCAGAATATGGGTGGGGAGAGATTCAGGCATGCAGACTGTTTTTCGAGTGTCTTGGGAACTGGATAGCAGTTGTGGCCTGCCTGTCATCCTCTAATGACTTCCTCTGAAACTTGCCACAAATCCTCTATTCAGTATTCCTCTTCCACAAATAAAGCTTCGAAAGAAACGCAACTGTTAATCGACAGGTCTAGAACATCAAACACTTAATAACTTTTTCCTCCATTAGCGTCTGAAATTAGTGTCCACAGTTAGACCAAACAAAACAGAACCTGACAAATGAAGAGCATCTTGAGACTTTCATTCTACATCTGCCTCCCAACATTTGAGCCATAACGTACGCCTTGCTGATATAGCAAGAGCAGAAATTCTAAAAGGGCCGAGAGCAGTATATACATTACTGAATCTTCTAGATATGCTAATGCATCCTTTGTATGATCCAGTAAAGGTAACAATTCCGATTTACGGACACCTGACTGTAGTTTCTCTGTTCATTTCTCAGTCCATTTTTCTAATTATATTAGTCCATGTTGATGCTAAAATAATACTTAAGGCAGTACCAGAAAAAGCAAAAATTGACTTCAGAATAGCTTTGCATCTCCTGACAGCAGCATCTTTTAAGGATGTAGCGTTAGATAAAGGTATAATAGTAGATTTAGATTAATGTGCAGTGGAAGCATCAACCTATGAGGATCCCTCTCACTTTTGTATATCTTCTTTAGAAAATGGATAAACAGGAGAAAAACGTTTAGGAGGTAAGTTTACTAAGGTGCAAGTTTTTTTTAGAACTAGAGTTGTTGCTCATAGCAACCAATCAGATTCTACTTACCATGTATCTAGCTGCTTCTAGAAGATAATAGATAGAATCTGATTGGTTGCTATGGGCAACATCACCAATTGTAAGAAAAACTCCCACCTTAGTATCTATGGTATCTAATGCAGGTAAACACTAGAGAGATGTGTATCCGGACGATATGAAGGCCGACGTATGGTACCTGCGGCACACATGAGAACGATGTAATGCAGGACGGAATGATCCCTTGTTCCGTCCTTTATTACCTTGCACAGCTCCACATGTGATATCGTCTGGTTGGTCTGCAGCACGGGATCCGGTCTCTAGGTCGACCACTATTGGTCAACAGTAACTGGGTCGCCAGGTCAAAGGGTCGCCAGGAGTCGCTCACAAATTTTTTCTTTTTTTGAACCTTTTCATACTTAACGATCCACGTGGACTACAATTGGGAACTGTAACCAGTGCCGAGCGCAGCGGTAGCAGAGCGAGGCACCTTGCCCGAAGCATGGCGAGCGAACACGGTGCACTAATTGGGGTTCCCGTTCACTGTACAAAGATAACGACACCAAAAAAAAACATTAAAAAACTCATGTCGACCTTTTGACCAGTCAACCTAAAGACCCTGTCGACCTAGTTACTGTCAGCCAATAGTGGTCGACCTAGTTACTATCTACCTTCCATACCACACCCTGCAGCACAGCCAACCGAAAATATTGCTAACGACCACAGGAGTGCACAGATTAGCCATACACACTAAACGATCTGGCCAGAAAACGACATATCGGGCAGATGTAGCTCTAGTGTGTACCTGGCATACATTCTTCTAAAAAATAATTTTATACACACACACACACACACACACACACACACACACACACACACACACACACTACTGTGCAAAAGTTTTAGGCAGGTCTGGGAGAAAGTGCTGCAAAGTAAGAAATATTTTCAAAAATAGAAGTGTTAATAGTTTTTCTCTTACGTCCTAGAGGATGCTGGGGACTCCGTAAGGACCATGGGGTATAGACGGGCTCCGCAGGAGACATGGGCACTCTAAAGACTTTAGATGGGTGTGCACTGGCTCCTCCCTCTATGCCCCTCCTCCAGATCTCAGTTAGATCCTGTTCCCAGAGGCGACTGGATGCACTGCAGGGGAGCTCTACTGAGTTTTCTGTGTAAAAGAATTTTGCTAGGTTTTTTATTTTCAGGGAGCACTGCTGGCAACAGGCTCCCTGCATCGTGGGACTGAGGGGAGAGAAGCAGACCTACTTAAATGATAGGCTCTGCTTCTTAGGCTACTGGACACCATTAGCTCCAGAGGGTCGGAACACAGGTCTCACCCTCGCTGTTCGTCCCGGTCCTCCTCACAGAGCCGGAAGATAGAAGCCGGGTGAGTATAAGAAAACAGAAGACTTCAAAGGCGGCAGAAGACTTCAGCTCTTCACTGAGGTAACGCTGCGCGCCATTGCTCCCACATTCACACACTTGACGGCACTGTATGGGTGCAGGGCGCAGGGGGGGCGCACTGGGCAGCGATATTAAACCTTAAGGGACTGGCTGACATATATATATATACTGCGGAGGCAGTATATTACAGAAACCCCCGCCAGCATAAAGATTTGAGCGGGACCGAAGCCCGCCGTTGAGGGGGCGGAGCTTGATCCTCCAGCACTAACCAGCGCCATTTTCTCCCCAGCACGCTGCAGAGAAGCTGGCTCCCCGGACTCTCCCATGCTGAACACGGTTACAGAGGGCAAAAAAAAGAGGGGAGGGGGGCACATTTATTTGGCGCAGTGAGTGTATTACTAATATATATATATATATATATATATATATATATAAATAAATAAATAAATATAAGCGCTGTACTGAGTGGGATTCTATTCCAGTGTCCGGTGGCGCTGGGTGTGTGCTGGCATACTCTCTCTCTCTGTCTCTCCAAAGGGCCTTATTGGGGGGGTGGTCTTCTGTATGCCGAATGTCGAGATCCCGACGCACAGTATACCGGCATCGGAATCCCGACACCCGGCATACCGACAACTATTCTCCCTCGTGGGTCCACAAACCCCCCTGGAGGGAGAATAACGCGTGCCACCGTGCCCGCAGCGTGGCGAGCGCAGCGAGCCCGCAAGGGGCTCCTTTGCACTCGCCACGCTGTCGGTATGCCGGCAGTCGGGCTCCCGGCGCCGGTATGCTGGTCGCCGGGAGCCCGAGCGCCGGCATACCATACTACACCCTTATTGGGGGACTGTCTCCATATAGATATATCCCTGAGTGTGTGGGGGTGTCGGTACGTGTGTGTCGGCATGTCTGAAGCGGAAGGCTCATCTAAGGAGGAGGTAGAGCAGATGATTGTGGTGTCTCCGTCGGCGACGCCGACACCCGATTGGTTGGATATGTGGAATGTTTTAAATGCAAATGTGTCTTTATTACATCAGAGATTGGACAAAACAGAGTCCAGGGAAAAAACAGGGAGTCAATCCATGGCTTTGACTGTCACAGGGCCCTTCAGGGTCTCAGAAACGTCCCCTGTCCCACGTAAAAGACATTGGTACCGACACGGATTTTGACTCCAGTGTTGACTACGATGATGCGAGGTTACACCCAAGGGTGGCCAAAAGTATTCACTATATGATTATTGCAATAAAAGATGTTTTGCATATCACAGATGACCCCTCTGTCCCTGACACGAGGGTATGTATGTTTAAGGAAAAGAAACCTGAGGTAACCTTTCCCCCATCTCATGAGCTGAACGCTTTATTTGAAAAGGCTTGGGAAACTCCAGACAAGAAACTGCAGATTCCCAAGAGAATTCTTATGACGTACCCTTTCCCCGCGCAGGACACGTTACGGTGGGAATCCTCGCCCAGGGTAGACAAGGCTTTGACGCGCTTGTCCAAAAAGGTGGCGCTACAGTCTCCAGACACGGCAGCCCTCAAGTACCCTGCTGATCGCAGACAGGAAACTACCTTAAAATCAATTTATACAGATACGGGTGCCTTGCTCAGACCGGCAGTAGCGTCGGCATGGGTATGTAGCGTCGTAGCAGCATGGGCAGATAACTTGTCATCTGACATTGACACCCTAGATAGGGATAGCATTTTATTGACTTTGGGTCACATTAAAGACGCAGCCTTATATATGAGAGACGCTGCAAGAGAAGTTGGGCTGTTAGGTTCAAGAGCCAACGCCATGGCAATTTCTGCTAGGCGAGCCCTGTGGACCCGCCAATGGACGGGTGATGCCTACTCAAAGAGACATATGGAAACTTTGCCTTACAAGGGTGAGGTTTTATTTGGGGAGGGTCTCGCGGACCTGGTTTCCACAGCTACCGCAGGTAAATCTTCTTTTTTGCCTTATGTTCCCCCACAGCAAAAGAAAACACCACAATATCAGATGCAGTCCTTTCGGTCGCATAAGTCCAGAAGAGGTCGGGGCTCTTCCTTCCTCGTCAGAGGTAAGGGTAGAGGGAAAAGAATGCTGGCTACGGCTAGTTCCCAGGAACAGAAGTCCTCCCCGGCTTCTACTAAATCCACCGCATGACGCTGGGGCCCCACTGAGGGAGTCCGCACCGGTGGGGGCACGTCTTCGTCTCTTCAGCCAGGTCTGGGTTCTGTCAGACGTGGATCCTTGGGTGATGGAAATTGTATCCCAAAGCTACAAACTGGAATTCGAAGAAGTGCCTCCTCAACGATTTTTCAAGTCGGCTTTGCCAACTTCTCCCCCAGAGAGGGAAATAGTTTTAGCTGCAATTCAAAAGCTGTGTCAACAGCAAGTGATTATCAAGGTTCCCCTAGTCCAACAGGGGAAAGGGTACTATTCAACCCTGTTTGTGGTTCCAAAACCGGATGGCTCGGTCAGACCCATTCTGAATCTAAAATCCCTAAACCTGTACTTGAAAAAGTTCAAATTCAAGATGGAATCGCTCCGGGCAGTGATCTCCAGCCTGGAAGGGGGGGATTTTATGGTGTCACTAGACATAAAGGATGCATACCTTCATGTCCCCATATATCCTCCTCATCAGGCGTACCTGAGATTCGCTGTACAGGACTGTCATTACCAGTTTCAGAAGTTGCCGTTTGGGCTTTCCACGGCCCCCGAGGATTTTCACCAAGGTAATGGCGGAAATGATGGTGCTCCTGCGCAGGCAGGGAGTCACAATTATCCCGTACTTGGACGATCTCCTGATAAAAGCGAGATCGAGAGATCAATTGCTGAAAAGATTGTCGCTCTCCCTGAGAGTGCTGCAGCAGCACGGCTGGATTCTAAATCTACCAAAGTCACAGTTGATTCCAACGACTCGGCTATCATTCTTAGGCATGATTCTGGACACGGAACAAAAGAGGGTTTTTCTCCCAATGGAAAAAGCCCAGGAGCTCCAGAACATGGTCAGAGACCTGCTAAAACCAAAAAGAGTGTCAGTTCATCAATGCACTCGTGTACTGGGAAAAATGGTGGCGGCCTACGAGGCCATCCCCTTCGGCAGGTTCCATGCGAGGACATTTCAGTGGGACCTTCTGGACAAGTGGTCGGGGTCCCATCTACAAATAAATCAGAAAATAAGCCTGTCCCCCAGGGCCAGAGTGTCTCTCCTGTGGTGGCTGCAGAGTGCTCACCTTCTCGAGGGTCGCAGGTTCGGCATTCAAGACTGGGTTCTGGTGACCACGGACGCGAGCCTCTGAGGATGGGGAGCAGTCACACAAGGAAGAAATTTTCAGGGACTATGGTCAAGCAAGGAGGCTTGTCTACACATCAACGTACTGGAATTGAGGGCCATATACAACGGCCTACGACAAGCGGAGAATCTTCTTCGCAACCTAACGGTTCTAATTCAATCAGACTTCACAGCCGTGGCTCATGTAAACCGCCAAGGCGGGACAAGGAGCAGAGTGGCAATGGCGGAAGCCACCAGGATTCTTCGCTGGGCGGAAAATCACGTAAGCGCTCTGTCAGCAGTCTTCATTCCGGGAGTGGACAACTGGGAAGCAGACTTCCTCAGCAGACAATATCTCCATCCAGGAGAGTGGGGACTTCATCAAGAAGTTTTTGCAGAGATAACTGGTCATTGGGGACTTCCTCAAATAGACATGATGGCGTCACGCCTCAACAAGAAGCTTTGGAGGTATTGTGCCAGGTCAAGGGACCCTCAGGCAGTAGCGGTGGACGCCCTGGTGACACCATGGGTGTTTCAGTCGGTCTATGTGTTCCCCCCTCTTCCGCTCATCTCAAAAATATTGAGAATTATAAGACGAAAAAGAGTGCAGACAATACTCATTGTTCCAAATTGGCCTCGAAGGGCCTGGTATTCAGATCTTCAGGAAATGCTCACAGAAGATCCATGGCCTCTTCCTCTCAGGGAGGACCTGTTGCAGCAGGGGCCCTGCGTGTTCCAAGACTTACTGCGGTTACGTTTGATGGCATGGCGGTTGAACACCGAATCCTAGCTGGGAAAGGTATTCCGGAGGAAGTCATCCCTACTCTGATAAAGGCTAGGAAGGAGGTGACGGCGAAACATTATCACCGTATCTGGAGGAAGTATGTATCTTGGTGTGAAGCCAAGAATGCTCCTACGGAAGATTTCCATCTGGGCCGTTTTCTCCACTTTCTACAGACAGGAGTGGATATGGGCCTAAAGTTAGGCTCCATTAAGGTACAGATTTCGACCCTATCTATTTTCTTTCAGAAGGAATTGGCTTCTCTCCCAGAAGTCCAGACTTTTGTAAAGGGAGTGCTGCACATCCAGCCTCCTTTTGTGCCCCCAGTGGCACCATGGGACCTTAACGTGGTGTTACAGTTCCTAAAATCTCACTGGTTTGAACCTCTTCAAACGGAGGAATTAACATTTCTCACTTGGAAGGTGGTCATGTTGCTGGCCTTGGCATCGGCAAGGCGGGTGTCCGATTTGGCGGCTTTGTCTCACAAAAGCCCCTATCTGATTTTCCATGTGGATAAAGCGGAGTTGAGGACTCGTCCTCAATTTTTGCCTAAGGTGGTTTCATTGTTTCATATGAACCAACCTATTGTGGTGCCTGTGCCTACGGGTGACTTGGAGGATTCCAAGTCCCTTGATGTTGTCAGGGCCTAAAAAATGTATGTAGCCAGGACGGCTCGGGTTAGGAAAACAGAAGCACTGTTTGTACTGTATGCAGCCAACAAGGTTGGCGCTCCTGCTTCTAAGCAGACTATTGCTCGCTGGATCTGTAACACGATTCAGCAGGCTCATTCTACAGCTGGATTGCCGTTACCAAATTCGGTAAAGGCCCATTCCACTAGGAAGGTGGGCTCTTCTTGGGCGGCTGCCCGAGGCGTCTCGGCTTTACAGCTTTGCCGAGCAACTTGGTTGGGTTCAAACACTTTTGCAAAGTTCTACAAGTTTGATACCCTGGCTGATGAGGACCTTGTGTTTGCTCAATCGGTGCTGCAGAGTCATCCGCACTCTCCCGCCCGGTCTGCAGCTTTGGTATAATCCCCATGGTCCTTAAGGAGTCCCCAGCATCCTCTAGGACGTAAGAGAAAATAAGATTTTACTTACCGATAAATCTATTTCTCGTAGTCCGTAGTGGATGCTGGGACTCCGTCAGGACCATGGGGATTAGCGGCTCCGCAGGAGACAGGGCACAAAAATAAAGCTTTAGGATCAGGTGGTGTGCACTGGCTCCTCCCCCTATGACCCTCCTCCAAGCCTCAGTTAGGATACTGTGCCCGGACGAGCGTACACAATAAGGAAGGATTTTGAATCCCGGGTAAGACTCATACCAGCCACACCAATCACACCGTACAACTTGTGATCTGAACCCAGTTAACAGTATGACAAACGTAGGAGCCTCTGAACAGACGGCTCACAACAATAACAACCCGATTTTTTTGTAACAATAACTATGTACAAGTATTGCAGACAATCCGCACTTGGGATGGGCGCCCAGCATCCACTACGGACTACGAGAAATAGATGTATCGGTAAGTAAAATCTTATTTTCTCTGACGTCCTAGTGGATGCTGGGACTCCGTCAGGACCATGGGGATTATACCAAAGCTCCCAAACGGGCGGGAGAGTGCGGATGACTCTGCAGCACCGAATGAGAGAACTCCAGGTCCTCTTTAGCCAGGGTATCAAATTTGTAGAATTTTACAAACGTGTTCTCCCCCGACCACGTAGCTGCTCGGCAGAGTTGTAATGCCGAGACCCCTCGGGCAGCCGCCCAGGATGAGCCCACCTTCCTTGTGGAATGGGCCTTGACAGATTTAGGCTGTGGCAGTCCTGCCACAGAATGTGCAAGTTGAATTGTGCTACAAATCCAACGAGCAATCGTCTGCTTAGAAGCAGGAGCACCCAGCTTGTTGGGTGCATACAGTATAAACAGCGAGTCAGATTTTCTGACTCCAGCCGTCCTTGAAATATATATTTTCAATGCCCGGACAACGTCCAGCAACTTGGAATCCTCCAAATCGCTAGTAGCCGCAGGCACCACAATAGGCTGGTTCAGGTGAAACGCTGACACCACCTTAGGCAGAAACTGAGGACGCGTCCGCAGTTCTGCCCTGTCCGAATGGAAAATCAGATATGGGCTTTTATACGATAAAGCCGCCAATTCTGATACTCTCCTGGCTGAAGCCAGGGCCAGTAGCATGGTTACTTTCCACGTAAGATATTTCAAATCCACCGATTTGAGTGGCTCAAACCAATGGGATTTGAGAAAATCCAAAACTACATTAAGGTCCCACGGAGCCACTGGGGGCACAACCGGGGGCTGTATATGTAGTACTCCTTTTACAAAAGTCTGGACTTCAGGAACTGAAGCCAATTCTTTCTGGAAGAAAATCGACAGGGCCGAAATTTGAACCTTAATGGACCCCAATTTGAGGCCCATAGACAATCCTGTTTGCAGGAAATGTAGGAATCGACCCAGTTGAAATTCCTCCGTGGGGGCCTTCCTGGCCTCACACCACGCAACATATTTTCTCCAAATGCGGTGATAATGTTGTGCAGTCACCTCCTTCCTGGCTTTTACCAGTGTAGGAATGACCTCTTCCGGAATGCCTTTTTCCCTTAGAATTCGGCGTTCAACCGCCATGCCGTCAAACGCAGCCGCGGTAAGTCTTGGAATAGACACGGTCCCTGCTGAAGCAGGTCCCGTCTTAGAGGTAGAGGCCACGGATCTTCCGTGAGCATCTCCTGAAGTTCCGGGTACCAAGTTCTTCTTGGCCAATCCGGAGCCACGAGTATCGTTCTTACTCCCCTTTGCCGTATAATTCTCAGTACTTTTGGTATGAGAGGCAGAGGAGGAAACACATACACTGACTGGAACACCCACGGTGTTACCAGAGCGTCCACAGCTATTGCCTGAGGGTCTCTTGACCTGGCGCAATACCTGTCCAGTTTTTTGTTGAGGCGAGACGCCATCATATTCACCTTTGGTTTTTCCCAACGGTTCACAATCATGTGGAAGACTTCTGGATGAAGTCCCCACTCTCCCGGGTGTAGATCGTGTCTGCTGAGGAAGTCTGCTTCCCAGTTGTCCACTCCCGGAATGAACACTGCTGACAGTGCTATCACATGATCTTCCGCCCAGCGAAGAATCCTTGCAGCTTCTGCCATTGCTCTCCTGCTTCTTGTGCTGCCCTGTCTGTTTACGTGGGCGACTGCCGTGATGTTGTCCGACTGGATCAACACCGGCTGACCCTGAAGCAGGGGTTTTGCCAGGCTTAGAGCATTGTAAATCGCTCTTAGCTCCAGTATATTTATGTGAAGAGACATCTCCAGGCTTGACCATACTCCCTGGAAGTTTCTTCCCTGTGTGACCGCTCCCCAGCCTCTCAGACTGGCATCCGTGGTCACCAGGACCCAGTCCTGTATGCCGAATCTGCGGCCCTCTAACAGATGAGCACTCTGCAACCAGTTGGTTTTCATGATTTAGTCATCTAATTATACTCAGTCTGGTGCAGGGTAAATCCAGTTTTGCTACACTCTGCAACCACCACAGAAGAGACACCCTTGTCCGTGGCGATAAGGTTATCCGCTAATGCATCTGCAGATGCGATCCGGACCATTTGTCCAGCAGATCCCACTGAAAAGTTCGTGCGTGGAATCTGCCGAATGGAATCGCTTCGTAAGAAGCCACCATCTTTCCCAGGACTCTTGTGCATTGATGCACAGACACTTTTCCTGGTTTTAGGAGGTTCCTGACAAGTTCGGATAACTCCCTGGCTTTCTCCTCCGGAAGAAACACCTTTTTCTGAACCGTGTCCAGAATCATTCCCAGGAACAGCAGACGTGTCGTCGGGTTCAATTGAGATTTTGGAAAATTCAGAATCCACCCGTGCTGTTGCAGCACTACTTGGGTTAGTGCTACTACGTCTTCCAGCTGTTCTCTGGACCTTGCCCTTATCAGGAGATCGTCCAAGTAAGGGATAATTAATACGCCTTTTCTTCGCAGAAGAAACATCATCTCGGCCATTACCTTGGTAAAGACCCGAGGTGCCGTGGACAATCCAAACGGCATCGTCTGAAACTGATAATGACAGTTTTGCACCACGAACCTGAGGTACCCTTGGTGTGAAGGGCAAATTGGGACATGCAGGTAAGCATCCTTGATGTCCAGGGACACCATAAAGTCCCCTTCTTCCAGATTCGCTATCACTGCTCTGAGTGACTCCATCTTGAACTTGAATTTTTGTATGTACAGGTTCAAAGATTTCAGATTTAGAATAGGTCTTACCGAGCCGTCCGGCTTCGGTACCACAAATAGCGTGGAGTAATACCCCTTTCCCTGTTGTAGGAGGGGTACCTTGACTATCACCTGCTGAGAAAACAGCTTGTGAATGGCTTCCAATACCGTCGCCCTGTCTGAGGGAGACGTTGGCAAAGCAGACTTTAGGAACCGGCGAGGGGGAGACTTCTCGAATTCCAACCTGTAACCCTGAGATACTACCTGCAGGATCCATGGGTCCACCTGTGAGCAAGCCCACTGCGCGCTGAAATTCTTGAGTCGACCCCCCACCGCTCCTGAGTCCGCTTGTAAAGCCCCAGCGTCATGCTGAGGGCTTTGCAGAACCCGGGGAGGGCTTCTGTTCCTGGGAAGGAGCTGCTTGCTGCCCTCTCTTACCCTTTCCTCTGCCTCGGGGCAGATATGACTGTCCTTTTGCCCGCTTGTTCTTATAGGACCGAAAGGACTGCGGCTGAAAAGACGGTGTCTTTTTCTGTTGGGAGGGGGTCTGAGGTAAAAAGGTGGATTTCCCGGCAGTTGCCGTGGCCACCAGATCCGATAGACCCACGCCAAATAATTCCTCCCCTTTATACGGCAATACTTCCATATGCCGTTTGGAATCCGCATCACCTGACCACTGTCGCGTCCATAAACTTCTTCTGGCAGATATGGACATCGCACTTACTCTCGATGCCAGAGTGCAAATATCCCTCTGAGCATCTCGCATATAAAGAAAAGCATCCTTTAATTGCTCTAAAGTCAATAAAATACTGTCCCTATCCAGGGTATCAATATTTTCAGTCAGGGAATCCGACCAGACCACCCCAGCACTGCACATCCAGGCTGAGGCGATGGCTGGTCGCAGTATAACACCAGTATGTGTGTATATACTTTTTAGGGTAGTTTCCAGCCTCCTATCAGCTGGATCCTTGAGGGCGGCCGTATCAGGAGACGGTAACGCCACTTGTTTTGATAAGCGTGTGAGCGCCTTATCCACCCTAGGGGGTGTTTCCCAGCGCGCCCTAACCTCTGGCGGGAAAGGGTATAATGCCAATAACTTTTTTGAAATTAGCACTTTTCAATCTGGGTTAACCCACACTTCATCACATACATCATTCAATTCCTCTGATTCAGGAAAAACTACAGGTAGTTTTTTCACACCCCACATAATACCCCTTTTTGTGGTACTTGCAGTATCAGAGATATGTAAAGCCTCCTTCATTGCCGTGATCATATAACGTGTGGCCCTACTGGAAAATACGTTTGTTTCTTCACCGTCGACACTAGATTCAGTGTCCGTGTCTGGGTCTGTGTCGACCGACTGAGGTAAAGGGCGTTTTACAGCCCCTGACGGTGTCTGAGACGCCTGGGCAGGTACTAACTGGTTTGCCGGCCGTCTCATGTCGTCAACTGATTTTTGTAATGTGCTGACATTATCACGTAATTCCATAAACAAAGCCATCCATTCCGGTGTCGACTCCCTGGGGGGTGACATCACCATTACCGGCAATTGCTCTGCCTCCACACCAACATCGTCCTCATACATGTCGACACACACGTACCGACACACAGGGAATGCTCTATTGAAGACAGGACCCCACTAGCCCTTTGGGGAGACAGAGGGAGAGTTTGCCAGCACACACCCAAGCGCTATAATATATATGGGAACAACCCTATATAAGTGTTGTATCCTTATAGCAGCTTAAATATAGTAATATCGCCAAAAAAAGTGCCCCCCCTCTCTGTTTTACCCTGTTTCTGTAGTGCAGTGCAGGGGAGAGTCCTGGGAGCCTTCCTCACAGCGGAGCTGAGCAGGAAAATGGCGCTGTGTGCTGAGGAGAATAAGCCCCGCCCCCTATTTCGGCGGGCTCTTCTCCTGGAGTTTGTGAGATCTGGCAGGGGTTAAATACATCCATATAGCCTCAAGGGCTATATGTGATGTATTTTTAGCCATAAGAAAGGTATTATACATTGCTGCCCAGGGCGCCCCCCCAGCGCCCTGCACCCTCAGTGACCGCTGTGTGAAGTGTGCTGACAACAATGGCGCACAGCTGCAGTGCTGTGCGCTACCTCATGAAGACTGAAAAGTCTTCTGCCGCCTGTTTCTGGACCTCTTCAATCTTCGGCATCTGCAAGGGGGGTCGGTGGCGCGGCTCCGGGACCGGACTCCATGGCTGGGCCTGTGTTCGATCGCTCTGGAGCTAATGGTGTCCAGTAGCCTAAGAAGCCAATCCATCCTGCACGCAGGTGAGTTCACTTCTCTCCCCTAAGTCCCTCGATGCAGTGAGCCTGTTGCCAGCAGGACTCACTGAAAATAAAAAACCTAAAAACTTTTTCTAAGCAGCTCTTTAGGAGAGCCACCTAGATTGCACCCTGCTCGGACGGGCACAAAAACCTAACTGAGGCTTGGAGGAGGGTCATAGGGGGAGGAGCCAGTGCACACCACCTGATCCTAAAGCTTTATTTTTGTGCCCTGTCTCCTGCGGAGCCGCTAATCCCCATGGTCCTGACGGAGTCCCAGCATCCACTAGGACGTCAGAGAAAATAAGATTTTAAACCTACCGGTAAATCTTTTCTCCTAGTCCGTAGAGGATGCTGGGCGCTCGTCCCAGTGCGGACATATTTCTTCAAGGCTTGTATATAGTTATTGCTTACATAAGGGTTATGTTACAGTTAAGATCAGTCTTTGGCTGATGCTGTTTTGTTCATACTGTTAACTGGTTGCGTATACGTATTCCATGTTATACGGTGTGGATGGTGTGGGCTGGTATGAATCTTGCCCTTAGATTAACAAAAATCCTTTCCTCGTACTGTCAGTCTCCTCTGGGCACAGTTCTTTAACTGAGGTCTGGAGGAAGGGCATAGAGGGAGGAGCCAGTGCACACCCATCTAAAGTCTTTAGAGTGCCCATGTCTCCTGTGGAGCCCGTCTATACCCCATGGTCCTTACGGAGTCCCCAGCATCCTCTACGGACTAGGAGAAAAAGATTTACCGGTAGGTTTAAAATCTTATTATTTTTATCAACTGACAAAACGTAAAGTGAATGAACAAAAGAGAAATCTAAGTCACATCAATATTTGGTGTGATCATCCTTTTCCTTCAAAACAGCATCAATTCTTCTAGGTACACTTGTACAGTTTTTGCTCCAGTAGTACCATTATTATTACTACAAGGAGTGGCATATCTCATGGTAGCAGGTGATCCGCTCACCCTGTACGCAAGACCGACCAATTCGCTACGGCAGCCTGTGCGGTGTCTCTCCCCCCCCCCCCCCCCCCCCCACATACTTCTTCGGCTGCGTAATTTTCCTGGTGATACATTCAGAAAGATGGTCCTGCACAAGAGCTAGCTAAGACATGGGCACTGTACCAGTGGGTACCATAGGGAATATGTAAATCAGTGGTTCCCAAAACTTTTTTGAATCACAGCGTCCTAGAGTATCATAATTTTTCTCATGGCGCCCATGGGCCAAAAGTTTCTTATTGAGAAAAGTAGAAATAAATATTAAAATTTGTCAATTATGTTCATATGTCATCCTTAGGTTCAATTGTGTGGTGGGGGACAAGATTTTCTTCTGTTTGTCCACACATTTCATTATGGACAGCCACCCGCACTGGTTTTGCCTATTACATTGACCATAAATAATTTGAATTGGTCCTGGAGCACCAATGCATGGCACCCTTGCAAGTGTCCCAAGGCACCCTAGGGTGCCACGGCACACAGTTTGAGAACCACTGATAATAATATATATATATATATATATATATATATATATATATATATATATAAAACTCACACAAACTGCCATATGCTCCATCTCACACCAGAACTCTCCTATATATCTTACAATCTTCTATATGTGTGGGGTTGTGTATAACTTGTGCCAGAGTATTTTTTTTTTATTCATAGGACCAAAAAAGTGTTCAGCCAGGAATACATGAACTGGTCAGCCCCAGTCCCAGAGTGATATATTGGCTTTGTGGGTTGTATGAGAGGTCTTTGGGTCTTTTGCATTATTTTTTATGCTTTGAAGTAGTATACGGGAATATCTATATAAAAAAAATAAAAAATAAAAAACACCTCTCTTTTGAAATATTACTGGACATCATTTCTAAACTAATAAAAAAAATGTAAAAAAAATTACACAAGACCCAAAGAGGCTCTGGAATACAACCTCCAAACCCTCAATATAATACATGTCTCCATACACAACATGACAAAGTATTTAATATTAACATTGGTAATATTTATGTCACGCATTTAGGGAGGAAATCAACTGCCAGCGAATGCCTTCACCTGGCCGAAACAGCGAGCAGCTGCCGCACTTTACTGCGACAGGGTCTCATGCAAAAGTGTTCGCACATAGGTAGCGAGCACTCTTACGCAAATCGGGAATTCAGCCTAAGGGTACGAGAGGTCCTGATGTTGCCAGCATTTAAACGCCACTACAACAACAATTAGCACCCTTCAACCCAGAAATGAATTCCCCCCTTAGGGGCATATTCAATAGACTTGGTTTGCTGCAGACAGACTTATAGGCCCTACACACATGCCGATATTCTGAAAGATATGAACGATCTCGTTCATAAATGAACGAGAACTCGTTCATATCTTTCAGTGTGGAGACTCCAGCGATGAACGATGCGCGGCCCCGCGCTCGTTCATCGCTGATCTCCCGTCGGCTGTGCATGCAGGCCAATATGGACGATCTCGTCCATATTTGCCTGCACTTCAATGCAGCCGGGTGACGGGGGGAGTGAAGAAACTTCACTCCCCCCGTCACTGCCCCCCCGCCGCCGGGTTGCTCGTCGGCCGTATCGGCCGTCGGGCACCTCGGCGGCGCATCGCCGAGTGTGTAGGGCCCCTTACAGTAACACTCTTATAGGCCCTACACATTACGCGATGTGCCGCCAAGGTGCCCGACGGCCGATACGGCCGACCCGGCGGCGGGGGGGCAGTGACGGGGGGAGTGAAGTTTCTTCACTCCCCCCGTCACCCGGCTCCGTAGACGTGCAGGCAAATATGGACGATCTCGTGGTGACGGGGTGCAGATGCCGGCTTGTACACACTGCTGCAACGGCAACTTGAACACTTTGTCAATTCAGGCTGCCAAAACGGGCACTGACCACCTTAGCCAACCATTCCAGCGCCCATGGTGGCCAGCTCCTTATTGCAGAAGGCAGAATTACCAAAATTGTCAAAAGCCTGCACTAAACATGGGGTCTTTATTTATTTTTAATCAACACCCCACAATTACCAGTGGTCGCGGGGAAATGATGTACAAACATATGTAATACTGTACTGAACGTATCTGCCCCTCCTCCCTCCGTATGCAGCACGTGTAGACAGCATGTACTGCAGGATAGGCGTAGCACCAGCAGCTGCCATCGTCCTGTGGACACCCTGCCCGGGAGAAGCAGCAGCTTAGCCGGCTGCTACATCTCCCTGTCCCTGCGCCGTACCCGTGGGACAGCCGTCACATACACTGGCGGGGACGCGCACAGGGAGCCCCACAGCGGCAAAGGTCGCTGCAGGTAGCCGTTCCGCTAGTCCGTACCATTCCAGTTTTCCCTATCTACCCCGGGGCAGATACAGGGGGTGTGCGCTCAGAGAGCCTCGCGTCACCAACATCACATGCGACTATACGAGATAGCAATCATAACAATACAAGACAATAATATTTTCCCCACACTCCCTCCACTCCTGTGCTCTCTCGCTGACATCTGCACTCACCGACGCTACCGCTCTTTCCCAAGCGGAGGAGAAGAGACTGAAGAGTCTGAGAATAACTGTCCGGATGTGACTCCAACAAGATGGCGGCCGCGGGGAGGGGCGTGTTGTCATAGTGACAGGATAGCCAACGATGTCATCAGTCTGTACCCGCGAGGAGGGACTAGGTCAGGCACATTCCTGACAGCTGACTGTACCAGTATGGTTAATATTTTGCTGCTGGAGGCGGTCGTGACTATCGTGTGTCTCTTACATGACCGCGGCCATTTTGTGTGGGATATTATGTTGAGGAATTATCAAAGCTTGCCTTGGAGAGAGATGAAGTACCAACCAATGAGCACCTAACTGTTATGTTACAGGCTGCGTTTGAAAAATACCAGCAACTTATTGGGAGGTACTTTCTCTCCAAGTTTGATAAATCTCCCCTTCTGCATTGGCCACATAAGAATGCTAACCATTACACCAGGCATGTCCAAACTCTGAACTGTGGCTCTCCAGCTGTTGTAAAACTACACATCCCAGCATGCCCTGACACAGCTTTAGCATTCTCTGACAGCAAAACTGTGTCAGTGCATGCTGGGATATGTAGTTATACAACAGTTGGAGGGCCGCAGTTTGGACATGCTTGCATTACACCAATTGTGCTACAAGTAGAGCTTGTCCCTATTTACAAAAAAAAAATCTGACAGTTTTTTTTGTAAATATTTGTAATAATCTTTTATTCCTGAATATTGCCTTCATACATATCAAAAAAGCAACAGAAAACCATGGGTTCACCATCTTGTCTCACAGACACAAGTATTCTCTGATATGCAACTGGTTTGCTACAAATAAACTGGACGCTTTCTGTCCTTGCAAAAAAAGTTGTGACTCTAGTGTGGCCACTGAGGGTACAATCACACTCTCAGGTTCATATCTATTATTTTTTATTTTATTTTATAAATAATACATATTATTATGATATAAATAATTTCCTGTTGCACATGGTCTAGATCAGTGGTTTCCAAACTTTTTTGTATCACGGCGCCCTAGAATATCAGAATTTTTTTCACGGCACTCCTAGGCCAAAAATGTCTTATTGAGAAATTTAGAAAGAAATATTACATTAAGTAGATCGCGTTTATATGTCATCCTTAGGGTCAGTTGTGTGGTGAGGGACAAGATTTGCTTCTGTTTGGCCACATATTTTATGACTGGCAGCCACCAGCACTGGTTTTGCCTATTATATTCACCATCAATAATTTGAATTGATCCTGGACCACCAACCCGGGGCACCCCTGCAAGTGTCCCGAGGCACCCCAGGGAGCCACGGCACACAGTTCGGGAACCTCTGGTCTAGCTACAAATAACAGCAACAGTGAGAATGTTAGCGGCTGTGAACAGAATCCTCTCATTACCATTTCCAGTGTTTCCACACAAAAATAGGGAATGACAGGTGAAAAACAATTTAGGTTTAAAAACCAGACAGAAAATATGTGTGATTGTAACACATTCAAAAGTGTATTTGTTGAGTATGATAAACCTGTGACACAAAACCAGGGTTTATTAATAGTTTTTTTTACAAACACAGGGCCTAATTCATACTTACCTACTCTCCCGGAAGCTGCGGGAGGCTCCCGTTTTTTGGGGTAGCCCCCCGCACCCCCGGAAGAGGGGGCAGGTCTCCCGCATCCTGCTCGCACCCTAGTGATGCGAGCAGGATGGAGAGATTACCTCCCGCATTCGCGGGTCCGTTGGGTGGAGAAGGGGTTAAAATGACGCAAATTGCGTCATTTTAGCCCCGCCCCCTTCCCGCGGACCCGCGAATTGCGGCATTTCCCGATGTGGGGGCGTGGCTTGGTGATGTCACAATCCAGCCCCGCCCCCCGAAGACACCTGCAGCGTCTCCTCTCCGGGCTTCTCCCGGAAAGGAGAAATAAAATGTAGGTAAGTATGGCCTAATTCAGACCTGTTCGCGCCTCTGCGAATTTGCAGAGGTTTGCGATCAGATAATCGCCGCCTAGACAGGGTGAATACCCGCCTCATGCAAGTCTGCTTCTGCCGTGGGAAAATCTCTGCAAAGGCCGGTCATCTGCAAATCCGCTCACTCACCATCAAATGATTTTTTTCAGTCTGTGCGTAGCCCAGGACCTACTGCTACAGTGCGATGAGAACAGGCTGATTGGGGCCGAAGCTGACGTCACGCATCCTCCCTGAAAACGCTTGGGCACGTCTGCGTTTTTACTGACACTCCCAGAAAACGGGCAGTTACCACCCCCAAACGCCGGCAATCAACTTGTGTACGCCTATTGATCAAAATAGACTCTGGATGTTTTCGCAGTTTAACCTCGCGGGTGCACACTACGACCTGTATGCATGCGCAGTTGATCGATAATTGTCCACCTTGCAAATTTGCACAACATTGATCAGGTCTGAATCGGGCCCACAATTGCCAATGAATTCTCTCTTAAATACGCTGTTGTTTATTTGTTTTTTTCTGCCTGTCTCCCCCACCGATACTTTACCTTCATGTCCCACTGAGCAGTTTCAACCCAATATAGCAAGGAGCAAACCATGAAGACAGATCACACAGAAAGCAGGACAGGTACAAACGCAGAGAAATAAGAGATACGAACATTAAACTAGTGCATAGAGGGTCCTGCCCACAGTGTTTATGTTCTAGATCAGGCATTCCCAACCACGGTCCTCAAGGCACATCAACAGTGCAGGTTTTAGTGATATCCAGGCTTCAGCACAGATGGTTAAATCAAAATAACTGAGGTACTAATTAAAGCACCTGTGTTCAAGGCTGGATATCACTAAAACCTGCACTGTTGGTGTGACTTGAGGACCGCGGTTGGGAATGCCTGTTCTAGATTGAGAGGGGAATACAAAGACATGAGGTTGAGGGACATGAAGTGATGTGCGGAATGATATTTGGTAGTGTCAGTGGGAGTAATTTCAATGTGGAGAGATGTGTGATTATGGACAAGTAAGAGCGGCAGTAGATTTCATTGAAGTGCTGCTACCAAAATTATGAAATAAAGTCGGAAAGTCTGGGAGCTGAATTGGGACAATGTTGATAGCAGGACAAGACAAGATTGCAAAGTTTTACACGGGTAGCTTGAGTGATGTGAGGTACCAATACATAGATGGCAGCAGGTCGGATGATGGCACCAGGGCTAGGTACCCAATTCGTTGAGGTCTAAGAACATTAACTCCCATCACAGGTAGGATACATAAGGCCAAGTTCTAACATAAAACATGGCCACGTTCTGTCAGTTGTTTGCTGCCACTTCTAAAGAGAGGTGGACCCAGGATCAAAGCCTGTTATGGGCTCATAGCTCTTATGGGCAGTCTTGCCTTGGCTGCCCAAGACTGATCCTATGAGAGAGGTGAGGTGGCCAGGTATTGATAGAGGCTCCAGTGTATGGAGGCTTCAGATGATGTTACTGATGGATACGCCAAGAGGACAGCAGGCTAGTAGAGACTTACATTAGTTGTGGCTTTAAAATGGGAACCACATGAAATACCTTCAGTCAGCATGGGCCACCACTCAATGACCAGCAATATGTAGGGAAGTGTTACCACTCACTCCGCACACTACCTAGGCCGGTCAGGCTGAGAATGAGGTCCTGGGAAATGGTAAAGGGGAGAAAAAAAACGCAGAAAATACTTATTTACCAAAAGATGAGGTCCTAAAGTGGTAGAAGTTAGGAGTCTGAGGGTGCCCCTTGCATAGAGCGCCTGTTCCGATTATTTTTAATCTCAGTAAATCTTGGTAGTTCTAGCTGTGCAACTTGTTAAGGAAAGAAAACTCTTGTGTGGGCGCACTCTTGTTTACTTAATATTGTAAATTGTTATTCGTAAGATATTAAAACAAATGTTATTGATTCTCGCATAAAATTAGGTCTGTATCCAACAGCATGGGGACAAACTCATTACAAAGAGATTTAAAAACAAAGTGTGTTCAGGTTCATCTACGTAAATAATAGATTGAGAGAGGTGTGTAGACACAAGCAGTACCACACCTATGTGCTCCGAACCAGGACAAAAAGATATTGTATTAATGAGACCTAAAAAGGTCAGTCAATATTTCAGGAAAGCCTCATACATCGGATTAATGTTATCCTGGTTTCACAACCTATTGGTTGAGTATATCCACATGTGGGAGTCTCTGCCTCATATGCCATCCATGGTTCAATGTTTCCTAGGCCTCACTTATTGGTGGTTGGTAACCAGTTCGTAAGAAGAAAGAAAATATGGTGATCCTGCTGTTAGTGTTATGTCAGAGTTACTTGTTCGTGCTATCCTACTACACTTGGTATTCCCTGAAGGTCTCCCTTCCAGGTACTGACCTATCTCAACACCGTTTAGTTTCCAAGATCAGACGAGATTGGGCACGTACGGTGAGGTGTGGTAGTAAATAATCGATATATCTGTGACTCACTAATGTGAGTGCATGTTATTATGAGTGATAATAAATTTAAAGAAAATAAATTTGTTTTCAAGGGGAAAGAAAGGAAGTACTGAGACTAAGGTAAAATATAGGTTGTGGATCTGCTGTCCGCGTTAGACAGAGGGATGTCTGGTGTCCCTTACGGTGTCCAGTGGCCCCCTGAATCGCAGAAGGTAGAAAAGAATATGGTGATGAGAGAGAAAATTATGTTAATAATTTATGCAAACGGATATCAATGATGGAGTTTTAGATACTAACTAGTACCATATGTATTTTAATTGTTAGGTTGTTTTGTTGTGCAGGATGATGGTGAGGTCACACAGGACTCCTATGATACCAGGATGTGTAAATAAGACGTGATATACGAGTAGATATCAATATGTCATGCTCCTTATTAGAGGACTACTTCAGAATGTGCTGTATATTGTCAGGGTAAAATTCCCCCATCTACTTAACATGTAGCATATAACATGGGGTCTGTATTCCATCAAGGAGGGAACCTTAATGTGATATGCCTAATGTGCAATACGCCCAGAAGAGGTGATTGTTTGTAGCTGTCCAGTACAAGATTGTGCATCCGAGTAAAATACAATTTCTGTCTATGCCATCTTAAAAAATCCACAGGAATGTGGTCAATACTGGTGGCTAGAGAATTAATTACCAGACGTCCCTCCGTCTAACGCAGACAGCAGATCCACAAACTATATTTTACTTTGGTCTCAGTATTTCCTTTCTTTCCCCATGAAACCGAATTTCTTTTCTTTACATTTATTATCTCTCATAATAAGGTGTACTCTTATTAGTGAGTCACAGATATATGTCGACTATCTACTACCACACCTCACTGTACATGCCCAATCTTGTCTGATCTTGGAAACTAAACGGTGTGGGGCTTGGTCAGTACCTGTAAGGGAGACCTTCAGGGAATACCAAGTGCAGTGGGATAGTGTTATGAACTGAGTACCTGGAACTCAAGGAAGTGTGTGGCAGCCAGGGTGTTCCAGTACTCACGGGTGAAGCTGCTGCTAGTATGGATGATAGCATTAACTCCTACTCTACCCCTGACTCCATTACTCCTCCCAGTGGTCGATTGGTGTCTGCAGAGCATGTCTCCGCCTTTAGCAGCTGCGTTTGAATGGGCGAATTAGGTCCACCCAGACTCCGATACTACCCCAGGTCTTATGAGGAAACAAGGCACCAACCGAGACTTTGAGTGAGTAAGGGAAAGGCTAACTAAAACCTGCGACACTAAATATACGAGTGATTGTGAAAGCAACAATGCTCTAAGATGTTATAAGCAAATAAACAGTGAGAGCAACAATGTTCAAGGATGTTATATACAGAAATGCAAGCAAGCAATGTCTGTGTGGAAACCTGAACACAAGGCTGGCTGGATCTGGTCCAGTAATCAATCAAGCAAGGTCTCCGGGTCACGGGCACAACACAGGCTGACAGAATCTCCTACGAGCTGACAGGTTCACACTGAAGCAGGAACTATCATCAGCGTTTTGGTAGTGACCAGGAAGGGTGCTGCACCAATCACCGCAGAAACCCCTAATTACAAAATACTGTGCAGCTGCCCTGCTGCACGTCCCTGTACAACAGCTAAGTACTTAGTTTCCCAGCAACGGGGAATGCCGTCAGGCTCCGGCGTCCCCGTTGCCAGGGATCCAGCGGCTCTCAGTAACACTAACAGCAGGATCATCATCTTTTCTTTCTTCTTACTAACTGGTTACCTGACCAGGTTTGGATTAATCAACCACCAATAAGTGTAGCCTAGATAACATTGAATCATGGATGGCATATGAGGCAGAGACTCCCACATGTGGCTATACTCTACCAATAGGTTGTGAAACCAGGATAACGTTAATCCGATGTATGAGGCTTTCCTGAAATACTGACTGACCATTTTAGGTCTCATTAATACAATAGATGTGGGACTGCTTGTGTCTACACACCTCTCTCAATCTATAATTTACGTAGATGAACCTGAACACACTTTGTTTTTAAATCTCTTCGTTTGTAATGAGTTTGTCCCCATGCTGTTGGATACAGACCTAATTTTATGCGAGAAACAATAAAAGTTATGTTTTAATATCTTACGAAGAACAATTTACAATATTAAGTAAACAAGTTTGCACCCACACAAGAGTGCCCTTTCCTCAGGGCCGTCTTTTCGTATGGGCTCAATGGGCTCTTGCCCAAGGGCCCAGGAGTATAAGGGCCCGTGACTGATAGCTGAGGGTCCCCTCTTTCCAGGGGTACAAGATTTTTGAAAATCGGCCTTGGGGAACCGGAGATATCCAACGTGAAAGCAGTGGTCCCCATCCGAGCCTGTTAATTGCTCTTCCCAGCCAGATATCTCAGGTTCTGTCTGACACAGAGTTTTTCTGAGGGTATAATCCAAAAGCTAGGATTCTCCCCTTTTGCTGGACACTGGCAACTTGTCTCTACTGCGCCCAAAACCAGAGATATCAGCCTTCCAGCAGCTGGTCCCTGCTCCAGCTCCACACGCCTGGTATACAGTTTTATATATTCATTGGAGGATTGCTCTGGCTCCTGACCTCTGATCCCCAAGTCCCTAGAACTTTCTGAAAGGTGGGACTCTCTAGTTTTTTTATCCCATTTGAAGCTGAGAAATATATTTTCAGGATTTTGAGATATCTGCAGTCAAGGAAGCTGCCCTCCCACCAGAGAATGATGACTATTAAGCCCACTCCACTATCCACCCCATCCCTGCGTATTAAACATCCCCTACCACCCCGGAAGTCATGTACCAGGGCGCCTTCATTCAGCCCAATGCCCTCTTCTACAGTTTAGTGTTCTCCCTCCCACCCCATCTGTGCAGTAAAGGAGAAATTAGTAGAAATTACTGCTCCAGGTCCTACATGCTGAGCGGAAGATAGAACACCCCCTACCGCCCGCGGGACATCAAAGCTGCCGCTGATAGCACACCCCATCCCTACCGCTGGAGGATGGGTAGGAGGCCCAATACATTGCTGTGCCCAGGGGCCTACACTGCCGTTAAGACGGTCCTGCCTTTCCTTAACAAGTTGCACTATTTTCAGACTCAGGGCGCACCACCAGCGGACATATCTAGGGATCAACCCCTTGCTAACCATCCAATTATGGTTTATATTCATTCTCTCTAAATTATAATCAATCTTGACTTGTGCGGAATTGCAAACCCTTACCCGCTATACAGTTCTAGCTGCCCAGTTGTCCCAATGGATCGAGGAGTAAGCATACACCTTGAGGATACTGAGAGGTCCATCTAAGCACAGCAGTGCAAAACATAATGATGTCCTCTGTAAAAGAGGTCCACTGATGGCAGTAACGCACAGTATGCATATTATTAAGTTCCGAGGGGATAATTGCAGCTGTATTGTGATTAAATATTAATGGCATAGTCTTCAAGTGGGGCTCCCCTTTAAGAATCACCAATAATAAGAAATGTTTGAGAGATCATGAAAATGATGCCACTTTTATTTTAGATGCTTTAGGATAATCCATACGGTAAATTGTTTAATGGATTTAGCGCATGCACTGTGCACTAGTCCAGATTGGATTGGGATATAGAAAAAACCTTGATGATACCGGAGATAACAAGCTCCATCTGAAATATCTAATGTTGTTCCACCTTGATAATGTCAAGAGATTGTTTTGCCAAGTGTATTCCTGTCTGCCAAGAGACGTGGTTTGTCTGAACATTTTTCTTGTTTTGCTAATTAATTAGACCAAGCTGCGGTCAGTACTCTTCCTACCTTAATGCTCGGTCCCGGGATAATAGTTGCAATCATTAATTGTCCATATATGCTGTAAAAAGATGGGCTAATATCAGTGAGGGGCTTATAGTGAGGAAAATACGCTAATGACCATTTACTAACTAATCCCATTAATCTCTTCAATTAAGCACTTGCAAATGTAGTTTAGAGTTTACCCAAAATACTATTCCTTGTCTGATCTACATGAACTGTGTTAGATGTGTGTATCATTATAAATTTAGACACATACAGTACCATAGAAGATATCCTATATGTGGGACGTATGATCAAGTAGTATATGCTTAAATAAACATAGCAAATCATAGGGCAATGGGGGTAATTCTGAGTTGATCGCAGCAGCCAGAAAGTTAGCAATTGGGCAAAACCATGTGCACTGCAGGGGAGGCAGATATAATATTTGCAGAGAGAGATAGATTTGGGTGGGTTATTTTATTTCTGTGCAGGGTCAATACTGGCTGCTTTATTTTTACACTGCAAATTAGACTGCAGATTGAACACACCCCACCCAAATCTAACTCTCTCTATACATGTTATATCTGCCCCTCCCTGCAGTGCACATGGTTTTGCCCAATTGCTAAAAAATTTCCTGCTGCGATCAACTTGGAATTACCCCCAATGATACTTAAACCAGGAAGGATTGCATGCAGATGTGTCTTCATTTGAGATCCTATATTTATATGTTTGTTAATATAATTGACAATGTTAAAGTATAATCTTAAACATAATATAAAACAGTGCGATAAAGAAGGGTACAATACATCATCAAAATTCTTTTCGTCTGAATATAAATGTGTGTGTGGGAAAGTGTGTATGGGCACAGTATGCATGTATTTCACAAATGCATTCTAGTATACAGTCCACGTAAAAACACTTAGCATAGTATCACAATCATTACTATAAGCAGTGGAATATCTATCATGGGTGCAAGAAGGGTAGTGTATATGGGCCCAGGTGGTACGCACATCCTGCACCCCAGACAGACCAATTCACCACTATAGCTGCCTGTGTGATGCCCCCCCCCCCCCCCCCGCCCGCCCTCCCCATAAAAATCTTTTGCCAGTGCCTTCTTTCTGGTGCTACATGGGGAAAGGTGGCTCCACACACAACTTAGCACTGAGTAATACTGTGCCGCCAGTCAGGGCCGGTTCTGGGGCTTCTGGCGCCCCGGGCAGCATTAGGGGGCGTGGCTTCATACAGGGGGCGTGGTCATTTACCCCCCCTGGTACAGACTGAAATTATGCGCGGTGCGCGATGACGTCATCGCACACCGCACATCAAAGGTCCTCTCCACGAAGGGAAACTAGACGCGTAGCGTCTAGTTCCCTTCGTGGAGAGGACCTTGGCTGTGCGGTGCGCGATGACGTCATCGCGCACCGCACAGTAAAGGACCTCTAAACGAAGAGAAACTAGACGCGTACGCGTCTAGTTTCCCTTCCCAGCGGCCAGCGGCAGCAGGGGAACAGCGGGCAGCGGGGGCCGGGGGGCACACAGCAGCAGCGGATCTTGCCCTGGTGCGGCGCCCTCCGGATGGCGCCATGCGCCCTCCGGAAGGCGGCGCCCCGGGCAAAAGTCCTGCTTGCCCATGGCAAGATCCGCTACTGCCGCCAGTAACATGCTGGGCAGTGACTGCTGGACGGTGAGAATGGCCCTTAAAATGCCCCTGACGTATCACTAGCTTTCTAAATGAATGTCCACATAAATTTACTGTAAGATGGTCTCCCTGGATTTCTTACCATGAAGCTCACTCATCACTAATACCCCTTTTCCACTAGCTCAAAAACACAGGTAAATGCATGTTTTTTGCTAGTGGAAAAGGGTCCCCCAGCAAAAACCCAGATCAAGTGACCCGTGAATCCTACCCGGGTAGCTACCTGGGTAGGACACGGGAATGATCCGGGTAGGGTTGTAGTGTAAACAGAAGCTGTGTCGATGCAACACAGCTCCCGTTTGCACTGTATGGAAGGGTGGCGCTGGGAGATCATGTGATCTCCCAGCGTAGCCCCTGCCGAGTCACTAGCAGCGTCACCAAAACGGCATGGGTTCCAGGATGATCTTGTTGCACTGCTGTATTTCTTGACAAAGGCCCAGCAAGGGCACACAGTGGGGTACATTTACTAACATTCGTAATTTCCGAAAATAGGTCAAAGTTCAATCACGAATGACATCGACAGTGTAAAACTGCAACTTTTTGAATTTATTACGATGGATTTACTAAGCTGTCGTATTCGTGTTTTTCTTTTCTTCCGATGTCGATGTCATTCGTTTTTTTTTACCCAATTTTACGGCAGTGATTAGCAAAACACTGCCGTTTTTTTTTACAATCAATCTCGGCCGGATCTGTGTGATCCGTGCTGGGGTTCTTTTTATTTTTTATTTTTAATTAAACAATGTAAAATCCCCAAAAAAAATGCGTGGGGTCCCCCCTCCTAAGCATAACCAGCCTCGGGCTCTTTGAGCCGATCCTGGTTGCAGAAATATGGGGAAAAAAATGACAGGGGTTCCCCCATATTTAAGCAACCAGCATCGGGCTCTGCGCCTGGTCCTGGTCCCAAAAATACGGGGGACAAAAAGAGTAGGGGTCCCCCGTATTTTTAAAACCAGCACCGGGCTCCACTAGCTGGACAGATAATGCCACAGCCGGGGGTCACTTTTATATAGTGCCCTGCGGCCGTGGCATCAAAAATCCAACTAGTCACCCCTGGCCGGGGTACCCTGGGGGAGTGGGAACCCCTTCAATCAAGGGGTCCCCCCCCCCCAGCCACCCAAGGGCCAGGGGTGAAGCCCGAGGCTGTCCCCCCCCATCCAATGGGCTGCGGATGGGAGGGCTGATAGCCTTTGTTGTAAAATAAAAGATATTGTTTTTAGTAGCAGTACTACAAGTCCCAGCAAGCCTCCCCCGCATGCTGGTACTTGGAGAACCACAAGTACCAGCATGCGGCGGAAAAACGGGCCCGCTGGTACCTGTAGTACTACCACTAAAAAAATACCCAAAAAAACACAAGACACACACACCGTGAAAGTATAATTTTATTACATACATACACACAAACATACATACTTACCTTATGTTCCCACGCAGGTCGGTCCTCTTCTCCAGTAGAATCCAAGGGGTACCTGTTGAATAAATTCTACTCACGAGATCCAGGGGTCCAGGCTCCTCGGCAAATCCAGGGATAATCCACGTACTTGAATAAAACAAAAAAACGGTTGCCCGACCACGAACTGAAAGGTGACCCATGTTTGCACATGGGTCACCTTCCCACGAATGCCAGAAACCCACTTTGCCTTCTGGCTAAGTGGGTTTCTTCAGCCAATCAGGGAGTGCCACGTTGTAGCACTCTCCTGATCAGCTGTGTGCTGCTGTCCTCACTGACAGGCAGCACGCGGCAGTGTTACAATGTAGCGCCTATGCGCTACATTGTAACCAATGATGGGAACTTTCTGCTCAGCGGTGACGTCACTTTAGGTCAACCGCAGGGCAGAAAGTTCCCATCATTGGTTACAATGTAGCGCATAGGCGCTACATTGTAACACTGCCGTGTGCCGCCTGTCAGTGAGGACAGGAGCACACAGCTGATCAGGAGAGTGCTACAACGTGGCACTCCCTGATTGGCTGAAGAAACCCACTTAGCCAGAAGGCAAAGTGGGTTTCTGGCATTCGTGGAAAGGTGACCCATGTGCAAACATGGGTCACCTTTCAGTTCGTGGTCGGGCAACCGTTTTTTTGTTTTATTCAAGTACGTGGATTATCCCTGGATTTGCCGAGGAGCCTGGACCCCTGGATCTCGTGAGTAGAATTTATTCAACAGGTACCCCTTGGATTCTACTGGAGAAGAGGACCGACCTGCGTGGGAACTTAAGGTAAGTATGTATGTATGTGTGTATGTATGTAATAAAATTATACTTTCACGGTGTGTGTGTCTTGTGTTTTTTTGGGTATTTTTTTAGTGGTAGTACTACAGGTACCAGCGGGCCCGTTTTTCCGCCGCATGCTGGTACTTGTGGTTCTCCAAGTACCAGCATGCGGGGGAGGCTTGCTGGGACTTGTAGTACTGCTACTAAAAACAATATCTTTTATTTTACAACAAAGGCTATCAGCCCTCCCATCCGCAGCCCATTGGATGGGGGGGGACAGCCTCGGGCTTCACCCCTGGCCCTTGGGTGGCTGGGGGGGGGACCCCTTGATTGAAGGGGTTCCCACTCCCCCAGGGTACCCCGGCCAGGGGTGACTAGTTGGATTTTTGATGCCACGGCCGCAGGGCGCTGTATAAAAGTGACCCCCGGCTGTGGCATTATCTGTCCAGCTAGTGGAGCCCGGTGCTGGTTTTAAAAATACGGGGGACCCCTACTCTTTTTGTCCCCCGTATTTTTGGGACCAGGACCAGGCGCAGAGCCCGATGCTGGTTGCTTAAATATGGGGGAACCCCTGTCATTTTTTTCACCATATTTCTGCAACCAGGATCGGCTCAAAGAGCCCGAGGCTGGTTATGCTTAGGAGGGGGAACCCCACGCAATTTTTTTTTAAAAAATAAGCACTTTCCCACCCCTTCCCACTGATATACATGCACGGATCTCATGGATCCGTGCATGCCTATCCAATCACGAATAAAAAAAAAAGTTCTGTTTTTTTTTAGCACTTTTTTACGAGTTGAAATTTTTCACGGCAGTGTTTGTTCTTTTTTGGCTTTGCACTTCTTAGTAAATGACCGAGATTCATACTTAAACAGCCGCGTTTTGACCGATGGTGTATTCATTCGTAATTTTTTACCTGAACTTGCAAAAAATTACGAATGCCCTCATCACTGCCGTGATTAGTGTTTAGTAAATGACCGAGATTAACCGAGATGACACTTTGAAGAAAAAACGGCATCTCGGTCAAAATCGGGAGCTTAGTAAATATACCCCAGTGTTGTGCAAAAGTTTTAGGTAGGTGTGGAAAAAGTGCTGTAAAGTAAGAGAGCTTTTAAAACTAGAAGTGTTAATTTTTAACAATTAACAAAATGCAAATTGAATGAATAGAAGAGAGATCTATCAAGTCAATATTTGGTGTGACCACCCATTGCCCTAAAAACAGCATCATTTCTTCTAGGTACACTTGCACACAGTTTTTGAAGGAACTCTGCAGGGAGGTTGTTCCAAACATAAATACAGTAAATGGAGACTTCTCATATGTATATAGGAGCTTATGTTGGTTTGCATATACCGTATATACTCGAGTATAAGCCGACTTTTTCAGCACTTTTTTTTGTGCTGAAAAAGCCCCCTCGGGTTATACTCGAGTCATTGTGAAGGAGGGACATGGAGGGCACAGCGCACGCCTCTCCTGTGTCCCTCCTGCGTCTCCGGTGGCAGCATCAGCTCTATTAAATGAAGTACCCGTTCGTGAGCTCTGATTGGCTCACCAACCGGCACTTCATTTAACAGACCCGCCACGGCCGCCAGAGACGCAGGAGGGACACAAGAGAGGCGCGCTGTGCCCTCCATGTCCCTCCTTCACAAAACAGCGCGGGAGCTGCGGAGGGTAAGTTATACCTGCACTGGGGGAGCATATTTGGCACTTGGGGGGGGGGGCATATGTGGCACTGAGGGGGCATATCTGGCAGGATGAGGGCATATCTGGCACTGTGGGGGCATATCTGGCACTGTGAGGGCATATCGGACACTGTGGGGGCATATCTGGTAGTGTGGGGGCATATCTGGCACTATGAGGGCATATCTGGCACTGTGGGGGAATATCTGGCAGTATGAGGGCATATCTGGCACTGGGGGCATATTTGGCACTATGAGGGCATATCTGGCACTATGAGGGCATATCTGGCACTGTGGGGGCATATCTGGCACTGTGGGGGCATATCTGGCAGTATGAGGGCTGTGTACGGCTAGAGATGCATTTCCCACCCTAGGCGTATACTCGAGTCAATAAGTTTTCCCAGGTTTTCGTGGTAAAATTAGGTGCCTCGGCTTATATTTGGGTCGACTTATACTCGAGTATATACGGTATATAAATTTCACATTGGCTCGGCATTTCTCTTTGAACCACTTTAGGTAGCATATTAACATTTGCTGTATGTTTGGGGTCGTTGTCCTGCTGCATAATACATTTGGAGCCAATCAGACGCCTCCCCATATTGCATGATGTATAAAGCACTGAAACATTGCTAAATAATATGCTACCTAATGTGGTTTAAAGAGAAAGACTGTGATTGCCGCACCAATGTGAAATTTATATATATACAAATCAACTTATGATCCTATATGCGTATGAGAAGTCTCCATTTATTTATACTATGCAGTATATCATACAAATCTCCATGTATGTGGGGTCGGTATAATTTACACCAAAGTACTCTTGATCCATAGGACCGAAAATGGTCAGCCAGAAATACATGAACTGGTCAACCACAGTCTTAGGGCCAGATGTACTAAACCTTGAAAAGTGATAGAGTGGAGATTGATAAAGTTCCAGCCAACCAGCTCCAAACTGTCATTTTTCAAACAGGGCCTGTGACATGGCAGTTAGGAGCTGATAATTTATCACTCTCAACTTTATCACTTTTTAAGACTTAGTACATCTGACCCCATAAAGCAATAGATAAGTGTGGGGGCTGTATTATTCCAGACCTTTTTTGAGTCTTGTGCAAGTTGTACCCAGTGGTAACTCATTAAGCACTTTTATTTTGAAATATTCCTAGGCACAATCTCAAAACAGTAAAAAATTCACAAGCCCCAAAGAAGCTATGGAATAAAACCTCCAAACTCATCGGAAAAAAAACATTTATCACAAATCTCCATTTACAGCATCACAAAGTGGATTTAATTATTGATGATGTTTATGGCTCACATTCAGTAATATCTTATATCTTTAGCTTTCTGTACAGTTTGCGGGATGAAAATTGTAATATTTCATACCTTCGGAGTTTCCAGTGTTGTCTTTTTAATGTGGGATAATGTATTCCAGTAGTTTTGCTTAATGTGAAGATTAGTAATGTTGCATTCCAAGGTTTCATGAAATGTAGAAATTGATCTTCAAAACCTTTTTTGATAAACTTGGCTCTGCAAAATTCTCGAAGAAATCTTCTAACTGGCAGGGCCGGTTCTTGGCCTTGTGGCGCCCCGGGCAAAGTATAGGGGCGTGGCTTCAAATGGGGACGTGGTCAGTTACTGTTAGGATCTCCTGCTCTGTGCTGCCACGTCACCATGGCAACCGGGAGGCAAGTGTTAGTGAAGTAACCTGAGCGCAGCTGATACTCCGGTCCGGGTTTTTACTGTGCAGTGGTTACAGGCTCTGTGCACGGCAGGGAATCCGGCGCTGGTTTTGTGCTCACAGTCTGTGAGGTCTGAGTGGGGCGTGGACAGCACCTGCTATATAAACCATCCTCTGAGGCTAGGCAAATGCTGCTGAATCTTTGTTTGTCAGTTCCAGAGAGTTAGCTAGTACTGTGTGACTTTGTATTTACTTGTTGCTTACTGCAAATAGGCCTTGGGATTTGGTACTTCATTCTGCCAATCCGGACCTAACAGTAAGACTGGAGTCAGTTGTTTAACCTGCTGGGGTTCTTTTGCTATTCTGTGAACCCAGCAGGTTTGCGGCTGTACTCTCAGACCTGCTTGCTTTATCCTTCCTCACTGTGCAGGGCGTCCAGGTGTCAGTTTAGTGGCAGTAAGCTGAACCTGGGCCCTGCAAGTGGGGGTTAGGATTGTGGATACTCTCTTTGTGTCTATATTTCCATCTCTGACCAAGGAGTTTATTCCCACACCCGTTGGTAACCCTTTGGGGTTTTTTCTGTTGCTCTTAGCAACATCATTTCGGGTGCTCCACATGTTAAATCACTACATCTCGCTTCATTCCATCTGAGCATTCCTGACACTAGGGAGACACCCAGTTCCTGAGCCTTTGGGCTTCCCCGTTCACTTTGTGTTTATTAGTTTTTCCATCACCTCCTGTGTATGTTATATTATACTGTCTGTGAGTTCGTTTGCTTCGCATCCCTCTCTGTTCATACACCGGTATACTCCTGTTAGTACAGGTGTGCATAACAGTTACACCCCCATTTATGCCCCCTGTAGCGACGCTGAAAGAAAAAAGAAAAGAAAAAAAAGTATATTTACCATCCCCGTTCCTGATCCAGACCGCTGCAGACCTCCTCCGCCGGTGGCGCCGCTCTTCTCCTCTCCTCTCCTCGATCTATGGGAGAGACGTTATTACATCTCTCCCATAGAACAGCATAGACACTAGAGGTCAATTATGACCCCTAGTGTCTGTGCCACTATGCTGTGCGGTGCGCGATGACGTCATTGCGCACCGCACAACTAAGGTCCTCTCAATGAAGGGAAACTAGACGCTATGCGTCTGGTTCCCTTGAAAGCGGGAGGGGGGGCACAGCGGGGCACTGCGGGGGGCACAGTGGCGGATCTTGCCCTGGTGCGGCGCCCTCCAGATGGCGCCGGCGCCCTCCGGAAGGCGGCGCCCCGGGCAAAAGTACCGCTTGCCCATGGCAAGATCAGCCACTGCCAACTGGGGCTGTGGGGGTTTAGAATAACACCGGGAATGATTATGGTTAATGTGCACCCTTAAGGCGGTTTCCTATTAAGTGCGATGGTTTTCCACATGGTAATACTAACAGGCTTTTTAGCCTGATAACACTATCTGGCTATCCAATTCCAGCCATTTTTACAGTGTGGTAAATCACCTGTTATTGGCCGACATGGGATCCATTATAACATCGCAGACCCATGTGTTTCCATCCAAAACCGGGTCTCCTGGGGCTAGTTATCGGGGATTATGCATCGAGTGCCTAAAGTAATCCTCGATAACTGCTATTTTATGGGCCCAGTAAGATAGCCCTGGGGAATCCTTTTTTTTTTTTTGCTGAGGTAACTAACTGCAACTAATAGAATACTGCCCTTAGGCCCTCATTCCGAGTTGATCGCTCGCTGCCGATTTTCGCTGCGCAGCAATCAGGAGAAAAAAACAGCATTTCTGCGCATGTGCATGGTACGCAGCACGCATGTCCTAAATTCTTTCACACAAAACTTTGTAGTTTTACACAAGCTCGAGCGACGCTTTTCAGTCGCTCGAGTGTTCGTTGTTTGATTGACAGGAAGTGGGTGTTTCTGGGCGGCAACTCAGCGTTATCAGGGAGTGTGCTAAAAAACGCAGGCGTGCCAGGTAAAAATGCAGGAGTGGCTGGAGAAACGGGGGAGTGGCTGGCCGAACTCAGGGCGTGTTTGTGATGTCAAACCAGGAACTAAACAGATTGCAGTCATCGCAAGCTAGGAGTAAGTTCCGAGACACTCTGAAACTGCATGAATTTTTTTAGTAGCAGAACTGCTAACCTTTCGTTCGCACTTCTGCTAAACTAAGATACACTACCAGAAGGCGGCGGCCTAGCGTGTGCACTGCTACTAAAAGCAGCTAGCGATGATCAACTCGGAATGAGGCTTTTCCACATTATTTGGGATCCAAAATGTAAGTCTTTAAAACTACAAGGTTATGTATGTGATACTCCAATAACAACTGCAATGTACTGTATACCGTATGCACTTAGGACCGGATTCAGTATCGTACGCCATGTGATATTCACACAAACAATGTGGCATTTATTGCAAATGACGCACCATGCATACATCTCGATTTTGTTCCTACAGAGTCGCGGAACAAATTTAGATTGACGGTAGAAGAAATGTAAGAGGCGTTACTGGACGGTGACTGGGAGGAAAATGGGTATTGGCTAAAAAAGATAAACTGAGATGTTGCATCTTATGGGCGCGCTGAAGGCATGTGGTGGACATGTCGGTGAAAGCGGCTGCATACAGAGACACTGAACCGCTGGCACATAGGAGGCTATGCTCAACATCGGCTAGTGCAAGTTTCCATGGTGCGAATGATTGTGCACCAAGGGGTGTTTTGGTATCTACAGATGGTGCATAGGAGGCCATGCTCCGATAGAGAACCTGCACCTGCTATTGGGCTAGCGTAAATTTCCATGGTGCGAATGATTGGGCACCAAGGGGTGTTTCAGTATCTACAGATGGTGCATAGGAGGCCATGCTCCAATAGAGAACCTTCACCTGCTATTGTGCTAGTGTAAGTTTCCATGGTGCGAATGATTGTGCACCAAGGGGTGTTTCAGTATCTACAGATGGTACATAAGAGGCCATGCTCCGATACAGAACCTGCACCTGCTATTGGGCTAATGTAAGTTTCCATGGTGCGATTGATTGTGCACCAAGGGGTGTTTCAGTAGCTACAGATGGTGCATAGGAGGCCATGCTCCGATAGAGAACCTGCACCTATTGGGCTAGTGTAAGTTTCCATGGTGCGATTGATTGAGGTGTTTCAGCTAACAGTGGGAGTCTCAGGCTTTGCACATTTGGGGGCACGGATGTACACCACTGAAAGGACATTGTAGCGCATAGCTGAAAGACAAAGATGCAACCCCTTATTGCAGGTCAATGTCTATTGTTAAAGGTTACTGTCAAAATATACAAAAATATCCATTTCTTATTATTGAAGGGGACTTTAATATGCTGTTCTCTCTTACTTTGATAAACAGGTTTGGATTCACTCTCTCAGTAAGGTAATTTGTTAGTTAAGTTATATTCTCTTTTTAATGTATGGAAAGTTCAACATCCAAAGACTGAACTTTCCACGTTACAGGCTCCTCCACAGATCACACTCCAGCATTCCTTATTTTTTTTTTTCTTAATGCATCTATACAGAGCTGCCTCAGAAAGACCACCTATCTCACATCATCTACGGAGGTGCCACTTCTTCTTGCCAATTGTAGTGCTAGACGTTGTCGTTGGGAGATTGAATATCTACTGAAACATAAAATGACAGTATTATAATTTGACCTCTTCAATTTGACAGTGTTTTACAAGTAATGACAGTTCAGTTAAAGTACAATACTTCTTTGGGAAGCTCACAGCGGATTAATTAGGGAGAGTACTTCTCTCATTCTAGGAAAATGAAGACGGACCAGCAGAGACTAAGGGCCAGATGCATCATCGCTTGGAAAGTGATAAAATGAAGAGTGAAAGAGTACCAGCCAATCAGCTCCTAACTGGCATTTTTCAAGCACAGCATGTGACATGGTAGTTAGGAGCTGATTGGCTGGCACATTTTCACTCTCCATTTTATCACTCTCCAAGCGATGATGCATCTAGCCCTATATCACAGACTCCCTTTCCATTCTTGAAACAATGGCCCTCATTCCGAGTTGATCGGTCGCAATGCGAATGTAGCAGAGTTACACACGCTAAGCCGCCGCCTACTGGGAGTGAATCTTAGCTTCTTAAAAGTGCGACCGAAGTAATCGCAATATTGCGATCACAAACCTCGTAGCAGTTTTAGAGTAGCTTCAGACTTACTCGGCATCTGCGATCAGTTCAGTGCTTGTCGTTCCTGGTTGACGTCACAAACACACCCAGCGTTCGCCCAGGCACTCCCACCGTTTCTCCGGCCACTCCTGCGTTTTTTCCGGAAACGGTAGCGTTTCCAGCCACACGCCCCTAAAACGCCGTGCATCCGCCCAGTAACACCCATTTCCTGTCAATCACATTACGATCGCCGGAGCGATGAAAAAGCCGTGAGTAAAAATACTATCTTCATAGCAAAGATACTTGGCGCAGTCGCAGTGCGAATATTGCGCATGCGCACTAAGCGAAATATCACTGCGATGCGATGAAAAATACCGAGCGAACAACTCGGAATGAGGGCCAATGGTTCTCATTGCTAGCTCAAAGACTTAGCCATAGAAAAAATATCTTCTGTACATTCATTTGTAGCAGGCGTGGTCCTAAGCTTCCTCTCCACATGGAATAGGTATATAGTTATTAAAATGAGCATTACTTACAAATGATGGGTCTGATTCTGAGTTCAAGGCAATGGCGATATTGGGTGGTCTTTAGTATGCCGACTGACGGGATCCCGGCGCACAGTATACCGGCGCAGGAATCCCGACAGCCGGCATACCGACACTTATTCTCCCTCGTTGGGGTCCATGATCCCCCTGGAGGGAGAATAAACACTGTGCCTGTGCCTGTAGCGAGCGTGGCGATATTGACCAATAGGGTTGATGTTTTTCACTGTGCATGCATCTAGGTTACTAAAAGTCGCACATCCATGCATCCAACAGTGATTACACACAGAGAGTTGCAACAGCCATTGAGACACACAATCTCAGAAATGCCTGGGCTGTGAATGGGTGGTGTCTATTCAGCCGCAAGGAGCAGCCATGGTCTGATGGCCGTGTTTTGGGAATGGAGTAGACATGTCGCCAGGGGCGTATCTACGGAGGAGGGGACCCATGTGCAGTGTCCGCGTGTGGGCCCCCTCCTCCTCCGTAGCCGGCAGCGCAGTTAGTGCTCTGAGCACTAGAGATACTCTGGCACTGTGCCAGAGACAACAGCGCTTGTCTAGGTGTCCGGGAAAATGGCGTGGCAGCCATTTTTCCGGAGACCCGCACAAGCGCTTTAGACTTTGGCACAGTGCCAGATTGTCTCTAGTGCTCAGAGCACTAACTGCGCTGCCGGCTACGGAGGAGGAGGGGGCCCACACGCGGAGACGCCGATGGACACCAGAAAGGTAAGTATAGACGAAATAGGTGCGTTGTGGGCCCCCTCTGAACCCAGGGGCCCGTGTGCACACACTGGATCCACTATAGATACGCCACTGCATGTCGCATAACTGGTTGCGAACTCAGATTCATAAGAGGTCATACTCTGATAGAGGATTTAGTACCGAGCATGGGGTAGGTACAAGTTTGATGGTGCATCTAAAGATCTACTAAGTGCGATTGTGGTGTCTGAAAAAGCACAAAGTGGGCGTCTGAGTCCGAGTCAGACGCAGGGTTATACACCAGGGGGTGGCTGACACTAGCATTAGCATAAAGTTGCAGACACCACTACAGCAAAAGACGCTACAGTATCCGCAGCATCATGCAACAGAATCAGCCCCTATATCTTTTTGCAGCCATGTCAAATAAAGAACTTTGAGGTCTATGTACTAAGCCTTGGAGAGAAATTAAGTGGACAGAGACAAAGTACCAGCCATCCAGCTCTTAACAGCATGGCAGTTAGGAGCTGATTGGGTGGTACTTTATCTCAGACCACTTCATGGGGCTAATTCAGACCTGATCACTGCTGTGCGTTTTATTGACCTCTAGTGTCTGTGCGGCGTTGCTATGGGAGAGACGTCATGACGTCTCTCCCATAGAGATGATCGGGTGCCGTGAAGCGGGCGCCGGAGCGGGCGGCCAGACGGAGCTGCGGCCAGACGGAGCTGCGGCCAGACGGAGCGGGTGGACAGACTGAGCGGAGCAACGCAGCAGCAGAAGAAGACGTCGGGAAGCAGGAGCAGGGCAGTGGTAAGCATTGTTTTAGTGTGTGTTTGTAAGCGGCAATGGGGGCACAGTAACAGGGGGCAAAGAAAGGGGGCACAACAACTACTGGGGGCAAAGATAGGGGGCACAACTACTGAGGGCAAAGAAAGAGGGGTCATAACTACTGGGGGCAATGAAAGAGGGGGCACAACTACTGGGGGCAAAGAAAGAGGGGTCATAACTACTGGGGGCAATGAAAGAGGTGGCACAACTACAGGGGGCAAAGAAAGAGAGGGCATAACTACTGGGGGCAATGAAAGAGGGGGCACAACTACTGGGGGGCAAAGCAACGGGGGCATGTTTTTATCTGGCACTGTGGGGAGATATCTGTCACTGGGGGTATATGTGGCACTGGGGGCACAACACTAGCAACAAGCATTACCCCCTGGCAACAAGCATAACACTTACCGCATGAAACCCCTGGCAACGAGCATGACACCCTCAGCATGAAAACCCCTGGCACCGTGCATTTCCCACCCTAGGCTTATACTCGAGTCCGTAATTTTCCCAGTTTTTTGTGGTAAAATTAGGTGGCTCGGCTTATATTCGGGTCGACTTATACTCGAGTATATACAGTACTTGTTACTACCGTATCTGAGGAACTGTGCTGCTATTATTACACTGTGGATTCTACTGCTGAGCATTGGTTCTTTCACCTAACTGCCGTTGTGATTATTGAACTGTGTGCACAATAAAGAACTTTACTTTTTACACCTCTGTCATCATGGTCACGCATACGGGCGTCTGTGCTAAGGGTACCTTGTATGTCCAGGAATGCCATATGGCCACCGGCCAGGTTCACATACACATCAGCGTGACAACACAGGGGTAAGCTCTGTCTGTGTGTTTCCTCTGGATGCTCCAGCTTCCATCCATTTCCCAAAAACATACTAATACTGTACGGTAATTGGCTGCTGACAAAAACAATTACCCTAAGGTGTGTGTGGGAAGAATGTAGACTGCAGACATCAGTTTGGGAGGGACTGATCTAAATAATTAATTATTAACTGTTTAAACACTTTTATCAGACGTGTCCTCAGTGTTGTTGTATCATGGGTGGTCATTCCGACTTGTTCGCTCGGTAATTTTCTTTGCATCGCATCGATTTTCCGCTAATTGCGCATGCGCAATGTTCGCACTGCGATTGCGCCAAGTAAATTTGCTATGAAGATTGGTATTATACTCACGGCATTACAAGGTTTTTTCTTCGTTCTGGTGATCGTAATGTGATTGACAGGAAGTGGGTGTTTCTGGGCGGAAACTGGCCGTTTTATGGGAGTGTGTGAAAAAACGCTACCGTTTCTGGGAAAAACGCGGGAGTGTCTGGGCGAACGCTGGGTGTGTTTGTGACGTCAAACCAGGAACGACAAGCACTGAACTGATCACACTGGCAGAGTAAGTCTCGAGCTACTCAGAAACTGCACAGAGAAGTCTTTTCGCAATATTGCGAATCTTTCGTTCGCAATTTTGATAAGCTAAGATTCACTCCCAGTAGGCGGCGGCTTATCGTGTGCAAAGCTGCTAAAAGCAGCTTGCGAGCGAACAACTCGGAATGAGGGCCATGGTTGGAATGTTACATTATGGAAGAAACAGAAACCTCAAACTCCTCTGGCTCTGAGGGGGAAAAAAAACCTGGAACAATTATGAAATGGAGAACATGACTACTAGAGATGAGCGCCTGAAATTTTTCGGGTTTTGTGTTTTGGTTTTGGGTTCGGTTCCGCGGCCGTGTTTTGGGTTCGAACGCGTTTTGGCAAAACCTCACCGAATTTTTTTTGTCGGATTCGGGTGTGTTTTGGATTCGGGTGTTTTTTTCCAAAAACACTAAAAAACAGCTTAAATCATAGAATTTGGGGGTCATTTTGATCCCAAAGTATTATTAACCTCAAAAACCATAATTTACACTCATTTTCAGTCTATTCTGAATACCTCACACCTCACAATATTATTTTTAGTCCTAAAATTTGCACCGAGGTCGCTGTGTGAGTAAGATAAGCGACCCTAGTGGCCGACACAAACACCGGGCCCATCTAGGAGTGGCACTGCAGTGTCACGCAGGATGTCCCTTCCAAAAAACCCTCCCCAAACAGCACATGACGCAAAGAAAAAAAGAGGCGCAATGAGGTAGCTGTGTGAGTAAGATAAGCGACCCTAGTGGCCGACACAAACACCGGGCCCATCTAGGAGTGGCACTGCAGTGTCACGCAGGATGTCCCTTCCAAAAAACCCTCCCCAAACAGCACATGACGCAAAGAAAAAAAGAGGCGCAATGAGGTAGCTGACTGTGTGAGTAAGATAAGCGACCCTAGTGGCCGACACAAACACCGGGCCCATCTAGGAGTGGCACTGCAGTGTCACGCAGGATGGCCCTTCCAAAAAACCCTCCCCAAACAGCACATGACGCAAAGAAAAAAAGAGGCGCAATGAGGTAGCTGTGTGAGTAAGATTAGCGACCCTAGTGGCCGACACAAACACCGGGCCCATCTAGGAGTGGCACTGCAGTGTCACGCAGGATGGCCCTTCCAAAAAACCCTCCCCAAACAGCACATGACGCAAAGAAAAAAAGAGGCGCAATGAGGTAGCTGTGTGAGTAAGATTAGCGACCCTAGTGGCCGACACAAACACCGGGCCCATCTAGGAGTGGCACTGCAGTGTCACGCAGGATGGCCCTTTCAAAAAACCCTCCCCAAACAGCACATGACGCAAAGAAAAAAAGAGGCGCAATGAGGTAGCTGACTGTGTGAGTAAGATTAGCGACCCTAGTGGCCGACACAAACACCGGGCCCATCTAGGAGTGGCACTGCAGTGTCACGCAGGATGTCCCTTCCAAAAAACCCTCCCCAAACAGCACATGACGCAAAGAAAAAAAGAGGCGCAATGAGGTAGCTGACTGTGTGAGTAAGATTAGCGACCCTAGTGGCCGACACAAACACCGGGCACATCTAGGAGTGGCACTGCAGTGTCACGCAGGATGTCCCTTCCAAAAAACCCTCCCCAAACAGCACATGACGCAAAGAAAAAAAGAGGCGCAATGAGGTAGCTGACTGTGTGAGTAAGATTAGCGACCCTAGTGGCCGACACAAACACCGGGCCCATCTAGGAGTGGCACTGCAGTGTCACGCAGGATGTCCCTTCCAAAAAACCCTCCCCAATCAGCACATGATGCAAAGAAAAAGAAAAGAAAAAAGAGGTGCAAGATGGAATTGTCCTTGGGCCCTCCCACCCACCCTTATGTTGTATAAACAAAACAGGACATGCACACTTTAACCAACCCATCATTTCAGTGACAGGGTCTGCCACACGACTGTGACTGATATGACGGGTTGGTTTGGACCCCCCCCAAAAAAGAAGCAATTAATCTCTCCTTGCACAAACTGGCTCTACAGAGGCAAGATGTCCACCTCATCTTCACCCTCCGATATATCACCGTGTACATCCCCCTCCTCACAGATTATCAATTCGTCCCCACTGGAATCCACCATCTCAGCTCCCTGTGTACTTTGTGGAGGCAATTGCTGCTGGTCAATGTCTCCGCGGAGGAATTGATTATAATTCATTTTAATGAACATCATCTTCTCCACATTTTCTGGATGTAACCTCGTACGCCGATTGCTGACAAGGTGAGCGGCGGCACTAAACACTCTTTCGGAGTACACACTTGTGGGAGGGCAACTTAGGTAGAATAAAGCCAGTTTGTGCAAGGGCCTCCAAATTGCCTCTTTTTCCTGCCAGTATAAGTACGGACTGTGTGACGTGCCTACTTGGATGCGGTCACTCATATAATCCTCCACCATTCTATCAATGTTGAGAGAATCATATGCAGTGACAGTAGACGACATGTCCGTAATCATTGTCAGGTCCTTCAGTCCAGACCAGATGTCAGCATCAGCAGTCGCTCCAGACTGCCCTGCATCACCGCCAGCGGGTGGGCTCGGAATTCTGAGCCTTTTCCTCGCACCCCCAGTTGCGGGAGAATGTGAAGGAGGAGATGTTGACAGGTCGCGTTCCGCTTGACTTGACAATTTTGTCACCAGCAGGTCTTTCAACCCCAGCAGACCTGTGTCAGGAAAGAGAGATCCAAGGTAGGCTTTAAATCTAGGATCGAGCACGGTGGCCAAAATGTAGTGCTCTGATTTCAACAGATTGACCACCCGTGAATCCTTGTTAAGCGAATTAAGGGCTGCATCCACAAGTCCCACATGCCTAGCGGAATCGCTCCCTTTTAGCTCCTTCTTCAATGCCTCCAGCTTCTTCTGCAAAAGCCTGATGAGGGGAATGACCTGACTCAGGCTGGCAGTGTCTGAACTGACTTCACGTGTGGCAAGTTCAAAGGGCATCAGAACCTTGCACAACGTTGAAATCATTCTCCACTGCACTTGAGACAGGTGCATTCCACCTACTATATCGTGCTCAATTGTATAGGCTTGAATGGCCTTTTGCTGCTCCTCCAACCTCTGAAGCATATAGAGGGTTGAATTCCACCTCGTTACCACTTCTTGCTTCAGATGATGGCAGGGCAGGTTCAGTAGTTTTTGGTGGTGCTCCAGTCTTCTGTACGTGGTGCCTGTACGCCGAAAGTGTCCCGCAATTCTTCTGGCCACCGACAGCATCTCTTGCACGCCCCTGTCGTTTTTTAAAAAATTCTGCACCACCAAATTCAAGGTATGTGCAAAACATGGGACGTGCTGGAATTGGCCCAGATTTAATGCACACACAATATTGCTGGCGTTGTCCGATGCCACAAATCCACAGGAGAGTCCAATTGGGGTAAGCCATTCCGCGATGATCTTCCTCAGTTGCCGTAAGAGGTTTTCAGCTGTGTGCGTATTCTGGAAAGCGGTGATACAAAGCGTAGCCTGCCTAGGAAAGAGTTGGCGTTTGCGAGATGCTGCTACTGGTGCCGCCGCTGCTGTTCTTGCGGCGGGAGTCCATACATCTACCCAGTGGGCTGTCACAGTCATATAGTCCTGACCCTGCCCTGCTCCACTTGTCCACATGTCCGTGGTTAAGTGGACATTGGGTACAGCTGCATTTTTTAGGACACTGGTGACTCTTTTTCTGAGGTCTGTGTACATTTTCGGTATCGCCTGCCTAGAGAAATGGAACCTAGATGGTATTTGGTACCGGGGACACAGTACCTCCAACAAGTCTCTAGTTGGCTCTGCAGTAATGATGGATACCGGAACCACGTTTCTCACCACCCAGGATGCCAAGGCCTCAGTTATCCGCTTTGCAGTAGGATGACTGCTGTGATATTTCATCTTCCTCGCAAAGGACTGTTGAACAGTCAATTGCTTACTGGAAGTAGTACAAGTGGGCTTACGACTTCCCCTCTGGGATGACCATCGACTCCCAGCGGCAACAACAGCAGCGCCAGCAGCAGTAGGCGTTACACGCAAGGATGCATCGGAGGAATCCCAGGCAGGAGAGGACTCGTCAGAATTGCCAGTGACATGGCCTGCAGGACTATTGGCATTCCTGGGGAAGGAGGAAATTGACACTGAGGGAGTTGGTGGGGTGGTTTGCGTGAGCTTGGTTACAAGAGGAAGGGATTTACTGGTCAGTGGACTGCTTCCGCTGTCACCCAAAGTTTTTGAACTTGTCACTGACTTATTATGAATGCGCTGCAGGTGACGTATAAGGGAGGATGTTCCGAGGTGGTTAACGTCCTTACCCCTACTTATTACAGCTTGACAAAGGGAACACACGGCTTGACACCTGTTGTCCGCATTTCTGGTGAAATACCTCCACACCGAAGAGCTGATTTTTTTGGTATTTTCACCTGGCATGTCAACGGCCATATTCCTCCCACGGACAACAGGTGTCTCCCCGGGTGCCTGACTTAAACAAACCACCTCACCATCAGAATCCTCCTGGTCAATTTCCTCCCCAGCGCCAGCAACACCCATATCCTCCTCATCCTGGTGTACTTCAACACTGACATCTTCAATCTGACTATCAGGAACTGGACTGCGGGTGCTCCTTCCAGCACTTGCAGGGGGCGTGCAAATGGTGGAAGGCGCATGCTCTTCACGTCCAGTGTTGGGAAGGTCAGGCATCGCAACCGACACAATTGGACTCTCCTTGTGGATTTGGGATTTCAAAGAACGCACAGTTCTTTGCGGTGCTTTTGCCAGCTTGAGTCTTTTCAGTTTTCTAGCGAGAGGCTGAGTGCTTCCATCCTCATGTGAAGCTGAACCACTAGCCATGAACATAGGCCAGGGCCTCAGCCGTTCCTTGCCACTCCGTGTGGTAAATGGCATATTGGCAAGTTTACGCTTCTCCTCCGACAATTTTATTTTAGGTTTTGGAGTCCTTTTTTTACTGATATTTGGTGTTTTGGTTTTGACATGCTCTGTACTATGCCATTGGGCATCGGCCTTGGCAGACGACGTTGCTGGCATTTCATCGTCTCGGCCATGACTAGTGGCAGCAGCTTCAGCACGAGGTGGAAGTGGATCTTGATCTTTCCCTAATTTTGGAACCTCAACATTTTTGTTCTCCATATTTTAATAGGCACAACTAAAAGGCACCTCAGGTAAACAATGGAGATGGATGGATTGGATACTAGTATACAATTATGGACGGGCTGCCGAGTGCCGACACAGAGGTAGCCACAGCCGTGAACTACCGCACTGTACTGTGTCTGCTGCTAATATATAGACTGGTTGATAAAGAGATAGTATACTCGTAACTAGTATGTATGTATAAAGAAAGAAAAAAAAACCACGGTTAGGTCACTGGTATATACAATTATGGACGGGCTGCCGAGTGCCGACACAGAGGTAGCCACAGCCGTGAACTACCGCACTGTACTGTGTCTGCTGCTAATATATAGACTGGTTGATAAAGAGATAGTATACTCGTAACTAGTATGTATGTATAAAGAAAGAAAAAAAAACCACGGTTAGGTGGTATATACAATTATGGACGGGCTGCCGAGTGCCGACACAGAGGTAGCCACAGCCGTGAACTACCGCACTGTACTGTGTCTGCTGCTAATATATAGACTGGTTGATAAAGAGATAGTATACTCGTAACTAGTATGTATGTATAAAGAAAGAAAAAAAAAAACACGGTTAGGTGGTATATACAATTATGGACGGGCTGCCGAGTGCCGACACAGAGGTAGCCACAGCCGTGAACTACCGCACTGTACTGTGTCTGCTGCTAATATATAGACTGGTTGATAAAGAGATAGTATACTCGTAACTAGTATGTATGTATAAAGAAAGAAAAAAAAACCACGGTTAGGTGGTATATACAATTATGGACGGGCTGCCGATTGCCGACACAGAGGTAGCCACAGTCGTGAACTACCGCACTGTACTGTGTCTGCTGCTAATATATAGACTGGTTGATAAAGAGATAGTATACTCGTAACTAGTATGTATGTATAAAGAAAGAAAGAAAAAAAAACCACGGTTAGGTGGTATATACAATTATGGACGGGCTGCCGAGTGCCGACACAGAGGTAGCCACAGCCGTGAACTACCGCACTGTACTGTGTCTGCTGCTAATATATAGACTGGTTGATAAAGAGATAGTATACTCGTAACTAGTATGTATGTATAAAGAAAGAAAAAAAAACACGGTTAGGTGGTATATACAATTATGGACGGGCTGCCGAGTGCCGACACAGAGGTAGCCACAGCCGTGAACTACCGCACTGTACTGTGTCTGCTGCTAATATATAGACTGGTTGATAAAGAGATAGTATACTCGTAACTAGTATGTATGTATAAAGAAAGAAAAAAAAACCACGGTTAGGTCACTGGTATATACAATTATGGACGGGCTGCCGAGTGCCGACACAGAGGTAGCCACAGCCGTGAACTACCGCACTGTACTGTGTCTGCTGCTAATATATAGACTGGTTGATAAAGAGATAGTATACTCGTAACTAGTATGTATGTATAAAGAAAGAAAAAAAAACCACGGTTAGGTCACTGGTATATACAATTATGGACGGGCTGCCGAGTGCCGACACAGAGGTAGCCACAGCCGTGAACTACCGCACTGTACTGTGTCTGCTGCTAATATATAGACTGGTTGATAAAGAGATAGTATACTCGTAACTAGTATGTATGTATAAAGAAAGAAAAAAAAACCACGGTTAGGTCACTGGTATATACAATTATGGACGGGCTGCCGAGTGCCGACACAGAGGTAGCCACAGCCGTGAACTACCGCACTGTACTGTGTCTGCTGCTAATATATAGACTGGTTGATAAAGAGATAGTATACTCGTAACTAGTATGTATGTATAAAGAAAGAAAAAAAAACCACGGTTAGGTGGTATATACAATTATGGACGGGCTGCCGAGTGCCGACACAGAGGTAGCCACAGCCGTGAACTACCGCACTGTACTGTGTCTGCTGCTAATATATAGACTGGTTGATAAAGAGATAGTATACTCGTAACTAGTATGTATGTATAAAGAAAGAAAAAAAAACCACGGTTAGGTGGTATATACAATTATGGACGGGCTGCCGAGTGCCGACACAGAGGTAGCCACAGCCGTGAACTACCGCACTGTACTGTGTCTGCTGCTAATATAGACTGGTTGATAAAGAGATAGTATACTACTAATATTATATACTGGTGGTCAGGTCACTGGTCACTAGTCACACTGGCAGTGGCACTCCTGCAGCAAAAGTGTGCACTGTTTAATTTTAATATAATATTATGTACTCCTGGCTCCTGCTATAACCTATAACTGGCACTGCAGTAGTGCTCCCCAGTCTCCCCCACAATTATATGCTGTGTGAGCTGAGCAGTCAGACAGATATATAATATATATAGATGATGCAGCACACTGGCCTGAGCCTGAGCAGTGCACACAGATATGGTATGTGACTGACTGAGTCACTGTGTGTATCGCTTTTTTCAGGCAGAGAACGGATATATTAAATAAACTGCACTGTGTGTCTGGTGGTCACTCACTATATAATATATTATGTACTCCTGGCTCCTGCTATAACCTATAACTGGCACTGCAGTAGTGCTCCCCAGTCTCCCCCACAATTATAAGCTGTGTGAGCTGAGCAGTCAGACAGATATATATAATATTATATATAGATAATAGATGATGCAGCACACTGGCCTGAGCCTGAGCAGTGCACACAGATATGGTATGTGACTGAGTCACTGTGTGCTGTGTATCGCTTTTTTCAGGCAGAGAACGGATTATAAATAAAAGTGGTGGTCAGTCACTGGTCACTATCAGCAAAACTCTGCACTGTACACTACTGAGTACTCCTAATGCTCCCCAAAATTAGTAAATCAAGTGTCTAAACGGAGAGGACGCCAGCCACGTCCTCTCCCTATCAATCTCAATGCACGTGTGAAAATGGCGGCGACGCGCGGCTCCTTATATAGAATCCGAGTCTCGCGATAGAATCCGAGCCTCGCGAGAATCCGACAGCGTCATGATGACGTTCGGGCGCGCTCGGGTTAACCGAGCAAGGCGGGAAGATCCGAGTCGCTCGGACCCGTAAAAAAAAACATGAAGTTCGGCGGGTTCGGATTCAGAGAAACCGAACCCGCTCATCTCTAATGACTACCATATTGAGAAATTCCTTCATTGCCTTTTACAAAACCGGGGTGATTTGGGTGCAGCTCAACAAACTTCCTTCTCTGCAGTCATTAAATATCACTTCTACCCTGTTAATGGCTCCATGCCTTATTGCTCTTCACGGGTCTGGGACTCCAGGTCGACAACAAAAAGGTTGACACACCTTAGGTCGACACCAATTGGTCGACACACCTTAGGTCGACATGGGCAAAATGTCGACATGGACAAAAGGTCGACAGGAACAAGGTCGACATGGAAAAAGGTCAACATGAGTTTTTTATGTTTTTTGGGTGTTGTTTTCTTCGTAGAGTGACCGGGAACCCCAATTAGTGCACCGCGTCCCCTCGCATGGTGCCTTCGCTTCGCTCGGCACAGATTACCGTCCCAATCGTAGTCCACGTGGATCGTTAAGTATGAAAAGGTTCCAAAAAAGAAAAAAATTGTGAAAAACGCATGTCGACCTTTTTCCATGTCGACCTTTTTTCATGTCGACCTATGGTGTCGACCAATTGGCGCTGACCTAAGGTGTGTCGACCTTTTTGTTGTCGACCTGGTGTCCGGATACCGCTCCTCACACACTGGGGTACCTGTACAAGAGTGACACTGACACAACTCCCCCCCCCCCATAAGACTCCCACCTCTCCCCCAACTCAATACAAAAAAACAGGCAGTTGTCCATTTGTTATGTTTATCTGCTCAAAAAAATATTATTAACAGCCCAGTCCTGCCGATACTTAGATCATAAGCTGACATTGTGAGAAATTCATCAGTTATTCTCTGACTTATCTGAAATTGGAATCACAACATAAGCTAATAAAATATACTGTAACCCAAACAATTATAGGGGTCATTCCGAGTTGATCGGCTACGATCATTCACACTGACATGCGGGGAGACGCCGAGCACAGGGCTAGTCTGCCCCGCATGTCAGTGCTGCCCTCACTCCCCCCAGGAGAAGTGCAAACGCCTGTGTTGGCCAGACCGCTCCCCCTAAACAGCGGCTTAACGCCGCCGTCCAGCCCCCTCCCGCCCTGCGACCGCCTCTGTCTCCGAGGCGATCGCTAGGCAACGACGGCTGCCATGCACCAGTGCACTGCGGCGCCGTCGCATGCGCATTTCCGACCCGATCGCTGCGCTGCGACAAACTGCAGCAAGCGATCGGGTTGGAATGACCCGCTATATCACTTACATTTTAAATGTATTTATAAAAACAAGCCTATACGGCACATTAATCCATTAACAACATGAATACAGAATGTTATTTTACAATGTTTAATATGACAAAGAAAGCCAAAATGTTTAATGTATACAAAATAAAAATTGCATAGCAGTTCCTTAAAATAAACAGGAATTAAAGCAGAAAACAACAAATGTACTTTTTTATGGGATCTTTGCCTCTGGATGGCGTAGGTTAAAGACAGCCTCTAATAGCATATTGACAGTTTTTAAAAGTTTACATTACGACCCTCATTCCGAGCTGATCGCTCGCTAGCTACTTTTTGCAGCCGTACAAACGCATAGTCGCCACCCACGGGGGAGTGTATTTTTGCTTTGCAAGTGTGCGATCGCATGTGCAGCCGAGCGGGACGAAAGAGTTTTTTGCAGTTTCAGAGTAGGTCTGAACTTACTCAGCCCTTGCGATGACTTCAGCCTGTCCGGTCCCTGAATTGACGTCAGACTCCCGCCCTGCAAATGCCTTGACACGCCCGCGTTTTCCCTTCCACTCCCAGAAAACAGTCAGTTGACACCCATAAACGCCCTCTTTCTGTCAATCTCCTTGCGAACACCCGCGCTAATGGATTCATCGCTAGAAGCATTGCACAGCAACAATGCTGTTTGTACCCATACGACGCGCATGCACATTGCGATGCATACGTATGCGCAGTAGTAACCTGATCGCTGCGCTGCATAAATCGGCAGCGTGCAATCAACTCGGAATGACATCCTACATTTTTAAGCACTCTCGCATATAACCCTCTTTCCTTTCCTCCTCACTGAAAGAGATGTATGTGTGCTAATCATGTTTATAATCGGTTTTATAACATTGGGGCAGATGTATTAACCTGGAGAAGGCATAAGGAAGTGATAAACCAGTGATAAGTGCAAGGTGATAAATGCACCAGCCAATCAGCTCCACTATGCAAATTAATAGTTAGGAGCTGATTGGCTGGTGCGTTTATCATCTTGCACATATCACTTCCTTATGCCATCTCCAGGCTTAATACATCTGCCCCATTGTTCCAACACACGTTCAGAAATTTTATAAATGTGTTATTTTTCTTCTTGGACATACTAGAGATACAGTGGAGAAGAATTTGGACAGCCACCGATTGTGCAAGTTGACCCACTTAAAAAGATGAGAGAGGTCTGTAATTTCCATCATAGGTACACTTCAACTATGAGAGACAGAATCTGGAAAACTTGTATATTCTTGCGGAAAGTATTTGGACAATCAAAAAGTTTAACTCAATACTTTGTAGTATAACCTCGGTTGGCAATTACAGAGGTCAAACGTTTCCTGTAGTTCTTGACCAGATTTGTACACACTGTAGCAGGTATTTTGGCCCACTCTTCCATGCAGATCTTCTCTAGATCTGTCATGTTTTAGGGCTGTCGCCGGGCAACACAGACTTTCAACTCCCTCCACAGATTTTCTATTGGGTTGAGGACTGGAGACTGGCTAGGCCACTCCAGGACCTTGAAATGCTTCTTCTGGAGCCACTTATTACTATTAGTTGCCTGGGCGGTGTGTTTGGGGTCATTGTCATGCTGGAAGACCCAGCCCTGTTCCCTCTTCAATGCTCTTACCGAGGGAAGGAGGTTTTTGCCCAAAATCTCACGATACATGGCCCCATTCATCCTCTCCTTAATATGGATCAGTCGTCCTGTCCCCTTTGCAGAAAAGCAGCCCCAAAACATGACGTTTCCACTCACATGCTTCACAGTGGGTATGGTGTTCTTGGGATGCCATTCATCATTCTTCTCCCTCCAAACACAGTGAGTGGAGTTTATACCAAAAAGTTCGATTTTGCTCTCATCTGACCACATTATATTCTCCCAATCCTCCTCTGGATCTTCCAGATGGTCACTGGCAAACTTCAGATGGGCCTGGACATGTGCTGGCTTAAGCAGGGGGACCTTTCGGGCGCTGCAGGATTTCAATCCATGACGACGTAGTGTGTTACTAATGGTAACCTTTGTGACTGTGGTCCCAGCTCTCTTGAGGTCATTGACCAGGTCCCCCTGTGTAGTTCTGGGCTGATTCCTTGCCTTTCTCAAGATCATTGATACCCCACGAGGTGAGATCTTGCATGGAGCCCCAGGTCGAGGGAGATTGTCAGTGATCTTGTATTTCTTCCATTTTTTAATAATTGCGCCAACAGTTGATCTCTTCTCACCAAGCTGCTTGCCTATTGTCGAGTAACTCATCCCAGTCTTGTGCAGCTCTACAATTTTGTCCCTGGTGTCTTTAAACAGCTCTCTGGTCTTGGCCATGGTGGAGAGGTAGCAGTCTGACTGTTTGAGGATGTGGACAGTTGTCTTTTATACAGATAACCAGTTCAAACAGGTGCCATTAATACAGGTAACGAGTGGAGGATAGAAGAGCTTCTTAAAGAAGAAGTAACAGGTCTGTGAGAGCCAGAAATCTTGCTGCTTGGTAAGTGTCCAAATATCTATTTTCCACAAGAATATACAAGTAAATTGTTTAAAAATCATACAATGTGATTTCCTGTTTTTTTTCCCCCAGATTCTGTCTCTCACAGTTGAAGTGTACCTATGATGGAAATTACAGACCTCTCTCATCTTTTTAAGTGGGTCAACTTGCACAATCGGTGGCTGTTCAAATACTTTTTTGCCCCACTGTATATATTAATAAATCCAATGAAAAGAATATAAATAATTAATATGCTAACTAAATTTTTGGGAGAGTTATGTTATATCTTCCATATGCAGGTGGTATCTATGCTTGACATATGACGTAGTTAATTTCCCTTGTTACAAATATGTACAGCAGGGGTGGCCAACCAGTCAGTGACAAAGAGCCAAAAAACCTTGTTAAGTACGTCAAAGATCCGACATCGAGCCTATGGCGCGCATGCAAAAATGGAATGTGGCCTTGTGCCTGCTAGACCACACCCCTGGTATAAAATACATTGAAAAAGCCAGAACGACATAAAATTATTTTTTTAAAGCCAAATCCATTGAAAAAGCCACTTTCACATAATAAACTTCAGCTCCCCCATGTGTCACTCCAGCCAGCTCCCCCATGTGTCACTACTGCCAAGACCCTGCTGTGTCACTCCAGCCAGGTCTCCCATGTGTCACTACTGCCAAGACCCTGCTGTGTCACTCCAGCCAGCTCCCCCATGTGTCACTCCAGCCAACATTCTCCTGTCACTCCAGCCAGCTCTTCCATGTGTCACTCCTTCTAGCACCCTCCTGTCACTCCAGCCAGCTCCCCCGTGTCACTCCAGCCAGCTCTCCCATGTGTCCCTCCTGCTACCACCCTCCTATGTCACCCCAGCCAGCTCTCCCATGTGTCACTCCTGCTACCACCCTCCTATGTCACTCCAGCCAGCTCACCATGTGTCACTTCTTCCAGCACCCTCCCGCGTCACGCCTGCCAGGACCCTCCTGTGTCTCTCCAGCCAGCTCTGCCATGTGTCACTCTAGCCCACCCTCATGTATCACTACAGCCCCCCCCCCCCCCCCCCCCCCCAATCAACTCATGCCATTGCAGCAGTCCCTAATGTGTCCTCTGTTTGCTGGTGGGTGTCTCACCTCTAGTATCTGGCTCCTTCAGTTTTTTTTCAGTCCCTGTAGTGCTGCTGCGTGTCTGGCTGGAGTGCAACGGTTTCTGTGTCTGTTGTGGTCACATGATTTAGAGTGTCGGGAGCCACATTTGAATAAAGAAAGAGCCTCATGCGGCTCAGGAGCCACAGGTTGGCCACCTCTGATGTACAGGAATCTTTTCAAATAGGGATTATGATTACCTACACATAGTGATTTCAGATGCACTCATATCTTTGGGAATAATTTTAGTGTGTAGATAATTTTTCTAACTCATGATTCCATAATAATAGCAACCACAATTTAACAAATATCCTTTATTGGGCTTTCGTGAATGATAAAAAAAATTAACCAATTACTGTTTTCTTTTACTTTGTGTGCTAATATTTTTCTCTATGGGGGGTATTCAAATAGTGCAGTTTTTTCGACCAGTCAAAAAAAACCTGCACTTTTTGCCTGTTTTTAGGCCACATTTACATTCAACCTATTCAATGCCTTTTAGGCCTCATTTACATTCAACCTTTTCGACTGCTCGAAAAATCCGCACAGGCAAAAACCACGTGGATCAGTGAATTTTCCATCGATCCACATGTTTTGTCGATTTTGCGGGTGTTTTTGACAGTTTTTGGGTCTGTTTTCGCCCATGCCAATTCGACAAAAGAAAAACAATGAAAAGTCATGGGCGAAAATGAATTAAAAAAAGGGGCGAAAACCCCCGCTATTGAATGCACACAGGTCAAATTAGTGCCAATTTTCCAAATGTCAGAAAATTCGGCACTAATTGAATATACCCATATGTAGGATACTAAGGACGGTATCCAATTAGCCATGGATTAGATAATTGGCTAATGAAATTGCCAGAAGGAGCTAACAGAGTTTGAGAAGGTAATCCTCATATGCTTCTCGGTGGTAGGTATGAGTGTGAGAAGCATTGCGGATGTTGGGAAGGTTCTTCCAACAGCGGTGTCTTATGTCATTAATGCGTGGAAGAGGAACGGTCAGTCCAGGAATGCACCTCGCCCTGGAAGACCTCCAAAAGTGAAACCCAGGGACCGGAGAGTGCTAACCAGGGAGTTGCAAAAGAACAGGAGTCGTCCCATGCATACCATTGCACATGCATTCCAAATGGCCACTAATGTGCTGGTTTCGACAAGAACACTTTGTAGGGAGGCCCATGCACTTAGATATTATGGGCAAGCAGCTGCTCATAAACCTACGGTAAAGCATGGAGGTGGTTGCATTATGCTATGGGGCTGTTTCAGATGGTTTGGCATGGTTCTACTATTTGTATTGCATGGTAAAATGAACTCTGAGAAGTATAGAGTTGTTCTCAATAACTCTGTGCTACCTACATTTTGGCAGTTCTACAGAAACAACAAGTGCCAAATGTAATTGAGTGAGAGTTTCAGAAAGTGAGAGATTTGGTAAGGTTTTTTTTTTTTTAAAGTGGCAATCATTTACAATGCATAACCAGGTTGATCTTGCTGTGCAAATGATCGCCACTTTAAAAAAAACTGCAGAACCTTACCAAATCTCTCAATCTATTACAGTTGGCCCCAAATGTTTTATCAGTGCCGCCTGTCATGTTTCCAGGATGATGCTGCACTGGTATATAGAAAATTCGGTAACCAGGATGGACCGGGCAGCTCAGAGTCCAGATCTTAACCCTGGGGAGCGTGACTGTGTGTGGCGGTACACCTGTCAAACCATATCGCAGGTTTCCTAAGGTGAGCTCAGGGTGGACAGAAACCTCTCGTGGAGCAGAACCTCTGGGATGAATTGAAGTGACGGGTGCGTTATAGTCCGACTAAATTATTTTTAAATATCACTTTTAGAAAATGTTTTTTTTTTCCATTGAGAGCCGTATGATGCTGCTTCCTTGGTGTGAAGTGTTAAAGGTTGTATATCTGCTGACTTGCCTCTGCAGCTTCCCTTATTTGTTCCTTGCTTGCTTGGGTCATAACCTGTTGAATCTGAGCTCCATTTGTAACAAGAAAACAATTGGGATTCTTACATCCGTTCTTAATGCAAATGTCATTTTAGTTTCTCTTACTAAGTTAGGACAGAATGGAAAGTAACTGACCTTCAACCTGAGTCTGCACAAATATCGGAAATATATACTAGCTAGATTTCAGACGGCCCAAATCCCACAGGAGGCATTAGGTCAGATATTTCAGCAGCTAACCACCTTAGTATTTCTTCCTGATTCTGTAGCATTTCTATGGAGTTCCTGTTTATATTGTTCAAGGAGCTGGTTAACCCTATATTTTTTGGAAAGATCATGGCAACTGCCCCTGTAAAACTGTATGTGCACAAAAAAATATGCTTGTGGAAAACTAAAAAACAAAGTCAATTAAAAAGTCCAACTTACTTTTAATGGAAGGACTGCCTGTTTCCTTAAATTTTATCCCCCCCCCCCCCTAAAATACAGCTGTCACCATTCTTACTCATGTCTTACACTAGTCGTGACAGTAATGGGGAATTAAGACTGTCTTTCCAACCCGTGGCACATTTGTGCAGTTGAATGTCTTTATTACAAGTATTTATGTTCATATAAATGCATTTCCCCTACATAGAAAATGAACGCATATGCATCCAAATCTTACTGGTGAACAGTAACTACTTCCCCAGAGATTCTGACAGGCTTCCTTAGCACTTAAAAAAAAGTCAGTCGCCTGGAGGAATGGGGGAGGGGCGTTGAGTGGGGGTTAGAGGTCCTGCCTTATGTGTCATAAATGAACCTAAGAACTTCCTCCTAAATGCACCCTATATACATTTTACATTTCATTTAAAATTCATATTCCGCAAATGAAGTCTTGAGCAAAGCGGACCCATCTTCATCATGTGATAACAGCTCCCCAGCTATAATGGCTGGCAGCAGTAAGCCTAAACTTACCGTTTCACCGGCCAGTCTGGAGCCCTATGTGCATGCGTCAACAGCTTGGATTAGTGTACTGGAAAGCTAACTTGAGCATCCCGTTCCACTTTTGTCAATTTAAAAAATGTAAACGTTTAAAAACTAGAAAAAAAACATCAATGTGATTATTGTTATTCTTTTGAATACATTTTCTCTGCTACCTGCCCCAATGATAAGAGGGTTCTTTCAAACAGGCTTCCCCATGCTAGAGAAGCTTATCTCGGTAGGCAGCCAACAAAGGGTGGTATTCATGTGACCGCCGGTCAGCTGACTGACAGTCACATGACCTCCTCCACCAGCCCGACGGCTCACTATCCCGATGGTCGGCATGCCGACCAACAGGGACTATTTCCACTCGTGGGTGTCCACGACACCCATAGAGTGGGAATAGAACCCCTGGCGAGTGCAGGTCGCCACCGAGCCCGCAAGGGGCTTGCTGCACTCGCCCCTCCGATATGCTGCCGGGATCCCGGCTTCGGTAAGCTGACCGGCGGTCTCCTGACCGCCGGTCAGCAGTACTACACCCACCAACAAAGAGCCTGTTAAAGAGGGAGAAGCCCTGTCTCTAGCAAAAGCACCCAATTCCTCCAGATTTAAGGCTTTGCTCATTTTAATAAATACACTCCTATCTCTTCTTCATCAGGTCTGCACCAAGCTTGCAACCAGGGTTGGACTGGCCCACAGGGGTACAGGGGAAACCACCGGTGTGCCCTACTGCCTGGCGGCCGACCCCCTCCTCTAGGGATCAGGTTCCAGACTGTGCTGTTACTAATCTAGTACATTATCTTGCATGCACTACAGTATTTACTGTATATATTTATCTAGGGGACCAACACTTGCAAAAGGGTTAGGCAAAACAATGTGGTGGCTGGGCACACCCCCTCTAGAGACAGGCTACACCCCTAAACATGGGCCCCTACCACTGCATCCCCCCGGTGGGCCGTACATGCCCCAGTCCGACACTACTTGCAACCATGAAGAACTGTATTGCAATTCACTTCACATCTTGCATTTAAGGAGTTAAATACTACAAGTTGCACTCTAGCTATTAATGCTCTCATAGTAGTTATTGCAGCAGCTTAGGATGCATCTCCCTGAAGAAGTCCTCCTCTCTATCCCCACCTCACCTCAATTACAGCTGTGATCACATTTCTACCTGTAGGGCACTTTACTCCCTCCCAACACGGCCCTGCATTTGGTAACTAATACCAGCAATTAGCCTCATCTGCTATGTAAATGAGTGTAATTGCAATTAAAGAGTAAATGACTTTAGTGGGCCCGAAGGGAAAACATGCAGTTATTAGAAAGGCAGCGGCAGACAGAAGTAGGGTGCGAACAAGGGTCTGCCCCTCTCCATGCTGGCACAGTATAAACCTGAAATCCTCTCACCAGATGGCTGGGAAAGACCAGGTCACAGAACGTTAGTATTGTCACAGCAAAGATTTTCCATTTGTCACTTGTCTGCATCACATGCTCATTTTATTTTTGCATACCTGCTAGTCAATAAAACCTTGTTAGAATGTGCTTGTTTTTTTTTGTGCACTAATGTAAATTACCATGAACTGTACATAGGGGGTGATTCAGACCTGATTGCTGGGCGGCTAATTTTGCAGAACTGTGTTCAGATAGTCACCGCCCCCAGGGGGAGTGTAAACTCACCGTGCAAGTGTGCGATCCCATGTGTACGCCGAGCTGCAAAAATCCACTGTGTGCAGTCTCTGCGCAGCCCAGGACTTACTCCTACAGTGCAATAGAATCAGGCCGGTCGGGGCCGGAGCTGATGTCAGACACCCTCCATGAAAATGCTTGGACATGGCTGCGTTTTTCCAGACATTCCCAGTAAACGCTCAGTTACCACCCACAGACGGCCTCTTCCTGTCAATCACCTTGCGAATGCCCGTGCTATCTGAATTTTCGCACACCGTCCTGTCGCTGACAGGTGATGCCTGATATTGCGTGCGCATTGCAATACATACGCATGCGCGGTTAATGCCTGATCACCCGCTTTGCAAAAACGCCCAGCAGCTATTAGGTCTGAATCGAGTTCATAGTGCTGTACACTAAAGTGGAATGTAGTACAGGAATGCCCTATGTGTGTGGGGAGGGGCATGTTTAAATCACTTTAAATCCTGGTTTGGACAATTATTTTTACTGCACATTCTTCCTACAAGTGGCCGTCAGTGGAGTGGGATACTTTACATTTCATTAGATCCTTCTCCCAAATAATTTGCGGAAATGTAGCCTGTAGGGGCTGCGGATGTGATTGTAGATGGATCTGCTGCGGTTACCTCTTCTTACATATAGTGAACACTTACTTTTCCTGGAACCCCCCCCCCTCCCCCACAATAGCCGATTTCCTGCAAAACAGTGTTACTAAATAGGGCCCTTTGTACTGTTACATTTATAACACATACTAACCTAACTGAGATGTAATCCAGCCTTGATTTATCTGAAGTATTTCTAGGGTATTCAATTATCCGCAAATTCGCGGCAAATTTTCACCCGAAAATTTTTCACAGCAATCGGGCGAAAATTGCCGCGAAAACGCTCCGTTTTTTGACCTATTTAATTCCAAACGGGTTTCACCTGAAAATTCTTGCAGTGAAAAGTGCAGGTGAAAATGGGGAAATCAGCCTGTACCCCAAAAAATGCTAAACTAACATAGCAAAAAAGGAGAGAAGTGTATTAGAGATCACATTAGAGAGTTTTTGGGGACTTAAATTTTGTGAAATGGGTGTTATATGCATTTTTTTTTTAAAAATGCAAAAAAATTATAGAAAGCAAGTTTTTATTAAGCAAAATAAATGCTCTCATTAAATTTGGGGTACATGAAAATGAGTATAAGTATATATTTGGGTCATTTTAGGGTACTTAAAAAAAAAGTGGAAACAGACCGATTACTCCCATCTGCAAGTCTAAAAACACCTGTCCCACTCATAAAGCACCCCAATATACCTGTCCCATACCTTGAACCCCAATCCCCAATTTCCATCACTTTGTACTTTTTCACCCCAAAAAATGACGTCATTATTGGCCAATTAAAAATAATTAAAAACCTCAACGTGCCTAATTAGTCATTAAGGGGGGTGTCCCAGGAGTTCTGTACCATGGCCCTCATTCCGAGTTGTTCGCTCGTTCTTTTTCATCGCATCGCAGTGAAAATCCGCTTAGTACGCATGCGCAAAGTTCGCACTGCGACTGCGCCAAGTAACTTTACTATGAAGATAGTATTTTTACTCACGGCTTTTTCTTCGCTCCGGCGATCGTAATGTGATTGACAGGAAATGGGTGTTACTGGGCGGAAACACGGCGTTTCAGGGGCGTGTGGCTGAAAACGCTACCGTTTCCGGAAAAAACGCAGGAGTGGCCGGAGAAACGGTGGGAGTGCCTGGGCGAACGCTGGGTGTGTTTGTGACGTCAACCAGGAACGACAAGCACTGAAATGATCGCACAGGCAGAGTAAGTCTGGAGCTACTCTGAAACTGCTAAGTAGTTAGTAATCGCAATATTGCGAATACATCGGTCGCAATTTTAAGAAGCTAAGATTCACTCCCAGTAGGCGGCGGCTTAGCGTGTGTAACTCTGCTAAATTCGCCTTGCGACCGATCAACTCGGAATGAGGGCCCATATCCAAACATTTTTACCTTAAAATAGTGACTTTTCCCAACTTTTCACCTGCTTCAGAGTAGGTGAAGTTAAATTAGTGAAAAAATGATCACCGATAAATTTTCTAGGAAAATTGAATAGGCTGTAATTGCGTTTCGCGGGAAAAGTCCGGTTTTTCGCACGAAAACCGGACTTTTCACGCGAAAAGTCCGTTATCGCTGCTAATTGAATTTACCTATTTGTCTTTAAGAGATTTTTTTTTTTAAATGATAGCCAAGGCTAGGTATTTTTTTTTTTTTTTAAATCATAAGAGAGAAAATAAACAGGGAGCACAGAAAAGAGAGGAGAAGGGAATAGGGTAGAAATACTCAGATCCCACTCAGACACCAGATATGACATTAGACTTTATATCATAGACCAGAAGCAAAAATGCCGGCTAGGTAATTTTTTTCTGAGGTTAGTTGACTTCAGCGAATTATGTTTACACTTGGGGCCAGTGGCAGTTTTTACCTATGGGCTGCAGCCCTTCCAGGTATAATCTAGAGATGTGCACCGGAAATTTTTCGGGTTTTGTGTTTTGGTTTTGGGTTCGGTTCCGCGGCCGTGTTTTGGGTTCGAACGCGTTTTGGCAAAACCTCACCGAATTTTTTTTGTCGGATTCGGGTGTGTTTTGGATTCGGGTGTTTTTTTCAAAAAACCCTAAAAAACTGCTTAAATCATAGAATTTGGGGGTCATTTTGATCCCAAAGTATTATTAACCTCAATAACCATAATTTACACTCATTTTCAGTCTATTTTGAACACCTCACACCTCACAATATTATTTTTAGTCCTAAAATTTGCACCGAGGTCGCTGGATGGCTAAGCTAAGCGACCCATGTGGCCGACACAAACACCTGGCCCATCTAGGAGTGGCACTGCAGTGTCACGCAGGATGGCCCTTCCAAAAAATACTCCCCAAACAGCACATGACGCAAAGAAGAAGAAAAAGAGGCGCAATGAGGTAGCTGTGTGACTAAGCTAAGCGACCCTAGTGGCCGACACAAACACCTGGCCCATCTAGGAGTGGCACTGCAGTGTCACGCAGGATGGCCCTTCCAAAAAATACTCCCCAAACAGCACATGACGCAAAGAAGAAAAAAAAGAGGTGCAATGAGGTAGCTGTGTGACTAAGCTAAGCGACCCTAGTGGCCGACACAAACACCTGGCCCATCTAGGAGTGGTACTGCAGTGTCAGGCAGGATGGCCCTTCCAAAAAATGCTCCCCAAACAGCACATGACGCAAAGAAGAAAAAAAAGAGGCGCAATGAGGTAGCTGTGTGACTAAGCTAAGCGACCCTAGTGGCCGACACAAACACCTGGCCCATCTAGGAGTGGCACTGCAGTGTCAGGCAGGATGGCCCTTCCAAAAAATACTCCCCAAACAGCACATGACGCAAAGAAGAAAAAAAAGAGACGCAATGAGGTAGCTGTGTGACTAAGTTAAGCGACCCTAGTGGCCGACACAAACACCTGGCCCATCTAGGAGTGGCACTGCAGTGTCACACAGGATGGCCCTTCCAAAAAATACTCCCCAAACAGCACATGACGCAAAGAAGAAAAAAAAGAGGCGCAATGAGGTAGCTGTGTGAGTAAGCTAAGCGACCCTAGTGGCCGACACAAACACCTGGCCCATCTAGGAGTGGCACTGCAGTGTCACGCAGGATGGCCCTTCCAAAAAATACTCCCCAAACAGCACATGACGCAAAGAAGAAAAAAAAGAGGCGCAATGAGGTAGCTGTGTGACTAAGCTAAGCGACCCTAGTGGCCGACACAAACACCTGGCCCATCTAGGAGTGGCACTGCAGTGTCACGCAGGATGGCCCTTCCAAAAAATACTCCCCAAACAGCACATGACGCAAAGAAGAAAAAAAAGAGGCGCAATGAGGTAGCTGTGTGACTAAGCTAAGCGACCCTAGTGGCCGACACAAACACCTGGCCCATCTAGGAGTGGCACTGCAGTGTCACGCAGGATGGCCCTTCCAAAAAATACTCCCCAAATAGCACATGACGCAAAGAAGAAAAAAAAGAGGCGCAATGAGGTAGCTGTGTGACTAAGCTAAGCGACCCTAGTGGCTGACACAAACACCTGGCCCATCTAGGAGTGTCACTGCAGTGTCACGCAGGATGGCCCTTCCAAAAAATACTCCCCAAACAGCACATGACGCAAAGAAGAAAAAAAAGAGGCGCAATGAGGTAGCTGTGTGACTAAGCTAAGCGACCCTAGTGGCTGACACAAACACCTGGCCCATCTAGGAGTGGCACTGCAGTGTCACGCAGGATGGCCCTTCCAAAAATCACTCCCCAAACAGCACATGACGCAAAGAAAAATTAAAGAAAAAAGAGGTGCAAGATGGAATTGTCCTTGGGCCCTCCCACCCACCCTTATGTTGTATAAACAGGACATGCACACTTTAACCAACCCATCATTTCAGTGACAGGGTCTGCCACACGACTGTGACTGAAATGACGGGTTGGTTTGGACCCCCACCAAAAAAGAAGCAATTAATCTCTCCTTGCACAAACTGGCTCTACAGAGGCAAGATGTCCACCTCATCATCATCCTCCGATTCATCACCGTGTACATCCCCCTCCTCACAGATTATCAATTCGTCCCCACTGGAATCCACCATCTCAGCTCCCTGTGTACTTTGTGGAGGCAATTGCTGCTGGTCAATGTCTCCACGGAGGAATTGATTATAATTCATTTTAATGAACATCATCTTCTCCACATTTTCTGGAAGTAACCTCGTACGCCGATTGCTGACAAGGTGAGCGGCGGCACTAAACACTCTTTCGGAGTACACACTTGTGGGAGGGCAACTTAGGTAGAATAAAGCCAGTTTGTGCAAGGGCCTCCAAATTGCCTCTTTTTCCTGCCAGTATACGTACGGACTGTCTGACGTGCCTACTTGGATGCGGTCACTCATATAATCCTCCACCATTCTTTCAATGGTGAGAGAATCATATGCAGTGCCAGTAGACGACATGTCCGTAATCGTTGGCAGGTCCTTTAGTCCGGACCAGATGTCAGCATCAGCAGTCGCTCCATACTGCCCTGCATCACCGCCAGCGGGTGGGCTCGGAATTCTGAGCCTTTTCCTCGCACCCCCAATTGCGGGAGAATGTGAAGGAGGAGCTGTTGACCGATCAAGTTCCACTTGACTTGATAATTTTCCCACCAGCAGGTCTTTGAACCCCTGCAGACTTGTGTCTGCCGGAAAGAGAGATACAACGTAGGTTTTAAATCTAGGATCGAGCACGGTGGCCAAAATGTAGTGCTCTGATTTCAACAGATTGACCACCCGTGAATCCTGGTTAAGCGAATAAAGGGCTCCATCCACAAGTCCCACATGCCTAGCGGAATCGCTCTGTCTTAGCTCCTCCTTCAATGTCTCCAGCTTCTTCTGCAAAAGCCTGATGAGGGGAATGACCTGACTCAGGCTGGCAGTGTCTGAACTGACTTCACGTGTGGCAAGTTCAAAAGGTTGCAGAACCTTGCACAACGTTGAAATCATTCTCCACTGCGCTTGAGACAGGTGCATTCCACCTCCTATAACGTGGTCAGATGTATAGGCTTGAATGGCCTTTTGCTGCTCCTCCATCCTCTAAAGCATATAGAGGGTTGAATTCCACCTCGTTACCACTTCTTGCTTCAGATGATGGCAGGGCAGGTTCAGGCGTTTTTGGTGTTGCTCCAGTCTTCTGTACATGGTGCCTGTACGCCGAAAGTGTCCCGCAATTCTTCTGGCCACCGACAGCATCTCTTGCACGCCCCTGTCGTTTTTTAAATAATTCTGCACCACCAAATTCAAGGTATGTGCAAAACATGGGACGTGCTGGAATTTGCCCAGATATAATGCACGCACAATATTGCTGGCGTTGTCCGATGCCACAAATCCACAGGAGAGTCCAATTGGGGTAAGCCATTCCGCGATGATCTTCCTCAGTTGCCGTAAGAGGTTTTCAGCTGTGTGCGTATTCTGGAAAGCGGTGATACAAAGCGTAGCCTGCCTAGGAAAGAGTTGGCGTTTGCGAGATGCTGCTACTGGTGCCGCCGCTACTGTTCTTGCAGCGGGAGTCAATACATCTACCCAGTGGGCTGTCACAGTCATATAGTCCTGAGTCTGCCCTGCTCCACTTGTCCACATGTCCATGGTTAAGTGGACATTGGGTACAACTACATTTTTTAGGACACTGGTGAGTATTTTTCTGAGGTCTGTGTACATTTTCGGTATCGCCTGCCTAGAGAAATGGAACCTAGATGGTATTTGGTACCGGGGACACAGTACCTCAATCAAGTCTATAGTTGGCTCTGAAGTAATGATGGATACCGGAACCACGTTTCTCACCGCCCAGGATGCCAAGGCCTCAGTTATCCGCTTTGCAGCAGGATGACTGCTGTGATATTTCATCTTCCTCGCAAAGGACTGTTGGACAGTCAATTGCTTGGTGGAAGTAGTAAAAGTGGTCTTACGACTTCCCCTCTGGGATGACCATCGACTCCCAGCAGCAACAACAGCAGCGCCAGCAGCAGTAGGCGTTACACGCAAGGATGCATCGGGGGAATCCCAGGCAGGAGAGGACTCGTCAGAATTGCCAGTTACATGGCCTGCAGGACTATTGGCATTCCTGGGGAAGGAGGAAATTGACACTGAGGGAGTTGGTGGGGTGGTTTGCGTGAGCTTGGTTACAAGAGGAAGGGATTTACTGGTCAGTGGACTGCTTCCGCTGTCGCCCAAAGTTTTTGAACTTGTCACTGACTTATGATGAATGCGCTGCAGGTGACATATAAGGGAGGATGTTCCGAGGTGGTTAACGTCCTTACCCCTACTTATTACAGCTTGACAAAGGCAACACACGGCTTGACACCTGTTGTCCGCATTTCTGTTGAAATACTTCCACACCGAAGAGCTGATTTTTTTGGTATTTTCACCAGGCATGTCAATGGCCATATTCCTCCCACGGACAACAGGTGTCTCCCCAGGTGCCTGACTTAAACAAACCACCTCACCATCAGAATCCTCCTGGTCAATTTCCTCCCCAGCGCCAGCAACACCCATATCCTCCTCATCCTGGTGTACTTCAACACTGACATCTTCAATCTGACTATCAGGAACTGGACTGCGGGTGCTCCTTCCAGCACTTGCAGGGGGCGTGCAAATGGTGGAAGGCGCATGCTCTTCACGTCCAGTGTTGGGAAGGTCAGGCATCGAAACCGACACAATTGGACTCTCCTTGTGGATTTGTGATTTCGAAGAATGCACAGTTCTTTGCTGTGCTTTTGCCAGCTTAAGTCTTTTCATTTTTCTAGCGAGAGGCTGAGTGCTTCCATCCTCATGTGAAGCTGAACCACTAGCCATGAACATAGGCCAGGGCCTCAGCCGTTCCTTGCCACTCCGTGTGGTAAATGGCATATTGGCAAGTTTACGCTTCTCCTCCGACGATTTTATTTTAGATTTTTGAGTCCTTTTTTTACTGATCTTTTGTGTTTTGGATTTTACATGCTCTGTACTATGACATTGGGCATCGGCCTTGGCAGACGACGTTGATGGAATTTCATTGTCTCGGCCATGACTGGTGGCAGCAGCTTCAGCACGAGGTGGAAGTGGATCTTCATCTTTCCCTATTTTTGGAACCTCAACATTTTTGTTCTCCATATTTTAATAGGCACAACTAAAAGGCACCTCAGGTAAACAATGGAGATGGATGGATACTAGTATACGTATGGATGACGAGTGACTGACGACACAGAGGTAGCTACAGCCGTGGACTACCGTACTGCGTCTGCTAGTATAGAGATGATAATTAATGATATAAAAAAAAATATATATAACTACTGTAGGTATATATAATATAATGACGGACCTGGTGGACACTGTCAGCAGACTCCTAAACTACTAGTATGAAGAAGATAGAAAAAAAAAACCACCACAGGTAGGTAGGTATACAATTATGGACGAGCACTGACGACACAGAGATAGCCACAGCCGTGGACTACCGTACTGCGTCTGCTAGTATAGATAATATACTATTACTACTGTAGGTATATAATATAATGACGGACCTGGTGGACACTGTCAGCAGACTCCTAAACTACTAGTATGAAGAAGATAGAAAAAAACCCCACCACAGGTAGGTAGGTATACAATTATGGACGAGCACTGACGACACAGAGATAGCCACATCCGTGGACTACCGTACTGCGTCTGCTAGTATAGATAATATACTATTACTACTGTAGGTATATAATATAATGACGGACCTGGTGGACACTGTCAGCAGACTCCTAAACTACTAGTATGAAGAAGATAGAAAAAAAACCCACCACAGGTAGGTAGGTATACAATTATGGACGAGCACTGACGACACAGAGATAGCCACAGCCGTGGACTACCGTACTGCGTCTGCTAGTATAGATAATATACTATTACTACTGTAGGTATATAATATAATGACGGACCTGGTGGACACTGTCAGCAGACTCCTAAACTACTAGTATGAAGAAGATAGAAAAAAAACCCCACCACAGGTAGGTAGGTATACAGTTATGGACGAGCACTGACGACACAGAGATAGCCACAGCCGTGGACTACCGTACTGCGTCTGCTAGTATAGATAATATACTATTACTACTGTAGGTATATAATATAATGACGGACCTGGTGGACACTGTCAGCAGACTCCTAAACTACTAGTATGAAGAAGATAGAAAAAAAAACCACCACAGGTAGGTAGGTATACAATTATGGACGAGCACTGACGACACAGAGATAGCCACAGCCGTGGACTACCGTACTGCGTCTGCTAGTATAGATAATATACTATTACTACTGTAGGTATATAATATAATGACGGACCTGGTGGACACTGTCAGCAGACTCCTAAACTACTAGTATGAAGAAGATAGAAAAAAAAACCCCACCACAGGTAGGTAGGTATACAATTATGGACGAGCACTGACGACACAGAGATAGCCACAGCCGTGGACTACCGTACTGCGTCTGCTAGTATAGATAATATACTACTACTACTGTAGGTATATAATATAATGACGGACCTGGTGGACACTGTCAGCAGACTCCTAAGCTACTAGTATGAAGAAGATAGAAAAAAAAACCCCACCACAGGTAGATAGGTATACAATTATGGACGAGCACTGACGACACAGAGATAGCCACAGCCGTGGACTACCGTACTGCGTCTGCTAATATAGAGATGATAAAGATGATAGAGATGAAAAAAATATATATAACACTACTGTAGGTAAATATTTATATAATATAATGAATGACGGACCTGCTGGACACTGTCAGGAGAATGCGTTTATACTATAGAATAAAAAAAAAAAAACACCACAGGAGTGTTTAACTTTTTCAGGCAGACAATATACTGGTGGTCACTGGCAGCAAAAGTGTGCACTGTACTCCTGCTATAACTGCTCCCCAGTCTCCCCCACAATTAAGCTGTGTGAGCAGTGAGCACTCAGCACAGTCAGATATACATAGATGATATATCATGCAGCACACTGAGGCTGAGCACAGATATGGTATGTGACTGTGTATCGTTTTTTTTCAGGCAGAGAACGGATTATAAATAAAACTGGTGGTCACTATCAGCAAAACTCTGCACTGTACTGAGTACTCCTAATGCTCCCCAAAATAGTAGTAAATCAAGTGTCTCTCGAGTCTCTAATCTATTCTAAATGGAGAGGACGCCAGCCACGTCCTCTCCCTATCAATCTCAATGCACGTGTGAAAATGGCGGCGACGCGCGGCTCCTTATATAGAATCCGAGTCTCGCGAGAATCCGACAGCGGGATGATGACGTTCGGGCGCGCAAGGCGGGAGGATCCGAGTCTGCTCGGACCCGTGCAAAAAAGGCTTAAGTTCGGGCGGGTTCGGATTCCGAGGAACCGAACCCGCTCATCTCTAGTATAATCCACCACCCAGTTCACTGTCAGTGAAGACAGATGCAGTCCGTAAGACTGCACTGGCTTCACTGTGACTGCCAGGGACTTCCTATTGGAAATCCTACCTGCCAGTCACAGAAACTACAAGCAGTCCTATTGGGAGGTGTTTCCTCCCTCTGGGACTGCCAGACTCGGCTGCAATAGGCAGAGAGCTAGCTTCTTGTAGGAAGCCAGCTCCCTGCCTCATAGGCCCTAGCCGGCTTCTATGGGCTGCAGCTGATGCAGTCTATAGAAGCTGTGGTTTTGCGCTAGCGCAGTACCGTCGCTGCTACTGTGCATGAGCCGGGTCCTGGCATCTGTGAGCTGTACATAGCACAGGTGCCGGGACACAGGCGGCAGAGAGAAGTGGCAGCCCTCCTTCTCCAACAAGGTAGGAGCCGCCGCTGCTTGGGGCCTTATTCAGCATCGATCACTGGTGCAATCGTATTTGGCCGATTACCAGGCCAGTGCACGCCCAGTGCCTGCTCTGCGCGTGCACTGGCCGTTAAATGCATTCAGAAGTGCGATCACAATGCGGGGCGGCCCTTCACATGCTTGGCGGCCTTGCCCTGTGCTGGGCGGCCCACACCGTGCAAGTGCTAACAGATGCAGTTTGGCTTTTGTAGCAAAGGCCCACACCGTGCAAGTGCTAACAGATGCAGTTTGGCTTTTGTAGCAAAGGCCCACACCGTGCAAGTGCTAACAGATGCAGTTTGGCTTTTGTAGCAAAGGCCCACACCGTGCAAGTGCTAACAGATGCAGTTTGGCTTTTGTAGCCAAACTGCAACTGAAGCTGAAGAAGGTCCATGATGCCTAATTTGTAATGATGGTATTAGGTCTGTATTTCCTTTAAAACTACTATAGTCAAGGAATCATTTTTCTCTTAAGCATACCCCTATTATGGATGGTCACCAGCACATGCTAGAAGGTATAAATGAAATGAAATGTTGTGGTAAATATGTAGGAAGGGTGCAGATTATTCACAGAAAATTGTAATCATTGAAACCGTGATGTTGAATTTATACAGGATGGTGCAAGTTCATAGGTCATTATGTTAAGTAACTTTAAGGAAAAATATTACACCCCACCCTTGCCCATGATAATATTACATGGGTGCACACAGGACCCTTGTTAACAGCAGACCCGTTTAACAGATGGGGTTAATGAGCTTGAGATATAACCTGAAGGGGTTAATGAGCTGTGTCTTTGTCTGTTCTTTCCCCCAATGAAGGTCAATGGAGGACCATGCTTTCCAACTAAAATAAACACCCTATCAAGTTTCAGGCAGATCTTCCTCCTAATTAGGTCATCAGCTCTTGATGAAAAGGTACCATTATGGTTCAGTTTCCTGTCCAGTTCCCTGTTGGGAAAAGTATAGACCGGTAATGTGTTTAACCCCCTTTCAATAGCCTCTTTTCTCTAGGGGGCCACACTTCTCACTGGACCATGTTATGGAGTATGAAATGAATAGCAAAAGCAAGAGTTAATAGTAATATGATAAAACAAGGTCATTTATGTAATCTGTTCCTTTCAAGTTCCTATGTCGTGGCATAGTGCCACATATTAAAAGAGCTTGCAAATACATGTAGCCATTAACGTCCTTCAGGGTGGCGTGATGACGCACAAAGAAGGGAGCTCTGGGACATGGAAATTCATTCTCCAATTTACCGCTGTAAAGAACTAAACATTACGTGACACAAACTTCTCTCCACAGGAAAGAACAGTAATATAGGAAATGGTGTCTGTGATACAGTGGGCACAGCTATAGGAGCAAATGTATCAAGTTTCAGACTTAAGTAATAGTATCACAGCTATTTGTGGCAATTGGAGATGTTACTTCAGTACAACGTATCAATAATCAATAATTTGCCGGTACAGAGCATCTGATAAGGAGCTGGCTCAGCAAAGGGTTTCCCTCATAGTCATAGCTAACATGGGGCGGATCCAGAAGAAAATGATAGGGGGGGCACCATGGAAGGGGCAAGTACATTTGCGTGCGGCTTCGGTGCATGTGAGGTGGCGCTTCTTATACAATGCCCACAGTTGTAGCGCTCATTATGCAATGTCCACTGTACTGGTAGTGCCCCTTATATAGACCCCATAGTAGTGGTGCCCCTTATGCAATGCCCGTATTGCCCCCAGTAGTAATGTTGCCTGTAGTAATGCCCCCAGTCATTATGCCCCCAGTGGTAATTCCCCTGCAGTCATGACCCCAGTAGTTTACCCCCCCCCCCCTTAGTTTAGCCCCCAAGTAGTAATGCCCCTGTAGTTACACCGCCAGTAGTTAGCACCTTTGTAGTTGGCCCCCAGTAATAGTCCCCCAGTAGTTTGCCCCCAGTAGATGCCCCCCCCAGTAATAATGTCCCCCAGCAGTTTGCCCCCAGTAGATGCCCCCTAGTAATAATGTCCTCCAGTAGTTTGCCCCCAGTAGTAATGCCCCTTAGGAGTTTGCCCCCAATAGACGACCCGCCAGTAGTAATGCCCCCAGTAGATGCCCCCCAGTAATAATGCCCCCAGTAGATGCCCCACAGGAAAAATGTCCCCCAGTAGCTACCCCCAATAGATGACCCCCCAGTAGTAATGCCCCCAGTAGATGCCCCCCAGTAATAATGCCCCAGTAGCTGCCCCCAATAGATGACCCCCCAGTAATAATCCCCCCCTACGAGTTTGCCCCAATAGATGACCCCCCTGTAGTAATGCCCCCAGTAGATGGCCCCCAGTAAATGTGGCCCCCAGTAGCTGCCCCCAATAGATGACCACTCAGTAGTGATGCCCCCAGTAGATGCCCCAGTTATAATGCCCCCTGTAGTTTGACCCCCCAGTAGTAATGCCCCTTGTTGATGCCCCCCAGTAGTAATTTCCCCCATAGTTAGCCCCCAGTAGATGCATTAAGGAAGAAAAATACATACTTACCGAGCCCCGTTCCCGCGCCGCTGCAGTCCTCCTCCCTGGGCGTCCGCTCCTCAGTCAGCACTATGAGAGAGACGTCATGACTGACGTCTCTCCCATAGCGCACAGTGACAGCGCCGGAAGCCGGAGCTCAGTACTGAGCTCCTGCCTCCGGCTGCCGCTGTGCAGGGAGACGGGCGCCCGCTGGTAACTCAATCTCAGCAGGCGCCCGTCATCTCCCTATGCGGCGGCGGCACCGGGGGGGGGTCACAAATGACAGGGGGGGCACGGGCCCGAGTGCCCCCCCCCCCCCCCCCCCCCCTAAATCCGCCACTGTAGCTAACATTATACTTCTGGGGCTTACCAGAAACCCTTTTCCATTGCCTTGAGAAACCCGTATTTTTGCACATGAATGCGTATCAGTTTGCTGATAATTGCTCTATAGCGTGAACATCAGCCATCTTAGTTCTGCGTTGGAATTTATTTCCTTACCTTTTAGCATTCTGGGAATAAAATATAATAGCCACATAGTTGTGCAACTTTTTACGCTAACTTTTTTTCATGTTCACTTTAGGACACTACTAAACATATTATTAAATATTTATGCATAAACACTGAGTTTGTATATAGCATTCTACTGGAATAAGTTGATGGAGTGTGATAAAGTGATAAACGAACACGAGGGTGATTCAGAGAGGCGGACGCAGTGCAGTAGCAGATGTGATGGTTGTTGCAGCAGCGACTGCAAAATGTTACAAATTATTCTAATAGAGGCCTCCTGAATGCTTCTGTGATCCGCTGCTGCATCCGAGGAGGTAGTATCGGATCACTTGTGTAAACATTGGCTATATGAGTAAAGGTGGGTACACACTAGTAGATATATCTGCAGATCAATTGATCTGCAGATATATCTATGTACGGATCGGGCAGTGTGCTGTGCATACACACTGCCCGATCCGTCGGGGGACTGACGTCATGAACTGGGCGGGCGGGCGCCCGCCCAGTTCCCCTGTCAATCACCGCCGCCCGCCGCAGCATGTGTACGGGCGGTCAGACGACCACCCCGTACACACACAGCGACGCGCCAATATATCGTTAGATATATTGCCCGTCTGCTGTGCTGCGCAGCCGACGCGATCCGTCTGTGAACGATGGAGTTCACAGACGTATCGCCCGTACACACTGGCCGACAGTCCCGCGATGTATCAGCCGTTCAAGAGAACGGCCGATATATCGACCAGTGTGTACGGGCCTTAACCCTCGGGTTATTCAGGATGGCTGGGCTGTCCACGCTGCCAGCGTAAGTCTGCGATGGAAGATGCACACCTGACTCGGTATGCCTACAAATTGGGGGTGACACTGCCAGGCTATGTAGAATGTTGCCCGGCACCAACTCCTTCCTGCAGCCAAATGGCGCTGCGACTTAAGAGACACTATGTGCAAGGACGCGGGACCTGTTCTGCACATGTGCGGAACGGGTACTGAGCCTGCACTCTCCCAGAAACATCGGAGAAGTACATAAACCTGCGGATCTAAGTTATCGAGCTGCTCATGTGAATGAGTAGAATGCCGTTGTAGGATCTGTAGATCCCTCTCCAGTGAAAAACATTTACCTTTGAATGCTGCACAGAATAGTCTATATCTCTCCATGGCCATACCCTGCACTGCACTGTTTCTGGATATGGATATAAAATAAATAGTAGTAGTAAATAAAAACAACAAAACAATTAAAATAAAAACTATGATTTGCACAATGAGGATATAAAATAAATACATATTTTTAAGGGTTTCTAACAAGAATGTGGGAGAAGGATTTTCTCAGGACAGTTTTTATTAGTTTAAAAAATATATATTTTTATTAAAGCACAAACACACAAATACAAAGAAAATATAAAATACAACATGACACATTACAGACAGATAAAACCTAGATGCGAAAATTGGGCCGGATGGTTTTGTCTTGTAAATGAATGGCACTTTAAATAAACATCTGAGTTCAGCCAGCAACCCGCACCTCCGGCGAACTCGGACAGCATTACATAGAAACAAAGGGGGTAATTCTGAGTTGATCGCAGCAGGAACTTTGGTGGTCATTCCGAGTTGTTCGCTCTGTAAATTTCTTCGCATCGCAGCGATTTTCCGTTTAGTGCGCATACGCAATATCCGCACTGTGACTGCGCCAAGTAAATTTGCTATGCAGTTCGGTATTTTGCTCATGGTTTTTTCATCGTTCTGGTGATCGTAATGTGATTGACAGGAAGTGGGTGTTTCTGGGCGGAAACAGGCCGTTTTATGGGCGTGTGGGAAAAAACGCTACTGTTTCTGGGAAAAACGCGGGAGTGGCTGAAGAAACGGAGGAGTGTCTGGGTGAACGCCAAGCACTGAACTGATCGCACTGGCAGAGTAAGTCTCGAGCTACTCAGAAACTGCACAGAGATGTCTTTTCGCAATATTGCGAATCTTTCGTTCGCAATTTTAAGAAGCTAAGATTCACTCCCAGTAGGCGGCAGCTTAGCGTGTGCAAAGCTGCTAAAAGCAGCTTGCGAGCGAACAACTCGGAATGAGGGCACTTGTTAGCAGTTGGGCAAAACCATGTGCACTGCAGGGGAGGCAGATATAACATGTGCAGAAAGAGTTAGATTTGGGTGGGTTATTGTTAGGGTCTCCTGCCCTGTGCTGCCACGTCGTCATGGCAACCGGGAGACAAGTGCTAGTGGAGTGGCCTGAGCGCAGCTGATACTCCGGTTCGGGTCTTTTGCTGTGCAGTGGTTACAGGCTTTGTGCACGGCAGGGGATCCGGTGCTGGTTTTTGTGCTCACAGTCTGTGAGGTCTGAGTGGGGCGTGGACAGCACCTGCTATATAAGGCCTCTTCTCAGGTTAAGCAGATGCTGCTGAATCTTTGTTGGTTAGTCAGTTCCTGAAAGTTAGCCAGTACTGTGTAGCTTTGTATTTGTTGTTGCTTACTGCAAATAGGCCTTGGGATTTGGTACTACACTCTGCCAATCCAGACCTAGCAGTAAGACTGGAGTCAGTCGTTTAACTTGCCGGGGTTCTTTTGCTACTCTGTGAACTTAGCAAGTTTGCGGCTGTATTCTCAGACTTGCCTGCCAAAATCCTTTCTCACTGTGCAAGGTGTTCTGGTGTAAGTTTAGTGGCAGTAAGCTGAACCAGTGCACTGCAAGTGAGGACTAGGATTGTGGAGACTCTCCTTGTGTCTATTATTCCATCTCTGACCAAGGAGTTCACTGCCACACCCGTTGGTAACCCTTTAGGGTTTTGCTGTTGCCCTTAGCAACAGCATTTCGGGTTCTCTACGTATTAAAACACAACATCTTGTTTCTTTCCATCTGAGCACTCCTATTACTAGGGAGACACCCAGTTTCTTAGCCTCTGGGCTTCTCTGTTCACTTTGTGTTTATTTTGTTACCCTATCACCTTCTGTGTACGTAATGTCATATTCCCCAGTCTGTCTGTGAGTTCATTTGTTTTGCATCCCTATCCGTTCAGACACCAGTACATTCCTGCAGGCACTGGTGTGCATAACAGTTATTTTGTTTCTGTGCAGGGTAAATACTGGCTACTTTATTTTTACACTGGGGGTCATTCCGAGTTGTTCGCTCGGTAAAAATCTTCGCATCGCATCGATTTTCCGCTTAATGCGCATGCGCAATGTCCGCACTGCGACTGCGCCAAGTAAATTTGCTATGCAGTTAGGAATTTTACTCACGGCTTTTTCATCGTTCTGGCGATCGTAGTGTGATTGACAGGAAATGGGTGTTACTGGGCGGAAACAGGCCGTTTTATGGGCGTGTGGGAAAAAACGCTACCGTTTCCGGAAAAAACGCAGGAGTGGCCGGAGAAACGGGGGAGTGTCTGGGCGAACGCTGGGTGTGTTTGTGACGTCAAACCAGGAACGACAAGCACTGAACTGATCGCAGATGCCGAGTAAGGTTGAAGTTACTCAGAAACTGCTACGAGGTGTGTAATTGCAATATTGCGAATACATCGTTCGCAATTTTAAGATGCTAAGATTCACTCCCAGTAGGCGGCGGCTTAGCATGAGCAAATCTGCTAAAATCTGCTTGCGAGCGAACAACTCGGAATGACCCCCACTGCAATTTAGATTGCAGATTGAACACACCACACCCAAATCTAACTCTCTCTGCACATGTTATATCTGCCCTTCCTGCAGTGCACATGGTTTTGCCCAACTGCTAACAAAATTCCTGCTGCGATCAATTTGGAATTACCCCAGGGCCGGACTGGCCATCTGGCACGTCTGGCAAATGCCAGAAGGGCCGATGGCCACGTGGGCCGGTCCAGCGGTCACTGAGACGCGCTGCCGCTCAGTCCGGCGGCAGCGCGTCTCAGCTGTCAGAATTGGAGAGCTGTGAGGGACGGGGGTGAGAGCGCCGGGCGCCCGCCAGCACGGCTGTGTCTGGCGCGGTGCGTATAGCGGACTACAAAGCAGCCGCCGGTTCGTGAGCCAATCAGAGCTCGCGGACCGGCAGCCAATCAGAAGCCGCCGGTCCGCGAGCTCTGATTGGCTCACGAACCGGCGGCTGGTTTGAACGCTATACGCTACCGCGCCAGACACAGCCGCGCTGGCGGGCGCCCGGCGCTCTCACCCCCGTCCCTCACAGCCCGGAAGAGGAGGAGCAGCAGCAGCAGCAGCAGCAGCAGTGCAGCAGCGGTAAGTAGCTGCAGCACTGGCTGCTGTGGGGGCAATTGTATACCTGGCACTGTGGGGGCAATTGGCTGGTACTGTGGGGCATTTGTATACCTGGCACTGTGGGGGCAATTGTTTACCTGGCACTGTGGGGGCATCTGTATACATGGCACTGTGGGGGCATCTGTATACCTTGCACTGTGGGGGCATCTGTATACCTGGCACTGTGGGGGCATTTGTATACCTTGCACTGTGGGGGCATTTGTATACCTGGCACTGTGGGGGCATTTGTGGATCTGGCACTGTGGGGGCATTTGTATACCTGGCACTGTGGGGGCATTTGTATACCTGGCACTGTGGGGGCAATTGTTTACCTGGCACTGTGGGGGCATCTGTATACATGGCACTGTGGGGGCATCTGTATACCTTGCACTGTGGGGGCATCTGTATACCTGGCACTGTGGGGGCATTTGTATACCTGGCACTGTGGGGGCATTTGTGGATCTGGCACTGTGGGGGCATTTGTATACCTGGCACTGTGGGAGCATTTGTATACCTGACACTGTGGGGGCATTTGTATACCTGGCACTGTGGGGGCAATTGTTTACCTGGCACTGTGGGGCAATTGTTTACCTGGCACTGTGGGGGCATTTGTATACCTGGCACTGTGGGGGCATCTGTATACCTGGCACTATGGGGGCATTTGTATACCTGGCACTGTGGGGGCATTTGTATACCTGGCACTGTGGGGGCATTTGTATACCTGACACTGTGGGGGCATTTGTATACCTGGCACTGTGGGGGCAATTGTTTACCTGGCACTGTGGGGGCATCTGTATACATGGCACTGTGGGGGCATCTGTATACCTTGCACTGTGGGGGCATCTGTATACCTGGCACTGTGGGGGCATTTGTATACCTTGCACTGTGGGGGCATTTGTATACCTGGCACTGTGGGGGCATTTGTGGATCTGGCACTGTGGGGGCATTTGTATACCTGGCACTGTGGGGGCATTTGTATACCTGGCACTGTGGGGGCAATTGTTTACCTGGCACTGTGGGGGCATCTGTATACATGGCACTGTGGGGGCATCTGTATACCTTGCACTGTGGGGGCATCTGTATACCTGGCACTGTGGGGGCATTTGTATACCTGGCACTGTGGGGGCATTTGTGGATCTGGCACTGTGGGGGCATTTGTATACCTGGCACTGTGGGGGCATTTGTATACCTGACACTGTGGGGGCATTTGTATACCTGGCACTGTGGGGGCAATTGTTTACCTGGCACTGTGGGGCAATTGTTTACCTGGCACTGTGGGGGCATTTGTATACCTGGCACTGTGGGGGCATCTGTATACCTGGCACTATGGGGGCATTTGTATACCTGGCACTGTGGGGGCATTTGTATACCTGGCACTGTGGGGGCATTTGTATACCTGACACTGTGGGGGCATTTGTATACCTGGCACTGTGGGGGCAATTGTTTACCTGGCACTGTGGGGGCATCTGTATACATGGCACTGTGGGGGCATCTGTATACCTTGCACTGTGGGGGCATCTGTATACCTGGCACTGTGGGGGCATTTGTATACCTGGCACTGTGGGGGCATTTGTATACCTGGCACTGTGGGGGCATTTGTGGATCTGGCACTGTGGGGGCATTTGTATACCTGGCACTGTGGGGGCATTTGTATACCTGGCACTGTGGGGGCAATTGTTTACCTGGCACTGTGGGGGCATCTGTATACATGGCACTGTGGGGGCATCTGTATACCTTGCACTGTGGGGGCATCTGTATACCTGGCACTGTGGGGGCATTTGTATACCTTGCCCTGTGGGGGCATTTGTATACCTGGCACTGTGGGGGCATTTGTGGATCTGGCACTGTGGGGGCATTTGTATACCTGGCACTGTGGGGGCATTTGTATACCTGGCACTGTGGGGGCATTTGTATACCTGGCACTGTGGGGGCATCTAAATACCTGGCACTGTGGGGGCATTTGTATACCTGGCACTGTGGGGGCATTTGTATACCTGACACTGTGGGGGCATTTGTATACCTGGCACTGCACTATCGGGGGAATATAATGTAAATTTTGGCTCATACCGGGTGCTGTAATGTGAATTTTGGCTCATACTGTGTGGTATAATGTGAAAGGGGCAGCAGTACTAGATAGTATAAGGGGTCCTACTATTGTGGTGCAAAATGCGTATAAGGGGTGTATGGTGTGGTAAACTACACTGAAGACCACGCCCCTTTGAGTGGTCACACCCCCTTTGAGTGGCCACGCCCCTTCCCCCCCCCCCCCCCCCCCCTTTTTTTTTTTTTTTATACAAACCTCACAATTCCATACTCCCACTTAAAAATTTCCACTTCAACCACTGGTTGAGTATATTTTAATAGAGAATGATGTACGCCTGTATGTTGTTAGAATATTAATTATATTTGTAAGAACATAGACTAATAAGTGGGAGGAGTCAGGAATAGTAAGGGGAGGAGTCACAGAAGTGGGCCTGTGTGCTTCAAAAATGCCAGGGCCTATTTTTAGTCCCAGTCCGGCCCTGAATTACCCCCATGGTTTTGCTCAACTGCTAACAAAGTTCCTGCTGTGATCAACTCAGAATTACCCCCATAGTTTGTGAGGTTGAAAAAAGACAATTGTCCATCGAGTTCAACCTGTTAAGGGTGTGATAATGTCAAATATTACCTTAAAACATAAAGCTATACACTATTACCGTGGAGCCGCTATGGCCGCTAGACTTATTACACACACTACGGACTAAGTACGCTGTTTGCGTACTGAGTACCGTATGGATACGCACTTAGCGTATCAGACACTGTACCGTGGACGCGACGCACGAGCGGCACGTACGCACACGGATACACGCTTCGTACTAAGCACGCTGTTAGCGCACTGAGTACCGTATTGATAGTTTACGCTATTAGCGTATCAGACGCCGTGCCGTGGGTACAACGTACACGCGGCGCGGACGCACACTGAGTGATATACAGTAAACATTGTTAATGAAACAATGTAAGGATATGCTTATACTCTAAACCTTAGCAGTCAAGTACTGTAACGATGTAACACCTAAAAACCTTAACAATGCTCATACTGTTAAAGCGAGTTAGACGCTAAGAAAGCCCTTTGCAGGAAAGTGAAAACACAACACCGGTTTGTGGTAAACCACTGGACTCTAACACCGCAGTGGATTATTCAGAGAAAAGGGTTAAACAGATACAAGTTATACACTACAGGCTAACAAGGAAATCTAAACAGAACAATAGAGAATAATGGCTACAGAGAATATACATACGTGGGGAATCGTTCGCAAGCGTGTCCTGGACCAGTCCTCAGCTATCAGGGAGAAAGCCTTCAGAGTCTTGTGTCCGGCCAGGCAACAGTGGTCTTTTTATACACAACATACATTCACAATACAATGGTCACTGTAATCTCATTGTTCATTGGACACAGGGATGTGTCTCTACATTACAGCAAAGGTCATAGGTGGATTTGAACAGGTAGGCGATGTCCGTTCCCAACTGCTCTGGTGGGAGGTATCCTCAGGATTCCCGCCGCATGTGTAATTGACAGCAAATACAGTTAATGTTCATATTCTACTTTTGTACATAACTATACGCAGGAGCGAGAGATCCTTTCCTAACTAACACCGGAATGTTACCCTTAAAATACCCTACAGCTGGATACTAGACATCACCTACCAACCTTTATCTGACCCTTCCTATCATGCAAAGAGGAATCTCTCCGTCCAGGAACTGTTTAAACTAACATTTGTCGCTGTCATGGTCTAGGGGAACTACATCTACAAAATGCACTATTTGGGTTAATTATGCAATGTTCTGATTGCACGCTACACACTCACAAACTCCGCCGTAAGTACACATATCATGCGCACGAGTCGCCGGAGCGTCTCTTACGCAACTTGCGGATGTGTGCACGTACGGGGGACTGGGTGCACGAGCAGCGTGCACAGGCATGAGGGGTTAGTACAAGGGATATGTATAACGATATTTTTCGACTTTGACAGGTGGTACACACGGAGCGATGTTCAGCTAAAATTCTAAGCAATCTGTCTAGATTGCTTAGAAATTAGCTGAACATAGCTCCGTGTGTAGGGGTGCTGGCGACAGTGATGGTCAGTCCCGCGCGTCGCTCTCGCCGGTGCTAGATGGCCTGTATGTAGGCACAATCTAGCAGGTCGCTCATTTCACCACTGGGTGGAATGAGCGGCCCCCTGTGTCGATTCCCTCCTCGCTCAGCACATCGCGCTGTGCTGAGCGGGGGGGAGAGATGTGTATTGAGAGGTCTGTGCTAGACCGCTCAGCACACATCTCTGGGGAAATCTCCCCTTCAGTATGTGTGAGGGGGGCCTTCTGCCCCAGATGTTCTGGGATCGGCCTCCTGTCTCGATCCCAGACATCGAAAATCCAAAAATCCAAGGCCAGGGGTCGACCTTCTGCCACTACCCCTGCCCACCAACAGTTTTAGGGACGGAGGTACGCTCCGCCCCTACGGGGTAAAAAATAGGGCCACCGGCCCCAATATCCACACATGTTCATGTTCTATCATATGGGCCCACCAGGTACGGGGGTGCCCATCAATTAATAATAAGACTATAAAATTACCTAAAAGTTCCCCCGAAGTTACTAACGATAAACTCCATAAGTTAAACTAAAATAACCGTTCAGAAACCGGCCACCAAAAGCCGACACAAACAACCCCAGGGAAGCAACAAAAAACCAACTCTCCAGGGCGGGCGGGTGGGTCACGGAAAAACAGGAAAAGAGGCAGGCTGTCCCAGGTCTGAAGACTATATATATGTCAGACCAGCTCCTATACAGAATCCAGCCAATCACAATCCAGGCAGTTTCCCTTACATTCCTCCCACAAAAACTGTAACCCCTTCCATGCCAGAGTGATGCATTTAGAGGCGTGCCGCATGCCCAGCCGGTGAGTTTATTCTGTCTCGGCCACATTCATGACCTACGCAGTCTTACTTTTGAGAACCACCCTTGAATAATTTTAAGACAAAGGTGGTCATTCCGAGTTGTACGCTCGCTGCTATTTTTAGCAGAATTGCTAATAGGCTAAAATCCGGCAGTTCTGCGCATGGGTATGCACAGCAGGGTGCACGTGCTAACAAATTTACACAAAACTATGCTATTTTACTCACGGGTGAACAAAGCTTTTCAATCGCTCTGCTGATCGTAGAGTGATTGACAGGAAGTGGGTGTTTCTGGGCGGAAACTGGCCGTTTTCAGGTAGTGTGCCAAAAAACGCAGGCGTGCCAGGTAAAAACGCAGGAGTGGCTGGAGAAACGGAAGAGTGGCTGGCCGGACGCTGGGCGTATTTGTGACGTCAAATCAGGAACTAAACGGACTGAGGTGATCGCAATCTAGGAGTAGGTCTGGAGCTACTCAGAAACTGCAAGGAAATACTTAATAGCAGAATTGCTAATCTTTCGTTAGCAATTCTGCTATGCTAAGATACACTCCCAGAGGGCGGCGGCTTTGCGTTTGCATTTCTGCTAAAAGTAGCTAGCGAGCGAACAACTCGGAATGAGGGCCAATTATACAGAATAATACAGTTTACTAAAAGCAAGTTGATTCATGGAACAAACATAAAAAAATTCTGCACTGCCTATGGTAGCTGTTCCCCTATCATTAGGAACAGTCTTTAAATATTCATTTACCCTGAAAATAAACCTAGCTGGATTCAGACTGGATGGGCTAATGATAGGCTATCTGCTATCAACATTCCATGTTTGGATGGGCTAATGATAGGCTATCTGCTATCAACATTCCATGTTTCTAATTAGCCTGAAGAAAGAGTCACCAACATTATATCTCCAAAAGAGCTGAGAATACTGAAGTTGTGGGTGGTCACCTGAAATCACTGACATAATCTGTTTGACACCCTCATGTTGTGGGTGATTGGATAGGTATGAGGTTCCTCCATGCTCTGGTAGTTAGACAGTGTCAATGGATAACCCCCAAATTTGCTGCAAGAGCCAGAGATTCACTGAAGCATAGCTTGGAAATGGGAGCTGACAGGGCAAAGAGTTGGCCTGCCAAAGATAAGATCTATTTCTTGTACTGGGCCATGATTAAAAGGACAAGGGACATGCAGAAAGAGCCACAGAGACATATCTGTTTATTTACACAGAGAAGGGGACGGAGCCAGTGGAGAATTAAGTCTCCATCCACCCCAGGTTGTCTGAATCTCCTAGCAACCTATACACCATTACTGGTACACCCCCATTACGTAAACCCTTGCTCCTGTCAAATATCATCACGAAAACAGCTTCAAATTTTCTCTTCAAATGGCTCTGTCCTTACTAAGCACTGCACACTTCCATAACACAATTAAAGCATGTTAGCAACAAATGCCTATGGCTCACATGATAAATAGGCTGCATTGTCTGACTGTTATATAAACCTTGCTGCTCATTACCATACAGTAACCAGTCATCCTGTCTACCATATATATGAAGATATGTAGACCAGAATATCAAATAAGGCAATTACAGACAGACATTACGCATAAGAGGGTTTGCTAGTTGAGAATATCATGTTTGACTCAATTACCATATCTGTCATCAGTTAATCAATGAAGTATGACTTACTAGTTTAACATCCTGCTAAGTTAAATCTAATGGTGCCCATACACTTGTGTGATACCCCCCGATGCAACATCGTGGGGCATGGCACTGGCAGTTCAGGTGCGGTGAAATCGCACCTGAACTGCCAAAGTGATTACCATGCGATCGATCGCATGGTAATCACGAGATGAGCATGCCACCGCCGAGTGGAGCGGCCTCCAGCTGCTCCCAGCGGTGCCCATCGTGCATCGCAGTGCAATATATTGCATGTGCTTTTAAAAACACATGCAATCACACTGCGATGTGATAAATATTAAGTGCAGCACTTAATATCTTGCGAGGCGACATCAGACCAGCGTGGCTGCGCATCGCGTCGCAAGGTGCACAATATGTGCATACAATCCTTCGATTTATCTCACAGATGCGGTCGAAATCGAAGGATTGTATGCCATATCGCACAAGTGTATGGGCTACACTAGATGCCTCTCTTTTTCCAGTGTAATTATGACTATAATATATCCAGACCAGATCAGTTCAGTATTATGGAGCACATGATGATAACTGCATGTGATAGGAAATCACCAGCATCAAAGCAATATTAATACAATCAGTGCAGTCTTGGAGGTGCAATGCAATTAGAGACTATGGTGGCGATTCAGAGATAGACGCAAGCCGCGCATCTGTGCGCAGCGGCCGTGTCCATCTGTTCTGCACACACCCACTGGCCACAGTGTGTGTGCGCGACTCCTATCCTTGTGGCCGCATCCTGAAGAGTGATTGACAGAGGTGCTCGTTCGGGGAGCGGCGTTTCAGCATTGTGGGTGTGTGGCGGCCAAAACAGAAGTGTGGCGCAAGCGTTTTCTGGGCCGCTGCGTAACGTCACACAAAGCCGCTCCAGTAAAAAAAATGGCAGTGGACCGACTGCCAGCGCAGCAAAGCTGCACAGGCAGGTGTCAGCCTCTAATCAATGCGTCCGCAATTAAATTGCGGACGCTTTGTGAGGTGGTGCCACACATGCTGGTTGGCATTACCCGGTGCTGGGAGTCCCCCCAGCATGTGAGGGGATGGACACTGATCTTGCTGCGGATGCAACGACTGCGTCCGTCTCTGAATAACCACCTAGTTAGTATATTTGGTCACAATGTATTTATTCATTTATTAACAGTTTCCTAAAGCAGCAAATTCCGTTGAGCTTCACAATAGGAAAATGGTCTCACATCACCACTTTCCAGTAGCCCAGCATTGCATTACAGATTTAGTTGCACACCTCTATGGAGTGCAAGTAAAAATCTACAATGTTTGGTGGCTGCGAAGTCCCAGAGAAACAGTATGTTGACAACCATTAATAAATCATGAGATATTTTTACAGGGAAATTATTAGATCAGAAGGTTGGTGCTTAACTTAAGACATTAGTTTCAAAGAAGAAATGTAACTTGTGGGTGCCGCAGTGGTTAGCATTGCTGCCCCACAGTCCTGGGGACATGTGTTTATGCCGATGAGGGCACTAGTTTTGTGAAGTTTGTATGTTCTTTCAGTTATTTTCACATAACTCATGTATCCAAGTGGCTGAAAAAAATTCAAACCAATGGTCTCAGTACGTATTATTATTATTATTATTATCTTTTATTTGTAAGGCACCACAAGGTGTATGCTGTGCCATACACTAGGTATACATAAGAACAAGGTAAATATATACTATACTACAGACTGTACATAGCATAAACACAATCACTGGAGTAAAACCAAAATCAGGGAGTCAGGCAGTAATATTTTGTAGGGTGAGAACAGCTATCAATCATCCTGTACCCTTTGTAATGGTGAAGGGATGGAGAAACTGAAGGGAAGGAGAAGAGAGACAAGGAACAATGGGGGTAATTCCAAGTTGATCGCAGCAGGAAATTTTTTAGCAGTTGGGAAAAACCATGTGCACTGCAGGAGGGGGGGGGGATATAACATCTGCAGAGAGAGTTAGATTTGGGTGGGTTATTTTGTTTCATTGCAGGGTAAATACTGGCTGCTTTATTTTTACACTGCAATTTAGATTGCAGATTAAACTCACCACACCCAAATCTATCTCTCTCTGCACGTTATATCTGCCTCCCCTGCAGTGCACATGGGAGGTCATTCCGAGTTGTTCGCTCGCAAGGCGATTTTAGCAGAGTTGCTCACGCTAAGCCGCCGCCTACTGGGAGTGAATCTTAGCTTCTTAAAATTGCGAACGATGTATTCACAATATTGTGATTACAAACTTCTTAGCAGTTTCTGAGTAGCTCCAGACTTACTCGGCATCTGCGATCAGTGCAGTGCTTGTCGTTCCTGGTTTGACGTCACAAACACACCCAGCGTTCGCCCAGACACTCCCCCGTTTCTCCAGCCACTCCTGCGTTTTTTCCGGAAACGGTAGCGTTTTTTCCCACACGCCCATAAAACGGCCTGTTTCCGCCCAGTAACACCCATTTCCTGTCAATCACACTACGATCGCCTGAGCAATGATAAAGCCGTGAGTAAAAATACTAACTTCATAGCAAAATTACTTGGCGCAGTCGCAGTGCGGACATTGCGCATGCGCACTAAGCGGAAAATCGCTGCGATGCGATGAAATTTACCGAGCGAACGACTCGGAATGACCACCATGGTTTTGCCCAACTGCTGCGATCAACTTGGAATTACCCCCTATGATAGTATAGATAGTACAGGTAAAGAACAAGAGAGAAGAGGACACAGTCTGAAAGCATGCATTCTACAAGGATGGAGTGAAGAAGTGGAGGGAGAATTGGGAAGGAGACAGATCGGCACAGTATCAAAGACGGCAGACAGATCGAGGAACAAAAATTAGTAGTAATGACTCTTAGATTTGGTGGTGAGGTGGTCATTAGTGAACTTGGTGAGGACAGTTTCAGTGTAGCAGAGGGAGCGGAACCCAGATTGAAAAGGGTCAAGAAGGGAGGGGATGGATAGAAATGTGGTAAGGCGCAGATAGACAATCGGGATGTGCTCAATTTACCTACAATCAAAATCCCAACAGTCAAAATCCCAACAACCATTGACCGACAGTTAAAATCCTGACAAGGTCAAAATATCGACATTTAAAATACAGACAAGGCCAAAATACCGACATTTAAAATGTCGACAGGTCAAAAAGTCAAAACAAGTTTTTCATGATTTGTTTTTATTGAAACCGACTTGTTGATACATTACCATCCCAGTGAACCTGGAGAGGCAATATAATAGTGTGCCGAGCACAGCGAGGCACCGTGACCGTAGCATGGCGAGTGCAGCGAGCCATGCCAGGGGACGCAGTACACTCATACGGTGTCTATGTCAACCTATGTCGACATACACACACACAAAAAAACAGTGAAAATATTGTGTCGACTTTTTGACCTGTCAACATTTTAAATGTCAGTATTTTGACCTTGTCAATATTTAAAATGTTGGTATTTTGACCGTGTCAGTATTTTGACCTTGTTGGGATTTTGTCCGTCGATCAATTGTTGTCAGGATTTTGACTGTCGGCATTTTGAGTGTAGGTATTTCATACTGATCTAATCCCAGACAATCCTCTCATTGAGCTTAGAGACAAAGAAGAAAGATATGGTTGTAATTAGAGAGAGTCAGTGTTAAGAGATGTTTCTTCAGGATGAGAGAAATATATGTTTCTTCAGGTGTGTTTGAAGGAGGAGAGGACTGAGCTAGAAGGTAGTGCAAAGTTATGGAAACAAATGAGGTGGGATCAGGCAGCTTGAAAGAAGGAGTGGAAAAGATGAGAGGGGGTAGGGTCAAGTGGACTGTTGGAGGGGTGAAATGGAGATAAGAGGAAACAAACTTCATGCTCAGTGGTGTGGGAGAAGGCAGAAAGGGTGGGCAGGCCAGACTTGGGAGAAAGAGGTGCAAGAAGCGGAGGCTGGGGAAAGTAGATGGCCATATAGATGGCTTTAGTTTGGGTAGTGAAGTAGGTGGCAAAGTCATTAGCAGACAGAGTATAGTGAAGGGGAGGAGTGGTGGAGGCATAGGAGGGAAATGAATATGGCAATTGTTGGAAGATTGAGAGGTGAGATTTTTGCGTGTACATGGGCAGACTAGATGGGCCAAGCCATTCTTATCTGCCGTCAGAATTCTATGGGGTCTATTCATAAAGAAAACCTTGACCGAATTGGTACTTATCACTATACATCGCATCGATCCAATGCGATGTACAGCTGTGATAAATAGCAATTCATATATACTCACCTCTCCAGCGATGCACTGCAGTGTTCAGGACTCCAGCGACACTCTCTTCTCCAGCGGTGCTCCTCTGCGGTCTCGAAGTCAGCCGGCAGGTCCCTCTGCACATGCGCCGCCGGCTGACCTCCCGGAAGTCCGCCGAGGCCGTTGGGAGGTCAGAGCCAGCTCCGGGTGCGGACAGAGGGCAGGGAAGCATTGAGCTTCCCTGCAGTTACCGCACTTCAGTTAAGGTTTCACCATCCAGAGATGACGAACCTGAACTCCATGAAGAAGTGGAAAGCTGGGCTTTCTGCTCCTTCACGAAGAAGCGGTCACCATACTAAAGCATATCTCACAACTGTCCAGATTTTCACGGGGCAGTCACATTTTTTGGGGGGACTATCCCGCTGTCCCACCCGCGGGCCGCAGTTTCCCGCGGTGGGGGGGCAGATGGGAGGCTCCATTCACAGGGGAGAATAGACAGTGTGCGCACGCACACAGCATCTATTCAGTGGCGACAGGGGGACTGGGGGCATGCCAGCAGCTCACAGAGCGCTGGACGTGCCCCTTCACTGACAACAACGGGGCATGGATATCGATCGCAGCACTGCCACAAAGTCACACCCCCTTTTCCATAGGTCACGCCCCTTTTGCGAAGAAGTCCCTCTCTATCTATTTCAACTGTTGGGAGTATGCTAAAGTATGGTAATGTGATTCAGCTGCGGAGCAGGGGACCCACTGGAGAAGACAAGGACTTCTCCATGGTAACCACCTCAATGAACAGCAGAAAGCAGAGAAAAGCCCAGTTTTCCGCAAATATACCCCTATGTTTCTATGACTTTGTATTTGTATAAAGTTGCAATCGGGCAACTGCCACTAGACGCAGACATGGAAGTTGCTGACTCAGAATCAGCTCCTAACTGATGACACTCGTATGCTAACAGTAAACATTTTTGTAATAATTTAAACAGTAGACAAGAAAATGACTTCACTCTTCTGAATCCAAGTATCATCTGTAGCATGTATGAGCTGACCCCATAGTTTGACCTGACTGGGGACAGAGTATTTCTAGCTAGTTAATACTGGATCTCATTCAACTCTTCCTGCAATTCTGTAACTGGCTCTAATATAGTCTCTTTTATTTGTTTGCATACATTATCCCGCCGTGTCCTGTCACCCAGAGATTGCTGCTCCGTCACAGATGGTAAATAATTTGAATACCTCATCTTCTTATTGTGCTGCTGTCCAGTACAGGGAAAATCACCCAAGACTTAAGCAGATGTGTCAGTGCTGGCAGAGCCATACATCATCATCAAAACCCTGCTTAAAATGAAATTGGATTCTCAGTGACAGTTCATGCAGCGATTCAGTGTAATTCCATTAGGATAGATAAACTTTAGCATAGCCTGGGATGGCTGCTAGTACTTACAAATGCTGCATACTGTACGCTTGCCAATATACCTACAGTAATTCTTGCATCATGAGATTGCTCTGCACTCATAGTTATGTGCAAGTGACTGAGATACACAACATGAGGCATGAAGGTTCTAAGACCCACAGTCAGAGGGGAAAGCTGCCATAATTGATATCCTTACTTGAGTGGTAACAGAGCAAGCAGGCAGGGATTTATCTCTAGGTACGGAGTTGTCTTAAACTAGGTGTTAAAGATGTATCAGACAGCCACAGGTGCTGAAATGGAGGTGATGGGTGGCAAGGGGAGGACAACATTTGAGAAGTGCCAGTCAATGTAGTGTCTAGCAGGGTGCAGTGTGGCCACCATCTAGGGCTACCATGGGCAACAGTTAGGATGGAGATAATCCCCTTTCTGGCTGCTCCATCTCCTCCCTCCCCCCAGCCCTCCTCAGCCTGCCTAAAGGGCCCTCCTGCCCCTCAACAATGTGTGGCTAGATGCTGTGGGCTGGACCCTCCGCTGGAACACTCCCTGCACACATCTCACCTCACATTTCATATGTTCCAACGCTCTTCCCCCTCAGCCTCCTGGACCCAAATACACCAACCCCCCCCCCCCCCCCCCCGTGCCCCCTCCAGGACTGAAATGAAATGCTCCCCCCTGTGGAAACCCCTGTACCCCCATCACGGCACCATCTGGCGATCGTATGGGGAAGGATCACGCACGCACATTGCGGCCACTGCACATGCGCAGTGTCCCGCAAATCACACGATTGCAATTTTCGTGACGCTGTGCCCATCACTGAATAGCCCCCTCAGTACTATTTCCAGATTTGACGTCTTAGCCCGCTAACAGGCCCTGACTCACAGATGTAGACTAATGCAGTCACAGCTGTGATCCCGTATGCGGCAAATGTGAGAAAATGTGCTTATGCTGGGCTGCCTGGAAATGGACTGAGGCACCCACTGGAGGCATCGCAAATCCAAGCAACTGCATATAAACACATAGCAGTCGGCGCAGAACCTTTGATAATCGCATCTTATGTGTGCGCAGAATGGCTGCTGGAACTGAGACGCTGGTGCAGTGTATTCTGCGTATGGGATTGCAGTTGGAGTCTGACACCTCTCCTGTAAATGGTCCGACAACATACCTGTATTTTTGCCGCCACTCCCCGTTACCTCCCCTAAACAGTACCTGGGGAAGATGGACTAAGACTTGGAGAGAGATAATGTAACAACAAAACAGCTCCTGTCATTTTTCAAACACAACGTAACGTGGCAGTTAGAAGCTGGTTGGCTGGTACTTTGGGTCTATTTACTATGCCTTTATCTCTCTGTACTTTATCTCACTCCAAAGCTTAGTACTGTACAAAGGACCTATATCCAACTCACTTCACTAGCATGCTGGGTCCCCCCCCCCCTTGCTAGCATGCGACCGCTGTGCTAAGCAGCGAAGCGCTCGCATTATAAGTGTAGCCTCCTGTCTTTACAGCCTAGCTGCATAGGCAGACAGTGGGCCGCCATGATTTGGGTCGCAGCGACTGAGTGTGACATCACGCAGCCGCCACGGACCCGCCCCGCAAATGGTCTGGACATGCCTCTGATGTCCTGACTACACTGGCTGCCCACAACATGCTGCATCGACGCCCCATCACGACCCGTTCGAACGTGAACCCATGCGCAGAAGTGCTGACATCGGCAAATAGCGATTTCAGCAATACTACAGTCCATGCTGAATCGGGCCCGTAGACCCCTACTGCCGCACTGCAAGCAACATTGCTAAGAGACCTTGGCATGTGTGCACCAATAATTGCGTAACTCTGTAACTATCAGCATTATGTACATCACTGAGTCAGGCCCAGAGTACTGAAACCCTTCATTCGGTTATGAGATATATATCCCCTAATCATTCATGTCATTCTTGTTTTGGGTATTTATTGCTGCTTTCCTTCCCAATTCATACACAGAGATGTACGCAGCCAGATCTACGCCCATCTTCTCACATATTGGGGGCCGCCCAGCACAGGGCAAGGCCTCCCAGCGTGTGTGATAGACCGCCTGCATTGTGGATGCATTGAATTAAGATTGACCCCTGGCAGCGCTGTCAGGCGGTCCGCCACCAGTTTTTAAATTGGAGCAGCAGCATGTGATGTCACACAGCTGCCCCGAAAATGCTCAAGGCCAGTCCCCGTTCGGCTCGCCCCATCCGCGAAATGCCGCTTCGCCGCCCCATCCTTCTAGGATTCGGCCGCAATGGTTAAGGTCGCACGTGCGCATGATTGCCAGTAAGCGTGCACGTGCGCATGGCGGCCAGTGAGCGTGCACGTGCGCATTGCGGCTAATGAGCGTGCACAGAGCACCTGACTGTAGCCGCTGTGTACAGACCCACAAACTCTGCACAGATAAGTTATGACTGGAAACTGAATTTATGACCTTAGGATCTTATTCAGCTTCAGTTGCAGTTTTGCTAATTTAGCAAAACTGCAACTGGCTAGAATCACATGCTGGGGGCTGCGATCACATCGCAGACCCCGCAAAACATGGGTAGTCCCCTGCCTGCACAGGCAGGCACAGCGTGGCCATTTTTTTCCTTCGCAGTGGCTGTGTGCGAAGTCACAAACAGCCCGGACCCGCTTGCATTTCCGACACCACGTCCCCGCAACGCTGTGTCGCCACCCTGTGAACGCCTCTGCCGGTCAATCAGTCAATCATCTCCCTGCCAGTGCGCACATGCAGAACAGGTCCTGCGCGTGCACACTGCGCAGAAATTTGGGAATATGTGATGGCGCCAGTGATCCAACCTGCTAAGGCCCTTAGTGCTGTGAGGCAGTAATGCTAACCACTGTGCTACCAGTGTTCTTTCCTTTTCTATCTCGCCGTTTTTTTCTATTTTCTCCTACATTGTCTCTCGCTGTCTGACTATTCCTGTGTACACTGTGGGTTTTACTATGCACTGCTTATTACATGTCAGATTCCTATTGACACATATGGGCAGATTTACTAAAGTTTCTAAACATGAAAAGTGGTGATGTTGCCCATAGCAACCAATTAAATTATAACTACCAATTTTCTACTGCATTCTAGAAAATGATAGACCATATCTAATTGGTTGCTATGGCAAACGCTACACCTGTTTTAGAAGCCTTAGTAAATCCACCCCAAAGACTCCTAAATAATTACTGGGAAGGTACCCAGAAAGAAACAGTGTGGCCTATCCAAGAGCCTACGATTACTGGGAACCTCCCACTACCAAACAGATACCAATTTAAGGTCCAGATTTATCAAGCCATGGAGAGTGATACATTGCACGGTGATAAAGTACCAGCCAATCAGCTCCTAACTACCATGTCACAGGCTGTGTTTGAAAAATGACAGTTAGGAGCGGATTGGCTGGTACTTTATCATCGTGCAATTTATCACTCTCCAAGGCTTGATAAATCTGGGCCTAATTATTTGAATAATTTATACACTGAGAGAGGAGGGGAGGGGAACGACACTGGGACCCCTCTAGCTGGCTGGATAAGTAGCAGTCACAGACTATGCACCTGGGTCATCCACATACAATATAGGGGGTCATTCCCAGTTGATCGCATGCTGCCGATTTTCGCAGCGCAGCGATCAGGTTACTACTGCGCATACGTATGCACCGCAATGCGCACGCTCGCCGTACAGGTACAAACAGCATTGTTGCTGTGCAATGCTTCTAGCGACGATTCCATTCGCACAGCCGTTCACAAGCAGATTGACAGGAAGAGGGCGTTTATGGGTGTCAACTGACCGTTTTCTGGGAGTGGTAGGGTAAACGCAGGCATGTCCAGGCATTTGCAGGGCGGGCATCTGACGTCAATTCCGGGACTGGACAGGCTGAAGTGATCGCAAGGGCTGAGTAAGTTCAGACCTACTCAGAAACTGCAAAAAACGTTTTTGTCCCGCTCGGCTGCACATGCGATCGCACACTTGCAATGCGAAAATACACTCCCCCGTGGGCGGCGACTATACGTTTGCACGGCTGCAAAAATTAGCTAGCGAGCGATCAACTCAGAATGAGGGCCATTGGTACTACAGGACTCTCATAGGCCAATCAGGAATGGTCAGGTGTTGCTGTCGACTGTCATTATCAAGTTGTCAGTTATGCATTTATGTATGCAGCGTATGTAGAACTTTACAGAGATATTAATAGAGGGCCTTACATACAAAGAATCTAAGAATGGAAAAAATGTAAGAGAAAAGGCAACATATGGAGACATAAGCATTTAGTGCTAGGAGTTTTAGTGAAACATGTATCATTCTTTTTCAGGAGATCCACCAGACCACCATGGATGCACGTGTCATAGTGACCACAACATATTGCTCCGCTTATTCTACGCTCTTTCCAGTCCTCTTGCTCCAGCACTGACATTAATGTTTGTTCTCTTGTTTTTGCTGATTATTCCTGCAATATATGATTCTTGCCTTCAGCGACATTTTAGTTTGTGGCCTCATTTGCAAAAGTAATTTACAACTGCGCTGTCCAAACCTCACGTTGCGGCCTCACAATATATCAGACTTTCAGACATAGCGAGATGGAACGGTGACTTAGCTCCGGGTATGATTTTATTATATATATATATATATATATATATATATATATATACATACATACACACACACACACACACACACACACACACACACACACACACACACACACACACACACATGTAAATTTGTAAATATATATTATTTATATGCTGTATGTATATATATATATATATATACACAAAATTTTCATGTTTTATATTTATTTATTTATTTATTTTGCTGTTCTGCCTGTTCCACACCACCGTTAGCTATAAAACATCCTGGCATAATATATACTGGAGCAAATATGGAAATGTTGTCAGCCTCTATTTCCCTCTGGCTTGTCCCATTGTATCTACATCAATAGGCTTATTGCAGCTATGTAAATCTAACCAGTATGTAATGGAGTTGTTAATCCTATCAGGACTCTGCCGGGGGATTGAGAAGGAGGTAATGCTGTATGATGGTAGAAAAAAAAAAATAAGAACAAGAATAAAAGCACTAGACTCAGGGCCATCTCATTGTTAAACACATTCTCCCGAGAATACACAGTAGCAACAAGGGATCTATTTGTAGTTATGACTTATTCCGCAATACCCTATGAGTGTGCTAAGGTCATGAATATACAAACTCGGTGTTCTGATCAGGACTCAATCCAATATTTCCAAAGTATAAAACTATATTAAAGTGTATAAATCAAATTGTCATATGGTAAACAAAAGGATTAAACCACTTCTGACTTACAGTAAGGGCCCATTTATCATTGAATATTTGCAGCTTAATACCCCAAAACACCCATTTTGGGGAGTTAACCACAAATATGGGGCTAGCTGCTGTAGCCTATGGGTTACACATAGCATAATTGGCTGGGAGAGGTTTCCCCAGGAACCCGTCCCCTGCAATGGACGCCATGCATGCTGTCCCTTCTTACACATGCTGCCACTCTGTGCCTTCTTACATCTGCCCGAGGTTTGCGCATCCTGCAATATGCAAACTTTATTTCATTTTATATGTTTTTCAATATAATTAGGCTATGGATTCATTTTATTCTTATTAAATTTGCTAAACTCTAGACCTCAGACATTGGTCTCATGACCATGTCCAACATGCTTACTCAGTCAGAGTGCAAAGTCTGTAAGGAGGGATATATATCCAGCACTGTGCACTGATCAGAAGCACAGTTCTGGATATATTGGGTGAAGGCTGACTATATGACAGTTGTATAATAATTATATCCTATAGTATGTGAGATTAGCGGCTGAAGTATGGTTCACAGTAGAGTGGAGCTTAATAAGCTCCATGATCACAATTACAGAATAATTTCAGGCTTCACTACTGGAATCCATAAATTACACCCCACAAATTAATTTCAGGGCTAGCTGACAGGTACACTTAAGGAGAAAGGCGGTAGCAAAATCCTGGAACAAGCAATTGATTTGGGCCAGTAGGCTATAGCTTCTGGAATGAGATCTGAGTCAAAGCTGGAGCACTTAGCAAGAGATCTTGTCAGGCCCAACCCAGGTCTGATACCACGTAGACGGAAAACACTGTATATTTGGCAGGAATGCAGCTAACAATCCTACTGCAACCTGTGCTGGCCACAAATGTGTATATCAGTCAAGACAACTTGAAAACAAAATTGTCTGGCCACATTAAGCTAGATCACAATCTGATCCCACTGAGAGGCAAACTGAATGAGAACCTTATCTCCATTAATGTGTCTGCTGTTGTTGGCTAACGCACAAGCAGAATGGATAGTATAAGGTGGAGACACGAGGAGCTGCTAAATAGAGCACTGGGATTGCATACACTCCTGCAATAAGAGACAGTTCCTGATTGGAGAAGTGCCTCAGGACCAGCTGTCTGGTCTCCTAATACACTCCTCTCATGATCTACTTCTGTCTCCATGAAGAGGACTACCAAAGGTACAAGAGATAACGCTTTCTGCGTGTAAAATATTTGGGGGCATAGACATTAATGAACTATGGACTAAATAGTGAGAGAGACTAGTTATGATTTTATTTTTAGGGGTCTATTCATGTAAAAAAAAACTGAAAAATCGGTTCAATGTGATATATAGCTGTAATAAGTAGCAATTCATGTATACTCCCCTCTCCAGCGATGCAGTATCCTGGGGTCCAGCAGTGAAGTCTTCTCCAGGCGGTCCCCTCTGTGATACGTGGAGTCAGACGGCGCGTCTGTCTGTGCATGCGCCACCGGCTGACTTCCCAGGAGGCCAGAGGGGCTGCTGGGAGGTCGGGGGGTGGGGCCAGCACGGGTGCCCGGCAGAGAGTAGGGAAGCATGGAGCTTACCTGCCGCCCCCGCACCGATATTCAGGTTGCGCCATCCTGAGATGCCGAACCTGAACTCCATGGAGTTCCGCAAGTATGGTGATGTGATTTAGGCACAGAGCGGGGGTGGGGGTGGAGGTGGTGGTGATGGTGGTGGGGGGGGGGGGTTAGGCGCTGGAGAAGCCAGGAACTTCTCCATGGTAACCTACTCTGCGAATAGCCCAAAGCAGAGAAAAGTCCTGTTTTGTGTAGACCCTTAGTGGGACAATGAGTCAGTGAAGTACCTGGCAGAGGGGAGCAGCGGGTGTAGGAGGATAAGATAGTTAAGAACATATTGAAGAGGGGCAAGGAGGGAGATGGTAAGGATAGAGAGAAGTAGATTACAGAAGTCAAAGTAAGAGATTATTTATTACCAGTTATTTATATAGTGCACACATATTCCGCAGCGCTTTACACAGAATATTTGGCCACTCACATCAGTCCCTGCCCCAGTGGAGCTTACACTCTATATTCCCTAACATATGTACACACACGTTCATGCTAGGGTTAATTTTTGTTGGGAGCCAAATAACCTACCAGTATATTTTTGGATTGTGGGAGGAAACCGGAGTACCCGGAGGAAACCCACGCAAGTACGGGGAGAATATACAAACTCAACACAATTGAGTGCTAACCATTACACCATCTGTGCTGCCCATGACTGAAACTTGATGATGATGGAAGCTTGACAAAGGTTTAATAGCTTTCAGGGTGAGAAAGTTAAAGAGCTTGGCAATACCAGGGTGGTTCAGTAAGTAAGGTAACATGTGTGTAATATTCTCTATTTCATTGTATTTTCCAGGACAGAGCAGGTAGACCACTCTGACCGCTGATTCAGGTGACTAGACTGCGCCTTATATCAGTCATACTGTCCCAACATCAGTTGTAAGATGGCGGGGCTGGTGGAAACATGGTCATACATTGAGGTGCGGAGTGTGATCAGATTTCTGCATCTAAAGGGCACATTAGCAGCTGAAATTCATCACCAACTTGTCGAGGTGTTCGGTAGTAATGTCATGTCACAGACACACGTTTATTGCACTGCCTTTGATAATGGCAGGTCAGATGATCAAGATGAATAGCGATCTGGCTGGCCAAGCACGTCCACCACCGGCAGTGCACCAAACCCAAACCTGTGCCCGTGACATGACTTAGGGGGAGATGTACTAAGCAGTGAAAAGAGTGAAGTGAACCAGTGGAGAAATTGCCCATGGCAACCAGTCAGCATTGAAGTAACATTTATAATTTGCATACTATAAAATTATGCAGAGCAGCTGACTGGCTTGTTCACTTCTCCACTCTTTTCACTACTTAGTACATCTCCCTCTTTATCACTTTACACCTCAACAAGTTGGTGATGAATTTCAGCGGCTGATGTGCCCTTTAAATATGATCACACAACGCAGGTTGGGGCATCCTTACCGATATTCTGGCTGCTCTCTGCGGGAGAGAGCAGCCAGGTCGGCTCAGCGGGCGGGCAGGGGAGGCTGTGCTGTAAAGGAGGGGGTGGCCGGAGGCGGAGCAAGGGCGGGACAGGGGCGGAGCAAAGGCGGGGTCACAGTGACACCTCTTTTAAGCCACGCCCCCCGCTCTGTAATGCCGCGATCACCGGCATTACACTGCAGGGGGCGTGACTATGATGACGCGATTCAGCAAGAATCACGTCATCGACTGCCCGGACCGCCCACTTTACACACTAAGTGGCGGACGGGCAGGGGGGACCCCGCAAATCGGGAGACTTGCCTGCTCTTCCGGGGGGCCGGGAGGGTCACCCGATTTTCGGGAGCCTCCCGGCCATTCCGGGAGAGTAGGCAAGTATGGGTTGGGGCTAAACCTTCCCGTTGGTGCCTAAACCTACCCCCCCCCTCGTAGCCTAGCCCTAATCCTCCCCCCGCAGCCTACACCTAACCTCCTCTACCCCCTCAAAACAGTTGTTTGATTACACAGAATAGTTTTTTTTACTTTACTTTAGTCCTGCAAAAACACTCCGAACAACTGCTGTTATATCTGTTGAATAAGAATACAGTATTTAGGATTCCCATTCACTGCTGTTAAGCCTCCATCTCCTCACTTTGTTCCCACTTGTCTCCTGTGACTCAAACATTCTCCATGTGAATCAGCACCATTGATTCCTGCACCAGCAGCTGAGCTCAGAGCACCTATAAATAAAATATAGTTCCATAAAGGAAGCTGTAAACATCACTCTCTCATGTGTGAGAATTATGGATATTTATATTACTGTTGTCAAAAATGCACTTTCTGGAATTGAGAAACAGCCGCTGGCCAAGGGAGGATTTTACCATAAAATGGAAGTAAAGCTGTGAGAAGCTCAAAGTGGATCGAATATATTATAACAGGTGATATTGTATTCATTATTATATACACTGCCAATTGTAGTTTGCATATCATTTATACAAGGCTGGTACCAGTTAAAAAAGAATAATATCAATGTTAATGCGACAGCCAAGTATTTGCACTGATACAGGCAGAATTTCATCAGTCAGGCCAGTATTTAGAGTTGATGTGGCCAAGATTAAACTTCACACTACAGTATGGGGCTATTTAAAAGGGATAGAAATAGTGGAGCTGCCACTTCTGTGCGTCATAAAACATATGTAACACCAGCGACCTTATTTTGGCTATTCAAAAACCATTGTATATCTTTTAATTACAATTAGTTTGAACTGTTAAAATTGCTAGTTGAGTTCTGCATAAAAAACCTTTTTAAATATTTAATTTTCCAATCTTGGGCCAGATGTAATAAAATCCAAGTTGGCTGGAGGTGCTCGCAAACATGCACAAGGCAAAACCATGCTTTGTAAATTATTGCAGTTTAAAAAAAAAAATATCTGAGTTTGGTTGGGAACCCGCACCTCCGGACAACTCTGACTTCATTAAATCCAGCCCCCTGTGTTTCAGCATTGTGGTTAATCTTGAAAATTCCTCTAATTTAGGGGCATATTCATCATGAAAAAATTGTGCAATGAGAATTTTTAGTTTTCAATTCTCATTGTATTGTCTCACAATTTTTTCATGATTCATCATGCCACCCTGAGAGAATTTTGAGAAGGCAGTTTTTTCAGAAAAGTGACAACTTTCCCCTTTGAAGCCGCACGTGCACCCAGCTGTGTCTGCGGCCGACCCCCCCCCAAACACCCCCTGCCACTGGCACCTTCTTAGAGTGTGTCCGAGGCCTCCCCCCCTGCCCCCGGCACATTAATACCAGGGTTGCCCGGATGCAGATCTATGTAAAACGAAATTCAGGTGGCGCTCAACAATCACACACTGCAGCCACGGGCCCCCTCCTCAGCTCCCCCTGCCACAGGCACCTTCACTGTCGGGGGTGCCCAGCTGCAGAGTTCACACTGCAGCCCCGGCCCACCTCCTCCGCTCCCCCCGCTGCCAGCACCTTCGCTATCAGGGCTGCCCGGCTGTAGAGCACACATTGCAGCCACGGCCCCCATCCTCCGCTCTCCCCGCCACCGGCACCTTTACTATTGGGGCTGCCCATCTGCAAAGCACACACTGCAGCCGCGGCCCCCTCCTCCGCTCCCTCCGCCGCCGGCACCTTCACTATAGGGGCTGCTGCCGCAGCTCCCCTCATCGCTGCAGCGGCGGCTCCCCCCCCCCTCTTTCTCCCGGGTGGCTCATAATTGCCGGGACAGCCTGGGGGAACAATAGATCTTGCAGGCACAGCTTTTTCGGGGTGTGATGAATGTCACAATTTCTACATCCCTTGGGGAGCGCAAAAATTGTGACATGTTAAGGATAACGAATATGCCCCTTATACACTAGAGTTTGTGCCCAGCTTTCTATGGGGGTTTGGGGCGTTATCTATCTCTCTCATATCATCTGTCCTGAGGTCTCACAGTTTCTCTCTTGTATTAGTTACTGGCCTAGTCCATCTACTCCCACACAAACTCCCTCTCTGTCTGTCTCTCACCGTTTCTTTTGGCCTCTCTTTTCTGTGTCCGTCTCTCTCTTCCTCCCACTCTTTGTCCCTGTCTCATACTCTCTCTTTCTGGGAGGCTGATTCTTAGTTGGGAGCAAAGCAAGAAAGAGCAAGTAACGTTGCACCTTGGTAAAACCGTGTAGCACTGCAAGTGAGGCACGTGAGGTTCACAAATAGATAGAAAGACTTATCATGGCCATGGATGGCCATCCAAGGGGTCTGCTCCTCAGGTCATTCATGCACTCTTGAAACCTGTGCAGGTACAGATATTGCCCCTGGTGCATCGTCCATGAGGAAACATCTATGCACCTCTTTTGGGACTGTACCTATGCACAGTTACTGTTGGATACCCTGGAACATGTACTCGGAGACTGTGTGTGCCAAGGAACAGCCTTTTGTAACCCTCGGTACTTTATGGACTGGTGCCTTATATTATCTGTGTTTAGGACACGTTATTGCTTGCCAGGAACTGCCTTATTCTGAGGAGGGAAAAGTATCTGGTCAGCATACTAGCATTCAGGATGCCGCCAGTTGGAATACCGACACTGGGATTCCGACATGGATCAAAATGCCGCCACTAGAACCTCAACTGCCGGCACCTCAATTGTAAGTATGCCAGGGCTCCTTAGGATTAGGCCCCGGGGTGTGTGTGTGTTAGGTTTAGGCTGGGGGGGAGGGTTAGGGTTAGGCTTCTTGGGGGGAAAGATTAGGGTTAGGCTGCAGGGAAGGGGGTTAGGCACCACCGGGGAGGGTTAGATTTAGGCTGCCGGGGTGGGAGGGTTAGGTTTGGGCAGTGGTTAGGTTAGGCACCACTGGGGGGGCTTAAGGCCCCCATCCACTAGTCTGAATTGGGCACTTTTCTTCAGATTTCGACACATCTGACCGAAAAATCTGAAGAAAAGTGTCAGATCTTTGCCCCAACTATTTATCTGAATCTGAAGAAATCAGGTGCACATCGGAGTGTTTTTTTTACTTCAGATGTATCTGATCAGATTCATCTGAAGCGTCACTTGACTGGCATCTCCCTGGCCACTCCCACCCACAACAGGTCGCGGCGGCAGCAGCAACATCAGATCAATCACATGTAGCATGTGTGCATCAGATCTATCTGATGCGATCTGGAACATGATAGATCGCATCAGATATATCTGAATTGAATGTAGTGAAAATTAAAGCCAGGTTCCGATCCGATTTCCGGGACGCTCCCAGGAGAGTTCAAGTTCAGACAGTTCAGACAAGTCTGAGTAGTGGATGGTCACCTTTAGTGTTTGGCTGTGGGTAGAGGGGGGTTAGTGAAACTGCATCAGCTTGGGGGCAGATGGCATCCTAGTGGCCCCCGCATCTCCCCCTCCCCTCCCCCCTAGCACAGCTCACCACTGGCACACAGCATAGTAAGGAGTCCGCAATCCTCTATTTCAGCAGGAAGGGCACAGAACGGGGACAATGGAGGAGCAGTGCCCACTTACTTGTGTAATACTCAGGTAAGTATCACAGAATTTTCCAGCTTCCAGATGAGTTTGTGCTGAGTACTTATTCACTCTTTCTGTACTGTGATACGTAGCAGTGTTACAGAAGGATTTATTGTGTAGCTGCAGCCAATTAGCTGTGCACAATGTATACACCCTGCAGTGCATTTATCATGGGTTCAAGTCAGAAGCTCAGTTAGTTATTAAGTCAAATCCTATCTCTGCTCCTGGATTGAGTCTAAGGCAGTGGTTTCCAAACTTTTTTGAAACACGGCACCCTAGAATATCAGAATTTTTTTCACGGCACCCCTAGGCCAAAAATTTCTTATTGAGAAATTCAGAAAGAAATATTATATTAAGTAGATCACGTTTATATGTCATTCTTAGGGTCAGTTGTGTGGTGAGGGACAAGATTTGCTTTTGTTTGGCCACACCAGCACTGGTTTTGCCTATTATATTGACCATGAATAATTTGAATTGGTCCTGGACCACCAACCCAGGGCACCCCTGCAAGTGTCCCGAGGCACCCCACAGGCACATACAGTTTGGGAACCTCTGGTCTAAGGAATAAATAGTTTCCGAATACTGAAATCTGGGTAGTTATCTCTTACATCATTTGGTCCTAGCTGTCCTGAATAGATGCAGCTGCTAAATACATGCAATGTGCTGGCTACAGTATCTCTCACTGTGGGTGGGATGTACTATAAGACATCGCCGCCCCTCGCCAACTACCGCAGCGATACTAATCGCATATGTACTAACATATGTGATTAGTATCGCAATGCGGTATAGGAGGCCCCCCGCGATGATGTCTGTGGTGGTCTGTGGGGGTCGGCGGGGGTCAGCGGAGGTCTCCGTCACCTCCCAGACCTGGGAGGTGACGTGCGCAGGGAGTCCCCGGACTCCTCCTCCTCCCCCCTGCAGCTGGAAGGAGACAAGGCTGTGCTGCGGGAGAGAAGGAGGAGGGGGGCCGCACCAGCAGCCTCTCAGGTACACCGGGGGGAAGGGGGGGTCGTCGTGAGCGGCCGGGGCGGCGGCGGATCCGGCGGCGGTGGTAAGAGTCCCATAGGCTTCTATAGGGTATCGCCATAAAAAGATGGCGATACCCTATGGGGCGAAAACGCGGCTGTCGGGGGTTAGTACATATGAAAATGCAGTAAAACGGGGGTTTTACCGCATTTTCCCTTTAGTAAATCCCGCCCTGTCACTCTCATGTATGTACAGAGGAAGTGCCTTTTGTGCAGAAATGCAGAGTTACCAGCCTGTTATAGGCTTTAGCGGTAGTGACTGGGTTATGTGAGGGCTTTACTGACCGGGAGTATACAGTACTCACTCCCGCACACCGGCTGTCAGTCACTGGCTAAGTCCGCCCCACGTTCCTCCTCTGTAATGTTAGGCACTCTTGAAGCACGACCTACTGGCTGTCAGTGTGTAGTGGAGGCCTCGTCTGGAGCTGTCCCGATAGGAATGAAGTCTGCGATACCACTCTCCTGGCTGGACTCTCACAGCAGCTTCACGACCTCTGCTCCGCCTCCATCAGACACTTCTCTACCAGAGACACTGGGAGCTGCAGCGCCCCTTGGGAGGTGACGTAGTGACTTGGCTGCCCTTACACTGATCCCAGTCACCGGTTACCAGGGTTTCCTATCTCTAGCTGCTCAGCACACTCTCTCTGCCATCACAGTGTGTCTCTACCTCTCAAAATGGTCCCCTGCAACTGCCACCAATGGTCCTTCCTTGGCTCAGCAGCTAACTGTTTCAGCGCATGCCAGCTCTAGTCCATAGCCTCAAGTGCAAGTCCCGGATCACATCTGCTCCAGCTGCCTTCCTTCACACAGTACAATCCTAGTGTAACTACTGTGCATTTTCTGTGTCTAAAATTGCAAACATTTTTAACCAATTAAGTCCCACATATACTTCTACAGTTTCCACTGGTTATTTAGTGGGGTATCACACTTGCACATAAGGCCATTTACCCAAACTACACCAACCTGCAATCTACATTTCACTTATCTAAAAAAAATATCTCCCTACCCGACCTCTCCGCTCTGTCTCTCATCCAGACTCATTATTCACTCCCATTCACGATTGCAGGTCTTTCTTTGAGCTGCACCCGATCTGTGGAATGCCCTCCCACACACAATGAGACTCTCCTCTAGCCTCCAAACCTTCAAGCATTCACTGAAAACTTACCTCTTCAGGCTAGCTTATCACATTCGAGAAATGCCCACATAGCATTCATAAGCTATCCTACTCAAGTACATCCGCTCTATACCGTCCACACACAACCTCACATTTTTTCTTTATTCACTTGACATCCTCCTGGCACCTGGCCAACATTGTTGTGTGACCATATCATACAGCCCTTTGCAATCTGGCTGGACCATTCTGCAATAGATAGCACCTGTCCTTGTGTATCAATGTCAATTTTCCCGATAGATTATAAGCTTGCGAGCAGGGCCTTCCTACCTATATGACTGTTTGTTATTACCCAGTTTGTTCTGTCTAAGTTGTTTCCAATTCTAAAATGCAACGGAATATGCTGTGCTCTATAAGCAACTGTTAATAAATAAATATTCCATCATAGACAGTCCTGAGAAAGAAGAGGACTGGACCCATCTTCTTCTCCCCTTCTGCGCATGTGTGACTTTTCAACCAAGGCTTGAGACTGTGGCCCCCACACCCCTTTTTCACATTGCCTGATGTTTTGTTTGTGTTTTTCTATTTATTAACCCTCCCTTATGTGTCTGTCTTTCAATAAAGTTTCGTGCTTGTGATCCCCCTCCCTCACAATCGTACCCACCACTCCCATAGACCTTGCTGACTATTGTTCTGTTTAAGTATTGAGTGAATAGTGCAGTGCTTGATGTATGGTGTAGGATATCTTATGCCATATGTCTGGTAATGTACTATAATGTATGCCTGATTATCTGTTTTGGTGTACTGTGTTTTGGCTGTGCTGCGACCAGTGGTGAAAGTAAGGCGGTACGGGGCGGTAAGGTGTACCATTAAGAAATTTGTAGCTGGTCGGCCGTACCACCTGACCACCTTATTGCCGGCAAGATACAGTTTGTTTGAGTTTTAGGTCAGACATAAAACTTGGACAAACTGCAAGAGGGAGCGTGGAGGCTGGAGCGGAGGGGAGCCCTGACTGCCTGCACTATGGCACAATAAAAAAATTTGATGGACCCAGCGGTTACAACCATAGCACCGGCAGGCAGCCATAGAGAGACAGCTCCATTGGCATTTTGAATCTGGCGCCATCCGAGAGCCAATCAGAACTCAAAGACCAGCAGCCAAACTGAAGCAACTGCATTGGAAGCAACCGCATCCAATCGGAGCTCATGGACCAGCAGCCAATCAAAAGCAACCGCATCTGCAGCTCCTGATTGGCTACCGGTCCTGGAGCTCCATTTGACTCGCAGCTGATGCCACATTCAAAATGCCACTAGCGCTGTCACTGCATGACAACTTGCTGACGTGCCATCTGTGACCAGGGGTGGATCCTGATCGCCCTCTATAACACACCTTATCTGCACAGCATCGGGAGTAGTGTAGAACCATTCAGCAGAACCCTGGAGGCTTCATCGGGCATGCCTGGAACAATAGCCAGTGAAGGAGGAAGACCAGTGAGGGGATAGGGGTCAGAGGGGCAGTCCAAGCCCCACAATTTCTGATGGCAGTCCTGCATATCTGTGCAGGGGTGTAGTACTGGTGATCGGTGGTCTCCTGACCGGCGGTCACCTTACCGACGCCGGGATCCCGGCAGCATACCGACGCCGGGATCCCGGCGGGGAGGGGCGAGTGCAGCAAGCCCCTTGCGGGCTCGCTGCGCTCGCCACGCTGCGGGCTCGGTGGTGACCTGCGGTCGCCACGGGTTCTATTCCCACTCTATGGGTGTCGTGGACACCCACGAGTGGAAATAGTCCCTTTTGGTCGGCATGCCGACCATCGGGATAGTGAGCCGTCGGGCTCATGGAGGAGGTCATGTGACTGTCGGTCAGCTGACCGGCGGTCACATGACTACCACCCCTGTGCAGCTCGGTAATTCTACACCCCAGTAGCTGTTGCAGCAGGACTGTCCTAGGCTGCTTTAAGTCAGGAACACATTACTGTCACAAATCAACCATTTTTTCATCTGACAATGGATGTGAAATCCATATTGCCACTAAAGCAGCAGTTTTAATAGATTGCTGGCTCTCCACATTTTATAGGGGATTCAGAAAAATTGCCATTACATCAATGTACAAGCTGTATGCATATGCAGGGCTGCCAAGACGTCTTGTAGGCATGGTTGCTGTGGGGGAAGGGGGGGGGGGGAGGGGGGTTGGACGCAGGAAGCTGTGCGGCTACTCTCCCTCATTCAGCAAGAACCTGTGGTGCACACTGGGGATGTGTAGTCATGGATTCATAGCGGGCATGGTTACGCATTCACTGCACTCACATAATCTTCCAAATGACTCAGGTAGTTTGTACAATGGAGAAATGCTGAAAGGTAACAGGTTTTTGGCATAGCACAGATAACTTCACTGTAGAGAAACGCTAACAAGTAACAGGTTTTCTGCATTTGCGCTGTATAGGAATGCTAGACAGATTTCCCAAATAGCACAAGTAATATGCACATTAAAGAGAAGCTAGGCAGCTTCTGAATAGCTCAGATTAATTGCACTTTGGAGACATACTGGCTGGGACCCAGGCTTCTAAATAGCACAGGTAACTGAATTGTAGATAGATGCTGGGCAGTTCTTCTGAATAGCCAAGATGGACAACACTGTGAATACTAACAGATCTTCCAAATAGTACAGATGAATAAGCTCCACTAAGCAGAACAGAACAGGTATCCAAGTAAATGGCAGACAGACAAACACAGATAGATTATACCCCACAAAGGAGTGTCAGAGGAAAACTCGTAAAAGGCTGGACAGCCATTCATCACAAGTCCAGAAACCAATCAAGGTCAGAACACAGCCCAACATGATATGTCCTGGTCTGCACACCTGACCAGTTGCCAGGAGACTGATTAAAGCCACAAGAGATAACCGAACAAGGAACTACTTACATTTGCATACACTGAAGATGCTGAATACGTTTTTAAGAAGTGATACTACAAGAAAATGTTGGACCCATTTGTATATTTTTGTATTTTACAGTTGTGAAGTGTTTCAAATTTACATAAGTGTTTGCTCTATAGATACTGCCTTAGGAACCACTCTCTTGTTACTATTTTATAGAAGGAGCTGCAGCCACCCAATTGCTAATCTAGCCCTGATAGGAGGACCCTATTCCTGCACACAGTGTCCCCTACGCTAAGTAGATAACTGGGGCTGGAGGGAGAACTGTGTACAGTTAAGGAAAGGTAATATTATTTCTTTATTATTTATTATCAGTTATTTATATAGCGCACATATACTCCAGAGTGTTTTTCAGAGAAAATTTTCCAATTCACATCAGTCCCTGCCCCAGTGGAGCTTCCACATACACACACACATTCACGCTAAGGTTCCTTTTTTGTTGGGAGCCAATTAACCTACCAGTTTGGATTGTAGGAGGAAACCGGAGTACCCAAAGGAAACCTATGCAAGCACGGAAAGACTATACAAACTCCACACAGTTAGGCCATGGTGGGAATTGAACCCAAGTCCCCAGTACTGTGAGGCAGTAATACTAACCATTACACCGTCCGTGCTGCCTAATATTCAGAATAATGGGATTTATTCTTAGAATTGTTTTTATATGGTGTGAAGAGGTTCTAGTTATTACAAGAGTTCATTTTGATTAAGGGATTTATTTGATGAGATTGAAGGAGGTAATTATTAGTGATGAGCGGATTCGGTTTTACTCGGTTCTCAAAACGGCATCTTATTGGCTACCCAAAACACGTGACATCCGTGAGCCAATAAGATGCCATTTTGAGAACCGAGTAAAGCCGAGTAAAACCGAATCTGCTCATCACTAGTAATTATGTGGTTAATGAGTATCCATGGAATAAAGTATTCCGGTCATTGTTATGTTCTCTGTTTAGTATGGCAGTCCTTGGGCTATTCTCATGATATGATATATGATATATGATACATTATCATATTAAATTAGCAGCTTCAACACCCAATCATACTCAGACTTGAAAGTAAAAGTTACATACAGTACTAAGATAATAGTAGGATAGTCAATCCACAGAAAACTGAGCTCATATATTATTTTTTTCCAGTCTGTAACTGGTATAGTGATGATAAACATAGAACAATAAATATCACATATATCTTACAAATTCTGTTATACTGAGAGGTAAAAGCCTGAGGAATGATGTTGGTTGCCCAGGCATGATCTCCAGTATTTTCACTGTGACTGGTCCAGAGTTTTAATATACTCAGAGGTCTCATAGACCAAGATGTATCAAGTAGTAGAGGAAGACGTAATTGTGATTAATGCTTGGCCATGATCTATTGTGAAGTGGTTGTGTAACACCCCAGGGTTGACGGGCATGTCTAAGTGGTTGAGAGAGGTATCACAAGTGTTGGGTGGCTATGTGACAGACCTTTCACCCGAAATGTTTCTCCCCATACCTTGTTCTGTAGTACTTTGCTCAGAGAGGTAGGATAGATTGATGCGAAACAGGAGTGAGTCAGCAATTCCAACAGGATGTCTTTTATTGAGCTGCAATGAACTCTGGATTGAGGATTATGATTGGTTAATTGGCACAAAATATTAAATAATCACAAGAAGAATTGGGCATAAAAAGATAAAGAGAAGATAAAAAGCTACTGTTCCCATCATAAGGGACTTTTCAAAAATGCAAAAGACATTCAATTGCAGAGCATTCAGCACAGCAGACAAATCCCATGGAGCCACAGGAGGGACATAGGGAGGCTGAATCGGAATAACGCCCTGAATGAACATCTGAACATCATGTATAGAGGCAATCTTTCTCTGAAACCAAACCGACAAGGCAGAGATATGAACCTTGAGGGAGGACAGACGAAGACCCAAGTCCAGGCCTCTTTGCAGAAAAGCCAGTATCCTGGAAGTTTTGAATCTATGGACATCGTAATTCTTCTCAGCATACCAGGTGAAATAAGAATTCCAAACCCTGTAATAAATCCGGGCAGATGCCGGTTTGCGGGCTTTCAACATCGTCTGAATAACCACCTCTGAAAATCCTTTGGCTGTCAGGAGTGATGCTTCAAGAGCCACACAGTCAAAGCCAGTCTGGCCAGGTCTGGGTAGATACAAGTGCCCTGTAGGAGGAGGTCTGGTTGTTGAGGAAGTAGAAGGGGATGCCCCATCGATAGACCCTGCAGGTCTGAGAACCAATGACGTCTGGGCCACGCTGGAGCAACTAGAATCAGCATTCCTCCTTCCTGTTTTAACTTCCGTAGATTTCTGGGCAGAAGTGACACTGGAGGGAACATGTAGGGCAGCCGAAAGTTCCATGGAATTGCCAGGGCATCCACGAACGATGTTTGAGGATTCCTTGTCCTTGATCCAAAGACCGGAATCTTGTGATTGTGTCGAGATGCCATTATGTCTACGTCCGGTAGACCCCACCTGCCCACTTGGAGTTGAGAAACTTCTGGATGAAGACTCCACTCTCCGGAGTATACGTCCTGTTGACTGAGGTAGTCTGCTTCTTAATTCAGGACACCCGGAATGAACACTGCCGATATACTTGGCAGATGGCGTTCTGCCCAACAAAGGATTTTTGACACTTCCTTCATAGCCATGCTGCTTCGAGTGCCGCCTTGATGGTTTATGTATGCCACTGTCGTGGTGTTGTCTGACCGAACCTGAACCGGTCTGTTCCGTACCAGAGGCAGGGCAGGTGACAATGAATTGAACACTACCCTCAACTCTAGGATGTTTATTGGGAGGAGTGACTCTTCCTTGGTCAACCAACCCTGAAAAGAGTGTTGCTCCAACATCGCTCCCAATCCCCTCAGACTGGCATACGTTATCAGCAGGACCCAGTCGGGGATCCAGAGGGGAGGGCCCCTGCTCAATTGCTGGTCCTGAAACCACCAGGTCAGCGACAAACGAACCTCCAGAGTCAATAAGATCCTTTGGGATCTGATCTGATGAGGCAGGCAGTCCCACATGGCAAGAATTAATTGTTGCAGAGGGCGGGAATGAAATTGAGCATTTTCCACCATGTCGAATGTCAACACCATCAGGTCAAGTATCTGCATCACTGAGTGAATCGACACTCTGGGGTGACGGATGAAGTGTCTTATCCTGTCCTGGATTTTCAGGACCTTGTCTGGAGACAGGAACAGTTTCTGACTGTGTGTGTCCAGGAGTGCCCCTAGGTGCACCATGCTCTGAGCTGGGACCAGCGAGGACTTCTTCCAGTTGATAAGCCATCCGTGGGCCTGTAAGCAACTCAACGTCAATTGTAGATGACTGAGGAGGACATCGTGGGAACTCGCCAGAATCAGCAGGTCGTCCAAGTACTGCAGGATTCTGACTTTCTGGTGACAGAGTTGCGCCGTCATCACGGCCATAACCTTGATGAAGATCCGTGGAGCTGTGGCCAGTCCGAACGGCAGAGCCTGGAATTGGTAGTGACTGTCGCCAATAGCAAACCGCAGGAACTGCTGATGCGGTATGGCAATAGGAATATCTAGATAAGCATCCTGTATATCCAGGGATACCATGTAATCTCCGGATTCCATCGCCAGCACAATAGAGTGCAAAGTTTCCATACGAAACTTGGCGACCCTCACAAATTTGTTTAGTGACTTGAGGTTGAGAATAGGTTGAAAAGACTCATTGGGTTTCTGCACAAGAAACAGAGTCGAATAATAGCCTCTGCCCCGCTGGGACTGAGGTACTGGCACAACCACTCCTGTACTCAGGAGAAAACCTGCCACCGTTTACAGAGCCTGCGCCTTCAACGGATCTGAAGGGAGTACCGTAGTGCAGAACTGGTGAGGGGGACGTCTCTTGAAGGAGACAGCGTACCCGTGAGACACGACTTCCAGTACCCAAGCGTCTGAAGTGGTCTTTAACCAGACCTGGGCGAACTGTAGAAGTTGGCCTCCCACCCTGGGGTCCCCCAGGGGGAGGACCACCTCGTCATGTGGCAGGCTTGTCTTGTTTTGAAGCAGGCTGACGGGCTGGCCAGGACTGTTTCATCTTGAACTTGGAAGTCTTGGGAGCATGAGATTGTCTGGGGTAAGACTGACCCTTGGCTTTCCCTTGAGGTCGAAAAGAATGAAAAGTGGCAGTCATCGCCTTCTGTGCAGAAGGTTTAGTAGGAGGAAGAAAAGCAGTCTTAGCAGCTGCTAATGGAGACACTATTTTATTCAGGTCCTCTCCAAATAAAATATCCCCAGTAAAGGGGAGTACCTACAAGGTCTTCTTGGAATCCAAATCCATGACCTTAACCACAGCATGCGGCGAGCCAGGAAAGACGTGGAGGTATATATAAGAATACTCGTACAATATATTCTGTAATAGGTACACTCTTTCTTAACTAACGCTGTCTGTAATAAGACATGTAGAATACTCAAGTGTCTGTAAAGTCTCAGCGCTGTGGACAGGCGGCTTTACAGGGGAGACCTTGCACTGCAAACCAAGAGACCAGTAGCAGCTATGCTCAGAAGATGGCACCCAGCGTCTCTGTCAGGAACTGAGGGAGATTGTGAGGCAGCTCCGGGGCAGGAAATCTGTGAGGAGATGGCTCCCTGGGCCGGGGGAGCGGCTACAGGTCACGCGCCAACTCCCCTATGTTGGGCCTTACCCCCGGTACTACGGAGCCTTACCAATAGGGGCATTAGTACACCCGACCTGTACTCCTATGCCCTGGCGGATATAGTGGGGTCCCTGCTCGGTAACAGTGTCCACACCAGCGTCGCAGTCCGTCTCCCTAGACTGCGACACGAATGCGATTTAGTGGCGGGTCCCGCTTGGGGGACCCTCTTACCGCCTCCCTTTGTAGCAGCCACGCGACCCAGGAGAGCATCTTCGACCATGTGCCTAAGCCGGAGCGTCTCCGCCGCAAGTACCCAGGATCTGAGCCATGGGAGTATGCAACACCGCTTGGGAGGCGACAGAGACGCAGTGCTGAATGTCACCCTGACATAACAATGCTGCGTCCCTTGAAGTCTTCAGCTTTTTCAGGGCTGCCCAGTGCAGCTCGCCTGTTAAGTGACCTTTTTTCCTGCAGGCACCACTCCAAACTGAGCTCTCAGTGCCTGGAGGTGGGGTTATAGAGGAGGCCCCAATGCATCCTGGGACAGTCAAAGCTTTGTCTGATGGTGCCTCTGGATCCAAGATCCTGCTCTACACCCCGATGTATTCACTGTGGAACACAGTGTACCCCGCTGCAGAAATTCTAGTTACGCCTTGGCAGTGGGTACAAGGCCAGGAAAAGAGCACAGGGTGCATTTCTTCACTCAGTGAAATGGCAGTAACCCCTGACCCCCGACTGCACTCACTTTCATGTCACCATAGGCTCAGGGAATATGATAAAGAGCAGACCAGACCCTAAACAGAAAGCACTGTATCACCTGACCCCATAGCAGAAGGTGTAGGGGGCTCAGCAATGTATTGCTCCGCCTCTGAGTACCACTTTTCCTGTTCTGTTTATGTGATATAATCCACATTTTGTATACCTAAGATAAAGTGCAACAGAATATTCTTCCACTATATAAATACATGTTAATAATAATAATTTCTAGAAAGTATATTTAAGCTGAGTATTTATATTTAAGTGCAGTTTTATTCTGAGGATATCCAGCAATGTGTACATGATATATTATTCTAGGGTGTAGTACAGTATGCCGGCGGCCGAGCTCCCGGCGGCCAGCATACCGGCGCCGGAATCCCGACCGCTGGCATACCGACAGCTCGGTGAGCGCAAATGAGCCCCTTGCGGGCTCGCTGCGCTCGCCATGCTGCGCTCACCACGCTGCGGGCACGGTGTCGTGCTACATGCGCCACTCTATCTATTCTCCCTCCAGGGGGGTCGTGGAACCCCAAGAGGGAGAAAAGCTGGTGGTATGCCGGCGGTCGGGAAGACCACCCATTATTCTAGAGTCCACTACTTATGATGTAAAAATGCACCTGCCTGCAACCAGGGCTGCCATGAGGGCGGAAACTGGCGGGATGGTTTTCCTGGACCCAGACAGTCAGGGGCCCTAGGTGGCAGCTGTGTGCACGGTGGGCAGCCATGGAAACAGAGACATCACCGGCAGCATTTCAAATATTGAGCGGGCCACCAGCCAATCAGTGGTCATGGACTGGCAGCCAATCAGGAGCGGCTTCAGCTGCGGTCACACACTTTATAGTTCCACCCACAATATCCACAGCACCGGCCAGGACGGGGGACCCTGTCTATTTTGTCAATCCCGGGCCCCACAATTTGTGATGGCAGCCCTGCCTACAACAAAGCATTCCTGAAAGTTAAATTTTAGTGTGATATTACAAATAATAGGGTTATTAAAATAGGTTTGATTAGTAAAGAAAAAATAATTAAACTCACTGATGTATATTATTTAAAGTATTAATGTCTATTTGTTAACCTACATACAAAGACTACAGTATGTAACTATTCATATCAGTACCTGGCCAGACAGAGCTTGCAATGAACAAACACACACACACACACACACACACACACACACACACACACACACACACACACACACACACACACACACACACACACACACACACACACACACACACACACACACGTAGGATATGGAATGCACTGAAACGAGAATGCGGAAGATGTGACAGCTCCGGGGACCCCCTCCTGCTCTTGTGCATAGAACTTGCAGAGCAGCTGTTCTTGTGGATGCAACGATTAGCGGGCTGGTATTAAGGATGCAGCAGCTTGCAGGCATCCAGCGATGGATGTGGGTAATTATAAAGATCCCCCAGGAAAATAATGACACCAGACAGGCACATTTTTGCAAACCGCAGGGGCTTAATTAAAGCAGTGGGGGTATCTTATAATGAGGGGGGGTATGAATGGGGGAGAAATGACACATATATGAAAGAGACATAAGGTCGATAAGGAACAAAGTGATGGTATCCAACATATCCTACTCGTAATTTAATATTCTACAAAGAGGATAAGTCAAAGTTCTGGGCTGATGATTGAAACCTGTAATAGAGAAAATGTACAGACACATTTATTTATTACTAGTCACATGCCTTCATAAGTGCTCAAAATAGCACTTTATTCTCTATACATATTGTACTGCACTACAGATAATTAGTGATCTGGGAGCCAAGATAAGAAAACATATCTAGTAATTCCACACGCTCCAGTACTAAGACCAGCTCCTGTCCATCTCACAGAGAACATGCAGTGAGAACGCTTCACATGTTTTCACGGTCAGCGGGGGGCTTTCAGCACTTCTTCTCCAGAATATTTAGAACAGCTGGAGGTCAGATGTTAAATTTGCTTCCGTGCCACTGTTTGAGTCTATCATAACGGGATACGGAACAGCATCCAGCACGACCTCGCCACAATGGCGGCAAAAACGTGGCATCTTCTGATGAGGTATACTGCTTCATGTTACTGCAGGCAGGCTCAGACAATGCTGCATGTTCTCTTGCCTGAACAGTGGGCCTAATTCAGATCTGTTCGCTCGCAGGCGTTTTTCGCTAAGCAGCGATCAGGTAACTACTGCGCATGCATATGCACCGCAATGCGCAGGCACGCCGTACGGTTACAAAGCGGATCGTTGTTGTGTACTGGTTCTAGCGAAGAATCCATTCGCACAGCCGTTCACAAGGAGATTGACAGGAAGAGGGCATTTGTGGGTATCATCTGACTGTTTTCAGGGAGTGGCTGGATAAACGCAGGCGTGTCAAAGCGTTTGCAGGGCGGGTGTCTGACGTCAATTCCGGGCTCGAATAGGCTGAAGTGATCGCAGCGGCTCAGTAAGGTCAGAGCTACTCAGAAACTGCACAAGATGTTTTTGTACAGGGCGGCTGTACATGCGTTCGCACACTTGCAAAGCTAAAATACACTCCCCTATTGGCGGCGTCTATCTGGTTGCAGCGCTGCAAAAAATAGCTAGCGAGCGATCAGATCTGAATTAGGCCCAGTGTTAGTTAGAGACAGCCAGAGGCAATGCTAGCTTAATCCTATGATTTGAACAGTGACCTCCTGACTGCAGAGTACCTGGGACAGACACACACTGTGATAATTGCTATGCAGCATGTGGGCTTGTCAACTTGCTGAAAACATCTACATGATTCTTATGTGTTTTCAACACGTTAAAATTTTTATAAAACTCACAATTAAAAAAAAAAGAATTTCAGTCATATACAATGAGCAAAATAGGAGCAACAAATGGCCACCATATTTGCTTTCATATCATCAGAGGCACCATGGTGTGGGATTGCATTTATATGGTGGGGGCTGGCAGTTACAAATGATCTGGGCCTGCCTTGGAAGCCAATAGTAGAGGATTATAATGGTGGTGGAATGGGTGACCGCTTCATACAGACCCATCTTCAGTTAACGTATGGGCTCACTGGGCAGCTGCCCAAGGGCCCACAATTCTAGGGGAATTAGAGTAGGAGTGAGTTGGGCCAATCAGAGTGCAGCATTTCTTTACCTGCCTCCCAGCCTTCAGCCAGACAGTGAATATCTGTCAGAATGCTAATTGGTGGATGTGTAATACCCAGTGGTGCAAGTCGAAAAAATGTCTTACGGGTACTGTGTGCGCGCGCCGAAGGCGTGCGCGCAAAAAAAATGGGTGTGACCAAATGCCACATGGGGCGTGGCCAGTGAAAATGGGGGCGTGATACACATATGGGGGAGGGGCAGATACACGTATGACCCCAATAGTGTCAGATACACGTTGCCCCACAGTGCTAGATATACATTGCTCCACAGTGCCAGATACATATAACCCCACAGTGCCAGATACACATTGCCCACAGTGCCAGATACACAAATGTCCCCAGAGTGTCAGATACACAAATGTCCCCAGAGTGTCAGATACACATTGCCTCACAGTGCCAGATACACATTGCCCCACAGTGCCAGATACACAAATGTCCCCACTGTGTCAGATATACATTGCCCCCCGTGCCAGATACAGAAATGCCCCTACAGTGCCAGATATGCCCCCAGTGCCAGATATCCTCCAGTGCCAGGTATACATGCCCCCCTGTGCCAGATATCCCCCAGTGCCAGGTATATATGCCCCCCTGTGCTAGATATGCCCCCAGTGCCAGATATCCCCCAGTGCCAGGTATACATGCCCCCCCAGTGCCAGATATCCCCCAGTGCCAGGAATACATGCTCCCCCCCCCAGTGCCAGATATCCCCCAGTGCCAGGTATAACATGCCCCCCCAGTGCCAGATATCCCCCAGTGCCAGGTATAACATGCCCCCCCAGTGCCAGATATCCCCCAGTGCCAGGTATACATGCCCCCCTGTGCCAGATATCCCCCAGTGCCAGGTATATATGCCCCCCTGTGCCAGATATGCCCCCAGTGCCAGGTATACATGCCCCCCTGTGCCAGATATCCCCCAGTGCCAGGTATATATGCCCCCCTGTGCCAGATATGCCCCCAGTGCCAGGTATATATGCCCCCCTGTGCCAGATATGCCCCCAGTGCCAGGTATACATGCCCCCCTGTGCCAGATATCCCCCAGTGCCAGGTATATATACCCCCCTGTGCCAGATATGCCCCCAGTGCCAGATATCCCCCAGTGCCAGGTATAACATGCCCCCCCAGTGCCAGATATCCCCCAGTGCCAGGTATATATGCCCCCCTGTGCCAGATATGCCCCCAGTGCCAGGTATACATGCCCCCCCAGTGCCAGGTATAACATGCCCCCCTCCCCTACTCACCGCTGCCGCTGCCGTCGCTGTCCTCCTGTCTGTCATGTGAGGGAAGGAGAGTGCAGCCTGCGCCTCTCGTTCCCCTCAGTCTCCGGCGGGTGTCTCAGTTTAATTCAGCGCCGATCCGTGAGCCAATCAGAGCTCGCGGGTGCGAGCTCTGATTGGCTCACGGATCGGCGCTGAAGTAAACTGAAACACCCACCGGAGACTGAGGGGAACGAGAGGCGCAGGCTGCACTCTCCTGCCTCTCCTGCCCTCACATCAGCGGCGGTGCGGCGTGTGCGGCGGTGCGGCGTGGGGGAGGGAGGGAAGGAAGAGGAGCGGCGGCCCGTCGGTGTGGGTACGGCGTACCCACGGCTAAATTCTTACGGGTACGCCGTACCCACCCGTACCCGCCCACTTGCACCACTGGTAATACCCCACAATGTCAGACATAATACTTCACATTGCGGGATTCCACATTGTGGGGTATTACAGATGGCTGGAGCTATTCACCAATCAGAGTGCTGTAACAAAGCATGTGGAGAGACGGTGCAGGATAGCAGGCGGGGCATGTTATTTATTTTATTTATTTATTGGTTCCCGTGAATGGGTGGTTAGAGGCTCTAGTGCATTGCTTTGCCTGGGCCTACAATGCTGTTAGGACCGCTCTGGCTTCCTAATAAATTGCACAGTCCACCACTATACTTCCCAATGGGCAGATTTCAGCAGGACTGTCTCCTCTCTAAAACCCCCCACTAATTTAATGCAACGTGCAACTGCTACTGATACACAATGAAGGGGCAATTGCCAGTGATACATCGCCCAATTATTGTGGAATCTGGCCAAAAGTCCTGATCTGCAGGAACGTGGGATAACCTACTCCAATCTGGGCTGTCCAACCTAACGTAAGACTGTTGGCAAGTATGTATAGAACATAAATGCTTCGGCCATCTATACACCACAGCGTGTAATGATGTTGTCATAAACAGCATCTAAATGTACTGAAAATATGGATTGTGGCACTTATCCGTGGCTCAGTTATCAAGTGTAAATCCCATGGGGTAAATTTACTAAAATGGGAGTTCTATTTAAGATTGGCTGTTACCCATAGCAACCAATCAGATTCCAGGTATTATCTTCTAGAAGGTGCTAGATAAATGAGAAGCAGAATCTGATTGGTTGCTACGGGCAACATCCCGTCTTAAATAGAACTCCCATCTTAGTAAATTTACCCCCATGTCTACACAAGACAGGTGCAGATTTCGGTTGATGAAGAGTGATACATATTTGTCGGGTATGGGTCGTTGGGTCGACCCAACTTAGGTCAACAGTCATTATGTCGACCACTGGAGGTCAACATGTACTAGGTCGACATGAGTTTTTGGACTGTTTTTGGTGTAGTTTTCGTCGTAAAGTGACGGGGAACCCCAATTAGTGCACTGTGTCCCCTTGCATGGCTCGCTTTGCTCGCCATTATTCGGGCAAGGTTACCGTTCCAATCGTAGTCCACGTGGATCTTTAAGTATGGAAAAATCCCAAATTATTTTTTTTTTAAACTCATGTCGACCTTTTGACCCGTTGACCTAGTACATGTCGACCTAATGACCATGTTGACATATTGACCATGTCGACCTAATGCATGTCAAACTTCAGTGGTCAACCTAATGACTGTCGACCTAAGCTATGTCGACCTAACGACCGTATCCCATATTTGTCATGGGCGCTTTTACAGGACAGATTGAAGCGGTTGCGTGCATCCTAAGATATGCGTGCTGTGAATATGTAAGTGTGCAGATACATATGTATGCACAATGGGGTCATTCAGACCCGGACCCTAATGCGGCACGCAGCGCGGTTTGCTGCAAACTGTGCATGTGCAGCGGGTGCATCGCACGTGCCTGGGCACATAAATTGCGGTATCATCCCCAATGGATGCCACCGCAATGTGATTGACAGAGGCGGCCGTTGGGGGGGCATCGTTGCGGTGGTGGGGGGCGGGCCCAACGGGGGCAGGGCGGAACCTTTTTTTAGGGCGTCAGACACATCAGGAGGCGGCCTCACACATGCTTGGCGGCCTTACCGTGTGCTGGGTGGCCCTCAGCATGTGTGGAGTTGGACGCATGATCTGGCTGCGTATGCAGTGATCTGCATCCATCTCTGAATAAGGCCCAATGGGGGTCATTCCGAGTTGATCGCTCGCTAGCTGTTTTTAGCAGCCGTGCAAACGCTATGCCGCCTCCCACTGGGAGTGTATCTTAGCTTAGCAGAAGTGCGAACGGTTGTATCGCAGAGCGCCTGCAAAAAAATTTTGTGTAGTTTCAGAGTAGCTCAAAACCTACTCAGCGCTTGCGATCACTTCAGACTATTCAGTTCCGGATTTGACATCACGAACACGCCCAGCATTCGTCCAGCCACGCCTGTTTTTCCTGGCACGCCTGCGTTTTTCCGCACACTCCCTGAAAACGGTCAGTTGACACCCAGAAACGCCCACTTCATGTCAATCACTCTGCGGCAGCCAGTGTGACTGAAATGCATCGCTAGACCCTGTGTAAAACTGCATCATTCGTTGTGCCCGTACATCGCGCATGCACATTGCGCCACATACGCATGTGCAGAACTGCCGATTTTTAGCCTGATCGCTGCGCTGCGAACAAATGCAGCTAGCGATCAACTCGGAATGACCCCCGATGTACACTGCTGCTGCCTGCTGACAGTGTGAAGACAATCACAGAAATATGGCAGTGTGTAGTGAACCAGGAATGTTTTTTTCCGAATTTTCCTTTGTGCAGAATCAGATTATCTAGGACAAGTGCAGTTCAATTTTGAATCAGTTGCACACAACAGTTAAACAGTTAATTAAATATGAGAGGTGGTCAGACGTAGTAGGAGACAAATGCCACCATCGTCATGATTACTTTGTCTATCTCCTTAAACAATGATCAATTAATATTTTAGTTCAGTCCTTTTCTGAGGTTTGAAGATGTTATCTTCCCTCTGTATCCTGCGATCAAGTCCCATGTGCAGGGATATAGTCCATCAGTTGTTCTTTATCAGGGTAAAATCACTTCCAGAGCTATTTCTGGGACTGGTTAATACCACTCTTATATAATCAATAAAGAAAATCTGAGCACTCCATCTCTATCTTGCACACATTACACCACATCAATACCCGCATCTCTTACATCATTTCTCCCCATACGGAGGTAGTAGAATTAGGGCTTGATGTTAAGATGAATATTGGTTAAGGTTGTTTTAATACATTTTCTGCTATAAATCATACATACGGATTACTACAGTCATCATTATGTATTATCATCCTTTTAAAGACCTGGAGCTGACAAATACATACAGTAGCACCGTAGTCAATGGGGTATATTTACTAAGGTCCCGATTTTGACCGAGATGCCGTTTTTTCTTCAAAGTGTCATCTCGGTAATTTACTAAGCAAAAATCACGGCAGTGATGAGGGCATTCGTAATATTTTGGAAGTCCTAGGAAAAAATCACGAATCAATACACCATCGGTCAAATACGCCTGTAATTTGGTAGAAATCGGGAATTTACTAAAAAGTGCAAAACACAAACACTGCCGACAATAGCCAAACACTGCCGTGCTAAAATACAAATCGTGAAAAAGTGCTAAAAAAAAACCAGACCAGCTTTTTTATCCCGTGTTTGTATAGGCATGCACGGATCCATGAGATCCGTGCATGTTTTTCAGTGGGAAGGGGGGGGGAAATGTTATAAATTTTAAAAAAAAAAATGCGTGGGGTCCCCCCTCCTAAACCAAACCAGCCTCGGGCTCTTTGAGCCGGCCCTGGTTGCAAAAATATGGGAAAAAAATGGACAGGGGTTCCCCCATATTTAAGCAACCAGCACCGGGCTCTGCGCCTGGTCCTGGTTCCAAAAATACGGGGGACAAAAAGCATAGGGGTCCCCCGTATTTTTGAAACCAGCACCGGGCTCCACTAGCTGGACAGATAATGCCACAGACGGGGGTCACTTTTATACAGTGCCTTGCGGCCGTGGCATCAAATATCCAACTAGTCACCCCTGGCCGGGGTACCCTGCGGGAGTGGGGACCCCTTCAATCAAGGGGTCCCCCCCCCAGCCACCCAAGGGCCAGGGGTGAAGCCCGAGGCTGTCCCCCCCCATCCAATGGGCTGCGGATGGGGGGCTGATAGCCTTTGTTCAAAGTGTTTGATATTGTTTTTAGTAGCAGTACTACAAGGCCCTGCAAGCCTCCCCCGCAAGCTGGTACTTGGAGAACCACAAGTACCAGCATGCGGCGGAAAACCGGGCCCGCTGGTACCTGTAGTACTACTACTAAAAAAATACCCCAATAAAGACATCACACACACACCTTGAAAGTATAACTTTAATACATCCATCCACACCTCCATATACACATACTTACCTTATGTTCCCACGCAGGTCGGTCCTCTTCTCCAGTAGAATCCATGGTGTACCTGTAGAAAAAATGATACTCACATAATCCATGGTTGAAGGCTCCTCTGCTTGTAATCCTTTTGTAATCCACGTACTTGAAAAAATAAAAAAACGGATACCCGACCACGAACTGAAAGGGGACCCATGTTTTCACATGGGACCCCTTTCCCCGAATGCCAGAAACCCACTCTGACTGATGTCTAAGTGGGTTTCTTCAGCCAATCAGGGAGCGCCACGTTGTGGCACCCTCCTGATCGGCTGTGTGCTCCTGTACTGTATGACAGGCGGCACACGGCAGTGTTACAATGTAGCGCCTATGCGCTCCATTGTAACCAATGGTGGGAACTTTCAGGTCAGCGGTTGACCCAAAGTGACCTCACCGCTGACCTGAAAGTTCCCACCATTGGTTACAATGGAGCGCATAGGCGCTACATTGTAACACTGCCGTGTGCCGCCTGTCATACAGTACAGGAGCACACAGCCGATGACACAATAATAGTAACATTGTGCACAGTCTGGTACCTGACATTAAAGAAAGTAGGGGGTGGGATGTGTAGTAGTCACTGGTGAGTTCCCCTGTACCCGTGTGCCAGTCCAGTCCTATCCAGTATCTTCTTATATAAACTGTTGCAGATAAAGGTTCATAGAATTAAATGACAGCATTTGCACTGCTGGGTGCTGTTTTGCAACTTTGCAAATGTGCTTCATGCTCGCTGTATAATGATGCTCATTCTGAGCTGCACACAGACGCTAATTTCATTAATACTGAGTCTCCCACTTGCTGGAGTTCAATCTTGGTGCGCCTTTATACCCAGCATTAGTGCACCATCGAAACATCTGAGTATGGCATCCTGTGTGTGCATCTGTGAGTCTTTGGATGTAGCCACTTACAGCAATGCGCCCAGATCTGCTTAGCCAAATCCCCCCCAACACACACACCTCCCAGAAACCCCAGCGGGATTCCACAGTCCATGCATGTGATTCTTCCCTGGGTGTTTGAGCACTGACAATCGGGAAGCGTGTGCACCACGACTTTGACGCAGGTGCAAACTTAAAACATCAGCCAACTGCGTGGATCAGAAACACTGTGTGCAAATCAAACATACAACATGATGAAAGGTTTAGAATTGGACGGTGGGCACATCCTTGCTCAACTCTAATTCACAGTAAAAAAAAAAAAAAAGAATCTACTTGCAAAATCAGGCAGTATTTGCCTGCAGGCATGTTAACCCCTTGCACTGTAACATAGATTGTCCAGTAGCATATGTGCACGGCTTACCTGGATTTGCTCTGGACGCTAAGCCTAAGGGGTCTGTGGGCCTAATTCCGAGTTGATCGCAGCAGCAAATTTGTTAGCTGTTGGGCAAAACCATGTGCACTGCAGGGGGGGGGGGGGGGGGGGGGTGAGGGCAGGCAGATGTAAAATAATGTACAGAGAGAGTGAGATTTGGGTGGGGTGTGTTCAAACTGAAATCTAAATTGCAGTGTAAAAATAAAGCAGCCAGTATTTACCCTGCACAGAAACAAAATAACCCACCCAAATCTAAATCTCTCTGCAAATGTTATATGTGCCCCCCCCCCCCCCCCCTCTGCAGTGCACATGGGCCCTCATTCCGAGTCGTTCGCTCGGTAATTTTCATCGCATCGCAGTGAAATTCCGCTTAGTACGCATGCGCAATAATCGCACTGCGACTGCGCCAAGTAATTTTACAATGAAGATAGTATTTTTACTCACGGCTTTTTCTTCGCTCCGGCGATCGTAGTGTGATTGACAGGAAATGGGTGTTACTGCGCGGAAACACGGCGTTTTCGGGGCGTGTGGATAAAAACGCTACCGTTTCCGGAAAAAACGCAGGAGTGGCCGGAGAAACGGGGGAGTGTCTGGGCGAACGCTGGGTGTGTTTATGACGTCAAACCAGGAACGACAAGCACTGAACTGATCGCAGATGCCGAGTAAGTCTGAAGCTACTCTGAAACTGCTAAGTAGTTTGTAATCGCAATATTGCGAATACATCGGTCGTAATTTTAAGAAGCTAAGATACACTCCCAGTAGGCGTAGGCTTAGCCTGAGCAACTCTGCTAAATTCGCCTTGCGAGCGATCAACTCGGAATGAGGGCCATGGTTTTGCCTAACTGCTAACAAACTTGCTGCTGCGATTAACTCGGAATTACCCCCTATGTACTGAGCCTTGGAGAAAGAGAAAGTGCAGCAGACAGATAAAGTACCAGCCAATCAGCCCCTAACTGTCATTTCTCAAACACAGCCTGTAACATGGCAGTTAGTAGCTAATTGGCTGGCAACTTATCTCTCTAGAGGGCTTAGTATATAGACCCCAAAATGAGGCCCAATGTAAGGAAACAGGAACATCCATAGTCACCTGGTCAGAACCAAACCACAGCGTTACAAGACAGTAAAGATAACCAGTGTTCCATTGTGATTCATTATATATATGCAGTTATCATTTTGATTATAAAGTGGATACTGTACTTGGAAAACAATACATTGGTAAGTGATAGTAATGCAGATGTATACAGTACCTAATAATACACAGGGGTTAATGATCGGTTACTTAATGTAGAGAAAATAATGTATATAAGATCACACAGACTTTATTTCTGTTGACCCCTCTGGCAGTGAAAGTGTTGAACAAATGAAATCTTTACATTTTATGAATAAAAGTTTTACTAGGTGAATGTGAGGTGAATTTTGCAGAGTTCCTGATCACCTTTAACATGTAGTGGCTGATCTTAGTTATTTCTTATTATACAAGATAGTGGGTTGGGGGGAAGCTACTGGGGGCGCAGAGGCAGGGTGCCAGGCCGGCTGTGGTGTAGAGTTACTTGTGAAATGATTTGTAATTCTGAGTAATCACTTAGGACAAGCCATCTTCATTTCATCTATACATGACTGCAGGCCAAAGTCAATACTCATAGTAGAGTAATGAGATGAGGCTAACGGAGGGCTTTTATTAATGCTCAGAGGAGCACATCGGATGCTGCGTGCCCCTCCCGCTGGGGGGATAGTCTTCTTCCAAAGCTGGACCGACAGGTCACAGAGGGGGGTGTCAAAAGGATATTAGGTACCGAAAACAAGAATATAGTGATGTGCTGTTCTCATAAGAATGCTGCATGATTGGAGATCAGTCTTCCCTTGATAAGGATAGGAAGCAAGAAATGCAGCAAAACAAAAGAAGCGTAAGACAGCAACAGCAAGATGCCAAATCCAAACAATGGAAACAAAATTCTATGTATCTAGTCCCCTAGTTAGTTCTTCTATTGGACTGATGCTTAGAAAGTCACACTGGGGCAGGGTCTGATGTCTGATGTGAATGACTAAATATTCTCTGTAAAGTGGTTTATAATAAGTAGCTGATATATAAATAACTATTATTTATTAGGGTTAGTAATAATAATTATCATCACAGGGTAAGTCTGCAGACAGCACAGGAACGTTATGGTTATACAGATGGCATGTGGTCACAACAACAATGTAATGCTGAATGATTCATACTGTCAATATGTTCAGTCAGAATGTCGACGTGTCCCTAATGCCAATATAAAGCACAGAAACATAGGAGCCCATTTATCAATGAGTTTTAGCTAGTTAAAACTCTTGCGTATGATAAATGGTGCTCCAGCCAATCAGCTCCCAGCTTTTATGTGTCTGAAAAATGACAGTTGGTACGGTAGCTCATTGGTTGGATCACCATTTATCATACGCAATAAGTTTTAGATAACTAAAACTTGTTGACAAATGGGCCCCATAGAATTTGGCGGCAGATAAGAATAATTTTTCCCATCTAGTCTGCCCTTTAAGGGTGCGGGTATTATGTCTTCATTAAGAGCATATGAGCATTAATGTTAGGGTTAAGGGCCCCATACACTAGAGCGATTATGCCTGATTTCAGCTCAATTCGGGCATTCGGCCCGATATATTGGGTGAAATCAGGCATTTTTGAGGTGTCTTCGGTCCGATCCGATGCGCGTTCCCGTGAGCATCGGATCGAATCCTCCAGATTGAATGTGCTGCACCATTCAATCAGGTCCGACCTGGGGGCATGGCTGGGATCGCCCAGGATACATCGGATGCAAAAGGACAGCATCCGATGTATCTTGGCCGATCCTGTTCCCCGGGAGGCTGCCAGGCTGATCGCCTGCGATCGTCCCCGACACGCGGTTGGATAAGTGTATGGGGCCCTTTAGACTGCAGTTGGGTTTAAGGTTAAGGCTGCGGATAGGGTTAAGCTGTGGATAGGGCTAGATAGAAGTGTCAACATTCTCACGTGTTGACATTGTGAATATCGATATTAAGTTCAAGTTAACAGTCTAAATGTCATCATTCAGACCATGTCAACATTCTTGCGTCGACATTCCGAATATCGACATCCTGAATGCCGAACACCCTACCAAATTTACAGGCATGCCTGGAAATGATCTCATAGCTTTCAGTTGGCTTACTGTGCTAGTTTTAGAGATAAACAAATAATGGTACACAAACTGTGGGCCGGAGTCATGCAGATGTATGCAATGCCTGTATATACGGAGTTGAGCGATTATCTGCCGACTGCGCATGTATCATGGCTGCACTACACACGAGCCAAAGTACCTCTGCAATGCCGCTTGCAGTGAGGAATTCTCAGCAAAGTGATTGACAGTCAGGGAGCATTTGGGGGAGGCAAAATGCAGGTGTGTCGAAACCGTTTTCAAAGTGTTTCTCAGCCTATGACTACCATCCCGCATGCAGAAAATATGGCACCCGTATCTCGGTTCCAGCAGCCAATCTGTGCATCCACCGCTGCATGCTTGGATCTGCTTAGCCATCTGTGGACATATATTTCCAGGCGGCAGCTTTTCGCACATCCAGTGTGCACGGGATCACAGCTGTGAGTGCATTAGCATACATCTTGGAATCAGGCCTCATGCATACCTCCCAACATTGGTGGTTCAGGGAGTCAGATCCTGCTCATGTGCATCCAAAAAGGGGGCGGAGCCCTGGGGGGAAGAGGGTTAAGCTTTGCGACACCCTGTTCTCGTCATTGTGGGGGCGTGCCGAGCACTCTTCCGAGATGCTGGGCTGCCCCCAGGCTCACCCAGTGCTATGAATGGATGCTATTCACCCACTCCTTACCGGTGTGTGTGCTCCCCCAAACCTCCCAGCGGCCCACGGGTGGGAGAACGGGACAGTCCTAGAAAAACAGGACTATTCCACTGAATGTAGGACAGTTGGGGGGGGTTTCATGTTCTATTATTTTATTGCTTTACTGTATACCTAGGAGATTGTGGAAACCTCTGCAATATTCTTATTGTGTGTAAGACAGAACTTGCCTGTCCCCAGAATAGTTGTAGAATAAATGTAATGCAGCTATTAGTCTATGAGAAATTGCTGTTATGGTTTTGAAGATCACCAATAAATAGCACGCTGACCACAATCCTATCAAACGTGATACAGTGGCCATTTCAGGTCTGTATTGAAACAATAGGTTAATAGTCTGTCCTTTGTCAGGCTCCTTCCATTCTTTATCATTAGCAATATATATTCTGGGTGTAATGAGCTGTCGTTCTCCGGCCCACAGGCCTCTGTCTTTATTTCACTTTGCACGTATCATTGCCAAGGATCAGGTTCTGTTCATTTTCCCTGTCTGCACATTCCTCAAATCTCTGAGTATTCACAGATCCACAGAGCATTTCTAAATACAGTGTTGGGTCCAGCCAGCTGTGTTTTTCTGTATAAGCTGCAGTGGGCAGCCCTGCATCAGAAGCTACCACCGTTGCCACGACATGTGCCCACAACACAATGTAAGTTTTCTATACTGCTTTCAAGGGATGTGAAGACTGTAAAGGGTTAAGAATCAATATGACACAACGTTGTCCCTTGTAGAACAAGTCCCCATCGTGCACCATCTGACACAGATCACTACTTCCATTTCACACAACCGCTTGCCCTAAAGCTATTCAGAGCGTCTTGCACTAGCCTGCCTCTAGGCGCTGGTATTTGTGTAAACACTAGCTGAAGAATCCTCTCCTCTCCGAAGCTCCTGGCTGACCGTGGTCCATGGCTTTGGGCCTCTTATTTACCTTTGCAGCCTCTCTGCCTGTGCCATGCAATATTAATGACTCCTCTGTACTAAGTGGTTAAAGGAGCCAGCCTGCAGCTCAGCAAACAGTTTGAGAGCTGGATCTCTCGTCCCTCCCCAAACTCTCTCTGCTTTCATACATATTTTACACCGCTCTTCGCCTCGGGCTATATCTCTTCTCCTTCCCATTTCACTTTTTTTCAGGCTTGTTTGTTTTTATTAATTCACCACCTTTGCTTCAGAAATAGCTGAAACAACGTAACATGCAGAATTTAACAAGAATGGATGAAGTTCATGATTTAGGATATTGGGGGGTCATTCCGAGTTGATCGCTAGCCGCCGTTGTTCGCATCGCAGCGATCAGGCTAAAAATTGGCATTTGTGCGCATGCGTATGCAATGCAATGCGCACGCACGACGTACGGGTACAAAGTCCTTTGTGGTTTTGCACAGGTTCTAGCGAAGCTTTAAGTCACACGGCACAATGCAAGAAGATTGACAGGAAGGGGGCGTTTCTGGGTGTCAACTGACCGCTTTCAGGGAGTGTTTGGAAAAACGCAGGCATGCCGGGGGGAAATGTAGGCGTGGCTGGGCGAACGCTGGGCGGGTGTGTGACGTCGAAAGCCAACCCTCCAACGTTAGAATCAACGCACACGAAGAGTAAGTCCAGGGCTGGTCTTGTTTTGCACAAAATGTTTTTGCAGGCGCTCTGCCGCACAGGCGTTCGCACTTCTGCAAAGCGAAAATACACTCCCCGGTGGGCGGCGACAAAGCGTTTGCATGGCTGCTAAAAACTGCTAACGAGCGATCAACTCGGAATGACCCCCATTGCCTACTAGTTGATCTTTTTTTAAATACTTAGTACAACTCCGCATTGATGTATTTAATAATTAAAAAGATAATTATTCTAAAAGAGTAAACAAAACAGCTGAATAGGGCAAAACAAATGGAAGCAGGCACTGGCACCCAGCCCCTCTTCTAATCTGACTATGAAGCTGTCCTTTTCTAATCATTACCATCTTATCTTGGCAGATATGGCTGTACTGGAATCTTGAAAACAGGCATTTAGAACATGAAGTCCTTTCTAAACACTGGGAGTAATGGGGAAATCATTGGAGATAACTATTTCGTTTTTCCTGCATGGACTTTTGTGGCGTAGCGAGTAGGTGTCCCAGCACTTGTGACAGGAATTTGCGACACTTTGAGAGGTGTATTGTTAGTAGGGATGGTCATCGAAAAAGCGGCATTGTAATGGTAAATGTAATTGAGATTGGGGATAATTCTGAGTTGATCGTAGCAGGAACTTTGTTAGCAGTTGGGCAAAACCATGGTGGACATTCCGAGTTGTTCGCTCGCTAGCTGCTTTTAGCAGCATTGCAAACGCTAGGCCGCCGCCCTCTGGGAGTGTATCTTAGCTTAGCAGAATAGCGAACGAAAGATTAGCAGAACTGCTACTAAATAATTCCCTGCAGTTTCTGAGTAGCTCCAGACCTACTCACAGAGTGCGATCACCTCAGTCCGTTTAGTTCCTGGTTTGACGTCACAAACACGCCCTGCGTTCGGCCAGCCACTCCCCCGTTTCTCCAGCCACTCCTGCGTTTTTACCTGGCATGCCTGCTTTTTTTAGCACACTCCCTGAAAACGGGCAGTTTCCGCCCAGAAACACCCACTTCCTGTCAATCACACTCCGATCACTCGAGCGATGAAAAAACTTCACTCAAGCTTGTGTAAATCAACAAAGTTTTGTGTGAAAGTACTTAGCGCATGCGCATTTTTGCTGTTTTTTCACTTGATCGCTGCACTGCAAAAATCGGCAGCGAGCAAACAACTCGGAATGACCACCTATGTGCACTGCAGGGGAGGCAGATATAACATGTGCAGAAAGAGTTAGATTTGGGTGGGTTATATTATTTCTGTGCAGGGTAAATACTGGCTGCTTTATTATTACACTGCAATTTAGATTGCAGATTGAACACACCCCACCCAAATCTAACTCTCTCTGCACATGTTACATCTGCCTCCCCTGCACTGCACATGGTTTTGCCCAACTGCTAACAAAATTCCTGCTGCGATCAACTCAGAATTACCCCCACTGTTACATGGCTTGCGATGGCATGTAAACATCATTTGGAGGCCATTCGATGCTTTAGCCATGGATGATACACTGGTGTACATGTGCAGATGAGAAAGATAGATTGCACAAGTGCAATGGAGTCAGTGGTCAGATAAAATTGAGGAAAAATTGGAAAAAAACCATTAGAAATACAGCAAATACTGTAGGTGGTGGGGTGCAGTGTGTGCGGTGCACACGGGCCCCTGAGTCCAGAGGGGGCCCCCAACGCACACGCTGCACCAATTTTTAAAATACTCAGGAGTTAAAACACTCGGCGGCCATTTTCACGGAGTTCTGCGCCTGTGCAGCAGAGAAATCTCAGGGAAAATGGCCCCTGCACCATTTTCCCGGAAATCTGCACATGTGCAGTAGAGTCTGAGCCCTCTAGTGCTCAGACTCTCAGCGCTGCCGGCAGAGAGGAGGGGGCCCAAACGCAGGAGGCTGAACACGGGCCTCCTTCTCTCTTAAAGCGCCCCTGGTGGTGGCAACAATTACATGGAATCATATGAATAGACACTGAAAGCTACGACCCATCGGATTCTGATGGAGAACCCTATATGTGGGAACTTGAGTTTAAAAAGTATAACTCTAGGCCCAGGAGAGCTGCCCTAAAGTTTTCAGAAATGAGTGAGGTCTTCAGGTTTACATTAAGCCGTGAGTCTAATGCTACATTTACTTTAAGCCATTTGAGTAATACAAAGGTAATTTCACTGCAGAAATTACTTCTAGGGGGAGTACAGTGACTTCTCAGTAGAATGGCCAGGAACACAATCATGGAGCAGGGGCAGATTAAAAGAGAAGGGGCCTGTGTGCAGGCTGCATGCGGGCCCAGTCCTCCACTCCTCTCTGGCAGAGGCTGCAGCTCTGTAGACTCTGGATTTATGCCATAGTTTACGGCGCATGTGCAAATCACTGTGAACCAGCGCCATTTTCCCAGTGATTTATGACTGCAGCTTTGACTGTTACGGGACTCCAGAGGGGTAAGTATAATTTATGGTCGCAGGATGTGCGGTGCACATGGGTCCATGGGTTTGGAAGGCCCACACTGCACATCTTGGCCTGTACCCATTAGATATACACCATTGAAAGGCAAGAAGTCAAGAATGAGTAATATAGAATATTGCTGGGACAGAACTTAAGGCTGCTAGCTTGTTCTGTATGTGAATTGGTGAGTGTGAGTGTGGGTGTCCAATCTCAGAGACACTCTGGAAGAGAGACGGCACTTACTAATAGTGTACCTGAGTATGGAAGGAGGTAAATCTATACTCAGTACAAGTGAATAAGCTGGTATGACCGCAACTGAGCAGGGTCAGGGAAGTGAGAACTAGAGTGGCAGCATCGCAGTACCTTTGCAAAGAATATCAGCTCTTGGGTCAAATACTTCTACAGCCTAAAGCAAGCATGTCCAAACTGCGGCCCTCCAGCTGTTGTGAAACTACATATACCAGCATGCCTTGACACCGTTTTGCTGTCAGAGAATGCTGAAGCTGTGTCAGGGCATGCTGGGATGTGTCGTTTCTCAACAGCCGGAGGGCCGCAGTTTGGACATGACTGGCCTAAAGTATCTAACTGAACTGTACTGCAGTACAAAGCTGTGAAATTAAAAGTAAATTAGGTCTATAACGTTTCTTTCCTTCATGGCCTGGCAGATAGTAACTTCAACATTGGTAATTAATTGTACACCACTTGTTGTACTACATGTACTTTACTAAGTCAGGTACAGTGGGGATATACATATACACTGCCCACCTGGCAAACAAGGGGTTACACTCACAATGTTTATTTCCCTGCTATTTAAACTTCGGAGCATTTTACATAAGCAAAAGCAAAACTGGTCGAAAAAAATTGCATATATAGAATCTGCCTTACCTTATTTGGGATATAAAAGGAAATGCTGAGTGGAGTGTAGCGCATGAGCAGATGTTTTGTGTCATGGATGTCTGGTTTCTCACTCCACAATTGGGGATGCTCCAGATATGTATCAGAGTAACTTACATTACATAACATTTAAGTCTTAGTGGCAATTAAACACCTTGAAGTTTGGTGGGATGTATGCTATAAACACATAAGGTATTACAGGTTGAGTATCCCATATCCATATATTCCGAAATACGTAATATTCCGAAATACGGACTTTTTTGAGTGAGACTGAGATAGTGAAACCTTTGTTTTTTGATGTCTCAATGTACACAAACTTTGTTTAATACACAAAGTTATTAAAAATATTGTATTAAATGACCTTCAGGCTGTGTGTATAAGGTGTATATGAAACATAAATGAATTGTGTAAATGTACACACACTTTGTTTAATGCACAAAGTTATAAAAAATATTTGCTAAAATGACCTTCAGGCTGTGTGTATAAGGTGTATATGAAACATAAATGAATTGTGTGAATGTAGACACACTTTGCTTAATGCACAAAGTTATAAAAAATATTGGCTAAAATGACCTTCAGGCTGTGTGTATAAGGTGTATATGTAACATAAATACATTCTGTGCTTAGATTTAGGTCCCATCACCATGATATCTCACTATGGTATGCAATTATTCCAAAATACGGAAAAATCCCATATCCAAAGTACCTCTGGTCCCAAGCATTTTGGATAAGAGAGACTCAACCTGTACCACTAAATTCACCTATCTAATGGGTCTATTTACTAAGCCTTGGAGAGAGATAAACTACCAACCGGTCAGCTGCTAACTGGCATTTTTCAAACACATCCTGTAACATGGCATTAATTAGCTTTATCTCTTTCCAAGGCTTAGTAAATAGACCTCTGTATCCCAAGTGTTCCATTAACATTGTAAGTAAAATATTTAGGGCTCTATTCATGAAGCAGTGAAAAGTGTGGAGAAGTGAGCCAGTGGAGAAGTTGCCCATGGCGACCAATCAGCATTGATGTAACATTTATTATTTGCATACTATAAAATTATACAGAGCAGCTGATTGGTTGCCGTAGACAACTTCTCCACTGGATCACTTCTCCACTCTTTTCGCTGCTTCATGAATAGACCCCATAGATACAAAATAAATAAAAATGGGCTCTCAAATCTCTATACTGATTTTGAAATGGTGGTATGTAGGATCAAATCATCATCAGCCAATTATTACTATTTAAACTTTTCATTTGCATTTATGTAATTGCTTGAGCAAAGTGTGGCGTTTTCATGGAAACTGATCAAATCTATATAAAAATATCTGCTGCTCTCATGGCTGACAGATGGTGAGAAAAGAACAAAAATATTTGCCTTGTATTAAATAAAAAAACAAAAACAAAAAACAATAAGACCAATAAAAATATTGCATATTATAATAGCAATGCTAATGATGATGATGATGATGATGCTGGTGATAAAAATAATAATAATAATAATAATAATAATAATAATAATAATAAAAAGCAGTCATATGGACTTTAAGTAGGCTGTAACAGGGATGCCGAGAGGGGGGTGCGTCATGTACAGATTGCTTGTCTAAGGGGCCTAGCAGGATCCAGGGCAAGCTTAGAATGTGAAGCAACATATCGTCGTCATCTCCCCATCGACACACTCATTATTCACAGGGCACTGTATGCAAACAGGGCATGGGCACGCCCTTACATTTCTGTGCATATTTCTTCTTTTTTTCAGCCAGTCCCCGAAAAATATTCCTTATCGTGGCACTTTCCAGTAATAAAGAATCTTTTTTTGCCCAGGTGTCTCCAATAGGAACCTGTCCCTGCAGTGTCGGAATGGGGTGTGAAGGGCCCACCAGGGGAATTCAGTGATAGGGGCCCATACTTAGGGGTGTGGCCAGTCTACAGAGGGGGTGTGGCCAGCCTCCACAGAGGCTTGAAATGCACAATAGTCTTGTGCAGTGTAATGCAACATATCCACCATGTATAATACAAGTGCACAGTTTGGAACCTGATCCCTAGAGGTAAGAGTCTGCCTCAGGCAGTGGGGCCTACCGGTGGTTTCCCCTGTACCCCTGTACCCCTGTGGGCCAGTTCGACCCTGTGTCCCTGTGATCAGTGAGAAGTAAAGCAATCACATTGTGAACACTGTGATTCCTGCACTGCCACTTCAGCTAGGCTACAGCGCATGCAGTGACGTCAAACCTGTAGGGGCTATTTCTGCTATCAAATAAACTTTAATAAATAGGCCCCTTGGCCACACCTCTTTCTTTAGTATTGTGGCCCACCTATTGTCTTTGTAGCCCTGGTTGTAACGGGGCGTTCTCATGCAGAGTAAGATCAGACAGAGCATGCCAAAGAACTGCAGGCTAACCAGAGTTGCACATTTGCATAATGACATCTGCATTTAGGGATGCATTTGTGCTTTTGCACCCAGGATAGAGTGTGTGTATGTGCCCACTGATTACAAGGACAGCTATGAAACCAAGCATACCGACAGCAGTAGTCTGGCAACAGAGGTGCGTACAGATCAGCACACAGGTGAATAACAGTAAACACGTTTATTTTCACGCAAACTATCTCAGAACAATTACAGCTGACACGTTCAACTCTCTATCCAGCACAATGTGTAAAAAAAAAAAGAATAATACTTAATAAAATTTCCATTTAAATATGTGCAATGGTTGGCACTCTTGGCTGTAGCCCAAATGCTAGAGTTAAAATGACATACAGTGATGTATCAAGCATGGAGGCTTAGTGAAGTACTGTTCTGGGAACATCAAAGAAAAAGTTTAATGTCCACATATTTTTAACCTCTTCCCTCCCACATTTTTTAGATTATGCTCGTCAGTCTTTACCATATGACCAAAACCATGGGATGTGGGAGAAAATCATGCAACTGCACCGTAACTAATTCAAGCCATGCCTCTATCATTGTGGCTCAGGAAAGTACAATCTGTTTATTACCCGGTCTCTAAAATGTAGAACATCTGTAACCTGTGACTAGCTAATTCATGCAGCACATTTGTCTGAGACATTTTGACATGATCTGAATTAACAGACGTTTGGTAGAATATATCATATATGTAAACATGGAGCAAGGGACTAAAAAGACCCTTCAGTCAGTTCTAGCATAAGATTTTAAGTCCATTGTACAAGTATTCTAGCAATTCCCCCAACCCAACCCCTCCCCCAACTCTGTACCCCATCACCCACTTTTACTCTCATATTTATTATTATTATTATTATTATCATTATTATTATTATCATCATCATCCTCTATTTATATTAGAGATGAGCGGGTTCGGTTCCTCGGAATCCGAACCCGCCCGAACTTCAGCTTTTTTTACACGGATCCGAGCGACTCGGATCTTCCCGCCTTGCTCGGTTAACCCGAGCGCGCCCGAACGTCATCATGACGCTGTCGGATTCTCGCGAGGCTCGGATTCTATCGCGAGACTCGGATTCTATATAAGGAGCCGCGCGTCGCCGCCATTTTCACACGTGCATTGAGATTGATAGGGAGAGGACGTGGCTGGCGTCCTCTCCATTTAGATTAGAAGAGAGAGAGTGAGATTGAGACAGAGACACTTGATTTACTGGAGCTTAGGAGTACTAGAGAGTGCAGAGTTTACTAGTGACTGACCACTGACCAGTGACCACCAGTGCAGTTTTATTTAATATAATCCGTTCTCTGCCTGAAAAAAACGATACACAGTGACTCAGTCACATACCATATCTGTGCTCAGCCCAGTGTGCTGCATCATCTATGTATAATATCTGACTGTGCTCACACAGCTTAATTGTGGGGGAGACTGGGGAGCAGTTATAGGTTATAGCAGGAGCCAGGAGTACATATTATTAAAATTAAACAGTGCACACTTTTGCTGCAGGAGTGCCACTGCCAGTGTGACTGACCAGTGACCTGACCACACTGACCACCAGTATAGTATACTATATTGTGATTGCCTGAAAAAGTTAAACACTCGGCGTGTGACTTGTGTGGTGTTTTTTTATTCTATAAAAAACTCATTCTGCTGACAGACAGTGTCCAGCAGGTCCATCATTATATAATATATACCTGTCCGGCTGCAGTAGTGATATATATATTTTTTTATATCATTATTTATCATCCAGTCGCAGCAGACACAGTACGGTAGTTCACGGCTGTAGCTACCTCTGTGTCGGCACTCGGCAGTCCATCCATAATTGTATACCACCTACCCGTGGTTTTTTTTTTCTTTCTTCTTTATACATACTACATCTCATTATCATCCAGTCTATATTAGCAGCAGACACAGTACAGTACGGTAGTCCACGGCTGTAGCTACCTCTGTGTCGGCACTCGGCAGTCCATCCATAATTGTATACCACCTACCCGTGGTTTTTTTTTTCTTCTTTATACATACTACATCTCATTATCATCCAGTCTATATTAGCAGCAGACACAGTACAGTACGGTAGTCCACGGCTGTAGCTACCTCTGTGTCGGCACTCGGCAGTCCATCCATAATTGTATACCACCTACCCGTGGTTTTTTTTTTCTTTCTTCTTTATACATACTACATCTCATTATCAACCAGTCTATATTAGCAGCAGACACAGTACAGTACGGTAGTCCACGGCTGTAGCTACCTCTGTGTCGGCACTCGGCAGTCCGTCCATAATTGTATACCACCTACCCGTGGTTTTTTTTTCTTTCTTCTTTATACATACTACATCTCATTATCATCCAGTCTATATTAGCAGCAGACACAGTACAGTACGGTAGTCCACGGCTGTAGCTACCTCTGTGTCGGCACTCGGCAGTCCATCCATAATTGTATACCACCTACCCGTGGTTTTTTTTTTCTTCTTTATACATACTACATCTCATTATCATCCAGTCTATATTAGCAGCAGACACAGTACAGTACGGTAGTCCACGGCTGTAGCTACCTCTGTGTCGGCACTCGGCAGTCCATCCATAATTGTATACCACCTACCCGTGTTTTTTTTTTCTTTCTTCTTTATACATACTACATCTCATTATCATCCAGTCTATATTAGCAGCAGACACAGTACAGTACGGTAGTCCACGGCTGTAGCTACCTCTGTGTCGGCACTCGGCAGTCCATCCATAATTGTATACCACCTACCCGTGGTTTTTTTTTTCTTCTTTATACATACTACATCTCATTATCATCCAGTCTATATTAGCAGCAGACACAGTACAGTACGGTAGTCCACGGCTGTAGCTACCTCTGTGTCGGCACTCGGCAGTCCATCCATAATTGTATACCACCTACCCGTGGTTTTTTTCTTTCTTCTTTATACATACTACATCTCATTATCATCCAGTCTATATTAGCAGCAGACACAGTACAGTACGGTAGTCCACGGCTGTAGCTACCTCTGTGTCGGCACTCGGCAGTCCGTCCATAATTGTATACCACCTACCCGTGGTTTTTTTTTCTTTCTTCTTTATACATACATACTACATCTCATTATCAACCAGTCTATATTAGCAGCAGACACAGTACAGTACGGTAGTCCACGGCTGTAGCTACCTCTGTGTCGGCACTCGGCAGTCCATCCATAATTGTATACCACCTACCCGTGGTTTTTTTTTTCTTCTTTATACATACTACATCTCATTATCATCCAGTCTATATTAGCAGTAGACACAGTACAGTACGGTAGTCCACGGCTGTAGCTACCTCTGTGTCGGCACTCGACAGTTCATCCATAATTGTATACTAGTATCCATCCATCTCCATTGTTTACCTGAGGTGCCTTTTAGTTGTGCCTATTAAAATATGGAGAACAAAAATGTTGAGGTTCCAAAATTAGGGAAAGATCAAGATCCACTTCCACCTCGTGCTGAAGCTGCTGCCACTAGTCATGGCCGAGACGATGAAATGCCAGCAACGTCGTCTGCCAAGGCCGATGCCCAATGTCATAGTACAGAGCATGTCAAATCCAAAACACCAAATATCAGTAAAAAAAGGACTCCAAAACCTAAAATAAAATTGTCGGAGGAGAAGCGTAAACTTGCCAATATGCCATTTACCACACGGAGTGGCAAGGAACGGCTGAGGCCCTGGCCTATGTTCATGGCTAGTGGTTCAGCTTCACATGAGGATGGAAGCACTCAGCCTCTCGCTAGAAAAATGAAAAGACTCAAGCTGGAAAAAGCACAGCAAAGAACTGTGCGTTCTTCAAAATCCCAAATCCACAAGGAGAGTCCAATTGTGTCGGTTGCGATGCCTGACCTTCCCAACACTGGACGTGAAGAGCATGCGCCTTCCACCATTTGCACGCCCCCTGCAAGTGCTGGAAGGAGCACCCGCAGTCCAGTTCCTGATAGTCAGATTGAAGATGTCAGTGTTGAAGTACACCAGGATGAGGAGGATATGGGTGTTGCTGGCGCTGGGGAGGAAATTGACCAGGAGGATTCTGATGGTGAGGTGGTTTGTTTAAGTCAGGCACCCGGGGAGACACCTGTTGTCCGTGGGAGGAATATGGCCGTTGACATGCCTGGTGAAAATACCAAAAAAATCAGCTCTTCGGTGTGGAAGTATTTCACCAGAAATGCGGACAACATTTGTCAAGCCGTGTGTTCCCTTTGTCAAGCTGTAATAAGTAGGGGTAAAGACGTTAACCACCTTGGAACATCCTCCCTTATACGTCACCTGCAGCGCATTCATAATAAGTCAGTGGCAAGTTCAAAAACTTTGGCCGACAGCGGAAGCAGTCCACTGACCAGTAAATCCCTTCCTCTTGTAACCAAGCTCACGCAAACCACCCCACCAACTCCCTCAGTGTCAATTTCCTCCTTCCCCAGGAATGCCAATAGTCCTGCAGGCCATGTCACTGGCAATTCTGACGAGTCCTCTCCTGCCTGGGATTCCTCCGATGCATCCTTGCGTGTAACGCCTACTGCTGCTGGTGCTGCTGTTGTTGCTGCTGGGAGTCGATGGTCATCCCAGAGGGGAAGTCGTAAGCCCACTTGTACTACTTCTAGTAAGCAATTGACTGTTCAACAGTCCTTTGCGAGGAAGATGAAATATCACAGCAGTCATCCTGCTGCAAAGCGGATAACTGAGGCCTTGACAACTATGTTGGTGTTAGACGTGCGTCCGGTATCCGCCGTTAGTTCACAGGGAACTAGACAATTTATTGAGGCAGTGTGCCCCCGTTACCAAATACCATCTAGGTTCCACTTCTCTAGGCAGGCGATACCGAGAATGTACACGGACGTCAGAAAAAGACTCACCAGTGTCCTAAAAAATGCAGTTGTACCCAATGTCCACTTAACCACGGACATGTGGACAAGTGGAGCAGGGCAGGGTCAGGACTATATGACTGTGACAGCCCACTGGGTAGATGTATGGACTCCCGCCGCAAGAACAGCAGCGGCGGCACCAGTAGCAGCATCTCGCAAACGCCAACTCTTTCCTAGGCAGGCTACGCTTTGTATCACCGGTTTCCAGAATACGCACACAGCTGAAAACCTCTTACGGCAACTGAGGAAGATCATCGCGGAATGGCTTACCCCAATTGGACTCTCCTGTGGATTTGTGGCATCGGACAACGCCAGCAATATTGTGTGTGCATTAAATATGGGCAAATTCCAGCACGTCCCATGTTTTGCACATACCTTGAATTTGGTGGTGCAGAATTTTTTAAAAAACGACAGGGGCGTGCAAGAGATGCTGTCGGTGGCCAGAAGAATTGCGGGACACTTTCGGCGTACAGGCACCACGTACAGAAGACTGGAGCACCACCAAAAACTACTGAACCTGCCCTGCCATCATCTGAAGCAAGAAGTGGTAACGAGGTGGAATTCAACCCTCTATATGCTTCAGAGGTTGGAGGAGCAGCAAAAGGCCATTCAAGCCTATACAATTGAGCACGATATAGGAGGTGGAATGCACCTGTCTCAAGCGCAGTGGAGAATGATTTCAACGTTGTGCAAGGTTCTGATTCCCTTTGAACTTGCCACACGTGAAGTCAGTTCAGACACTGCCAGCCTGAGTCAGGTCATTCCCCTCATCAGGCTTTTGCAGAAGAAGCTGGAGACATTGAAGGAGGAGCTAACACGGAGCGATTCCGCTAGGCATGTGGGACTTGTGGATGGAGCCCTTAATTCGCTTAACAAGGATTCACGGGTGGTCAATCTGTTGAAATCAGAGCACTACATTTTGGCCACCATGCTCGATCCTAGATTTAAAGCCTACCTTGGATCTCTCTTTCCGGCAGACACAAGTCTGCTGGGGTTGAAAGACCTGCTGGTGAGAAAATTGTCAAGTCAAGCGGAACGCGACCTGTCAACATCTCCTCCTTCACATTCTCCCGCAACTGGGGGTGCGAGGAAAAGGCTCAGATTTCCGAGCCCACCCGCTGGCGGTGATGCAGGGCAGTCTGGAGCGACTGCTGATGCTGACATCTGGTCCGGACTGAAGGACCTGACAACGATTACGGACATGTCGTCTACTGTCACTGCATATGATTCTCTCAACATTGAAAGAATGGTGGAGGATTATATGAGTGACCGCATCCAAGTAGGCACGTCACACAGTCCGTACTTATACTGGCAGGAAAAAGAGGCAATTTGGAGGCCCTTGCACAAACTGGCTTTATTCTACCTAAGTTGCCCTCCCACAAGTGTGTACTCCGAAAGAGTGTTTAGTGCCGCCGCTCACCTTGTCAGCAATCGGCGTACGAGGTTACATCCAGAAAATGTGGAGAAGATGATGTTCATTAAAATGAATTATAATCAATTCCTCCGCGGAGACATTGACCAGCAGCAATTGCCTCCACAAAGTACACAGGGAGCTGAGATGGTGGATTCCAGTGGGGACGAATTGATAATCTGTGAGGAGGGGGATGTACACGGTGATATATCGGAGGATGATGATGAGGTGGACATCTTGCCTCTGTAGAGCCAGTTTGTGCAAGGAGAGATTAATTGCTTCTTTTTTGGGGGGGTCCAAACCAACCCGTCATATCAGTCACAGTCGTGTGGCAGACCCTGTCACTGAAATGATGGGTTGGTTAAAGTGTGCATGTCCTGTTTTGTTTATAGAACATAAGGGTGGGTGGGAGGGCCCAAGGACAATTCCATCTTGCACCTCTTTTTTCTTTTCTTTTTCTTTGCGTCATGTGCTGTTTGGGGAGGGTTTTTTGGAAGGGCCATCCTGCGTGACACTGCAGTGCCACTCCTAGATGGGCCCGGTGTTTGTGTCGGCCACTAGGGTCGCTTATCTTACTCACACAGTCAGCTACCTCATTGCGCCTCTTTTTTTCTTTGCATCATGTGCTGTTTGGGGAGGGTTTTTTGGAAGGGACATCCTGCGTGACACTGCAGTGCCACTCCTAGATGGGCCCGGTGTTTGTGTCGGCCACTAGGGTCGCTTATCTTACTCACACAGTCAGCTACCTCATTGCGCCTCTTTTTTTCTTTGCGTCATGTGCTGTTTGGGGAGGGTTTTTTGGAAGGGACATCCTGCGTGACACTGCAGTGCCACTCCTAGATGGGCCCGGTGTTTGTGTCGGCCACTAGGGTCGCTTATCTTACTCACACAGCTACCTCATTGCGCCTCTTTTTTTCTTTGCGTCATGTGCTGTTTGGGGAGGGTTTTTTGGAAGGGACATCCTGCGTGACACTGCAGTGCCACTCCTAGATGGGCCCGGTGTTTGTGTCGGCCACTAGGGTCGCTTATCTTACTCACACAGCGACCTCTGTGCAAATTTAGGACTAAAAATAATATTGTGAGGTGTGAGGTATTCAGAATAGACTGAAAATGAGTGGAAATTATGGTTTTTGAGGTTAATAATACTTTGGGATCAAAATGACCCCCAAATTCTATGATTTAAGCTGTTTTTTAGGGTTTTTTGAAAAAAACACCCGAATCCAAAACACACCCGAATCCGACAAAAAAAATTCGGTGAGGTTTTGCCAAAACGCGGTCGAACCCAAAACACGGCCGCGGAACCGAACCCAAAACCAAAACACAAAACCCGAAAAATTTCCGGCGCTCATCTCTAATTTATATCAGAGGTTCTCAAACTCGTCCTCGGGAGCCCACACAGTGCATGTTTTGCAGGTAACCCAGCAGGTGCACAGGTGTATTAATTACTCACTGACACATTTTAAAAGGTCCACAGGTGGAGCTAATTATTTCACTTGCGATTCTGTGAGGAGACCTGCAAAACATGCACTGTGTGGGCCCCCGAGGACCGAGTTTGAGAACCTCTGATTTATATAGTGCCATAAGGGTTCCACAGCGCCCAGTTACAGAGTACATAAACAAATAAGCAAAACAAGAAAAAAGTAACTTACAGTGCAAGACAATATAGGACAAGTACAGGGTATGTGAACATACCTGCATCAGCAGACGACACTGAAATAAGTATTAGAGTGGCAGAAAACCAAGGGATTTGGTGCTGTTGAAGGGAATGTGGAGTAGAAGATGGTTTACCTAAGAGAAGGAAAATAACATAAGGGAAGAGGGCCCTACTCATGAGAGCTTACATTCTAAAGGGAAGGGGCAGACAGACAGGGGTAACCCAGATGGGGTAGATAGTGAGCATGGAATAGAGAATTAGGATGAGTGTTGGCTGGGTTTGGTGAATAAGTAGGTATTGAAGATTTGTATAGAGGTGGAGAGTCTGATAGGGAGAGAATTCCAGAGATAGGGAGCAGAATGTGAAAAATCTTGGAGGTAAGAGTGGGAGGAAGTAATCAGTAGGCAGGAGTGGTGACATGCAATAGCGGAGCGAAGAGGGTGGGTGGGAACATAATATCAAGTGATCTCACACAAATGAAGGGTGACAGGTAAGGTAGTATAGCAAATTAAACTCTTGAATATTCTTTTTATTAACGATATATATGTTTATCTCTCAAACCAGTAATGAAACAAGGAGGTGCAATTATAATTTGCCAACAACACGCCAGAGAATCTTATGAAAACAATATAACATGTTCAGCTCCTGCTCTCCCTCTTTTCTATACTAGAGGTGTAAAAATAGGTGAGCATAATATTATATATTGTAACAAACCTTTCTGCCATCCTATGCTGGCCATACATCAGACCAACTTTTCTCCAACTCTCCAAACCTCCAACCTTCCAACTTGTCAGTCCAATTAAAATGGTGCCCCACACATCTAATCAACTTTTCAGCAGACCAGCCAACCTGCAAACTTTTTTTTAATAGACCATAGAAGCACAAGTACAAGCTTGCTCTAGTACCTGTATTTCAGTATCTCCTATATTGATGTTTATTTTTGTTATTTTTAAATTGTAAAAATTTACCCTATTCCTAGATAGTGGGGTCTGAAAGAAATAAAGGATTAAAGTAAACATGTGTTATTTGTTTATATAAAGGTGCGTACACACAAGATTATATATCGTACGATCCAGCTGATAACGGCCGGATTGTACGATATATTGTTCCCATTGTCTAGTGTGTACGCACTATATCATGTACGATGCGTGCTCCCATGGGTCGTTAGTGACATCCCCCATCGTCTGTACATGCAGCTCAATCTGGGTATGTTACTAGCAAAGCCATGCACCCGCTTCTTTCCCCCAGTCCAACCTGCTCTCCCCTTTCATTATTTTATATCTATTCATTTTTCGCTTGAAACACAGCACAATTGAATTACCCTCATTGATTTCTCATTGCACTCTCCGAGAGGTTGGGCTGCCCCCAGGCTCCCCCCGGCACTGCCTCTATTCTCCTCATCTCCTGCTGCTCTGTCATGCAGAGCAGCAATGTGTGCGCTCACCCCAATTCTCTCCCCTGCCACAGGACACTGACAGCCGCGAGTGGGACAGCAGAACAGTCCCCGTAAAATGGGACTGTCCTGCTGAATGCAGGACATTTGGGAAGTATGCCTATGGGTCCGGATTGAAATGCCAGCGATTGGGATGCCAGCGGTCAGTATACTGATTGCAGCATCCCGATGTTCAGAATCCCGTCTGGGGAAGGTAAGTATACTTAACTTCCCACAATGGCTACCTAAACCTAGCCCTCCTTTCCAGCAGCATAAACCTAACACCCCCCAGCCCCTCCCAAACACAGCCTAATACTCCTTGAGGGGTTGACTAAACCCCTCCTCCCCCTCCCTGCAGCCTAAACCTAATTCCTCCCTGTGGCCGGAGAGCCCCAGCCACGAGGCAAATGGCCGCCCTGGCACTGAAGGGGTTAATCCCTAGTGCCCGGCGCCATTTGCAAGGACAATGGGCGCTTGGCGCCATATTTGAATTATGTTGGGCGCTAGGCGCCGTGATGTATAAAGTGTGTAAAAAATGTATTTTTAACTGTGCCGTGGTCCCGGACCCCTCCGGAGACCACGGCAGGGAGGACAGCCCCCGGCGCGCTCAGCAGAGTGTGCACGCCGGGGGAGAGGAGGCAGCCGCTGACCGCCGGAGTCCGGGAGCTCCGCTCCCGGCAGCGGTCAGTGTAGCCCCGGGCGCACTGGAGTGTGCGCGCCGGGGAGAAGGGTGAGCGCTGCGGCTGGGAGCTCGGCTCCCGCTGCAGTGCTCTCTGTGAGAGCCGCCGCTGGGGGCCGGGAGCTCTGCTCCCAGCGCCTCAGCCCAGCACAGGTGGCCAGCCGCAGCAGCCGGGACGGACGTCCCGGGCTGCTAGCCGGCGAGGGGGGTGCGCTGCAGCCCGGCTCCCCGCCGGACGCTGCAGCGAGGCCACCAGACAGGCGCCGCTCATGGGGGACCGGGCTAGCCGGCTCCCTAGCGGCGTGGGTGAAAGTAGGCTGCCCAGCAGGATGGTGAGCGCTGGGGTCCGGGAGCTACGCTCCCGGCACCTCAGCGCTGAAACAAGCCAGGGTCACGGCGGCCGGGACAAGTGTCCCGGGCCGCCGGACTTCGGTACAGGGGGGTGCGCCGCTGCGTGCGGCGGGGCCACAAAAGTAGTGCCACACTGGGGGGACAGGGAGAGCCAGCTCCCTGGAACCCCAGAGGCAGGAAGGCAGGCTGGAGGATGGGGGAAGCCAGCCCCATACTTCCAGCACTGAGAGGGAGAGCCCTAGCAGCCAGGCTGCAGGGCTAGGGAAGGCACTGCAGTGCCTGAGTATGGAGAGTCTGTGCAGGGCACAGGCTCAGTGTATAGTTACAGGGAAATGTACAGTGTGATTTAAAATGTAATGTATTTAAAGATAAAATGCACTTACTTGATTGTGTGTCCCAGGAGGGGGGAATCCATGGCTGTGCAGGCTGATGGATTCTCCCAGACCTTTTCCCTAAAAACGGAATGCTTTCCCATCCAGCCTCACAGTTCCAATGGGCACAGGGAGAAAGAGAAGCAGCTTAGCTATAAAACAAGCTGAGTGGTTTCTTGGAGCTCCATGGAGATCAGCCGTAGTGGCCAGGAAACCTGGACCGGGGAGCCAGGCTGCCCAGCTCTGGAGCCCAAATCCAGGCTGCAGGCAGTGAGAGGGGTCCCGGGCAGGTTTCTGGAAGTCAGTTTAGGAGGGAAAACCTCCCCCCAGCCAGACTGAACGGCACCGTGGGAGTACCCTGCTCTCCCAGATGGGAGAGACAAAGGAGACCGACCACTCCCCACTGTCCATAGGGAACAATGTTAGGTGTGCATGAGACCAGAGCATGCACAGCTCATGGGTAAACATTGATTGGTTGTGCACCACAGGGCGGGCTTACCCCCTGTGGTAAGGGGTCTTGGAGAGGGATAAAAGAAGGGCAGTTGGCCCATAGGAGTGTGTATTGTAACATCTTCTTCTGCTGAAACATCTTAATTGTATGCTGTTGCCCCTAGCAATAGGGAGGAGCCTTTTTAAAGGTTATTTGAGCAATAAACACCTTTGCCTCAAGAAGACTGCTTCATCTTGTGACCAACGGGGTTAGGCCAAACCTAGCCCCGTCCTCCGGCTGTCCAGGGAAGCACCTGACGTCTCCAAGCTCCGCCTTCCGCCAGCTACCGGTAGAGGCCTAGCAAGTGGCTAGTGGGGATTCGTCGACACCACACAGGTGTGGTAAAGCAGTGCGTCGGCACATACAGAGCAGAACCGTGGTTCCAAACGCCACGGCAGGTTAGGAGTTTGGTGGTGGCAGCGAGAACCCGCCCACAGCGCAGTGGGTGGAGTCAGTAACAGGCGGTTACTGACGGTAAGCGGGAATCCCCTATGTGGTCAGGCCTCGTGCGGCTTGACCTTCCATTCTGTGTGCAGTCAACGGGACGCGGAAGCTGCGAGTGCTTCCGTACGGTATCGTCCTGTCACAGAAATTGGTGGCATAGTGGTGGGATATTCCCAGGCGGCTTTTCATCACCCGATTGGAGAAGCCGAGTTACTCAGGAGAGGAGTAACTGCAGCGCAGGAGAACGCACAAGATGGCGGAATTCAGCGGAATGTCCAAGGAGGATCTGGAGATCGTATGCCAGGGGAAGGGTGTGGATATCCCTTCCAACGCGTCCAGAAGCGTCATGAAGGCGGCGCTCAGGAGCGTGGAGGAGTCTCATCGGGCGGAGGTGGAAAGCACTGACGGCGTCAGCATCGCAGAGGACGGCCCAACAGTGGACCTTCGTAAGGAACCGGTGAGAACCACAAGCCCCGCCCTCTCTCACAGCAGCAATGTTTCCCAGCAATCCCTAGCAGGGCCAGGATCCCAACGTCCCAGGGGGGGCGGCCCGGATACCCTAGCAGATCGGCTAGCGGAATTGGGGGAAAGGGCAACGGAGCAAGAGCGCTTGATCATCATCCAGATGTGGCGTGATGAGCGGGCACCACAGGCCGTGGTACCCCGGGAGCCGTTGTCAGCTGTTGTTCACAGATCAGGACGTATTCAGTTTGCCAAGTTTGCAGACAGTGATGGGGACATTGATGGACATTTGCAAGTTTTTGAAAGGACTTGTAAACTACACGATCTACCCAAGTCAGAGTGGGTGAGACACCTTGTGCCCACTTTGCATGGAGAGGCCTTGGAGGCCTATCGAGGAGTGGCGACGGAGGACTGTGGGAACTACGACGAAGTCGCGAAGGCCCTCCTCCAGCGATTCTTCATCACTCCAGAGTCTTACAGGAAGAAGTTCAGAGACTTGCCCAAGAATCCTAGCAGCACCCATGAGCAGTTCGCCACCCAGCTGCGGCAGTACGTGGTGAAGTGGGTGAAGGATTCGGAAGCCACTACATGGGACGCACTGATCGACCTGATTTGCAGGGAGCAGTTCTACCGCAGGTGCGCCCAAGAAGTGAAGGAGTGGGTGCTAGATCGGGAGCCACCCAGCTTAAAGATGGCTGCCCAATTAGCAGACAAGTATGTGGCAATTCGGCCACGGGGGCAGAAGCGCCCCGCCAGCAGCCAGCTCCAACAGACTGTACCACCAAGGGGTCCACCCTCTTCAGCTCATCAACCCCAAAGACAAGCATCTTCCAACCCGGGTGCTCTTGGCCAGCAACCGCACCGCAGCGTCCCTGCAACTGATCAGAGATCATCGGTGCCACGCCTGGAGAAGAAGTGCTACGGCTGTGGGAAAATCGGACATCTGAGGATGAACTGTCCTGCATCCCAAGCACCCCAGACTCGTGCCCCAAATCCGAGTGCTGGAGCCCGGATTGCTTGTTTGACGAGAGGAGATGAGCCTACAGAGACTGTTCCCCCTCCAGTCAGTCCGATGGAGTGTGGCGAGAGACAGGTGCACTCTGCGGAGAGAGTCACCTGCATGGCCAAAAAGCCCCTACACAACATGTGGAGGCACCTGCAGCCAGTCCACGTGGGACCCCTGCAGGGAGAAGGCCTAAGAGACTCTGGGGCCTCAATCACTGTGGTGAGCCCCCACCTTATAGATCCTGCTGCAGTATTGCAGGGTCGCACTGCCACAGTCACCCTGGCAGAAGGAACAGAAAAAGCGGTTCCCATGGCAAGAGTCTACCTGGACTGGGGAGCTGGACCAGAGTTGCGAGAAGTTGCCGTCATGGATGGTCTCCCAACTGATGTGGTCCTAGGAAATGATCTGGGTGGTGGGATCGTCACTACGTTTGTTGGCGCCATTCCCCGGAGTCAAGTTCCAAAACCACCATTGACATCAGCTACTCCAGCACAGCCCAGCCCAGAGGAAAAGACTACAGCTGCTAGACAACTGCCAGCACAGCCAACCACAGCATCAACCAGCCCAGAGGAAAAGATCACAGCGGCTAGATCAGTACATCGACCCCGCATGCCTTTTGCCTCTGGTATGCCTACGTCCCCTAGCAACGCAGAGGATGTCGGTTCCAGCTCGTGTGATCCTGTGGGGGTGCCCAATGATGTTCCTGACCCAAGTGGTTTGCCAACTCCGGCGGTGAGTATGAGAAACCACATTGACTTTTCCATGACTGACCCCTACCAGACTGACCCTAGTAGTCCCCCCCTAGATCCCCCTGTAGAGTGTCCCAATTTAGGAGAGATTGAGGGCCACAGGCAGGAGTTTAGGGAGGCTCAACTCTCTGACCCATCCCCGAAAGGCATGAGGCGCCACTCTGGCAGCGGCCTTGACAGGGTTGGGGCGGGGAGGTTGACCTGGCGGGAAGGGTTAAGGTACAGGGTAGCCAGGAAAGTGGGAGGGGATAGACCAGATAGGGAATGTGTCCAACTGGTCCCCTCAGGGTACGTTCCTGTGCAACCGGTGTCGGTTGCCAGCGAAACCCCTTTGGACAGTAACCCGGAGACAGACCGTACCCTGAAGTGCCTGACACAGAGCTTACCCTGGTCTGGAATGTCGGATGACGCCCAGACCAACTGTAAGGCTGGTGCCATGCGTTGGCAGCCGGGGCACTCCAGCAGTTGTGTTGTCTCTGGGCCTCTGCCCATAGGAGAACCCTTGCAGCAAGTTGCTGTGGACATAGTAGGTCCCCTGCCTGTGCGCAGTAGATCGGGGAAGACACGCAGCCTCCCTGTAGTGGATGCCACACAGGATCCAGAGGCTGGTGGTCTGGCCGCCATCCCTGTGGCACAGGTAGCGGACGAGGAGGAAGGAGTAGGCCTAGGTGACAGGGTAGGTTTCCCGAGTCATAGGTCGACAGAAGAGGATTGGAGGGCAGGTCTGACAGTTAGGGCAGACAGTTGCCAGGTAGGAATGACGGAGGTGCAGTGCCTGGGGCACCATGTGGGAGGAGACAGGGGTAGGCCCAACCCAGAGGGGGTGGAGGCAACCAGAGGCTGTCCCCGACCCACATCACCCGGACCGGTACTGACCTTAGAACCTGCAAGGCCCTACGGACATGTTGTCATTGACTTTAGTCCTGTAGTGAACCCCTTGACAGAGATGGCTAGGAAGGGCATTCCCAAGTCAGTGGACTTTGCACCCGCTTGCGAGTTGGCATTCCAGTCATTGAAGGAGGCTCGGGTACCCGCTCCAGTGCTGATGGCGCACATTCTTGACCAGGACTGTGTGTTACGAACTATTGCGCCACTGCACGGACTAGGAGCAGTACCGAGCCAGAAAGAGCCATATGGGCAGGAGCATCCTGTGGCCTGTTTGAGCAGAAAACTGCTATTGTGGGAGGTGGGGTATGCCACAGTTGGGACACCGTGGGTGGCACTTGTTTGTAACCGGCCCCCCACCGTGGTGACTTACCACCTACCTGTTAGGTGGCTGCAACCGACCTTGGGGGAATTGGACAGACTTTTGTGGTGGAGCCTTGAACTTGGACTTCAGGTGGACTATTTGAACATTGTGCACCCACGAAGAGAGGCCCACTACACTATGGATGAACTGTCTAGGCCAGAGCCTACACCCCCCAGGTAGCGTCCCCTTCACCCCAACGGACTGCGGGACCAGGACCCAAATCGTTGGGACATGGGTCCCTGGTTGACCCGCTTGAATGGGGGGGGGGGGAGTGTGGCCGGAGAGCCCCAGCCACGAGGCAAATGGCCGCCCTGGCACTGAAGGGGTTAATCCCTAGTGCCCGGCGCCATTTGCAAGGACAATGGGCGCTTGGCGCCATATTTGAATTATGTTGGGCGCTAGGCGCCGTGATGTATAAAGTGTGTAAAAAATGTATTTTTAACTGTGCCGTGGTCCCGGACCCCTCCGGAGACCACGGCAGGGAGGACAGCCCCCGGCGCGCTCAGCAGAGTGTGCACGCCGGGGGAGAGGAGGCAGCCGCTGACCGCCGGAGTCCGGGAGCTCCGCTCCCGGCAGCGGTCAGTGTAGCCCCGGGCGCACTGGAGTGTGCGCGCCGGGGAGAAGGGTGAGCGCTGCGGCTGGGAGCTCGGCTCCCGCTGCAGTGCTCTCTGTGAGAGCCGCCGCTGGGGGCCGGGAGCTCTGCTCCCAGCGCCTCAGCCCAGCACAGGTGGCCAGCCGCAGCAGCCGGGACGGACGTCCCGGGCTGCTAGCCGGCGAGGGGGGTGCGCTGCAGCCCGGCTCCCCGCCGGACGCTGCAGCGAGGCCACCAGACAGGCGCCGCTCATGGGGGACCGGGCTAGCCGGCTCCCTAGCGGCGTGGGTGAAAGTAGGCTGCCCAGCAGGATGGTGAGCGCTGGGGTCCGGGAGCTACGCTCCCGGCACCTCAGCGCTGAAACAAGCCAGGGTCACGGCGGCCGGGACAAGTGTCCCGGGCCGCCGGACTTCGGTACAGGGGGGTGCGCCGCTGCGTGCGGCGGGGCCACAAAAGTAGTGCCACACTGGGGGGACAGGGAGAGCCAGCTCCCTGGAACCCCAGAGGCAGGAAGGCAGGCTGGAGGATGGGGGAAGCCAGCCCCATACTTCCAGCACTGAGAGGGAGAGCCCTAGCAGCCAGGCTGCAGGGCTAGGGAAGGCACTGCAGTGCCTGAGTATGGAGAGTCTGTGCAGGGCACAGGCTCAGTGTATAGTTACAGGGAAATGTACAGTGTGATTTAAAATGTAATGTATTTAAAGATAAAATGCACTTACTTGATTGTGTGTCCCAGGAGGGGGGAATCCATGGCTGTGCAGGCTGATGGATTCTCCCAGACCTTTTCCCTAAAAACGGAATGCTTTCCCATCCAGCCTCACAGTTCCAATGGGCACAGGGAGAAAGAGAAGCAGCTTAGCTATAAAACAAGCTGAGTGGTTTCTTGGAGCTCCATGGAGATCAGCCGTAGTGGCCAGGAAACCTGGACCGGGGAGCCAGGCTGCCCAGCTCTGGAGCCCAAATCCAGGCTGCAGGCAGTGAGAGGGGTCCCGGGCAGGTTTCTGGAAGTCAGTTTAGGAGGGAAAACCTCCCCCCAGCCAGACTGAACAGCACCGTGGGAGTACCCTGCTCTCCCAGATGGGAGAGACAAAGGAGACCGACCACTCCCCACTGTCCATAGGGAACAATGTTAGGTGTGCATGAGACCAGAGCATGCACAGCTCATGGGTAAACATTGATTGGTTGTGCACCACAGGGCGGGCTTACCCCCTGTGGTAAGGGGTCTTGGAGAGGGATAAAAGAAGGGCAGTTGGCCCATAGGAGTGTGTATTGTAACATCTTCTTCTGCTGAAACATCTTAATTGTATGCTGTTGCCCCTAGCAATAGGGAGGAGCCTTTTTAAAGGTTATTTGAGCAATAAACACCTTTGCCTCAAGAAGACTGCTTCATCTTGTGACCAACAGGGTTAGGCCAAACCTAGCCCCGTCCTCCGGCTGTCCAGGGAAGCAACTGACGTCTCCAAGCTCCGCCTTCCGCCAGCTACCGGTAGAGGCCTAGCAAGTGGCTAGTGGGGATTCGTCGACACCACACAGGTGTGGTAAAGCAGTGCGTCGGCACATACAGAGCAGAACCGTGGTTCCAAACGCCACGGCAGGTTAGGAGTTTGGTGGTGGCAGCGAGAACCCGCCCACAGCGCAGTGGGTGGAGTCAGTAACAGGCGGTTACTGACGGTAAGCGGGAATCCCCTATGTGGTCAGGCCTCGTGCGGCTTGACCTTCCATTCTGTGTGCAGTCAACGGGACGCGGAAGCTGCGAGTGCTTCCGTACGGTATCGTCCTGTCACACTCCCCCCCCCCCCGGACCGCAGTCTAACTTTAACTCTCCCACCGCAGCCTAACCCTAACCCCCCACCACCGCGGCTAACCTATCAGAGCAGCCAGCAGACACTCAGCCGAGATCCTGGCAGTCGGGATTACGGCGCCGGGATTGTATCCCTATTCGGAATACCAGTGATGGCATTCCGAGTAGTGGCGGGATTTCGGCGTCGCCATTTCGACTGCTGGGATCCTGACCACAGGGATCATGACCGGATCCCGTGTAATACAAAAGTCTCATTGGTTGTGTTGCGCTTAAACAGTTAATCTGTGTAAAATGCTTGCTGGAATGTTATAACAGATGTCTCTGAGTAATTAGATTGTGTACATTTTTTATTGGGACGAAAGGCACTGTGCGGCCCATGTGAAGGTTTGAGTGCAGCCCATTCGGCCAGCAGTGTCTATCAGGTCACCTGTCACTGCAATAAGGGACTCCTACATATGGGAGTGTTTTCTTACATGTGCTGTAAACATGAAGTGTGTTAGTGTGTGGTTTACAGGGTCAAACATGTTCTAAACAGTGGTGGGTTTTACCTATGGGCTGCAGGACTTCAGCCTTCCCCCCAGTAAAATCCACCACCTCAGCTCATGTCATTGAGCCAGATGCAGTCTGTGAGACTGCACTGGCTTCACTGTGACTGGCAGTGACTTCCTACTGGAAGACCTACCTTCCAGTCACAGACCGTACAGGCAGTCCCATTCCTCCCTCTGGGACTGCCAAACCGGGCTGCGATTAGCTGAGAGCTAGCTTCCTGTTGGAAGCCACTCCCTGCCTTTCAGGCAGCCCTAGCCGGCTTCTATGGGTTGCAGCGCTTGCAGACTTCACCAGAATAGTTTTACCCTGGCAGGCCATGCAGCATGCCACATCACAGTAGATGAGCATGACTACATCTGTAAACTGACTCTAGTAGATGATATAGAAGCATTTTTGTGTACCTTTAAATAGGCTAAAATAGGCCAGAAGGGCAGTGGGTGCCAAAGTTACCTCCCTATCTTACAGGGGTGGCTCAAAGATTTACCTGTGGTAGAAGCCAATTCCTATCTGTGCCTGAAAGAAGCTATGCTATCCAGGGTTGAGGTAATGGGCACCAGCAGCAGGGCCGGATTGAGCCTTGGAGGGCCTGGGGCATTTAAGACAGAGGGGCCCAGGGGAAGGGTGTATATTAGCTTGTCTTGCATATTAAATTTAAGCCAATCATGAATATTAGATTTAAACTAATAGTTTAATAATGCCCGTGTTAGGGACGGACTGGGTATATTGAAGTGGCCATGATTAAAAAATTTATTATTCGCATTGGGTGATTTATCAATGTATATTTTATGGAACATGTATTAGGCTGACAACTGGTTGAAACCTAATTACTCTGCTGGGACACAGCTTGTTTACCCTACAGCCCAGAGGTGTCAGATCTCCTCTGATGGAGGAGACCAGAGTTTGCTTGGAGAATGTATTAAGTGCTATGGGGGAATCCCTCAGAGATGCTATGACCAGCAGGGTATGAACTGCCCTTCCTGGGACCCTGTTGGAAAAACTAGTATAGGGATGATTACCAGACCAGGTCCAGAGCTTCAAACAAAGCCTTAAAGATAAGGCCATCTGCCTCTGCCAGAATGGCTGAGAAGCCCCAGTGTAAGCTGAGACTCAATCCACTTTGGTTTTGGGAGGGTTAAAATGCTTTCGGGGGCGAGGGGGCTCTACAGTGGGTTTAAGTATGAGAAACTCTGGCTGCAAGTTGTTCATTGCCGTGAATGGATCTAGATGATCATGATAAAACATACTTACCAGAGGGGACTTCACCTCAATCAGCGTTCAGACCTGCCTAGGTGATATGAGCGTTGTCCCTTTTTTCCCTTATTTTATTTCTTAAAATTGTAATTACTTGTGTGACTTTTTAAACTATTATATTCTTGTAACTTTTCTTTAAAAATCTTAGGGCCTAATTCAGATCTGTTCGCTCGCTAGCTATTTTTTGCAACGCTGCCAACAGATAGACGCCGCCTATAGGGGAGTGTATTTTAGCTTTGCAAGTGTGCGAACGCATGTGCAGCTGCCCTGTACAAAAACAGCTTATGCAGTTTCTGAGTAGCTCTGACCTTACTCAGCCGCTGTGATCATTTCAGCCTATTTGAGCATGAATTGAAGTCAGACACCCGCCCTGCAAACGCTTTGACACACCTGCGTTTTTCCAACCACTCCCAGAAAATGGTCAATTGACACCCACAAACGCCCTTTTCCTATCAATCTCCTTGTGAACGGCTGTGCGATTGGATTCTTTGCTAGAACCAGTGCACAACAACGATCTGCTTTGTAGCCGTATGGCGCGCCTGCGCATTGCAGTGCATACGCATGTGCAGTAGTTACCTGATCACTGCGCAGCGAAAAATGCTAGTGAGCGAGCAGATCTGAATTAGGCCCTTAATCTTAGTTCTGGAGTCTGTGTTTTCACACCTAAACCCTGAGAGGCTCATGATACCTAATTTTTACATACCAATAACTGTGTTTAAGGGTGAGAGCAGGAGCTCACACTGGGCTTGACCCAAAAGGGACTTCCGCTGGTGGCAGTTACCACGTTGATTTCCCACACACGCTGAGGTAATCAGTAAAGTGTCACGGGCAGAGTTCTTAGATTGGCGTATCTAGAGAATCGCCATGCCTAGCATCGTAACATCCTGAGTACTGTTTAAAGCTCCATTTAATTGAGAGACAACTATTTTATAAGGTTTTCCTGTATTGGAACAGAGACAACTTAACCTTAAAATATCCAAAGAAAAATAAAATCTTGATAAAATGTAATAGCAGCAGCCTCTTTACTACTTACACACTGGGACAAGGCTCGGTGTGTGTCTCTCTCTCTAGACCCATATGCTCTCATAGATAACAAGTTACACAGGACTCAGACACTCAGGCGGGGAGAAGGAGAAGCTGGGATTCCAGGGTCACTTACAGCGCTCTCCCTCCGGACTATAGATCTACACTAAAAAGGTCTACAGTCAAATGGTAAACATGCATTAGTTCGACAGAGTCAAAAGGTCAACAGGGTCAAAAGGTTAACAGGGTCAAAAGGCAGACAGTTCAAAAGGTCGACATGGTCAAAAGTTTTTTTGTTTTTTTTTTCCAACTTTTTCATACTTTACCATCCAAGTGGACTATGATTTGGAATTGTAACCTGTGCCAAACACAGTGGTAGCATAGCGAGGCACCTTGCCCGAAGCATGGAGGGCAAAGTGAGCCATGCGAGGTGATGTGGCACACTAAAGGGGCTTGTTTGTGGCAGAAAAGTTACAAAAATGCCCCAACCCCCCCCCCCCCCCCAAAAAAAAAAAAAACAACCCAAAAATTGTGTCTATCTTTTTTGTTCTCGGCCATTTACATGTTGACCTTTTGACCTTATCGACCTTTTGACCCTGTTGACCTAATGCATGTCTACAGTACCATTAGTGGTAGACCTACTGACTGTAGACATTAATACTGTAGTTCTAATAATCTACACCCCCCTCCTATCTCTTCTATGGTTAGAAATCTTTGTCAGAAGCTCATGAAACCTGAGAATCCTGTGTCTCTGCCTGCACTTCGTACCGTCCGGCTCTCATTCTGGTTGCCTGCTTCAGCTACTGCACAAGAGGGAGAGCTAGTCATGTCAGTGTGCTCTGGCTGGGGAGCCCCTGACAGAGGGAGGCCTGGGGTACAGCATTCCCTGCCCCCAACCCCCCCCCCCCCCCACCATCAACACCACTACAACTTTTAATCTGGCTATGCCCAGCAGAGCCCAGATATTTCACAGTTGGCGACTAAACTTATCTGAGGCTCCACGAGTTCAGCTGGCAGATATGGCCAGACTAGGCAGAGCCTGGCTGCAGACAGATAAAAACACCTCTCAGCACATAATGGTTATTGTGGCTCTAGACCATGCAACAAGGCTGTTAGATCATGGAGTTCAAAAATGGGCCCTTTAGACTGACCCTCAAACCTTTGAGGTATTAGCGGTGGTGGTAGAATGATACATAACCTTGGGAAAGCACCAAGCTGGAGATACTTCCAGTTCCCAAGCCCCAGGTCCAGACTCCCAGTACTGATGAACTGCTACTGATTGTATGCTGGGACTGCCCAAACCAAAGTGAGCCGATGTACTGTAGAGTGGGTACAGCAGCCCAACCTGTTGTCAGCCTGTGTGCAGGAAACGACTCCCGGCAGAAATCACTTTGTTCTGTTTGAAAATACAAGTGTAAGGTTGGGAGGTTTGGGCTTTGGTTGATGCAGGTAGTGCACTCTCCATTATTTTGACTAAGCTGGTGCCTGACAGAGTTGACTGAGTCTTCCCCTTGGTAAAGGTATCATGTATCCATGGCAACTTGGAAGAATACCCTTGGGTGCACATATAGATAGTGTTATAAGGTCGACCATTTAAGATAGTGGTTGCTGTGGCCCCAAAGACACTTTATCTTATGATACTGGGCTGCGATTTTCCACTGTTACCTGGCATGACAGTGGAAGGAAGCCAGTGGCTGAGGGGTCCCAAAGAAAGCAGAACTGTGAGATGTCTGAGTTCTGAGGCTATAAAGCCTTCCTTAAGCAGTGAATGGAAGGAAGGGAGTGGGGTAGAGAACAATTGGTTACTCGTCTGATAAAAATTTTCCTTCCAGGTCTTTTCTCGAGATCAGCAAAATGATGGGAATCTTGTAAAAATGCTTTCGAAAATGTTATAATGATAAATGGTAAAATAATAACTGCCTTACCACCTGAAGGCACCCCATATTTTATGTTAAAGAATGATTTCTTGTATCGAGTAGCTTATGTGTAGGGTAAAAAGACAAAACAGTTGTTGGTTCCAAGAACTCATGAGCAGTTGGTACTGAGGGCGGCTCATACGCATTTGTGAGGTGGGCACCTAGGGGAAGAGATAACTCTACAACACATTCAGTTAAGGTTCTTTTGGGCACACATCCATGCTGCAGAAAAAAATCATTGCCAGGAATGCACAGTGTGCCAAAAGACAGCACCCTGGCCAGAGTTTATAGTACCCTTGGTTCCCTTACCTATCATTTCCATACCTTGTGACTGGATTGGAATCGACCCGGTAGGTCGAGTGAAAAATTCTGCTTTTGAGCATCAATATATATTAGCAGTTGTCAACTATGCCACCTGGTACCCCGAGGCGATACCGCTACGTAATATTAAATCTAGCACTATCGCCCAGGAATTTGTTATGCTGTATACACGATTAGGGATCCCAACAGAGGTCTTGACTGACCAGGGGACACCTTTCATGTCTAAGTTAACAAAAGATTTGTGCCATCTGTTGGTGGTTTAAACAGTATCCCAGGAACACAGAATATAGGAGAGATCACATAGATACTATACAATGTATGATAATTGAATATGATATCTGAAATTTTTAGAAAACTCTGTAGAAAAAGTTGGAAGTTGAAACACACATCACTGTGTATCTACATAATCTACATTTAAATGGTAAAAGTGATCATGTAACAGCCACATTGTATGGGAGATACCCATTTCTATTTTTCTGGTTGATCCCCTGATGAAGTCTGTAAAAGATGAAATGCGTTGGGAATTTGAGAGAGGTGTGTACAAGTCTGTTTAAACCTCAACTGGTACAATTTCCATCAAGGATGGTACTGGGAAAGGTTCCATTCCATCTCGACAGAAAAAAAAGTGACACTCGATCTCCAACAACTCTGACACTATGTATTGTGTATTGTAATATAAGTTATGTCTTGGTTTTTATGGATTTTTTGTACTTTTTTAAAATGTTTAAAATTAAATAAATATACAGTAATTTTATGGGGTATGCAATTTAAGGATACATCAACATCCAAAGAGATTTTTTAAAATATCAGAAGGTAGGGGCGTGGCTTGGAGGCTGACTGAACAGGCTGCACTGTATCTGAGCTCCCAGGGATCTGGGACAAAACAGTGTTAAAAAAGCCTCCATTTCCACAAATCTACGAACTACGAGACCAGCCTTAAGCTCTACCCTGGTGGTGCAAGCGGGGAGTCAGTGCTGCGGAGTCGGGGAGCCGGTTTTCTGGCTCCTGCGGACTGCGGCCTTCTCCTCGCCCTGAAGCCGGGGCCTCAATTTTCAGTTCATCTCCCGACGAGTGGGCCTCCACCCCGAGAACGCCTGCAGTGCCCTCCGAACACCCTCCTATCGCTGCTACAGTGGTCCTCCCTACCCGAGACTCCATCCCGCCCGACAGACTTACCCCGGGACCGAGGATTGCCGGACATCGCGCTCCGGAGCCCGGACGGCGGCCATTTTGGCTGCAGGTGAGGAGAGAACACACGGCGGCGGGCGGCAGCGCGAGGTAGGCGGCTGGCGGCCTCCGAGAGAACGCGGCTGGCGGCCTCCGAGAGAACGCGGCTGGCGGCCCTGGCCCTGAGGAAGGACCGCAGCAACCACCGCTGAAGAGCCCCTCCGGAGCAACCGCCTGACAGATAGACAGACGTGCCGCAGAATCACCCGCGGCCCCCCCCCCCCCCCCCCTGTCTGCCGGGGAAACGTCATCTGCTCCTGCAGATACAATTTAACACCCCAAGAGACCCATTTTAAGCGTTCTCCTGGGTCCAGGAGCGGGAGCGACCCGAGGAGATAACGTTGACCCTCCTCCCCGCCCCCCACCCGGCTCGCCTTAGGTCACCTAAAGGGCCTGCGACCCCCCACGAGTTCACCCACGGCTGTGGGCACCACGTTGCAGCAGACAGTGAAACCTGCACGGCCTCCGGGGACCTGCTCTCAAGTAAAACTGAGCACTGAGGCTAGAGATGGAGGCCCAATATTAAAAGGCGGCAGGGGCGACACAGAGGGAGTACGAGGTACCATTGCTGGGACTGGAACTCCCTCCTGTGACAACTCCCGGAATAACACCCTTCCCTCAGACCATCTTCTTTCACAACGGGGAGATAGCGGAGTCACCCCCCGCCCTGCTACTGCTGTGTACAGCACACTTCTGCACACCTGAAAAGGAGCTGATCTTCACGACTGATATCTCCCGGACAGGGGCGTACATCGTTACTTGATCTGGTGCACTCACCCCGCCTGTGCGGCACTGAGATGTGATTTCTTCGCTACAATGTCCTCCTAATACCTCCCCGCAACCATTTTAGCTAATACATACCTACACCGGGTCGCTATACTGCTAAATTGAAGATACCTGGGCCAACCTAGTACTGCATCCGTCCAATTTCCGTTGCAACAGAAGCCATGGCTCCGAGGAAGAATAAAGCCTCCAAAACGGTCAGTCAAGTCGCCTTTTTCAAACCCTCTTCTTTCCGTAACAAACCCCCAGAAGCTGAAACCCCTGGGGTGGGCGCCTCTCCTCAGTCCAAGCGGTCCTCTCTTTTGCCCTCTGAGCCTCCTTCCAGTGGCGCATCCCCTTCAATGCGTCTCGAAGATGGTGAAGCCTTAACGATCGGCAGTATGAAGCTCTTACTACATCAATTTAAGGATGACGTCACATCTGAGTTTAGAGCCATGCTGAAATCCTGCCAGAGCTCCATCGACGACCTAGATGAGAGAACAAATCAACTGGAAACTAAGATGTTCGAGGTAGTCGGCTCACACAATTCGTTGATAGACTCCCATGATACTCTGGAGGGTGAAGTGAATTTCTTGCGCGATAAAGTAGCGGATTTGGAAGACCGCTCGCGCAGGAACAATCTGAAACTCAGAGGGGTCCCCGACTCGATCTCTAACAGTAGTCTCCACGATTACACTATGGAGATCTTCAAAAAACTGTTGCCTACTGCCAGCTCCTCAGATCTCTTGTTGGATCGAGTTCATCGAATCCCTAAGGCACGAGGTGCCCCAGAGGGATCATCTAAAGATGTTCTGATGAGGGTACACTTCTATCATATAAAAGAATCTTTGCTGAAGGCGGCCAGACCATCCTCTGATACGGCAGAAGCCTTGGGAAAACTTCAACTATATGGGGACTTGTCGCAGTACACTCTCAATAAAAGACGCTCCTTCCAACCGGTTACTACTATTCTCCGGAAGACGGGTATCCTTTATAGGTGGGGCTTCCCCACTCGCCTGCTGATCCTTAGAGACGGTTCTACCATAGCCGTCTCGTCGGCTGACGAGGGCCTGAAGCTCCTTCGTAAATGGAACCTGGGGGGAGATCCTGGGCCCAGTTCTCCTGACCATCGACTTCAGCAGGACTGGTCGACGGTTGAGAAGTAATGGTACACTGATCACACTCATTTGCCATGGTGCCTTTACCTGGATTGAAGCCCCGGGTCTTGACAATCAACTGCAGAGACGGTTGCGAGAGAGGTTTAAGCCGACTAATGCCACAGACATGGTTATACTATGTTTGCTAATCACTGCATGATAGTAGACTTTAATGTATGAGCAGTACAGAATTAATTAATTTGCTGTCTTTCTCCTACTAATTCTCAACTTAATAACCTCATAGTAACAGTACTTATATAGCTGACTAGCGCTGTATGTCTTTGTGGCACTAAACCCTAAGGTTTATGGGAATGATAGGCCGTGGGGGTGTATTTACACCGAGAAATATAATCCTTGTTTATTAGGTTGCGGGGGGGTTGGCCACCAACCCCTCTATTCCATTGGGTGGGGCGCTGGATGTTTTGGCGCCTTACTGCGGCCCCATATCTTTATGGGGTCTGTTTCTTCTCTTTTTCTCATAATTCTCCTTTGTCTACCCCAGTATGTTTCCCCTATGTGTCTTGTCTTCCCCAGGGATGTGTTCCTAGACGATGGACTCAGCGGTTGATGGCTCCTGTACTGCTCGGTTATGGTCAGGTTAGTCTCACTTAATGTTAAGGGATTAAATTCCCCACAGAAACGGAAACTAGCACTGTCCTCCTTCTATAAAATGAAGGCAAATGTAGTCGCGGTTCAAGAAACCCACTTCAAAAAATTAGATCCCCCTAAATTTCAAGATAACCGTTTCCCTACTTGCTATATGGCCAATGGCCCCACAAAAAAAGCTGGAGTGGCGATACTTTTTTCTTCAAGCTGCACTTTCACCTTAGAGTCCCAAATAGCAGACCCTGAGGGTCGATATCTAATCTTGATAGGGTCACTGGAGAACATTATGGTCACTCTAGTATCTTGCTATGCCCCTAATACTGGCCAGCTCACTTTCTGCAGGAAACTTTGTGCCCTGATACAGAAACATACTAAGGGGTCGGTTATGATTTTGGGGGATTTCAACTTAGTGGTCGACCCCCTATTAGACAGATCTGGTTCTTCTGGAGGTATTAGGTTGGGAGGTCGAAATGTTCGGGACGGGAGGCCTAGCCTCCGCCAGTTACTGGGGGAATTCGACCTATATGATGCATGGAGAACTAAGCATCCCACAGAGAGGGACTATTCCTTCTACTCACACGTACACGGCACATACTCTAGGATAGACCTTGCTCTGACAAAAAAAGAGACTCTGACGGCTATCAGAGAAATCAAAATATTGCCAATGACCTGGTCTGACCACTCCCCGGTACTGGTAGTATGGGAGTTGGAGACAGGTGGGATCCCCCCAGGGCCTTGGAGACTGGGGAGGTTCCTGCTCAATAATCCTGATGCCCTTAGCACCATTAGACAATCTATACAAATATATCTTGACACAAATAAATCAGAAGATACTTCGACCTTTAACAACTGGTGTTCTTTCAAAGCGGTGATTCGAGGCATAGCCATTCAGACTGCTGCCAGACTTAAACGAACCCAACAGGCGGAACACCTGTCTGCTGAAAGGGAAGCTGCCAGACTGGAAACATTACATAAAGCGAACCCGCTCAATAAGACCACCTATAAGCTCTTATTAGCCGCCCGGGAAAGGGTGAACACTTTTTCACTTAGGGAGGTGCAGCGCAATATTACTAGATTAAATCAGAGGTTCTATGCACTAGGTAATAAAGCGGGACGCCTTTTGGCTCGAAAGTTACAGTCTAAACGAGCTAGAGCCAGGATACACTATGTCTGTTCTGCGTCTGGATCTAGGGTATCTGACCCCTATGCTATGGCAAACACCTTTGCAGAGTATGATTCTCAGTTATACGACTTAAGGTCTGACCCGTCCACCCCCCAACCCAGAGAGGTTGATATTCAGTCGTTCTTGAAAGAAATATCCCTCCCAACGGTAGACTCCGCGACTAGCCTGTTCCTTAGTGCCCCTTGGACATTAGAAGAACTGAACACAGCTGTCTCTGGTCTCCCGAAGGACAAAGCCCCGGGCCCTGATGGCTTCCCCTCCAATTTCTATAAAGTATATAAGAATGAATTGGCTCCCCTACTGCTGTCTGTTTTCAGCGAGGCATCGGATGTGGGAAAGTTTCCCAAAGAAATGCTGGAGGCACAGATAGTTGCCATTCCGAAACCTGGCAAACCCCCCACAGCAGTACAAAATTACCGCCCTATAGCCTTGTTGAACACAGATGTTAAGCTATTTGCAAAATTAATTGCCAACCGTCTTTCCCCTCTGCTCCCTTCCCTCATAGCGGCTGACCAGGTGGGCTTTGTCCCGGGCAGACAAGCTCCGGACAACACCCGGAGGGTGTTTAATATTCTAGAACATTGTGATGCGCATAAAACACCCCTCCTTATACTCTCTTTAGATGCCGAAAAGGCGTTTGATAGACTTCATTGGGGATATCTGAGAGCTGTTTTAGACAATTACCGGTTCGCCGGGAGGTTCTTAGACTCTGTTTTTGCTCTGTACTCTGCCCCCTCTGCAAGGGTGTTTGTTAACGGTTGTCTGTCAGGGACTTTTAATATCACCAACGGAACCAGACAGGGCTGTCCCCTGTCACCCCTTATATTTGCTCTAGACATTGAGCCACTAGCTGAGATAATTAGGACGGAACCAAGGATTACTGGCCCAGAAATTGGGGGTTTAACCCATAAGATCAGTTTATTTGCTGACGACATCTTGCTCTGCTTAACCCGCCCTGAAGCCTCATTGGCTGCGCTCCATGACGTGCTGAACCGATATTCTAATATTTCATATTATAAGTTGAATACTACCAAGACGGAGGCCCTACCGCTTCACATACCACCACGTACGGTGACCCGACTTAAAGATCTATACCGTTATGCTTGGCAGGTTAAATCCATTAAGTACTTGGGTATCCACCTTTCCCTAGACGGAGACCTGTATGACTGTAATTATGTACCCCTTCTTAGCGCCTTCGGAAAATTAATAAAAGAATGGTCCCTTCATGAAATATCTTGGCTAGGAAGAATTTCCGCGACCAAGATGATACTACTCCCTAAACTTCTTTATTTGTTCCGAGCTATACCTCGTAGCGTCCCCAGACCTCTCCTGGTGAAAGCTAATATGATTATTTTGCAGTATATATGGAAAGGGGCGAGGCCCCGCATAGCTAGACAGGTCCTAATGTTGCCTAAAATGGTCGGAGGGGTGGCATACCCTAACTTGGAAGCGTACCAAACCGCGTCCCTTCTCAGCCAGGCTCGAGATTGGTTCGACTTGCACAGCCCCAAACCATGGGTCCTTATAGAAAGGTCCTTCATGGGTTCGATCGACTTGAGAGACTTGTTTCTGCTCCCTGCCCAAAGTGTTTCTAAGCGACTAGGCCCAGGGGAATCGGTTAGATGCACTCTGAAGCTCTGGCATAATTTTGCTGCGTCTGATCCGAAAATTGTATTGCCTGCGGCTGACTTAGAAATCAAGACTATTGCTAATCTCATACCCAACCTAGGATTGGAAAATTGGATCCGTGCTGGGGTTGTGCATTTAGGAGACCTATACTCAGAGGGAGGGTTGGTGCCCTTTTCTAAGTTATTAAGTAATTTGGGTATCCCAAGACAAGACTTCTTCAAATACTTGCAGATTCGACACTGGCTGCAGTCTTGTGGGAAAGAGGGGGTGGCACCTGTCCCCCTTCCGGCCTCCCTCCGCCTCCGGCTGACTTCTCCGGACCATAGGGGTGGGATATCAAAATGGTACCAGTACATAACCCTCCTCACTAAAAGGGGTAAGCTTCCTTCACAGCTGAAGTGGGAGAGGGATCTCTCCATTGATCTGCGGGAGGAGGAGTGGGACTCCATCTCCTCGAGGTGCTTTGGGATCTCAAGATGCCTGCAGCACTCTGAGATGTACTTCAAACTGTGCCAAAGGGCGTACTTTACTCCACAGCGACTTCATACCATTTGGCCTTCGATTTCACGGTTATGCTGGAGGAATTGCGGCCACGTGGGCAACATCCTACACGTTTTCTGGGAATGCCCTGCTTTGGGGGCGTTGTGGACTGAAGTGTTCTCTCTTCTCCGGGAAGTGTTGGGGTTTGGGGTCCCTATGACCCCAATGTTCGCCCTATTCCATTATTCCTCACCCGACCTTATGCGCTGTGATAGATATATAGCTGGCCATATTCTCATATCTACAAAGGCTGCAATTGGACAGCTTTGGAAAACACCAAAGGTACCCACGCTCCAAGCCATTGTTAACAACACACATAAACACTATCTATTTGAAACATCGGGAGGTTACGATACGCCCTTACCACCCTCAGTACTGAATTATTGGCTGAAGTGGAAAATATTTCGGGAACGGACAGGGCTCCCTATGGTTATTACCAATCCTATAGACTTGTCGCAGCTACACTCCCCACAATCAGAGGATGCCTGAGTATTACTGCTATAATTAGTATGTATCACTTTTAATTAAGATTGATAAATGATCAGATGCGTTTGGAACGTTCCCATCCGTGGAACCTATCCCGTGTCTCTGTTACCCCCTATGTGTCTCAATGTGATGTCTTTCTTCTTGTTCTACTCTACCTTTTCTCTCTATCTGTTAGATTTTAGTTCTATTTTTGTTTTCGGCCGGATTCGGCGGTACATGACTATGACATTGTAAACAAGGCTGCACTGTTAATGCATCGTAATATTTCTGCTTGATATTTTGTTCAGTCGACTCATACTTATATTGGAGTATATGTGTGCTGCCATACCCGGCTGGGAATGTTACTGTTTAAAAATAAATAAAAACTATTGATTAAAAAAAAAATATCAGAAGGTAATAAAATATAAGAGAATAAGAGAACAACTGAAACACTTTTGTTATAGGGCCCTTTTGATTACTATGTAAATAATATTATTAACTTTACTGTATATACATATAATAATGGCAATCTGAAAATCAGAACAAGATGATTAATCACAGTTTAAAAATAAATATAAAACATGGATATACATTTGACATCAGTGAAGAATTGAATATTAACATCACTAATAAATACAAACTATCAATCAATCAATCAATCAATCAATCAATCAATTCAAACACTCAGCTCCTTATTCCACTTTGTAGGTTAATGCTGCCGCAAATACGAGCACGGATGCAGCAAGTACTAAAATATGCAAATGCTATTTTAATCAGTCCGGGCATGTAGGGGCGGACCCAGGAGAAAATGACAGTGGGGCACCACGATAAGGGAAGGGGTGTGGGGACAATGGTTACTGATACTTGGGGTGCACTCGTTCCCGAGCTCTGATTTTCAGTACACCATCTCCAACACTGGAACCAGGAATGGTCTGAACCGGCTACCTGCAGCGACCTACAGGAGGGGGCTGTAACATCTCCCTGCACAATTTGCTGTGTGAGAGGGACACACAAAGACAGCTCCTCAGGGGCACAGGCTGCTGCACAAAGCCAGTCCGGTCTGGCATTTCAGACCATTCCTGCTTTCACCCAATCCCTGGTTTTACTGCATCAAGCCAAGCAATATTTGATTCAGCTATAGCACAGGTTCTCAAACTCGGTCCTCAGGACCCCACACGGTCCATGTTTTGCAGGTCACCTGTAGATTTTTCAAATGTGGCAGTTGGTGATACACAGTGCAGCTGCTGGGTGGTGACATGGAAAACGTGAACCGTGTGGGGTCCTGAGGACCGAGTTTGAGAACCACTGAGCTATAGGATACTGTTATCCATGAAATCACATCCAGCTATGTGCTTTATGTGGTTTAAACCCTTTTCACAACTATAGAAACACTGAGGTCCATCCGTAAGATGTAAAATCCCATGCTTTATAATACAATATAAGTAAATCTACAGTGTGAGACAGTACTGCCACACTCTGTCTGCCATCATCTTAGATGTGTATGATATAAGAAAAAGAATAATCTGCTGTAAATAAAAGTAACTTCTGCATTGAAACATCTGGAGACTCCACAGAGCTCTTAAGCTGACGGCGCTTAAAATATTAAAAAAGGAAAAATCAAATCTTGAAAAGAAAATGTTTTGGGTTTTTTTTCTTACCCTGATGCATTCTTTATCTATGTGCCATCTCTCCACTTCATCATCCACATAAAGCGACTGGACGGTTCTTTGAGTGGCTTGTTATAGCACCACAGCGCCACTGGTTGAGGTGGATTGTCCCATGCACTGATAGGCCCTGGGCAACTGCCCATATGCCAGCTGATTAAATTCACACTGAATGCACTTCTGCAAAAAACTAGCATTGTACTAATGCCGCCTCTTTCTGTCTCTGATTAGTATACATACATATTATACCTCACAACGTCCGCATGGGAAAACTGAGACAAATTAGGCTGTGCACCCCATCCACCCAGTTTATGCCCCATCATACGCTAGCCATTTCAAGTGAATCTACAGTATAATTCTTCTATTGTGCCTTTAGAAATTGGTATTATGGCTACAGGTGAGTGGCACCCTGGGTGAAGCATGAATAAGCGTACTGCCACATGGGTGTACAGTGGCACTGGAGTATTTAAATTCTTGCTCCCTTGGGGAAGAATACAAGTCTGAGCCTTTGTGTTGCGAGAGCTTACTTTCTAAATACAGGTCACATAGAGATTTTTATGGTAGCCATTTTCCATGTGCCAGAGTGACCAAGAGTTCCATGAAGGTGGGCCTGAAACCCAAAGATGCTGTCAAAAGTTGAGACGAGAGCTGAAGATGCAAGTTGACAATGCAGGATGTTGTGTGTCTTATTCACTCTGAGAGGTAGCAGGTGCATAGGAGCCAAGATTTTCTACCTGAGGGTATTAAATGTGAGAAAGAGCGAGATCAGAGAGTGAGGTATTAGTGCTGTGTGACAGCTGAGAGAGGAAAAACTGAGACAGATAAGTATTAAGACTTTACTCTAGAATGTAAAGGGAGATAAAACAAAGTTGTTGTGGTGCCCATTAATTTAACATTAAAGAGATTGTACTATGATTGCATCTGCATTCCAAATATTTTTAAACAGTTCTTCAAGAGTTAAGGCACCTGACCAACAACTTAAAGCTGGGTACACACTAGATGATATGTCGCCCGATCCAGCGGATCGGAGCGATATATCAGGTACATCGTCAACTGTTTACCCTGTAGGTCACTGGCGTCATCCCCGGTAGGCCCTACAGGAGGGCCCACGGGGCATGTCGCTGGCGATGACTCCCCTCGAAGTCGGCATCACCAAGTATGTATGCACTTGCGACATGCCAGGTCCCGTTGCCCATCGGATCGGCTGGGTACACACATCACGTAGTGTGTAACCAGCTTAAGATGGAGTGAGCAAGCATGGAGGTGGCTGACCAAGATCAATGCCATGCAGTGGTGAGCAATAATTGGAGGATGGGACAACATCCAGGGGCCCAAGGCTTTATCCACCCACGCACCTGAGCCGGACACCAGTGTGAGGAAAGCAGGGGCATGTGACTAATACCCCTTTTCCACAAAACTTATAACCTGGGTTTTTGCCAGGGCAACCCGGGTTGAGGTTTTGTGTGAAAAGGTAAATTACCCAGGAATCTGACCCTGATGGGTCGTACCTGGCACTGCCCCAGCCCGGGTAGCGTGTGGATGTGACTCGGGTCACGCTAAAAGTATAGTTGGATCACCTGCGAGAGTCGGATTAGTGGCGCTTGGAGATTTTTTCCTGTCCAAGAACCGGCAGAGGGAAGACCCAGCAATAACCTGATTCCAGCCTGCGGTGGGAACAGGGTTTCAAGCTGCTGTGGCACGATTTGAAACGGTATTCAATAACCCAGGTCAGACCTGGTGAAAAAGGGCTATCAGCATGCTAACAGAACTCCCCGCCCCCATTCTCTACATTTACAAAGCTACATGTGCCACTTTCCTATAGCGTGTGATCCAAGAACACCGCACTGCAGCTCTGTCTACACCATACAGCCAGTGAGCTGGGTACTACAGGACTGTCCATCAAAGATATTAACTGTTACTTTCTGTTAAATGCAAAAATGCAGAATGTTTCAAGATTATGAATTGCATTGCTTAGTAATTTTGTATACAAACTATAAGATTCAGATGAACATTCAGCCAAATCCCGAGAGGCCAGATGTGTATAATCAGTGCCTGCATGGAGTGCATGCATACAATCTTTGGCGGCACACCTAACAATTTTACACAGGATAATCTGTCGCTTTTCCTGTTGAGTTATAAAGCAGACTCTGGTGCAGATACCTACACAATTGAAACTCACATTAGATGATTTCTTAGCTGATGAATGAACATAAGTTGGCCATGGCACGCACGCTCTGCAGGAAGAGAGCTGCCTCTCATCCTCTGCTTCCCCTCAGGCCTATCGTGGCTAAAGCTAACTCTGGCTTGAGCACGCTTAGCAAAACGAATGATGAGAGGTTCACTCATCTCTAGCAGGGAATGTTCATAGTTAGATTGTTAAGCAATAAGTAGAAATGTGGTGATATAAGCAAAATGTAAAAATAATGTGAGTCACTGCTGAGGCGGTTTCTCATTTGTAGAACTAAAAATCCAGTTAGAATGATTAATAATGTAAATTAAAGCTCTATTGGTCTAAGGAGATACATAGGGTAAAGTAGTAAGAGATTGTGGATGCCCGGAGCTTCATTTTTGCACAAATGCCCCTATTTAGCCGCATACACATACATTGGTTTATAGTATACCCCATTCCAGTGTTGGAAGTTTGTTCACAGCAATCTTTTCTACCAAAGACATATTAACAACAGGGCAGCCTGGGCTGTCGCCTAAGGGCCCCCATACATTGGGGGACCCACATATAGCTCCATCACCAGTGTAGGTGCCCCAGGGGGGTTATGTAAACTGTGCGTGGCATAATGTGAACTGGGGACACTACAGTGAGTAACACATTTGTGGTGCTGGAAGTATTTATACATTATACTTTGTAATAACAGCCCAGCATATCTTATTGACAATTTTATTGGTAGGGGGCCCCCAAGTTAGTTGAGAACTACACAAGTCCTTTTTTGTACTAGTACTGCTGGGATCACATACATTGTAGGGTGCTGGCAAAGGTAAAAGCTACTCTTTAGGAATTCCCTACAGTACCTTTTCAAGATGACATCTGGGGGTTTGGGAAGGGAGTAGGGAGGCCAATCCCGGGATCGGCGGGATCCGGGATTTGGGCCCAAAAATGCCGGGATTTGAATCCCGGGATTGGAGCATCCAATCACGGGATTATACTGCGCATGCGCGGCGGCGGGAGGGTGGGTGTGTAAGTAATAGTACTTACTAATATTAGGCGGGCGGCAGCCATGAACAAGTTGAACGCGGCAGCACTTCAAATGTAGCGCCGGTCGCCAGCCAATCAGAGCTGGCTGACCGGCAGCCAATCAGGGAAGCTGCAGCGGCAGCCAATCAGGAGCGACTGCTGCGGCCGCTTCCCTGATTGGCTGCTGGTCCACCAGCTCTGGTTGGCTGGCGGCCGGCGCTTCATTTGAAATGCCGCCGCGTTCAGTGTGTTAATGGTTGCCGCCCGCCTAATAGTAAGTACTATTACTTACACCCACCCTCTCTCCCTCCATGCATTCAGTGGTGCTCCCTACAGCCTTCCTCCCTCCCGCACCGCTACCAACCCTCCCTGCCGCGACCTACACCCTCCCTCCTGAGTCTCGCACCGCTACCTACACCCTCCCTACCTCCCGCACCGCTACCTACACCCTCCGTACCTCCCGCACCGCTACCTACACCCTCCCTCCAGCGCTGCTCCCTACAACTTTCTCTGATACCTACTGCAATCCCGGGAATCCCGGGATTGACTGTTTTTCAATCCCGAATCCCGGGATTGAAAAAACGGCCCGGGATTGGCCTCCCTAGAAGGGAGTCAAGGTAGAAGGTAAGGGGGGCATGGTGGCACAATGAAATAGGGATTCATTAATTATGCCATGATGGTGGAACCATAATAACATGATTCACAACTAATCACATTATCACCATCTTGCCCACTGCACTGGGGAAGTGGGTGGGATCCGGGAGGATTTTAAAGTCTCCAGGAAATACCAGGAGAGTAGGTAAGTATCCTTTAGGGACCTGCTAAATACTAATTTTTGACTGCTCCTTAATTAATTACATTGTTACATTTTTTTCTCTAAGTACTACTCATAGGAGCAACATTTCTGTCTTAAATACAATGGAGCATATGCATCAAACCTTGGAGAGTAATGAAGTGGAGAGAGATAAAGGGGGTTGTTCCAGGGGTTCAGAAACAAATCCTGACATTTTTAACTTAAGGCCCATACACACTTGACGATGCACACGTCGTTAACGACCGTCGTTAACGACTTCCCTTGAACTTCCCTTCAACAGCTGAGCAAACGACATGAGCATACACACTACGAACGACCAAAGACCAAAGACCAAAGACCATTCATCATTGAAGCATCCAAGCTGAACAGTTTATTAAAATAATGAGCTGGGAACAGGGCTGGTGAACAATGGCTTGGTCGTTGGTCGTTGGTCGTTCACACCATACACATTCAACGACGTCTCTGGTCGGTAACGACCATAGTGGAAATTGAGCATACATGCTCTACAGATAAGCGAGGGTCGTTAACGTCCCACGGGGCCGCGCATCGGTGGTCGTCGGATGCATACACACTTGACGATTTAATGAGCGACGTCGTTGATGAGGACTGAAATGAACGACGTCGCTCATTTTATCGTCAAGTGTGTATGGGCCTTTAAAATAGGGATTTTACCCAGGTTTATATCCTGCTCAGATTGGTGAATTGAAATTTGCGGTAAAATTACAGCTAAACAGTTTTCGTGGATAATTGAATAAGCCTCTTTTTTTTCCTGGCTAATTGAATTCGGCCCTTAGTCCTAAATCTCTCTCCAAGTGTTGATGCATACGTCCCAATGAGTCAAACAAATTTTCCTCTGGTACTTTGGTATTCGATTTAACAATACAAATAGTGTTTTTTTCTAAACACTTTCTAATAATAATAATAATAATAATAATAATAATAATAATAATAATAATAATAATCTCCTATATATTTGGCTACATCTGTGACTCTGTGCCTGGCCGTAACGTTGGGTAGAGTCACAGCGGTGGGTGGAGTCAGCAAGTCTCTGCTCCTGCTGCCTGTCCATCTCTCTCTCCCCTCCCCCCACCCATCAGCAGCTCTGACTCCCCGGCCGCGGCGCCGGGCCAACAACAACGGCTGATGCCGCCCCCGGCATACACATTAGGAGGGACGGGTGGCGCAGGAGAAGGCTTTCATAGCCCTCCCTGCCCCGCGTACACAGACCCGCCGCCTCCTCCGCACACATCCAGCTGTCCGCTCTCCTGCTGTGACAGGAGGCGAGTGCTGCAGTGACGTCATCTCCTGCAGCACTTGCCTCCTGTCACACAGCCGGCACACACACTCCAGTCTCCGGGGGCTGCCAGCATCTACAGGCTAGCTGGAAACACCCCCGGAGCGAGAGAGAACATACCCGCGAGGCCACGCCCCTTTTGCATTAGGCCATGCCCCCTTTCATCCACCGCGCAGCACGAGCAGGGGGGGAATGTGTGTAATAGTAGCACAGACTGCCTCTGAACACTGTACTGTTTACCAGCCTGCAGCAGCCGCCCACAGCCCCAACGGTGAGTCCCTCCGGCCATCATACCCACTGATTCTATGTGTGGGCGCCACTTTACACAAGTCTCCTCTTCTGGTGCCCTCCCCCTCCACTACTTTCCCCCTCTCTTCATCAGCTTCCTCACTGGGGACCCTCCCTGCCGACCCGCGTCTCTATATCCCCTCCCTACCGCCCCGCGTCTCTCTATCCCCTCCCTACCGCCCGCGTCTTTCTATCCTCTCCCTACCGCCCCGCGTCTTTCTATCCCCTCCCTACCGCCCCGCGTCTCTATATCCCCTCCCTACCGCCCCGCGTCTCTCTATCCCATCCCAGCCGCCCCGCCTCTCTGTATCCCCTCCCTACCGCCCCGCGTCTCTCTATCCCCTCCCAGCCGCCCCGCCTCTCTGTATCTACCTGCTGCCCTGCGTCTCTGTATCCCCTCCCTAACACCCTGCATCTCTGTATCCCCTCCCTACCGCCCCACGTCTCTCTATCCCCTCCCTACCGCCCCGCGTCTCTGTATCTCCTCCCTACCGCCCGCGTCTGTCTGTATCCCCTCCTCCCTACGCCTCTGTATCCCCACCCTACCACCCCGCGTCTCTCTAACCCCTCCCTACCGCCCGCGTCTCTCTATCCCCTCCCTACCGCCCACGTCACTCTATCCCCTCCCTGCCACCCTGCATCTCTCTATCCCCTCCCTACCGCCCTGCGTCTCTCTATCCCCTCCCTACCGCCCTGCGTCTCTCTATCCCCTCCCTACCGCCCCGCGTCTCTCTATCCCCTCCCAGCCGCCCCGCCTCTCTGTATCCTCTACCTGCTGCCCCGCGTCTCTGTATCCCCTCCCCAACACCCTGCATCTCTGTATCCCCTCCCTACCGCCCACGTCTCTCTATCCCCTCCCTGCCACCCTGCGTCTCTCTATCCCCTCCCATCCGCCCCGCCTCTCTGTATCCCCTCCCTACCGCCCCGCATCTCTCTATCCCCTCCCAGCCGCCCCGCCTCTCTGTATCTACCTGCTGCCCTGCGTCTCTGTATCCCCTCCCTAACACCCTGCATCTCTGTATCCCCTCCCTACTGCCCCACGTCTCTCTATCCCCTCCCTACCGCCCCGCGTCTCTGTATCTTCTCCCTACCGCCCGCATCTGTCTGTATCCCCTCCTCCCTATGCCTCTGTATCCCCACCCTACCACCCCGCGTCTCTCTAACCCCTCCCTACCGCCCGCGTCTCTCTATCCCCTCCCTACCGCCCACGTCTCTCTATCCCCTCCCTGCCACCCTGCGTCTCTCTATCCCCTCCCTACCGCCCTGCATCTCTCTATCCCCTCCCTACCGCCCTGCGTCTCTCTATCCCCTCCCTACCGCCCCGCGTCTCTCTATCCCCTCCCAGCCGCCCCGCCTCTCTGTATCCTCTACCTGCTGCCCCGCGTCTCTGTATCCCCTCCCCAACACCCTGCATCTCTGTATCCCCTCCCTACCGCCCACGTCTCTCTATCCCCTCCCTGCCACCCTGCATCTCTCTATCCCCTCCCAGCCGCCCCGCCTCTCTGTATCCTCTACCTGCTGCCCCGCGTCTCTGTATCCCCTCCCTAACATCTCTGTATCCCCTCCCTACCGCCCCGCGTCTCTCTATCCCCTCCCTACCGCCCTGCGTCTGTCTATCCCCTCCCTACCGTCCCATGTCTCTGTATCCCCTCCTCCCTACGCCTCTGCATCCCCACCCTACCACCCTGCTTCTCTCTATCCCCTCCCTTTCGCCCTGCGTCTCTCTATCCCCTTCCTACCGCCCTGCGTCTCTCTATCCCCTCCCTGCCGCCCTGCGTCTCTCTATCCCCTCCCTGCCGCCCTGCGTCTCTCTATCCCCTCCCTACCGCCCTGCGTCTGTGTGCCCTCCCTACCGCCCTGTGTCTCTGTATCCCCTCCCTACCGTTCTGCGTCTCTGTATCCCCTCCCTACCGCCCTGCGTCTCTGTATCCCCTCCCTACCGCTCTGCGTCTCTGTATCCCCTCCCTACCACCCTGTGTCTCTGTATCCCCTACCTACCGCTCTGCGTCTCTCTTTCCCCTCCCTACCGCCCTGTGTCTCTGTATCCCCTCCCTACCACTCTGCGTCTCTGTATCCCCTCCCTACCGCTCTGCGTCTCTGTATCACCTCCCTACTGCTCTACGTTTCTGTATCCCCTCCCTACGGCCCTGCGTTTCTGTATCCCCTCCCTACCGCCCCGCGTCTCTGTGTCCCCTCCCTACCCCCCTGTATCCCATACACGGTCCATACCACTGGCTCCTTGATACCTCCCTGACAAACCCTCACCAGGAGTACAGGAGCCATAACCCCCTGCGGTGCCCCCCATAGTTACCGGTATATCGGTGATGCTCCGCTCTGCCGCCTCCTCCCTATCCCTCACACAGCAAGCGCAGGGCGCAAGCCCAGCACCGAGCACATGACCGCGCTGTCCATGCCCATTGGTCCTGGTACCAGCTCCAGCCATCGCCCCCTCCTCCTACTGCACCTGAGGGGGGCGCGCACATAGCGCATGCAGAGGGGACTGGTGCACCTGCGGCCGCGTGGAGACCTTGCGTGCGGAACATGTCCGTGTTGCTACACCTGAAGGATGGTACGGTGTAGAAAGAGGACACAGCTGCCCCTGCTCCGCATTGTACCAGCACTTCCCTCTGTGTCTAATGACACCATTTACCTCTTCATGCGGGTATGTCTATATCACATACATCCTTATCCGTGTCCTATATATTGTTACAAATAAAATGACATAGGTATAGGTCCCACACCCCCTCCCCCCCACACCTGCATCCACCTCCCCGTCCACTCGCAGCATCTACATACTCCCTGCCTCATCCGCGGTCCCCCCCGCACCCGCTACATTCTGTACATCTTCATTCTGTACATCTTGCTCTGCAGGCACTGTTCACGCCGTCGCAAGGGGCTACGCCATTGGAAGCACTTTCATCGTGCAATATTTAACCACTAACAAACCTAGGAATGCAGGTAATACTCATACAAATATTGAACCTAGGCAAGGCGTGCAGGGGTTAAGGGGGCGTAGCCCCTTTCGACGGTGTGAAGAGCGCTCGTAGGGCGTGATGAAGCACCTAGTAATAATAATAATATAATCAATAAAAGTTATGCTTTCATTAACAATAGTATATAATTTTGTTCATTATTTAAGATATAATATTATATACCCAAGCTATAGTTACATCTCAACCAACTTTCTTTCCCTTCTTGTTTTTCCTGACTATTAAATGAGAGTTGTAAAAGTAACATTTCCAGTAAATAGATAGTCAATACTATTATTGTCTGTATTAGGACGAGGAATCTCAACAATCCCCAGGGGCCTAATTGAGCGTGGATCGCATTTGTAAAGCTGCTCGCAGGCAGCTTTGCAAATGCGACCCTAGGCAATGCAAATGCAATAGGAGGCATTATATACCTCCTTGCTGCATTTGCGATCCCAGTGCTGTGACCGCGTCGCAGCCTGGGATCAACATCGTGGCCTCAGCTTACTCAGACGGACCATCACACGGCGGCTTGCAAGGCCAAGGAAACTGCATCTCGCGATGCAGTCCTTGGCCTCGCCACTACCGGAAAATGGGATGACACATCCCCTTTTCTGGCAATGCCGGCCAACCGTGCCCTCCCCAGGAATGCCTCTCCTGTCAATCAGGCAGAGGTGTTTCCAATACTGTGATGCAATCGCAGGACCCGTTCTGCACATGTACAGAATAGGTACTGTGTCTGCACAGTTTCCCGATAATTAGGAAACTGCACAGGGCATCACAATAGGTTGTGTCTATGTTACCTTCGTGCTCAGGACCTGGAAGTGGGCAGGAGAGAACTTCCGCCCTTACAGCACTTAAATGTTTTCTTCGTTCTCCGTTCGTTTGAGGTCATTTTTTTTTTCTATGCAGCATTGGACACTCGCCACGCTTCGGGCTCGGTGTCTCGCTCTGCTCCGCTTCGCTCGCCACAGGTTACTATTCCAAGTAGATTGTGACATGGACCCAGGGGGTTATGGGAAAGGTCCTCTCCATGAAGGGAAACTAGACGCTACCCATCACAATAGTGATCCAAGCTGAAATAGGCCCATAGTGCACAGGAAACATATAATAGGTGATCTTCCGTGCAGGAAACAAAACTCTTTCAAAAACCTTAAGAGTTTTAACACAATATGGCCTTACTTTGCACTGATATGTCTAAGATACACCTTAAGGAAGTACCCCTGTTAGACAGGGTACAGTATGATCAAGATGCAAGAAAAGAGGTTCCCAAGGGAGCTAATGGATTTAAAAGTGTCCTTTACCACCAACAGTAGCCGTGCAAATGGGGCCTTAGGGGGTCATTCTGAGTTGATCGCTAGCTGCTGTTGTTTGCAGCGCAGCGATCAGGCTAAAAATCGGCATTTCTGCACATGCGTATGGGCCGCAATGCGCACGTGCGTCATACAGGTACAAAGCCCGTTGTGGTTGTGCACAGGCTGTAGCAAAGTTTTCAGTTGACAGGAAGCGGGCGTTTCTGGGTGTCAACTGACCGTTTTCAGGGAGTGTTTGCAAAAACGCAGGCGTATCTGAAAAAACGCAGGCGTGGCTGGGCGGTCGCTGGGCTGGTGTATGACATCAAATCCGGACACGAATAGGCTGTAGTGATCGCAAGCGCTAAGTAGGTTCAGAGCTACACTGAAACTGCACAAACTTTTTTGGCAGAGCTCGGCTGCACATGCGTTCGCACTTCTGCTAAGCTAAAATACACTCCCCAGTGGGCGGCGGAATAACGTTTGCACAGCTGCTAAAACTAGCTAGCGAGCGATCAACTCGGAATGACCCCCTAAATAAGAGTTGATCGCAGCAGCAAATTTGTTAGCAGTTCGGCAAGACCATGGTGGTCATTCCGAGTTGTTCGCTCGGTAATTTTCTTCGCATCGCAGCGATTTACCGCTAACTGCGCATGCGCAATGTTCGCACTGCGACTGTGCCAAGAAAATTTGTTATGAAGATTGGTATTTTACTCACGGCATTACGAGGTTTTTTCTTCGTACTGGAGATCGGAGTGTGATTGACAGGAAGTGGGTGTTTCTGGGCGGAAACTGGCCGTTTTATGGGAGTGTGTGAAAAAACGCTACCGTTTCTGGGAAAAACGCGGGAGTGGCTGGAGAAATGGAGGAGTGTCTGGGCGAACGCTGGGTGTGTTTGTGACGTCAAACCAGGAACGACAAGCACTGAACTGATCGCACTGGCAGAGTAAGTCTCGAGCTACTCAGAAACTGCACAGAGAAGTCTTTTCGCAATATTGCGAATCTTTCGTTCGCAATTTTGATAAGCTAAGATTCACTTCCGGCGGCTTAGCGTGTGCAATGCTGCTAAAAGCAGCTTGCGAGCGAACAACTCGGAATGAGGGCCCATGTGCACTGCAGGTGTGGCAGATATAACATGTGCAGAGAGATTTGGCTGGGGTGTGTTCAAACTGAAATCTAAATTGCAGTGTAAAAATAAAGCAGCCAGTATTTACCCTGCACAGAAACAAAATAACCCACCCAAATCTAACTCTCTCTGCAAATGTTATATCTGCCACACCTGCAGTGCACATTGGGGGTCATTCCGAGTTGTTCGCTCGCAAGCTGCTTTTAGCAGCTTTGCACACGCTAAGCCGCCGCCTACTGGGAGTGAATCTTAGCTTCTCAAAATTGCGAACGAAAGATTAGCAGAATTGCGAATAGACACTTCTTAGCAGTTTCTGAGTAGCTCCAGACTTACTCGGCATCTGCGATCAGTTCAGTCAGTGTCGTTCCTGGTTTGACGTCACAAACACACCCAGCGTTCGCCCAGACACTCCTCCGTTTCTCCAGCCACTCCCGCGTTTTTCCCAGAAACGGTAGCGTTTTTTCACACACACCCATAAAACGGCCAGTTTCCGCCCAGAAACACCCACTTCCTGTCAATCACACTACGATCACCAGAACGAAGAAAAAACCTCGTAATGCCGTGAGTAAAATACCGAACTGCATAGCAAATTTACTTGGCGCAGTCGCACTGCGGACATTGCGCATGCGCATTAGCGACTAATCGCTCCGTTGCGAGAAAAAAATAACGAGCGAACAACTCGGAATGACCCCCATAGGCCCTCATTCCGAGATGATCGTAGCTGTGCTAAATTTATCACAACTATGATCATTCACACTGACATGTGGGGGGACGCCCAGCACAGGGCTATCCCGCCCCGCATGTCAGTGCTGCCCCCCTCCCTGCAGAAGTGCAAAGGCATCGCACAGCGGTGATGCCTTTGCACTTCAAGAGTGGCTCCCGACCAGTAGCTCCCGCCCCCCCCCCCCCAACTGCGGCTTAACGCCAACGTCCAGCCCTCTCCCACCCAGCAACCGCCTCTGCCTCAGAGGCGATCGCTAGGCAACGACGGCTGGCATGCGCCGGCGCATGCGCAGTTCCGACCCGATTGCTGTGCTGCGATAAACTGCAGCGAGCGATATGGACGGAACGACCCCCATGGTTTTGCCCAACTGCTAACAAATTTGCTGCTGCGATCAACTCTGAATTACCCCCATGCAGTGTCGGACTGGGGCATAAAGGTCCCACCGGGAGAATGCTGCTATAGGGCCCCATGCTTAAAGGTGTAGCCAGGTTCCAGTGGGGGCGTGGCCAACCACCACAGAGGTTTGACTAATCATTACATGTTCTGTGCCCCTTGGTAAATATATAATAAACCAAATTATTGTGAAGCATAATGTAACGTATGTATAATGCATAAATCCAGTGCACTAGGATAGTCTGGAACGTGATCCCTAGAGTAGGAGGAGGGCCCACAGGCAGTAGGGCCCACCGGTGGTTTCTCCTGTTCCCCTGTGGGCCAGTCTGACCCTGCCCCCATGGTACATATTTATTCACGATCACATTGCATGTTTACATAAAATGAGTCACAGTCTCTGGTTTGTCAATAATGTACATAATTCACAATGAACAATAAAATGATAAAATCTCTTGACATTAAGAACAATAAGCACTGTTAATATTTCATTGTGCGATATGAAGCTTCTGAATTCAATCTGTTTCAGAACTCAGCGTATATAAACCCTGTATATATATATATATATCCTGGCACCTATAAATGATCAGCTGCACATAATGTGGCTTTTTTGCAAGATATATATATATATATATATTAACAATTCTAAAAACTGACTATACTGTGTTGTAAGAACTAATGTTATATTATTAAAGTGTTATTACATTATTAAGTTATCCTGTGTGCCATGCTGTAACTGCTTGTTTGCTTCAATAAAATACATATAATAAAGAAAAACATAGTCACCAGAAAAATGCCTTATTTGATATCAGAAATCCAGCGTGGGAGGAAGGGGGGGGGGGGACCCTAATGACTGAAAGGTGTAGTGCAAATTGTGATATCATTATTACAGCTGCCACCATGTGGGAAAACCGCACACACCTACACACAGACAGACACACACACACCTGATCCCAGTAATTAGCTGCAGAGATCGATAGCAATGAGAAAACCTGGGCCCATCTATCCCCTTATCATACCTCTCCTCATCTCCCCCGCCATCCCTCCAACCCCCAAGCAAATGTGCAAGAGAAGCAGCTCAGGATGTCATCAATCACTACTAGCGCTGACAGCATGCCTGGGCTCACCAATGCCGCAATGTTTTAATAAGGCATCCATTAAAGCCCTCAAATAAATTGCAATTTGAAAACAGAAGAGGATTCAGGCCAAGTTTTCCTCATCCATCTTCCTGCGTGTCGTGTAATGTAATTGCGTTGTTAATTTAGCCGGGAACTTTCTCAGTGTGCTGTACCAGTGTCACTGCATTATTTCCCAGGAGACAGTGTGTGTCACTGACAGTGTGTGTATATATGTGGAGATGTCTGTGCATAGGCGAGTGATAGCAAGTGTGTGGCAATATGTGTATAGAAGAAGTCAATATGTGTGTTTGGGAACAGGCCTTGGTTTAAAATGAGACTAAATACAGACATTTAAAGTTGTCTACAGTAAATGTGGTGAAAGATGCAGATATTATTAATGCTGAAGTACTTTTCTAGCACTGTAAATGAAGTATTATCAGGGCATGTAAAGCGTAGACATATAATGCACACGGCATAGTGCTTTGGCAGAGCTTCGAGAAGAAAAAAAAAGTCCTTACTAATTCATTATATGTAAATGTAAAGTAAATGAAAAACCACTTTTAGGAATGCAAAGCAGACTAAGGGGGCTATTCAGAGATGGATGCAGACGGCCGCAGTGCGCATGCACAACCTATCATAATGGGGTGGCATTCAAGAAGTACATGATCACATTATGATTCGGAGGCGGCAGGCGTCCGGGGGGGGGGGGGGGGGGGGGGTGATGCAGTGTTGGGGGGAGTGGAGCAAGAAATGCAGGCGTGTTATGGTCGTTTTCGGGGCAGCCCGATGAGGTCGCCTGTGTTTCCTGCGATAGTCTGGCTGCGTATACAGGGGTCGACCTCTATTTAGAGGTATTTGCCATGATATCACAAATGAATTGCGATCGCAACGCTGGACAGTGCTACACATGCTGGGCGGGCCCCAACATGCGATTTTATCTGTAGCAGTTTTTGCGCTAACTCTGAATAGCCACCTAAATTATTGCTGCTACTTGCCTATTCTCTCAGAATGCTCAGGAGAGTCCCGAATGTCCAGGAGCGCTTCCGGACTACTGGGAGACTAGAGTAGCATCCCAGCTGATGCCAACATCCACTTCCACCGCATGGTGATAAAATAATACAATCATGGATAATTGTGTTCCTGACCTGCTTCTTGCTTTATCCTTTGGCTTTAATCCAGTGACTCCTGTGTATGACCATGGCATGTGACACTATTCTTTCCCTATCCCTTTGTATTCTAAGCATCAGCTCTGTGTACTGAACCTTGTTATCTGATTGTTCTTCAGCCTCCCATGCTAGGAAAAAACTCAAGGAGCCGCAACCTGTGTACCATCTGCAGTTATCTCCAAACCTCCTTGTGTGGGTCCCTGTTGAACATCCTAGTTATGTCTGCACTGCTGTTGGTAGAGGTAATCTTACTGTAGTTGGTAGAATTAATCCTCATACAGTATTTGTATTGAAATTGTGACAACTATTTTACATCCATAGAAATGTCAATAACTTTTGGCCATAGACACACTGATGAAATTGTGGGGAGATTAGTTGGACCTGTGTCTAGTTGTTAAAAGCTGCTCTGATGATGCCTATGATGCCTAATGAGTACTTCTAGAATGTGCTGACAATATTTATATGGTAATACCAAATAAGCCTCACAGTAATGTACCTGAAGTAACTAACTAATCCGACAAATGGGAGGTGATCCAAAACAGTTTCCCACTATTTTACATGTATATTATTATTATTATTATTATTCACATTATGCCACACGGTATGAACCAAAATTCACATTATACCACACGGTATGAGCCGAAATTCACATTACACCACACTGCATGAGCCAAATTCACATTACGCCACACAGTACGAGCCAAAATTCACATTACGCCACACAGCATGAGCCAAATTCACATTATGCCGCCAAACAGTATGAGCAGAAATTCACATTATGCCACACGGTATCAGCTGAAATTCACATTACGCCACACAGTATTAGCTGAAATTCACATTACGCCACACGGTATGAGCTGAAATTCACATTACGCCACACAGTATGATCCCAAAATTCACATTACGTCACACAGTATGAGCTGAAATTCACATTATGCCACACGGTATGAGCTGAAATTCACATTATGCCACACAGTATGAGCTGAAATTCACATTATGCCACACAGTATGAGCTGAAATTCACGTTACGCCACACAGTATGAGCTGAAATTCACGTTACGCCACACAGTATGAGCTGAAATTCACGTTACGCCACACAGTATGAGCTGAAATTCACGTTACGCCACACAGTATGAGCCACATTCACATTACGCCACACAGTATGAGCCACATTCACATTACGCCACACAGTATAACACCAGCAATTCCAGATACACATAAAACCCCCATTCAGGAAACTACTGAGTGCTTGGCTCAGCTAATATATTTATGTATCCCTTTTCTTTTCTTATTTTTTTTTCCTGAGTACAACTACAGATCTTATTTTTTTTTATTTTTTGGGGGGGTCGGGGCAACTTCACGTACAGAATATATACAGACAGTATGTATATTGCCCCTGGCTGGCCCCCTCTCAGCTGCAGCACTGCAATTTACTTACAGTCACTGAACCGTCTGCTGAGCTGAATTTGTCATCCGGGTCCTCGAGTCCTCCTGAGATGAAGGCTGCGTGGCTGTTGCAGCACACAAGGGCACAGAGTGAGCGCAGGGGAGTGCAGGGCCGCATGCCAGAGAGGATGGTGGCGTGCGGTGTGATTCATGTCACATCGCAGGCGGAGCTGGGAGGAGATTTCCACTTCTGTGCACCCAGTGCGGCTGCTGGTCAGTCCGACTTCCGGACATATCAGTCTGTTCTAACGGCGCAGCTGAGGGGTGGGGGGGGGAGGCGGAAAGGAGGCACAGGAATGAGCAGCAGGCGTGCGGGGGGTGCCGGACATTAGGGGGTGCCTGTGCGCAGTGGTGTCGAGAGAGGGGGGTGAAGGGTACAAATTACCTGGGCCCAGGTCTGATGGAGGGGCCCAGTGAGAGCCCAGGGCCCCCTCCCTCTTACATGGCAGCAGCAGCTGCAGCTCTTATCCTCAGCCCAGCACAAGCAGCTGTTTGCTGGGCTGCAGTGTGGCCATGGAGGCACTTATAATTAGAGATGAGCGCCGGAAATTTTTCGGGTTTTGTGTTTTGGTTTTGGGTTCGGTTCCGCGGCCGTGTTTTGGGTTCGACCGCGTTTTGGCAAAACCTCACCGAATTTTTTTTGTCGGATTCGGGTGTGTTTTGGATTCGGGTGTTTTTTTCAAAAAACCCTAAAAAACAGCTTAAATCATAGAATTTGGGGGTCATTTTGATCCCAAAGTATTATTAACCTCAAAAACCATAATTTACACTCATTTTAAGTCTATTCTGAATACCTCACACCTCACAATATTATTTTTAGTCCTAAAATTTGCACCGAGGTCGCTGTGTGAGTAAGATAAGCGACCCTAGTGGCCGACACAAACACCGGGCCCATCTAGGAGTGGCACTGCAGTGTCACGCAGGATGTCCCTTCCAAAAAACCCTCCCCAAACAGCACATGACGCAAAGAAAAAAAGAGGCGCAATGAGGTAGCTGACTGTGTGAGTAAGATAAGCGACCCTAGTGGCCGACACAAACACCGGGCCCATCTAGGAGTGGCACTGCAGTGTCACGCAGGATGGCCCTTCCAAAAAACCCTCCCCAAACAGCACATGACGCAAAGAAAAAAAGAGGCGCAATGAGGTAGCTGACTGTGTGAGTAAGATAAGCGACCCTAGTGGCCGACACAAACACCGGGCCCATCTAGGAGTGGCACTGCAGTGTCACGCAGGATGTCCCTTCCAAAAAACCCTCCCCAAACAGCACATGACGCAAAGAAAAAAAGAGGCGCAATGAGGTAGCTGACTGTGTGAGTAAGATAAGCGACCCTAGTGGCCGACACAAACACCGGGCCCATCTAGGAGTGGCACTGCAGTGTCACGCAGGATGGCCCTTCCAAAAAACCCTCCCCAAACAGCACATGACGCAAAGAAAAAAAGAGGCGCAATGAGGTAGCTGACTGTGTGAGTAAGATAAGCGACCCTAGTGGCCGACACAAACACCGGGCCCATCTAGGAGTGGCACTGCAGTGTCACGCAGGATGTCCCTTCCAAAAAACCCTCCCCAAACAGCACATGACGCAAAGAAAAAAAGAGGCGCAATGAGGTAGCTGACTGTGTGAGTAAGATAAGCGACCCTAGTGGCCGACACAAACACCGGGCCCATCTAGGAGTGGCACTGCAGTGTCACGCAGGATGGCCCTTCCAAAAAACCCTCCCCAAACAGCACATGACGCAAAGAAAAAAAGAGGCGCAATGAGGTAGCTGACTGTGTGAGTAAGATAAGCGACCCTAGTGGCCGACACAAACACCGGGCCCATCTAGGAGTGGCACTGCAGTGTCACGCAGGATGGCCCTTCCAAAAAACCCTCCCCAAACAGCACATGACGCAAAGAAAAAAAGAGGCGCAATGAGGTAGCTGACTGTGTGAGTAAGATAAGCGACCCTAGTGGCCGACACAAACACCGGGCCCATCTAGGAGTGGCACTGCAGTGTCACGCAGGATGGCCCTTCCAAAAAACCCTCCCCAAACAGCACATGACGCAAAGAAAAAAAGAGGCGCAATGAGGTAGCTGACTGTGTGAGTAAGATAAGCGACCCTAGTGGCCGACACAAACACCGGGCCCATCTAGGAGTGGCACTGCAGTGTCACGCAGGATGGCCCTTCCAAAAAACCCTCCCCAAACAGCACATGACGCAAAGAAAAAAAGAGGCGCAATGAGGTAGCTGACTGTGTGAGTAAGATAAGCGACCCTAGTGACCGACACAAACACCGGGCCCATCTAGGAGTGGCACTGCAGTGTCACGCAGGATGTCCCTTCCAAAAAACCCTCCCCAAACAGCACATGACGCAAAGAAAAAAAGAGGCGCAATGAGGTAGCTGACTGTGTGAGTAAGATTAGCGACCCTAGTGGCCGACACAAACACCGTGCCCATCTAGGAGTGGCACTGCAGTGTCACGCAGGATGTCCCTTCCAAAAAACCCTCCCCAAACAGCACATGACGCAAAGAATAAAGAGGCGCAATGAGGTAGCTGACTGTGTGAGTAAGATAAGCGACCCTAGTGGCCGACACAAACACCGGGCCCATCTAGGAGTGGCACTGCAGTGTCACGCTGGATGGCCCTTCCAAAAAACCCTCCCCAAACAGCACATGACGCAAAGAAAAAAAGAGGCGCAATGAGGTAGCTGACTGTGTGAGTAAGATAAGCGACCCTAGTGGCCGACACAAACACCGGGCCCATCTAGGAGTGGCACTGCAGTGTCACGCAGGATGGCCCTTCAAAAAAACCCTCCCCAAACAGCACATGACGCAAAGAAAAAAAGAGGAGCAATGAGGTAGCTGACTGTGTGAGTAAGATAAGCGACCCTAGTGGCCGACACAAACACCGGGCCCATCTAGGAGTGGCACTGCAGTGTCACGCAGGATGGCCCTTCCAAAAAACCCTCCCCAAACAGCACATGACGCAAAGAAAAAAAGAGGCGCAATGAGGTAGCTGACTGTGTGAGTAAGATAAGCGACCCCAGTGGCCGACACAAACACCGGGCCCATCTAGGAGTGGCACTGCAGTGTCACGCAGGATGTCCCTTCCAAAAAACCCTCCCCAAACAGCACATGACGCAAAGAAAAAAAGAGGCGCAATGAGGTAGCTGACTGTGTGAGTAAGATAAGCGACCCTAGTGGCCGACACAAACTCCGAGCCCATCTAGGAGTGGCACTGCAGTGTCACGCAGGATGTCCCTTCCAAAAAACCCTCCCCAAACAGCACATGACGCAAAGAAAAAAAGAGGAGCAATGAGGTAGCTGACTGTGTGAGTAAGATAAGCGACCCTAGTGGCCGACACAAACACCGGGCCCATCTAGGAGTGGCACTGCAGTGTCACGCAGGATGGCCCTTCTAAAAAACCCTCCCCAAACAGCACATGACGCAAAGAAAAAAAGAGGCGCAATGAGGTAGCTGACTGTGTGAGTAAGATAAGCGACCCTAGTGGCCGACACAAACACCGGGCCCATCTAGGAGTGGCACTGCAGTGTCACGCAGGATGGCCCTTCCAAAAAACCCTCCCCAAACAGCACATGACGCAAAGAAAAATAAAAGAAAAAAGAGGTGCAAGATGGAATTGTCCTTGGGCCCTCCCACCCACCCTTATGTTGTATAAACAGGACATGCACACTTTAACCAACCCATCATTTCAGTGACAGGGTCTGCCACACGACTGTGACTGATATGACGGGTTGGTTTGGACCCCCCCCAAAAAAGAAGCAATTAATCTCTCCTTGCACAAACTGGCTCTACAGAGGCAAGATGTCCACCTCATCATCATCCTCCGATATATCACCGTGTACATCCCCCTCCTCACAGATTATCAATTCGTCCCCACTGGAATCCACCATCTCAGCTCCCTGTGTACTTTGTGGAGGCAATTGCTGCTGGTCAATGTCTCCGCGGAGGAATTGATTATAATTCATTTTAATGAACATCATCTTCTCCACATTTTCTGGATGTAACCTCGTACGCCGATTGCTGACAAGGTGAGCGGCGGCACTAAACACTCTTTCGGAGTACACACTTGTGGGAGGGCAACTTAGGTAGAATAAAGACAGTTTGTGCAAGGGCCTCCAAATTGCCTCTTTTTCCTGCCAGTATAAGTACGGACTGTGTGACGTGCCTACTTGGATGCGGTCACTCATATAATCCTCCACCATTCTTTCAATGTTGAGAGAATCATATGCAGTGACAGTAGACGACATGTCCGTAATCGTTGTCAGGTCCTTCAGTCCGGACCAGATGTCAGCATCAGCAGTCGCTCCAGACTGCCCTGCATCACCGCCAGCGGGTGGGCTCGGAATTCTGTGCCTTTTCCTCGCACCCCCAGTTGCGGGAGAATGTGAAGGAGGAGATGTTGACAGGTCGCGTTCCGCTTGACTTGACAATTTTCTCACCAGCAGGTCTTTCAACCCCAGCAGACTTGTGTCTGCCGGAAAGAGAGATCCAAGGTAGGCTTTAAATCTAGGATCGAGTATGGTGGCCAAAATGTAGTGCTCTGATTTCAACAGATTGACCACCCGTGAATCCTTGTTAAGCGAATTAAGGGCTCCATCCACAAGTCCCACATGCCTAGCGGAATCGCTCCGTGTTAGCTCCTCCTTCAATGTCTCCAGCTTCTTCTGCAAAAGCCTGATGAGGGGAATGACCTGACTCAGGCTGGCAGTGTCTGAACTGACTTCACGTGTGGCAAGTTCAAAGGGCATCAGAACCTTGCACAACGTTGAAATCATTCTCCACTGCGCTTGAGACAGGTGCATTCCACCTCCTATATTGTGCTCAATTGTATAGGCTTGAATGGCCTTTTGCTGCTCCTCCAACCTCTGAAGCATATAGAGGGTTGAATTCCACCTCGTTACCACTTCTTGCTTCAGATGATGGCAGGGCAGGTTCAGTAGTTTTTGGTGGTGCTCCAGTCTTCTGTACGTGGTGCCTGTACGCCGAAAGTGTCCCGCAATTCTTCTGGCCACCGACAGCATCTCTTGCACGCCCCTGTCGTTTTTTAAAAAATTCTGCACCACCAAATTCAAGGTATGTGCAAAACATGGGACGTGCTGGAATTTGCCCATATTTAATGCACACACAATATTGCTGGCGTTGTCCGATGCCACAAATCCACAGGAGAGTCCAATTGGGGTAAGCCATTCCGCGATGATCTTCCTCAGTTGCCGTAAGAGGTTTTCAGCTGTGTGCGTATTCTGGAAAGCGGTGATACAAAGCGTAGCCTGCCTAGGAAAGAGTTGGCGTTTGCGAGATGCTGCTACTGGTGCCGCCGTTGCTGTTCTTGCGGCGGGAGTCCATACATCTACCCAGTGGGCTGTCACAGTCATATAGTCCTGACCCTGCCCTGCTCCACTTGTCCACATGTCCGTGGTTAAGTGGACATTGGGTACAACTGCATTTTTTAGGACACTGGTGAGTCTTTTTCTGACGTCCGTGTACATTCTCGGTATCGCCTGCCTAGAGAAGTGGAACCTAGATGGTATTTGGTAACGGGGGCACACTGCCTCAATAAATTGTCTAGTTCCCTGTGAACTAACGGCGGATACCGGACGCACGTCTAACACCAACATAGTTGTCAAGGCCTCAGTTATCCGCTTTGCAGCAGGATGACTGCTGTGATATTTCATCTTCCTCGCAAAGGACTGTTGAACAGTCAATTGCTTACTGGAAGTAGTACAAGTGGGCTTACGACTTCCCCTCTGGGATGACCATCGACTCCCAGCAGCAACAACAGCAGCGCCAGCAGCAGTAGGCGTTACACGCAAGGATGCATCGGAGGAATCCCAGGCAGGAGAGGAATCATCAGAATTGCCAGTGACATGGCCTGCAGGACTATTGGCATTCCTGGGGAAGGAGGAAATTGACACTGAGGGAGTTGGTGGGGTGGTTTGCGTGAGCTTGGTTACAAGAGGAAGGGATTTACTGGTCAGTGGACTGCTTCCGCTGTCACCCAAAGTTTTTGAACTTGTCACTGACTTATTATGAATGCGCTGCAGGTGACGTATAAGGGAGGATGTTCCGAGGTGGTTAACGTCCTTACTCCTACTTATTACAGCTTGACAAAGGGAACACACGGCTTGACAAATGTTGTCCGCATTTCTGGTGAAATACTTCCACACCGAAGAGCTGATTTTTTGGGTATTTTCACCAGGCATGTCAACGGCCATATTCCTCCCACGGACAACAGGTGTCTCCCCGGGTGCCTGACTTAAACAAACCACCTCACCATCAGAATCCTCCTGGTCAATTTCCTCCCCAGCGCCAGCAACACCCATATCCTCCTCATCCTGGTGTACTTCAACACTGACATCTTCAATCTGACTATCAGGAACTGGACTGCAGGTGCTCCTTCCAGCACTTGCAGGGGGCGTGCAAATGGTGGAAGGCGCATGCTCTTCACGTCCAGTGTTGGGAAGGTCAGGCATCGCAACCGACACAATTGGACTCTCCTTGTGGATTTGGGATTTCGAAGAACGCACAGTTCTTTGCGGTGCTACTGCTTTTGCCAGCTTGAGTCTTTTCATTTTTCTAGCGAGAGGCTGAGTGCCTCCATCCTCATGTGAAGCTGAACCACTAGCCATGAACATAGGCCAGGGCCTCAGCCGTTCCTTGCCACTCCGTGTGGTAAATGGCATATTGGCAAGTTTACGCTTCTCCTCCGACAATTTTATTTTAGGTTTTGGAGTCCTTTTTTTACTGATATTTGGTGTTTTGGATTTGACATGCTCTGTACTATGACATTGGGCATCGGCCTTGGCAGACGACGTTGCTGGCATTTCATCGTCTCGGCCATGACTAGTGGCAGCAGCTTCAGCACGAGGTGGAAGTGGATCTTGATCTTTCCCTAATTTTGGAACCTCAACATTTTTGTTCTCCATATTTTAATAGGCACAACTAAAAGGCACCTCAGGTAAACAATGGAGATGGATGGATACTAGTATACAATTATGGATGGACTGCCGAGTGCCGACACAGAGGTAGCTACAGCCGTGGACTATTGTACTGTACTGTGTCTGCTGCTAATATAGACTGGATGATAATGAGATGTAGTATGTATGTATAAAGAAGAAAGAAAAAAAAAAACCACGGGTAGGTGGTATACAATTATGGACGGACTGCCGAGTGCCGACACAGAGGTAGCTACAGCCGTGGACTACCGTACTGTGTCTGCTGCTAATAAAGACTGGTTGATAAAGAGATGTAGTATGTATGTATAAAGAAGAAAGAAAAAAAAACCACGGGTAGGTGGTATACAATTATGGATGGACTGCCGAGTGCCGACACAGAGGTAGCTACAGCCGTGGACTACCGTACTGTACTGTGTCTGCTGCTAATATAGACTGGATGATAATGAGATGTAGTATGTATGTATAAAGAAGAAAGAAAAAAAAACCACGGGTAGGTGGTATACAATTATGGATGGACTGCCGAGTGCCGACACAGAGGTAGCTACAGCCGTGGACTACCGTACTGTGTCTGCTGCTAATATAGACTGGTTGATAAAGAGATGTAGTATGTATGTATAAAGAAGAAAGAAAAAAAAACCACGGGTAGGTGGTATACAATTATGGATGGACTGCCGAGTGCCGACACAGAGGTAGCTACAGCCGTGGACTACCGTACTGTGTCTGCTGCTAATATAGACTGGTTGATAAAGAGATGTAGTATGTATGTATAAAGAAGAAAGAAAAAAAAACCACGGGTAGGTGGTATACAATTATGGATGGACTGCCGAGTGCCGACACAGAGGTAGCTACAGCCGTGGACTACCGTACTGTGTCTGCTGCTAATATAGACTGGTTGATAAAGAGATGTAGTATGTATGTATAAAGAAGAAAGAAAAAAAACCCACGGGTAGGTGGTATACAATTATGGATGGACTGCCGAGTGCCGACACAGAGGTAGCTACAGCCGTGGACTACCGTACTGTACTGTGTCTGCTGCTAATATAGACTGGATGATAATGAGATGTAGTATGTATAAAGAAGAAAGAAAAAAAAAACCACGGGTAGGTGGTATACAATTATGGATGGACTGCCGAGTGCCGACACAGAGGTAGCTACAGCCGTGGACTACCGTACTGTACTGTGTCTGCTGCTAATATAGACTGGATGATAATGAGATGTAGTGTGTATAAAGAAGAAAGAAAAAAAAACCACGGGTAGGTGGTATACAATTATGGATGGACTGCCGAGTGCCGACACAGAGGTAGCTACAGCCGTGGACTACCGTACTGTGTCTGCTGCTAATATAGACTGGTTGATAATGAGATGTAGTATGTATAAAGAAGAAAGAAAAAAAAAACCACGGGTAGGTGGTATACAATTATGGACGGACTGCCGAGTGCCGACACAGAGGTAGCTACAGCCGTGGACTACCGTACTGTACTGTGTCTGCTGCTAATATAGACTGGATGATAATGAGATGTAGTATGTATAAAGAAGAAAGAAAAAAAAAACCACGGGTAGGTGGTATACAATTATGGATGGACTGCCGAGTGCCGACACAGAGGTAGCTACAGCCGTGAACTACCGTACTGTGTCTGCTGCGACTGGATGATAAATAATGATATAAAAAATATATATATATCACTACTGCAGCCGGACAGGTATATATTATATAATGACGGACCTGCTGGACACTGTCTGTCAGCAGAATGAGTTTTTTATTTTATAGAATAAAAAAACACCACACAAGTCACACGACGTGTGTTTAACTTTTACAGGCAGACATTCACAATACAATATAGTATACTATATACTGGTGGTCAGGTCACTGGTCAGTCACACTGGCAGTGGCACTCCTGCAGAAAAAAAGTGTGCACTGTTTAATTTTAATATGTACTCCTGGCTCCTGCTATAACCTAACTGCTCCCCAGTCTCCCCCACAATTAAGCTGTGTGAGCACAGTCAGATATTATACATAGATGATGCAGCAGCACACTGGGCTGAGCACAGATATGGTATGTGACTGAGTCACTGTGTATCGTTTTTTCAGGCAGAGAACGGATTATATTAAATAATATAAAACTGCACTGGTGGTCACTGGTCAGTCACTAGTATAACTAACTAATACTATCAGCAAAATTCTGCACTCTCTGTCTGAGTACTCCTCCTAAGCTCCAGTAAATGAAGTGTCACTGTCTCACTCTGTCACTAGTATAACTAACTAATACTATCAGCAAAATTCTGCACTCTCTGTCTGAGTACTCCTCCTAAGCTCCAGTAAATGAAGTGTCACTGTCTCACTCTCACTCTCCTATCTATTTCTTCTCTAAACGGAGAGGACGCCAGCCACGTCCTCTCACTATCAATCTCAATGCACGTGTAAAATGGCGGCGACGCGCGGCTCCTTATATAGAATCCGAGTCTCGCGATAGAATCCGAGCCTCGCGAGAATCCGACAGCGTCATGATGACGTTCGGGCGCGCTCGGGTTAACCGAGCAAGGCGGGAAGATCCGAGTCGCTCGGATCCGTGTAAAATAAGCTGAAGTTCGGGCGGGTTCGGATTCCGAGGAACCGAACCCGCTCATCACTACTTATAATACCATTTTTTTCAGTATTGTCTTCCTTGGGTGCATGCCCACGCCTGCTGTGATTAGGCCATGCCCCCTGAAAAGTCAGGCTCTCTACTGCCCTGCCTGTGCGCACCAGGCGCCCCCTGTGCGCACGCCTATGTTTGCAGGTAAGGGAGAGAAGTATGAATCTGATAGTGAGCCAATGACGTGACTGCAGAGAGGGGCAGCACAGGTAGAGTGCGGAGAGAGGAATATGAGGCGGATAGCAGGGTTAAGGATAGCCTGAATAGTGGATCACTAAGTACCATTCTTCGATGTTTCATAGAGAGGTTATTATACTTTGTGTATTATACTTTAATCATGAAAACAGCGAAAACATGTCCAGGCTCTCTGCCAATTCTCCAAAACATCTCATTTACTTCTTAAACCCACATGAAGCTGAAATATATATACTGTACAGTGAGTAGAGACTACAATAGATATTTTACTTACTTATATAATTTTCATTATATTATCACTATCTTTTTCTAATTTACAAAATGTCATTATTATCATTGTCATTAAACCATTTTAGCTAAGTTTAACGAATTAACATATTTCATTATTTCCATTATTTCATTTGTATCTCTTTCTTTTTTCCTAATCATTATAGTTAATTACTTCTTTTTCATTATTATAATCATAGTCTTTTATTTATTATCCGTACTGTGGGGAAACTATCATATTGAATATAACTATATTTAATCATTTCCTTTTTATTATTCTCATTTACCTTTTCCCTTACGCTACTTTATTTTTAACAGTATTCTAAACATTCATTCATTAACGCGCTCCCAAACAACTGTTTGTTACTGGAAAAGAATCTGAGCATGTTATCAGAATTTTATGCCACATAACCCATTTAAATTAATTATATTCAATGATTTAATCTCTTACATAATTATTCATCAATTCTCCAGCAACACTAATACCGTTAAACAGAAACCCACCAAGATTACTAATTTGACTCAACATTCAATTGGAATTAGACTTATCTTTCATCATGTACTGTAAGTCAAAGGACAAGACTAGCCACACAATGCTATATAAAAATGTACTATTTATTTATTAAGTTATTTATATAGTGCACACATATTATACAGCGTTTGGAGAGAGTATTGACTGTATAGGAGAGGAAAGAGTTAAACATCTGGGGAGGGGTGGACCTAGCTGTGAGGAAAGTACAGCCTTCTTTAGGGGGAGGGTTTGATATATATAGGGAAGGTGAGGCCATCTTAGTTCTCTTGGTGGATTTGCTTTTAGGTGAGTGCTGCATTGCAGACAAATTTTGTTTCTCCTCCAAGATACGTAGGGTGCAAACAGAATAACCCCTACCTCAAGTTTATACTCCCCCTCTCCTCATATTATTCACTGCTAATATGGCTGCTCGCCCCCAGCGTGTTCTAAGGGCCCCGGCTCGGTACCGTGGGTCAGACGGTCGAGCGGGCCCTGAGGCTGCAGTGGGCAGCATGGGGGACGGGGCTCCGTCCCTAGGGGCATTCACAAACTCGGCCGCGGGCACCACAAGCAGGGCCCGGGCGGGTTCGCCGCCGGCAGCCGAATCGGTCACTCCGGCCGGACGAGGACGGCGTGGGGTACCAGGGGTCCCTTCAAGCCGCTCGACGGTTGGCGGGCGGCGGCCGTCCCCTCCGGGAGCCGCCGAGTCCGGGACCATGTCGGGCGGGCGCGCGCGCGCGCGCCGCGGGGGGAGCCCGGTAGTTGCAGGACCTAGCCCTCCTTCCTTGGCACGGCCGACTGTTAGTGCCGGGCGGGGGGAGAGGACCGGACGAGGAGCTGGTGGTCGCCGCGCGGGGCCTGTGCAGGAGCCTCGCGCGGCGGCTGAAGAGGAGAGCCCGATGGCGGGAGGACGTGGGACGCGCGCTCGGGGTGCGCGCGCGCCCACGCTCGCTCCGGCCGCCGCCGGCCGCGCACGTGTGCGCGCAGCGGCGCCACCAGCACACAGGCCACCCGTTTCTACTCCCCGGATGCCGGAATCCGGCAGGGGGAGAGAGTGCACAAGGGGGGTGCAGCGTATGCCTCGGGTAGGCAGCGCTGGGCGCATAGAGAGGACAATAGGAGAGGGGGACACGGCAGGAACTGCAAGGGGTGGCCGGGAGCAGCATGCGCGTGCGCACTCCGCGGGTCAGGTGACGCGCGGGGGAGCACGCGCGGGTGCGCAGCGGGTCCCTGTGACTCCCCACACCAGCACTGCAGAGGCGGGACGCAGCAGGTCCCGCAGGGGGAGGGGAGACAGGGAATGGGTCAGCGGCCGCAGGGCCGCGGCACGGGCCGCTGCGCACGACAGCGGGTCCTCCCCAGGACCGGGGGATTCTTCTGCTTCGCTAGAGTGTGAAGGCGAAGGATCGGAAATGGAGAGCGATTGGGCCGGCCGGGGGGCACTTGCTTCTAGGTCAGAACATGAGGGGCAGGGTCCCCGGGTCGCATCGGGCGGTCGGTGGGCACGGGCTCGCGCCCAACCAAGGACCGGTCGTCCTTCGGGCGGCGTTTCCGGGGGTCGCGCCGCACGTGATCCTCCTGGGGCCATAGCGTCGGCGCTGGCCACGGTGGTGGAGGCTCTGGGGCCGTTAGCTGCAGTGGCCTCCCCTAGGACGATGGCGGATGTCGGCCAGTCTGCGGGAGGCAGGGGGTCTGGCAAACGGAGGGCATCAGCGGCACAGCGGGTGGCACGAGCCTGCCGAGAGCTGGGGGCCGCGGCGGCGGAGCTGGAGCTAAGGTCAGACCGGGAGCAGCAGGGGCGCGCGGTCACTGCGCATTCCACACGGGGTGCCTGGCGTGCGCCGCAACCACGGGCCGGGCCCTCTTCTGTTTTGTCTTCCACAGAGGGCCGAGAGGAAGGGGATTTGGCAGATTTCGTGGTGGACGATGATTGGGCTGAAGAAAACGAAGAATCCGGGTCGGAGAGGTCGATGGCATCCGGTGAGTTGGTACAGTCTATATCAATTTCCACCGCGAGCTCGAGTTCGCATAGCTCTTCGTCTTCCTCCTCCTCCTCTTCTTTGGCGTCGCAAGCGTCCGACGCTGATAGTACTGCTAGGGCAAGGAAGGAGGCCGAAAAATTTGCCAAAAGGGCAGCAAAACAGCAGAAGAGGCGTAAGCGGCGCAAGCGAATTAGTGAGGAGGAGCGTAGGGCAAAGAAGCGGCGCGATCTGCCTGGGGTAGTGCGCTGCGAGTACACCGCAGTTATGCGGGGGCTGCGAGACAGCTGCCGCAAGAAGATACGTAGGGGTGACTTCGTGGACTTATTCGGCTTGACTAAGGCCATGAAGAAGGAATACAAAGCGGCGGCCGCTACGAAGGGCATGGGGACAGAAGCTTTCCGGTCTTTTGATAATTGGCTGGCCGGGTTCTGGGTGTTTGCGGCATGCTATTTGGAGGATAGGCCGGAAGAGCACATGAATATCATCCGGTACCTTCATCTCGTGCACGACATGCAGCGCACATCCTCGGGCTCGGAATGGCGGCGGTATGACCAAGAGTTTCGGGAGAAGCAGGACGGGCTACGGGTCATGGATTTTGGGTTCAAGGACGTGGAGGTCTGGCTCAAAGTGACCCGGGCATCCCAGCGGGAGGAGGAAACCCAGAAACAGGGAGCAGGTGGGCGTCGCGCGGGGTCATCAGCACAGGGAACGGGCGCGGACGGGGGATTTGCCAAGACAGGCGGATTGGCCGTTCGCGTGGGCGGGCGGTCTGCCCCTCGAGGGAAATGCTTCGCTTTTAACAGCGGAACATGTTCCTTTGGCAAACAGTGTCGTTTTCGTCACTCCTGCCAGCAGTGTGGCGGAGCCCACCCAGCCTCCTCTTGTTTCAAAGGGGGGCGACAGGGAAATCGGGGGAAACAACCATACCCGAAGCAGGCCGCGAGCGGGACCGCTCAGCAGAGCCCCAACGCCAGTTAAGCTGGAAACGATGGGTAAGTGGTTGGCTCTGTATCCAAATAAAAGGGATGCAAAATTTTTGTTAGACGGTTTTAAGTTTGGTTTTCGCTTGCCTGTTGCAAGCGAGGTGTCCGTGCGCGCGCAGAGGAACCTCCAGTCTGCCCGAGCTTTGCCGACGGTGCTGCGGGAGAAGGTGGACAAGGAGGTCCGGTTGGGCAGGATGGAGGGGCCGTTTAGGTCACCCCCGGTGGATGACTTGGTCATATCCCCGGTTGGGGTGGTACCGAAGAAGACTCCAGGCGCTTTTCGGCTCATCCAGCATCTTTCTTACCCGCCAGGGGCATCGGTCAACGACGCAATACCACCGGCTTGTTGCTCGGTGGTGTATCAGTCATTTGACGAAGCGCTAGAGATGGTCCGCAGCTACGGGAGCGGGGCCCTCATGGCTAAGATTGATGTTGAGTCAGCCTTTAGATTACTGCCATTGCATCCGGACTCATTCCGTTTTATGGGTTTCCGGATTGGGGCGGAGTATTTCATCGACAAATGTCTGCCGATGGGATGTTCCGTTTCATGCTTATTTTTCGAGCGCTTTAGCACTTTTCTTCATTGGTGCGTGGAGTCTGCGTCAGGCGGTCACGGGGTTGCGCATTACCTCGATGATTTCCTATGTGCCGGTCCGGCTAATGACACAAGGTGCGGCGACTTGCTGTTCAGCACCGGGGCTCTTTTCTACCACTTCGGCGTTCCTGTAGCCAAAGACAAAACGGAGGGTCCGGACTCCTGCCTATCATTTTTGGGGATTGAAATCGACACCGTGGCGGGAGAGTGTCGCCTGCCCCGGGACAAAGTGTCGAAGCTCCGCGAAACCATTTGCCGGTTCAACGTCTCGCGTAAAGTCACGCTGCGGCAGGCGCAGTCCTTGCTGGGCATGCTGAACTTTGCTTGTCGGGTAATACCGATGGGCAGGGTGTTCTGCCGGAAGCTCGAAAGGGCAACGGCGGGGTGTGCCAGGCCTCATCATTTCGTTCGATTGTCCTCTGAATTAAAAAGGGATTTGGCTGTCTGGGCTTCGTTCCTGGAGGATTTCAACGGGGTGAGCATATGGCAAGCGCCAGCCGTAGACAGCGACCGGTTGCAGCTGTTTACCGATGCCGCAGGTGCCTCGGGATTCGGTTGTTTTTTGGAGGGATCGTGGTGTGCGGAATCTTGGCCGGCAAGCTGGCATAGCGAGGGTCTTACAAGAGATCTGGTGCTGCTTGAGCTTTTTCCCATCATGGTAGCGTTAGAAGTCTGGGGCGATCGGTTGGCTAACCGCAGCATATTGTTTAGATGCGATAATCTGGGCGTGGTACATGCGATTAATAACCAGAGGGCGAAATCGCTGGTAGTTCTGCGGGTGCTCGGGCAATTGCTTTTGACGTGCTTGCGTAGGAACCTATTGTTCCGGGCACAGCACGTGCCCGGCTTGGAGAACGGAATCGCAGACGCGTTGTCGCGTGGACAGTGGGAGAGATTTTGGGTTTTGGCACCCGAGGCCGAGGAGCAAGGTTTTCACTGTCCCGGTTATGTTTGGCAGGTGATCGGGCCGGACTGGAGGGTCTAGCGTTGCGGTCAGTCGCGCCAGCCACGCTCAAGGCTTATGGCCAAGCTTGGAGCGAGTGGGAGGAGTTTGTCCAGTGTCATCAGCATCAAGGTAAGAGCAAGCATCGGCTGATGCTTTCTTTTATTTGGCAGCTTTACGTTTCCGGTAGGTCACGAGCGGTGGTATCACGGTACTTGGCTGGCGTCTCATTTTTCTGCAAGCTGCGAGGCGTCCCTGATATAACAAAAAGCGAGGTTCTGCGGAAGGCAATGAAAGGGTGGGCGCGAGTTGCGCCGACGCCACCAGATAGGAGGCGGCCCATCAATGCGGCCTTGTTGCCGGCCGTCATCGCGGCGGTGGGGCGAGTCGCGTCGTCCAGGTTTGAGACGCTGTTGTTCAGTTTGGCGTTCTCAATGGCTTACCACGGGGCCTTTAGGGTTTCGGAGTTGGTAGCGCCTTCCAAGAGAGCAGATTCGCGCATGCTGGTCGGAGACGTGGTAGTGGGTGAGAGGTCCTTGCTGTGCAGATTGCGGCGCTCCAAGACGGATCAAGTGGGGAGAGGGCGCTGGATCACTATGGTTCCAGCGCTAGAAGAAAGCGTTTGCCCAGTAGGTCTGGCAATGCAATATGTGGTGGTGCGACCCGTTAAGGAGGGGTCATGGCTATTGCATTATGACGGGCTGCCAGTCACGAAATACCAGTTCCGTTGGATGCTGGGTCGTTGTTTGGCGGGCTTGGGCCTCTCACCCGCTGCTTTCGGTACCCATTCCTTTCGGATAGGCGCGGCGACGTCGGCTGCTGCGGCGGGTTTTTCCAGAACTGAAATCCAGGCGGTGGGGCGATGGAAGTCGTCAAGTTACAGACGATATATTCGCCCTGTCACATGAGAGGTCGGTTTGCGCTTGGTGCTTTGGTTTATTTCCAATGTATTATGATGTGACAGTTCTGTGATTTTATCGTGTTGTGAGTTTGTTAGTGTTTTCCCCCTTTTTATCCTACTCAGGGATTAGCTACTCGCCGTTGCTGACATGAGTCGGCAGCGGGGGTCTGGAGTTATTTTGCGATTTTTTGCCTGACTTGACGGACTGAATTCTAATCTACAATTCGGCTAATCTGGTCTAATCAGAGTCCCTCAGCAGGTCTTTACGCTTTCACCTCCAGCTGAGTTATTACATGTGTTTCCCATTTTATACCCCCCCTCCCCCCCCCTATTTTATTTTGTTTGTTTTTATTTGATCCTTCCCCTTTGTGTCCTTAATTGCGCTTTTAAATGGCAACGAAACATGGTGCAGTCGGCTAGGCCGTGACTGCTGCAATAGCGAGACCTAAAGTTTTTCTTTTTGGCAGATCCTTCAGTGTAAACAATTAATAAGCCTCTTAGTAATCAATTCTACCCCTCTTTTCCCCTTCAGGATGGTTTGACGACAATTTGACCGTTTGGGTGGTTGGCCACTCTTACATTTATTGGGCGGCCAGGTTTGTGGCCTCGGAAGGGTCTCAGGCATTGCTAGGAACACAGGGTGTCAGATGGCTTGGCTGGCGAGGAATGATGTGGGGCGAGCTGAGGAGTAGGTTAGTGAGTCAGGCCAGCAAGCATGGAGTCCCTAGGGTTTTGGTTGTCCATCTAGGTGGCAACGACCTGGGGAAGAGGACATCCTGGGATCTGCGGTGGGCCATGATACAGGATCTGGCAAGTGTGGCCGCAGTATGGACCAATTGTGTATTGGTTTTTTCAATGATGGTGCCAAGATTGTGTTGGAGGGGAGTGGCGGATGGACGCCAGATTGACGAGGCCCGGAAAAAGGTGAACGGAGCGGTGGCAAAGTGGGTGCTGTCCCACGGAGGGAGGGTGGTTCGCCACCCGAGGATTCGGTTCAGAGACAGCCACCTTTTCCGGCGCGATGGAGTACATCTATCCAATGAGGGGATGATGTTTTTTCTGGAGGATCTAGGTTTCGCTTTGCAGGAGTTAGGGTAGGTTTATGGTGGCGGTGCGAAAGACTGTGGGGATGAGTCTTTCGCTGTTGGCGGAAAAGAACGGCAGTTTTGTATGGTAGAGAAAACTGTAGTGTTTTACAGTTTGTTGTGGTTTAGGTGCACTCACCTCCATCGACTTATGGCCGCTTGACCACCCGTCCGGAAAGGCAGCGGCAGGGCACCCAGGAGCGGTGGGTAGTCACTGTGGGGGTTGAGTTGTCACCTATTACCGGTTTATGATAAGTTTTAGTAAATTTATAGGGTTAGTTATTTAAGGTTAATTTAGGTTATTTGAGCCGTTCTTTTGGGCCGCCACCATATGCCGGCTGGAGCGGCATATTTAATTAATTTCTTTATTACAGGTTTCCTAATGGATAGGGACAAATAAATAGCTAGCAATTTTCTGCCAAAATTCAAGTCTCCGTGTCGTTATTCCTGGTTCTAGGTTATGAATGCTTTACTTTCAAAGAAAGGGGTCCACCAAATATCACTAAGATGTTTATGTCAGGACTATTTAGTAGAGATGAGCGGGTTCGGTTTCTCTGAATCCGAACCCGCACGAACTTCATGTTTTTTTCACGGGTCCGAGCAGACTCGGATCCTCCCGCCTTGCTCGGTTAACCCGAGCGCGCCCGAACGTCATCATGACGCTGTCGGATTCTCGCGAGACTCGGATTCTATATAAGGAGCCGCGCGTCGCCGCCATTTTCACACGTGCATTGAGATTGATAGGGAGAGGACGTGGCTGGCGTCCTCTCCATTTAGATTAGGGTTGAGAGAGAGAGAGAGAGATTGACCTGAGGCTGTGATACTGTAGAAGAGAGTGCAGAGTTTAGTGACTGACGACCACAGTGACCACCAGACAGTGCAGTTGTTTGTTTTATTTAATATATCCGTTCTCTGCCTGAAAAAAATGATACACACAGTGACTCAGTCACATACCATATCTGTGTGCACTGCTCAGCCCAGTGTGCTGCATCAATGTATATATATATCTGACTGTGCTCAGCTCACACAGCTTATAATTGTGGGGGAGACTGGGGAGCACTGCAGTGCCAGTTATAGGTTATAGCAGGAGCCAGGAGTACATAATATTATATTAAAATTAAACAGTGCACACTTTTGCTGCAGGAGTGCCACTGCCAGTGTGACTAGTGACCAGTGACCTGACCACCAGTATATATAATATTAGTAGTATACTATCTCTTTATCAACCAGTCTATATTAGCAGCAGACACAGTACAGTGCGGTAGTTCACGGCTGTGGCTACCTCTGTGTCGGCACTCGGCAGCCCGTCCATAATTGTATATACCACCTAACCGTGGTTTTTTTTTCTTTCTTTATAGTCATACTAGTTACGAGTATACTATCTCTTTATCAACCAGTCTATATTAGCAGCAGACACAGTACAGTGCGGTAGTTCACGGCTGTGGCTACCTCTGTGTCGGCACTCGGCAGCCCGTCCATAATTGTATATACCACCTAACCGTGGTTTTTTTTTCTTTCTTTATACATACATACTAGTTACGAGTATACTATCTCTTTATCAACCAGTCTATATTAGCAGCAGACACAGTACAGTGCGGTAGTTCACGGCTGTGGCTACCTCTGTGTCGGCACTCGGCAGCCCGTCCATAATTGTATATACCACCTAACCGTGGTTTTTTTTTCTTTCTTTATACATACATACTAGTTACGAGTATACTATCTCTTTATCAACCAGTCTATATATTAGCAGCAGACACAGTACAGTGCGGTAGTTCACGGCTGTGGCTACCTCTGTGTCTGCACTCGGCAGCCCGTCCATAATTGTATATACCACCTAACCGTGTTTTTTTTTTCTTTCTTTATACATACATACTAGTTACGAGTATACTATCTCTTTATCAACCAGTCTATATATTAGCAGCAGACACAGTACAGTGCGGTAGTTCACGGCTGTGGCTACCTCTGTGTCGGCACTCGGCAGCCCGTCCATAATTGTATATACCACCTAACCGTGGTTTTTTTTTCTTTCTTTATACATACATACTAGTTACGAGTATACTATCTCTTTATCAACCAGTCTATATTAGCAGCAGACACAGTACACTGCGGTAGTTCACGGCTGTGGCTACCTCTGTGTCGGCACTCGGCAGCCCGTCCATAATTGTATATACCACCTAACCGTGGTTTTTTTTTCTTTCTTTATACATACATACTAGTTACGAGTATACTATCTCTTTATCAACCAGTCTATATATTAGCAGCAGACACAGTACAGTGCGGTAGTTCACGGCTGTGGCTACCTCTGTGTCGGCACTCGGCAGCCCGTCCATAATTGTATATACCACCTAACCGTGTTTTTTTTTTCTTTCTTTATACATACATACTAGTTACGAGTATACTATCTCTTTATCAACCAGTCTATATATTAGCAGCAGACACAGTACAGTGCGGTAGTTCACGGCTGTGGCTACCTCTGTGTCGGCACTCGGCAGCCCGTCCATAATTGTATATACCACCTAACCGTGGTTTTTTTTTCTTTCTTTATACATACATACTAGTTACGAGTATACTATCTCTTTATCAACCAGTCTATATTAGCAGCAGACACAGTACAGTGCGGTAGTTCACGGCTGTGGCTACCTCTGTGTCGGCACTCGGCAGCCCGTCCATAATTGTATATACCACCTAACCGTGGTTTTTTTTTCTTTCTTTATACATACATACTAGTTACGAGTATACTATCTCTTTATCAACCAGTCTATATATTAGCAGCAGACACAGTACAGTGCGGTAGTTCACGGCTGTGGCTACCTCTGTGTCGGCACTCGGCAGCCCGTCCATAATTGTATATACCACCTAACCGTGGTTTTTTTTTCTTTCTTTATAGTCATACTAGTTACGAGTATACTATCTCTTTATCAACCAGTCTATATTAGCAGCAGACACAGTACAGTGCGGAGTTCACGGCTGTGGCTACCTCTGTGTCGGCACTCGGCAGCCCGTCCATAATTGTATATACCACCTAACCGTGGTTTTTTTTTCTTTCTTTATACATACATACTAGTTACGAGTATACTATCTCTTTATCAACCAGTCTATATATTAGCAGCAGACACAGTACAGTGCGGTAGTTCACGGCTGTGGCTACCTCTGTGTCGGCACTCGGCAGCCCGTCCATAATTGTATATACCACCTAACCGTGGTTTTTTTTTCTTCTTTATACATACATACTACTACGACATCTCTTTATCAACCAGTCTATATTAGCAGCAGACACAGTACAGTACGGTAGTTCACGGCTGTGGCTACCTCTGTGTCTGCACTCGGCAGGCAGTCCGTCCATAATTGTATACCACCTAACCGTGGTTTTTTTTTCTTTCTTCTTTATACATACATAGTTACATAGACATCTCTTTATCAACCAGTCTATATTAGCAGCAGACACAGTACAGTACGGTAGTTCACGGCTGTGGCTACCTCTGTGTCTGCCCTCGGCAGGCAGTCCATAATTGTATACTAGTATCCATCTCCATTGTTTACCTGAGGTGCCTTTTAGTTGTGCCTATTAAAATATGGAGAACAAAAATGTTGAGGTTCCAAAATTAGGGAAAGATCAAGATCCACTTCCACCTCGTGCTGAAGCTGCTGCCACTAGTCATGGCCGAGACGATGAAATGCCAGCAACGTCGTCTGCCAAGGCCGATGCCCAATGTCATAGTACAGAGCATGTCAAATCCAAAACACCAAATATCAGAAAAAAAAGGACTCCAAAACCTAAAATAAAATTGTCGGAGGAGAAGCGTAAACTTGCCAATATGCCATTTACGACACGGAGTGGCAAGGAACGGCTGAGGCCCTGGCCTATGTTCATGGCTAGTGGTTCAGCTTCACATGAGGATGGAAGCACTCAGCCTCTCGCTAGAAAAATGAAAAGACTCAAGCTGGCAAAAGCAGCACAGCAAAGAACTGTGCATTCTTCGAAATCCCAAATCCACAAGGAGAGTCCAATTGTGTCGGTTGCGATGCCTGACCTTCCCAACACTGGACGTGAAGAGCATGCGCCTTCCACCATTTGCACGCCCCCTGCAAGTGCTGGAAGGAGCACCCGCAGTCCAGTTCCTGATAGTCAGATTGAAGATGTCAGTGTTGAAGTACACCAGGATGAGGAGGATATGGGTGTTGCTGGCGCTGGGGAGGAAATTGACCAGGAGGATTCTGATGGTGAGGTGGTTTGTTTAAGTCAGGCACCCGGGGAGACACCTGTTGTCCGTGGGAGGAATATGGCCGTTGACATGCCAGGTGAAAATACCAAAAAAATCAGCTCTTCGGTGTGGAGGTATTTCACCAGAAATGCTGACAACAGGTGTCAAGCCGTGTGTTCCCTTTGTCAAGCTGTAATAAGTAGGGGTAAGGACGTTAACCACCTCGGAACATCCTCCCTTATACGTCACCTGCAGCGCATTCATAATAAGTCAGTGACAAGTTCAAAAACTTTGGGTGACAGCGGAAGCAGTCCACTGACCAGTAAATCCCTTCCTCTTGTAACCAAGCTCACGCAAACCACCCCACCAACTCCCTCAGTGTCAATTTCCTCCTTCCCCAGGAATGCCAATAGTCCTGCAGGCCATGTCACTGGCAATTCTGACGATTCCTCTCCTGCCTGGGATTCCTCCGATGCATCCTTGCGTGTAACGCCTACTGCTGCTGGCGCTGCTGTTGTTGCTGCTGGGAGTCGATGGTCATCCCAGAGGGGAAGTCGTAAGCCCACTTGTACTACTTCCAGTAAGCAATTGACTGTTCAACAGTCCTTTGCGAGGAAGATGAAATATCACAGCAGTCATCCTGCTGCAAAGCGGATAACTGAGGCCTTGACAACTATGTTGGTGTTAGACGTGCGTCCGGTATCCGCCGTTAGTTCACAGGGAACTAGACAATTTATTGAGGCAGTGTGCCCCCGTTACCAAATACCATCTAGGTTCCACTTCTCTAGGCAGGCGATACCGAGAATGTACACGGACGTCAGAAAAAGACTCACCAGTGTCCTAAAAAATGCAGTTGTACCCAATGTCCACTTAACCACGGACATGTGGACAAGTGGAGCAGGGCAGGGTCAGGACTATATGACTGTGACAGCCCACTGGGTAGATGTATGGACTCCCGCCGCAAGAACAGCAGCGGCGGCACCAGTAGCAGCATCTCGCAAACGCCAACTCTTTCCTAGGCAGGCTACGCTTTGTATCACCGCTTTCCAGAATACGCACACAGCTGAAAACCTCTTACGGCAACTGAGGAAGATCATCGCGGAATGGCTTACCCCAATTGGACTCTCCTGTGGATTTGTGGCATCGGACAACGCCAGCAATATTGTGTGTGCATTAAATATGGGCAAATTCCAGCACGTCCCATGCTTTGCACATACCTTGAATTTGGTGGTGCAGAATTTTTTAAAAAACGACAGGGGCGTGCAAGAGATGCTGTCGGTGGCCAGAAGAATTGCGGGACACTTTCGGCGTACAGGCACCACGTACAGAAGACTGGAGCACCACCAAAAACTACTGAACCTGCCCTGCCATCATCTGAAGCAAGAAGTGGTAACGAGGTGGAATTCAACCCTCTATATGCTTCAGAGGTTGGAGGAGCAGCAAAAGGCCATTCAAGCCTATACAATTGAGCACGATATAGTAGGTGGAATGCACCTGTCTCAGGCGCAGTGGAGAATGATTTCAACGTTGTGCAAGGTTCTGATGCCCTTTGAACTTGCCACACGTGAAGTCAGTTCAGACACTGCCAGCCTGAGTCAGGTCATTCCCCTCATCAGGCTTTTGCAGAAGAAGCTGGAGACATTGAAGTAGGAGCTAACACGGAGCGATTCCGCTAGGCATGTGGGACTTGTGGATGGAGCCCTTAATTCGCTTAACAAGGATTCACGGGTGGTCAATCTGTTGAAATCAGAGCACTACATTTTGGCCACCGTGCTCGATCCTAGATTTAAAGCCTACCTTGGATCTCTCTTTCCGGCAGACACAAGTCTGCTGGGGTTGAAAGACCTGCTGGTGACAAAATTGTCAAGTCAAGCGGAACGCGACCTGTCAACATCTCCTCCTTCACATTCTCCCGCAACTGGGGGTGCGAGGAAAAGGCTCAGAATTCCGAGCCCACCCGCTGGCGGTGATGCAGGGCAGTCTGGAGCGACTGCTGATGCTGACATCTGGTCCGGACTGAAGGACCTGACAACGATTACGGACATGTCGTCTACTGTCACTGCATATGATTCTCTCAACATTGATAGAATGGTGGAGGATTATATGAGTGACCGCATCCAAGTAGGCACGTCACACAGTCCGTACTTATACTGGCAGGAAAAAGAGGCAATTTGGAGGCCCTTGCACAAACTGGCTTTATTCTACCTAAGTTGCCCTCCCACAAGTGTGTACTCCGAAAGAGTGTTTAGTGCCGCCGCTCACCTTGTCAGCAATCGGCGTACGAGGTTACATCCAGAAAATGTGGAGAAGATGATGTTCATTAAAATGAATTATAATCAATTCCTCCGCGGAGACATTGACCAGCAGCAATTGCCTCCACAAAGTACACAGGGAGCTGAGATGGTGGATTCCAGTGGGGACGAATTGATAATCTGTGAGGAGGGGGATGTACACGGTGATATATCGGAGGGTGATGATGAGGTGGACATCTTGCCTCTGTAGAGCCAGTTTGTGCAAGGAGAGATTAATTGCTTCTTTTTTGGGGGGGGTCCAAACCAACCCGTCATATCAGTCACAGTCGTGTGGCAGACCCTGTCACTGAAATGATGGGTTGGTTAAAGTGTGCATGTCCTGTTTTGTTTATACAACATAAGGGTGGGTGGGAGGGCCCAAGGACAATTCCATCTTGCACCTCTTTTTTCTTTTCTTTTTCTTTGCATCATGTGCTGATTGGGGAGGGTTTTTTGGAAGGGACATCCTGCGTGACACTGCAGTGCCACTCCTAAATGGGCCCGGTGTTTGTGTCGGCCACTAGGGTCGCTAATCTTACTCACACAGTCAGCTACCTCATTGCGCCTCTTTTTTTCTTTGCGTCATGTGCTGTTTGGGGAGGGTTTTTTGGAAGGGACATCCTGCGTGACACTGCAGTGCCACTCCTAGATGGGCCCGGTGTTTGTGTCGGCCACTAGGGTCGCTAATCTTACTCACACAGCTACCTCATTGCGCCTCTTTTTTTCTTTGCGTCATGTGCTGTTTGGGGAGGGTTTTTTGGAAGGGACATCCTGCGTGACACTGCAGTGCCACTCCTAGATGGGCCCGGTGTTTGTGTCGGCCACTAGGGTCGCTAATCTTACTCACACAGCTACCTCATTGCGCCTCTTTTTTTCTTTGCGTCATGTGCTGTTTGGGGAGGGTTTTTTGGAAGGGACATCCTGCGTGACACTGCAGTGCCACTCCTAGATGGGCCCGGTGTTTGTGTCGGCCACTAGGGTCGCTAATCTTACTCACACAGCTACCTCATTGCGCCTCTTTTTTTCTTTGCGTCATGTGCTGTTTGGGGAGGGTTTTTTGGAAGGGACATCCTGCGTGACACTGCAGTGCCACTCCTAGATGGGCCCGGTGTTTGTGTCGGCCACTAGGGTCGCTTATCTTACTCACACAGCGACCTCGGTGCAAATTTTAGGACTAAAAATAATATTGTGAGGTGTGAGGTATTCAGAATAGACTGAAAATGAGTGTAAATTATGGTTTTTGAGGTTAATAATACTTTGGGATCAAAATGACCCCCAAATTCTATGATTTAAGCTGTTTTTTAGTGTTTTTTTGAAAAAAACACCCGAATCCAAAACACACCCGAATCCGACAAAAAAAATTCGGTGAGGTTTTGCCAAAACGCGTTCGAACCCAAAACACGGCCGCGGAACCGAACCCAAAACCAAAACACAAAACCCGAAAAATTTCAGGCGCTCATCTCTACTATTTAGTAATTCACATCAGTCCCTGGCTAATTTGAGTTTACAGTTTATATTCCCTACCCAGAGCCGGCCCTAACCAATATGATGCCCTAGGCAAGATTTTGGCTGGTGCCCCCTAGCACCACCGCTAGTTCCGCCTCTGACCCTGCAACCCTTTCCCAGCACCATCACCCCCACCCATAGCAGTCCTTTTTTTTCCTACCCCCTGTAATTTAAATAAGAACAGTGTGCACATTCGGCGCACAGCCCAAAAAGGTATGTGTTCTTGCTGGCAAGGGACATGGCCACACAATAGTACCCCCAATTCAAATTATGCCTCACAGTAGTGCAACTTTATTCACAATTTATCATGCGATAGTGTCCCTTATTCACATTACATCACACAGTAGTACCACTTTACCTTATATACGTTACTCCTCACAGTAGTGCCCCTCATTCACATAACATCATACTGAATTGCTCCTTATTCACATTACACAACACCATATTGCTCTTTATTCTCATTACACCACACCATATTGTTCCTTATTCACATTACAACACACGATATTGCTCTTTATTCACATTAGACCACACAGTAGTACCCTTTCTATACGTTATGCCACACAGTAGAGCACCTTATACACATAATGCCACACATTGGTAATGCATTTGTACACATAATACCACACAGTAATGCCCCTTACACATATGACACACATTATTAATGTCCTTATAAACATAATGCGCCTTTCACATTATGCCAACCCTTATTAATGCCCTTATACACATAATTTCCCTAACATATATGCGGTACATTATTAGTGCCCTTATACACATAATGACACACATAGTGCCTCTTACACATATGTTACACATTATTAATGTCCTTATACACATAATGACACATATAGTTCCTGGCGTGAGTCAACTGGCAGCTCTGCTAACTTCGGGTGCCTATTTTTATGAAAATGCATCTTATTTGCATTGCTATGTGGCTAGGATGCACAAGCAGCTTCTGCTGATTAAAATGATATGCGGCATGCCTATATACTGTGTGCGACTTTGGCAGTATCTTCATACAAAATGCTACACACAGAATATAGGTATGCCGCATATAATTTTATTCAGCAGAAGCTGCTTGTGCCCCTAGATATACCAGATGCCTTAGGCAATTGGCTAGTTTGCCTATGCCTAGGGCCGGCTCTGCCCCTACCACATGGACACACATAAACACTAGTGTTCATTTTTGTCAGGAGTTTATTAACCTACCAGTATATTTTTGAACAGTCGTAGGAAACCGGACTGCTTGCCGGAAACCCACGCAAAAATGGAGAGCATATATAAACTTTGCATAGATGGATCATGGCTGAAATCATACAGTATTTAATAAAATTTGATTATCATAACTTCTTTTTCTGGAAATCATTATTTAGCTCATGCTATATATGTCTGATTTATAATTCTTGTCTATTTTTTCAATTTTTTTTTGTTTGTTTTTTTATTACATATTTTATTACTGAAGCTCATAATTTGATTGTCACCTAAATTCAATGCAATGCAAAGTCAAAGCCATAACTATCAGATATCTGCATAATATATTTGTTAATATCTGCCGGTCTATCTATCTATCTATCTATCTATCTATCTATCTATCTATCTATCTATCTATCTATCTATCTATCTATCTATCTATGTATCTATCTATCTATGGGGGTCATTCCGAGTTGTTCGCTCGGTAAATTTCTTCGCATCGCAGCGATTTTCCGCTTAGTGCGCATGCGCAATGTCCGCACAGCGACTGCGCCAAGTAAATTTGCTATGCAGTTAGGAATTTTACTCACTGTTTTTTCTTCGTTCTGGTGATCGTAATGTGATTGACAGGAAGTGGGTGTTTCTGGGCGGAAACAGGCCGTTTTATGGGTGTGTGTGAAAAAACGCTACCGTTTCTGGGAAAAACACGGGAGTGGCTGGAGAAACGGAGGAGTTTCTGGGCGAACGCTGGGTGTGTTTGTGACGTCAAACCAGGAACGACAAGCACTGAACTGATCGCAGATGCCGAGTAAGTCTCGAGTTACTCAGAAACTGCACAGAGATGTCTTATCGCAAAATTGCGAATCTTTCGTTCGCAATTTTAAGAAGCTAAGATTCACTCCCAGTAGGCGGCGGCTTAGCGTGTGCATAGCTGCTAAAAGCAGCTTGCGAGCGAACAACTCGGAATGACCCTCAATCTATCTACTGAGATTTCCCATTATGGCTTCATTCTGAACAAAATATCCCCACTATAACTGAATATGGAATGGTAGTTGTGGAATAATTGGACCTAGCTGCTCTACCTGGCTTGAACAAACACTTCCCAGACCTCAGAAATCAAAGGAGCATGTACATACAAGCTGACTGTGCTGTGGCCCGAGCTCTCCTGAAGAACAGCTTGATCGGAGAGGTTACATACTCCGATTGATCATTCCTCCACTACCTAGCCTGCTTTTGTTTATGATGTTGTTTACTCCCAGAAGAACTTAGCTATACAATTTTGCCAGAAACATCTGAATTTTAAATAAATACAGGGAAATTGAGGCACTAGATATACAATAGCACTAGATATAAGATATAGGAAATAAAGACAAATACAGAATGTCTGCAGGTGTGCTGAGCTTTGACGGACTAAAGAACAGCAGGGTTTGTTTCTACTTTATTATCTGGAATTGAAACACTTTGAGGCACAATTAATTCTGCATATTGTAACTCACCGCGTTCACATATATTAGTTTGACTGGAGGATGCCTTATTGGGGCCCTAGTGGTCTGGTCATGGAAAATGCCGGACCATTGACCATTGACTTGATTCTACAAAGCAACGCACTACACGCAAAGTGTTTCTCATATTTGTGACCACACTCCGTTGTTGTTTTTTTGTGTTTTTTTGCAAGAATCACTGTAAAACACAATGTTTATAATGTAATTAGTGTTATGGTGTAAAGTATATTTAAAGGAATGTATCTCAGTCAACATATACATCTGTAAGTTCTTGACACAATATGTTATACACTTATTTTCTAAACAACATATTGTCTTATATCATAATTTTATTTAACAAAAAATGAGAGAGCATAAAGCACAAAACCTGTTCTACAGAAGGGACATTGACCCTTAGGATCACTTTCTTCCTTGTCATGATTATGACCATATTAGGATAATTAGGAAATAATATATTAATGTGGTCATGATTACATCCATAAAATAGTTGCTTTAAATAACACATCTGTCGCTGTAAGCATTTACGAGGTTAATGTATTTGGATATATGCTTCAGTGGCCTGCTTTTGTCACCTAGCTTTGATTGCTTGTACAGTGGCTGTTTATATTGACAAGAGCCACTGTACATACACGATTAAAAAGAAGATTGTAAGGAGAAGACACACAGGTAGTTACTCAGTATAATCACAGTGGACAAATGAACGTATGCTAAACCATCTCTATGAAAGTGACTCTTTCCGATTAAATAATCACTTTGTTTCTGCAGCACTCTTGGTTGCATAAATATAAGATAAGGCATATAATATAATATTACATAATATAATATATCCCCAGAGCTGATGGGTCTGTTGCTCTTCTCTCTCTCTCTCTCTCTCTCTCTCTCTGTCCATCCTCAACACTTCCAGGGCCAATTTTCTTGCCCTTCTCTCAGACCGCTCCAGAATCTCTTCCCATTAGTTCCTGTATCCTGACACAGTCTGTACTGACTGACAATTGACAGTCAGCTGCTGGCACTGACTTCCATCGATATCCGTTGGCAGGGCATCAGAAAAGAGAGCAGTTGGAAGGATCCTGTTCTCAGTAGGGTTTCTCCATTCTCTGAGTTGCAGTTCTAATTGAAAGTACTAAGCAACAACTCAAAGCGTAATTTTCCTGGGCACTGGAGTGGGTATTCCGGGCTCAGCACAATACATGCGGTATGCCCCATTCATTCCTGCCTCCATAAAAGACATTGGGGGTTATTCAGCATGGATTGCTCCTGCGATCCTCATTGAAGTTTCCCGATTATCGGAAAACTGCGCAAGCACAGAACACCAATGTGCAAATGTGCATAACGGGTCCTGCAACTGCGTTGCAGTATTGCGAATGCCTCTGTCTGATTGACAGACAGAGATGTTCGTGGTGGAGGCAGGTGGTATTGCCGGAAACGGAGGATAGTCACCCCCATTTTCCGGGAGTGGTGCAGCCAAGGACTGCATTGCGAGACGCAGTTTCCTTGGCATCGTAAGCCATCCTGTGATGGCCAGCCTGAATAAACTGAGGCTTAGTCAGCTGGCAGTCTGCAAAGAACAATGCGACCATTGGTTGCTATGTTGATCCCAGGCTGTGTTGCGGTCGCAGCGCTGGGATCGCAAATGCAGCAAAGAGGTGTTTAACACCTTCTACTGCATTTGCGTTACTATGGATTGCATTTGCAAAGCTGCCTGCGAGCAGGTTTACCAGTGCGATCTATGCTGAATTAGGCCATTATTCAGGGACAACCATGCATAGAAGGTTTACATTCTCCTCTCATTGGAGGTGTGTTAGTCTTTTTTTTCACACTAGCACCACACCCACCCACCCACCCACTCACTCACACATAATGGGGGTTAATAACACAGTTTTGTGCATGCTCTCACTGATTTGTGAAATATTAAAACATTAGCAGCATTATTATAATATGAAGTGGTATTCTTCATATATACAAGCCTTTCCCAACAATTATTTAATCATACCCACAATAACATTTACATTTCTTTGTATAAATATTTATAAATACCCTTTAGTAAATATTTACATTTGCATTTCCCAATAACAACCTTAAGGTCCATACACATTAGACGATGTCGCTCTGTGAGCGACATCGTCTAATATTTCCCCCTCACAGGCCGGCCGGTCAGCGGCCGACTGTACACACTGAGCGATATGACCGCTCATATCGCTCAGTGACGTCACGCCCCCACCAGCCCTGCATGAAGGTTGTGGACGACAGTCCACATCCTTCATGCATGCCCTATCGACAGCGATGATCGTTGCCGACCCACGGGGCCGTGCATCGGTCATCGCTGGCGGCATACACACTTGAAGATAAAATGAGCGACGTCGCTCAAGGAGGGGGAAAATGAGCGACGTCGCTCATTTTATCGTTAATTGTGTATGGACCTTAAGAGGCTGCATACATATTATTTCCTCTGTTTTCCCCACAGTCTTATGGGCCCTACACACTGGCAGATAACACTGAACGATATGAACGTTCTCATTCATTAATGAATGAGAACTTGTTCATATCGTTCAGTGTGGAGGCACCAACGATGAACGATGTGTGGCCCCGCGCTCGTTCATCATTGGTGCCCCGTCGCTTATGCATGCAGACCAATATGGACGATATCGGCCATATTAGCGTGCAGTGCTATGGAGCCGGGTGACGGGCGGAGTGAATAAACTTCACTCCCCCCGTTACCTCCCCCCCGCCGCTGGGTTGCCCATTAGAACAGTTTCTTCATAAAAGTAGTTGAAGGCCCAGCAAAGGCCCAAATGTAATAGACTGCAAGATGCAGACGGGGGCGAGATTTCGGCAATGTAGATGCTATATTTAAAGTGGAATATTTTTATTTTTAAAGCAAAACCAACTTGGCACTTTACATCAGGCGGTTACATGACCTGGACCTCACAGGCTGTAACACCACTGGTGATTCTTGACACGTCACCATCAACACTTGCACCTTTATCAGTAGCGGATCTTGCCACGGGCAAGCAGGACTTTTGCCCGGGGCGCCGGCGCCATCCGGAGGGCGCCGCACCATGGCAAGATCTGCTGCTGCTGTGGTGCCCCCCGCTGCCGCGGCCCGCTGTCCGTTGTGAAGGGAAACTAGACGCTACGCATCTAGTTTCCCTTCGTGGGCTGCCCGCTGTGAAGGGAAACTAGACGCTACACGTCTAATTTCCCTTCCTGGAGAGGACCTTCACTGTAATGATGTGCGGTGCGCGTTGACGTAATCGCGCACCGCACAGCAAAGGTCCTCTCCACGAAGGGAACTAGATGCTTAGCGTCTAGTTTACCTTCGTGGAGAGGACCTTAGCTGTGCCGCGCACCGCACATCCCACAACAGTACAGGGGGCGTAACTGACCACGCCCCCTGTATGAAGCCACGCCCTCTAATGCCGCCCGGGGCACCAGAAGCCCCGAAACCGGCCCTGACCTTTATGGTAGGTGCAGTTTATCCATCTGTGCATGGCCTATGCATCTGTGAATGCAGACACTATCATTTGCACACTGTTACAAGCCACCTCTGGTGGGTCTGGGTAATTGCAGCCTGACTCCTATGTCTTCTGTGTGCAGTCCAGCTGCTGCATAATTAGGCCATTAGCACTAGGTCTTGTGTGTGAGGCTGCTCACCTGCAGTGACTCTCCTCATTAAGGGGGCTTGTCCTTTTTGCCTGTTCTGATTGGATATTGTGTCTTTTAGTACCCAGCCTGCTTAGGACCTTGCGGCTGGATATACTCAGTCTTTATCCTGATTCTGTACAAATCGGATCTACTCAGTCTATCCTGATGAACCCTGAACAGTTTGTGTAATTCTGTCATACGCTGAGCCTGCTGTTTCCCTGCGAGTGCCTGATTCTGGGTGTTCCAGTCTACACTGTCTCTGTTAAGAGCTATTGGTTCCTGTATGTACCTGTGCCTGGTCCCTGTCCTATGATGGAATCTTGAACCTGTGCAGTTGGTGCTATTGCATCGCTTGTGGTACCCAGTCCAGTTTGAATCCTGTGTGTTCTCTCCTGCCAGAGTCCAGAGCATATTATCCCTGTCACCTGAGTTCTGATTGTGCATGTGAGACCTAGCCTAGCCTAGAAGTACTTTCAGACAGCTCTAGCCTTACCTTGCCTTGTCTTGCTTTGTCCTGCCTTGCATGGAATCCAGGGGTCTCCTGCAGCTAAGTACTCTTGTTATCTGTACTCTGCCAAGATGTTTAGGAACTCACTGCTTAATGATTTATTATTTATACCATCCTGTGTATTGTACATGTATATACGGTCTTGTTGCTATTGACATCCTGTGCTTTGTAGTACTGTATATACATATTTTTTGTATTAAGATTATATTCAAACCTGTGCAATGTTGCACTCATGTATCTTTAGTTATTTCTCTCTGTCTGTGTGTAGTGCAGCGGTATCTAGATTGGGTTCAGTGTACGTCTCACTGTACTGCAACCTACTCTTGCCCAGCCTCCAATATATATATAAAACCTGGGGCATCCGAGTACGGGGTGGACCTAATTCACCCTGGAAAGGCGGCTACTATAGGTGAAGTATTTGGCTGCAGGAGGCTAAACGACTGCTGGGCAAGGGTAATTGCGTGAGCGTCACCAAGATCCTCCAGATAGCCCATAGCACACTGTAGTCATAACACACACCTGAGACATCACACGCCTATGAGACAGACTTTAGTCCACCTCCCAGTCACCGACTATCACTTTGCCGCTCCATTTCTGATACTGTCTGCCCAACCGCATCTTTGTGTGTGCACTCATGCCCCAGTACCTGATGAGTCAGAGTATAGATCCGAGGTCTTCAGGTTGGAAACCTTGGAGTCAAGAAAACCATTTAATTTTAAATGTAAAAAAGACCAAAGAAGAAATTATAGATTTTAGGAAATTGCATAGACTGCCCCTCTGCCCGTTAGTTTTGAATGGTTAGGAAGTGGAGACAGTTGAGGAGTTTAAATCCCTGGCTATGAATATCTCCAAGATTTGTCTTGGAGTGTTAACACACAATGTTTTATTAAAAAGGCCCAACAAGGCTTGTTTGTTTGTTTGAGGAAGATGCAAATATCAGGAATATGTAAGGAGATCCTAGGTAACTTCTATTCATGCGTTATAGAGAGTGTTCTTACATATGCAATTGTGGGCATACATATGTGTGACCGGCGGCCGGGTTCCCGGCTGTCATGATCCCGACAGCGAGATCCCGGCCACCAGTATGCCGGCAGTGGGGCGATTCCAACTTGTGGGTGTCCATGACACCAATAGAGTGGGAACAGAACATGTGGCGAGCGCAGCAAATCATTCTGTTATGCACACCAGTGCCTGCAGGAATGTACTGGTGTCTGAACTGTTATGCACACCAGTGCCTGCAGGAATGTACTGGTGTTTGAACTGTTATGCACACCAGTGCCTGCAGGAATGTACTGGTGTCTGAACGGATAGGGATGCAAAACAAATTAACTCACAGACAGACTTGGGAATATGACATTACGTACACAGAAGGTGATAGGGTAACAAAATAAACACAAAGTGAACAGAGAAGCCCAGAGGCTAAGAAACTGGGTGTCTCCCTAGTATTAGTAATGCTCAGATGGAAAAAGCAAGATGTTGTGTTTTAATACGTAGAGAACCCGAAATGCTGTTGCTAAGGGCAACAGCAAAACCCTAAAGGGTTACCAACGGGTGTGGCAGTAAACTCCTTGGTCAGAGATGGAATGATAGACACAAGGAGAGTCTCCACAATCCTAATCCTCACTTGCAGTGCACAGGTTCAGCTTACTGCCACTAAACTGACACCTGAACACCTTGCACAGTGAGGCAGGATTTAGGCAGGCAAGTCTTAGAATACAGCCGCAAACTTGCTAAGTTCACAGAGTAGTAAAAGAACCCCAGCAAGTTAAACGACTGACTCCAGTCTTACTGCTAGGTCTGGATTGGCAGAGTGTAGTACCAAATCCCCAGGCCTATTTGCAGTAAGCAACAACAAATACAAAGCTACACAGTACTAGCTAACTTTCAGAAACTGACTAACCAACAAAGATTCAGCAGCATCTGCTTAACCTGAGAAGAGGCCTTATATAGCAGGTGCTGTCCACGCCCCACTCAGACCTCACAGACTGTGAGCACAAAAACCAGCACCGGATCTCCTGCCGTGCACAGAGCCTGTAACCACTGCACAGCAAAAGACCCGAACCGGAGTATCAGCTGCGCTCAGGCCAATCCACTAGCACTTGTCTCCCGGTTGCCATGACGACGTGGCAGCACAGGGCAGGAGACCCTAACACATTCGTGCATGCACAATTGCAAATAGTCACTCAACGACATGAACATCGGCAATGTGTGCAGTTTGCGTGTGCCACTGCATCCGGCCCACAATGATAGCCACAATGTGTCTTGGTCATGTCCCCAAATGTTTGTTCATGCTACCCCAATTTACCGGTGTCCCAAAATTTCTCATGGTAGGACTATAATAACCCTACATATGGGCTTTACTTTTGTACCAGCTGTGCCTGCATGTTGCCCTAGCACCGTAGAACTGAAGCTCGTTCCCAAGCAGTATAAACCTTTCATAAAAACAACTGACACCTGTACTAGATATTCCCCACGGTGTGGAATGAGGAGCACGAGTTTGCAGAGATGGCTCCAGAGGGCGCAAAACTAGGGTGGACTGAGGAGAACATCGGGTGCGCTACGCATGCAGACTACAGAAAAGGGCTGATGATGTGTAAGGGAAAGGTATGAATTACAAAATTATTATATATGTGAGATATACTGTATATAGTGCATTTTTTCAAAGGAAAAGGTTGCTGGTACTCGGACAAAAAGGTTCCAGTTCTCGCCAAAACATACAAGTTGATACAAGATTTGTAGCTCTGGGTAAGCGTCTAGATCAGGGGTGGCCAACCAGTCGGAGGCAAAGAGCCAGAAAAGATCCATAGGCAAGTGCAAGAGCCATTATCATGCATGCACCGAAGGCGTGTGCGTAAAAATGGGGGTGTGGCCTAGTTGTCACAAAGCCACGCCCCATTTTTGTGCACACACTTTTCGGTATGACGTTTGTAGGAGTGTGACCTTGTGTCATAACCCTGTTTAGTCATGTTGTACAGTGCCACATACATATAAAAATGCCATAAAATGGGGCCACCACAGTGCCAGATACATATACGCCCCCAGTGCCAGATACATATACGCCCCCAGTGCCAGATACACATGCCCCCACAGTGCCAGATATGCCCCCACAGTGCCAGATATGCCCCCGATGCAGATACACATGTCCCCACAGTGCCTCCCCCAGTGTTAGATATGTCCGTATAGTGCCAGATATCCCCCAGTGCCAGATATGCCCTCAGTGCAGATACACATGCCCACACAGTGCCAGATATTCCCACACAGTGCCAGATAATCCCACACAGTGCAGATATGGCCACACAGTGCCAGATATGCCCACACAGTGCCAGATATTCCCACACAGTGCAAATATGCCCACACAGTGCCAGATATGCCCACGCAGTGCCAGATATTCCCACACAGTGCCAGATATTCCCACACAGTGCAGATATGCCCACACAGTGCCAGATATGCCCACACAGTGCCAGATATTCCCACACAGTGCAGATATGCCCACACAGTGCCAGATATGCCCACACAGTGCCAGATATGCCCACACAGTGTCAGATATGCCCACACAGTGCCAGATATCCCCCAGTGCCAGATATGCCCCCAGTGCAGATACACATGCCCATACAGTGCCAGATATGCCCCCACAGTGCCAGATATGCCCCCAGTGCAGATACACATGCCCCCACAGTGCCTCATATGCCCCCAGTGCAGATACATATGCCCCCACAGTGCAGATACACATGCCCCCACAGTGCAGATACATATGCCCCCAGTGCAGATACATATGCCCCCACAGTGCAGATACATATGCCCCCACAGTGCCTCATATGCCCCCAGTGCAGATACATATGCCCCCACAGTGCAGATACATATGCCCCCACAGTGCAGATACATATGCCCCCAGTGCAGATACATATGCCCCCACAGTGCAGATACATATGCCCCCACAGTGCAGATACATATGCCCCCACAGTGCAGATACATATGCCCCCACAGTGCAGATACATATGCCCCCACAGGCCACAGTGCAGATACATATGCCCCCACAGTGCAGATACACATGCTCCCATAGTGTCTCATATGCCCCTACAGTGCAGATACATATGCCCCCACAGTGCAGATACACATGCCCCCACAGTGCCTCATATGCCCCTACAGTGCAGATACATATGCCCCCACAGTGTAGATACACATGCCCCCACAGTGCCTCACTCCCCCCCCCCCAAAAAAAAGTGCTGCTTACCGCGCTGCTGTGAGGGGAAGGAGAGCGCTGTGTGCGTCTCCCCTACCCCTCCGTATCCGGCGGCGGTGTGTATCTTCAATTTGGCACCGGCCCGTGAGCCAATCAGAGCTCGCGGACCGGCAGCCAATCAGGAGCCTTAGCTGCCGGTCCGCGAGCTCTGATTGGCTTACGGGCCGCAGCAGAATTGAAGATACACACCATCGCTAGGGACCAGCTGGAGGCCTGCTGCTGTGAGTCTGGTGTGTCGGGCAGCGGTGGCCAGGAGTGGATCGAGCCGCATGCGGAGGATGAAAGAGCCGCGGGATGGCCACCGCTGGTCTAGATGATTGTTCTATTGATTCTGAAATTATTTCACGGGTTTCTTCTTCCTGTTTCTAGAACTAGTTATAGGAATTTAAAAATGAAACCAAGACAAAAAAAAAATGTTGGTACTGCTTCATGAGGCATATATTGGTATACAGAAGTATATGGCTTGGGTACTGCCTCCCGATGGTCAGAATCCAAATTATCAGAATGCTGGCAGCAGTATCCCAATGGTGAAAATGCTGGCAATGTTTGGTAAGTGTTCTAAGGCTAATCCTATTCCTAACCCAGTGGTGCGAGTAGAAATATTTTCTTAGGGGTACTGAGTGCCAAAAAATGGGCGTAGTCGTGTGTTGTGAGGGGGCGTGGCCACATGTCACTAGTGGGAGTGGCTACATGACACTAGCGGACAATACAGACCCTTTTCTTTGGACTTTGGGGGCAAGGCTAGAAATATATAGTAATGCCTCCAGTATAATAAATACATATAGTAATGCAATTTGATAACAATATATAGTTACGCCTCCAGGATGCTTTGTGGTGCATTATAATTGTGGTAATGACGGTCAAGTGTGCAAAGTGTGTGGCAGGTGGTACTGCGTACCCGCTGCCAAATTCTTAAGGGTACTCCGTACCCACATACTTGCACCACTGCCCTAACCTTAGCCCACCCCTGTCGCAGCCCAAACACCCCCGCCACCACTACCAGCCTAACCCTAACCATCTTCTTCAGCAGCCTAACCCTAATACTTACCATTTGAAGCTGTTTGGCATTCTGACCTGTTGGGATCCTGCCGCCTGAATTGTGAGTTGGGCTTGTGACCGTGGGATGCTGATCACATCCCTATTTATACATTGATAGGTAAACCGTTTTTAGGCGTACTATAACTTTGGGGAATAAGTGACTGTTATAGTGGGGGTATGGTAACCGCTTCCCGTTATAGCCCATAGTAAATAAATATATTTATGTAAATAACTGTGCCGCTATATTGTGATTTTATTATAGTTATTTACTCAAAATACTTCCTCAAGTTCAGGTCCCACAATCCAAGGCGGAGGCGGGTACATATGCCATAAATCAAATATATAAACATATCAGAATTGAATTATACTGGTGCTAATCTGCAATTAAAGTCATTGTCTGATTTATTTAATGGTCGTGCTATTTGTAACTCCTTGTAATACCCACCATAATGAAAAAGGAGTTTTGCAGTTTGTACTATTGTCTAAAAACAACATCATACAAATTGTTGCTAATCCCCATGGACACAGGAAAATAAAAAAACATTTATGACACCTGTATTCACAGCCTGCGGCACCAATAATAAAAATGTACAAATTATAGGAACTTGGCATTTTTTTTTTATATATATATTCTTTTTCTTATAGCTACAAGTTTGTGGTAGAAGGGTTAAAAATGTGCAGCAAGTCTGCACCTGTTGCTGTCCCTCTGGCACTGAAAGGGTTGTTGTATCCTCTTTGTAATAAAGATGTTTTATGAGGCAATAAGGCCACTGAGGGGTGTATGGTTATCTCAGTGTAATAGGGCCCTGGGGGCAAGGCTCACATTTGGCTGTGCTTCATAACACCCAGCGCGTCTGTTTTACTCCTGATAACGGTGCTTGGTAATATGGCTCATTGCCTAATGACTCTCCCATCATGCGGAACGCTTATTCCTGGCCCTTCAGCGCAGTTTTGCTCGGCCGCAACAGCTATCTCTTGCTGGCGGGCCTGGCAGCTGCTGCAGCTTTCGCTTGAACCCTCTGTTGCCAGATAGCTGGATGAAACTATAACCCATGAAGTGCTGAGTCCCAAAGGAACATGTATCTCATAATTTTTGTTCCAGCTCATCTGAAAGCAGAAAGGAATGACATCACTAGCATAGCCACAATGTATGAATGTCGCAATACACTCTTTTCTTGCGTCGTCCTCCTGAGTGGTGTGCTTGTTAAAGGAAAACATGTATTCTTTACTTTGGCATGTTTTACTTAGCATCGCCACATTACACACCGCATTTCAGAATATATTGGTGTAGCCACGCTGCGCTTTGCTGCTGTGCCACCTATTTGCAGTAAAGCTGGCGTGGCTAGTGTGGCTGCGACTCTGACGCACATGACCATATAGATACATGGAGGCGGCTGCGGCTAGTCGCAGGCCAGTGTATTGAGTCGCACCCGGGGCTCGGCATGCCACATATGACCAGGGCCATCTTAACAGCAGTGTAGGCCCCTGGGCCCTACCCATCCTCCAGCAGTAGGGGTGGGGGGTGCAGTCAGCGGCAGCTTTGATGTCCAGCGGGCGGCTATCTTCTGCTCAGCATGTAGGACCTGGAGCAGTAATTTCTGCTAATTACTCCTTTACTGCACAGATGGTGGAAGGGAGAGCACTAAACTGTAGAAGGAGACATTGGGCTGAGTGAAGGGGCCCTGGTTCATGACTTCCAGACTGGTAGGGGGTATTTTATATGCAGGGGAGTGGTGGATAGAGGAGTGGGCTTAATAGTCATCATTTTCCAGTGGGAGGGCAGCTTGACTGCAGGTATCTCCAGTTTCTGGAAATAGATTTCTTAGCTTTCAATGGGATAAAAAAGTAGAGAGATCTTTCAGGAGGTACTGGGGACTTGGGGATCAGAGCTCAGAAGCCAGAGCAATCTACCAATGAAAATATAATACTACATTCCAGACGTCTGGAGCAGGAGCAGGGACCAGCAGCTGGAAGGCTGATATCTCAGGTTCTGAACATAGTAGAGACAAGCTGCCATTGTCCACCGAAAGGGGAGAGTCCCAGTTTTTGGAATGTACCATCAGAAAAACTATAAGTCAGACAGAACCTGAGATATCTGCCTGGGAAGAGCAATTAACAGGCTCGGATGGGGTCCACCGCTTTGAAATTGGAAATCTCTGGTTACCCAGGGCCGATTTTCAAAAATCTGGTAGCCCTGGAAAAAGGGGACATCCAGCTATCAGCGTAGGGCACTTATACTCCTGGGGCCATTGAGCAAGTGCCCATTGAGCCCATACAAAAAAGGACATCTGTAATAATCACAGACTTCTTGATTACTATTTCTGAGTATGTGGTCCATATGTTAAATTTATCATTATGGGGGGGAGGGGGGGATGTATGAAACCTTGGAGAGAGCTACAGTGAAGAAAAATAAAGTAGCAACCAATAAGCTTCTAAATGTTATGTTTCAAACAGCCTGTAACATCACAGTTAGGAACTGATTGGTTGGTACTTTATCTCTCTCCAAAGTTTCATTCATATTACCCTGGGCGGGATGTATTAACGTCAAAAATGCATTTTGGACGCATTTCCATATGCACCAAGCTCCGCAATTCAATACTTTCTGGAGCTTGGACCCAGTGGGCAATGCCAGCCTTAAATGGTGTTGCCTAGTAGAAGCCTATGAGCCTTTATCTGAATTCCTAAGTGATAGGTATCCAAATGGATCTCTCCCAGCGTTCCCCGCGTGGAATGCATCACCGACGCATGTGCAGAAGGACTCCCAGGTCCTTCTGCACATGCGGTATTTTAATTGCATTTCTAGGTAGATAATGGCATTATTAACATCAATATGTGTGCGATAAGTGGTGGGGTGTATCGCATCAATGGTGCAGTGTACATACCACCCCCTGGATGTTATCTGCGGTTTTCACAATTGAGTAGAATTACTAAAGGTAGTTTTTTGTACAGTTTGCAAACCGCCATACATCAGAAACAGTTTTCCAGTCCCAAACTGCTGGTTAGAGCAGCAGATAGGAGGGAGGAGAAGGACTGAGTGGGGGCGGGAACAGGACAGAGCAGGGGCGGGAACAGGACAGAGCGGGGGTGGGAACAGGACAGTACTGGTCCATTTACTAGTTCTTAATAGAATTAGAAGTAGCGCGCCTTATTAAACATATTAATAATGTTCCTGTTATAATCATATAACCACTAGTAGGTTCTTCTTGCTAAATCTAGTAAACTAGTTGTGCGCCTTTTATATTATCAATTAGTTGTGTTTTCTTTATAAAATAAATATATATATATATATATATATATATATCTATCTCTATCCCTCATAAAAAGGCGCCACCATAATTAGTACTTAGTTAACACTAATGCACAATAACCAGTGACCATAAGAGCAGCTCCTTACACCACTGTTATTTCTATCTCCACCAGAGTCCACTGGTATGTGTGGGACCTCTAATCAAATGGGCCATTTACAATGTTGCATTATATCTTTGGGCACAGGTCACAGGGCAGGAATGATAACCACTGAAAGTAAAGTCCTTGGCCAGCAATGGTGTAATTAATTGAGTACTTAGACTTTCTGAGTGAATCTCTCCTAACCTGCAAGAGACTAATAGCATTAGCAGAAATAAATGTCAGTTAACTATCCCATCGTCATGGAACTGTCATTACACAGTAGAGACTGGTAACCTTTTATGCTAAAAGGCTGATTATTGGGGTGCCTGCTGCAGGTCACACAGGTGGGACCCACACTGGAAATGCAATTTGCTTTGCTCCATCCATCAAGTAGACACATCACGAAAAACCGTACGGAAGACACTTCTCGCCCACAGCATTCTGTGATGCCAGTCAGTAAAATTCTTGAAATAAACCTTTTAAACCATTCTAGACCTTATCTTTGTCTCTACCATTTAGCACTGACCACTCCTTAAACACCCTAAAAGATAAAACTCTGCTGGGACAGTTCTGAGACTGCATCATAGATCACCCACTGTAACCTATCACTTTGACTCAGAAGGTGTAACTGTGGGAGGCAATGGAGTCAGCTGCCACCGAGCTCCTGCTCTGAGGGGGGTACCTTCCGTGTGTTCAGCGTCACCATTCAATTAAGTTAATTGACACTTGCAATATAATTGTCAGAGAAATAACACCAGTCAACAATTTTTTTTTTTTTAAGTTTGAGTCTTTATTTTAATGACTTTTTTCTGATTCCCTGTATCGAAAAATAACCAAAACCCTCGTTTATTTTTTTAAAAACTTTGCTTTTGTCCCTTTTACAATGATCAATAAATATTAAAGTTTTTGAATGACCATATAAGGAGAAACGCGTTTCAGTAAGTAAGGGATGGGACGAGCGGGGGGAAAGCAAGTAGTGTTCTGACCCTCATTACACGTAAGCAGTGTGTAACTATTAAGATAGCTAAACCATGTCCATCTCTTAATGCAGAGACGATGAGATTTATGGAACTGTAAATCTTTTATTAATACAGACTGAAATGATTGTCCATATAATATAGCTGTAGTTCTGCAGAGTAGATCAAAGGGGATCCGGTCTGAAGATCGACAGTGTCTAGGTCGACAATGTTTAGGTCGACCACTATAGGTCAACAGTCACTAGGTCGACATGTTCTAGGTCGACAGGTGAAAAGGTCGACATGAGGTGTTTTTTTAAAATCTCTTTTTTTCATACTTAACGATCCACGTGGACTACGATTGGAACGGTAATCTGTGCAGAGTGAAGCCGTAGCGGAGCGAGGCACCTTGCCCGAAGCATGGCGAGTGAAACGAGCCATGCGAGGAGACACGGTGCACTAATTCGGCTTCCCAGTCACTGTACGAAGAAATCAACACAAAAAAACAACAACCTCATGTCGATCTTGTGACCTGTCGACCTAGAACATGTCGACCTTATGACCCTGATGACCTTCTGACCCTGTCGACCTAGTGACTGTCAACCTAAACATTGTCGACCTAGACACTGTCGATCTAATGATCCACGCCCGATCAAAGTACATGTAACAAATAAGACTTCGACAAATTTAAAGATAACATAGGTGCCTATTCGGAGGAGCAAGGTGAACATTTTAATCAAGATGTGATGGACTTTGAACGTCGTTATCAGGGGTAATACAATGAGAGTATGATGGGGGGATTATATTTGGGGGCTAATACGAAAAAGTCCATACAATCACAGAAGGAATATGAAAAATATTAATTTCTAAACTTTTTTAATATATCCTGTTAAAGTAGTTGTTGTTTTTAAAAATAACTGTAAATATTATTTTATTTTACATACAATAAAGTTGTGTAAAACAGTTTTTTCTTTAATTACTAATGTGGAAGAAATAAAAATTAGATACGCAGAACCCAGACACAAAATTGGTATTGACTCGATGTAATCAACATTGTGAGTGACTGAGAAGATCTATGTGGTGTGTGCCTGCATACTACATAGATCTGCCTAGTTGCAATGGTTTTGAATTGACGATTGTAAGTACAGTAGCTTCACATAGTTAGAATCTGCAGGCTTGCTCTAAACAGTAAGGTGTAACAGGTCATGGGCGGGATGTACTAAACAAAAAAAATGTGGTATACTCCCATTTACCGCATTTTCGGAATGTACTAAGCCCCAGCCGCCGGGTCAGCATCGCGGAGGGGTTCGCCAGCTTTAGCGCTGTGTGAGAGATTTGATCGGATCCTTCAAAGCATGCCCCGCAACCACCCCCATCACTTTGCGCATGCGCAGACTGACTCCCGGAATACCTTCCTCCGCCCCATCGATTCTAATCCTGGGTATGACTGCTAAGAAATGTGCAATTTAAAATAAATGATAATGAAATGCATATATTATATATATATATATATATATATATTTTTTTTTTTTCTTTTTCTTTTTTTTTTTTTCAAAACACTCCATAAAAACACACACACACACACACACACGTGTACGTTGGGTACGGGATCCCAGTGGTCAAAATACTGATGCTAGAATCCCGACCGTCAGAATGCCAGCAGGGGGCGAGTGGAATGAAGCCCCTTGCGGGCCCGGTGGCACGCTTTGCTCGCCACAGGTTCTATGCTGTGGTGGCGGTGCTGACATTCTGACGGTCGGCATTTTTACCGTCGGGATTCCAACTACATCCCATGTATATACATGCATACATATATTATATCTACACATATCTATATATAGAGGTTGGGGGGGCACCAATATCTATGTTGCCTCCAGGCAACTGGAACGATCTTACGCCACTGCTGTGACTGAATGCATTCTCTGCAGTAGATTAATAGCACTTGCCAACACTAGTCTGAGGGGGGAGATGTTTTTAACGGATGGACAGAACATTTCTTCATATCAACCAGATTCAAACTATCATTTTATAGAATGTACTAGATAAATGACAGCTAGAAGCAGCGCCATAACAGGGCTTTACGGTGCCCTATTCCGGCCATGTCCCCTTGAGCGTATGATGTCATGATGAGGGGGCGGGGCTGCCAGCTTCTGGGAAAAACACTACCTAGGCCTCCTGCTAGCCAGATGCATGGACGGTGGGGAAGCAAGGGTGCCACCCCGCAGAACCCTGCACTATGTGTGACGGCACTAGTGGCGTGCGGGGGTGTGCAGGCAGATTCTTTCCTGTCATACCAACCTTTGCGTCAGAGTTTTTACTGTACAAAGTATATGAAAAAAAACAAAGAATATGTTAGAAATATCTTCTTTGTGTTATTCTGAAAAAGAACCTATAGAAATATAGAGAAAGTGGGCGCTAATTTTTAATGTTTAAATTCTGTTGATTCTATTGGAGGACAATAATCACCATCTGCTGGCTGCCTTCACAGGGTGGATCTGGATATTCACCGACCAATAATGCACAAAAAGAAAAGAATGATGGCGCACAGCTAAGTATACAGGTGGAGTGGTGAATTACTCTCGCTAAAAAAACACTTGACGGCTGCTTGTTTGATTTAAAATAAACTGTTTTATAACATTAAGATTAGTAATTATATTTCACTTAAAAAAATTGTAAACATGCATAAACATAAGCAACAAGTGGAGGTTCATAGAGCTCAATATCTCCCTACAAAAGAGTCAGTTAAGGGGGGTACTCACGGAGCGATCGCTGCTTAAAATCTAAGCAATCTGACTAGATTGCTTAGATTTTAAGCCGAATCGCTCCGTGTGTACCCCCTACAGCGATAGCGATGCGCAGCCCCGTGCATCGCTATCACTGGTGCTAGATTGGCCATCGCTGGTGCTAGATGTTTTGTTCATACGTTTGTTAATCCAGTCATCAGGACACAGAGACATGTGAGTTCACTGCTGTGCTGTTTATTCCCTCACCAACTCCAGGCACACTGCACACTGGACCACCCACTTCCCAGCATCCCCCTGGTCCCAGGGACCATCACTGAAGATTCAGGCTTACACAGATTAGTAAGGGAGTGTCTACAAATATAAGCATTCTAATACACTAACATCACATCCTCTTTTCTTTAAAGATAAGCCCTGTACGCTTCAATGCAACAATTAACAACGTCATATTAAGAACATCATCTAACACATTTCAATGAGTCTCTCAGGTCAGCGTATTTCCCTTTTGGGTCTTTCATACACAGTCTGTGTTTCATCGACCATGTTGGACCTTTCTAGAATCGTGGTTTGTTCACCATTATCAGGACCATCATACATGTCAGATGAAGGGTATTCTTCAGTCATGTTGTCTTCATTATGGTTAGGTTGAGATCTTAAATCCACCCGATTTCTTCTTACTTCCGTTCCACGCTCTGTACGTATAGTATAAGATCTTGGTGCTACTTGTGCTTGCACAATACCTTTCTGCACCCAAATACCTTTCTCGTGATCTCTGAGACGGACTTGGTCACCCGATTTTAGATCAGATAAGCTTTTTGCTCGCCTGTCATGGAACAGTTTCTGTTTCGCCTGTTGACGTTCCTTACTCAGTCTGACCAACGCTGAGTTATGTGTATTAAGCAGTTCATCATGTATCTAGAGATTTGCTCTAATCCTCCTTCCCATCAGCATTTGTGCAGGAGAAAGTCCATTCTGTAAAGGTGTACTGCGGTAGATTAAAAGACTTTTGTAGAAATCTTCTTTACCTTCTTGAGCTTTTTTCATGAGACTCTTTACAGTTTTTACTGAACTTTCCACCAACCCATTTGAGCGTGGATAGTGGGGACTTGACGTAGTATGGACAAATTCCCACTCATCAGCAAATTGTCTAAATTCAGCACTGGAAAACTGAGGACCATTGTCAGTGAACACTTCCATAGGAACACCATGCCTTGCAAAGATTTTTCTGGTACGGTCTCTCTGGCACTGCGTGAGGACTCAGTGGCTCGACTTGTTGTTTCGGTCTATACGTAAGACATAATTCACATGTAGCTGTAGTCTGTGCTATGTCTTGGTTCATTCTTGGCCAATACATAACTTCACGCGCTCTCCGCTTACATTTTTCTTCTCCTAAGTGGCCTTCATGTATCTTGCACAGCATAGTTTTTCTTAGTCGTACAGGTATGACAAACCTATTGTCTTTGTAAATAATACCATCGACAAGTGTAAGGTCACTGCGGTACATCCAATAATCATGGATAGACAGCGGGCACGCATGTTTTTCTGCTGGCCAACCTTTCAGAATGATATCTTTCAACACTTTCATTGTGTCATCTGTCTCAGTTTCTTTCCTAATCTGTTCTTGTTTTGCAAGAGACACTGGTAGAGAAGCTACGATCAAATTAACATAGGCTTCTATCTCTTCATCCATCAGACTTTTGGAACCTTCACTTTTGTCCACAGCACGAGAAAGTGTATCAGCAATGTACATGTATTTGCCGGGACAGTACAGCAAGTGTACATCATATTTCTGTAGTTGATAATGTCAAATATTACCTTAAAACATAAAGCTATACACTATTACCGTGGAGCCGCTATGGCCGCTAGACTTATTACACACGCTACGGACTAAGTACGCTATTTGCATACTGAGTACCGTATGGATACGCACTTAGCGTATCAGACGCTGTGCCGTGGGTACAACGTACACGCGGAGCGGACGCACACAGAGTGATATACAGTAAACCTTTAGTAATGATACAGTGTAAGGATGTGCTTATACTTTAAACCTTAGCAGTCTAGTACTGCAACGATGTAATACCTTAAACACTTTAACAATGCTTATAAACCTTATAGCGATTGAGACGCTAAGAAAGCCCTTTTCAGGAAAGTGAAAACACAACACCGGTTTGTGGTAAACCACTGGGCTCTAACACCGCAGCAGATTATTCAGAGAAAAGGGGTAAACAGATACAAGTTATACACTACAGGCTAACAAGGAAATCTAAACAGAATAATAGAGAATAATGGCTACAGAGAATATACATACGTGGGGAATCGTTCGCAAGCGCGTCCTGGACCGGTCCTCAGCTATCAGGGAGAAAGCCTTCAAAGTCTGTGTCCTGGCCAGGCAACAGTGGTCTTTTTATACACAACATGCATACACAATACAATGGTCACTGTAATCTCATTGTTCATTGGACACAGGGATGTGTCTCTACATTACAGCAAAGGTCATAGGTGGATTTGAACAGGTAGGCGATGTCCTTTCCCAACTGCTCTGGTGGGAGGTGCCAGATATACATTGCCCCACAGTGCCAGATATACATTGCCCCACAGTGCCAGATATACATTGCCCCACAGTGCCAGATGTACATTGCCCCCACAGTGCCACATATACATTGCCCCCACAGTGCCAGATACACAAATGCCCCCACAGTGCCAGATACACAAATGCCCCCACAGTGCCAGATACACATTGCCCCACAGTGCCAGATATACAAATGCCCCCACAGTGCCAGATATACAAATGCCCCCACAGTGCCAGATATACAAATGCCCCCACAGTGCCAGATATACAAATGCCCCCACAGTGCCAGATATACAGTGCCCCCTGCTCACCGCTGCCTGTTTGTGTTGTGTGAGGGGAGGAGAGCGCAGCGCAGTGCACCTCCTGCCCCTCAATGCTCGTGAAGTCCGGTCTCTGCAGCTCCGGCGGCGGGTATCTCAAATGAGGCGCCGGTTCGTTAGCCAATCAGAGCTCGGTCCACGAGCTGTGATTGGCTAGAAAACCGATGCCTTATTGAGATTCACCCCGCCACCGGAGACCGGACATCCCAGAGAATTGAGGGGCAGGAGAGGCGCTACGCTGCGCTCCCCTCCCCTCACATAACAGCCAGAGGAATGCAAGTAGGGTGGACGGCCCGGCAGTACGGCGTACCAGCTGGGAATTTCTTACCGGTACGCCATACTGCCCCGTACCACCATACTTGCAGCACTGGTTGTATATACTTCACCCTTTGATTCAAGGCACCAGCGTACCTCCTTTTATAGGTAGTGCACTTTGCTTTATCCTGCACTCTCCACGTGTTGTTATTAAAGTCCTATTTGTGCTGTATAGCGGTTCCCAAGTGCCAGGGACGCTGCTGGCTGGCTGGCTTATATGGCTGTGTGGGCGCTCTGCAGCAGTGTGGAGACCAGGGAACGCTGGCTACAGATCATGCCGCGACTTCCAGGTTCGGTGCTTCCAGATTTGCATTCTACCTGCGGTCCACTCATTCCTGACGCCACTGACGCGTTTCTCCGCCTTATAGGACGGCAGTTTCATCATCTTTTGTAGGGAGATATTGAGCTCTATGAATCTCCACTTGTTGCTTTTGCTTATGAAAGTTTACAAATTTTTTTAAGTGAAATATAATTAATAATTTTAATGTAATAAAAACACAGTTTGTTTTAAATCAAACCTGCAGCCGTCAAGTGTTTTTTTTTTTTTTTAGTGAGAGTAATTCACCACTCCACCTTTGTATTATTCTAATCATTTTTATTGTCAAAACTCTGGAGTAAAAGTCTATGGCAGATGAGCCAGTGCCTCTCCTACCTACCTTTTCCAGGAGTTTATACTGCTGCACCAGTGTATAATGCCCACATGAGCCCTTTGGCTCATATATTGTGTGTAAATCTGTCTCTGGTACTAGCCAGTGCCTCCTGAGCCATTTACTTCACCACACGTCCCTGGGCGCCACTGCTTCCTCACCCCTAGTTACAGACCTGGATAGTAGATATTTGGTTGCTATGGGCAACTTACTCCCTGTCCTCTTTAGAAGATTTGCTATATCCCATTCCTTAGTCAATTATCTATATCAGTCCCCTGGTGGTGCATATTAAGGAAATCCTGGTGACCTCAGCATAGGCTTTTCTACTGTAGGTATGGGAGAGAAACGCCCTAAAATGGTTTTCATTATTATACACTCAAGACAGACTGCTGGGCCAGCCTATAACCATGTAATTAGGGCCAATCTACTATCACTGCATTGATTTAGGTGCAAAATATTCATTACAATTTAGCAGCCAGATCCTTTCTTCATCCAGAACCTTCCCAAATGGCAGAGTCTCCCAATACAGAGGTATTAGCTATTGTATCTGCAGAGGCCACACTGGAAGCTTCCAGAAATACCACAGAAAATAACCACAGAAATAAGCCCGTTTAAAAAGGATACGTATGATATCCCAGCGGATGGGATGCCAGTGGTCATATGACCAACACCAGCATCCCAAAGTAATGAACTGACATGGGTCAGATAAGTATGTATTCTGACAACCTCCTTAAACATATCCACAGCTACTGTAGGTGTGATCCAAGACATCACTACCACCATGGTTCACACTAATTTAGTAGACACTCCAGACAAGAAGATACTGAGCCTATATGTTCAAATCTTCTGTCTTCTTATTTTACCAACATGGAAAGGGTAGGAAGAAAAAACAAAAAACGTATAGGATGATAATATAACCGGGAGATTGTGTATGTGCATGTGCCGCTGGCTACGCACTGTGACACCCCCACCCCTAAACTCCAATTACACTTACCTGCAGCCAGGACCGGTGACCTGTGAGGGCAGCCAGTCATCGGGTCCTGTGCCCCACTGTGAAGAACCCCAGTGACCCTTGCAAGGATGTATCAATTATCACATGCAGGGACAGAGCTTGCAAGAAAACTCTGCCCCTTTGAATCCACTTCACACACTTATCTGTGTATTTTTCACAAAACGTACAGTGAGAAGGTGTCCGCATGTGCGCCACTGCCAGTTAGCCCCTCTGCTTACACTTAGAGCACATAAATGAAGCGCGGTTGAATGGGTATACACTGTATGCTTCTGTGCCGTAACTAGACATTTTAGCGCTGTGTGCAAGATACGGCATCGGCACTGCCCCCACTTATTTAAAATAGGGCCAATACGTGCCAAAAATATAGGGGTGTGGCTTCATGGGACAGGGGTGTGACCACAGAATAATACCAATTCATATTACAGTGCACAGTAGTCTCCATTATTCAAATTACACAGCACAGTACCACTACACCAGGTAGAGCCCCTTTTACACATTACATCAGGCAGAGTCCCTTTTTACACATTACATCAGGCAGAGTCCCCTTTTACACATTACGGCAGGCAGAGTCCCCTTTTACACATTACATCAGGCAGTGTCCCCTTTTACACATTACGGCAGGCAGAGTCCCCTTTTATACATTACGACAGGCAGAGTCCCCTTTTACACATTACGGCAGGCAGAGTCCCCTTTTTACACATTACGGCAGGTAGAGTCCCCCTCTTTACATGTTACGGCAGGTAGAGTCCCCTTTTAAACATTACGTCAGATAGAGTCCCCTTTTCCACATTACGGCAGGCAGAGCTCCCTTCTACACATTATGGCAGGCAGAGTCCCCTTTTTACACATTACGGCAGGTAGTCACCCTTTTTACACATTACGGCAGGTAAAGTCACCCTTTTTATACATTACGGCAGGTAGATTTCTCCTTTTTACACATTACGGCAGGCAGAGGCCCCTTTTTACACGTTACGGCAGGCAGAGTCCTCTTTTTACACGTTACGGCAGGTAGAGTCCCCTTCTTACACATTATGGCAGGTAGAGTACACTTTTTACTAGAGATGAGCGGATTCGGTTTTACTCGGTTTTACTCGGTTCTCAAAACCGAATCTTATTGGCTATCCAAAACACGTGACATCCGTGAGCCAATTAGATGCCGTTTTGAGAACCGAGTAAAACCGAGTAAAACCGAACCCGCTCATCTCTACTTTTTACACATTACGGCAGACCAGAGTTGTCACCAGTGGGAGGAAGCCGAGTAGAGATGGCACTACCTGTGACGGGAGGAAAGTTAGGGACTCATGCGTCCAGTGCGGGGGAGCGCAGGGTCTCTGGATAGGCGGCAGAGGTGCTTCCGGTCCCTCTGACAGCAGCAGCGGAGGGAAGTTTCTCTTCCCTGCCGCTGCTAACACACTTTATCTGACTGGTCGCATCCTGTGCAACCAGGTCAGATAAAACACTTGCTGGCATGGTCGCATCTGATGCGATCACGCCAGGCAAGTGCATACCCTCAAACATTTACACATAAAAATCGGTATAAAATGGGAAAGGGGGCATGGCCACGGGTAAAGGGGGCGTGGTCACACCCTCTTTCCTATACTGTCAATGGATATTTGAAGAGTCAAAAATCAGTACAGACCATTAATCAAAGGTACTGTACCTGCCAAAAAGGTACAGCTGGAGGGTATGCAAGTGGTTAACTGCAGCCCTCCCAACAGCATCAGGAATCATAGTCCACGCATACAACATACACATATAAATAAATGTTTACAGCTCTGTTAGTAGAAAAATTGTAAAAATAAGAAGAAAAAATATATGGAAAAAGAAAAAAAATGCTAAGTAAAAATAATATATATTTTTTTTAAAGGTGATCCTCTCCCAGAGATGTTAATTACCGGGCCCCACTATCACTATTCCAAAAATGGAGCGTTCAAAAAAGGGCAGTAATGCAGGTAGAAACTCTCCCTTCCTCAACCTGTGATAACTGCTGGGGATAACAAACTCCGGACCAGCCGCATACAGGTAATTGTAGGGTCGGATCTTTTGATGTATACAACCCATATTAGCAGCGGCATCTAGTAGGGTAAATCGCATGGCTCCCTGTAGATCAGACTTACGTCTTCTGCAGATGCTGTATAAGATAGGAGGTGACCGCTGAAACTAGTAGCAGTGTCACAGTATCATGGGTGTAAAGTGTGTGGTGCACACTGGGCCTCCGGGTCCAGGGCGGCCCACATTGCACACCCTGCACCTATTTATAGAATATTTACCCCTCTGGAGTCCTGCATCGGCACAAGCAGCACTGCACAAATCACCAGGAAAAATGGCACTGCGGCAATTTTCTCAGGATTTTGTGCATACGCAATAGGAAAACCGCTGGGAAAATGGCAGCTGCATCAATTATCTGGAGACCTGCATATGCACTCTGGATACAGCGCTAGGGTCCCCTAGTGACCCCAGTGCTCAGAGTCCCACTATGCTGCCGACTTAAAGGAGGAAGCCCAAACGGAGACTGCGCAAGGGTCCCCCCTTCTCTTAAGACGCCCCTGATTCAGATGATACTTATATATGCCCGATAAAGTGGAGAAAGATAAAGTACCAACCAACCAACCAACCAACCAGCTCCTAACTTTAATTTTTCAAATACAGCCTGTAACATGGCAGTTAGGAGCTGATTGGCCGTTTTCTACTTTATCACTCTCCTAGGCTGCGCTGGATTAAGGCTGGTGGGGGGCCCCACTACTAAATGTGCTGTGAAAGGCCCCCTCACACCTGTGTCGTGGGTGTAGCTGGCTGAGCCGACGCCTGCACATGTAGTTCCTCATAAAGCAACATCCTCCGGGAGCTGCTGGTGACTGAGAGCCGGGGGGCAGGAGGCGGTAACGGGCATCCCCAAGTCTAACAAGCTCATAATTCCAACAGTGGCTGTCAAACTCAACGCAACAGCGGCAGGTGGTGCTCTTCCACCCGCCTGCTTACCTTGTCTAATTGTCCGGGCTGCCCTGCCTCCCATTGACAATGTAGTGTATGGAGGCCCCTAATCTGTGGGGGGCTCTGGACAGCCGCCCCTGTTGCCTATCCCTTAATCCGACTCTGCTCAATGGCTTAGTACATCTCCCTTACAAACACAAAACCAATGTTTGAATTAAGCTATCAAAACATACATCCATTGCCTTTCCTTTTAAAAGATGACGTTGAAATGTGCTTTACTGATACAAACCAATTGGTTATGTTATAGTAATAATACAAATTGATTGCAGCACCAACATCAACAACAGTATATAATAATCTTCTCAGCTCTGTCCCATCCCCTACATGCATGAGCAGTGGGAAAGAAGGAGGATCCATCGAGAATAGATGAGTATGCAGAAGCGGTAGGTAGGGGGCAGGATGGAGTGAGGGGCAGAGCATCAGGCAGAGTTGAACACTGCAGGGGGTGGAGCAATGGGTAAGGAAGGGGTAGTGTAGGACAGAGCAGGGACAGGGTGAAGCCGTGGACAGAGGGGAGTGAAGTGGGGTGGGATGGGTTAAATCATATAGAGGACTGAGGTGACCTGACATATGCACCATTAGGCCCTGCCCACTCAAGGGAAATTGCCACAATTGGCTTTTATTTGCATTGGGTCATAGACAAATTATGCATTTTCATAGAAATGCATTACTAGGCCATGTCCACTCTGCGAGGTCCTTGGGATTCCCCATCTCCACATTCTACCCACTTCACTAGTGTGAGGGATGTGGGAGGGTTGCCCACTCTTCCGAGGCTGCGTGGGACTACCTGAAAACTCAGAATAGACAAGAATGGTCTCAGTATGGTTTTGGACCAGTGGCGGATTTTACCTATGGGCTGCAGGGCTGCAGCTCTCCCAGTATAATCAGCCACCCCCAGGGACTGACTGGCAGTGACTTCCCATTGGAAGCACTCCCTGTAAATCACACCCAGACAGTCAGTCCCAGAGGAAGGTGTTTTCTCCCCCTGGGATTGCCAATCCAGACTGCAATAGCAAAGAAAGTTCTCCCCATGGGAAGTCACTCCTCTGCTATAGGGCTTCTGTGGGCTGCAGCTGATGCAGTCCATAGAAGCAAACCCCTCTTCAGCAGTACACATCAGCCCTCAATCAGGGACTGCAGCCGGGAGGAGATCAGCTAGCCTCCCCGGCCAGACAAGTACGCAGCCGCCCCTGGGTTGGATGTTTAAGAATATTTGGTGTCTACGCACAGATTGAAAAAAATCAATTTGCTGGATGAAAAGGTGCAATTTGCATTTCTCTACATGAGCCCCTGAATAAGTAGCCGGGATCGTTACTTTAAGGCTGTGTACACACGGTTCGATATTTATTTCGATTTTGACTATATAGTCAAAATCGTAAGAAGATCTCGTGCATATCACACTGTGTGTATAGTCCTCACAATGCTGATGCGAGGTTCCGCAGGATCGGCATCGCAAGGAAAAATAGACTGTGCAGGCAGCCCAAAATTGACTATATTTCGGCGGTTCCGGCCCTGTCGAATACTCAATGTCGGCTGTGCGGCGCATCGCGCCCTGTGTACACAGCCTAAGAAATATTAAGGGAAGGATTAATTAATGAAATCTAAAAAAAAAAAATTAATTGAGCAATAACTGTGCTAATTGTACTGTACCACATGGTCCATTTTATAGTATAGATGGTAGATACAGATGGGTCCATGTTTATCTTGACCTTTTAATAGGATTAACTGAGACTGGGCAGTTGGACTTAGGGGGTCATTCTGACCCGATCGCACACTGCAGTTTATCGCAGCGGTGCGATTGGGTCAGAACCGCAGTGCGCCAGTGCATGCCAGACGGCCGCTACGATCGCCTCTGCCTGATTGACAGGCAGAGGCACTCGCTGGGCGGGGGGGGGGGCAAAACTGCGGCGTTTTGCCGTCCTTTCTGGGGGCGGGCCGCAGCGGCAGTGTGACGTCACACGACATCACACGCAGCCGCTGCTGCGCTGGTCGAGAGCTATTCTTGAAGTGCAAAGGCATCGCCGCTGTGCGATGCCTTTGCACTTCTGCGGGGGGGCGGCACTGACATGCGGGGCGGGATAGCCCTGTGCTGGGCGTACCCCCGCATGTCAGTGTGAATGATCGTAGTTGTGCTAAATTTAGCACAGCTATGATCATCTCGGAATGACCCCCTTAATCCCCTGCTGTATTGTTCTCTGTATTGTATTGCAGCTGAGAACAATAGATGAAGGGTTTATGTTAATAAACCATGTTGTGCCTAGGTGCAGCAAACTAGCCAAGATAACCGTGGACCCATCTGTATGTGGGGGTAAGAGCATCTATAAAGGAGGACAAATCACCATGCACCATAAAACAAAACACTGTTTTATTCAGAAGTTAAAATGAGTTTGCTTTTATTGTGCATATTTCACAGAGAACTAGGCCGATTTTCTATTTGATGATTTGACCCATAGGTAGTAAAATGAAATTTCTACTTTGCAACAGACACAAGCAAGAAGAAAATCAATGCATGTTTAATGCTTTCAAAGAGACAATATTAACATAAGCGTAAAAATGAACACAGATCTGTAATGATTTATCCGGTTGTAACAAAATGAGATATACGGAGCTGTTGTTTGCTTGCTTCCCACTTCAGAGGCAAGAATCTTGTGTATAGGAAAATCTGCACCTATTATTTATAGTTTTCTCACTGCGGTGGAAAAAAACAACAAGTAAAATAAAATAATTACAAAATATATTGGGTTAATAAATCAGAATAGGAACAGCGTGTCGGAAAAGCCTCATAAAATGTTATAGCTAAATAATGCCTACAATCAGTGTTCTTTGTTTAACATTTTATGTGTATTGATAAATGAAGATGCATTTAAATAATTTAGGCCAAACATTAGCTGTGAGCAGGTCATTAATAAATAATGTTGCCCGGACGAGGAGGTGGGGGCAGATTACAGATAATATTAGCTGAGAGCCGAAGCTCGGAGAACTGACACGCAATATAGTAAAGTAATGACGGGTATGTCCCAGCACAGACTCCAGTACAGAGAAATACACCCAGAGATCATTAATTCACACCCAGTGCATGAACCTTTTGCGCTAACTCCATTCAGACGCTTCTAGTAAACACATCATCCTCTTCCAGACACATAGTAAAGATAAGACATTTTTCTCCAAGATTTCACACTTAGACAATCATTACCCAGCTCTAGATTCCCTCTGTAATAAAGCTATTGTTATTTAAACAGGAAGCTGATATATTAAAATAGGGAACTGTGCTGTTTTACGCTTTATAGGATGTCAGAGCAGCTATGTGTACGTTAAAAATACCAGTTGTTCACTGTACGCTGCCATATTTTCCAAAAGGTCCATGTGAATGACTTCTTGACTTATAGCAGGGGGGGTAGCCAGACCTTTGTGGGCCACATATAAACATTTTGAAGGGGCCCCTGTCCCAATGCTTCTAGAGAGACACGTCTCCGCAGCAGTTTTTCATTTTATGCCCCATAGTAGTGCCCTAGTCTATATTAAGAACCATTGTAGTGCTCTAGTTCACATTGTAGGGCTGCCAGTATACATTATGACACACAGTACCCATAGTTAACATTATGGCATACAGTGTCCCTAGCTCAACGTATGCGACATTAGTGTCCCCTATTCATAATAGACCACATTATAGTGTCTTTATTTCACATTGTGCCACATTACAGTGCCCTCCAGTTGGGTGGCTTGGGATGGAAAACCAGCCCGGGAATTTAATAGAAGCAGCACTAATGGGGGTGTGGTCTGATGAGGGGGTGGGGTCTGTTGAGGGGGGCAGGATCCCTCCTCATCGGGCTTGATTGTATGCAATTGTGGCCTTCCTTGCGTCTTTTGCTACAGTTGTGTCTGAGACCAGGGGTGGATTGAGAACTAAAGGTGGCCCTGTAAACTTTTGTAGGTGGCCCGACATGGGCAGCACAAGAGGGAGGTATGACATATTGTGTAGCCATAGCAGCATCACTGGATGGCAGAGTTGCTGTACTGCAGAGATGGAATAAAAGAATGAATGGGGACAATGCAGTGTATTGAGTGTGGTGGGCTACCTGTCATGTGGGGGGTGCGGCCACATGACAACACGAAAAACACGCCCCACAGACACATCGGCCTACCAGGAATGTTCCTGGTAAGCCTTATGGCCAAATTGCCCGTGACTACAGCTCATATTATGCTGCCTTGCAGTGTCCCCAATTCATGTTATGTCACACTGTAGTGCCTCCACTTCATATTGTGCCACATTACAGTGCCCCAGTTCTTATTATTTAACATTATAGTGCCCTCCAGTTCATATTATAGTGCATTACAATAATCTGGTCAGATTACGACACATTACACACACTTTTCACTGAAAATAGAATGTCACCAAGCTGAGCAACGGGTCAGAACCAATTGCTTAGCAAGCTGATGCAGAAAACTGGTAGGAAACTATATAATCTGGGTTCAGCTCACACTTATACCTAACTACAAAAAAATGGCAGCCCCTGCCCTCACTATAGCTGCGCCCATGACTTATAGTAAAAAGATTGTTACTGTATCTTGTGCAAGGGAGGGTTCTAGCATGCTTGGACTAGCCTTTAAAATGATCCTGGGATCCACCAGTGCACCTTCAGTCTAATGGTCTTATCTGAAATATTTAATAAAATACTACAAAGCGCCATTTTCCTGGTGATTTCTATATAGGGCATTGGACTAGACAGAAGAGATATTCAAATACCCAGTCATGATCCAGGTAATGGTCAAAAGGCAGATGGAGTTCACTTAAAGACAAATAAGGAGAAAACAGTAACAGATCTAACCAAAATACTAGAGTTGCTCCTCCTGGCTATATAAGCTTAATCCGTCCAGGGCAAAGTACCAGTGCGAGGGAACACCTACAGTATATGAAGCTCTGTCACATGCACCTGGCCAGGGCCGGTTCTTAGCCTTGTGGCGCCCCGGGCAAAATATGGGGGCGTGGCTTCAAATGGGGGCGTGGTCACGACGCTGAAAGAAAAAATAAATAAAAAAAAAGTATACTTACCGTCCCCGTTCCTGATCCAGACCGCTGCAGACCCCCATCCGCCGGCGGCGCCGCTCTTCTCCTCTCTTCAATCTATGGGAGAGACGTTATTACGTCTCTCCCATAGAACAGCATAGACACTAGAGGTCAATTATGAACCCTAGTGTCTGTGCCACTATGCTGTGCGGTGCGGCATGACGTCATCGCGCATCGCACAGCAAAGGTCCTCTACATGAAGGGAAACTAGACCGTAGCGTCTAGTTTCCCTTCATGGAGAGGACCTTTGCTGTGCGGTGCGCGATGACGTCATCGCGCACCGCACAACTAAGGTCCTCTCAATTAAGGGAAACTAGACGCTACGCGTCTGGTTCCCTTCAAAGCGGGGGGGGCACAGCAGGGCACTGCGGGGGGCACAGTGGCGGATCTTGCTCTGGTGCGGCGCCCTCCGGATGGCGCCGGCACCCTCCGGATGGCGCCGGCGCCCTCCGGAAGGCGGCGCCCCGGGCAAAAGTACCGCTTGCCCATGGCAAGAACCGCCACTGCACCTGGCATGTGACAGAGCTTCACATAGGTGTGTTCTAGCACAAAGCCGTGTGTTATTGTGCTTCAGTGGACCTATCGAGTGTGATGTGGAACACAAGCGTCTTTATAGATACCCAAAAGGTGTAACAAGCATAAAGAAACTAAGATGGCACAATTTGGGAAAGAACATCAAAGACACCCAAGAGTGATTGTTTTGTAAAGGTACTGGCTAAAGAGACACATCACAATATCCAATCATACACTACCTTAAAACAATATTTTATTGTAGAATCTCCAAACCAAACCCACTATAAGCTTATATCCATCTCTCATTCTAATAACAATGATGAGCGTATTTCTGTGATGTCATACCACTGATTATTACCATGTGATATTATTATGAATGCAGTTATTAGAAAGCATTTAAAAACCGTGAAAATTTAAGGATGTGATTTTCACAATAACTTTTTGAATGTACAGTACTACATACACTAGCCAAAAGGCCTTTTCATCCATTAAAAATCCTGTATGTATGTAGATATATATTGTGGTGAGAGGGCTTGTGTCTCACCACAATTTCCCACATTCTGGTGGAATCAGCTTCCTCCAAGGGAAAAGAAAACAAGGCCTGCACATTCTGAACCTGTAATGGAGATTTATAATTCCAGGCTTTCTAAATAGCACAGCTGTAGCTGGAGAAACAGAGGTCCGGGTTTTCCAGCTCACCCAGAGACAGCAGAAAGTCAGTTGCAGGAGAGGGGTTTAAAAATCCCATTTACTCACAATGCATTGCGCTGATGCCTGTTAGTAGGCCAATGAGCAGGGCTGAGTGTATAGCATCAGGGACTGTGGGGGTCATTCTGACCTGATAATACGCTAGCTATTTTATGCAGCGCTGCGATCAGGTTAAAACTCGGCAAAACTGCGCATGCGTATGCACCGCAATGCGCAGGCACGTCGTACAGGTACAAAGCGGAACTGTGCTGGGCGATGGATTTAACGAAGAATCCATTCGCACAGCCGATCGCAAAAAGATTGACAGGAAGAAGGCATTTATGGGTGTCAACTGACTGTTTTCAGGAAGTGGTTGGAAAAACACAGGCGTGTCCAAGCGTTTGCAGGTCGGGTATCTGACGTCAATTCTGGGTCCGGACAGGCTGAAGTGATCGCAGCGGCTGAGTAAGTTCTGAGCTACTCAGAAACTGCACAAAACTTTTTTGTACCGCTCGGCTGCACAAGCGTTCGCACACACTTGCAAAGCGAAAATACACTCCCCCATAGGCGGCGACTATCTGTTCGCAGCGCTGCAAAAAATAGCTAACGAGCGATCAACTCGGAATGACCCCCTGTGTACATTGGCCGTGTCAGGAGAGCATGGCATGTGTACCTGCTGCAAGCCACTGCAGCAGAATGACTCGTGAGCACGGGAAGTGATAGGACCATTTTATGTTTGTCTGCTTGTTTTCTGTATGTACCTGTGTGACCAGGCCCAAGCCTGTATATGCTGTGCTACAGTGTCTGATGCCAGTATAGACACTGTGGTTGTGACCGAAAAACCTGCCTATGAGTCCTTATTTCAGTACCTGTGTTTTATTTATATATATATATATATATATATATATATATTTATATATATCAAGCAGGAGAGTGTCAGCTCATAGGGCTAATAGATGAAAAACTGACAGAATGCAAACTTGACTGAGGGTTTAGGGTCATTATGATTTTGACATTTTATCAAACACATTTCTCCGTTGTTATTATTACGAGCACGTTAAAGCAATGTAGCTCAATCGATAAAATTGCTTTTTTTTTTTGTAAAAGGCCATATTTTGAAATCATTATTACACACACAAGTCTTTACTTGTTTTCCACATTTATGACAGTACAATTAGCATTATACAGTATGGGAGTGACTTTCCTTGCTTAGTAAAGAAAGGCTAAAATTGTTTGTGATCACCAAGAAGGAAACAAATAATTATCTGTAGACCCTGAAGTACCTGCTGTACCTCCACCAGAGAGTGAGAAAGTAGGCCACATATGTGGCAGAGGAGAGGGGCAGAGTGAGAGAGGGTTCCCCTGGAGGGAGTATGCAGTGTTTGAAGTATCCTCATCTGACAGACAGGGAACATATGTGTAAACTGACAGGTGATATCTGGGGAGGTTATGGAAAGAAGAAAGACAGCAAACAGATGGTGGGGCAGGTAAGTCACAGTCTCAGCTGGGCGACAGGGCAGAATAATACAACATGCTCAGAGAAGAGTATCACTAACATCGAGTGGATTCTCCATACTATGCTAAATTACAAAAGTGGGAGCACCGGCTTATGAGAATAACAAGGCTAATCAGAGGAACCGTTGTTGTAATTGGCACAAGGAGTATTTTGGCCCAGCATAAATTTGTGCTTATCTGAGGGAAAGCCAATGTATATCTAGCTTGTGTTTTCTCAGGTTAGAAGTGGTTAGTAAAAACTCTTGTCCATATAAATAACTGGCTCTCCAACGTAGCATCATTGCCCTGGGTAGAGCCCCCTGAGGGGTTTACCCTCTTTGAGTAAAGGACTGCCAGTGGTGACGGACTGGTGCTGTTCTGGTGATTCCAGCAGAACCAGAGGTATGTATTGAATAAGGGGTCTATTCATGAAGCAGTGAAAAGTGTGGAGAAGTGAGACAGTGGAGAAGTTGCCCATGGCGACCAATCAGCTTTGATGTAACATTTATCATTTGCATATTATAAAATTATACAGAGCAGTTGATTGGTTGCCATGGGCAACTTCTCCACTGATTCACTTCTCCACACTTTTCACTGCTTCATGAATAGACCCCTTAGAGTCTACAGCTTCTTTCACTGCACACCTCCTGTCCCTCAAAAATTATACAATGACTTCAGGCTACAGCCCTCAATCCCATCTTATCTCCCTGTAATGAAATGGTATGATCAATGGCTCACCTCAGGTAAAGGCAGGTCCAGACTGGGCAGGGCCAGACTGGCCACCTGGTACTTCTGGCAAATGCCAGAAGGGCCGAAGGCCGGATGTGCTGGTTCAGCCCGAAAGACTGGCCGAGCAGCTCCGCTTCCTGGCGCTCTGCTCAATCAGCATGCAGAGAGATTGGTCATGCCGTGAAGCTACACCCCTGTGCCTTGTGGCACGCCCCCACAAGGCATGGCCACACCTCTTTTCCATGTGCAGTGCAATCATGAAGAGGTTGAATTACAGCACCATTCAGTCATTTGGTAAAGAGGAGGCTTTTGTAGAGATTTTGACAAGGAGGAAAGCAAAAAAAAAAAAAGAAAACTCCTAATGAACAGAGCTTTCTATAGAGGTGGCTTACTATAGAGCTTAATAGAAAAAACTTGTATTAAACTAATAATATACCACTAGTGAGGACTATTAGATGTCACGGTGGGGCTCTGTGTTGCTCATATTGTCACAGATACTATGCAGTGAATTCCAATTATATGGGAAAGGATCATATGAAAACAGCCATAAAGTGTGATCTGTGATTTTAAGAACACGAGCATACGTTAAGGTGGAAGGGCTATTGTAGTTTGGTACAGATCACTTTTAATAAATGGCCAGAAGAAAGAATGTTCCAGCAATGCATGAAACGCTATTTCATAACTAAATTTCTACAAATTTTAACACTAAAAATAAACTGAGTGATGGAATTTCAGCAAAACAATGAAAACCAAAATATATACAGTACATATCAGCTGTTGTGTGTTACATATGATGATTGAATGCCAGGAATGGTTACATGGTAACGACATGCACTAAGGGCAGTATGCTATTACAGGAGATAAAACATTGATTTTCACACTTTTTTTTTACTATGTTTAACCAATGTTTTTTTGCAGGCTATACAATTAGGATCGCCTATAAAAAAAAAATCAGCTTTCCTCCCAAAAACACACAGATTCAGTGAAACCTGTGTGTTTTCATGAGAAACAGCCCCGTTTTCAGGCGAAAATGGGGATGTTTCCAGGGATTTGCTTTCACCTGCCTGAAGCAGGTGAAGCAAAATCCCTGATAAGCTGCAGAGACCCATCAGTGTCCCATGCCCGCCGAAGCAGCAGGCTGGGACTGCAGTGAGGGCGCCTCAGCACCATGACCCTCAGCGGGGAAGACGGATCAGCGCTGCATCTCCCCTCTTCCCCTGCCCCAGGCGGTGGTCACATGACGTTTTCATGTGACTGGGGAGCCGGAGTTCAGCTCTACGCTGTGTGCACCAGGAGCTGTCAGGAGCCCGCACCATGGGGGTCATTCCGAGTTGTTCGCTCGTTATTTTTTTGTCGCAACGGAGCGAATAGTCGCTACTGCGCATGCGCAATGTCCGCAGTGCGACTGCGCCAAGTAAATTTGCTATGCAATTAGGAATTTTACTCACGGCATTACAAGGTTTTTTCTTCGTTCTGGTGATCGTAATGTGATTGACAGGAAGTGGGTGTTTCTGGGCGGAAACTGGCCGTTTTATGGGTGTGTGTGAAAAAACGCTACCGTTTCTGGGAAAAACGCGGGAGTGGCTGGAGAAACGGAGGAGTGTCTGGGCAAACACTGGGTGTGTTTGTGACGTCAAACCAGGAACGACAAGCACTGAACTGATCGCAGATGCCGAGTAAGTTTGGAGCTACTCAGAAACTGCTAAGGAGTGTCTATTCGCAATTCTGCTAATCTTTCGTTCGCAATTTTACTATGCTAAGATTCACTCCCAGTAGGCAGCGGCTTAGCGTGTGCAAAGCTGCTAAAAGCAGCTTGCGAGCGAACAACTCGGAATGACCCCCCATATGCAGTTACGAAAACCCTGATAAATCGCAGTTTATGCTGGCTTATCAGGGCTAATAGGATAGCCCAGGGTGGTATCATTACCTGTGGTAATGTACCGCGAGTAATTAGATATCCCCCTATGAACACACAGTACTTCCATTACACCAATCTATTCCCCCAGCACGCATTAAAAGATATTAGTAAGGTAATAAAACTAAAATAAAACAGATGCATGGTGCAAAGATTTTTAAATTTTTGTTTGTTAAAGTATTAAAAATGCACACAAGTCAGCAAACGTTGAAACTTTGGACAATCACTGATTTGTCCCAAATATAAGTGGGATGTTCATTTGGGGATGCAGTGAGGATACCGACAGACAGGCGCTCAAAATACAGACGCCGGAATCCCGTCCGCAGCTGGAAAACCTACGCCGATATCCAGACAGGACTCGGGATCCCGGCATCTAAATACAGACACATGGAATCCCATTCCTTCTTTTAGCCGGGGGGGGGGGGGGGGGGGGGGGTTCTTGTTGGTTTAGCCATCAGAAGGGGGGTTAGGGTTCAAGGATGGGAAGGTTAGAGTTAAGTTCCGGCCAGGGAAGGTTGGGCATTTAGCGGGGGAGTTTAGGGTTAGGGAAAGTGAGGTTTAACCAGCGGGAAAGGGAGGGTTAGGGTTAGGCACCAAGAGGGGTGGGTTAGGCACCCACAAGGGAGGGTTAGGGTTAGGCACCCATGGGGGTGGGTTAGGGTAGGGTAAAGGTGAGGGTTTGGGTGCTTACTGGGGGGGCTGTCAAGATTCTGATGGACGGGATACCGCTGTCAGTATACTGACAGCCGGCATCCTGTCCATCGTCAAATCATACTGATCCCGTTCATTTGCTACAACATTTGGCACAACAACTTTAGGTGGACACCATATATTCACAGTAGACGTGTGGGGCCACATCCCTATTTCCCTACCTGACCACACCAGCAACCATGCTCTCCACAGTCACTGTGCTTCCCCCCCCCCCCCCCCCCCACACCATATTTTTCTGGATCTGCCCCCTGCTAACATATAGTGGCACAAATAGGAGTTAGCAGTAATATAATTTGCATTATGTTTCTTGAAAGCCCCTGTTAAACCCTGTAATGCCCCAGTTATTTATATTAAATGGTATCCATTCTCTCCAGTGCATTTACAATATGATGTTGTGCATTAATTTAATTTGCTATTGAATTTTAAGCCATTTGTAAGTGAGCATATATTTTAGGCAAGCACAAAGTTCCTTTGGATGTCTCTGCAGTATGTTGCCATGAATGTCTAGTAAATGTAAACATATGTGTAAGGATTTATTTTTTGGACACATGCTGATGTCATTCCCTGTTTTTTTTATAGGTCTCTCCTCATCCGTAGTTGGATCCGTTACACTTGACAAGGGTTGTCTGCGTAAGGACCTGTTGATTGAACCATGAGGCAATAGCTTTTGAAGATTGTTATCAATATATACACTGTGAAATTAAAAAAATGTCTAACAGATGGCATATTCCTGTACTTACATTCATCCACCTGTTTGCATTGATTTATACAAAGCAATCATGCTTTAGGGGCCTATTTATCAAGGCAAATTTTTTAGATTATGCAGAAATGTGTCAGTGCTATCTATGGCCCTCATTCCGAGTTGATCGCTCGCTAGCTGCTTTTAGCAGCATTGCACACGCTAGGCCGCCGCCCTCTGGGAGTGTATCTTAGCTTAGCAGAATAGCGAACGAAAGATTAGCAGAACTGCTACTAAATAATTCCTTGCAGTTTCTGAGTAGCTCCAGACCTACTCCTAGATTGCGATCAGCTCAGTCCGTTTAGTTCCTGGTTTGATGTCACTCGTTTGGCCAGCCACTCCCCCATTTCTGCAGCCACTCCTGCGTTTTTACCTGACACGCCTGCGTTTTTTAGCACACTCCCTGAAAACGGCCAGTTTCCGCCCAGAAACACCCACTTCCTGTCAATCACACTACAATCACTCGAGCGATGAAAAACGTCGCTCGAGCTTGTGTAAATCTACAAAGTTTTGTGTTAAATTACTTAGCGTATGCACGCTGCGTACCGTGCGCATGCGCATTTTCCACCTAATCGCTGCGTTGCGAAAAAAAGCAACGAGCGAACAACTCGGAATGAGGGCCTATGTACTGTGTATAGAGTTAAACATCCTAGTGATATTTGGTGGACCCCTTTTATTCAAGTAAACCTTAGTTACCTTTTTATACCAGTAAATAAAGACACGGAGACATGATTTTGGCAGAAAAATTGCTAGCTATTTATTTGACCCTAACCATAGCAAAACCTGTAATTGGAAAAAATTTGTTAAGATGCCGAATCAGCCGGCATAATGGTGGCAGAAAAAAGAACGGCTCTATTAAACTATTGGTAAACTTAAAATGGTAAACTGACCGAAACCGTCCAGCACCCTATCAAAACCGGTAATAGGTGTCAACACAACCCCCACAGTGACTTCCCACCGCTCCTGGGTGCCCTGCCGCTGCCTCCCGGATGGGTGGTCGAGCGGCCATTAAGTCGATGGAGGTGAGTGCACCTAAACCACATAACACTGAAACTTACTACCTATAAAAAACCATACAACTACAAACTGCCGTTCTTTTCCGCCAAAAGCGAAGGACTCCATCCCAGAGTCCTCGCCCGCCACCATAACCTACCCTAACTCCTGCAACACTAGGAACAGATCCTCCAGGAAAAACATCATTACCTCATTGGATAGATGCACACCATCAGGCCGAAAAAGGTGTTTGTCTCGGAACCGAATCCTAGGGTGGCGAACCACTTTACCTCCGTGGGCCAAGACCCACTTCGCCACCGCCCCATTCACCTTTATCCTGGCCTCATCTATTACGCGTCCGTCCTTCACACCTCGCCAACTCAACCTTGGCACCATCAGGGAAAATACCAATATACACTCGGTCCATGCTGCGGCCACCCTTGCCAGATCTTGTATCATGGCCCACCGTAGCTCCAAGGAAGTCCCCTTCCCTAGGTCGTTGCCACCTAAGTGGACAACCAAAACCTTGGGAACTCCATGGTTCCTGGCCTGACTGACTAGTCTACTCAATAGATCTTTCCACATCATTCCTCGCCAACCAAGCCATCTGATTCCCTGACCTCCAGGAAACCTCTGAGCAGTATCAGAGGCCAAAAACCTTGCTGCCCAAAAGACATACGAGTGGCCGACCACCCAAATGGACAAGCCATCGGCGAAACAACCTGAATGGAAGGAAAAAGGGGTAAAATGCGTTACTATAATTCTACGCCATAAATGTAATTTTGTTAACCTGAAGGATCTGCCAAAAAGAAAATTTTTTTATTCCTAATGTCGCAGCAGACACGGCCTGGCCGATCTCCCGAGCTTCTAACCAATTTGAAGTAAAAGCGTTAAGACATTAAGGGAAAGGCAAAAGAAACAAAACGAAATTAAACAGAGGGGGGGGGGGGGAGGGGGTATAAAAAAGAGGGTAAAACATGAAATAACTCAGCTGGAGGTGAAAGCATAAAAACCTGCTGAGGGACTTCGATTAGAACAGATCAGCCGAATTAATGATTAGAATTCAGTCCGTCAAGTCAGGCAAAAATCGCAAAATAACTCCAGACCCCCGCTGCCGGCTCACGCCCGCAGCGGCAAGTGGCTAATCCCTGAGTAGGATCACACACGGGTAAACAAACCAACGTACAGTGAACATAACATATGCATAAACACAAAGCAAACATGATCTTACTTTAACTTTATGAAGGCCAGCTACGCTTAAGCAAAACATCTCAGGCGACGGGGCGAATGTACCGCTTATAACAGGACGACTTCCATCGTCCCACCGCCTGGATCTGGGCTCCCGAAAAACCCGCGGCCGCTGCCGCCGTAGCAGCCCCAATGCGGAAGGAGTGTGTACCGAAGTGGGAGGGGGAAAGGCCCAAGCTCGTCAGACAGCGACCCATCATCCACCGAAATTGGAACTTCGTTACTGGCAGCCCGTCATAGTGCAGCAACCACGACCCCCGACAGTCGGGCCTCACTGCCTCATATTGTACTGCCAACCGTACTGGGCATATGCTCTCCTCAAGTGCCGGAACCAGGGTGACCCATCTGCCCTTCCCCACCTGGTCCGTCTTAGAGCGTCGCAATCTGCACAGCAAGGACCTCCCACTCACCACTACGTCCTCTACCAGCATGCGCGAATCAGTTTGCTTATGAGGCACTACCAACTCCGATATCCTAAAGGCGCCGTGGTAAGCCATAGAGAACGCCAATCTAAAAAGCAGCGATTCGAACATAGATGATGCGATGGCTCCAACCGACCCAATGATGCCTGGCAGCAACCCCGCATCAATGGGCCGCCTTCTGTCAGGCGGCGTAGGTGCTACGCGCGCCCATCCTTTCATAGCCTTAAGCAGAATCCCACTTTTTGTCAAATCGGGAACCCCTTTAATTCTGCAGAAGAACGCAATGCCAGCCAAGTACCGGGACACCACCGCTCTAGACCTACCTGAAACATAAAGCTGCCAAATAAAAGAAAGCATCATCCGATGCCCGCTCTTACCTCGTTGCTTCCGTCCTCTAGCAAATTCTTCCCATTCGCTCCAGGCCTGCTTGTAAGCCTTAAGCGTGGATGGCGCGACCGAACGCAGTGCTAGACCTTCCAGTCCGGCTTGATGACCTGCCAGACATAACCGGGACAATGAAAACCTCGTTCCTGGGCCTCGGGAGCCAACCAGTAAAACCTCTCCCATTGTCCTCGCGATAGCGCGTCAGCGACCCCATTTTCTAGACCCGGTACGTGTTGTGCCCGAAACCACACATTCCTGCGCAGGCAAGTAAGCAGCAACTGCCCTAGCACCCGCAGCACTACCAGCGATTTTGCCCTCTGGTTGTTAATCGCGTGCACCACGCCCAGATTGTCGCATCTGAACAGGATGCTGCGATGCGCTAACCGCTCGCCCCAGATTTCCAGCGCAACCATGATGGGAAAGAGTTCCAGGAGCAGAAGGTCCTTAGTGAAACCCGCCTGGTGCCAGTCTGCTGGCCACGATGCCGCGCACCAAGATCCCTCAAGATAGCAACCAAAACCGGAGGCTCCTGCCGCGTCGGTGAAAAGCTGCAATCTGGCGCTGTCGACCGTTGGTGCCTGCCATATGCGCACACCGTTGAAATCCTCCAGGAACGAGGCCCATACTGCCAGATCCCTTTTTAACTCCGCGGACAAGCGTACAAAGTGGTGCGGCCTGGCACACCCCGCAGTCGCTCTTTCAAGCTTCCGGCAAAAAACCCTGCCCATCGGGATGACCCGACAAGCAAAGTTAAACATGCCCAGCAAGGATTGCGCCTGCCGCAGCTTAACCTTACGCGAACCCATGAATTGGCCAATGGCTTCGCGAAGCTTAGCCACTTTGTCCAAAGGAAGGCGACACTCGCCTGACACCGTGTCGATCTCGATTCCCAGAAATGACAGGCAAGAGATCGGTCCCTCCGTTTTGTCCTCGGCCACTGGCACTCCGAAATGACAAAACAATGCTCGTATACTGAAAAGCAGGTTGCCGCACCGCGGCGAACCCGCCGGCCCCGTACAAAGGAAATCATCGAGGTAGTGGGCAACCCCGTGCCCACCCGACGAAGACTCCACGCACCAATGCAGGAAGGTGCTAAAACGTTCAAAATACGAGCATGAAACGGAACACCCCATCGGCAAACATTTGTCAATGAAATATTCCGACCCAATCCGGAAACCCATAAAACGGAATGAGTCCGGATGGAGTGGTAGCAACCTAAAAGCGGATTCGACGTCAATCTTTGCCATGAGGGCCCCAGCGCCGTAGCTGCGGACCAAATTAAGCGCCTCGTCAAACGACTGGTACACTACCGAGCAATGACCTGGAGGTATAGCGTCGTTGACCGAGGACCCCGCTGGGTAGGAAAGGTGTTGGATCAGTCGGAAGGACCCGGGTGTTTTCTTGGGTACCACCCCCACCGGGGAGATGACGAGATCCGCCACTGGGGGTGTTGCAAATGGCCCCTCCATCCTGCCCAGCCTGACCTCCTTATCGACTTTTTCCCGCAACACGAAAGGCAAGGCCCGAGCAGACTGGAGGTTCCTCCGCGCCCGAACTGTAACATCGCTCGCAACAGGCAAGCGGAAACCAAAACTAAAACCTTCGTATAAAAACCTGGCATCCTCCTTATTCGGATACCCATCCAACCATTTACGCATAGCCTTTAACCTAATTGGCGTTGGCGCCCTGTGTAGCGCCCCCGCCGGGTGTCCCTCTCGAGTAGGATTGCTTAGAACGGGGACCCTGCCGAGTATTCTTGAAGCAGGAGGAGGCAGGGTGGGAACCCCCGCAATGGAGGCAAGCGTGACGGAACCGACACTGCTTGCCGTAGGAACATGCAGCGTTGTTAAACGCGAAACATAATCCTTTCGTTGCGGGCTGTTTCCCAGCCCGGACGGCCGACCTACCTGTCTTGGCCGACCCGCCGTCCGCGCCGGGCGCATGGGCGGACGGCCCAGCACGGTGTCCGTCCGCCCCTGCGCTCCGGGGCTCCTTGGCCTGCTGCGAGGCCCTGGTGACCTTAAGCCATACCTCCACGTCCTTGAAACCGAAGTCCATAACGTACAACCCGTCCTGCTTCTCCCGGAATTCCTCATCATACCTACGCCATTCGTTACCCGCCGACGTGCGTTGCATATCGTGCACGAGATGTAGGTACCGGATGACATTCATATGTTCCTCTGGCCTGTCCTCAAGGTAACAAGCCGCGAAAACCCAAAAACCCGCCAGCCAGTTATCAAACGTGCGGAACGCCTCGGCCCCTATTCCTTTCTTAGCGGTTGCTGCCTTAAACTCTCTTTTAGCGTCTTTAGTCAAGACGAAGACATCTACGTAGTCCCCCCTGCGAATCCTCTTGCTGCAGCTATCCCTAAGCCCCCGCATGACAGCGGTATACTCGCAGCGGACCACGCCTGGCAGGTTGCGTCGCTTCCTGGCCCTGCGAGATTCTTTGCTAAGCCTCCTTCGCCTCTTACGCCTCTCCTGTTGGCCAGCTGCCTTCCTGGCGTATTTGGTTGCCCTTTTCTTCGCCTTTGTCGTGCTACTGACGTCGGACGCTGCCGAAGAAAGGGAGGAGGAGGAAGAAGAGGAAGAAGAGGAGGAAAGGGAAGAGCTGCGCGAACCCGAGGGCGTACGTGCAAACGACTCCGACTGTACCGCCTCACCTGAAGCCGTAGATTGGTCAGATTCAGATTCCTCAGGTGCGACGTACGTAACGTCCTCATCTTCCGATTCCGGTACCCCTGTATCTGCGTGAACATCTGTGGGCAGAAGAGGGAGAGAGGACCCGGACACAAACAGTGGCGTGCGCCTAGCCCGTCCCGGCGCAGGCGTGCCAGATGACTGCACACTCTCGTCTCGCCGCGGCTGCTGATGCAGCTGTGCCGCGGCCGCACCAAGCTCCCGGCACGCACGCGCTACCCTCTGGGCGGCCGACAACGCCCCGGCGCCTGATCCGGCCGGCACCCCCCCGGACCCGCCCTCGAGCTCCGGGGCCACGGCGAGCGGACCCAACGCCGCCACCACCATGGCGAGGGCCGACGCAAACGCGCCTTGCGGTTCAGCGTGACCCCGTGACGTAGAGACGTCGCCCGATGGCTGCCGTATGGGAGGCACGCGGCGAGTAGACCCGCCGCTGGGCATGGGCAGCCAGGACCCATCCGTACCGCGGCCAGGTCGGCCCTGGGGGGAGGGGTCCGCCATGGTAGGATACCTCACCCCGGATATACACCCCTCCATACGACCTGCCCCGGCCTGCCCCGGCCCCCTGGGAGTGATGGCTGGCCCTCGCTCTGCCCCTTCCCTGAGGCCAACCTGCCGCCGGACGGAGCCAGCTCGCCCAGCCTGGTTGGCCCCGCTCCTTGTAACACTATGTGCCCGCGATGCTGTGCCCTCAGCACCGCTGGGCTCATTCCCCCAGAAACCTGGTTGATCCCCGCCAGGCATCCTCCCCCCCCTCGTCCCGCCGGAAACCGGCCGCAACGAGGAGGGCTGGGGGGATACAGAGCGCTGCGGCGTCGCTGCTCGCACACGTGTGCGAGAGACGCCGCCGGAGCCGCGCGCGGGCGCGCGCCCACGCCGTGCGCGCGCCCCACCGCGCACTGCCCGGGCGCCCTCCGCTGAGGTCTCTGTTTGTGCGCCCGCCGATCCAGCGCTGGGCCCCGTGACGGGCCTGGCCTGGATCGTAAATACCTCCCTCCCGGCTCTCACCACCCGCCCGGGGCCTCTATCCGGCCCCGGCAAGCGTGAGTGTGCGGGAGTCGAAGGAGAGGGTGCCGAAAGGCGCCCGGCGAGGCGCGCCAACGTGCGCCCGCGGGCTCCCGCATTCCCTGCACCCCTGGCCGGCCCCGGAGGCGAGGGCTGTTGTTCGCCCCTCTCCGGGAGGCCAGACCTCCGAGCCGCCCCAGGCCGCCGACCGCGCCCGCCTGCAGAGGCAGACCCGACGCTGCCAACTAACACAGGGTCGCCAGAGGAGCGCGTTCTGCGCTCCGAACCCCCAGCCATCTGAGAGGCCCCAGGGGAAGTTACGGCCTCGTCAGAGCCGGACACCCCTGCCCCGGGACCAGCCTCACCGGACTGGTAACGGGCTGGGGCACCAGCGGACCGGCGTGGGCGGCTGGAGGCCATTCTACCTAGTTTATAAAACTTTTAAATTGAAATAAAGTAAGGGTGAAAATCTGCCAAGCAGCACTCACCCCAAGGAAATTCACTTGCAAAGAGACCCAAAATGGCCACTCCAGCCTATATATACCCTAACCCTCCCCCTTTTCCTAAGGCTGTACTACCTAACAGCTAGGTCCACCCCTCACAGAATGTTTAACTCATTCCTCTCCTATGTAGTCAATTCTCTCTCCATAGACCAATGAAGATTTCACAGAAGTCTCCTGCAAAAGGCTAACTGCCGGTGCATAGTGCAATCCTTATTATCAATGGGGACTACGATCTGATCCCAATGTACAATACTCTGTAAAGCGGAAATGGTGTAAACCGCTCTATGCCTGTGGAAGCATATTCACAGTAAAGGGATCTTACGATCGCTATCCCGCAGCCTCTGGCCAGCTCCTATTTCTGACACTGTTTGCTGCAGTGCTGCAACCCTAGGCATTTTTAAAAAAAAAGTACAAACACACATACACAAAAAGACATACAAAACAGTACGTACATTTATCGGTAAAATCATAGGTATACTCACCAGGCTGTTGTTGTGCTGGAGGCCTATTGTTGTGTTGCAAGCCTATGCCTTCAAAATCTTCCACTGGCAGGTTGTGCCTCAGTGCTTCATCATATAGGATGCTACACAGAGTTCTGGACAATTGCATGGAACCTGGGGTGCAACAGCAAGACAAGTAACTAAAGACCCCATCCACTAGGGAGTTTTATCTCAGCAATGAGTTGGATCCATTTTTCCGGCAGCTTCCCGGGAGCCCTGCAATTGGGATTTGCTACTTGAGTATATTTTTTACATGTGATTTATCTCATGCGATCTAACGTTATTAAACCTAGTTCTGTTTGATTGAGATAAATATCATGGTCAGCCCGTGTGATCTGCGACTGCGATGTGAGGCACACAGAAACGCGCCTCGCAACGCAGTCGCAGGAAAAGGACATGCGATGTGACACTTATCATGCAATCTGTCTCAGCAATTCGTCTCAATCGCATAAAAAGATCCAATATCGCACTAGTGGATGGGGGCCTTTAGGCTTCAAAGGGCTGCCAGCAATCTGCACATGTACAGTATAGACTCATGCTGTACAGATATTCCTCCTCTCAACTTGTGGTCAAGTTCTTTTAACCTTAGTGACTATGGGACAGAACGGTTGGACTGGCCCACAGGAGTACAGGGAAAATCCCCAGTGGGCCCCACTGCCTGAGGTTCCCAACCCTTCATCTTGGGATCAGTATCATGGATGAACTTGGGTGCTTGGTATGTTTATATGGAAAATGTACCAAGATTAGCACTTTTACCAATCAAAGTGTGTGCTTCCTGTCCACTCCTTTATCAAGAGCCTAAACCACAACCTAATTTGCATGTACTCTCTAATTGGTTGTCCAAGACCCTCTGTTGGCTGGCTACACCCATGAAGCTTGTCCCCTACCACTGCATTCCCTAGTGGCCCCTTCATGCTCCAGTCCAACACTGTGCGACAGAGCCACATGTGGGTAATAGTAATTGGAATGGAGTGCTGTGGAGCCACCATTGTAGTTGCACATCTTAACAAATACTGACCATAAAAAACAAATAAAAAATTAAATTACAGTGTCAGTCAGAACCAACACATTATAAAGATAGAATTTAAAGTAAAAAAAAAAAATAGTAAGGATAACGCACAAATAAATGACAAGATAGTAAAAAAATGGCAGAAATGAAAAGTGGGTGCAAGATGGAATTGTCCTTGGACCCTCCTACCCACCCTTATGTTGGATATTAAAAAGGACATGCACGGTTTAAAAAAACAAGCACTTCAGCCTCAAGGACTGCCACTTTTGGTGCTTGGTTTGTTTGGGCCCCCACAGAACAAGCTACCAATGGGCTTAAGACAGCTAAACTAACAGCATTGCAGTGGCAAGATGTCATTGTCATTACAATCCTCATCCTCACCCTCATCAGTGTGTACATCAACCTCACACAATATAAATTCATCCCCACTGGAATCCACTATTACAGAAGCCTCTGTACTAGAGATGAGCGGGTTCGGTTTCTCTGAATCCGAACCCGCCCGAACTTCATGTTTTTTTTCACGGGTCCGAGCGACTCGGATCTTCCCGCCTTGCTCGGTTAACCCGAGCGCGCCCGAACGTCATCATGACGCTGTCGGATTCTCGCGAGGCTCGGATTCTATCGCGAGACTCGGATTCTATATAAGGAGCCGCGCGTCGCCGCCATTTTCACACGTGCATTGAGATTGATAGGGAGAGGACGTGGCTGGCGTCCTCTCCATTTAGATTAGGGTTGAGAGAGAGAGAGAGAGATTGACCTGAGGCTGTGATACTGTAGAAGAGAGTGCAGAGTTTAGTGACTGACGACCACAGTGACCACCAGACAGTGCAGTTGTTTGTTTTATTTAATATATCCGTTCTCTGCCTGAAAAAAACGATACACACAGTGACTCAGTCACATACCATATCTGTGTGCACTGCTCAGCCCAGTGTGCTGCATCAATGTATATATATATCTGACTGTGCTCAGCTCACACAGCTTATAATTGTGGGGGAGACTGGGGAGCACTGCAGTGCCAGTTATAGGTTATAGCAGGAGCCAGGAGTACATAATATTATATTAAAATTAAACAGTGCACACTTTTGCTGCAGGAGTGCCACTGCCAGTGTGACTAGTGACCAGTGACCTGACCACCAGTATATATAATATTAGTAGTATACTATCTCTTTATCAACCAGTCTATATTAGCAGCAGACACAGTACAGTGCGGTAGTTCACGGCTGTGGCTACCTCTGTGTCGGCACTCGGCAGCCCGTCCATAATTGTATATACCACCTAACCGTGGTTTTTTTTTCTTTCTTTATAGTCATACTAGTTACGAGTATACTATCTCTTTATCAACCAGTCTATATTAGCAGCAGACACAGTACAGTGCGGTAGTTCACGGCTGTGGCTACCTCTGTGTCGGCACTCGGCAGCCCGTCCATAATTGTATATACCACCTAACCGTGGTTTTTTTTTCTTTCTTTATACATACATACTAGTTACGAGTATACTATCTCTTTATCAACCAGTCTATATATTAGCAGCAGACACAGTACAGTGCGGTAGTTCACGGCTGTGGCTACCTCTGTGTCGGCACTCGGCAGCCCGTCCATAATTGTATATACCACCTAACCGTGGTTTTTTTTTCTTTCTTTATACATACATACTAGTTACGAGTATACTATCTCTTTATCAACCAGTCTATATATTAGCAGCAGACACAGTACAGTGCGGTAGTTCACGGCTGTGGCTACCTCTGTGTCGGCACTCGGCAGCCCGTCCATAATTGTATATACCACCTAACCGTGTTTTTTTCTTCTTTCTTTATACATACATACTAGTTACGAGTATACTATCTCTTTATCAACCAGTCTATATATTAGCAGCAGACACAGTACAGTGCGGTAGTTCACGGCTGTGGCTACCTCTGTGTCGGCACTCGGCAGCCCGTCCATAATTGTATATACCACCTAACCGTGGTTTTTTTTTCTTTCTTTATACATACATACTAGTTACGAGTATACTATCTCTTTATCAACCAGTCTATATTAGCAGCAGACACAGTACAGTGCGGTAGTTCACGGCTGTGGCTACCTCTGTGTCGGCACTCGGCAGCCCGTCCATAATTGTATATACCACCTAACCGTGGTTTTTTTTTCTTTCTTTATACATACATACTAGTTACGAGTATACTATCTCTTTATCAACCAGTCTATATATTAGCAGCAGACACAGTACAGTGCGGTAGTTCACGGCTGTGGCTACCTCTGTGTCGGCACTCGGCAGCCCGTCCATAATTGTATATACCACCTAACCGTGGTTTTTTTTTCTTTCTTTATACATACATACTAGTTACGAGTATACTATCTCTTTATCAACCAGTCTATATATTAGCAGCAGACACAGTACAGTGCGGTAGTTCACGGCTGTGGCTACCTCTGTGTCGGCACTCGGCAGCCCGTCCATAATTGTATATACCACCTAACCGTGGTTTTTTTTTCTTTCTTTATACATACATACTAGTTACGAGTATACTATCTCTTTATCAACCAGTCTATATATTAGCAGCAGACACAGTACAGTGCGGTAGTTCACGGCTGTGGCTACCTCTGTGTCGGCACTCGGCAGCCCGTCCATAATTGTATATACCACCTAACCGTGGTTTTTTTTTCTTTCTTCTTTATACATACATAGTTACATAGACATCTCTTTATCAACCAGTCTATATTAGCAGCAGACACAGTACAGTACGGTAGTTCACGGCTGTGGCTACCTCTGTGTCTGCACTCGGCAGGCAGTCCATAATTGTATACTAGTATCCATCTCCATTGTTTACCTGAGGTGCCTTTTAGTTGTGCCTATTAAAATATGGAGAACAAAAATGTTGAGGTTCCAAAATTAGGGAAAGATCAAGATCCACTTCCACCTCGTGCTGAAGCTGCTGCCACTAGTCATGGCCGAGACGATGAAATGCCAGCAACGTCGTCTGCCAAGGCCGATGCCCAATGTCATAGTACAGAGCATGTCAAATCCAAAACACCAAATATCAGAAAAAAAAGGACTCCAAAACCTAAAATAAAATTGTCGGAGGAGAAGCGTAAACTTGCCAATATGCCATTTACGACACGGAGTGGCAAGGAACGGCTGAGGCCCTGGCCTATGTTCATGGCTAGTGGTTCAGCTTCACATGAGGATGGAAGCACTCAGCCTCTCGCTAGAAAAATGAAAAGACTCAAGCTGGCAAAAGCAGCACAGCAAAGAACTGTGCATTCTTCGAAATCCCAAATCCACAAGGAGAGTCCAATTGTGTCGGTTGCGATGCCTGACCTTCCCAACACTGGACGTGAAGAGCATGCGCCTTCCACCATTTGCACGCCCCCTGCAAGTGCTGGAAGGAGCACCCGCAGTCCAGTTCCTGATAGTCAGATTGAAGATGTCAGTGTTGAAGTACACCAGGATGAGGAGGATATGGGTGTTGCTGGCGCTGGGGAGGAAATTGACCAGGAGGATTCTGATGGTGAGGTGGTTTGTTTAAGTCAGGCACCCGGGGAGACACCTGTTGTCCGTGGGAGGAATATGGCCGTTGACATGCCAGGTGAAAATACCAAAAAAATCAGCTCTTCGGTGTGGAGGTATTTCACCAGAAATGCGGACAACAGGTGTCAAGCTGTGTGTTCCCTTTGTCAAGCTGTAATAAGTAGGGGTAAGGACGTTAACCACCTCGGAACATCCTCCCTTATACGTCACCTGCAGCGCATTCATAATAAGTCAGTGACAAGTTCAAAAACTTTGGGTGACAGCGGAAGCAGTCCACTGACCAGTAAATCCCTTCCTCTTGTAACCAAGCTCACGCAAACCACCCCACCAACTCCCTCAGTGTCAATTTCCTCCTTCCCCAGGAATGCCAATAGTCCTGCAGGCCATGTCACTGGCAATTCTGACGAGTCCTCTCCTGCCTGGGATTCCTCCGATGCATCCTTGCGTGTAACGCCTACTGCTGCTGGCGCTGCTGTTGTTGCCGCTGGGAGTCGATGGTCATCCCAGAGGGGAAGTCGTAAGCCCACTTGTACTACTTCCAGTAAGCAATTGACTGTTCAACAGTCCTTTGCGAGGAAGATGAAATATCACAGCAGTCATCCTACTGCAAAGCGGATAACTGAGGCCTTGGCATCCTGGGTGGTGAGAAACGTGGTTCCGGTATCCATCATTACTGCAGAGCCAACTAGAGACTTGTTGGAGGTACTGTGTCCCCGGTACCAAATACCATCTAGGTTCCATTTCTCTAGGCAGGCGATACCGAAAATGTACACAGACCTCAGAAAAAGAGTCACCAGTGTCCTAAAAAATGCAGCTGTACCCAATGTCCACTTAACCACGGACATGTGGACAAGTGGAGCAGGGCAGGGTCAGGACTATATGACTGTGACAGCCCACTGGGTAGATGTATGGACTCCCGCCGCAAGAACAGCAGCGGCGGCACCAGTAGCAGCATCTCGCAAACGCCAACTCTTTCCTAGGCAGGCTACGCTTTGTATCACCGGTTTCCAGAATACGCACACAGCTGAAAACCTCTTACGGCAACTGAGGAAGATCATCGCGGAATGGCTTACCCCAATTGGACTCTCCTGTGGATTTGTGGCATCGGACAACGCCAGCAATATTGTGTGTGCATTAAATATGGGCAAATTCCAGCACGTCCCATGTTTTGCACATACCTTGAATTTGGTGGTGCAGAATTTTTTAAAAAACGACAGGGGCGTGCAAGAGATGCTGTCGGTGGCCAGAAAAATTGCGGGACACTTTCGGCGTACAGGCACCACGTACAGAAGACTGGAGCACCACCAAAAACTACTGAACCTGCCCTGCCATCATCTGAAGCAAGAAGTGGTAACGAGGTGGAATTCAACCCTCTATATGCTTCAGAGGTTGGAGGAGCAGCAAAAGGCCATTCAAGCCTATACAATTGAGCACGATATAGTAGGTGGAATGCACCTGTCTCAAGCGCAGTGGAGAATGATTTCAACGTTGTGCAAGGTTCTGATGCCCTTTGAACTTGCCACACGTGAAGTCAGTTCAGACACTGCCAGCCTGAGTCAGGTCATTCCCCTCATCAGGCTTTTGCAGAAGAAGCTGGAGACATTGAAGGAGGAGCTAACACGGAGCGATTCCGCTAGGCATGTGGGACTTGTGGATGGAGCCCTTAATTCGCTTAACAAGGATTCACGGGTGGTCAATCTGTTGAAATCAGAGCACTACATTTTGGCCACCGTGCTCGATCCTAGATTTAAAGCCTACCTTGGATCTCTCTTTCCGGCAGACACAAGTCTGCTGGGATTGAAAGACCTGCTGGTGACAAAATTGTCAAGTCAAGCGGAACGTGACCTGTCTACATCTCCTCCTTCACATTCTCCCGCAACTGGGGGTGCGAGGAAAAGGCTCAGAATTCCGAGCCCACCCGCTGGCGGTGATGCAGGGCAGTCTGGAGCGACTGCTGATGCTGACATCTGGTCCGGACTGAAGGACCTGACAACGATTACGGACATGTCGTCTACTGTCACTGCATATGATTCTCTCAACATTGATAGAATGGTGGAGGATTATATGAGTGACCGCATCCAAGAAGGCACGTCACACAGTCCGTACTTATACTGGCAGGAAAAAGAGGCAATTTGGAGGCCCTTGCACAAACTGGCTTTATTCTACCTAAGTTGCCCTCCCACAAGTGTGTACTCCGAAAGAGTGTTTAGTGCCGCCGCTCACCTTGTCAGCAATCGGCGTACGAGGTTACATCCAGAAAATGTGGAGAAGATGATGTTCATTAAAATGAATTATAATCAATTCCTCCGCGGAGACATTGACCAGCAGCAATTGCCTCCACAAAGTACACAGGGAGCTGAGATGGTGGATTCCAGTGGGGACGAATTGATAATCTGTGAGGAGGGGGATGTACACGGTGATATATCGGAGGGTGATGATGAGGTGGACATCTTGCCTCTGTAGAGCCAGTTTGTGCAAGGAGAGATTAATTGCTTCTTTTTTGGGGGGGGTCCAAACCAACCCGTCATATCAGTCACAGTCGTGTGGCAGACCCTGTCACTGAAATGATGGGTTGGTTAAAGTGTGCATGTCCTGTTTTGTTTATACAACATAAGGGTGGGTGGGAGGGCCCAAGGACAATTCCATCTTGCACCTCTTTTTTCTTTTCTTTTTCTTTGCATCATGTGCTGATTGGGGAGGGTTTTTTGGAAGGGACATCCTGCGTGACACTGCAGTGCCACTCCTAAATGGGCCCGGTGTTTGTGTCGGCCACTAGGGTCGCTAATCTTACTCACACAGTCAGCTACCTCATTGCGCCTCTTTTTTTCTTTGCGTCATGTGCTGTTTGGGGAGGTTTTTTTGGAAGGGACATCCTGCGTGACACTGCAGTGCCACTCCTAGATGGGCCCGGTGTTTGTGTCGGCCACTAGGGTCGCTAATCTTACTCACACAGCTACCTCATTGCGCCTCTTTTTTTCTTTGCGTCATGTGCTGTTTGGGGAGGGTTTTTTGGAAGGGACATCCTGCGTGACACTGCAGTGCCACTCCTAGATGGGCCCGGTGTTTGTGTCGGCCACTAGGGTCGCTAATCTTACTCACACAGCTACCTCATTGCGCCTCTTTTTTTCTTTGCGTCATGTGCTGTTTGGGGAGGGTTTTTTGGAAGGGCCATCCTGCGTGACACTGCAGTGCCACTCCTAGATGGGCCCGGTGTTTGTTTCGGCCACTAGGGTCGCTAATCTTACTCACACAGCTACCTCATTGCGCCTCTTTTTTTCTTTGCGTCATGTGCTGTTTGGGGAGGGTTTTTTGGAAGGGACATCCTGCGTGACACTGCAGTGCCACTCCTAGATGGGCCCGGTGTTTGTGTCGGCCACTAGGGTCGCTTATCTTACTCACACAGCGACCTCGGTGCAAATTTTAGGACTAAAAATAATATTGTGAGGTGTGAGGTATTCAGAATAGACTGAAAATGAGTGTAAATTATGGTTTTTGAGGTTAATAATACTTTGGGATCAAAATGACCCCCAAATTCTATGATTTAAGCTGTTTTTTAGTGTTTTTTGAAAAAAACACCCGAATCCAAAACACACCCGAATCCGACAAAAAAAATTCGGTGAGGTTTTGCCAAAACGCGTTCGAACCCAAAACACGGCTGCGGAACCGAACCCAAAACCAAAACACAAAACCCGAAAAATTTCAGGCGCTCATCTCTACTCTGTACGTTGATGTAATTGCTGGTAAAGGTCTTCCTCGCTGAATTTGTAGTTCATTTTGATGAACATCATCTTTTCCACATTTTGAGGAAGTAGCCTCCTATGCCGATTGCTGACAAAGTTCCTAGCTGTGCTGAAAACTCTGAGTATACACTGGAGGGTGGGCAGCTTAAGTAATTCAAAGCCAATTTGTACATGGTTGACTTTTTCCTACCAGTAGTCAAAGGGACTCTGTGACATGCCTATTTGTGTGGTGTCATTAAAATAACCCTATGCTATTCTTTGGATGGTGACCATATTAGATGTGTACAGTGCATCAGAACAGTACAAACAATAGAACAATATATTTATTTTTCACTTCTCAGCTCAACTGAAACTGCAGCAATTCAGAGGGCTTCCTTTTATACATACATGAATAATAAATGCACAGGGGTAAAGTGTGCCAGAACAGTACAAACAATAGAACATTATATTTATTGTTCACTTTGTAGCTCAAACTGTGGCAATTCAAAGGATTTACTTTAATATGTATGTGAATAATAAACACACAGGAGTATAGCTCACAAAGGTTGAACAAACTTAAAATAACTTTTGTTTTTACAATATTTCACAACTGAGTGACAATACATACTGTAGTACTGCTGAACACACAGCCACTTGTATGGAGTCTGGAGTCCTCAGCACAGCCACTTCTATACACCGCACAGCCACTATGAGTCTGTACATACTGTATATAGCACAGCCACTTGTATACACAGCACAGCCACTAGGAGTCTGGACACAGCACAGCCACTTGTATACACAGCACAGCCACTATGAGTCTGGACACAGCACAGCCACTTGTATACACAGCACAGCCAGCATGAGTCTGGACACAGCACAGCTACTTGTATACACAGCACAGCCAGCATGAGTCTGGACACAGCACAGCTACTTGTATACACAGTACAGCCACTATAAGTCTGGACAGCACAGCCACTTTAACCATTTAACCATCAGAGTACAGCACAGCACACAGCAGTGTGGCTGCAGTAACATGCCCCAGCAGTGGTGCCCTTATATAAAAGCCAAAACCCATGAGAATTTGACACAGAGAAGATGACATTTTGTCTCGAATTTGAAATCCAAGTCTGGCAGGAAACCCTGAACCACGGCTTGGATTGATCCGGAAGTTTGGGCGAGTTCGGATTTCCGCTCATCTCTAGTAAAATGTAATGTTTTAAACAAACAAGTTTTGTGTTGAAAACCAGCCTTTTGCTGTAAAGCACATAAGAGACCACTCCTGATTGGTCAGCTGTCTGTTGAAGAAGCAACTTTACCAGCAAGTAACCAACTTCACATCTAGAGCTCATCATAAGCAATCTGTGTCATGTCTATAGAGTATATATTTTAAGAAGATTGTAATTAAGAAGTAATAAAAAAAAAAAAAAAGACATTACAGAAAATATTAAGGGGGAATTTAATTAGCCACAGGACTTACTGCAGGCTTTTAGGCCTTGTGTTAAGAGCAGTCATTGATCAATGGGTCAGAAGGTCAACATTATCTAGGTCAACATCAAATGGTTGTCATGCACAATGTTGACATGGTCAAAAGGTAGACAGGTTGACATGGAAATTGCCTTATTAATGTATTTTTGGTGTCAAAATGTTCCTTCTAGCATGTGGACCCCCAATAAGTGCACTAATAATAATTAGAGATGAGCGGGTTCGGTTTCTCTGAATCCGAACCCGCCAGAACTTCATGTTTTTTTTCACGGGTCCGAGCGACTCGGATCTTCCCGCCTTGCTCGGTTAACCCGAGCGCGCCCGAACGTCATCATGACGCTGTCGGATTCTCGCGAGGCTCGGATTCTATCGCGAGACTCGGATTCTATATAAGGAGCCGCGCGTCGCCGCCATTTTCACACGTGCATTGAGATTGATAGGGAGAGGACGTGGCTGGCGTCCTCTCCATTTAGATTATAAGAGACTGAGAGAGATTTACTGGAGCTGACTAGGAGGAGTACTGTTACCGTAGAAGTGTAGAGACTGAGTGGAGAGAGTTTACTAGTGAGGACAGTGCAGTTTACTTTATAATCCGTTCTCTGCCTGAAAAAAGCGATACACAGCACACAGTGACTCAGTCACATACCATATCTGTGTGCACTGCTCAGGCTCAGGCCAGTGTGCTGCATCATCTATTATCTATCTATATATAATATTATATATATCTGTCTGACTGCTCAGCTCACACAGCTTATAATTGTGGGGGAGACTGGGGAGCACTACTGCAGTGCCAGTTATAGGTTATAGCAGGAGCCAGGAGTACATAATATATTATATAGTGAGTGACCACCAGACACACAGTGCAGTTTATTTAATATATCCGTTCTCTGCCTGAAAAAAGCGATACACACAGTGACTCAGTCAGTCACATACCATATCTGTGTGCACTGCTCAGGCTCAGGCCAGTGTGCTGCATCATCTATATATATTATATATCTGTCTGACTGCTCAGCTCACACAGCTTATAATTGTGGGGGAGACTGGGGAGCACTACTGCAGTGCCAGTTATAGGTTATAGCAGGAGCCAGGAGTACATAATATTATATTAAAATTAAACAGTGCACACTTTTGCTGCAGGAGTGCCAATGCCAGTGTGACTAGTGACCAGTGACCTGACCACCAGTATATATAATATTAGTAGTATACTATCTCTTTATCAACCAGTCTATATTAGCAGCAGACACAGTACAGTGCGGTAGTTCACGGCTGTGGCTACCTCTGTGTCGGCACTCGGCAGCCCGTCCATAATTGTATATACCACCTAACCGTGGTTTTTTTTTCTTTCTTTATACATACATACTAGTTACGAGTATACTATCTCTTTATCAACCAGTCTATATATTAGCAGCAGACACAGTACAGTGCGGTAGTTCACGGCTGTGGCTACCTCTGTGTCGGCACTCGGCAGCCCGTCCATAATTGTATATACCACCTAACCGTGGTTTTTTTTTCTTTCTTTATAGTCATACTAGTTACGAGTATACTATCTCTTTATCAACCAGTCTATATTAGCAGCAGACACAGTACAGTGCGGTAGTTCACGGCTGTGGCTACCTCTGTGTCGGCACTCGGCAGCCCGTCCATAATTGTATATACCACCTAACCGTGGTTTTTTTTTCTTTCTTTATACATACATACTAGTTACGAGTATACTATCTCTTTATCAACCAGTCTATATTAGCAGCAGACACAGTACAGTGCGGTAGTTCACGGCTGTGGCTACCTCTGTGTCGGCACTCGGCAGCCCGTCCATAATTGTATATACCACCTAACCGTGGTTTTTTTTTCTTTCTTTATACATACATACTAGTTACGAGTATACTATCTCTTTATCAACCAGTCTATATATTAGCAGCAGACACAGTACAGTGCGGTAGTTCACGGCTGTGGCTACCTCTGTGTCGGCACTCGGCAGCCCGTCCATAATTGTATATACCACCTAACCGTGGTTTTTTTTTCTTTCTTTATAGTCATACTAGTTACGAGTATACTATCTCTTTATCAACCAGTCTATATTAGCAGCAGACACAGTACAGTGCGGTAGTTCACGGCTGTGGCTACCTCTGTGTCGGCACTCGGCAGCCCGTCCATAATTGTATATACCACCTAACCGTGGTTTTTTTTTCTTTCTTTATACATACATACTAGTTACGAGTATACTATCTCTTTATCAACCAGTCTATATTAGCAGCAGACACAGTACAGTGCGGTAGTTCACGGCTGTGGCTACCTCTGTGTCGGCACTCGGCAGCCCGTCCATAATTGTATATACCACCTAACCGTGGTTTTTTTTTCTTTCTTTATACATACATACTAGTTACGAGTATACTATCTCTTTATCAACCAGTCTATATATTAGCAGCAGACACAGTACAGTGCGGTAGTTCACGGCTGTGGCTACCTCTGTGTCGGCACTCGGCAGCCCGTCCATAATTGTATATACCACCTAACCGTGGTTTTTTTTTCTTTCTTTATAGTCATACTAGTTACGAGTATACTATCTCTTTATCAACCAGTCTATATTAGCAGCAGACACAGTACAGTGCGGTAGTTCACGGCTGTGGCTACCTCTGTGTCGGCACTCGGCAGCCCGTCCATAATTGTATATACCACCTAACCGTGGTTTTTTTTTCTTTCTTTATACATACATACTAGTTACGAGTATACTATCTCTTTATCAACCAGTCTATATTAGCAGCAGACACAGTACAGTGCGGTAGTTCACGGCTGTGGCTACCTCTGTGTCGGCACTCGGCAGCCCGTCCATAATTGTATATACCACCTAACCGTGGTTTTTTTTTCTTTCTTTATACATACATACTAGTTACGAGTATACTATCTCTTTATCAACCAGTCTATATATTAGCAGCAGACACAGTACAGTGCGGTAGTTCACGGCTGTGGCTACCTCTGTGTCGGCACTCGGCAGCCCGTCCATAATTGTATATACCACCTAACCGTGGTTTTTTTTTCTTTCTTTATACATACATACTAGTTACGAGTATACTATCTCTTTATCAACCAGTCTATATTAGCAGCAGACACAGTACAGTGCGGTAGTTCACGGCTGTGGCTACCTCTGTGTCGGCACTCGGCAGCCCGTCCATAATTGTATATACCACCTAACCGTGGTTTTTTTTTCTTTCTTTATACATACATACTAGTTACGAGTATACTATCTCTTTATCAACCAGTCTATATATTAGCAGCAGACACAGTACAGTGCGGTAGTTCACGGCTGTGGCTACCTCTGTGTCGGCACTCGGCAGCCCGTCCATAATTGTATACTAGTATCCAATCCATCCATCTCCATTGTTTACCTGAGGTGCCTTTTAGTTGTGCCTATTAAAATATGGAGAACAAAAATGTTGAGGTTCCAAAATTAGGGAAAGATCAAGATCCACTTCCACCTCGTGCTGAAGCTGCTGCCACTAGTCATGGCCGAGACGATGAAATGCCAGCAACGTCGTCTGCCAAGGCCGATGCCCAATGTCATAGTACAGAGCATGTCAAATCCAAAACACCAAATATCAGACAAAAAAGGACTCCAAAACCTAAAATAAAATTGTCGGAGGAGAAGCGTAAACTTGCCAATATGCCATTTACCACACGGAGTGGCAAGGAACGGCTGAGGCCCTGGCCTATGTTCATGGCTAGTGGTTCAGCTTCACATGAGGATGGAAGCACTCAGCCTCTCGCTAGAAAAATGAAAAGACTCAAGCTGGCAAAAGCAGCACAGCAAAGAACTGTGCATTCTTCGAAATCCCAAATCCACAAGGAGAGTCCAATTGTGTCGGTTGCGATGCCTGACCTTCCCAACACTGGACGTGAAGAGCATGCGCCTTCCACCATTTGCACGCCCCCTGCAAGTGCTGGAAGGAGCACCCGCAGTCCAGTTCCTGATAGTCAGATTGAAGATGTCAGTGTTGAAGTACACCAGGATGAGGAGGATATGGGTGTTGCTGGCGCTGGGGAGGAAATTGACCAGGAGGATTCTGATGGTGAGGTGGTTTGTTTAAGTCAGGCACCCGGGGAGACACCTGTTGTCCGTGGGAGGAATATGGCCGTTGACATGCCAGGTGAAAATACCAAAAAAATCAGCTCTTCGGTGTGGAGGTATTTCACCAGAAATGCGGACAACAGGTGTCAAGCCGTGTGTTCCCTTTGTCAAGCTGTAATAAGTAGGGGTAAGGACGTTAACCACCTCGGAACATCCTCCCTTATACGTCACCTGCAGCGCATTCATAATAAGTCAGTGACAAGTTCAAAAACTTTGGGTGACAGCGGAAGCAGTCCACTGACCAGTAAATCCCTTCCTCTTGTAACCAAGCTCACGCAAACCACCCCACCAACTCCCTCAGTGTCAATTTCCTCCTTCCCCAGGAATGCCAATAGTCCTGCAGGCCATGTCACTGGCAATTCTGACGAGTCCTCTCCTGCCTGGGATTCCTCCGATGCATCCTTGCGTGTAACGCCTACTGCTGCTGGCGCTGCTGTTGTTGCCGCTGGGAGTCGATGGTCATCCCAGAGGGGAAGTCGTAAGCCCACTTGTACTACTTCCAGTAAGCAATTGACTGTTCAACAGTCCTTTGCGAGGAAGATGAAATATCACAGCAGTCATCCTACTGCAAAGCGGATAACTGAGGCCTTGACAACTATGTTGGTGTTAGACGTGCGTCCGGTATCCGCCGTTAGTTCACAGGGAACTAGACAATTTATTGAGGCAGTGTGCCCCCGTTACCAAATACCATCTAGGTTCCACTTCTCTAGGCAGGCGATACCGAGAATGTACACGGACGTCAGAAAAAGACTCACCAGTGTCCTAAAAAATGCAGCTGTACCCAATGTCCACTTAACCACGGACATGTGGACAAGTGGAGCAGGGCAGGGTCAGGACTATATGACTGTGACAGCCCACTGGGTAGATGTATGGACTCCCGCCGCAAGAACAGCAGCGGCGGCACCAGTAGCAGCATCTCGCAAACGCCAACTCTTTCCTAGGCAGGCTACGCTTTGTATCACCGCTTTCCAGAATACGCACACAGCTGAAAACCTCTTACGGCAACTGAGGAAGATCATCGCGGAATGGCTTACCCCAATTGGACTCTCCTGTGGATTTGTGGCATCGGACAACGCCAGCAATATTGTGTGTGCATTAAATATGGGCAAATTCCAGCACGTCCCATGTTTTGCACATACCTTGAATTTGGTGGTGCAGAATTTTTTAAAAAACGACAGGGGCGTGCAAGAGATGCTGTCGGTGGCCAGAAAAATTGCGGGACACTTTCGGCGTACAGGCACCACGTACAGAAGACTGGAGCACCACCAAAAACTACTGAACCTGCCCTGCCATCATCTGAAGCAAGAAGTGGTAACGAGGTGGAATTCAACCCTCTATATGCTTCAGAGGTTGGAGGAGCAGCAAAAGGCCATTCAAGCCTATACAATTGAGCACGATATAGGAGGTGGAATGCACCTGTCTCAAGTGCAGTGGAGAATGATTTCAACGTTGTGCAAGGTTCTGATGCCCTTTGAACTTGCCACACGTGAAGTCAGTTCAGACACTGCCAGCCTGAGTCAGGTCATTCCCCTCATCAGGCTTTTGCAGAAGAAGCTGGAGGCATTGAAGAAGGAGCTAAAAGGGAGCGATTCCGCTAGGCATGTGGGACTTGTGGATGCAGCCCTTAATTCGCTTAACAAGGATTCACGGGTGGTCAATCTGTTGAAATCAGAGCACTACATTTTGGCCACCGTGCTCGATCCTAGATTTAAAGCCTACCTTGGATCTCTCTTTCCGGCAGACACAGGTCTGCTGGGGTTGAAAGACCTGCTGGTGACAAAATTGTCAAGTCAAGCGGAACGCGACCTGTCAACATCTCCTCCTTCACATTCTCCCGCAACTGGGGGTGCGAGGAAAAGGCTCAGAATTCCGAGCCCACCCGCTGGCGGTGATGCAGGGCAGTCTGGAGCGACTGCTGATGCTGACATCTGGTCCGGACTGAAGGACCTGACAACGATTACGGACATGTCGTCTACTGTCACTGCATATGATTCTCTCAACATTGATAGAATGGTGGAGGATTATATGAGTGACCGCATCCAAGTAGGCACGTCACACAGTCCGTACTTATACTGGCAGGAAAAAGAGGCAATTTGGAGGCCCTTGCACAAACTGGCTTTATTCTACCTAAGTTGCCCTCCCACAAGTGTGTACTCCGAAAGAGTGTTTAGTGCCGCCGCTCACCTTGTCAGCAATCGGCGTACGAGGTTACATCCAGAAAATGTGGAGAAGATGATGTTCATTAAAATGAATTATAATCAATTCCTCCGCGGAGACATTGACCAGCAGCAATTGCCTCCACAAAGTACACAGGGAGCTGAGATGGTGGATTCCAGTGGGGACGAATTGATAATCTGTGAGGAGGGGGATGTACACGGTGATATATCGGAGGGTGAAGATGAGGTGGACTTCTTGCCTCTGTAGAGCCAGTTTGTGCAAGGAGAGATTAATTGCTTCTTTTTTGGGGGGGGTCCAAACCAACCCGTCATATCAGTCACAGTCGTGTGGCAGACCCTGTCACTGAAATGATGGGTTGGTTAAAGTGTGCATGTCCTGTTTTGTTTATACAACATAAGGGTGGGTGGGAGGGCCCAAGGACAATTCCATCTTGCACCTCTTTTTTCTTTTCTTTTTCTTTGCATCATGTGCTGATTGGGGAGGGTTTTTTGGAAGGGACATCCTGCGTGACACTGCAGTGCCACTCCTAGATGGGCCCGGTGTTTGTGTCGGCCACTAGGGTCGCTAATCTTACTCACACAGTCAGCTACCTCATTGCGCCTCTTTTTTTCTTTGCGTCATGTGCTGTTTGGGGAGGGTTTTTTGGAAGGGACATCCTGCGTGACACTGCAGTGCCACTCCTAGATGGGCCCGGTGTTTGTGTCGGCCACTAGGGTCGCTAATCTTACTCACACAGCTACCTCATTGCGCCTCTTTTTTTCTTTGCGTCATGTGCTGTTTGGGGAGGGTTTTTTGGAAGGGACATCCTGCGTGACACTGCAGTGCCACTCCTAGATGGGCCCGGTGTTTGTGTCGGCCACTAGGGTCGCTAATCTTACTCACACAGCTACCTCATTGCGCCTCTTTTTTTCTTTGCGTCATGTGCTGTTTGGGGAGGGTTTTTTGGAAGGGCCATCCTGCGTGACACTGCAGTGCCACTCCTAGATGGGCCCGGTGTTTGTGTCGGCCACTAGGGTCGCTAATCTTACTCACACAGCTACCTCATTGCGCCTCTTTTTTTCTTTGCGTCATGTGCTGTTTGGGGAGGGTTTTTTGGAAGGGACATCCTGCGTGACACTGCAGTGCCACTCCTAGATGGGCCCGGTGTTTGTGTCGGCCACTAGGGTCGCTAATCTTACTCACACAGCTACCTCATTGCGCCTCTTTTTTTCTTTGCGTCATGTGCTGTTTGGGGAGGGTTTTTTGGAAGGGCCATCCTGCGTGACACTGCAGTGCCACTCCTAGATGGGCCCGGTGTTTGTGTCGGCCACTAGGGTCGCTAATCTTACTCACACAGCTACCTCATTGCGCCTCTTTTTTTCTTTGCGTCATGTGCTGTTTGGGGAGGGTTTTTTGGAAGGGACATCCTGCGTGACACTGCAGTGCCACTCCTAGATGGGCCCGGTGTTTGTGTCGGCCACTAGGGTCGCTTATCTTACTCACACAGCGACCTCGGTGCAAATTTTAGGACTAAAAATAATATTGTGAGGTGTGAGGTATTCAGAATAGACTGAAAATGAGTGTAAATTATGGTTTTTGAGGTTAATAATACTTTGGGATCAAAATGACCCCCAAATTCTATGATTTAAGCTGTTTTTTAGTGTTTTTTGAAAAAAACACCCGAATCCAAAACACACCCGAATCCGACAAAAAAAATTCGGTGAGGTTTTGCCAAAACGCGTTCGAACCCAAAACACGGCAGCGGAACCGAACCCAAAACCAAAACACAAAACCCGAAAAATTTCAGGCGCTCATCTCTAATAATAATAATAATAATAATAATTTATTATTATTATTATCTTAAGGGGACTGTGTATTAGTGGACGGTCTGATGGATTCTTCAGCAACTAACACTATTAAAATCAGTGCTATGTGATCTAATAAAAGCGAGTCATAACATTAAATCCAGATAACACTGTTACAGTTGACTAGTAAATTAATAAATCTAAATTTATATTGAAAAATTATATCAAAATTGTGATTTATTCATCTGTCCTGATCAATATATAGAAATGGTAGGATAATGGCATGACTATAATGGACCTCTTTGCAGTGTCCCTAAATTCTAGTGTCTTTCCTTGCAGGGAGCATCCCCCCAGCAACTAGTGAGGGAGCCCACTCATAAAGACGCAATATTAGACTTAATACTTACAAATGGAGACAGAATATCTGACGTAAAAGTGGGTGAAAATGAAAACCTGGGATCCAGTAATCATCAAGCAGTATTGTTCAGCATAAAGACAGAGACCAACTCATCCCACACAAAATCAAAGATTTTACGAAGGCTGATCTTGTAGGGATGGGAAAGCGATTCTTTGGGAGAGTGGAAGAACTTGGAAGGAGAGCAGGAGAGGTGGGGAAAAAAATAAAAAGTGCTATACTAAATGTAACAGACCGTTGTATCAAGTGTTCGGAAAATCTCAATGAAAAGGAATCCAGTGTGGTTAGCAAAAGAAGTAACAAGTATTCTGAAAGCAAAAAAGATGGCCTTTAGGAAATATAAGCAGATGCAAAATAATTAAGTCAAAGAGGTGTAACTTATTAGACAGAAGAAGACTAAGAAGGTAATCAGATGTGCAAAGGCATAAGCTGAAGAGAAAATGGCATAGTCAGTGGGTAAAGGGGGCAAAACGTTTTTCTAGGTATATAAGGAGAAAAACAAAAGGTGGAATAATAAGACTAAAGACAGAGACTGGGGGTAAATTTACTAAGATTTGAGTTCTATTTAAGCTGGGATGTTGCCCATAGCAACCAATCAGATTCTACTCATTTATCTAGCACCTTCTAGAAGATAATACCTGGAATTGGATTGATAGCTATGGGCAACATCTCATCTTAAATAGAACTCTCATCTTAGTAAATTTACCCCAGGGAGTCTTGTTGAGGGAAACAATGTAATAGCAGATCATCTTAATAATTATTTTTGCTCAGTATTCACTAGTTAAAGAAAGGGGAAGGAGCCGCAGTTAAGTTGCATGTATATTCAGAAAACGAGGTAGACACAATGACATTTCCAGAGGAGAAGGTCCTAACAGAACTCTCAAAACTGAAAGTGAGTAAATCAATGGGGCCAGAGGGGATACATCCATGGATACTAAAACAGCTTAAAGATGTGCTGATAGAACCATTAACAGAATTATTAAACCAGCCACTAGCTACAGGAGTAATTCCAGAGGAGTGGATAAGAGTGAAGGCAGTCCCACTGCACAAAAGTAGAAGCAAGGAAGAGGCAAGCATCTACCGACCAGTGAGCCTTACATCAGTAATAGGGAAATTGATGGAAACAATCTTAAAAGGAAGGGTTGTAGATGATCTCAAATCCAGCAATTTACATGATCCCAAACAGCATGGCTTTACTGGGGGAGATCATGTCAAACAAATCTTATTGACTTTTTTTTATCTCGGTAACTAAAGTAATAGATAAGGGGGTGGGGGGCTGTAGATATAGCTTATCTAGGCTTTAATCAAGCTTTTTACACTGACACACATCACAGACTGTTGAATAAACTTGAAAGCATGGTATTGGATACTAAAATGGTTAAATGGATAAGATCTTAGTTGATTAATACAAAACAGAGAGTTGTAGTAAATGGAGTGCATTCACAGGAGGAAATATTACCAGTGGAGTATCCCAGGGATATGTACTTGCAAACGGTAGTAAAAGGACGCAAAGGTGTGTAACACGATATACTCACCAGGAGGGATAAAACAAATGATTGATGATCTAGGTAGACTAGAGGAATGCTTAAGAGCATGGCAATTACAGTTTAATGCCAAAAAAATTGCAAAATTATGCACTTGGGTCTCAAAAATTCAAAGGCTAAACATACAGTGTGCCCTGTGATAATCTTGCCAGCTCAGGCTGGCGCGTTCACAGGGCAGCACTGCGATAAGCACCCTTTTGCCCAGCTTTCTCTACCCCTGGCAGAGAAAGCTGAGCGAGGACCCGGCTCCAGTGATCAGCTCTGTGTGTCCGATGGACACGCAAGTTGATCATAGTGTAAAAAGATAAAAAAAACAAGTAAAAAAACCACCCAAACCACACTCACCTGTCCAGGGAGCCGGTGTCTGTTTAGGCCGCACAAGTACATACATATATTTTCAAATGGACAGAGGGGAGAAGCGTACAGCCAGGGTTGTACTGGCCCACAGGGGTACAGGGGAAACCCCCGGCTGGCCCCACTGCCTGGGGGCCCCCACCTCCTCCTCTAGGGATCAGGTTCCAGCACTTGAATTACAGTATACATAGTATGTTACCTTACACAGCACAGGTCTATGGTGTATTTTCTATAGTACATTGCTGTTATTGAACTGGTACATTATCATGCATGCACTAACAGTATTTACTGCATATAATTATCAAGGGGCCCAGACCATGCACTCTCTAATGGTTAGACAAACCAATGCAATGGCTGCCCACACCACCTCTGGAGACTGGCCATACACTTAAACATGGGCCCCTGCATTTCCATGGTGGGCCCTTCATGCCCCAGTCTGCTTTAGCTAATGGTGTTAGCTAACAGGTGCCACTCCAGGAAGTTACAGGCAGCGGTGCAAGTATGCGGGTATGCTCGGGTACGGAGTACCCTTAAGAATTTGGCAGCGGGTACGCAGTACCACCTGCCACACACTTTGTCATTACCACAATTATAATGTGCCAAAAAGCAACAAGACCATGGTGCTTGGCAGCATGACGGCTCCTCCCACTTTGTCAGGGTTACTGGGAGTGCCACAGTGGCTGTATTTTCCTGTTATAATGGAGGCATAACTATATATTGTTATTAAATTGGGGGCATTACTATATATTTCTATTATACTGGAGGCATTACTATATATTTTTAGCTTTGCCTCCAGAATCCCCCCAAAAAGGGGCTGTGTCATGTGACCACGCCGCTAGTGTCATGTAGCCACTCCCACTAGCAGCATGTGGCCACGCCCCCTCACAACACATGACCACGCCCAATTTTTAGCACTCAGTACCCATAAGAAAATATTTCTACTTGCACCACTGGTTACAGGGCTGCTTTTACTAATGAAAATAGAGGGACCACCACAGTTGTCTCAGCGGTATCCCCTTGTTAAATAATCCTGATACTATAAATGCAGCAATCCTCTGTAAACTGAATTTGTTTAAGAGATTGACTGCAATATTTCCTTTAATAAATAGTCTCCTTTGTGTAGGACATCTCCTATATATTAGCCCTGTGACCCTGTGCCTGCATTTCTAACGCTGGGTGGAGTCACAGACCTGGGCGGACTTAGCAGCTCCTGGCCTGTCCCAGTGTCAGCACACCACTAGCAGAAGGGACCAGCCAGAGATTGCACACACCATTCCCTGACACAAGCCAGCAGTGCACTGACGCCCCACACTGCCAGGTAAGCATGGACACCCACACAGCCTCACCCCACACCACCCCTCCCCTACAAACACCCACCACCACCTAACACACCCACCTTCCCCACCACAGCGGGACACACAGCCACAACTGATGCCGCCGCTAACCCCCCTACCATCTGTAAGATTGCAGCCGCGCCGCGGCCACACACTCACGGCTAAACGCGCTCCACACCCCACCCGCACACACCGCTCCCTCACTCCCCACTACCGCTGCACACACTGGCCGGCGGTGGGGGGAGCGGAGGCCGCTGCGGCTGTATGACCTGGGGGAACAGGGCCGGCGGTGGGGGGAGTGGAGGCCGCTGCGGATGTGTGACCTGGGGCCGGCGGTGGGGGGAGCAGAGGCCACTGCGGCTGTGTGATCCGGGAATTGGGGCCGGCGGTGCGGGGAGCAGAGCATCCAGCCACTAATGGCACAGACGGGACACACTGCCCGGGAGCCCACTGACACCCGCACCCCTCCCTCCACACCAGCCCGTCGTCTGTTCCCACATGCAGCCACTGACATGCTGCCCGGGACCCGCCGTCCGCAACACGGAGTAACAGTAATACTGGCCATAGCTGTACATGCGGCATCACCCTGACACACCTGACTCTGTACCAGCGTTATCTCTCTCCCCGCTGCTGTCTCCCCACGACCCCACGAATCTGTCTGTTTCCAAACATCCAGCGGGGTCGTCGGGTCCAAGCCAGCAGCGGTGAGAGAGATAACGCTGGTACAGAGTCAGGTGCGGCGTGCTGTCAGGGTGATGCCGCATGTACAGCTATGGGCAGTGTTACTGTTACTCCGTGTTGTGCAGACAGCGCCCTCACCCACCCACTCACATATGGTGTGCCCCCCATATCACCCATCCCACCAGGTGCACCAAGCATCACTTGCACCCCGTCCATCACAAGGGGGGAAACAAGTAGCAGCCTAATGTCCCCACATATACCAACACCTATCACCACATACACTGCAACCACTTCTACCTTACACACACACACACACCCTCCACACTTCTAACAACGCGCACGCACCCTCCACTTCCCTTTCCCCTCCCCCCCTACACACACACGCACTCACCCTCCACACTCCTAACAACACGCCCGCACCCTCCACTTTCCCCTCCCCCCTACACATGCACACACTCACCCTCCACACTCCTAACAACACGCCCGCACCCTCCACCCCCCCCCCCACGCGCACACTCACCCTCCACACTCCTAACAACACGCACGCACCCTCCACTGCCCTTTCCCCTCCCTCTCCCCCCCTTTCCCCCCCCACACACACTCACCATCCACACTCCTAACAACACGCACGCACCCTCCACTTCCCTTTCCCCTCCCCCCAACACACACACAAAACACCTTACCCATCTCTGGTACACCACCACCCAACAACAACCACCCCTGCCCCCATCGCCTTCACACCACTAGGGGAAACAACCCTAACACACACCACTACATTTAACAAACAAACCCAAACCTATGCAACCACCTGGCAAACACCACCACGCACACCGCAAGCCCATCTCACAACCGCAATACACCCATACCGCCCAACCAGCCACTACAAATACAACACCCATCCAACACAACCACAGCACAACCTTACCCATCTGACTAATCCTGCCACCCCCTCCCCTCCCATTCACACACCACAAACCCCACAAAAACCCTCCACCATCCAACCACCCATCCTATGTGGACCTCCTCCACCCATGCCAAGTTCAAACCCCCTCACCCATCCCCCTGCCACCCAACTCCATCCCACACTACACCTCCTATCACCACCCCCATCCCTCACCCCTACGCAAAAACATATACAGGCAGTGACCCCTCTCCACACACTTGCCCAAGGACCATAAATCATTACCCACAGCATTTCAGCAAACCACACCCCAAACTACGTATCTTTCACAAAAAAACACTCCACCACACACATTCCCTTCAACACCCTCCACAATCCAGCCACACACCACCCTAACCCTATCGCACACCCACCTCCCTCCCTCTGCACCCAACTAATTCGGTCAAACCATTAAAACACCAGCTACCCCACAACACTACCCCCATAGCCTAGAGCCACTAATACCCCAACTCCAATATCTGCTAACACAACACACCTCTGCCCCCAACAAACACCCTAACACCACATCCACTTCACCTTGCCACACACATAAACAATCCACCCACCGCTCCCACAAAAACACAATAGACGCACCCTCCAAACACACCCCAGATCCCACAACAACAGTTCAGCATACTCCCTAAACCCCCATCCACCAACAACAACTTTGCAAACAATAACCCTCACAGCTATGAACACAACCCTCCCACACCCACAACGAGAACACACAACAAACCCTGCCACTACAATTACACCACAACACCTTACAAACACATCCATCTACCACCCAAGCACAATAGCGAACAGCCACCTTTCAACCACCTTTCAGAAAAACCCCGCACCTTGCACCTCAACACACACTTCCACATCCCCCTAACCTACTCACCACCCACCCTCCCATGCACACACCACACGACCCTACACAAATCTCCCTATGCAGACATCCCTTAGCCATGGGTGGTCTTCTGTATGCCGACTGACGAGATCCCGGCGCACAGTATACCGGCGCCGGGATCCCGACAGCCGGCATACCTACACTTATTCTCCCTCGTGGGGGTCCACGACCCCCCTGGAGGGAGAATAAAATAGTGTGGCGCGCGTAGCGCGCCACCGTGCCCGTAGCGTGGCGAGCGCAGCGAGCCCACAAGGGGCTCATTTGCACTCGCCACACTGTCGGTAAGCCGGCAGTCGGGCTCCCGGCGCCGGTATGCTGGTCGCCGTGAGCCCGACCGCCGGCATATCGTAGTGAACCCCTTAGCCATGGCACCTTCGCCCACCGTACCCCTTATCCCCACACCTACAACTCCACCAAGTGCAACATCGCACGCCCCCTCACCAAACCCCCACCCCTAGGCCAAAGTATGCAGTCACCGGACCACATCCACCATCCAGCCTTACTCTGCTCAGCCACCAACCACAGCTTCTTCGGGACAGCCCACCCAATCCATGTACCTCTTAACGCAAAACACTCCACCAACCACAGTCCCTTCAGCCCCCTCCACAATGCACCCCAAAGCCACCCAAAACCTATAATGTACAAACTTTACCCCTAACCTTAACCCACATACACCACCACCCACACCCTCCCCCCCACCAACACCACCTTGCACATGGCTTTGCCACACCCTGCACCCCCTCTCTCTGTCCACCAGCCCTTCCTCCCTCACACACACACTTTGCCTTCACCCACCCTGATTGCCATCCCCCCCATAGCAAACCCTCCACCACTCACATCATGTACACACCACATTTTCACCCACCACTCTAAAACATCACCCCCATCCACACGACCCTTTCACATAAAACCATCTTCTACATGCACCGCACACAACACCATCCCTCTCTGCATGCTATCGCTACCTACATCATAAAACACAACCAACACCCAAAAACCCCTACCCCTCAACACAACCCCACCCGCAACTCCACCTCACCCACCTCCACCACATCAGCTGCACCTCACAAGCACATCCCCCAAACAAGCTAACCCCCACACCTAACATCCACGGTCCACACATACACCACCCAACCAGTACCCCATGCACCATCCCCCTAACCCACCCAAACCCCCCTTCCTTACAGCACCCCACCCCAAATACCCTCCATCATCCCACCACACTCACCATGTGCAACTCCTCCACCCATGCCACGTTCCAACACCCACCCCTGTCCCCGTGTACCCCACAAACACAAATCCAACAAGTACTACACCACCTAACACCTACACCATCCCTTACTCCTTGCCCCTGTATACGCAGTCACCGGCCACCATCCACGGTTCAGCCCATACACACTCATTCACCCTCCCCAGCATCTTACAGGGCCACAGGACAAACCTACTAACACTCACACACACCACCACACCAAACACATTACCTTCACCACCATCAACAATCCAAAGCCAACCCTCACACTCCCTAACACATACATCCTCAATCCCTAACCCATCTAACCTCTCCACCACACCCACAAAACCCCCTAAGCACCTATGCACACCCTGCCAAACGCAACACTCCCTCTCTAGCCACCTACACACCACATGTTCCTCCCTCACACATAGCACATCCGTTCCCCCTTGAAAAATTCCATACCCCCCACTGCCAACCCTCCACCTCTCCCAACATCCACATACCCCATTTATACCACCACCTCTGCACCAACATCCCCATCCACAAGCCCATTTTGCAATCAAACACCCACCACACGCACCACCTACAACAACCCTCCCCACAAACAGTCAATACCTCAATCACAGGGCAACGCCAACACACACACACCTCCACCTCACTATACCCACCCCCTTTCACATACAAATAACACACCATGTACACTTTTACCCCACATCCACACAACACACACCTGCCCAACACCCACAACACCTCACAATAACATCCACCAAACATTGTAGTCCCATACTTGACACATAGCTTATTCAAATACACCACCCCTACAGCTCACACGAAACCTCAACAAAATCATCAACCTCCCCATACCCTACTCTCCACCACTCCCATGAACACTACAAAGCCCCCCATACCCTTCACCATCCACCCACACACCCCATGTGGAACTCCACCACCTATGGCAGCCTCGGACATACCCTCCCCAATCCCCCTGCCACACACACACACACACACACACACACACACACAACTCCAACAAGCCCAACACCTCCTGCCACCTCCACCATCCCTCAGCCCACAGGGGCGTAGCCCCTTATGACGGTGTGAAGAGCGCCCGTAGGGCGCGATGAATCACCTAGTATACATATACTTTTGGATTATCTTTTAAAGTCTTTGAGTGACCTTTTAGTAGTTATGGTTGTTCTGGTGAACACTTCCATCACCTTAATGAAATTGTGTCCAGGCTGTGGTGAGGACAACCAGGGCTGCCAAGAGAAATCCTGGGCCCTGGTACAACAGCTTCCTGGAACCCAACGGCCTCTCGGAGGGTGTGTGTCCACAGCATGCTGGGGGCATGGCCACACCTCTTTGAGGGCGTGTCTAGCACATGAGAAGCACTCACTTACAGGAGCATGGCATTCCTCCCAGCCAGGGCAGTAGAGAGCCTGGCTGGGCCCAGGTACTTTTCAGGGGGCCTGTCCTAATCACAGGAGGCGTGGCCATGCACCCTTAGAAAAAAAATCAGATTTTTTTAAGCACTTCCCTGGCCACACTGAAGCCCAGCACACAGCAGCGTGTGTTGGGCTGAGAATAAAAGTTGCAGCTGCTGCTTCCAGGTAAGGGGGCAGTGGGACCTGGGCCCCCACTGGGCCCCTCCATTAGACCTGGGCCCAGGTAATTTGTACCACCTCCCCCCCTTTCTCAGCACCACTGAGGACAACTGAGTGAGGCAATCCATTATTACAAAGGTACCTAATAAAAAAAGGCTACTAGGGGTATAAAAAAAAGTATTGATTACAAAAAAATTGTAATAGTTATATTTTATATTAGTCAATCTGTAACACTTTACAGAGGATACCGCATACGGTTAGCTGAGAACAGAGCAATGTTCACTTGTGAGCTGCAGGAATAGTTTTTAATTCATTGTGGTGCCATTTCTGTGCCTGTAGTCCCAGTTTAGCTGTTAGGTAATGGTCCCTGTAATTGAATGAATGTCCACCCCCCTGAACAGAGCATATCTGCTCCTGACTACCTCCTTACCAGATCACAGTATGATGCCTTGAATTACTTTTCCCTCGGTTACTGTGAATGAAAAAGACTGAGGGCCCACAGAACAAGGCGATAGCTATGTATGTGCCAACTGTATGGAAGCTTCTGGGGTATATTCAATTGCAGTCGAAAGCTGCCATCTGTCGGAAAGACGTCAGTTTTCGACTTTTTTAGGTCGGAAGGGGTTCCGACCTATTCAATACACCCCAAAATTATCCGACAAGTCGGGAATTCCGACTTGTCGGAAAGCACGTGGATTGGCGGAATAGCGGCCGATCCGCGTGCTTCTGTTGGAAACGGGGCCAAATCCGACAGGTTTTGTCCCCCTTTCCGACCATCTCAATCCGACTTTAAAAAAAGTGGAATTGAGATGAGGGACCTGAGAGGAGGAGACGGGGAGAGCCGCAGGGAGACGGGGAGAGCAGCAGCTACAGCACAACGCAGCAGGAGGATGGGGCACCGCCGCCACTCACGGCAGCGTCCACCCTGCTCCAACAAGCAAGGTCCCGCTTGCTGGAGCTGGGTGGACGCTGCCGTGCATTCTGGCGGCGGTGCCCCATCCTCCTGCTACAGCACTATGCTGCTGTAGCTGCTGCTCTACCCCGTCTCCCCGCGGCTCTCCCCGTCTCCTCCTCTCAGGTCCCTCATCTCAATCCAACTTTTTTTAAAGTCGGATTGATATGGTCAGGAATGGCCAAACTCTCTCGGATTTGGCCGTTCATTGAATAACCCTTGTCAGATCCATTCCGACAAATGCATGTCGGAATGGATCCAACTTTAATTGAATATACCCCTCTGTATTGATTGCTTTACGCAATTCTGTTTTTTTTTACCAGTATTGCTCCCCTATGATGGCACTTGTCTCCCATGGCATCAGAGCTTATTGTAAGTAGTCCGCATACTACATGCCCACAATAAACTTGCCCACCATTTTTCCTGCAATTTTTCCTGCCATTTAAAAAGAAATAAAACCATTCCGCTTTATTGCATGCTCTTCCTATTAGTTGCCGGTTATATGTATATACATGCTATACACTATAGGGCTGAAGCAGAGTTGGATATACACCCGTTTGTCTATCTTAAAAGAGGCAAATTTGTTCCACGCATGATCGCAAGAAAGGTGTATGCCTACATGTATTTCATGTGTATGAAGACACAGACAGCATTCAGAAAAAAGAAATTGTCACAGAGACACAAATATGCCTGTCAGTAACCACAGCTCCTGTGGGTCTCACGGTGACAGTTACCAGCATTAACTACCTGTAAATGCTTCTGATTGGCTGGTTGTAGAGTCACCACTGAAGCTGATTGGTGCACTAATCATAGATATGTTTTTAGAATAATTGTTTTAGATGCTTTAATTTGTAAAGTTTATTGTAAAGATTGTACCTACTGAATTACTTTACTGTAGAACAGTGGGGGTCATTCCGAGTTGTTCGCTCGGTAAATTTCTTCGCATCGCAGCGATTTTCCGCTTAATGCGCATGCGCAATGTTCGCACTGCGACTGCGCCAAGTAAATTTGCTATGCAGTTAGGAATATTACTCACGGTTTTTTCATCGTTCTGGTGATCGTAATGTGATTGACAGGAAGTGGGTGTTTCTGGGCGGAAACAGGCCGTTTTAGGGGCGTGTGGCAAAAAACGCTACCGTTTCTGGGAAAAACGCGGGAGTGGCTGGAGAAACGGAGGAGTGTCTGGGCGAACACTGGGTGTGTTTGTGACGTCAAACCAGGAATGACAAGCACTGAACTGATCGCACTGGCAGAGTAAGTCTCGAGCTACTCAGAAACTGCACAGAGATGTCTTATCGCAATATTGCGAATCTTTCGTTCGCAATTTTAAGATGCTAAAATTCACTCCCAGTAGGCGGCGGCTTAGCGTGTGCAATGCTGCTAAAAGCAGCTTCCGAGCGAACAACTCGGAATGACCCCCAGTGTTTCCCAGATTCAGTCCGCACAGAGGCTGCTTATACATTAGTCAAAGTTTATGGATACCCATGCTTGGGAACAGATGGTTAAATGAGTGAGGCAATAATTAAGTCACCGGTGCTTAAGTATCAATATCCTTAAATTGAAGACTGTTAGGGGGCTTTGTGGACTGAGTCGGGAAACACTGATTTACATTGAAACTAATAGTAAATGTGTATTTTTGCAATATCAAAACAAAAGATATTTTCTCATGGCCTGTTTGGATTAAAGTGTATCTAGGTGTAAGTAAATTTGCCACATACACTACTAGTGCAGTCAGTGTCGGACTGGGGCATGTAGGGCCCGCTGAGGAAATGCAGTGGTAGGGGCCCATGTTAGGGGTGTGTCAAGTCTGCAGAGGGGGTGTGGCCTGCCACCACATTGGTTTGACTAACCATTAGAGAGTGCAACTTTTGGGCTCCTTCATAAATATATACAGTAAATTCAGCTGCTGCATGCATGATAATGTACCAGATTAATAACAGATTAATAACAGCAATGCACTGTAGAAAATACACTATTGTCTAGTATAAGGTAACATATGTATAATGTATCATACTTGCCTACTCTCCCGGAATGGCCGGGAGGCTCCCGAAAATCGTGTGACCCTCCCGGCCCCCTGGAAGAGCAGGCGAGTCTCCCGATTTCAGGGGTCCCCCCCTGCCCGGGCGCCCACTTAGCGAGTAAAGGGGGCGGTCCGGGCAGGCGATGACGCGATTCTTGTTGAATCACGTCATTATAGCCACGCCCCCTGCTGTATAATGCCAGTAATAGCGGCATTACACAGTGGGGGCATGGCTTATATGACACGATCCTGCAGCCACGCTCCCACCACGTCCCCGTTCCGCCTCTGGCCCACCCCCCTCTGCACAGCTTGTCGCAGCCCTCCCCCCTGCTGAGCCGACCTGGCTGCTCTCTCCCGGAGAGAGCAGCCAAAAAGTCGGCAAGTATGTAATGTATAATTCAAGTGCACAGTCTGGAACCTGATCCTTAGAGAAGGAGGTGGGCCCCCAGGCAGTAGGGCCCACCGGTAGTTTCCCCTGTACCCCTATGGGCCAGTCCGAGCCTGAGTGCAGTACTGAATGCATTTCACAATGCCTACGACAGACCCAGCACGTCTGCAAATACTGTATGCTGTTTTTACATGTGGCGCGATGGAGCTGAAGAAATCGCAGGAAATATGGAGCATGCAATCATGTGTACATGCACTGCCAATGTGTTTCCACTGTGTTCCCCCTCCCCATGTACTGTACGTAGTTTCAATACTTGTTAGTAATGTTTACATTATTTCTCTATAAAATTATAAATGGCCTTGATTTACATTGTAGTGTATGGTTAGTTATACTGTTCAAATATAGAAGGAACCTTGCATGATCCGTAGTCTGGTCTAGAACATTAGCAAGTCATCCCCTCTGATATGAATCCCCCAGTATGGTTGTTAATGTAGGACCAGGGTACAGCAAACACTGTCAAGTGTGCCAGAGTGTCACACGGAACAATTACAAAATGTGTTTGGCATGAAATCCCGGCAGTCAGGATAGTCAGAAGACTGGGCATCCCACACGGACACTACACTCGGATTTCATTACATCCCACTCTTGGGGGTACATTTACTAAGATGGGAGTTCTATTTAAGAAGGGATGTTGCCCATAGCAACCAATTGGATTCTACTTCTCATTTATCTAGCAGCTTCTAGAAGATAAAACCTGGAATCTGATTGGTTGTTATGGGCAACATCCCATCTTAAATAGAACTCCTATCTTAGTAAATTTACCCCTTGGTGTGTATGTTGGTAGGTGCTCAGACTTCCATCTAGGAGCACCACTGCAAAACCAAGGTGCTTTGCGTTATACATTGAGGGGCCAATTCAGTAAGGAGAGCAAATTCTGCTAATCAGCAGAATTTGCTATCCTTTTGTATGCATGCTGGGGTCCGCCCAGCGCTGGGTAAGGCCGCCCATCATGCTGACCGGCGCCTCCCGCCCTGCAACAAGCAGAAATTGCGATCGCCTCGCAATTTCTGCTTGTCAACAGAAACTAAGGTTGACTCCTGCCGGCGCAGCTTAGCTGCGGCCGCAGAAGTTCCGGCGCCATCTTTCCTGTTGGGCGGCTGCATGTGACGTCCCGCAGCTGCCGCAACCGCACCCCCGACACGCTCCCGTTCGCGCCACACACAGCCCACCATTCGGGTTTCCCCCGCAACGCTCCATTTCCTCCATGAAAACGGAGTGTTGCCGCCCCCCTCCCGCCCCGTGACGGCCTCTGCCTGATTGACAGGCAGAGGTGACCGCATTTTCTGTGGCCCCCTGCAGATAAAGCGGACGCATGCACAGTACGGCTTGCTGCACATACACCCGCGGCACCCCCGCAAAAATTCCAGCCGGATCGCGATTATTTGATTCAACCTGAATTAGCCCCTCAGTCTGCCTTATACATGAGGTGCCCTGCTGGCTTTACTTGGGCAATTATGGCGACATGGCATTTTTGTAGTGGCTTTGAGACAAAATTAACATCAGTATTAGATCATATCCATCCACAAATTGCTTTTAATATCTTTTATATTAGCATTTACAGTGAAACACTAACCCTCTTCAAAACTATAGCCCCACTCAGTAAGCCCCACTCAGCCATGTATGGAAACTTTGTCAATGAATGCGCTCAGTGGGGTGGACAGCCCATCTATCATTCCATGTGTGAGGAGATTAAACTGCCAGTCAGTAAAGCGTTGTCCAGTTGATGAGCTCTCGCAAGAGATGTGCATCTGCTTCCAGCAGCAGCTAAGGGGTTAAACAGCAGAAAGATAGATTTATGGGTTTAACTCCAAGCATGTCATTTAATAAGTAATCTTTTATCACAGGGCACTATTAAATCTTTAAATGGAAAATGACACTGTAGGCGAGATATAGCAATAGAACAAGCTTTTAACGGGCCTGAAATCTTTATAAGGGGACATTAAGAGACATCAAATTACCTTATCCCAATCATAAACTCCCGAGTGCCAAGACATTAAAGAGCTTTAATTAATGGTGTTCACTGTCTAATATTCAATCTCCTTATCAAAAAAGGACTCATGTGACAGTAGCATGGGCAAAGCAGTGAATTAATTAAATATGTAATAATATTAATCTGTTAATGAGCACCAGCTGATCAAACAGATATAAAATTACATGATTCATCTTCTATGCTAAAATGCACGACTATTGGTGTGACAATAATGTTAGAGTTGTTAGCGTTAGACACTAAGGGGAGGGTTAGGATTATGGGTAGAGATTATCCTTAGGGACAGTGGTAGAAAATGCGCCTGAACTGCCACTCGGCACAGACCACCACCCAGAGCCGGCCCTAACCAATATGATGCCCTAGGCAAGATTTTGGCTGGTGCCCCCTAGCACCGCCGCTAGTTCTGCAGGAGATGCCTGGCATGAGTCAGCTGGCAGCTCTGCTAACGTCAGGCGCCTTTTTGTTTATGAAAATGCATCTTATTTTCATTACTATGTGGCTAGGATGCACAAGCAGCTTCTGCTGATTAAAATGATATGCGGCATGCCTATATTCTGTGTGTGACTGCGGCTGTATCTGCATACGAAATGCTACATTACAGTGATTTCCAGGAATACACGCAGAATATAGGCATGCCGCATATCATTTTAATCCGCAGAAGCTGCTGGTGCCCCTAAGCATACCAAATGCCCTAGGCATTTGCCTAGTTTGCCTATGCCTAAGGCCGATTCTGCCACCACCAGAAGTGCTGGTTACATGGCCGTCGGGACCCGGAAAGAAGGCTCTAGAGCTGCTGTAGCCACTGGGATCAGGTAAGTACATCTGGGACACCGTGGACGTAAGATTGACGTGCTAATAGGTCATCATAGAGTCCATGTAGACATGATAAATATTATTAGGCTTGCTGTCAACAAAGCAACCATGCCTTTTCATGTCCACATATCTAACATACCACCCCCCCTCTTTAGCTACATCCATATCTAACATTTTACATCTTTACTGAACTTACCAGTTCTCCATTTTTTTCTGGTTAAAATATGCAACGTAAGTATAATCGGAACACTCAAGAACACACATCCTGTCATTTCAGATGAAGATGGATGCACAAAACAGGCAAAGTCAATTACATTTTTGTCCTTAGTAATGTACTGCATAACTAAACAAGGAGTGGTCAAGTGAAAACGGACTTATGAAAGCCACGTTGATGCAAAAAGGCCACATAACACCTGCAAGTTACTGTATTCAAAATGATCAAGGTACAAAGGGCTATTATAGATTTCATATAAGCAATTCCATTTTTAAAGTAATAAATATATATTGCACAAGTAATGGTTTTGGGAGGGTCTTTTCTTGGCAATTCATCTTTTTCCTCTTTGCCACAAGCCCGTTATTGGCCCTGTGTTCCTGCTTAAACATAATTACACCATAACACAGTCATAAAAAGAAATAGTTACTGGCTGTTCCGGAATCATGATATAATTCCTACCAATCAATACAGAACACAGAGAATGTTTGGTGTGAGTTGTATAAATTGTTTTGTCTCTGTCCTTTCTTATAAACATTCCCCAATGTTAGACCTGCTGTGTCCACAATCCTCATTAATTTCATTAATCCGTCGATAACAGGCCTAATTAGGTCAGTGGCTTTTTGATACCCAATTATGCCTAATTATTATTAACTGCGTGAGGCCGGAGCCTTTCAAATAACTAATTGATCCCATTTGTCTGTGGGTTTTGAAGATTGCCTTAGCAGCGTTTGATAATAAATGGATCTTCGGCAACAGACTTTAAAGCAGCAGCAGACCACTCCTTGCAGTTCTAACTTTCAGCACTTCTATCCACCAGTGATAGAGTGTGTAATTGGTGGGTTATTTCTGACAGGTGGTTTCTGTCTTGTGTGCTGAATTCCTGCCGTGATTCAAGGAGTTATTAGTAGAAAGATATAGTAATGGAGCAACATGCCTCAGTGGGGTGCGACGAGCGAGGCATAGCAGGGTTACACGGGTCTTCCTGTCTCTCTTGCTCTAACACTTACAGGTCTTGTGAATATACAGATGGGTCCATGTTTACCTTGGCCTTTAATAGGATTAATTGAGCCAGGTCAGTCAGACTTAATCCCCTGCTGTAATGACTTGGGTGGTCATTCCGAGTTGTTCTCTCGCTAGCAGTTTTTAGCAGCCGTGCAAACGCTATGCCGCCTCACACTGGGAGTGTATTTTAGCTTAGCAGAAGTGCGAACGAAAGGAGCGCACAGCGACTACAAACATTTTTTGTGCAGTTTCAGAGTAGCTTCCAACCTACTCAGCGCTTGCGATCACTTCAGACTGTTCAATTCCTGTTTTGACATCCTGAACACGCCCTGCATTCTCCCAGCCACGCCTGCGTTTTTGCTGGCACACCTGCATTTTTTTGGAACACTCCCTGAAAACGGTCTTGACACCCAGAAACGCCCACTTCCTGTCAATCACTCTGCGGCCAGCAGTGCGACTGAAAAGCTTCGCTAGACCCTGTGTGAAACTACATAGTTTGTTGCAATAGTACGACGCGCGTGCACATTGCGCCGCATACGCATGCGCAGAAGTGCCGCTTTTTTGCCTAATCGCTGCGCAGCGAACAAAAGCAGCTAGCGAACAACTCGGAATGACCACCTTAATCCCCTGATGTATTGTTCTCTGTACAATACTCTGTATTGTATTGCAGCTGAGAACAATAGATGAAGGACTTATGTTAATAAACCATGGTGTGCCTAGGCGCAGCAAAGAAGTCAAGATAAATATGGACCCATCTGTAAATGCACTGGTGAATGGGTCTAATACGCAAAATGGGGATTAACCAAAAAATGTCAATATGTGGAAATTCGACAAAGGTATTTATCGCATAACACGGATTATCCATTTCATTTTCGGAAGACCTCAGAAACCAGACACCAACTTTCATAAATTCACTAGGCGTCAGTTTCACCTTGTCTGCACTCCCTCGCACGTGCACACGCACAAGCATTGTTTAAAAGTGCCAAATTTTTTATTAAATGTATTAGTTATAATGGGTAAACATTCTCACATTAACTAACAACAGTGCAATGTTTATCATATTAGGAAAACTAACATTGGCAAGTCTCGTTAATTACCCAACTCTCTATAGCCGAGGGAGTCCTGGAAAAGCCGCAAGGCTTTTCCTGCAGCCTTTTGGTTGAATGTTTATTTTATTAATATGCATCAACGATTGGAGACCATTTTCAGTCCATTTTCCTTACTGCGCATGCACAAAATGTGGGGATGCGCAGTAGGGTAAATGTCTGGAAAAAATGGCCACCATGCCCTTTTCCTGTAGACCTGCAAAACACCTAGGGCTCAGAGTCACTGTCACGGGACTCTAGAAAGGTAAGTGTTGAAAAAAATGGGTGCAGGGTGTGTGTACACTGCGCCCATTTTAGATACGCCACTGGGCAGTTGGCAGACCACCTGTACACTCAGCCAGATGCACCGATATATATCCGAAGATATTTCAGCCGTCGGCTGTGCTGCACAGCCGACACGATGTGATCGCCATTTGAGCCGAATCCGTACCCAGCTTAAGCCTTGAAGAGAAATAAAGCGGAGAGAGATAAAGTATCCACCAAACCAGCAGTAATTTTTCAAACACGCCCATAACATGGCGGTTAGGAGCTGGCTGGTTGGTATTTTCTCTCTCTCTATTGACTGTATCAAAGGACTTTCAATTTCTGAAAGGGCTCATTCACCAACTCTCACTTCCATTTAGTTCTTCTTTAAAAACTTGTATATATTTAGGATATTACCTGATTTAAGAACGTGCACTTTTAATTAAACACAAAACGCTTTACATTTCTTTAGGAAAGGTTATTTTAGAATGAAAGTGTAACAACAATTGGTTTATTATTTGAATGATGAGCAAAGTAGATTTCGAATAATACTTTTCTGATCTATTCTCCTGAATACTATTTAAAAATGTACCTTCAATTGTTTGAGGTCTAATTATCAAGGAAAATAAAGTTCTGCACTATGAATAGGACAGAAGTATATTTGTGGTGTATTCGTCTCTAGCACTGTGGGGGTCATTCCGAGTTGATCGCTAGCTGAAAATGTTCGCTGCGCAGCGACGATGCAAAAAAAGGCACTTCTGCGTATGCGTATTTGGCGCAATGCGCACGCGCGACGTACTTTCACAACGGCCGATGTAGTTTAACACAAGTTCTAGCGAAGCTTTTCAGTCGCACTGCTGACCGCAGAGTGATTGACAGGAAGTGGGCATTTGTGGGTGTCAACTGACCGTTTTCAGGGCGTGATTGAAAAAATGCAGGCGTGCCAGGAAAAACGCAGACGTGGCTGGGCGAACGCAGGGCGTGTTTGTGACGTCAAAACAGGAACTGAACAGTCTGAAGTGATCGCAAGTGCTGAGTAGGTCTGAAGCTACTCTGAAACTGTACAAAAAAATTTTGTAGCCGCTGTGCGATCCTTTCGATCGCACTTCTGCTAAGCAAAAATACACTCCCAGTGGGAGGCAGCATAGCGTTTGCACGGCTGCTAAAAACAGCTAGCGAGCGATCAACTCGGAATGACCCCCTGTAACCTTACAGAACTGTCACCGAATATGTGTTAAAGGTCGGCGACATGAGTCCATGGAAAGGAAACCTGCCTTGATACACACAACGTTTACTAAAAATACCAATAATGTTGGGCAAACTCCTGCTCTGGAATCCTGACACAGACAGGAAGGTATCCACATGATTTTGGTGGATGCTGCACTACCAGAAGGAACAATCCCCCCCCCCCCCCCCCTTCCCCGCAGCTGCATCCATCAATCACTTCTGAGCGATACATGTGCAGAAAACCTGGAGGCTTAGCAAGGCTTTGATGTTTTTGTACTTTAAAGAGAAAAAAAGAAAACAAGTGAACTGAACGCAACTCCAAGGCACCATCTCCCTCCCCCTTGTTGAAAAATGAGCCTGCAACATTACAATATGCAGAGATGAGCAAAAAAAAAAAAAAAAGGGCTGGAGATGTAGAGTTGCAACACAGCTGTACTGTCTGACCTAAAAATTCACACAGACCCAGCGAACGGGTCATGTGACTGCGCGCAGAGCTGAGAGCTTTGTAGTGGGATCAGTGGAGGGAGAGCATCAAAAGATTTCTGTTTGAAGGTTTATCAGCCACTGGGACTGAGCTAAATGTCAACTTATTTTCCATAATGGGAATCAGATCTGTTCCCAAACAGTTGCTCTTCTGAGGGACAGACACAGATGAGTCTTGTGGTTAAAAGTTAAAACATGGCCATTTATCAGGGAGAAAGTGTTCTCTGCTACTACCAGAACACCAGGTGGATTATGTTTGGGGGGATTATCAAGTGACGTCTCATAGAACAGATTCAAAACTGTAACATTCTGTAAATAGTATAAGTGCTCAGCTGAAATTGTTACAGCAACATCTACTAAGTAACTTATTTTGTTGCGTAAACTGAATTGCGTAAACTGAATTCTGCCAATGCAGTCTATAATTAGGTCTTACTAGCAACTTAAAATGTTCATAGCCAGTAAAAGAAACAGCGACATTTAAGTCATTAGAACTAATTTCTATAAAAATGTTTTGGAGGTTTTTTACATTTGAAAGAGAGATCTGTGAAAGTAGTATTTTAATAGTTTAATTGTGTATTATGATATTATTTATTAAATATAAACAGTTACCTAGATTCTGGGGTCCTGCAACTGCACCTGACTTCAGCACTGTTCCAGGCAATTTCTTAAATTTAAATCCAGTGTCTGAAGCCAGCAAAGATGTAGAGTCTTTGAAAGCACTGCAAAGTGAATTTAGCTCAAGGTGCATTCAAGATCAGCAGGGTCAATTATTACATACCTCCCAACATGACCCTCTCCAGGAGGGACAGAATGCTCTGCTCCTGGACTTCCCTCCTAATTTGTGATTGCAGGCACCTGCTTTGAACAGGTTAATGGATAAGAAAGGTGTTTCAGCACAGGTGATGGCAATCATAAATTAAGAGAGAAGTACAGGAGCAGAGCATTGTGTCCCTCCTGGAGACCTCCTGGAGAGGGTCATGTTGGGAGGTATGTTATTATGACACTGATGGTTTCACAATAAAATAAAATATTTTTGATACAAAAATGTGGCTGATTGAAGAATGCATTTTCAAGTGAAGTGAATTTTTTATTTTAGTTTTGCGTCTCATAGAACTGGGGTGATGGATTGTAGACTATGGCTTCAGGAAATCTGGCCTGGAATGTGTACGTTCTCCCCGTTTGTGTGGGATGCCCCTTAGGGCACACCAGTTCTCCAAAACATATTGGTATGGGTAATGTGTGTGTATTTTTGGTAGTGTAGGTAGAAAATATAGACTGTATTCAGGGTTGGACTGACCCATAGGGATACAGGGGAAACCCCAGTGGGCTCCATTGCTTGACGGCCCACCCCTTCCTCTGGGGATCAGGTTCCAGACTGTGCACTTGAATAATGCATTATACACTGTACATATGTTACATTATACTGCTCAGGACTATGCAGAGGAGGATTTACCACAAGGCAACCAAAGCAGCTGCTTAGGGTTCTGTTGGTCCCAAGGGGCCCTGCTGGTCCCAGGGGGCTCGCCGACAAGGCTGTATATAAAGGGCATTTCTGGCGGATGTCACGCTTGGCTTGAGTTGGGGATCTGACGACTAATAATTGACTGAGGGAGCAGCTATCGGCAAAGGAAGGAAACGAGGTGGCTGAATGTAGCTCTTATTCATGGATTGAAGACTTAGGCCCGAAGATGTAGAGGGGTAGGCAGTGAGGACAACGAATGAGAACGATATACTAAAGAAAGATTAATTCAGCTTTACTGAGACCTCAATCATACACAATGACGAGGAGATAAGTCTGAGTGATTTCTGAAAGACGAAATGTTCATGACTTGTAAACGATGCTGAAGAGTACTGTATGAAGTGACTTGTGATTTGTAAACAAAGTTGAAGAACTCTGAATGAAGAGATGACTTGTGATTTGTAAATGATGCTGATGAAGAGACAACTTGAAGGACGCTGTTGAAGAGAGGATCGCTGTGAGCACCGTCAGCAAACAGAGACCCTCTACTAGATAGAGGACCAAGTGGTTAAACCGCAAGTGTTAAAAACAAGCGCTGTGAAAACTATGTGTTAAAATGCAAAGCAGGTGGACTGGGAGCAAAGGACTGCAATAACAGAACTGACCACCGGGCGGCCACAAGAGAACCAGGATACCAGGGGTTAACCTGGGAGCACAGAGCTTGAGCACGTTAGAGCAGCAAGTAACTTAAGCACTGGCACCATGACTAATCATCAACCCCTTTTTATAAGGGAAGACTGCACCGGATTGGCTGGATGCGAACTGGCATACCTATTGGCTTGGCTTGGTCTCCAACATGGCGGCTCCCTGCACAGAGGACACATGTGGAACCAGCACACAGCCACTACCTCAGGCCTCAGCCTCCCAAATGCCGTACTCCAGCAACAGAACACTTGGAAACAGACACCTCCGGCTGCCATGCTCCGCTCCCCAGGACCCGGAGCCTGGCCTCCAGACACCCGGCAGCCGCACCGGAGGACCTTGCTGCCGCAGCTCCTATCCGCCGCAGCCACACCAGCCAGCTAACAGGAAGGCCACAGGGACCAGAACCGGAGGTAAGACTCCGGATACAGGCCCTCATTCCGAGTTGATCGGTCGCAAGGCGAATTTAGCAGAGTTACACACGCTAAGCCGCCGCCTACTGGGAGTGAATCTTAGCTTCTTAAAATTGCGACCGATGTATTCGCAATATTGCGATTACTAACTACTTAGCAGTTTCAGAGTAGCTCCAGACTTACTCTGCCTGTGCGATCAGTTCAGTGCTTGTCGTTCCTGGTTGACGTCACAAACACACCCAGCGTTCGGCCAGGCACTCCCACCGTTTCTCCGGCCACTCCTGCGTTTTTTCCGGAAACGGTAGCGTTTTCAGCCACACGCCCCTGAAACGCCGTGTTTCCGCCCAGTAACACCCATTTCCTGTCAATCACATTACGTTCGCCGGAGCGATGAAAAAGCCGTGAGTAAAATTACTTTCTACATAGCAAAGTTACTTGGCGCAGTCGCAGTGCGAACATTGCGCATGCGTACTAAGCGGATTTTCATTGCGATGCGATGAAAAATACCGAGCGAACGACTCGGAATGAGGGCCACTGACAGCAGACCAAGAGCTTCACCGAAATTGTCAGAGAGCTAGGCTGGCTGAATACCCACGGCAGGCTGTCAGTGATTAGACAGCTGTTGGGTGCTGGCTCTTGCGCATGCCTGTGTCTCCAGTCCTGCAGTACTGTGCGTGTAACCAGTGTGTATGACGTCATATTCTTAGACACGTTTGTATAACGTCAGATGAGAGAAGCCGAGATGTGAACAGAGAAAAACATTAGTTCTTCCAGTGTACTTTATTACGGTATTTTTTACATTTTATATAACATCCTCCTACTTCAAATTCCAATCAGGCGGGAGTGGGGGATGCGGTGGACAGTGTTATTTCAAGTACAGAGTCTAACATCCGCCTGCTACAATCATGGCTGGAGGGAGGCACACACTGACTGTTGATATATCAATATGCTATAATACTCTATTTTAAGTACTACTGTGTATGGAAGATGCCTGCTACAATCAGTGGGGCACTGATATATAATCAATATAGTTACACTTGCTGAGAGGTGTAATAATGGGTATCATCATAATAATAATGATAATAATTTTATTTATATAGAGCTCTTTCTCCAAACAGGACTCAAGGCGCTTTACAGACATCAGAACAATAAACATAATACAGAGGATTAATACAGCAATACACACAGACATAAAAATAAATACCTAGAATGCACAGAGTAATCATAATGCAGGATTGGTGTAGGGCTGTAGGCATTTTGGGTAATAACTTCCATGGGCTGTGTAATCACCCTCACAGGGTACCAGGTGCGGCAGCCATCTTGGGCGCACTTCATAGGATTACCCTGGGTGAAATAGTCCATCCCTAGAAGAGATGACACAAAATGGGAGTAAAATATATGTGGTATTCCACAAGCGCTGCAAATAGCTGATCAATTATCATCAGTTCCTCAAGATCTTATATTCTTAATCAGCTTCATGGGGTGCAAAGATTTCTCACACTTGTATCACTCCACGATTTTTCAAGGATTCGCACCTTTTGACTAACCTCCTCAAAACGAGATATGTACGTCAAAAGGTTTCTTTAGAGGTTCTTCCCATACACACTTATTTCTCAGGATAGGTGGTTCCACAACCCCGTCCCACTTAACTGACGATTTTTCCCTTCAAAAGCGTTAAAACATTGTTTTTTTTAAATATTTAAACATTACATTATGCACATCTGCAGAACGGACCTCCTCGTCAAAAACGGGGGTACAGGGTGGGACGGAGCAGTTTCATGAAATCTGACCATGCCAGTTAAGTGGTTAAAAGGGGCACTCACCTCACAACAGTGCCCTATGTTCCTTGAAAGGTTTCTTTACTGTCAACAGATCTCCGGGTTCCAACTGGCGACCACCGGTATTACAACAGATATGTGGATAAAGAACCAATGGATATAAAAAAAAATGCATAAATTTATTGTACCTCATACAGAATCTATATCCATAAAACATTAAAAATACAAAACATACATAAAATATATTCCCCTGGTCGACTGGGAATTTCTTACTCCACCCCACACCCTAAGGTACCAAACACTCTTCCTGTCCTCTATTCTCTTAAAAATAGTGCACAGAGGCTACAGCTCAAGGCCGAGTGTAGGTCCTGTTGGGGAATAAAAAAAGGTGGAAGTATACCATACGACCTGGGATGTAAAAAATCACACCTTTTTACAAGCGCCGTCTCACACTGCAGAACGGGACTCCGGAGCGTCTCGCCGGGGGCAAGCACAGCAATCTGGAAGCTGCTGTGCTGCCCCCAGCCTCTGGCGCTTCCAGGCCCAGACATGGCGCTGCTGTCTGCATAGACAGCATGTGCCATGTCTCCAGCCGCAGCATGGCAACCAGCACGGCGCACGCTGTCTGCATAGACACTGCGGTACGGGAGGTTTGCCATGCTGTAAATGGGTGCTGGGTCGGCTGACTTGGATTCCCGGGAAAGTGGACCCGGGGTTTAGGAGAAGGACCCTTTTACACCGCCTGCAGTCCCGGGATATTGTGTGCTCCCGTGCAAAATCCTGCGATATTTCAGGTGGTGTAAAAGGGGTATGACTGTAAGTTCCACTGGAGCAGGGACTGATGTTAATGATTACAAATATTTTCTGTAACACGCAGCTTAATATGTTAGTGCTATATACATAAAAGGTTAATAATAAACTACAAAGCCGAATAAAACAAAATAAGCTAAACGCCTACAAAAAGAAAATATTCTATATTACACAACCGCTCTATACTATGAATCCAGATGTGAAAGGTCCTCCATAAACCACAAAGAGCACCCTACAAGATAAACGTTTTTTTATTTATAATAACTAATGATAGCATAGGATTTTTAATATACATACTGTACAGTAGGGGTCCCTTCAGAGGACCTATCACTGCATCTCTGATGGAATTGTATTGCTTTGCTACATGTGAGCACAGTGTAAAGTAAAGCTGTATGAACTGGAAACCCAGCTGCTTTCTATGCAAGCAAAGAAATAAAGTGATCGAGGAGCAGAAACACTGCCAAGAGGATGCAGTCTGGCTGCTGCAAATAATACCCCTTTTACACTCGCAGAAAAATCCCGGGATATTGCACATGAACGCGCATCATCCCAGGATTTTTCTCAGTGTGAAAGGGTACAGGGACAATTTCCCGGGACGAGCATCCCGGGATTTCAACCCAGGTCTCGACCTGGGTTGAATCCGAGACCGTCCCGGGAAGCTGTGTAGTGTGAAAGGGCCCGTTCCCGGGATTCACTACCCGGGACTGTTAAAAGGCCTCGGATTGGAGCTTTCTTGGGCTCAGAAAAGATGATGTCATCTTTCAGAGCCCATTCGCCTTGCCGGAGACCTCATCTTTATAATGATGACGGCTCTTCACACATTAGTGTGACCCTCGTCCTCCTTCCCCAAGTTTGCTTAACAGACTGAGCTACCCGTGAATGAAGCACTGATGCTTAAAACCATCGATGGTAGATGATCACATATATATTTTTATTTTTAATATATGTATTTGTTTTTTTTTATACCATCGATGGTTATTGATTACATGGCTATCGATGGTAGCCATCGATGAGGGTGCTCCGGTGTGTCCATATCTCCTTTTCACGCCCCACTGCCTTTGGCTCCGCCTCCAGCTCTGCCCCCAGCACCTGACTTATAGGGATATCCCGGGATCAGTGTAAATGGGACTGTCCCAAGTCGATCCCAGGTCTTAGTGCAGTGTGAAAGGGGTCAATCCCAGGAATGCATCCCGGGAAGCATCCTGGGAGTGACCTGGGTGTGCGAGTGTAAAAGGGGTATAAGAGTACATACGCTGTGTAGTGCAGGTATAGGCAGTAGCGGATCTTGCCACGGGCAAGCAGGACTTTTGCCCGGGGCGCCGCCTTCCGGAGGGCGCCGCACCATTGCAAGATCCGCTGCTGCTGTGCCGTGTGCACCCCGCTGCCAACTGCCCGCTGCCCCCCGCCGTGAAGGGAACTAGACGTGTAGCGTCTAGTTTCCCTTCGTGGAGAGGACCTTTGCTGTGCGGTGCGCAATGACGTCATCGCGCACCGCACATCATTTAATCGGCGCTACTACTGTACAGGGGCGTAAGTGACCACGCCCCCTGTATGAAGCCACACCCCCATCGCCCGCCCGGGGCGCTCAAAATCCTCGAGCCGGCCCTGGGTATAGGTGACAGGAGATGGGGTTATGTATAACATCAGAAACTTTAATACCAGAATATTTGAAACATTTTACAAGAATTCCGGAAGAGTTGTATTTTCTGGGCATGATTAAAGTTTTGAAGGTTGGAGTTTAGTCTGATTGATACTGCAGCACCGCACTCTTGTACAGTGGCACCATCTGCAAGGCTGTACAGTTGGTCGAAATTGATGTAATTAACTGCAAGTCACGCCATCAAGTCAGGAGAACAGCCCGAAACTCTGCAGTTCAGTAGACACAAAGACTGGCTTCTTATCTATGAAGGGGCGTGGACTAAAGGGTCAATAGTAACTAGGTCGACAGTCATTAATGCGCCACTATTGGTCGACACCTGAAATAGGTTGACACGGACATTAGTGCACCGTATCCCCTCGCTTTGCTCGCCATGCTTCGGGCAAGGTGCCTGGCTCCGCTACCGCTGCGCTCGGCACAGGTTGCCATTCCCAATCGTAGTCCGCGTGGATCGTAAAGTATGAAAAAGTTCAAAAAATGAAAAAAAGTTAAAAACTCATGTCGACCCTTTTCCATGTCTTGTTTATGTCGACCCAATGCATGTCGTCCAATAGTGGTTGACCTAATGAGTGTCGGCCTAAGTGCTGTCGACATAAAGACTGCATCCCCTATGAAGCAGTTGGCTGCTGCTCCTCAATGTCAGGGATGGGCTGCAATGGTACTGCCTAGTGCCACCATAGCCCAGACCGAAGGGAGATTTAAACCCCCTCCCCCTCTCTTCCTCTCTCCAATCTGCTAAAGAAATAAACATTTTGTTTGGGGTGTCAACTCTAGGGAAGGGGAAACCGACTTCAAGGGTGTATAAGAAAGAACCTTGTATTATGCACCCACAGCGATTCTGCCGACCCTGCTTGTCATGTATTCCGCTGCATAGGTACATCAGCACATAACAGTTAGTGACTAGAGCAGCGGCTGCGGGTGATAAGTGAGGATGATAGCCATAGATCTTTGGGGGTCATTCCGAGCTGATCGCTCGCTAGCTAGTTTTAGCAGCCGTGCAAACGCTATGCCGCCGCCCACTGGGAGTGTATTTTAGCTTAGCAGAAGTGCGAACGCATGTGCAGCCAAGCTCTGCAAAAACAGTTTGTGCAGTTTCTGAGTAGCTCTGAACCTACTCAGCGCTTGCGATCACTACAGCCTATTCGTGTCCGGATTTGACATCATACACCCGCCCAGCCACGCCTGCGTTTTTTCAGACACGCCTACGTTTTTGCAAACACTCCTTGAAAACGGTCAGTTGACACCCAGAAATGCCCCCTTCCTGTCAATCTTCTTGCGGACGTCAGTGCGACTGAAAACTTCGCTAGAACCTGTGCACATCCACAATGGGCTTTGTACCCATACGACGTGCATGCGCATTGCGGGGCATACGCATGCGCAGAAATGCCGATTTTTAGCCTGATCGCTGCGAACAACGGCAGCTAGCGATCAACTCGGAATGACCCCCATTAGCAGACATAGAGCAGAATAAGATGACAAACAGAAGTAACAGAACAAATGTACGAAGCCGTAGTATTGTGGAGGGTTCTAAAACCTCTTCACTGTTAAATATTATCTCACCTCTGTGCTGAGTCTATTTTGTTGCTTTCAGTCTAGTACTCACATTATAACATTAATATCAATCATTTGTTTAAGCAGTTGCACCAGATTTTTCAGAAATCTTTTAATTTGCAGAAAATATTATTAAATTGTTTATATCTCAATTTTTTTTAGTAAAAATGTTATATGATCACAAAACAGGATGACGTGATCACCAGAGAAAACTTTCTCAAGGGCCACATAATTTGAAAGAGGAGAGTCTCTACTTTCAAATGAGGGTATACCTGACTTTATCAGTAACAGGAGAAAGAGTGGTTTTAGTGTGCTCCCCACATTTCCCGGTACTTTACATTTGACTGCAATGTTTTTGCTGTAAGGGATTGGGTCTTAATGATGTAATCACTGCTTCTCCAGAAGTGAACATCAATGGTGGCCTTTTCTGTAAGTTTTTCCCCATTTGAATGCCTGTAACGCTGAGGACGAGTCATGCTTCTCCTTAGCACTTTAAATGTACATGTTGAGGACTAGTCCCACTCATCCTTAGCACTGAAGTTAATAAATTAAGATCAGAATTGTTTATTGTATTCTGGTAGAAATAAAAGCAATAAGTTCATTAACTGACAGAGAGTGCTTGACTAGTAAAGAAAATCAGTCTGCAAGCTAAGTTTAAAATGGATTAAAGTTGAATCCGTTTGGTTAACAATATACCAGTTAGTACAGTGTTACTTTAGCTGACGTAGGCAATAATGAGAGCATAAACTAATGTGTTAGCGGTGTAGCTAATGAGGTATGGGCGGATGAGAGAGATATTGTTTAAGTTAAAAGATCATGATTTTCAATCAGGGAGGTGATATTCCGAATCCAACAATGGGCTTGTAATTTGGAAGTGACAGTGGGCTTGCGGTGTGGAAATGATGGTAATGTTGCTCACACAAATAGAAATGACAGGTGTGGGGTATTAGTGAAAGGAGGGGGAACAAGGAACTTAATTTAAGAATACTAGGGGTCATTCCGAGTTGTTCGCTAGCTGCATTAGTTCGCTGTGCAGTGATGAGGCAAAAAAATTGCACTTCTGCACATGCGTATGCTGCGCAATGCGCACGCGCAAAGTAATATTACAACGAAAGATGTAGTTTCACACAGGTTCTAGCAAAGCTTTTCAGTCGCACTGGGGGTGTTTCTGGGTGTCAAGTGACCGTTTTCAGGGAGTGATCGAGAAAACGCAGTCGTGCCAGGAAAAACACAGGCGTGGCTGGCCGAACGCAGGGCGTGTTTGTGACGTCAAATCAGGAACTAAACAGTCTGAAGTCATCGCAAGCGCTGAGTAGGTCTGAAGCTACTCTGACACTGCTCAAAATTATTTTACAGACGCTCTGTGATCCTTTCGTTCGCACTTCTGCTAAGCTAACATACACTCCCAGAGGGCGGCGGCTTAGCTGAAAAATGCTAGCGAGCGAACAACTCGGAATGACCACCACTGTAAAGCAGACGGTAGAGATATCTCCTGTGTGCTGTGCAGTACTAAATCACTTGACGCAAATGACCCCATAAAGCTACAAAAAAACTTAGCTGAAGATGGCTTTAGAATGTCTTTCCTATGGTTACAGCAATACCAGAGAGGGAGACTGCATCCGCCTTCCAAATATCTAAAATTTAGCTTTTTTGTTACTAGCTATCGCCTATTTAACAAGGACAATGGTGGAATAAGACCCGGAATTGTCCTCTGATCACTTCCGCCATCTCAGGATTGTGGTAGCAGGATTTCTACATTTCCAATAGAATTTACTATAAAGCCAGGTAATGCATAGTGCATTGGCGACTCAGATCGGTGGTGAGGTGGGGACTCTCTTTTAACCATTGCCAGCTAGTATCACCAATGAACTGAGCGCCATTCAGCTGCCCCAGGCAAACTGTGATTTGTACACAGGCCACAGGTCAGCCAATGAGAGATGACTATGGCGAGCTGCTTCATTTCTTGCCCCCTCACTCTGGCTTATATCAACTGAAGCGAGCGGAGTAGAGTACGTTCCCCGGTGGAAACAAGAATCAAAGAAAGAAGACGCCAAGAAGAATAGAAGCAATGCTGAAAAGAGCAAAAAAAAAAAAGAGGCTGGACATCCATGCCTAGAAAGCAATGCGGCACTTGTTTAAAAGATCTGACAGTTGCTTCCAGTGGCGGCTGCTGTCGGCGGTCTGCAGCACAGACCACATATAGCAGAGAGGGGGCAGTTAACACATAAGCCTTACTAGTACCTTTAATGTATAATAGAATGTAATGTGTAATAGCTGACTGTCCCCGGGAATCAGCATCACTGTGCTTCACAGACCCCGCTGAACCTGGGAGTCGGAACACAGCACTCAGCTTTTCCTTCCTGTATAAGCCACTCTTAAAACTCCCATTGAGTCTGTGGGTGGGCTTATTCAGAAAGGAGAACTGAAGCTGTCCTGCGTGCAGTGGCGACTGTGAAACGCAGTGATGCTGAACCCCACGGACAGGCGGGAAGCAGTTAGTTTCCCGGCTGTCAGAATCCTGGCGGTCAGGATACGGACGCCAGAATACTGACAGCCAAGGGAGTCCCGGCGGTTGGAATCCTAAACGGGGCCTTGAATCCCCACTCGGGGGGTGGTCCATGCCACTTTCGAGGGGGAATAAATTAGTGTGGCGAGGGAAGCTCGCCACTGGGCACGAAGCGTGGTGAGCACAGCGAGCCCTCGAGGGGACACGCTGCGTTTGCCATCGGGATCCCGCCTGTTGGGATTTCAGCATCGGTTTTATGACCGTCGGGATCCCATACTTAATGTGGACAGGCAGCCCTCAAAAACACATTACAGGCTACATTGAAATTACTATTAGGCTCCTATTTTAACCGGCCCACCCCTTCTATATGCAGGCGTATCCGGACTGTTGCAGGAGTGGGCTGCGCCTGCTGCGTGACATCACACGCAGCCGCTGCAACCTGTGATGCGGCGGGTAGCTGCCAGCCAGCACAGCTAAGATGTGCACTAGCTGCGCAGGCAGGGAGTAACTCGTCAGGTGTGAAGGCATCGCCACCGTGCGATGCTATCGCACCCGTGCGCGCGGGGGGAGGGGGGGGGGCAGAGCTAGACATGCGGGGCGGACAAGCCCTGTGCTGGGGGGCGTCCCCCCACATGTCTGAGAAAATGATTGTAGATGTGCTAAATTTGGCACATCTACGATCAGGTCTGAATTAAGCCCATAGTTAGTTAGTTAGTTAGTTAGTTAGTTAGTTAGTTAGTTAGTTAGTTAGTGCATTACATTCTTAGGCAGTTACTGTTTGTAATTCAGGTTAGTGGTTGGGTTCTAGGCCCCATCTCCTGTGCTGTACATTAGCATGTGATGTACATTAGAAAGTGGTTTGTTTAGCACAGTTGTGTGGGTGGTTTGAGAAGTAGTATTTATTGTAGGTGCAGGGACTGTGAAGCAGGAATCACCATGATAAGTTGAAGTAGTATTTATTGTAGGTGCAGGGACTGTGAAGCAGGAATCACCATGATAAGTTGGCTGGTGAGTAGTGCTCCTTCCTTTTGTGCAACCCTTGAGCCTATCTCCATGTTGGCCATTGAAAGTTGTCTGGTGGGCACTACAGACAGCTATTGCCTGCGTACTCTACAGGCTATAAAGGGTGTCTGATTTACTTGCACCAATGATACCCCATACTCACCTTGTCTATATATATATATTTGCTTTATGTATTTAAAGGCAATAGAGAAATGATACACAGCATCTGATTGGTTGCTATGGGTAACATCATCAATTCTCTTTTTTAGAAGCTTTAGTAAATTTACCCCTAGGTCTTAGGCAAAAGTTAATTTTTTACTTTGTTCTATAGCCATTTAAGGACATCACAGTGAAGAGACAAGTTTGGAGACATCCCTGGTATAGCAGAATTCTAGAGAGTCTTTTTTTGTTGTTGTAAGTCAACAGTTTATTGATTATTATTATTAATACAAAACAAAAAAAACATATCATGAGAATCCAAAATCGCTAATGAGCAGTGAGTGAAAACAGTGGTAGTACGTAGGCAGTTAATACATATAAAATGTAGTGCTTCCATTATCTTTTAGCAAGGAAGCAGGAGATAACATGAATAAATAGAGGAGAAAGAGCGAGAGAGCAGTAAGAGAATGGTGGAGAAAGGGGGATGCCCTGAAAGGAATAAAGCAAAGTATGGTAGAAATGAAGGATAAAAACGCAGGTATAACAGGACCCAGGTAGATGGATATTGTTGTCTTGGTACCTAGGTATATTAGAGACTGTACAAAGAAGGGCAACTAAAATGGTGCATGGCCTACATCACACAACATACCCAGAAAGACTAAGAAATCTCAATATGTATAGTTTGGAGCAGGGAAAGAAAAGGAGGGGACATAGAAACATAGAATTTGACGGCAGATAAGAACCACTTGGCCCATCTAGTCTGCCCCCTTTTTTTTTTTTTTTTTTACATTATTTTTTTCTCTAACCTTGTTTGATCCTTATTTCTTTGTAAGGATATCCTTGTGGCTATCCCATTCATGTTTAAATTGCTCCACTGTCTTAGCCTCTACCACCTCTGATGGGAGGCTATTCCACTTATCCACTACCCTTTCTGTGAAGTCAATTTTCCTCAAATTTCCCGTGAACCTCCCCCCCTCCAGTCTCAGTGCATGTCCTCGTGTCCTATTATTGATGGAAACTTTCAAATATATCAAGGGTTTTAACAAAGTCCAGGAGGGAAACATTCTTCAAATGAAGAAATGTAATAGGACACGAGGACATGCACTGAGACTGGAGGGAAGTAGGTTCAGGGGAAATTTGAGGAAAAAATTACTTTACAGAAAGGGTAGTGGACAAGTGGAATAGCCTCCCATCAGAGGTGGTAGAGGCAAAAACAGTATATATCCTTACAAAGAATTAAGGATCAAATAAGGTTTGAGATAGAAATATGGTAAAAAAAAATAAAAAAAAAGGGCAGACTAGATGGGCCAAGTGGTTCTTATCTGCCGTCAAATTCTATGTTTCAAGTTCTATGTTTAGGTCCGCAGGTCTCAGGAAATGTAGTCAATGTATTATTTTGGATAATGGTAAGCTTTAACTGCACAAATGATCAGATGTCAGTAATGGAACCTCAGTCACTAGTTTCAATGGGATGCTTTTGTTGACTGTAGGTGATTTTTTTACGGCAAATGTTGGTCTGACAATGAATGGCATGCCTGATGCCCACATATGATCATGATACATAACGACGGGTCAAGCAAGAAGTTGTTTATGCTAGAACAACGAGAATTTCACATTTATTAAAAAGATCCCTATGTAATGGTAGGCAAAATCTGAAGTGAGGTCTCCAAGGGACCTATTTACCATTGGTGGCTGTGGGGCCCTGAAAATTATCATTCTTTATTGGCGCATATTGCAGCAATAAAGAATTCATTTTTTCCAACTTTTTATCAATCTGTGGTTTCTGGAATTAGTTATCAGGGGGTCAAGGTTCTAAAGCTTGTTATTCTGAGCTTGATAACTTGGAGAAGACTGCAGTTCCCATTGAAAAGAAATTGGGATTGTGGTAGCCTACGTTACATATTTGAAATGGATGCACAAAATGCTTGCATCCTTTGTATCTCCTGCATTCTGCTTTTAGTAAATAGTAGTGATAGATAAATCATATGAAAAATGCTGTTTCTGCGTGATTTTTGGGGTGATAATTGAAATAATCAGTAGAAGCCTTCTGCATTTTCCAGGTCTTAATTTCCTCCCAGTGTTATCAACAGTATGTAGGCCCTCATTCCGAGTTGATCGCTAGCTGTTTTCGGTCGCAGCGCAGCGATTAGGCAAAAAAGCGGCACTTCTGCGCATGCATATGCGGCGCAATGCGCATGCGCGACGTACTTTCACAACAGCCGATGCTTTTTTACACAAGGTCTAGTGAAGCTTTTCAGTCGCACTGCTGGCCGCAGAGTGATTGACAGGAAAGGGGCGTTTCTGGGAGGTAACTGACCGTTTTCAGGCAGTGTGCTGAAAAACGCAGGTGTGTCAGGTACAAACGCAGGCGTGCCTGGGAAAACGCAGGCATGGCTGGCCGAACGCAGGACGTGTTCATGACGTCAAAACAGGAACTAAATAGTCTGAAGTGATCGCTAGCTAGGAGTAGGTCTGCGACCCTTTCGTTCGCACTTCTGCTAAGCTAAGATACACTCACAAAGGGCGGAAGCTTAGCGTTTGCACGGCTGCTAAAAGCAGCTAGCGAGCGAACAACTCGGAATGAGGGCCGTAGTTATTTCAGGAGGCAATCAATTTGCCAGCTGTCGGGATCCCGGCGGTCAGGATACCGACGCCGGAATCGTGCCAGCCGGCAATGTCGCTAGCCGGAAAACTGGCTCACAGGGGCTTTTACAAGTTGTGGCTGTCCACGACACCCATAGAGTGGGAATAGATCCTGTGGCAAGTGCAGCAAGCCTGCAAGGGGCCTTGTATCGCTCGCCTCACTGCCGGCATTCTGGCGGCTGGGTTTCCGCCGTTGGGATACTGACAGTCGGCATCCCTTCCGCAGGGAATACATATGTATTCCGTTATTTCAGTCAATAGCAGACAACCAGTAAGAGTTATGGATCTACGTTATATTATTTATTCCTATATATAAGTGCTAATATATTTATTATCAGTCACAGTCTCAATATATCAGTCGCAGTGTAAACTCCGAAAGTGAATATTTTACTATAACTCTGAGAAAGACGCACAGAATAAGGAAAGAAAATAGGCCACTTGCTGCAAGAGCTTAAATGGTACGCATGTTAGAGTCCTAATTATTAAGCCACAAATGGAGAATTGATGTTATAACAACAAAAACAGTGTCAGTTCAGCTTAATGTTCCTTAATGCTTAACACTGCTGTTTAGCCCTCTGCATCACGTTATTGAGTGCATTATTCAGAGCACAGACATTGTGCTTCTAGGCAGGGTTATGCAGCTCTAATATGTACATCAATTTAAAGAGACAATAACATGTACAATGAGAATTGCCCACATATATCTATGTATCATGTTCTATTAATATGCACACAGTAACCAGGTCACAAATTCTACCAAGAATAAGAATGTGTACATCTTACAGAATTGTCTATCCTGCATATCAAGCATATTTATTAACTATGTAAGTACTAAAATGTAAAACAGGTGCTTTATTTGCTGAAGCCTATAAACCTCCTAATGATAGTGTGTGGACCTTTATTCAAAAGTAAAGCATTAAATACCTTAATACTAAGAAATAATGACACGGAAACTTGAATTTGGCAGAAAATTGTTAGCTATTTATTGTACCCTAACCATTAGAAAAAACCTGCAAAGTAAAATTTAAGTTAATGTGCCGATTCAGCCGGCATATGGTGGCAGAAAAAAGAACGGCTATATTCCACTGACGATAACCTCAAAAAACATTAAAACCCAAACGATCCTAATTTACCACAAACCATACATAGGTAATAGGTGCCCGACTCAGACCTCCACGCTGACTGCCCACCCGGATGGGTGATGACGCTGCCCCCTGATGGGTGATCTAGCGGCCTTAAAAGTCAATGGAGGTGAGTGCACCTAAACCACACCAATACTGCAAACAACTGCAACTAACCAGTCAAATTACAACCTGCCGTTCTTTTCCGCCGACAAATAGCCAACGATAACACACGCTAACAATTCAGAGCCAAGGCACTCCGTGCCAAAACCTCTACCAAATGGGGTGGGAGGGCGGGAAGGAAAACCAGCAGCAAGAGAGACCAAGCTAGGCTATACATCCCTATATATACTGATCCCTCCCCTCTCTAACATTGGCTGTACTTTTCATCACAGTTAGGTCCACCCCTCACAGGAGGTTTAACTCTCTTCATTCCTATGCTGTCATTTCGCTCTCCTTATCTGAGAGATGAGCTCAATTTCTAAAACTGTTCTTTGGAAAATCAGCCTCATTGCGCAATCGGTTACAAGATTTTGCACCTTTCTTTGGCATAATTTGCCCTTAAGTGTCACCAGTCCTACCCCAACCTCCCCACCTAACAGAATGAAATGACCATTGTTGTTATATCATCTCTAAATACTGTATACAGTACATGTACATATACTGTATATAACTGCTTCAGGGACATATCAAAAAAGTCAAAGTAAATTTGTATCTGGATTCTGGAAAAAACCATGGCCCTCATTCCGAGTTGTTCGCTCGCTAGGTGCTTTTAGCAGCATTGCACACGCTAAGCCGCCGCCCTCTGGGAATGTATCTTAGCTTAGCAGAAGTGCGAACAAAAGATTAGCAGAATTGCGAATAGAAATTTCTTAGCAGTTTCTGGCCCTCATTCCGAGTTGTTGGCTCGCAAGCTGCTTTTAGCAGCATTGCACACGCTAGGCCGCCGCCTACTGGGAGTGAATCTTTGCTTAGCAAAATTGCGAACGAAAGATTCGCAATATTGCGAAAAGATTTATCTGTGCAGTTTCTGAGTAGCTCGAGACTTACTCTTCCAGTGCGATCAGTTCAGTGCTTGTCGTTTCTGGTTTGACGTCACAAACACACCCAGCGTTCGCCCAGACACTCCCCCGTTTCTTCAGCCACTCCCACGTTTTTCCCAGAAACTGCAGCGTTTTTACACACACTCCCATAAAACGGTCAGTTTCCGCCCAGAAACACCCACTTCCTGTCAATCACACTCCGATCACCAGAACGAATAAAAAACCTCGTAATGCCGTGAGTAAAATACCAATCTTCATAGCAGATTTACTTGGCGCAGTCGCAGTGCGAACATTACGCATGCGCAATTAGCGGAAAATCGCTGCGATGCGAGGAAAATTACAGAGCGAACAACTCGGAATGAGGGCCTCTGAGTAGCTCGAGACTTACTCCTCCACTGCGATCAGTTCACTCAGTTTCGTTCCTGGTTTGACATCACAAACACACCCAGCGTTCGCCCAGACACTCCCCCGTTTCTTCAGACACTCCCACGTTTTTCCCAGAAACGGCTGCGTTTTTTCGCACACACCCATAAAATGGGCAGTTTCCGCCCAGAAACACCCACTTCCTGTCAATCACACTACGATCACCAGAACGATGAAATTTCTTCGTTAAGCCGTGAGTAAAATACCAAACTCTTTTGCAAATTTACTTGGTGCAGGCGCACTGCGAACATTGCGCATGCGCAGTTTGCGACTAATCGCTCCGTTGCTAAAAAAAACTAACGAGCGAACAACTCGGAATGAGGGCCCATGCTGCAATGTAAGGGGTGCAAATACATGTATTTAATGCGTGCAGCATAAATTAGACTTCGGACTCGTCCCTCTAAAATATAAATCTCTCTGCACATGTTACTACTGCCCCACTTGCAGTGCAGCAGGATTTTGTAAACATGCAAAGGTATATGCTCTTTTTTATTTACTCCCAACTCAGGATAAGCCTCATGGTCACAGCTTTCCTCACTTTGTACACATGGTTTCTTTGCCGCAAGTCAACTGAAGAGCGCTGAAGGGCATTTTACAACATCTAAAATTGCCGAAAACTTATGCCATTGGCTTGCAGTGAAAAGGTTATCAAACCTACAAACTTACAGTGTGGAACATTATTTTCTGTTACATCCCACCCAACTCCTATAGAGCACAGGTTATCAAACTTGGTCCTCAGGACCCCACACGGTTCATGTTTTGAAGGTCATCTCTAGATTTTTAAAATGTGACAGCTGGTGATACACTGTGCAACTGCTGTGTGACATGGAAATCGTGAACCGTGTTGGGTCCTGAGGACCGAGTTTGAGAACCACTGCTATAGAGGTACAGTTGCCGGTCCTCAACTGCCTTTCCTTTAAAATGGTCTAAATTGTCTTGGTATGTACTCTACAGAACATACATGGGAAGAGACTTGGGAATGAATGTAACATGCATGACATATTGCATGTAATACATCCCACCTTACTGCATGCATAGCAGTATTTATTAACGCAGTTTGCATGAATAATTGTGGATATAAATGCATAAGAGCTCTCCTTCGCTGTGTGAGGACTTCAGGGTTTATGACCTGGGAGTCCTACTGCACATGTGCAAGCCATAGAGTGGATAGAAAGACAATTTTCAAATCCGTTTTAAGGGAATTCTGTGGTGAGAAGCCCAAAGGGTTCTATAGGCAATTACATGTATAGATAGGCTATCGGGTACAAGCCAAGGTCCAGAAAAGTTTAGCTTTCCAGAGCTTAATACATATGGGGGTTTTCGTGAGTTTTGACTGCATTTTACCCTAAGTACATCCTACCCTTGGAGAGTAGCTACACAAAGCCCATCTACGTAACCATCCTAAGACAATAAGTAGGGCAGTAAGCCTCGGCACAGCCTCCTGTGCTCTGTAATGGCTTTACAGCTTAAAAAAGTATTTTGATTTTACTGTGTTTTACAGTGTTTTAAATAGTGTTTCTCACCTCCCCTTAAGGTAGTCATGACATTTGAGAATGCTTCGGTATTCCTTCCCATCAACTTGGACCAATTTGTATGTTAGGTTTATGTCAATGTGAAAATAGCACATAATGTTCATGTTAGTGACTAGGCCTCTTAATGTGTTCCAGGTAGCCGCGTTGCAAAGGGTAAAGGATAGAGGACAGATGTGCTTTGTTATTCACTATTTCACTTTGGCACAAAAGGATTGTATGTTTTACTAATGCACCTTCTTTTCCTAATACTGAAATACTTTCCAATGACAAAGATTCAATAAGCGTGCAATTTATGACACAGGAGCACTTGTAGCTGGGATCAATGGGTTTTGTAGCTAAGGCATGAAGTTGTAATTCAGTGTCTTTTATCTAAGCCGCCGTCCTTTCTATCTTCCATTTATCCCATATCAGGTCTTTCTCTACTCTAAGGTGATCCGACAATTGGTGTTCTTCCTATCACAAGACACACAATGAAGCCGTTTGTCAGGAAATAACATGACAAATGTTGGGCAAAAATGATCCTTCTTTTGGCTGATTGATGTCTGTGGAATACAGCCTTCAAAGACTCCAGTCTGGGCATTTGGGAACTCTGAGATATTGAGCAGACTGACGTACTTTTACTATAATTATCAACTAGTTATAATAATGCAACTTGCATTATCGACTTGCAACACGTAAGTTACTTCCTATCCATATATATCCTGATATATTCTGCATTTAATAATGTTTTACTAAACAGCTCTTACAATTTACAAACCCAATTACTAATGAGTTCCTGGTTAACTTATATAAAACAAAATCAAATATGTCAACACTCTAGCAACAACAGAAAAGCTGGTTGCAAAATCTAAATCCCAATGTAGAAAATAAAGCAAACACCCCTTGTGATTATCAGCACCGCGCATGCATGCATGCTAAGAAGCAATTGCGGACAGTGAATGCGCCTCCATGGAGGGTACGAGAGCAGATGGCTTGCATCAACTATGGGAAGGGGGGGGGGGGTCTTTGGACTGCACACCCTAATTTGAAACATATTGAGAAGCGCTGAGACTTAACAGAAAAAAACAGAAAATGCAGGTGCACAGTCACACTCTAAATACCAAATGCTGCTAATCAGAATAATTATAATAAATTGTCAGAGTAAATATAATAAACACTAGAATAGAACAGTAAATTTGAGGCGCTTAGCATCATTTGGCCCAAAAATATTGTCCCACTAAGTGCAACCAGTAGACCTCATCTGGTGGGTTGCTAACACTAAGGTTCAAGTCCAGGGCACAGGACCCTCCAGGCCAGCACAAGCCAACCATCCCAAGGCAGTACACTAGTGAGAGGTTTAAGTGTTAAAAAGTGTTACATTAGTAAAAAAAACAATTACATGATAATGTATACATTTAAAAACGGAGACTCCTTTAGCTTGGATTAGCACCCCTCCCACCTGCGCAAGGGTGTTTTTAATTAGCATGGATATCTGCCATTTACAGATTGCATATTGGAAAAAGCACTATGAATGGTAAGTAGGGTAGGGTAGATTTGAATTCCTGGGTTGGTGCCTCCAAAACCAGAATTTTCGGGATTAACTCTTTGTGACCACTGGCGGCTGCTGGAATGAAATCTTTCAGTGGCAGGCAGACTTAGGACTCAGCAGTGCCAGCCCTGCGGTCCCCTCCTCTCTCCCTAGGCACAGTGTGAGGATCACAGCTACAGCTGCAGGAAGACAGTTTTCCTGCAGCGCCACAGGCAAATGCAGGAGGGGGGGGGGGGGGGGCGCTTTTCCGGTTTACCGGAAAACTCCCTTCTCTTGGCAAGTGCCTCAAATTATGACAACAATAGCAATGGTATATAATACGGTTACAAGAGCTGCAGCCCCATTATGCCGTTTAAGAGACAGGACAGAGCTGCTGCACATACCCAGTGGTAGCAGCTTCTTCTTCTGTGTGAGTGGATCTGAGTCCTCAATCAGTGCACTGGATCAGAGAGCAGCCACTAGGAAGAAGAGACAGGAGCCTTACCATGAGGTGGGAGAATGTGTGCTTAGAAAGTGCAGTACTGGTTCTATTGTGTTTTTATATCCATTTATTATGGTATATGTAACCTTTTCCTGACCACTTATTTATATTATTTAAATGTTTGATATAGCCTATACTAGAGACCATCTATAGTGTAGAATATTAATACTGTATTTCATACAGTATCCAGTGTATAAAAAGACCAATGTTAACATTAATGTCCAGGGTCATTACTAGGTTCTTCTGCTGCTCCCCCAGACTCCCGCACTTGCTCTAATGTTCCACAGAGTGGGAGATTGTAGACTTCATTTGGAAACCCCACTCTATAAATCCCCCATAAGCCCCCGTCGCCCCTCAGTACATAGGCCCCCGTCGCCCCTTAGTATATGGGCCCCCGTTGCCCCTTAGTACATAGGCCACCGTCGCCCCTTAGGACATAGGCCCCCGTCGCCCCTTGGTACATAGGCCCCCGTCGCCCCTTGGTACATAGGCCCCCGTCGCCCCTTAGTACATAGGCCCCCGTCGCCCCTTAGTACATAGGCCCCCATCGCCCCTTAGTACATAGGCCCCCGTCGCCCCTTAGTACATAGGCCCCCGTCGCCCCTTAGTACATAGGCCCCCGTCGCCCCTTAGTACATAGGCCCCCGTCGCCCCTTAGTACATAGGCCCCCGTCGCCCCTTAGTACATAGGCCCCCGTCGCCCCTTAGTACATAGGCCCCCGTCGCCCCTTAGTACATAGGGCCCCGTCGCCCCTTAGTACATAGGCCCCGTCGCCCCTTAGTACATAGGCCCCGTCGCCCCTTAGTACATAGGCCCCAGTAGGGTGCAAGTGGCACCAATGTGCAAATGACACTGCACCAATGCGAGTGGTGGATATCATATTGAGGCAAGCAATAAAATAGGTGTACAAAGTAAAAACTTTAAAAGTAGGGAACACCTTTGGTATACATTGTAATAAAAGTAAAAGCCCCAAACCACCCTTCATCCACAGTAAACATTTGCCACGTTGCAAAATAAGATCTCCTTGGAATGACTACTGTGCACAAAGCTCTGCACTACATTACAAAATAATCCTAGAATATCACAGACGCTGCACCATGAGGTACTAATGCACTGTGATGAACCCACCAGCACTATTATATTGTAGGTATATTCAACATCAGTAGTTAGAATGGCTGAAACCTTACATTTCAACACACCAGCCTGTTGCAACCATCTTTAAATCTGACACAGAAAGAACAGCAAAAGAGAGTAATGGTCAATAATAGAAAACAGGGGTGTAATTTACTTTTTTATCTACTGTAAGTGAATTTGTACAATCTGAATCTGCATGTGCCTTGGTGCAAACCTGATAGATACACTGTGCAAAACTAGTGCCCAGATTTAGTTAAACGTATTTTGCACTTGAAGCTCATTTCACATGGAAAGGTCAATCAGAGGTGTTACGGCGCCAGGGCAGAACAGTGAATCATGTACATACGCTAAGCACACCCCTTTAGTGTATCTTAGTTTGCCAACATAGATAGCACATTTAGGTTCCATGTAGCACAGAGTGTATTGGATTTGCCTGGTTCAGTGACGTCAGTCCACACACTTAATGACTTAAACAGTAATGCAGGTTTATTCAGTGAACACAGGTGACTCAGATGCTATATTGATATAGGCAATAAGGAGCCCTTATATCATACAAGGTTACAGCAGTGGTAGCGGTACTTATCAGGAGTTGTCTCCTGTGGTGATGGACGGGGGACTGCAGAGCCGTGCAGTCTGACTCCTGCTGTAGAGAAGATGCAGCGCGCGGCTCAGCGTCAGCTCCGGAGCCGCAATATATATGCAATGGAACGCTGTGAGTCACTGTAGCTGAGATCCGCTCCTGGTCTCAGCTCTGCACGCTTGCACACACCAGGACTCAGTCTCTCTCACTCACTCTGAAATGGAGGAGCAGGGATTACATCACATAGCTCCGCCTCTGAGTGACTCTTGGCACTAGGGGATTAAAACTAGGGGATGCGCCCATAGACTTCTATGTAGAAGGAGACAGGCACAGAGCGCATCATACACTAACAATCTATAGCTATGAGACATACATTTGCTCCTACCTAACAGGGCTACAGTTTTGGAGTTGATGATGATGATGAGTGACACATGTTGCTCCCAGTGCATCTATGCGCTAAACTTAAGGCTACAGGTATCTTACGATGTGTGGAATAATATAAGGACATGGAACGCACTTGTGCAGTTTTATCTGTGATAATACAAAAGTGGGATATGTTTGTATTGAATATATTATTTGCAATACATATTATGCATCACGCCCCTTATCACGCGGATAGTGACACTTCTTAACACCGTATGCATGAAATACTGTATAATTTCGGTCGGGACAGCTCTGCTGATAAGAGCTATCCTTCTCAAAGTGACTACGTCTGGGTTTGTGACAAGCAGGGGGGAGAGCCTTTGGATCTCTCTATGGGGACATGTTTAGGAAAAAAGCACATAGACTTCTAAATGTTATAAGCAGACAGCGCAGCGGCTCACTACTTTCTTTTGGGTCCCATACATCACCAGAAGACCTGGACGCCAGCATGCGGCTGCACTTAGGGGTATCAGCCGGTTCTAATCACTGGGACACTCAGTACTGCTACGTGCAGCTCTACACCTGCAGAATATTTTTATTTACTGGGCTTGTCTTTGTTGAGGCATACTGATTGGCTGTTGTGTGTGGTAAAAGGCAGCCAGGGCTTAGCCTCCTTGTCAGTCATAGCTTTATGTCCTGGTGTTTAGCTCTCTGATCCTGGTGTCTTGGTGGAAACTATGTGCTGCCGCAGTCATGGATTCACTTTGCCTCTACTGCCTGGTCTACGGTCTCCTGTCCTTTGCATCTTCTGCTCTGTTTGTATTATCTTCAATGGTGAAACAGAGTCCTTCTTCTGCCATTGCTAGTATTCTGCATTTCATTACAGTCCCTCTTCATTACTACTGCAAGTGTACTCATCTACTCCAGCCTATTTCCTGTGGTCACCCGATTATTTGTGTAAGCTCTTACTACACTGAGAGTCCTGGTGGCATCTCAGTACCGGTGACAGCATCTCTCTCTATGGGAAAAGGTGGCTGTGATATGGATGCAGCCATGTATAGCCGTGGCAGCCATCGTGGCTTCGCGTCGGCTATACGTGCCTGCCAGGTGACCCTAGTCACACCCACCGTGCCGCGCCAATTGCTGCTTAATACAATCTTAATGGGTGTGGGCGCGACTGAGACACAAGTGCATGCTGGGCATGCACTCAGTTGCAGCAAACGAGGCGCATTCACACCTAGATGTAGCCACGATGAGTGGCTACACTCTGTAGTGTGGTTGTAAGAGTCTTAAGCTGGGTACACACTTAGCGATGTGTACCCAGCCCGACGGGACCCAGCATGTGGCAAGTACATACACACTTGCTGATGCCGTGTCCAATGGGGAGGAGCCAAGAGACACGCTGCATTGCTAGTGATATCCCCTCATCAGCCCTGCAGCAGGGGCCATTGGGGGATGTCGCTAGAGACCCATGTGCATATCATAGGGGCACACTAGACGATGTACCCGATATGTTGCTCCGATCTGTGGTATGGGCGACATATCATCGAGTTTGTACCCAGTTTTACACAATTTCTCGGGTGTACCCTAACCTACAGTCAGTTTTCTGAGGTTTGGCCTCAAATTTTATTTTTAGTATATTCCACTCTAAATTATATTATGTAAAACAACTGTTGGTGATAATAAACAAGAGAACGCATCTTTATTATTACAGAGTAGTTTGACATTTTCGCTGAAGAAACTCACAAGTACTCGAGATGCCCTGGTGAACATTTAGCATGTTCAGATATAATGGTTGGTCAATACTCTAGCTTCTAATACACTTTGGCTTAAAACAGAAGGTGGGTTTTAACTGACAAATTTCTGAAGCTCAGATTACTCTTAGGGAAGCAGTAACTAAACCACAATCAACATCTCGCATGTTAGACAAGGTGTAGCCATTAGCTCAGCACATGGGGGTCTAACCACCATTGCCAATTGATCTGAGGTTCATGTATCTTTAATGGACAAATTAAATTTGTTGGAAAGCAAAGCCACGGGCCCCACTCCTGCCACATCTGACACAGTTCACTCATGTTCATATTTAAAGAGAGAAAGTGATGCTGTCAGGTACAGCCCCCATTACGATCAAGGATCATGTGCCTCTAGGGATTTGCTGCGGAACCTTTTCTGTAGCACTAAAAGTGCATCATTCCCTGGAGAAAGCTATGAATATCTTGTTTTTTCCTGGCAGAGAAAAAGCTCTCTCTATTCAAGACTGTGGAGTGAAGCTGATTGAGGGACGTCAGCATATGAAACACATGTAATTCAGTGTGTCTGCCAAACCTCTGTTGGGGAGTTATGGTAAATGGGAAGAATTTGCAGGGGCATCGAAACCCATACTTGGCATGTAGGATCTGCTCAAAAGCAAACACACTTCAAAAGGTTCATTATGCAACAGACCCTGAAACCCCATAATGAGCAGATTAGCTCTCCGTAGCCTTGTCCCTTTGGGAAGGCAGTCAAACACAGGCAAAATTCCCTGTACCAATATATCAGCAGAAAATTAAAAATGTAACATTCCTACAGGGGATCAAGACCATATCCTCTCTGCAATAAGGCCATCCATTCCTCTGCCAATACACTGAAACATTAAAAAATATGTGCAGCATTTTAGCAAGACTGAAATGTGGAATTTGAAGAAAGATACAAGTATAGTATAATGACATTGTAGTAGAATCAGCACCATCGGAAACCAATTGGAGCTACTATAAATACAATAATGGTTTATTTTTGTAATTCACATCTGATGCAGTGACAAACTGCAATGTGAAAAGTCCACCTACTCATCTACCCACCTGTTTAACCCATATATAATATATATATCCAGTGCTAAATTTCTACAAAGAACTAGGTCTTCGTCATCTCACCTCCCATGTCCTTACATGGAAGATAATGCAGATCTCTATTGCGTTTTACAATGAAATCCCCCTACATCTTTGATGGCGCAGTTCTCATGCAGATCCCATCTCCCTGGTGGCTTTAAAATACAAATGCCCTATCTCTAGTGACTTTACAATGGAGATCCCAATTCTGTAGTAGCAATACAATGCAGACCTCAGATCTCTGGTGTACTGTTGATGACGCCAATAGTTCTATTGGCGTCATGTACTATTGTCCTGTCTCTCAGCATGCAGGATGGGAAGATCCAGGAATACTCATTGGGTTTCTCCCAGCTGATAGCACTCTCCCATAGACAAAAAGCAGCATGGTGAGTGCGATCAGTACCATAATCTCATACCCACAAGTACAGAGAGTATAACACTTTTTACATCATACCCACCCATGCACCGGACTCTCAAATCCACCAGTATGTGAAACATAGCCCTGTCATCATGCTCACTAGTACATAATGCTTACTACTATGTCGTTATCTGTATACAACACTAGTGGGGCATATTTATCACAGTTAGTTTGGGGGATACCCACAAAAGGGAGATATATCTACAGTATATCCCAAATGTTAACAAGGAAGGCCCACATGTGATATCTCCAATGTCTTCTGTGGTCCCTCCATTTCTGACCACAAAAGTAGCCCCAATATTTCTATGGGGTCTGCTAAATGGTCAGAATACCCAATCTCCAGGAGCTTGGCCCCTGGAGACCTCTCCATCAGCCCCCCACTAAAGCATGTGCTAAACACGTGCCAGGTCCGAACCCAGAATCACAATGATAGCAGTAGCTTCTAGCCATTCGCTGAGATAGGGCTTTTTCTGAAGCTATGGCCCTCATTCCGAGTTGATCGGTCGCAAGGCGAATTTAGCAGAGTTACACACGCTAAGCCTACGCCTACTGGGAGTGTATCTTAGCTTCTTAAAATTGCGACCGATGTATTCGCAATATTGCGATTACAAACTACTTAGCAGTTTCAGAGTAGCTTCAGACTTACTCTGCCTGTGCGATCAGTTCAGTGCTTGTCGTTCCTGGTTTGACGTCACAAACACACCCAGCGTTCGCCCAGACACTCCTCCGTTTCTCCAGCCACTCCTGCGTTTTTTCCGGAAACGGTAGCGTTTTCATCCACACGCCCCTATAACGCCGTGTTTCCGCCCAGTAACACCCATTTCCTGTCAATCACATTACGATCGCCGGAGCGATGAAAAAGCCGTGAGTAAAAATACTATCTTCATTGTTAAATTACTTGGCGCACTCGCAGTGCGAATATTGCGCATGCGTACTAAGCGGATTTTCATTGCGATGCGATGAAAAATACCGACCGATCAACTCGGAATGAGGGCCTATGTTCCGGCACCTAGAAAACGGTAAATGCAAGCGGTAATAGTCATTACTGCACTACGAGATAGGGCATAATGTTAACATCCCAACCACATTAAAAATGCAATCAGTGATAAATAAGCCCTAAAGGGCTATTTATTATTTCCCTGAGCCCAATCCTATATAATAAAAGGCTAATGCTGCTCCTCACCTCTATGGGGGGGGGGAATTCAAGAATTTTGCATGACGGCGGCCACTAGATGGCAACTGGCGGAGCAATTCAAGTGTCGCTCTGTTTGGGTGCACACAGCCGCCGGCGCTGACATTACTATTATGTTGTTCAGTCATTTTGACGGGCTGCTAACTAGAAAACTATAATATCTTATTGCTGCATATCACTTTACTGCCAGTTCTGACACTGTGCATGTGCAGTCTTATGACCATATAATTTTGCCCTTGCCGACTGGGGAGGAACATGGTGGATGCCACAGTGATGCTCTCCCCATAAAGTCTGGAGGTAACCATGCTATTTGTTGCAGGTCCGATCCTACCATTAGGCAGGGTACGCAGCTGTGTAGAGCACCAGACTGAGAAGGGCGCTACGTCCGTCACCGCAATGGGATCTACCATCTATTCATTCCTGACAGGGCTTCCATCGCCTCCTCTCACCCGAAAGGGAACTCGGACACTTACCCTGCTGCATCCTGCTACCGACAGCACTTCAGGGACCAAGTTCCACGTCATCTGTGACCCGGTGCCAGAGTGTGACCCCGGCCCCCAATGCACCTCGTCGTCTGTGACCCCATTGCCAGAACCTTGAAGCTGCCGGCTAAACATCACTGTGGGCTACCTGCCGACTGCAGCAGCACCGCAACCCTGGTGGAGAAGGCCGAAATCATCACTGACAAGGGGTCCGGCTGGGCTCCTGTGAGAACGGACCCATGCTGATATTTCCCTGTAAAGGAAGGCCACGGCCTGGCACCCCCAACCCCACTCTGATTCATCACATAATTTTGATCATGAAGGGCCATGGCTGCCGGAACCACAATTGGTCTAGGCCCACCGAGAATGGACAGAGCTATGGCCGGCTCCGTATTTCCTGGGGAATCTGGGACAGTGATTTGTTGGATGAGTTTCATGGACTGAACTTTATTGTTTTTTTTTTTAAATTATGGTTCTGATTTTTTCCCTTGTCTAACAGGGAGCACGTCCACTTTTAATTACTGATAACTACATTCTCTGCACATAGGACATAGGTGGGGGATAGGCATGGGGTATATTGTCCAAAAAATTGCCTTTTTTACTTTCTCGGTTATATGCTGACTGCTTTAAATCCAAACCACTTCTATTGTCTTTGTTATGGGTATGGGTCGCTGGGTCGACCCAACTTAGGTCGAGTGGCCTCCGTGCGGGTGCTTGTTCTGCCCTGCGTGCGCATACCCGCACGTCGCGTATATTGGCTCACGAAGTCCTGCGTATTAACGCGTGGTATGAGTAAATACGGAACCATACGCATTCGCATGGAAAAAGCCACAAAAACATATCTGATATTTAATCCACATAGTACATAATTTACACATAGCCTACACGCACTACACCAGCAAGTTACATTTGCTTCAGAGGTATAACAGAGGGATTCAACTTTACAGGATATGAGGAGACAGAATTAGGTTAGGAGGTGGTGTTTGGTATCCAGCTGTACAGTATTTCAAGGGCAATATTCCGATGGCAGTTTGCAGAATGCGCAGGAGTACAATATTAATATTACACTGTATTTACTGTACCCTTGATATTCGGTGGGAACCCAGTGGAGGACATCTGCAAGTGCACCTGGACCAGGCATCGCCCACCTATTCAAACCGACCTATGACCCCTCATGTACTGTAAATGACCAGCCCTTTGACCTATGGATGAAGAGATTACAGTTTCCTTTGTTTCATGCTTTGGACTTTTGTATAAAAGCCAAGCCTCCTGGCCGGTCTCAGTCTATTCTCTGAAGGTCATCTTTCCAGATTAATTGAGGACCGACCCCGGGTGGCGCAGGTGAACAAACGTATGTATCCATTGGTTGTAGCTTTTCTCTTGTGTTATTGTATTTCTGTTGTACCCCCTTTTAAGTAAATATTTGTTGCTGCGTTGGACCACAACATTACATATACAATTGGTGTCACATTCCTTTCCTGTTAGGGGTTATAAAGTGAATTCCACCGCACATGTAGCTACTTTGTGCCTACAGCGTGACGGCGTGCTTACGCAATGTGTACGCATTTCTTAGGGGTTTCCCACACACGCATAGCGGTTGCAGCAGCCTGAACATTTGTGTATTTAAGGTATTGCTTTTTCTTCCTGTAAGTTAAACGAATTTAACAATTGGGGGCTCTGTCCGATTCACCACATACTTACAGACTTGCAGGCCATAACAGACTTTGGTCTACCAACAAAGGGTGGAGATGCATCTTAAGTAACCTTGCATTGTGTTTGAAACTATCTTGTGTTGTTAGGCCACGTCTGTTCTGTATAGTCTTAGAGGTGCTGGTGTAACCCGAGGGACAAACAGGAAAAAAGACGTTTATTATTTGTGTGTAATTTTTGGCACGAAAGCGTACACAGAGCGTACCGATACTTTGCCTACATTCTCACATATTGTTGCCATAGGTTATTACAGTCATTATAGATCTGTGTGAAATCGGATACATTTATTTGCTATATATATATATATATATATATATATATTTGAAATAGTGTGTTAGGGGAGTAATTATAAAAACAAATAAAAAAAAACACGAAATGCAGTTCCGGCCTAAACATTTAGGTATACACTCAAAAGAGGATTGCCTGTGTGGGTGACTACCGGCGAGTGTACGGAACAATTGTTTGTTGTGTTAGTGAGCAGTAGTATTTTTGTTGCTCGCATTTATCGAGATAGTGTGGTTTATTGAGTTGCAAATGCACGTTTGTACATGTGTTACGGTATGTGAGGACAGTGTACAGGAGCGCACACGTGGCGCAGGGACGCGCACGGTCGCGTGTTTACGCAAGGTTGCGTGAAGTTGCGAGTGCAAGTTATGATAATGTCAATTATTATCTTTAAACATAAAGCTATACACTATTACCGTGGAGCCGCTATGGCCGCTAGTCCACGTGCACGTGCTACGCACTTTGTACGCTATTTGCGTACAGAGTCCCGCACGTGGTACGCACTTGGCGTACACACGCTGCGCTGGGTGTACGGAATACACACAGCGGGCGCACACTCAGTAGATAACCTTTAAACCTTGTTAATAAAACACAGTAAGAATATACTTATACTCTAAACCTTAGTAGTCAAATACTGTAATGATGTAACGCTTAAAAACCTTAACAATGTTTATGCTGTTTGAGCGATTGAGACGCTAAGAGAGCCCTTTGCAGGAAAGTGAAAACACAACACCGGGTTTGGTTATAACCGCAGCAGCTCTAACACTGCCGTGGATTATTCAGAGTAAAAGGGGAAAAACAGTACAAATCATACACTACAAACTAACATAGAAATCTAACATAATAACAGAGAATAACATGAACAATGGCGAACAATGGCTACAGAGAAATATACATACGCGGGGAATCTTTCGCATGCGCGACCTGGAATCCAGTCCTCAGCTATCAGGTAGAAAGCCTTCAGAGACATGAGGCTGGCCAGGCAACAGTGGTCTTTATATACACAACATACATTCACAATACAATGGTACCTGTATCTCATTGTTCATTGGATACAGGGATGTGTCTCTACATTACAAGAAAGGTCATAGGTGGATTTGAACAGGTGGGCTGTGTCTTTCCCCAACTGCTCTGGTGGGAGGTATCCTCAGGATTCCCGCCGCATGTGTAATTTACAGCAAATACAGTTAATGTTCATAATCTACTTCTGTACATAACTATACGCAGGAGCGAGCGATCTTTTCCTAACTAACACCGGAATGTTACTCTTAAAATACCCTACAGCTGGATACTAGACACCACCTTTCAACCTTTATCTGACCCTTCCTATCATGTAAAGAGGAATCTCTCTGTCCAGGAACAGTTTAAACTAATCATACTCGCTGACATGGTCTAGGGGAATATTAACTACAAAATGCACTATTTAGGTTAAATATGCTACAATCGAGTCGCACGCTACGCGCTCACAAACTCTACCGTAAATGCGCACACCACACGCCAAGGCGCATGGCCGTGGAAGCTCCGTTACGCAAAGTGCGGATATGCGCACGCACGGCAGAGCGAGTGCACACGCAGCGCGCATGTGCATGAGGGGTTAGTACAAGGATATGCATCATGATATTTTTCGACTTTGACAGTCCATCCTTTGGCAGTCAACTATAACTGCCACTATATAAACAATTTAGCAGAAAAATATACAATACAATGAAATACCTATAAATGATTGGGTGGAGGGAGGAGAGGAGAAGGTGGGAAATGTATGACCTAGTGGGATAGTAAAAAGCATGTATGTATGAAATTCATGTCTGAGGGGTCATGTATCATCGTGCCGTACATGTTCTAGATAAGCTTCGAGGTATTGCGAAGTATACATTAAATCCTTCTTATCCCGTATTAAGGGTCTGTAAGTGGGCTAACAAACTCTACCGAGCTCTTTTTGGCTTTTAGTTCCAACAAATGGGGTGCACATTAGTTGATGATACATGGAGGGGGAAAATATGTGAGTGCTAATATATGTACCTATATCACCTGTCGACTATGTGTGTCACTACCTGAAGATCGTAGAGATGAAGATAAGAAACGTGTTATAAATACATTCATATGATAATGTGTGTAATTGTCCTTGAATGTCTTGTTGAAGTCTTGTCCGGATAGGTGTATCTTTGCTGTAAGTGGTAAGCAAAGTTTTTCAAGTGTCCATAGAAAGTTAAAGTCTCTAAAGTGTCTCGCAAAGTCTGTGAAAAAGTTAATCAAAGGTCTGTGGAAATGTTCATCAACGGTCTGTAGAAATGTGCATCAAAATCTTCTTCTGAGTGGATGTCTTTTTACCTTGGAGAAAAACAAAGGAGAAACGGGTGAAAGAAACGGACCGTGGAATCACGTCTTATCACAACATTGTCTCGATTGATGGGTCATAAATTAAACCAGTTGTTGTAACAATGCCCTCGCTCCTTAAACTCAATTTGGTACTGCGCTTGCAATGCATTAAAATCCGAACACATCTAAATATCAATCCAATCATTATGACAATTCCTAGGATACAAAGGAGAAATTTCCCTACATTCACCATAACATTTTGAGCCCATTCTCCTAAACCTGAGAACCAATTGCGTGGGTTCAACCATGAAACCCAGCCGGTCAGTTCATTACTCACAGCAGTAAGGGTAAGGTTGTGTCTCCTTCGGAACTCCCACTTCAATTGCAAGATATCGTCCATCTTTTGATCTATGACCTCGGTTGGGTCATCGGTGCTGTTTGTGATATATGTACAGCACTTCACGCCATACTGAGTTGCTAGGGTGACACAATACCCGCCTGTCACCGCTGTGAGGTAATTGAGAACCATCCTGTGCTGGATCAGTTCCGTTTTGTAAGCTTGCAATTCCTTCCCAGTATACCTGAAGGTGTCATCATACATCTCGGTGATATCGTCTATCAGGTTCGCTAGCGCAGTAATATACCTAAAATTTATAATTCCTCTGGCGGTACGGGTGATATCTAACGCGAGTAGGAATTGAATCCCCGTGGATTCGTGGATCAAATCAGAGGCTGCGTGCTCTGTCCTATCTATAAGGTGTCTCTTAACAATGTGTTCGTAGTGAGTGTGAGTGTAAGGAGCTTGAGCATTGCGGTGAACGTCTTTCATCTTATCATGGGTAATGGTTATTACTTCTGGCAACACTCTTCCAATGTAACACAATCCCTCTGAGTTTGGGGCAAGCCACTTATATGCCTTCCTCCCACATATGAAATATGCATCATCGGGGAGGACATATGGGACAGAATATGACATCACCATATTGCAAACCTTCCAGGTGAAAAATCCTATCCCTAACTCTCTCATCTGTTCAGTACACGTATCAGGCTGTATGATATTCGCACAGTATCCTGGAGATACTTCTCCAACCCGCATGGTCCTACTTCCTAGAGTGTACCTATACTGAAAATATCTCCCACCGTTGGCTATTTGGCGTATAAGTTCTGAGTCTACGGGCATTCTATCGGCTCTGTGTGAAAATGCCATGGTTTGGTTGTTCCATGTCACTTCCCAATTTCCCGGCTTTCGGGGATTGGAAATGTTAAAACATACTAAGGACCTATCCACATGGTATTGGTGGAGCTTCAAACTAGGAGGCCTAGAAATATTAAATTTCTTGTCCACCGGTCTCCCACCCCTTAATTCAAGTACCTCACCTATTGTTAAAGAGTATGGCACTAGTCCTGACTTGCTCTGGCCTTGAGGTACTTGTGAGCACACCCAGCATTCCGTTTGGTTTAAAACCTTACCCACTAATGAGTGATAGTCACTCAATGGATGACGGTCCATGTTGATATTAAGGCTGGACTGACATCTCTGGATGCACCCGTCACCCGACCCTACAGATACAATTTTCTTCAGCTAACAATCCTTCACAGTGTCTCCTAGTGTCATGACTACTAGATCGTTTTCTGATACTCGCCTTTGCTCGGTGATTGTGTTGCTCTTGGAATTCTACGAATCCATCCTCGTCATCAGAACCCATTCCAGATCCTTTCTCGACCTCTCTGGTACTCTCACCGAAACAGACTGTTCTGGTCAACAACAGGGTCAACAGGAAAACCCGGAATGCAGTCTCTTGGGGCAAGTCCATCTTGCAGGAGGAGAAAGAAAGAGTGGTAATGGGAGGTAAAGAAAATAATTAGAAGGGAAAGAAAATTGGTGCGATAATTGTCCTCTAGTCTTGTTGTTCTTCTTGCTCAGATGCCGTCTCAACAGTGCTGCCTCTCAGTCTTCCCAAAACGGACACTCCAGTGATACGATATTCTTTCCAAATCAGCGACTTTTCTGTAAGGAGCATAAATCTTGCATTACCATTTGTTTAACTGTTGTGTGACATACCATCCTTAGAACATGAAAAAACAAAAAGAGAGAGAATAATAGAAAAAGAGAAAAATTGTCAGATTTCCGTTCACCATCAGGCTGTCACACCAACATGTCTATCGGTATCTCTGCACAGTCTCCCCCACCAGTATTTCCACTCTCCACCCTCTGTGCATGGCCAGGCACAATGATGCTGGTAAGATATACTGGGGTTGGGCAGACCTCTGAAAAGACCAAGTAGACATGTGACGTTTGAGCTGTGGTTCTGCTGCTGAACGTCAGAGATGAAGAGGAAGCATTTAAAGATAAATCACAGAGTTTACCTGGCCGCCCCTGTGTCTACAAGGAATGACCTACCAATTACATCAACTGTGACCTCAGGTTTACTACCTAGGCTAACAATCAACTTCACTGGCTGCAAATTACAGGTGCGGCCCAAAGTTTTTCCTATATGATCCCTGATTACAATTTTGTGCATCATACAGTGTGTCATGTTCAGGTCTAGGGGGTCGATATACCTTATGTGGGTCTCTAAATCTGCAACTCCGTGCATAATGTCCTTCCCTCTGGCAGTTATAACATCTTACCACATACGACTTACCAACAGGGGTCTGGGGTTTAGGCTGATGTGGCTTCGTTGTCAGGACTTTTATACTTATTGTCATCAGCTTACCCCCCTGTGACTCCCTGTGTTTACTGATGTTCCGATCGTGTTTAACAGCGGACTCTCTTAATGCAGCCACCGAGATACCTCTCCAGTAAGGTTGAGTGGTCTGTACCCTTGTTCTCAACACTTCTTTTAAACCTTCCATTAATACGGACACCGCTACCTCTCTATGATGTACACTTTCCTCAATGTCCGCGATCCCAGTAGATCTAGCCATTACCTGTAGTGCTCGATTGAAATAGTCAGAAGCAGTTTCACCTTCTTTTTGTCTAATGGAGAAAATTTTCTTCCACTTTACAACAGTTGGGAAATATTTTCCTAATTGCAGATTGATTTGTCGTACATTCTCCTGATTGTATTCCTCAGTGAGAGGTACTTCTGCGTCTAACTTACAATCAGTGATGAATTTTGCAGGGTCAATATTGGAGGGTAGACATACTCGTAGCACTGTTCGCCAATCTTTGTTTGTGGGTTCGGTGGCATTACCTAATTCTTTAATAAACTTCTGGCATGCAACTAGATCTTTCCTGGGATCGGGAAATTCTGACATAATTGTTCTCAATTCTGCCCGGGACCAGGGACAATGCATAGCAATGTCCTTGACGGGAGTGACTCCCTGAGTGTCAGTCCTCCCATTGGGGACTGTGATCACCCTGACAGGATTTAGTTCAATTACACCATCTTGTGTTGACTCTACAATGTGAGGTGCAATTGTCTGTGCATAATGTACAATACCGTACTTACCTGTGGACACGACCTCACCTGACCCTCCGTTAGGGGGCTTTACTACTGCCCTTACCAATTGGGCCGTGCCCACCTGGGTGCTCTGTATGGTGGCTGCTGGAGAAAGTGCCGACATCGTGCTGGGATCACTTTCTTGCTTGTAATCCTGAGGGAAGTTTAACATGGGGTGTAACTTGCACGGGTTAGAATTTATACATTTATCAGGTTTACTCCTATCGTCATTAATACATTTATTACATTTATTCTTATTGTCATTAATACATTTATTAAGTGCACTTTTATCGTATACCAGTATGCCATTCTCTGTAGCCATTTTCTCTCCTGTTATGTATGGTGGTGGTGGTGCTGTTGCTATCAGTTTCCTGCTAGGGTTGGAACCAGCTGTGTAAGCTAATTCCCTCTGTATATCACTCTCTTGTTGCCATAAATGTAAACAGTTTGTGTGTCTGATCCTCTGTTTTTGGGATTTTATGAGACAGATCCTAAGCCTTAGATTATGCAATACCTCTGAGTCAAAACTACCTATCCTAAGAAATGGTGCTTTATCCCCCACAGTCATTCGTGTCCATTCATCACAAAAGGTCTCAGTGTGGGGACCATACTTCCCAACCCTGACTGCTGAACGTCCCTGTGTTGTGCACTTGGCTTCCATTGTGGACCTTTTTAACACAGAAAAAAATCCTAAAATGCACCAAACACAGTAATCTACGGTGGAAATCCTTAAAGCTCTTCCACTGAACTTCTTCTGCTCCGAGTACCACGGATCCGCCTTCTAGCAGACTCGTGTAGCCGTTGCAGGCCCTACATCTCAAGATTTTCCTGAGAGATCGGTGACAATTCCCTAAACTTTTACTTTACACAAATCACGCTTGCATGTGCTCCCTACAACGCGTATGAGGATAAGATTTACGCACGAATATGCAACCTCATATCATGTTGCGTCAATTGTTTACACATACAACCGTGCGGTCCAATCGTACCACTTATAGACACTTGTTATCTATAAATGGTAGGATCATTGGAGTCTCCCTACTGTGCTCCACAACAGCCGGAGCATAATACCACGAAAACTTTTATCACACTCCGTCGCACGTGTACACCTGGACCGTGCTCGCACGTTTTCGCCTAGAACGTGCTTCACCAAGCTTCACCAAGATCACCAAGACCACCAAGATCACCAAGACCACCAAGCGAGGTTCAATACACTCATACCTTTTTCAGCCCACACTATCATTCTATAGTTTTCTGATCAGAAAAAAAAATCATTTCCTGTTAACTGATAGCTTTCCCCAGAGGTTGCGAGAGGTCCCGGGTTCAGATTCCGGACGAGCCCTCAATTGATAATGTCAATTATTATCTTTAAACATAAAGCTATACACTATTACCGTGGAGCTGCTATGGCCACTAGACCACGTGCACGTGCTACGCACTTTGTACGCTATTTGCGTACAGAGTCCCGCACGTGGTACGCACTTGGCGTACACACGCTGCGCTGGGTGTACGGAATACACACAGCGGGCGCACACTCAGTAGATAACCTTTAAACCTTGTTAATAAAACACAGTAAGAATATACTTATACTCTAAACCTTAGTAGTCAAATACTGTAATGATGTAACGCTTAAAAACCTTAACAATGTGTATGCTGTTTGAGCGATTGAGACGCTAAGAGAGCCCTTTGCAGGAAAGTGAAAACACAACACCGGGTTTGGTTATAACCGCAGCAGCTCTAACACTGCCGTGGATTATTCAGAGTAAAAGGGGAAAAACAGTACAAATCATACACTACAAACTAACATAGAAATCTAACATAATAACAGAGAATAACATGAACAATGGCGAACAATGGCTACAGAGAAATATACATACGTGGGGAATCTTTCGCATGCGCGACCTGGAATCCAGTCCTCAGCTATCAGGTAGAAAGCCTTCAGAGACATGAGGCTGGCCAGGCAAAAGTGGTCTTTATATACACAACATACATTCACAATACAATGGTACCTGTATCTCATTGTTCATTGGACACAGGGATGTGTCTCTACATTACAAGAAAGGTCATAGGTGGATTTGAACAGGTGGGCTGTGTCTTTCCCCAACTGCTCTGGTGGGAGGTATCCTCAGGATTCTCGCCGCATGTGTAATTTACAGCAAATACAGTTAATGTTCATAATCTAGTTCTGTTCATAACTATACGCAGGAGCGAGCGATCTTTTCCTAACTAACACCGGAATGTTACTCTTAAAATACCCTACAGCTGGATACTAGACACCACCTTTCAACCTTTATCTGACCCTTCCTATCATGCAAAGAGGAATCTCTCTGTCCAGGAACAGTTTAAACTAATCATACTCGCTGACATGGTCTAGGGCAGGGGTGGCCAACCAGTCAGAGACAAAGAGCCAAAAAAAGTGTGTTAGGCACGTCAAAGAGCCGACATCGAGCAGAAGGCGCACATTCAAAAATGGGGTGTGGCCTTGTGCCTTCTAGGCCACGCCCCTGGTATAAAATATATTATAAAAGCCACTTCCACATAAAATAATTGTAAAAGCCAGATCCACATAAAATATATAAAAAAATCCAGATTCACATAATACACTTCAGCTCCCCCATGTGTCACTTCAACCAGCACCCTCTTGTCACTTCAGCTTCCTCCAGTTCATGCCATTGCAGCAGCCCCTTATGTGTCCTCTGTTTGCTGCTGGGTGTATCATCTCTAGCGTCTGGCTCCCTCAGTTCTAAGTCCCCGTAATGCTGCTGCATGTTTTTCTGGAGAGCAGTGGTTACCGGATCTGTTGTGGTCATGTGACTTTGTGTGTTAGGAGCCACATTTGAAGAAAGAAAGAGCCGCATGTGGCTCAAGAGCCACAGGTTGGCCACCGCTGGTCTAGGGGAATATTAACTACAAAATGCACTATTTAGGTTAAATATGCTACAATCGAGTCGCACGCTACGCGCTCACAAACTCTACCGTAAATGCGCACACCACGCGCCAAGGTGCATGGCCGTGGAAGCTCCGTTACGCAAAGTGCGGATATGCGCACGCACGGCGCGCATGTGCATGAGGGGTTAGTACAAGGATATGCATCATGATATTTTTCGACTTTGACAGTTATAACCGCACAATAGCAGTTCAATTTAAGGCGGGATAGAATACATTTATACTATAGCACATAACTATCTGATTTTAAAAGCAGATTATTATAATACATTGTTTAAACTGTGCTATCAGTCAAAGGGAGTGATATTTTTCTGTACAGAAAAACACTGTGTATGTGTGTGAGATGAAAGTAGGAGTGAATGTATTGAACCCCGGAAGTCGGGATCCTGTGGAGACATTGAGTTAGAAGAGGCTCAGTGGTGTGTAGGCCAGCTACCTTACGTTATAAGACAAATACGCAAGTAATGAGGAAACTTGCACAGGAGCGTGATAGAGTATAGATTGTGAAGTAATTGAAGTTTAAGGTTTTTGTGTTACGCTCTGGCTGTGGAGCGCAGCTTGTGAATTTGACTCCAGTGATCGTAGGGTGGATAGATAACAAGTATCTATACGCTGTGCGATTGGACCGTGCGTTTGTGTGTGCAATACGTGGCGCAATGTGATATCATTTGCATTCTTTTGCGTAAATTGCGTCATCATATGCATCGTGTAAAGCATACGCAAACATGATTTGTGTATAGTAGAAGGAAGTTTTCGCTGTTTCTCTCTCAGGAAATTTTCCTAGGTAAGACATTCACTGGAAAGGGTGATTGATAAGGTATTTCTCATCCTACAAAAATTCCAGTGAATAGAAACCAGAAGCTGATAGGATCCTCACTGGGTACGCGGTGGTCACTATTGGAGTGAGTCGTGGTACGGCCAGCGGAGGCAGGAGCGAGTGAAAGCGCTAGGTTGACTTTCACCGTCTGATCGTATTGTGCATGTGGGGACTGTGTTTAAAAAGTCCGCAATAGGAGCCAAGTGCACAAGCGGGAGGCGTTCGGCAGCCATGGTTCAGGCTGGAGAGCTGAGGCCCAGCGGGTCAGCTCGGTTAATAATGTGTGGGAAGTATGGTCCACACGCGAAGGCTTTTTGTGACGCATGGGTATGTATGACTGCTGATGATAGGGCATCATTCCCTAGGATGGGTAGTTTTGAACCGGAGGTACTACAGAGCGTAAGGATTACAATATGTCTGATCAAATCTAGGAAACGAAGGATCAGACATAGCGACTGTTTAAATCTGTGGCAACAAGAGGGAGATGTGCAAAGGGACCTGGCTCGCACAGCAAGTTCCAAACCTGACAGGAAGGTGATTGCGAGCGCACCACCACCGCCATATGTCGATGGAGAGAAACCGGCTACAACCAATGGTACATCGGTAAATGATAGCAAAATGCATAATCAGTGTGTTAACCCTAATCCCTGCAAGTTCTATCCCGTTTTAAATTCTCCCCAAGGTTGTGAGGAAGACAACGAGCCTAGCATGATATCAGCACTCTCTCTAGCAGCTACCATACAGGACACTCAGGTGGGCACGGCCCAACCGGTGAGAATGGTGGAGATGCCCCCCAGTGGAGGGGCGAGTGAGATCGTGTCCACCGGTAAGTATGGAATCGTCCATTATGTAGGGACAATAGCTCCCCGCATTATAGAGACAAACAGAAATGAAGTGGTTGAGTTAAACCCAGTCAGGGTGATTGTAGTCCCCAATGGGAAGACTGATAATCAGGGAGTAACACCCATCAGGAACATTGCAATGCATTGTCCTTGGTCCCGATCAGAACTGAGGTCAATTATGTCAGAATTCCCCGATCCCAGATAAGATCTAGTCGGATGCCAGAAATTTATTAAAGAATTGGGCAATGCCCATGAACCTGCGAACAAAGATTGGCGGACAGTGCTAAGAGCGAGTCTACCCTCAAATATTGACATCCCAAAATTCATAACTGATTGTAAACTAGATGTAGAAGTGCCTCTCACTGATCAGTACAGCCAGGAGAATGTAAGGCAAATTAATATACAATTAGGATTGTATTTCCCTACTGTTGTTAAGTGGAACAAAATTTTCTCCATAAGACAGAAGGAAAGTGAAATGGCATCCGAGTATTTCCGTAGAGCACTACAGGAAATGGCTAGATACACTGGGATAGAGGATATAAAGGAAAATGCCAACCACAGGGAGGTAGCTGTCTCTGTACTAATGGATGGACTGAAGGAGGCATTGAGGACCAGAGTGCAAACCTCTCTGCCAAATTGGAGAGGTATCACGGTAGATGCACTAAGAGAGTCTGCAAACGACCATGACCGAAACATCAGTAAACACAGGGAGTCTCAAGGAGATAGGTTGATGATGGTAAGTATACAGGCTCTTGCAGGGATGTCCAATCAACCTAAACCCCAGACCCCTGATGGTAAGAAACGGTCAATAACATGTTTCCTTTGCAGTAAAGAAGGGCATTTTGCCAGGGATTGTAGAAGTAACGGGACACATAACATATATAGACCCCATACACCTGAATACGAACCACGTTACAAGACACATAGTCGGGATCAGGGAACACATAGGAGGGATTATAAGCCACATAGAGGGGAAACAAGGAGGTACCCACCGAGGAGGGACTGGCAGACCCCCGAAAACCCACAGTTATCCCCCGCACATATTGTAGCTGCCAATGCCCTGCGGGAGAGTCCCCTACACAATAGAGGTCAGGTCATACCTGTAGTCTGCAGCCGGTGAAATTGATTGCTGGCCTTGGAAGTGAACCTGAGGTCATGATCGATGTACTGTAGCTGGCATACCACTACCTTTTCTTGTAGATACAGGGGCGGCCAGATCAGTACTAAATTCAACCACAGGTGTAACAACCACGGGTAAAACGATTTCGGCAATGGGGGTAACGGGAAAGGTGCAGCAGTACCCTTTGAGTAGACCTGCAGAGATTACAATAGGGCCCTTGCATACCAAAATTCTTTCCTGCTGGCAGCATTGGCTCAAACTAATCTGCTTGGCAGAGATTTGTTGTGTAAAATGCGGTGTGTCATATACTGTACCCTTGAGGGTGTGTTCTTAGATATCCCTGAGAATCATGCACAGGAAGTGCAAGATATACTAGACACCCCTCAAAGGCTAATGTTACACTCCACCGTTATAGACACATGTCCATCGCAGGTAGAGGAAATGATCTCGCAAATACCGGGTTCCCTTTGGACCAAAGATGGACAGGACACTGGATTGATGGCGAATGTAGCCCCAGCAGTAGTAGGGAGCAGGATAGCTCCAAAAATCCCACAGTACCGTCTGAAACCAGAGGTGGAATAATGAGTATACCCCATCATAGAACGGCTGCTACAGCAGGGCATCCTAGTCAGGACATCCAGCACAGCCAACAGTCCCATCTTCCCTGTGAAAAAGAGTGGGGGGAGAGGTTACAGGCTAGTGCAGTATCTAAGGGGGATAAACAAGATAGTTGAGAGTCAATTCCCCATAGTGCCCAATCCAGCCGTCATCCTCATGCGGATTCCCTCCACCTCCAAGTACTTCACTGCCATCGACCTCTGTTCTGCATTCTTTTCTTTCCCTCTCCACCCTGACAGCCAATACCTCTTTGCTTTCATCTACAGGGGAGTACAATATACCTGGACCCATCTTCCACAAGGTTTCATTGACAGCCCAAGTATTTTCTCCGAGGCCTTACTTGACTGTTTGCAATCTTTTCAACCTGAGAGTGGGTCAGTGCTAATACAATATGTTGATGACTTGTTGTTGTGCTCTGACTCATTCAAGTCGTCCGTGGCAGACACTAAACAGCTTCTGTTTCATCTCTCCCAGACAGGACACATTGTTTCAAGAGATAAGTTGCAGTTGTGCCGGACTAGGGTTAAATACTTGGGACACTGCTTGACGCAAGGACTTAGGCACCTGACCACTGACAGAATACAGGCCATCCGCGACATGACTCTGCCGCAAACTCAGTAACAGATCCGCACTTTCCTCAGAATGTGTGGGTACTGTCAGAATTGGATTCCGGGGTTCTCTATCCTGTCACTACCTTTGCAAGAAATGGTCTCCTCGAACAAACCAGAATGGGTCTCTCATACAGAAGAGTCCGAACTGGCGTTTGAGAGACTAAAACAGTGTTTGTCACAAGCACCAGCATTGGGGATGCCAGTTTACGAGAAGCCCTTTGCATTGTACGGTACTGAAAGCGCTGGGTGCGCGGCAGGAGTCTTAACACAGAAACATGGTCATGCCAGCAGACCGGTAGCCTACTACAGTGCACAGTTGGATACCGTAGCATGGTCTTTCCCCACTTGCCTACGAAATGTGTTGCAGCCATAGCTTTGGTGGTAAGTAAAAGCAAAGACGTAGTGTTAGGACACGACTTGACCATCCATACACCACATGCAGTATCAGACTTGCTAAACTCCGCCCAAAACAGACATGTCTCATCTGCTCGGTTTACAAAGTGGGAAGTTTTACTGATGACCCCTGTAAACATCACCATAAAGAGGTGCAGCACACTAAATCCTGCAACTTACTTGCCGAGTGTGCCTGGTCATGCACAAAGGGTGGAGGATGAGAATGATGGTGAAGGAGGATTTAGTGCAGACACTGATACGCATGATTGTATGGAATACCTGAACCAGACTTTCACTGCGAGACCTGACATCAGTGACAACCCACTGGAAGGTGTAGACTTTACCTTCTACACTGACGGTAGTTGCCACAGACAGACGGACTCGGGAGACCTGTGCACCGGATACGCAGTAGTAGATGACGAAGGTATCATAGAAGCTGAACCCCTTGGTCCACCTCACTCAGCACAAGACGCTGAGCTGGTAGCACTGACCAGAGCATGTGAGTTGGCAAAGGGTAAGTCAGCTAATATATACACGGACTCTAGGTATGCCTTTGAAGTGGTGCATGATTTTGGGGCCCTGTGGCACCTCAAAAATTTCATGTCAGCAGCTGGCACACCTGTAGCGCATGCGTCATATATCAAGAGGCTTCTGACAGCCATACAGGAACTGGACAGAGTGGCTGTTATCAAGTGTAAAGCACACACTTACAACCAAGACCCAATTTCACTTGGTAACAGCCGGGCGGACGAAGCTGCAAAATCAGCAGCAAGCACCATCATACAAACTAACATCACACAACTGATGACATTTAACACGGTAAACATGCAACAATTAATCGAAATGCAAAATTTGTGTTCCCTACAGGAGAACGCAGTCTGGAAGGTGAAGGGATATGGTCAGGAGTCCTCAGGACTTTGGACAGATAGACACGGTAAGCCAGTGGCCCCCAGGGCATTGCTCCCGAGCCTAGCTGAGGTGGCACACGGTCTGACTCATCTGGGCAAGGAAGGTATGTGCAAATTGGTAAAAACCTACTGGAGTGCACCAGGGTTCTCTTCTCATGCACGTAAGAAAGCAATGACATGTCTTACTTGCTTGAGGAAGAATATTGGTAAGACAATACCAATGGAGCCATCCCATATCCCTCCTACAGACGGACCTTTCCAGGTAATACATATCGACTTCATACAGTTACCACCCTGTAGGAATTTAAAGTATGTGTTAGTATGTACCGATGTCTTTTCAAACTGGGTAGAAGCATTCCCCGCTGCAACAAATACTTCCGTGTTCACTGCAAAGAAAATCATGCAGGAATTTGTGTGCAGATATGGTATCCCTAGAATAATTGAAAGTGATAGGGGTACCCATTTTACAGGTGAAGTCTTTCAGGTCATGTGCAAACTGATGGGTATTAATAGTAAGCTGCATACTCCGTACCGGCCACAGGCCAGTGCGAAGGTGGAGAGAATGAACAGCACTATTAAGAACAAGCTGAGCAAAGTGATGGCTGAAACTGGACTGTTGTGGCCAGAAGCACTGCCACTAGTGTTGTACAGCATCAGAACCACTCCCAGGTCACCGCTTAACTTATCACCCTTCGAAGTTCTTTTTGGACGACAACCCCATGTAATGATAGACCCCCAGGATGATTTGAAGTGCAATAATGAAATATCTGTTCAATATTTGGTTAGGATGAGCCAGCAACTGAGAGACCAGCAAAGGAATCTAAAACTGACGATTCCTGACCTACCAAACAGTAATTGTCATGACATTGAGCCTGGGGATTATGTGATGATTCAACATTTTCTACACTTAGGTTGCCTCATTGACAGGTAAGAAGGACTGTATCAAGTTTTGTTGACCAGCACGACAGCACTAAAGGTTGCCAAGAGAGAGACTTATGCCCACTCGTCCCACTGCAAGAAGGTCGCTGACCCGGAGAAGACTCGTGACAAAGAGAAAGGTGGAGAAAACCTTGTATCACTAGAGAATCTATTCCGGGAAAGCTGAGAGGCAGGACTGTTGGACGGCACCTGAGCGTGGAGAACAACAAAATGAAGGACGGTTGTCGTAACATTTTTCTTTTTCACCCTCCACTGCATTTTTCTTTATTCCCTTCCTAATTTTCTCCCTAACGAAATGGATACACCCTAGAGACTGTGTTCCGGCTTTTTCTGGTGACTCTGTTTTTGATCAGGACAATTTGATTTTGTGAGGGCCCCCGAGACGTCGAGCAAGGATCTGGAATGGGTTCTGATGGAGAGTACGGATTCGTAGGACCCCAGGATCAGCGCATCACTTTGGTCACAGCTGGTATCAGTAAGAGATCTGGTAGTCACAGAACTCGTGGCAATGTGAAGGGTTATTGTCTGATGAATACTGCATATGTAGGTATTGCGAAAACATAGTCAAAGATGGGTGCATCCAGAGATGTCAGTCAAACAGTAATATCGACATGGACGGACATCCTTTGAGTGATTACCACTCACTAGTGGATATGGTCTTAAACCAAATGCTGGGTGTGCTCACAGGTACCTCAAGGACAGAGTAAAATTGGATTAGTGCCATACCCTTTAACAGTAGATGAGGTACTCGAATTAAGGGGGGGGGGGGGGGGGAGACCGGTGGACAAGAAATTCAATATATCTAGGCCCCCTAGCTTGAAGCTCCACCAGTACCATGTAGATAGGTCACTGTTGTGCTTTATTGTGTCCAATTTCTGGAAACCAGGAAATTGGGAAGTGACATGGAATAACCAGAAAACTAAATGACTGCTTATAAGCACCCAAATAGTAGACTGTGCAATGTCAGAGAATTCCCCTGATATAATGCGCGGCCGACAACACTAGGTGAGTGTCATAAAGAAATCACAGAAAACAAAGAAACGGCTGCGCAATGTAACAGGGAAAGAAATTAATGAGAGCCGACGTTTAAAAAAATTAACACAATTTATTAACCAGAACACTTAATAAAAACATGCTGATAATAATACCAATGATATAAAATTATTAATGTGTATGGCTATGTAATAGAACACACCTTGATAAATATAGATATCTTATGAGGTTTTTAAAGCAGCTTGTATAATAAACTTGCTGAAGATCCGTAATCACTCACAAGGTTGACACTTGTGGATTCATTTGTGTAATTGAATAAGGAATGGTCCCAGGTAATGCACAAAGTTCCCGTCACAGAGCTCTGCTGCTATAATATGTACCTCTCCTGTGGGCTGGTCCGAGACCGGGCGTCCTCGGTTCTTAGTCCTGCGTTGCCCACTCGTGCTGTGCAGCAAGGAGATGGTGATGACCGCCGGGTTGTTGTAGCAAGTGAGGCCGATGTAACAGATGAGAGCCGCAGGCTGGTGTGTGCGGCTTGCGGGAACCAGAGAGCCGGTAGAGAAGTCCGTAGGAACTCGGAAAAGAGCTGCTGGTGTAGATACCTAAATCAAGGTGGATAATGAGGCGGGGTCCTAACTCGTTTCGTCACGTATCACGTGACTTTTTCAAAGGTGTATTCCTACCTCTATGCTCAGCAGTATTTAAAGCCAGAGTGGCTGAGGGTGTACAGGTGTACATAATAAAGAATTGATCATTGGAAAACAGTTGTAATTAAAAACGTCGGCTCATATACTAAAAGTGCCTGATATGCTTAGTAAAAGGCAGTTTAGAAATTTCTCAATAGATTAGTTATAGACATACACTACAGTCTACTACAAATAAACAGCTTATAAGAATAAGAATAAAAAATACAATATAAATGGACAAATAATAATAATGCATAATTGGGAATGAATATATAAACAATATAATTTAAAATAAATATAAACAATTCAGACAATTTGGATCTCCACATGGCTATATCTGACATGAATTTGTTCACAAAAATAATAATAATTCAAGATCATAGATCTAATAGGTTAAAACTAAATCATAGCTGAATAATAATATGAAGGGCTTTGATGTTCATTTGAACCATTATTTGTAGCTCTATTTGCATATAGGATATTTTTATGTACACAATAGCTGATGATAATAAAAATTAATAATAATGATACAAATATTAAGAGATTTTTAAGAAAATAATAAAACTGAGAATGAATTGTCAGATCGGGATCCGAACCCAGGTCTCTATCTATATGAGGTCAGTGGCTAAATCACAGGAGCCACTGAACCATGCATTAGAATGTAGGTAGAACATGAGATAAAGTACTTAGGAAGGTAAAGACAATAGGAAGTACTTTATCTCATGTTCTACCTACATTCTAATGCACGGTTCAGTGGCTCCTGTGATTTAGCCACTGACCTCATATAGATAGAGACCTGGGTTCGGATCCCGATCTGACAATTCATTCTCAGTTTTATTATTTTCTTAAAAATCTCTTAATATTTGTATCATTATTATTAATTTTTATTATCATCAGCTATTGTGTACATAAAAATATCCTATATGCAAATAGAGCTACAAATAATGGTTCAAATGAACATCAAAGCCCTTCATATTATTATTCAGCTATGATTTAGTTTTAACCTATTAGATCTATGATCTTGAATTATTATTATTTTTGTGAACAAATTCATGTCAGATATAGCCATGTGGAGATCCAAATTGTCTGAATTGTTTATATTTATTTTTAGTTATATTGTTTATATATTCATTCCCAATTATGCATTATTATTATTTGTCCATTTATATTGTATTTTTTATTCTTATTCTTGTGAGCTGTTTATTTGTAGTAGACTGTAGTGTATGTCTATAACTAATCTATTGAGAAATTTCTAAACTGCCTTTTACTAAGCATATCAGGCACTTTAGTATATGAGCCGACGTTTTTAATTACAACTGTTTTCCAATGATCAATTCTTTATTATGTACACCTGTACACTCTCAGCCACTCTGGCTTTAAATACTGCTGAGCATAGAGGTAGGAAAACACCTTTGAAAAAGTCACGTGATACGTGACGAAACGCGTTAGCACCCCGCCTCATTATCCACCTTGATTAAGGTATCTACACCAGCAGCTCTTTTCCGAGTTCCTACGGACTTCTCTACCGGCACTCTGGTTCCCGCAAGCCGCACACACCAGCCTGCGGCTCTCATCTGTTACATCGGCCTCACTTGCTACAACAGCCCGGCGGTCATCACCATCTCCTTGCTGCACAGCACGAGTGGGCAACGCAGGACTAAGAACCAGGGACGCCCGGTCTCGGACCAGCCTACAGGAGAGGTACATATTATAGCAGCAGAGCTCTGTGACAGGAACTTTGTGCATTACCTGGGACCATTCCTTATTCAATTACACAAATGAATCCACAAGTGTCAACCTTGTGAGTGATTACGGATCTTCAGCAAGTTTATTATACAAGCTGCTTTAAAAACCTCATAAGATATCTATATTTATCAAGGTGTGTTCTATTACATAGCCATACACATTAATAATTTTATATCATTGGTATTATTATCAGCATGTTTTTATTAAGTGTTCTGGTTAATAAATTGTGTTAATTTTTTTAAACGTCGGCTCTCATTAATTTCTTTCCCTGTTACATTGCGCAGCCGTTTCTTTGTTTTATGGAATAACCAGACAATGACCTCTCACATAGGGCTGATAAAGTACCCATCAGCTCCGAACTTGTATGTAAGAAAGCCACAAGTGGGAGGTACTTCCGATACAGGTATACACGTGGGATCAAAACCATGTGGGCGGAAAAAGTGTCGGAGGGGTATTGTGCCCACATCATCCAGCCTGATACTTGTACTGAGCAAATGAGAGAACTGGGGACCGGTTTCTTTATAAGAAAAATATGTGATATGGTCTTGTTGCATTTTGTCCCTTATGTTCTTCCAGATGATGCCTACTTCATATGTGGAAGGAAAGCGTACAAGCTGCTTACTCCGAGTTCTGAAGGGTTGTGTTATATTGGCAGAGTACTACCAGAGGATATGACCATTGCACACGACAAAATGAAGGATATTCACCGCAACGCTCAGACTCCTTATACTCATACACATTATGAACACATTGTCAAGAGACACCTCATAGATAGGACAGAGCCCGCATCCTCTTATTTGATCCATGAATCTACCGGGATTCAAATTCTCCCATTAGACATCACCCATACTGCCAGAGGAATTATAAATTATAGGTACATCCATGCGCTAGCAAACTTGATAGCTAATATCACTGAGATGTATGATGACACCTTCAGGTATACGGGCAGGGAACTACAGGCTTACAAGAAGGAGCTGATCCAGCACAGGATGGTCTTGAATTACATCACAGCTGTGACAGGTGGGTACTGTGTTACTCTGGCAACTCAATATGGTGTGAAGTGCTGTACGTATACTATGAACAGTACCGAAGACTCAACGGAGATCATCGATCAAAAGATGGACGAGATCTTGCAGTTGAAGTGGGAGTTCAGAAGGAAGCACAACCTTACCTTGACGGCTGTGGGTAATGAATTGACCGGCTGGGCCTCATGGTTGAACCCACTCAAATGGTTCTCTGGGTTAGGAGAGTGGGCGCAAAATGTAATTGCAAGTGTGGGAAAGTTTCTCCTCTGTATCCTGGGTGTCGTCATAATTATTGGTCTGATATTCAGATGTGTTCGAATTTTGACGCGGCACAAACATAGGACAAATTTGATGAGTCTAAGGAGCGAGGGCATTGTAACAGCAGGAGATTTGATTTATGACCCATCCATAGAAACAGTGTGATGAAAAGAATTGTAAAAGAATTTTATGGCCTGTTTCTTTCACCATTTTTTTCTGTTTTCCCCTCTACCCAGAAACATCCAACCAGAAAAGACTTCATCAATACCCAAATTTATTTAAATGTATTTTTATATGTCTTACCCTCATCTCTGCAATTTTCAATTAATGGCACACATAGTCGATAAATGTTATCCACATATAATAGCATACACATACATTTCCCCTTCATGTATCATCAGATAAATGTGCTCCCCATTTGTTAGTATAAGAAGCCGGAAAGGTGAGGGCTAATGGTCTTTGCCTAAAAAGAGCTCAGTAGTGTTTGTTTGCCCATATACAGACCCTTAATACGGGATGAGAAGGATTTAATGTATACTTTGCAGTACCTCGAAGCTTACTTAGAACATATACTGCACGATGATACATGCCCCTCAGACATTAATTCATACATACATGCTTTTTCCTATCCCACTAAGCTATACATTTCCCACCTACAAATCTCCCCTGGTCACTCGAACTTTGTATATAATGTATATGTAATATTTTCAGTTTTATTAGTTATGTGTGGCAGTTATTGTTTACTGCCAAAGGGTGGACTGTCAAAGTCGAAAATATTATACCCACATGCATCACGTGCAAACACCACACAGAGTGGCCTCCGTGCGTGTGCTTGTTCTGCTCTGCGTGCGCATACCCGCACGTCGCGTATATTGGCTCACGAAGTCCTGCATATTAACGCGTGGTATGAGTAAATACGGTAGCATACACAGTCGCATGGAAAAAGCCACAAAGACATATCTGATATTTAATCCACATAGTACATAATTTACACATAGCCTACACGCACCACACCAGCAAGTTACATTTGCTTCAGAGATATAACAACAGAGGGATTCAACTTTACAGGATATGAGGAGACAGAATTAGGTTAGGAGGTGGTGTTTGGTATCCAGCTGTACAGTATTTCAAGGGCAATATTCCGATGGCAGTTTGCAGAATGTAGCACGCTCCTGCGTATAGATATGCGCAGGAGTACAATATTAATATTACACTGTATTTACTGTACCCTTGATATTCGGTGGGAACCCAGTGGAGGACATCTGCAAGTGCACCTGGACCAGGCATCGTCCACCTATTCAAACTGACGGATGAAGAGATTACAGTTTCCTTTGTTTCATGCTTTGGACTTTTGTATAAAAGCCAAGCCTCCTGGCCGGCCTCAGTCTATTCTCTGAAGGTCATCTTTCCAGATTGACTGAGGACCGGATCTGGGTGGCGCAGGCGAACAAACGTATGTATCCATTGGTTGTAGCTTTTTTCTTGTGTTATTGTATTTCTGTTGTACCCCCTTTTAAGTAAATATTTGTTGCTGCGTTGGACCACAACATTACATATACAATTGGTGTCGCATTTCTTTCCTGTTAGGGGTTATAAAGTGTATTCCCTCGCACGTGTAGCTACTTTGTGCTTACAGCGTGACGGCGTGCTTACGCAGCGTGTACGCATTTCTTAGGGGTTTCACACATGCATAGCGGTCGCAGCGGCCTGAACATTTGTGTATTTAAGGTATTGCTTTTTCATCCTGTAAGTTAAACGAATTTAACACCTCGCATGGCTCGCTTCGCTCGCCATGCTTCGGGCAAGGTGCCTCGCTCTACTACCACTGCGCTCGGCACAGGTTACCGTTCCCAATTGTACTCGATGTGGATCGTAAAGTATGAAAAAGTCCAAAAAATTAAAACATTTTTTAAAAAACTCATGTTGACCTTTTGACCTGTCGGCCTAGTACATGTCAACCTAATGCCCATGTCGACCTTCAGTGGTCGACCTAAACTGTGTCGACCTAATGACCGTATCCCTTTGTTATATGCTGATTGCTTTTTACTTTAATCCAAACTAACACAAGGACAACTGATGAGTCAGATGACCCTGCTCTCCCCATTATTCTGTGACCAAGCCCCTAAATATTCCACTAAGGTGTGCCAAAATATATATTTGTTTACCAAAAGCTCTGGGGTACAGAGCTTACTTGTTTAGGTAGAGTACACAGAACAGTCCATATAAATTATCCAACAATATTTATATTACATTTTTTCTCATTTTAACTGTCAGCTCGGCTCACATTGTGTGGAGTCAGACCGCTTTTATGCACGCACACTGGGATACAGAGCATACTGGGGTAGGTAAAGTGCACATGAGAGTACAAACAAATGATACAACAATATATTTTACATTTTTTTATAGTCTGAACTGACAGCTTGGCTCACTGTGTGGAGTCACAGGGCTTACGTGAAGTGAATAAAGTGCAATGAGCTACAGTATACTTGGGTGCAGTGTGCAGATCAGTACAAACAAATTATACAATTTTTTTTACTTCTTACTTTTTTCACTTTTATTGCAACTGACAAACAATATGGAGTCACACTGCAGTGGGTGGGGCCTGCGGAGTCAGTGCAGCACCACTATGTGATAGAATTAGACTAAAGCGTCGTACACACGGGTAGAGATGTGTGCTGAACGCTCTATCAGTGACCGCTCAGCACACATCTCTCCCCCCGCTCAGCACAGGCCAATCTAGCACCAACGATAGCGACTCGCAGGGCCGCGCATCGCTATTGCTGTGGGGCATACACACGGAGAGATCCGTGCTTAACTTCTAAGCAATCTAGTCAGATTGCTTAGAATTTAATCACTACTCTCTCCCTTAAGGGTACTGGACATAGCTTGTGGATGAACACTGCACAGCCACTTGTAGAAGATGAACACCATGCAGCCACTTAGATGAACACCACACTGCCCTTAGACAGATGGACACAGCAAAGCAGAGTGCAGCACACAGCAGCGTGACTGGAGTGAAATGGTGCGGATTCACCACCACCAGGTCCTTATATAGAATCTAAGACCCACAAGAATCTGACACAGGGAAGATGACATTTTGCCTCAATTTGGAATCTGAGCCTGGCAGGAAAGCCCAAAAAACCCAAGCTTGAATTTACTTGGATCCTAGAAGTTCGGGCACATTTAGAATTCCTAAAATCCGAATCGCTCATCTCTAACTCATACAGCTATTTTTATGACTTTGGCCTAACTCAAAGGTGGATGCAAATGTCGCCGCTGCTACGTCTTCGTACCTAGGGGTCAATTTACTAAGTTGGGAGTTCTATTTAAGATGGGATTTTGCCCATAGCAACAAATCAGATTTCAGGTATTATCTTCTAGAAGGTGCTAGATAAATGAGAAGTAGATTCTGATTGGTTGCTATGGGCAACATCCCATCTTAAATAGAACTCCCATCTTAGTAAATTTACCCCCTAGTGTGTGAAAATATGCAAATGCTGCACAAGACGTCTTGTATAAATAGATGCCCACTGCTGGCTTCTCTGATCCAAAGCGTGTTTCCGAAAATGCACCATTGGTCCTCTGAGCAACCCAAGGATTGCTCAGTATGGCAGGAGGGCCAAAGCTGAGTAGGTTGGCCCAGAATGGTTTTCAGCAGCCAGGTAATAGTCAGCACCTGAGAGCCTGAGACCCAGGAGGGTCCACTGTTCTTGTGTACATTGGCTGTGACCACAGGTGAAACCTCACTGCTGTGATTGCTTTATTCTAAGACAATATTTGTAACCTGCCGTTGTGGAAGACCTGGTGTTTGATGTGCAGTGGCTGCTGAATTGCAGTGATAAAAACCTACTGCTTTTACCACACCTGATGGATGTGGCTCTTACAAGTGTCACATCAGAACGTCTGACACAACTACGCTGCTGATGCCAGTGAAGCTGCGTCCGAAGACACAGGTGCTGGCTTCAGCACTACCCCAAAACAAAAGCGTCATGCCTCCATTTTCAGCAACACTTCCCGCCGCCGCCCCCAAATACCTCCAGCAAACAAAAAACTGAGATCAGAGCTGCAGCACCATCACAACAATGTGGCTCCGACAGTCCCAAAAACATTGTGTAATTGTGACCAAACTGGAACTGTGTCTGGGGCTGAATCAAGCCCTAGGTGAGTATTGCTAATGCCTTTAAAAAACCCTAATGCGACACCAAGGCACATTTATTACACTGAAATTGCAGGATATTCCTGGAAAGTAGTCGATCCCCACAAAATCTAGGTGTTCCCGGAATGTAAGGGGCTGCAGCAGTTATTGCTGATATTTCCAACCCCAAACAAGCCCCTATAGGTTTCTATGGACAGGACGGTTTAGAGCTGATCAGGGCCAGGGTACTGGGAGGGTGTGGCCAAATAAGGAGGCTTATCCATTCTACAAAAAAATTTAAATTGAAAAAAATACTAAGTGAAGCAGCGTCGCATTTGTCCTCCTCGATAGCTGACCTGGGCCCCTGACATGCCCCTTAAAAAAGTTCAAAGCCTAGGTAGTCAGTACCCACCCATTCCCCTTCTCCCTCATGTGTAACACTCCAGGGTTTTGGGTATGTCTAAGTGGTTGAGAGAGGTATCACAGGTGATGGGTGGCTATGTGATGGACCTTTCCACTATAATGTTTCTCCCCATACCTTGTCCTGTAGTACTATGTTCAGAGAGGTAGGACAGGAGTGAGTCAGCAATTCCAACAGGATGACTTTTTATTGAGCTGTAACAAACTCTGGATTGAAGATGATGATTGGTTAAACATAGAAACATAGAATTTAACGGCAGATAAGAACCACTTGGCCCATCTAGTCTGCCCTTTTTTTTTTAACCATATTGTTATCTCAAAACTTATTTGATCCTTATTTCTTTGTAAGGATATCCTTATGTCTATCCCATGCAAGTTTAAATTGCTCTACTGTCTTAGCCTCTACCACCTCTGATGGAAGGCTATTCCACTTGTCCACTACCCTTTCTGTGAAGTAATTTTTCCTCATATTTCTCCTGAACCTCCCCCCCTCCAGTCTCAATGCATGTCCTCGTGTCCTATTGCTTCTCTTCATATGGAGAATGTTTCCCTCCTGGACTTTGTTAAAACCCTTGATATATTTGAAAGTTTCTATCATGTCCCCCATTTTCCTTCTCTGCTCCAAACTATACATATTGAGATTTTTTAGTCTTTCTGGGTATGTTTTGTGATGTAGGCCATGCACCATTTTATTTGCATTTATTTGTACAGTCTCTAATGTATTAATATCCTTTTGAAGATATGGCCTCCAGAATTGAACACAGTATTCTAGATGAGGACGTACCAATGACCTATACAGTGGCATTATTACTTCTTTCTGCTGCTGATTCCTCTCCCAATGCAGCCAAGCATCTGACTAGCCTTCCTCATTGCTTTGTTACATTGCTTACCTGCCTTTAAGTCAACTGAAATAGTGACTCCTAGATCTCTTTCCTCCTCAGTAGTTTCCAGTATAATGCCATTAATGCTATATTTATTGTAGCCTTTGGATTTTTGAGACCCAAGTGTATGATTGGGCATTAAACTGTAATTGCCACACTCTTGACCATTCCTTTAGTCTACATAGACTAGAGGAATGGTCAAGAGTGTGGCAATTACAGTTTAATGCCGAAAAATGCAAAATCATGCACTTGAGTCTCAAAAATCCAAAGGCTAAATATAGTATTAATGGCACTATACTGGAAACTACTGAGGAGGAAAGGTTTCTAGGAGTCACTATTAGTCTACTAGTTAATTGGTATTAATTTTAAATACTCACAAAAGAACAATTGAGCATAAAAGATGAACAATGAGAAGACAATTGGCTACAGTTCACACCACAAAGGAGCATTCAATATGCAAAGCCAAATAATTGGAATCACAAAAGAATGGCAGATTATTATTGGAATCACAGATGAATACGTTAATTAGAATCACAAATATTGGCATGAAATAATTGAAATCACATAATGTAGTCATGAGGAGAGTGATGAAAAATTAGCAATAACCAACACTAACTTTCTAGCTTTCCCTAGCCAAAGTATGACAATCTTCACTGGCAATAAACATTGGAGCTCTGGTAGAAGTCTGCTGTACCACAGAATGTCAATGGGGAATTGGCACACAATTTAAAGGGGAAATCCTGGGTGGTAACAGAGACAATTGTTCACAGTTCTACGCAAAAAAAATGCAGCTAGCGAAGGAATGGTAGTGTCTCTCACTAGATTCAACTCACTTATCAATGAGGGTTTTTCCAATGGAACAAACTCGGTCTCATTTCTGTTTGCAAGGCTGTATTCAAACTTGCCACAAACTCGGTCTTTTAAAGAAATGTCTGCTCATTGTGCTGGAAACACAACTCAGTCTTAAATAGTCTCACAGTCTCAATGTGGAAGGGGAAGAGGGTTGTCTTAATAACCTCCTTGCAGTGCTTAGTTTACGGAATGTGGCGTTGCAGTGTTTAACTTAGGGAATGTGGTGCTATGCTGTCCATGCCCTTTAACTGCACAGATGGACATAGGGGTCCATTAATCTGAGTATCAAGCTTGCCCGGGGCTCTTGTTACTTAATCATTCATGTACTCACTCAGACTCTCTTAAGCAGAGGTTTTCATTTGCTAGGCCAGTCCTTAATGGCTCCTTTCAGTCCCAAGATGGCCGCTGTATCCGCGCCTCTCCTCAGGCCTGGCGGTGTCCAGTCTCCAGCTGCAGTATCTCAACCAGGGTCCCGGCTTTAACTCCTGCTGTGCCGTGCTTTCTCCTTGTTCTGCTGCGGATCTGTGAGTCACGTCTTAAAGAGGCATACATACCACGTTTTCGGGGAACCACACATGTCTATGGTGAATCTGATATGTTGTCAGATTCACCAGACTGGCCATGGACGCTAATGGTTTTTGCCTATAGTAGTCTTTGTGCTAATCTAACTCATCCTCTGGAGCCTTATTCGTCTCCCATTCACGCCTCCCCCCCCCCCCACCCCCCCGATGACGCATACAGCTGCTCATGCAGTATGCATGGTGGACCAAAACCAGGAAGAAGTGTAATAGTGAACTGCTTCCAGCTCTTCATTGGAACTCTTATCTAAGATCTTATCTGAGCATGTGTCCAGCAAGATCATATTACTAAGTACACATGAAACTTATCATTAATTATAAAATGTTATAACATCTGCATTTTTAATGAAGATTTTGATAAATAATCCTTCAGTAGGGCTCAGGGACTAGGAGGACTAATCACACTTCTTCTGCCATCATTTAAAGAAACAGTCTCGACAAGGGAAAAACTGTTGCAGGTAGCTGTCTCCAAAGCTCCATCTGGGACGGGGAACCTGCTTTCCTAAGTAGTAGTAGAGCACCTTTGATATATATTCATCTCTCTGACACAGAGAACTCATACACATTACATTTTCAAAATTAGCTCTTTAGAACAATATCCCGCTAATGAACATGAAACAGCTTCCAATTACTAGATACTAGAAGTCACTTTTGATATATCTCACTGTAGCTTTACGAAGTGTCAAACTTAGGGTGTGCTAATAGAAATGAACTGACATCATAAACGGTTCAGCCTTAATAAAAAGTGGTCAGAGTCTGCCATACGGCATTGATTTTTTCATAAACTTCATGGCTACGCTGTAAATTTCATGGGGATTGTATCTCTCCCTTGCCCATCTTAACGTTAAAGTTTTGCTCTTTTATGTGCTTCACCTCTATTCCTGGAATGTTAAATCACAGTAAACTATATTGATTGTAAGCTCTTTGGGTCAGTAGTGAAAGATAAGATTTCCTCAGGGATGTTGCTGTCCACTGATGATGCACAGACACAGCAAATGCACGGTAATGCACGAGCTTCCTCAGCATTGATCCGAGATCAATGAAATGTATTATACAGTTACATGAAATGACTTAGAAAATAATTAGAATTAGTGAATTACTTATGAAGAAAGCAGAGACACCCTTTTATCACCGGTCATCACTGTTGCTCTCCGCAAAGGGTTAATCTCCTTGATAAAAATCACGTGTGTGGCATGTAAAGGGTTATATTTCCTTGTCTCAATGATTATTCATGCATGCTTTTCAAAGGGCATCTTAGGTCCTAATAGAAAGGTTGCTGTCCTTTTGGGATCTTCGCCCAGATACACCAGTGGGCTTGCAACCAAATTATAGGCCTGGTCATAAATCATGGTTATCTCTCCTTGTGACAGTGGTTAAATTATTCCTCTAATCAGATCACGGCCACTGATTCCTACTGACACTCCGAATAATCAACGGTGACTGATGAGGCCGAGCCAAGCATACAATTCCTCTTCCCAGAAGGCCCTGGGGAGCAGAACAACCTGTCCTTCCAGGCGCTGCTGGTTAAGCGAGATAGGTAAACAAACTGGCGCTTTGTCCTTCAAAGGAATGATGTGTTTTAAACTCATTTTGTTCCACACAGGAGCCGCCTGTCAATGTTAGTACCTGTGCGTACCCACGAGAGCTGCTAGAGACATCCAGCGGTACACATGGAATACTCGAGACAAGTAACAATGCCTTACAGTGCTCATGTCATAGTAATTGCCTGAAAGAAAAAGTATTCATATTTAAAAGTGTATACATTACCCGTGTTTCACTGTCGGTGTACAGCTCCAGATGTGTAAATGACTGCCGATCCTCACATAGCAAACGGCTTAGATATGTTTTTAAAAAAAAACAACATTTAATTTATTTTCAGAAAAACATTTTTAAGATATCATCTGAGATATATTTTCCACAGGTACATTACAAATTTATTGTGGCAATGGTGGTCATTCCGAGTTGATTGCTCGCTAGCAGTTTGTAGCAGCCGTGCAAACGCTATGCCACCTCCCACTGGTAGTGTATTTTAGCTTAGCAGAAGTGCGAACGAAAGGATCGCACAGCGGCTACAAAAAAAAATTGTGCAGCTTCAGAGTAGCTCCAAACCTACTCAGCGTTTGTGATCACTTTAGACTGTTTAGTTCCTGTTTTGACGTCACAAACACGCCCTGCGTTCGCCCAGCCATGCCTGAGTTTTTCCTGGCACGCCTGCCTTTTTATGAACACTCCCTGAAAACGGTCAGTTGACACCCATAAACGCCCACTTCATGTCAATCACTCTGCGGCTGGCAGTGCGACCAAAAAGCTTTGCTAGACCTTGTGTGAAACTACATCATTTGTTGTAATAGTACGCCGCGCATGCGCATTGCGCCGCATACGCATGCACAGAAGTGCCATTTTTTTGCCTGATCGCTGCACAGCGCCCGAAAGCAGCTAGCAAACAACTCGGAATGACCACCAATGTCCCAATCCCTCCACGGCTGGGTCGGGGAATTGGGAATGTTAACATTTAAAAAAAATGTTGATTCCCCAATCCCGACTGAAAATGATACAGATCAGCAAAACTGGGATTTTTAAAATGTCCCGATGGATCGCCATTCATTGATGGCCTCTGATCAGCAGTTCTGGTCGAGTCATGGAATTGGGGAAACAGGGTTTAGAGGTATGGGGACCTTAAGAAAAACATAATAGACTTGATATCTCATAAGTCATATCTGCATATACTAAAAATAAATTAGGACCTGGCTTTTTACTATATTCAACAACAAATGAAGGAAAAAATGTAAAATGAATAATAAGCAAAAATGTGTCGTACCATGGGGGTAATTCCAAGTTGATCGCAGCAGGAAATTTTTTATCAGTTGGGCAAAACCATGTGCACTGCAGGGGGGGCAGATATAACATGTGCAGAGAGAGTTAGATTTGGGTGGGTTATTTTGTTTCTGTGCAGGTTAAATACTGGCTGCTTTATTTTTACACTGCAATATAGATTGCAGATTGAACACACCCCATCCAAGTCTAACTCTCTGCACATGTTAAATCTGCCTCCCCTGCAGTGCACATGGTTTTGCCCAACTGCTAATGAAGTTCCTGCTGCGATCAACTTAGAATTACCCCCCATGTTAGCCAATATAAAATATATGGTAGTAGATAACTTCAGGTAGTAAACTCAATTAGAGGAACTGGATAAAATGTAAGGTATATGGGCAGATTTAACGAGTGATATTCTTGTTATTGCTCATAATGAATGTTAAATGATGCTCCAGCCAATCAGCTCCTGTCATCTTTTAAATGCATGACAGTTTGGATCCAATTGGCTGGAGCATAGCATTTATTAAACGGTAGCAATTGATTCTCTAATGTTATTGAAGTTAACATATATTACTGTATGTAACAACCTGTATCTATACTAAAAGGCAACAATAGCCAGAAGGCATAAATTTAATGAATGAGATATAGTATAAATAAGTGCATAATCAGGTGTTTAATGTAGTCTAGCCAAAGGGTCGGGTTGGCATGGGGGGGGGGGGGGGGGGGCAGGGTACCAGATGTCCCCCAGGGTGGTATTTTAGTGCCTTGGGCCGGCTGCTGGCATTTCACTTACACGCAGCGCCACCTTGCATGCTCTCTATTGTCAGCAGGTCAGCAGAGGCCAGGATACTTCCCTAGTACAGCCGCCAGCACGCACAATGGACCCGCCCCTGTGTATGCCGGTCACTAATTACAGCTGCAGTGCAAGGGAAGTGGGGTGAATCAGGGGGCTACACCGAACTCAGGGGGTGATTCATACCTGATCACTGCTGTGCGTTTTCGCACAGCGGATGATCATGTAGTCATTGCGCATGCACTGCAATGCTCACACGCGTCGGACAGCAACAAAGGGCATCGCAGGGATGGTGCCAAAAACCCGATCGCATGGGCGTTCGTAAGGTGATTGACAGGAGGAAGCCATTTGTGGTGGTAACTGACCATTTACTGGGAGTGTCCGGAAAAACAATGGCGTGCCCAAGCGTTTTCAGGGAGGGTGTCTGATCAGATCAGCCTGTTCTCATCGCACTGTAGGAGTAAGTCCTGGCCTGCGCACAGACTACACAAAGTGGATTTTTGCAGCTCTGTATACACATGGAATTGCACACTTGCACAGCGAATTTACACTCCCCCTGGAGGCGGCAACTATCCGAACACAGGACTGCAAAGTTTGCAGCCCAGCGATCAGGTCTGAATCACCCCCTCAGTCAGTGCCAGGCCAGCCCAGCAGTATGGAGTGAGAAGAGTGAGAGGAGTGAGAGGAAGGAGGAGCTAGTACATACAGTGAATGCATCCTGTGTGTGATATGAGGGTGGGGAGAATATATACAGTAGTCTGTCTGTGTGTGTGTCTGTGACTGCATTTGTGTGTGTGTGATTGACAGGCAGAGGCGTTCGCTGGGCGAGAGGGGGCGGGCCAGCGGCATTGGGCCGCCGTTTTGGGGGCGCAGGCCGAGCGTCGGGGGGAGATCTAGACATGCGGGGTGGACTAGCCCTGTGCTGGGCGTCCCCCCGCATGTCAGGGTGGCTGATCGTGGCCGTGCAACATTTTGCACATCTACGATCAGGTCTGAATTAGGCCCCATGTACAGTGTGTGTGTATTAGTGTGTAACTGTATGTGTGTGAATAAGGGTATGTAAGTGTGTAAAGCTAGGTACACACTATACAATTATCTGGCAGATAATCTGCCAGATCTAGCTGGTTGGAATGAAAATCTGCTAATGAATGAGAGCAGATGACAATCGACCATTTGCTCCCAAACACTGGAAAACTAACAAAACCTGTCGTTTATACAAATTGGTTAAACGCAGTGGCGTGCGGTGAGGTCAGTGCCCGGTGAGGCATGCCCGTTACCACCACCGCTCAGGCCGCCGCCAGTGCCCTCTACTGTACTGCCACCCATGCCAGCTGCAATGCCTGCTAAAGTTGCCGCCAGATACCGCCCCCACAGCTAATTCCCAGTCCGATGCTGCCGCCAATGCCCGCGAAGCCTGGGGAGTAGCAGCAGCCAGGGCCTGGGCAGCAGAGGGGTTAAGGAGAGCAGTGTAGGGTCCGCCTAGAAGCATGGAGGAGGGATTACAGCTGCAGGCCATTGATTGAGACAGCGGCCCCTGCCCTTATACCCCGGCACACACACAATAATCACCCCCTCCCCTTATACCCCGGCAGACAAACAGTAATCAACCCCCCTTATACCCCAGCACATATGCAGTAATCATCCCCAGACGGACCCTGTCCCGTAGCACTGACACCCCACAGACCCTGTCCCACAGCACTGACGCCCCACAGGCCGGACCCCGCAGCACTGACACCCCACAGACCAGACCCTGTCCAGCAGCACTGACACCCCACAGACCAGACCCTGTCCCGCAGCACTGACACCCCACAGACCCTGTCCCACAACACTGACGCCCCACAGTCTGGACCCTGCAGCACTGACACCCCACAGGCCGGACCCCGCAGCACTGGCACCCCACAGACCAGACCCTGTCCCGCAGCACTGACACCCCACACTGACCCTGTCCCACAGCACTGACACCCCACAGACCAGACTCTGTCCCGCAGCACTGGCACCCCACAGACCAGACCCTGTCCCGCAGCACTGACACCCCACAGACCAGACCCTGTTCCGCAGCACTGACACCCCACACTGACCCTGTCCCACAGCACTGACACCCCACAGACCAGACCCTGTCCCGCAGCACTGACACCCCACACTGACCCTGTCCCGCAGCACTGACACCCCACACTGACCCTGTTCCGCAGCACTGACACCCCACACTGACCCTGTCCCGCAGCACTGACAACCCACACTGACCCTGTTCCGCAGCACTGACACCCCACAGACCAGACTCTGTCCCGCAGCACTGGCACCCCACAGACCAGACCCTGTCCCGCAGCACTGACACCCCACACTGACCCTGTCCCGCAGCACTGACACCCCACAGACCAGACCCTGTCCCGCAGCACTGACACCCCACAGACCAGACCCTGTCCCGCAGCACTGACACCCCACAGACCAGACCCTGTTCCGCAGCACTGACACCCCACAGACCAGACCCTGTCCCGCAGCACTGACACCCCACACTGACCCTGTCCCGCAGCACTGGCACCCCACAGACCAGACCCTGTCCCGCAGCACTGATACTCCACAGACCAGACCCTGTCCCGCAGCACTGGCACCCCACACTGACCCTGTCCTGCAGCACTGACACCCTGCAGACCAGACCCTGTCCCGCAGCACTGACACCCCACACTGACCCTGTCCCGCAGCACTGACACCCCACAGACTAGACCCTGTCCCGCAGCACTGGCACCCCACACTGACCCTGTCCCGCAGCACTGACACCCCACAGACCAGACCCTGTCCCGCAGCACTGGCACCCCACACTGACCCTGTCCCGCAGCACTGACACCCCGCAGACCAGACCCTGTCCCGCAGCACTGGCACCCCACAGACCAGACCCTGTCCCGCAGCACTGGCACCCCACACTGACCCTGTCCCGCAGCACTGACACCCCGCAGACCAGACCCTGTCCCGCAGCACTGACACCCCGCAGACCAGACCCTGTCCCGCAGCACTGACACCCCACACTGACCCTGTCCCGCAGCACTGACACCCCACAGACCAGACCCTGTCCCGCAGCACTGGCACCCCACACTGACCCTGTCCCGCAGCACTGACACCCCACAGACCAGACCCTGTCCCGCAGCACTGGCACCCCACACTGACCCTGTCCCGCAGCACTGACACCCCGCAGACCAGACCCTGTCCCGCAGCACTGGCACCCCACAGACCAGACCCTGTCCCACAGCACTGACACCCCACACTGACCCTGTCCCGCAGCACTGACACCCCACAGACCAGACCCTGTCCCGCAGCACTGACACCCCACAGACCAGACCCTGTCCCGCAGCACTGACACCCAGTGTCGGACTGGGACATGAAGGGCCCACCGGGGGAATGCAGTTATAGGGGCCCATACTTATGGGTGTGGTCAGCCTACAAAGGGGGTGTGGCCAGCCTCCACAGAGGCTTGAAATACACAATAGTTTAGTGCAGTGTAATGCAACATATCTACCATGTATAATACAAGTGCACAGTCTGGAACCTGATCCCTAGAGGAAGAACTGGGCCCCCAGGCAGTGGGGCCTACCGGTGGTTTCCCTGGTACCCCTGTGGGCCAGTCCGACCCTGCTGACACCCCACAGACCAGACCCTGTTCCGCAGCACTGACACCCCACAGACCAGACCCTGTCCCGCAGCACTGGCACCCCACAGACCAGACCCTGTCCCGCAGCACTGGCACCCCACAAACCAGACCCTGTCCCACAGCACTGACACCCCACACTGACCCTGTCCCGCAGCACTGACACCCCACAGACCAGACCCTGTCCCGCAGCACTGACACCCCACAGACCAGACCCTGTTCCGCAGCACTGACACCCCACAGACCAGACCCTGTCCCGCAGCACTGACACCCCACACTGACCCTGTCCCGCAGCACTGGCACCCCACAGACCAGACCCTGTCCCGCAGCACTGACACCCCACAGACCAGACCCTGTCCCGCAGCACTGGCACCCCACACTGACCCTGTCCCGCAGTACTGACACCCCACACTGACCCTGTCCCGCAGCACTGGCACCCCACAGACCAGACCCTGTCCCGCAGCACTGACACCCCACAGACCAGACCCTGTCCCGCAGCACTGGCACCCCACACTGACCCTGTCCCGCAGCACTGACACCCCACACTGACCCTGTCCCGCAGCACTGACACCCCGCAGACCAGACCCTGTCCCGCAGCACTGACACCCCACAGACCAGACCCTGTCCCGCAGCACTGGCACCCCACACTGACCCTGTCCCGCAGCACTGACACCCCGCAGACCAGACCCTGTCCCGCAGCACTGACACCCCACAGACCAGACCCTGTCCCGCAGTACTGGCACCCCACAGACCAGACCCTGTTCCGAAGCACTGACACCCCACACTGACCCTGTCCCGCAGCACTGACACCCCGCAGACCAGACCCTGTCCCGCTGCACTGACACCCCACAGACCAGACCCTGTCCCGCAGCACTGACGCCCCACAGACAAGACCCTGTCCCGCAGCACTGACACCCCACAGACCAGACCCTGTCCCACAGCACTGACACCCCACAGCCCAGGCCCTGTCCCGCAGCACTGACGCCCCACAGACAAGACCATGTCCCGCAGCACTGACACCCCACAGACCAGACCCTGTCCCGCAGCACTGACACCCCACAGACCAGACCCTGTTCCGCAGCACTGACACCCCACACTGACCCTGTCCCACAGCACTGACACCCCACAGACCAGACCCTGTCCCGCAGCACTGACACCCCACACTGACCCTGTCCCGCAGCACTGACACCCCACAGACCAGACCCTGTCCCGCAGCACTGACACCCCACAGACCAGACCCTGTTCCACAGCACTGACACCCCACAGACCAGACCCTGTCCCGCAGCACTGACACCCCACACTGACCCTGTCCTGCAGCACTGACACCCCACAGACCAGACCCTGTCCCGCAGCACTGACACCCCACAGACCAGACCCTGTCCGCAGCACTGACACCCCACAGACCAGACCCTGTCCCGCAGCACTGACACCCCACACTGACCCTGTCCCGCAACACTGACACCCCACACTGACCCTGTTCCGCAGCACTGACACCCCACACTGACCCTGTCCCACAGCACTGACACCCCACAGACCAGACTCTGTCCCGCAGCACTGGCACCCCACAGACCAGACCCTGTCCCGCAGCACTGACACCCCACACTGACCCTGTCCCGCAGCACTGACACCCCACAGACCAGACCCTGTCCCGCAGCACTGACACCCCACAGACCAGACCCTGTCCCGCAGCACTGACACCCCACAGACCAGACCCTGTTCCGCAGCACTGACACCCCACAGACCAGACCCTGTCCCGCAGCACTGACACCCCACACTGACCCTGTCCCGCAGCACTGACACCCCACAGACCAGACCCTGTCCCGCAGCACTGACACCCCACAGACCAGACCCTGTTCCGCAGCACTGACACCCCACAGACCAGACCCTGTCCCGCAGCACTGACACCCCACACTGACCCTGTCCCGCAGCACTGACAACCCACACTGACCCTGTTCCGCAGCACTGACACCCCACAGACCAGACCCTGTCCCGCAGCACTGACACCCCACACTGACCCTGTCCCGCAGCACTGACAACCCACACTGACCCTGTTCCGCAGCACTGACACCCCACACTGACCCTGTCCCACAGCACTGACACCCCACACTGACCCTGTCCCATAGCACTGACACCCCACAGACCAGACTCTGTCCCGCAGCACTGGCACCCCACAGACCAGACCCTGTCCCACAGCACTGACACCCCACACTGACCCTGTCCCGCAGCACTGACACCCCACAGACCAGACCCTGTCCCGCAGCACTGACACCCCACAGACCAGACCCTGTCCCGCAGCACTGACACCCCACACTGACCCTGTCCCGCAGCACTGACACCCCACACTGACCCTGTCCCGCAGCACTGACACCCCGCAGACCAGACCCTGTCCCGCAGCACTGACACCCCACAGACCAGACCCTGTCCCGCAGCACTGACACCCCACACTGACCCTGTCCCGCAGCACTGACACCCCGCAGACCAGACCCTGTCCCGCAGCACTGACACCCTACAGACCAGACCCTGTCCCGCAGCACTGACACCCCACACTGACCCTGTCCCGCAGCACTGACACCCCGCAGACCAGACCCTGTAACGCAGCACTAATATGCCAATGACCCCCCCACCCCCTTATACCCCGGCACAGTGCGCACATATGTGTGTGTATAACCCGTCATCCTCGATGCCGTGCTGAGCGCTGCTGTGTACTGATCATGGGCTGTCCTGCTCTCTGAAACACAGAACGCAGCGCAGGGCAGCCCATGGTCAGTACACAGCAGCGCTCAGCACGGCATCGAGGATGGAGGGTTATACACACTGTCCGGCTCTCTGGCTGCGCTGCAGACTACAGCGGCGGGGACACTGACCTGTAGAGGGGAGGAGCACGTGGTTCCAAGGATGGTGGCGGTGTGAGCGGCTAACAAGGATGTACCGCCTGCTGCTGTGCAGGTGTCGTCACTCCACCCACCTGTGCAACGCCGCCGCAGACGATTTCCAGGCACGCCAGAGACTTCACTCTCGAGACCACTCCTCAGGGCGGACACCACCTCACCGCGGACGACAGGGGTCTGGAAAGAGAGGAATATGTCGGTTGAGACGTACGCCCGACCTCCGCCTGGAGTACGGGACACGTCAGGGGTAGCCGCGACCTTAACCGGCTGGGCGGAAGGTCATCACTGGCCAATAGGCCTCAGCTACCCAATTCTCACACACTCGCACTCTCGCACGTTGTGTGGTGAGAGGGGGGTCCTCGCGTCCGCGAGCAAACCCTCCGGACCGGTATACAGGGGGGATGACCGACAGACAGACACAGGGTGATACTCACTTCCAACTTGCGGGTCACCTTGATTGTCGCACCTCTCCACTCCTGTTGGGACAAGAAGAACAACCTCCCTACCTGCAGGCTACTCTACGGCTAACAACGATACAGCCAACTACGCCTGCCTAACAAACTAACTCAAACAACTGGAGGCTACTGGTTCTGCCCCAATCAACGGAGACTGTACTAATTAACACGTGCACTACCCGGCAAGTCAGTGGAACACTTCCCCGGCCTAACAGTATACCCCGATTTACTAGTCCTACCTTCCGGATGTTGGACACCAGCCGGTGCCTTCGGTTCACAAGGGAGGGCGGGGGTCTGGAACAGACTGGCCCACTTCCGATGACCGGGGGATGGCGACGTGTGGGACGGGAACGTTACTCCACACTTCCAATCCCCTGGGTCATACACCGCGTGGGGCCGGTCGGCTTCAAACAGCAACCTCTGACCCCTCGAGAGCTGCTGCACAGCCCACTTCCAGCCGGAAGGGCGCAGGCAGGAGCCTGAAGGAGGGGCACAGGCCTGGGGCCTGGAGTGAGGGCACAGGCCTGGGGCCTGGAATGAGGGCACAGGCCTGGGGCCTGGAGTGAGGGCACAGGCCTGGGGCCTGGAGTGAGGGCACAGGCTTGAGGCCTGGAGTGAGGGCACAGGCTTGAGGCCTGGAGTGAGGGCACAGGCCTGGGGCCTGGAGTGAGGGCACAGGCCTGGGGCCTGGAGTGAGGGCACAGGCTTGAGGCCTGGAGGGAGGGCACAGGCCTGGGGCCTGGAGAGAGGGCACAGGCCTGGGGCCTGGAGGGAGGGCACAGGCCTGGGGCCTGGAGAGAGCACAGGCCGGAGCCTGGAGAGAGGGCACAGGCTTGAGGCCTGGAGGGAGGGCACAGGCCTGGGGCCTGGAGTGGGCACAGGCCGGAGGCCTGCCTAACGTGCACACAGGCCGACAGGGCCTGACTCTGCCCGCAGGCCTAGTGCCTGTCCCTGGTGCTTTAGGGAGGATTATATATAGGTAGAGGTGGCCCAGGGCCGCCTACCTGTCGCGGAGGGAGAGGCTGCAGCGGGGAGCTTCGTTAGCTCTTTTGCTCTCCACACGCTGCAGCACTCTCCGCCGGACATCCGCCGCTGGTCGCCGTCTTCCGTCTTCCTGGGTGCCTCCGCCGACGTCTTCCTCCGCACCGCCGACGTCTTCTTCCGCACCGCCGATGTCTTCTTATCCGCCGACGTCTTCTTCCGCAGGAGCTCTTCTTCCTCTTCTGTCCTCGTCCGCCGTCCGACTGACTGGTCCCGCTCCGCAGCGCCTCTTATATGGCGCCGGGAGCGGGCGGAGCTATGACGCGGCGAGCCCCGATTGGCTCGCCGCGGCGAGCTCTGATTGGCGGCCGAGGCGCGAGCCCTGATTGGCTCGCGCTTGGCGCGCCGTTTGAAATACGCCGCTGGGATTGGAGGGGCTTGAATCCTTTCGGATGCAAGCCCCTCCAGACTGGAAACCGCCCGCCGCTCCGCCGCCCGCCGCTCTGCAGCCCGTCGCTCCGTGGAGGGGAAAGTGGTAATCCCCTTCACATTTCCCCCCCCTTTGTCCTTTGTGGTCTCCACAAAGCAAGAATCCGACCACACAAAGTTCGGATCCGCGTAGCGAGGGCCCGGAACGCCCCTATTTGAGCGCAGAGAGCGCCTTGGCAGGGGAGAGGCCACTACTTCGGCTGGGGGTTGAGGTTCCGATGCCTCCTCCGGATGATTCTCCTCCACCGGCAACCACCATTCCTCGTCTGACAGAGGGGTCAGAGCGTCCTCGATAGGGGCCCCTAACCCGTCCTCCGCTGCCGGGGACTCAGCCCCGCTCGCCGGATCCGGGAACGGACAAGGTCGCAGTTTACTACGATGTAACGTGCGCAGGCGTCTCGTCCCATCGGTAGACTCCACTTGATACACTGGTCCCCCCGGGTCCAAGCGACGGCGAACAAGGTATGGGGTTACTTCCCACCGTTCGGACAATTTCCCCCCTGGGCGAACCTTTCGCACCAACACTCGCTGGCCCACGGCCAACGATCCAGGCTCGTGGGACCTCACAGGTGGATGCTGGTGGTCGGCGATCAGCCTCCCAGCCAACTCGTGCGCCGCCTTCAGACGTAGGCGATGGTCCTCGACCCATTCGGCAGGGGCGAGGGGCGTTACCTCCTCAGTCCCGGACAGTTGTAAGTCGTGTGCCTCCCGTCCGGGTCGGCCGAACAACAAGAAAAAAGGTGAAAATCCCGTGGTGTGGTGAACTCTGTTGTTGTAAGTCCAGACCAGCTCCTGAACACGTTCGGGCCATCGCTGCTTCTCGGCACGCTCCAACACGCGGAGCATCTGCAGCAGAGTCCGGTTGAATCTCTCGCAGGCGCCATTCCCCTGCGGATGGTAAGGTGTCGTGCGGGACTTTTGAACGCCATAAAGCTGGCAGAGGCGCTCCATCAGCTGCCCCTGGAAACAGGCACCCTGGTCCGAATGGATCCGCTCAGGACAACCGTACTGCCGAATGAAATGTTCGACGATCGCTCGTGTTGCCGACTCTGCGGTCTGGTTTCGGGTGGGAACCACTACCGTGAATTTAGTGAAGTGGTCAGTCATTACCAAGGCATACTGGTGCCCACTTACAGATTCCCCGACCAACACGTAGTCGATCATCAGCATCTCCAGTGGCCGACTGGTCCGGATCGTCTGGATGGGCACGTGTTGTTCCGGTGGTTTAACTACCGCACACCGCCTGCACTCACGACACACCTGGTCCACGACCGCTTGCAGCCGGGGGGCGAAATATTGGCGTCTCAACCAATGGTATGTCTTATAGGGTCCCAAATGGGCCCCTTGCTCGTGCGCCTCTTCCACCAGCGACCGCACCCGGGCTTCTGGCACGACCATCTGCTCCACAGTACGCATTTCCTGTTCCAAGTAGCAGCGTCTCCGCAAGGTACCAGCGCAGACCCGCAAATGGTCCCAACGACGTACCACCTTCCTACAGAACCCGGTCAGTCCATCCTGCTCTTGGCGGGATGGCACATGACCCCTCTGTACCCACTGTCGAACGAGGTCCAAATCCTCATCAGCCTGCTGTTCCTGTGCCCAGTCCATCTCCGTGTACCTAAGCAAGGCAGTCTGGGCGTTTTGTCGGTACAACTCTCCGGCCGTGGCCTGCCGCACACGAGTGAGATCCGGCATTTCTTCGCCGCAGTCCTCTTCTTCCCCACCAGGTTCGGGGGTTTCCACCGGAAAACGAGACAGGGCATCTGCGTTGGCATTACTCTTCCCCGGTCGATAGCGGATTTTGTAGGAGAACTTGGCCAACCTGGCCACCCATCGTTGCTCCAAGGCACCCAACTTGGCGGTCTCCAGGTACGCCAAGGGGTTGTTATCCGTGAAAATATCCACGTGGGTGGCGGTCAAGTACTCCGCAAACTTCTCGGTCACGGCCCACACCACTGCCAGTAGCTCCAACTTGAAGGAACTGTAGTTGTCTGGGTTCCTTTCGGTCTCTCGCAGGCTACGACTGCCGTAAGCAATCACCCGCTCCTGCCCATCCTGGACCTGAGCCAAGACCGCGCCCAACCCCTGTAGACTCCCATCCGTGTATAGGACGAAGGGCTTCTCGAAGTCTGCGTACCCCAACACTGGAGCTTCCGTGAGACTTCCTTTCAGTTGGTCAAAGGCCAGGTTCTGCGCTTCTCCCCAAGTCTCCAGGGCAGCTTTCTTAGTGGTCGCAATCCCCCTAAGCAAGGCATGTAGGGGTTCCGCGATCCGGGCGAAATCCTTGATGAAGCGCCGGTAGTACCCCACCAAGCCCAGAAATGCCCGCAATTCCGTGACGGTGGTGGGCACCTTCCATTCCTGGACGGCCGCCACTTTGCTGGGGGTTGGGTACACCCCATCACGTGACACTACATGCCCGAGGTACTCCAAGCTGGATTTCAACAGGTGGCACTTCCGGGGCTTGAGCTTCAGGCCGTATGCTTCCAACCGCTGAAGAACCAGGTCGAGTCGAGCAAAGTGTTCCTCCAAGGTCGGGGCGAACACAATGATGTCGTCCAAGTAAATCAGCAAGGCTTCAAAGTTCAAGTCTCCCAAGCACCGTTCCATCATCCGCTGGAATGTGGCGGGTGCATTGTTTAACCCAAACGGCATGCGGCAGAATTCGAACAACCCCATGGGAGTGACGAATGCGGTCTTCTCCCTATCCTGGGGGGCCACCGGCACTTGCCAGTATCCACTGGCCAGGTCCAGGGTCGAAAAAAACTTCGCATTGCCCAGTGCAGCTAGGGACTCCTCGATCCTAGGGAGAGGGTAAGCGTCCCGGACGGTGCAACTGTTCAGCTTCCGGTAGTCCACACAGAACCGGATAGTCCCGTCCTTCTTCCGGACTAAGACTATGGGTGCAGCCCAGGGACTTTTGCTCTCCTGGATCACGTGGTTGTCCAGCATCTGACGCAACATGCTCTTTACTTCCTGGTACAACCGGGGCGGTATCGGCCGATACCGCTCCCGAACCGGGGGGGCGTCTCCGGTGCGGATCTCATGCTGCAGGTCCTCCGTATACCCAAAATCTTCCTCATGCCGGGAGAACACCTTCTGACGGTTCCAGAGCATCTGGTCCAGCTTGGCTACGTCCCCGGCCGCGCACTCTTCCAGCGACACGTCCATCTGTGTACGGATCATGGTACCGTTCCACTCGGGGCAGGGCCCCTCCTGCTCCTCCACTTGAACGGATAACGCCCATGCCTCGGAAGCCTCTGGCCGTAGGGACAGTTTACGCATACCCTGAACGCTATTCTCGTGAATCGCCACCACCTGAGCGATAACTGTCCCAGCCGGGACTCGGCAAAGCTGGTCGGTAAGATTGCAAAAGCGGACGGAGACCTTTCCACCGGTCACCACCGACACGGTCCGTGCCACCATCACTCCAGACCCTACCCTCAGCACATCAGTGGGCTCGACCATCACCTCCATGCCATTTAGGCGCTGATGGGTCCGCACTTCCAGAGGGATCAGGACTTCCTGGCGAGGTGGCAACTCCAGGCGCTGGTGGTGACCGACCTTCAAAAGGCCCAGGTGCTCTTCGATTGTCCCTAGGGCCCTGGTTCCCCGTCGTCCCACTTGTTGGAGTGCCTGCTGGACGGGGCGCTGGACTCCCAGGTTCCTCCAATATTGTGGCCCATTTTCCTGGAACAAGAGCTGGTCGAGATGTCGGAGTACATTCATCCCGAGGATCACTGGGCCATGGCTCAGTCCCGGGCTGCTGACTACCAGCAGCCCCTTCCTACCCAGCTCTCGGCCACAAACTACCATCTCCATCCACACCACCCCCACCACGGGAATGGGTAGGTTATTAGCCGCCGTGAGGGTAATGAAGCTCTCGGACACCTCACTTTTAAGATGGGCGTAATGTTCAAGAAAACAGGCCTCAGAAATGGTGGATACCTGAGAGCCGGTATCCAACAAGCAGGACTGATCTTTCCCGCCGAGGCGGCTGACTACCACGGGACACTCTCCTACCAATTCAGCCTGTTCGTTAATGGCTGATCTCTCCCCATCGCTCCCCCCCACGGGTGGTCCCGTTACCGCGAGGGAGGTCAGTTTAACTGTGCCTCCGGGATTGCTTCGGTACAGGTCCGCGCAATATGCCCATACCGATGGCATCGGTAACAACGAGGGCCCCGGCCCTCTCCCGGACGGCCGTCCGGTTCCGCGCCTCGCCCACGGGGCCGCCTGGTGTCCCGCTCACGGGACTCCGTGCCCCGCTGGTCACGCCGGTACACTTCCTCCCTCAGCTGGGAGACCTCTTCCCTCATTTCTTTAGTCACCCGAAGGAAGGCCTCTTTCAGGTCTTGCACGCAGGTCTCTAAGGGATTGGTCTCCCGGCTAGCCACGGGCGCGGAGATCGGCTGTACCCACTGGGGAAAAACGGCGTGTGGCCCGTAATTGGCATTGCGGTCCCTGGCTACGGCGTCGATCTCCACCTGATGGAAGGTCAGGGTGTCATCCTGGGATATCTTATCCAGCATCACCTGCCTCAGGGGCACGTTCCGGAGTCCCATGGCGAACTGGTCCCGCAATATTTGGCTGGTGTTGGTGAGCGCCCCAAACCCATCGGGGTCTTTCCGATGCACTTCTCCCATCATCTCTTGGAGCGCGTTTGCATACTGGGGGATGGACTCATCCTCCCTCTGGAACCGGCCAAACAGACGCTGCCGGAGGGTCCCCGCCGAGGAGGTGTCGCCATAAATATCCCCCAGGATATTATAGATCTCCTCCAGCTCCTCGCGTTCATCGTCGGGCCGCAAGAGAATCGTCCGACGAGCCTCGCCTTCCAGAGAATTCAGGGCGAGGGGCACCTGCAGGTCGTTGGGCACCCGATAGATGAGGAATGACGCCTCTAGTCGGGCCTTCCAGTCCTCTAAGGTCATATTGCGACCGTCGTAACGGGGTAGGTGGGCGAGGGCTGGTCCGACGTTGAGTCGACGCGATGACCTCCGTCGCTCGTCGTCCGTTCCCCTCGCCACCACATCAGTGGAGCTGGCAGTCGAGCCTCTCCGAGTGCGTGGTTTCGGCGCATCTGTCCACGGCTTCTCGGCCGTGGGTAGTGACCGATCTTCGTCCATCCTGCCGACTACGCCAAGTGTGAGCGGCTAACAAGGATGTACCGCCTGCTGCTGTGCAGGTGTCGTCACTCCACCCACCTGTGCAACGCCGCCGCAGACGATTTCCAGGCACGCCAGAGACTTCACTCTCGAGACCACTCCTCAGGGCGGACACCACCTCACCGCGGACGACAGGGGTCTGGAAAGAGAGGAATATGTCGGTTGAGACGTACGCCCGACCTCCGCCTGGAGTATGGGACACGTCAGGGGTAGCCGCGACCTTAACCGGCTGGGCGGAAGGTCATCACTGGCCAATAGGCCTCAGCTACCCAATTCTCACACACTCGCACTCTCGCACGTTGTGTGGTGAGAGGGGGGTCCTCGCGTCCGCGAGCAAACCCTCCGGACCGGTATACAGGGGGGATGACCGACAGACAGACACAGGGTGATACTCACTTCCAACTTGCGGGTCACCTTGATTGTCGCACCTCTCCACTCCTGTTGGGACAAGAAGAACAACCTCCCTACCTGCAGGCTACTCTACGGCTAACAACGATACAGCCAACTACGCCTGCCTAACAAACTAACTCAAACAACTGGAGGCTACTGGTTCTGCCCCAATCAACGGAGACTGTACTAATTAACACGTGCACTACCCGGCAAGTCAGTGGAACACTTCCCCGGCCTAACAGTATACCCCGATTTACTAGTCCTACCTTCCGGATGTTGGACACCAGCCGGTGCCTTCGGTTCACAAGGGAGGGCGGGGGTCTGGAACAGACTGGCCCACTTCCGATGACCGGGGGATGGCGACGTGTGGGACGGGAACGTTACTCCACACTTCCAATCCCCTGGGTCATACACCGCGTGGGGCCGGTCGGCTTCAAACAGCAACCTCTGACCCCTCGAGAGCTGCTGCACAGCCCACTTCCAGCCGGAAGGGCGCAGGCAGGAGCCTGAAGGAGGGGCACAGGCCTGGGGCCTGGAGTGAGGGCACAGGCCTGGGGCCTGGAATGAGGGCACAGGCCTGGGGCCTGGAGTGAGGGCACAGGCCTGGGGCCTGGAGTGAGGGCACAGGCTTGAGGCCTGGAGTGAGGGCACAGGCTTGAGGCCTGGAGTGAGGGCACAGGCCTGGGGCCTGGAGTGAGGGCACAGGCCTGGGGCCTGGAGTGAGGGCACAGGCTTGAGGCCTGGAGGGAGGGCACAGGCCTGGGGCCTGGAGAGAGGGCACAGGCCTGGGGCCTGGAGGGAGGGCACAGGCCTGGGGCCTGGAGAGAGCACAGGCCGGAGCCTGGAGAGAGGGCACAGGCTTGAGGCCTGGAGGGAGGGCACAGGCCTGGGGCCTGGAGTGGGCACAGGCCGGAGGCCTGCCTAACGTGCACACAGGCCGACAGGGCCTGACTCTGCCCGCAGGCCTAGTGCCTGTCCCTGGTGCTTTAGGGAGGATTATATATAGGTAGAGGTGGCCCAGGGCCGCCTACCTGTCGCGGAGGGAGAGGCTGCAGCGGGGAGCTTCGTTAGCTCTTTTGCTCTCCACACGCTGCAGCACTCTCCGCCGGACATCCGCCGCTGGTCGCCGTCTTCCGTCTTCCTGGGTGCCTCCGCCGACGTCTTCCTCCGCACCGCCGACGTCTTCTTCCGCACCGCCGATGTCTTCTTATCCGCCGACGTCTTCTTCCGCAGGAGCTCTTCTTCCTCTTCTGTCCTCGTCCGCCGTCCGACTGACTGGTCCCGCTCCGCAGCGCCTCTTATATGGCGCCGGGAGCGGGCGGAGCTATGACGCGGCGAGCCCCGATTGGCTCGCCGCGGCGAGCTCTGATTGGCGGCCGAGGCGCGAGCCCTGATTGGCTCGCGCTTGGCGCGCCGTTTGAAATACGCCGCTGGGATTGGAGGGGCTTGAATCCTTTCGGATGCAAGCCCCTCCAGACTGGAAACCGCCCGCCGCTCCGCCGCCCGCCGCTCTGCCGCCCGTCGCTCCGTGGAGGGGAAAGTGGTAATCCCCTTCACAGCGGCTCAAGTACTGTATGTCGGGCTGCGGTGCCCCACTAAGTGTGACGCCGGCCCTTACCTGGTGTCACACTAATCCTGGCCGTGAAAGCGGCTACCCCGTTAGCGGTAATCAGTAAGAGGGGAACAGGTGCACTGGTACAGGGGCCTCTCTCAGGCAAGCCAAGGAGTCAGTCCTAGTGAAGGTGGGCTGGACCCCAGGGAGGAGAGCTCTGATCTGGTGCCCAATCATATATGCCTCAGTGGCAGGAGCGTGCTTTCATATGGGCTGAAAGCACGCCCCTGTCACTGAAGCACTTATACTAGTGCCGCTTACTGTGCTCTTTTAAATGGGCTTTTTACTGCCCGTTGCTTGGCCCTGCCCCCCGCTTCCGAACCTTTATTATTGGCAGCGGGAGGCACCATTCTCAGTGCCTCCAAAACTAATTTAAGGCTGTTTTTACATTGTAAAAATAATTATAATAATATAAAGCATATACTTATGGCACAGAATGTGTCATAAGTATCTTTGTATTATTCTAATCGTTACTGACAGGGGAAGCACTGCCTCCCCTGCCTTCCCTGACTGCACGTCCCTGGTTAAACACAAATTTAACCAACTCAGACGAACGACTGTTTTTGTCCATTTTGCAGTTTTTAGGAGCAAACGGTCAATTGCCATTTGCTCTCATCCGTTACCAAATTTTAATTTCCACCAACTAAGTCTGGCAGATTATCTGACCGATAATTGTATACTGTGTACCTAGGCTTAGTCATACTTGTCTACAATGCTGCCCCCTTCTCTTGTGCAGGAGGCTTTGCAGCCTAAATGTGTCATCATGTGTCCCATCCCCCTAGCTATACAGTGCTGAGAAAACAGGCACTGGAAAGCGAGGGGCGGAGCTACGATGAAATAATTCATCACAAATCACATCATCGGGTCCCCTTCGGACCGCCCACAACAGAGCACCAGTGGGTGGTCCAAGGGGGACCCGATGATGTGATTTGTGATAAATTGCATCATAGTAGCTTGAGAGGGTTTGAGAGGGCTAGCAAAGGATGTGGGAGACTTGCCCACCTTTCCCAGGGAGCCTCCTGGCCATTCTGGTAGTGTAGGCTATGTTTTTTATTAAAACTTGCAACTTTTATATATAAACTTTTTTTCCATAAAAAATAATATTTACATATTTACATAAAAATAACATTCATCATAAATGTCGATAAGTATTTCATACAAAATGTCTTTCTTTTGTACTACACAATTCAACACTATCAAAAAGAAAACAGAGTTTCTTCCCTTGGAAACACACTTATTCCCATAATTCCTACTCTTCCTCCTTTAAACTTCCATTCTGCAGCGGGTACACTGTGTTCCACAGTGAATACATCGGGGTGTAGAGTTGGATCTTAATCCAGAGGCACCAACAGGTTAAAGCTTTGACTGTTCCCAGAATGCATTGCATGGCCTCCTCTATAACCCCGCCTCTGGACACTGATACTCAGTTTGTAAGTTGGTGCCTGCAGAGCAGGTCACTTAGCAGGGGGGGCTGCGCTAGGCAGCCCTGAAAAGATCTTTTATTAGAAGATTTTTCAAGGGCTGCAGCACTTTTATGTCATAGTGACAAACTGTGCTGCAGCTCCAACACCTCCCCAGCAGCGCCGCATACTCCCGCTGGCTGGGTTCCCGGGTACTTGCAGTGGAGGCGCTCCAGTTTCCAGGCACACACCACTGGTGCTCTCCAGGATCGCGTGGCTGCTCATTTGGGAGGAGGTAAGAGGGTCCCCCAGGTAGGATCCGCTGAATTTGCATTCCGGTCGCAGTTTTAGGAGACGGACCACGGCACTGGCGTGGACACTGTGGCCATGCAGGGACCCCACTATATCCACCAGGGCAGGGAGCACAGGTTAGATTTCACAAAAATCCCTTTAACAAGGCTCCACAGTACCCGGTGGTGAGGACCAGCATAGGAGATAAGGCGCTTGACCTGTAGCCCCTCCCACAGCTCCGAGCACCATCTACTGCTGGTGTTCCCACCCTGGAGCTGCTTCTCACTCTCCCTCACTCCCTGACAGAGATTTTGGCGCCATCTTTACACAAGTAGCTGCAGCTGATCTCCGGGACTGCAGGGCAATGTCTCCTCTGTAAATCCGCCTGCCTCATCAGCGCTATGCATTTACAGTCACTTACGTATTCTACATGTCATTTTAGACAGTGTTAGTTAAGAACAAGTGTACTTCTACCTGAATATTTAGTACAAGTATTCTGAGATATACATCCAGTATCTACTGTGCATTGTTATATCTACATATATATATATATATATATATATATATATATCTCCTATATATTAGCCCAAGTCTGACTCTGTGCCTGGCCGTAACGCTGGGTGGAGTTACAGTGCTGGGGGGGAGGCAACGGCCTCTGCCCTGTACAGCACATCAGTAGGGAGGCGGACACAATCAGCCACTGGATGGACGCCACACCGCGCCCGCTCACACAAGAGCCGCATTAAGGGGGGTCACTACCCTGGGATTCCTAATTTACGGGTCCCCTCAGCCGGAGCTCTGTCCCCATTCAGGTGGGCAGGAGGGATCCACGCTGCCGGGGGCGGAGTGCGGGCTGTGCGTGCGGCTTCCTCCTCTCGGCCAGCACGGCCAAGCAAACTCCAGCCTCCGCCGCTATGAGGAGAGATGCTGCTGGCGGCGGAGGCTGGAGATTGCTCGGCCATGCTCCTCCGAGAGGAGGAAGCCGCACGCACAGCCCGCACTCCGCCCCCGCCAGTGTGGATCACTCCTGCCCCGGCAACCTGGTGTCCTCTCACCCTGCTGCAGCGCTCCAGTTGCCTGTGTGAGCCAGGTGAGCAGCGCGAGCAGCAGAGGAGGGGGTAGGGGGGGGGGGGGGGGAGAGAAGGAAGAGGGATGGTTATTAGCGGCCTGATTTTCTCCTGGTAATCTGCGGGGGGAGGGGAGGGGGGGTGATGGTGCTGGTGATCAGCGGGGAGGGGGGGGGGGGGGTGATGGTGCGCACTCCTGTCTTAATCCGGCCATGTGTACACCCACACCCCATGCCATGAACCCCTCACTTACGCAACCCCATCACCACCTAACACAGGGAGGCCATGCAGACCACCGCACGCCATTTGCACAACGCCACACCACCCACCCATCCCTGCGCACACAACACTCCCATGGCAAGCACCATGCTCCGCTCCGGACACAGCTGCCAGCTCACACACACACTGCGGCCATGTGGAAACGAGCGCCTCCTTTCCCGGCAACACACAGCCACCCAGACCCCGACTGACACCCGCACCCCACACCACGGAACCCTCCCTCCGCCAAACCCCGTCACCAGCTACCAAATCCAGCTACTGAGGGGACATGCTGGCCGGGAGCCGCCGTCCGCACAACGGACCAGCACACACCATGTTAACACTGCCCGTTGCTGCACATGCGACGCCGCATCACACTGCAAGCACCCCGCACCTCACTCTACTTCCGTTAGGTGTATCGCAGCAACTGCCCCCAGCCCTGCGGGAGACATGTATGTTCCACGCCAACACCAGACACCCACACCTCGGGACAAGGGACACGAGTGCACATTCCAGATTCTATACACCCAACGCAGACACTCACAGACACCCACCTTGCACTATCATCCATCCCAGTATGTGCAGCAATGCCTTTTGCCCTAATCCACACTTGCATGCCCCCATCACAAGGGGGGGAACAAGTGCCACCTCATGGTCCCACACAGCCCTATCACCACAACACTTTACAGCTCCAGCAGCCAGAGACATACCATCGCCTATCAGCACACAAACAATGCAACCTCTTCTCCCTTACACACACACACACTCACCCTTCACACTCCTAGCAACACGCACGCACCCTCCGCCGCCCGCTGCACACACAAAACACCTTCCCCATCCTTGCTACACCTTCCCACAACACACTCCGCCACCCACAGTCCCTTCACCCCCCTCCAAAATGCAGTACAAAACCACCCAAAACCTATCACATACAACATCTGCCCCTAACCGTAAAACACATACACCTCAAACCCCCCCCCCCCACCACCACCACCACCACCACCCTCACCCCCACCTCCACCAAAAAAAACACTCAAACTACTATTCTACACCTTCAGATTTCTCTGGGGGGTTACAGGGGCGTAGCCCCTTACAACGGTGTGAAGAGCGCCCGTAGGGCGCGATGAATCACCTAGTATATATATATATATATATATATAGTTTTACTAGTCCAGTGCAGTTTTATTGTTTATCTGAAATAACTTCTGCATTGTAACTGTGACTGAGTGTGCCTGTAGCTGCTGTGTGGATTTCCTTCTCGTGTATCACACTTATTGCTATCACTATATTCTGTATCCTGGGGGGCTAGGTGCGTCAGGGTCTAATATATATAGTGCTACACAGTATATACTGTCTTGTGTTTTTTACTGTGTATTTCAGTCACCTCATACTGCTTTAATTCCCTGTTTGTGTCCTGTATTTGCTGTCACATAACACAGGAGGTTGTTTGCAGGTGTTGTGTTTGTCTGGCTATATTGTACTGTTACGCTCTAATGCTACATTCCTTATAAAGTCTGCCACACATTGCGGGAAATCCACGGACGCTTCTGCATCATGCAGTGCTTGCACCAAGTATTTACCTGAGGGGGAAGTTTTAGCTGATGGTTCAGATACTGTGTGCCATACATCTCCCAGTCAGCCTGCAACACCTGTGGCCAATCAGGAACCACGTTGGTCAGCGTTCTCAAGTATGCTGAATACACTTGTGACACGTCTTACGTCCCCTGTGGGGCCTCCTGTGCCATTGCAGCCACATATTGTCCCTGTGGTTAATCCGCCCTGGGTGAATACTCTTTCTACCGAGATACAACAATTAAATCAATCTTTGGTTAGACAAAAGTCTTCCCCACGCCACTCTGGGGTCAAGGAGTCATCTAAGTGGGCCGCTTTTTTCTCACATTCCACAAATATTTCAGATAATTCTTCTGATGAGGATGGGGACAGTGGCGTAACTACTGCCCCCGCAGTCCTCGCGGTGGCTTGGGGGCGAGGGGCTGCGGGGGCGCCACTGATTTAGAACAGATTGACATGCGGACGAGCGTCCGCATGTCAATCTGCGATCTCCTCTCCCTCCCTGCGGTGCCTGCTCCCCCGGCCCCCCCCCTATGTGTTGGAGGGACACGAGCGCATCACGCGTCTCTCCTGTGTCCCTCCTGGCTCTACCCCGGCCGGTCTAAGGAAGCAAGTGCCGTTCGTGAGCTCTGATTGGCTCACGAACGGCACTTCCTTTATTAGACCAGCCGGGGGAGAGCCAGGAGGGACACAGGAGAGACGCGCGATGCGCTCGTGTCCCTCCAACACATAGGGGGGGGGCCGGGGGAGCAGGCACTGGGGCATATACCCGGCACTGGGGACATATACCTGGCACTGGGGGGGGCAGATCTGGCACTGGGGACATATACCTGGCACTGGGGGGGCATATACCCAGCACTGAGGGCATGTACCTGGCACTGGGGGCATATACCTGGCACTGGGGGGGCATATACCCGGCACTGGGGGCATGTACCTGGCACTGGGGGCATATACCCGGCACTGGGGGGGGCATATACCTGGCACTGGGGGGGCATATACCCGGCACTGGAGGCATATACCTGGCACTGGGGGGGAAGCAGGCACTGGGAGGGAATATCTGGCACTGGGGGCATATACCCGGCACTGGGGGGGCATATACCTGGCACTAGGGGGGCATATACCCGGCACTGGAGGCATATACCTGGCACTGGGGGGGAAGCAGGCACTGGGGGGGAATATCTGGCACTGGGGGCATGTACCTGGCACGGGGGGCATATACCCGGCACTGGGGGCATATACCTGGCACTGGGGGGGCATATACCCGGCACTGGGGGCATATACCTGGCACTGGGGGGGAAGCAGGCACTGGGGGGGGATATCTGGCACTGGGGGCATATACCTGGCACTGGGGGCATATAACTGGCACTGGGGGGGCATGTACCTGGCACTGGAGGCATATACATGGCACTGGGGGCATATACCTGGCACTGGGGGCATATACCTGGCACTGGGGGGGGAATATCTGGCACTGTGGGAGAATATCTGGCACTGGGGGGGCATATACCTGGCACTGGGGGCATATACCTGGCACTGGGGGGGCATATACCTGGCACTGGGGGAATATACCCGGCACTGGGGGCATATACCCGGGACTGGGGGGGCATATACCTGGCACTGGGGGGGGAAGCAGGCACTGTGGGGGAATATCTGGCACTGGGTGCATATACCTGGCACTGTGGGGGAATATCTGGCACTGGGAGCATATGTGGCACTGGGAGCACGGCCCTAGCAACAAGCACTACCCCCTAGCAACGAGCATGACACCCAGTGCATGAAACCCCTGGCAACGAGCATGACATCCTGGCACCGTGCATGGAACCAAGAGCATGAAACCCCTGGCAACGAGCAGGTAACTTAAAAGTAATTGGAAGCCTTACTGTAGAACTTAATGTGTAATGGGCATTACGGTGTGTGGCATAATGTATCACGGACATTGCAGTGTGTGTCATAATGTATCTGGCATTACGGTGTGTTGTATACTATATCACGGGCATTGTGGTATGTGGTATAATGTCTCAGGATCATTGTGGTGTGTGTCATACTGTGTCACAGACATTGTATGTGCTATAATGTATCAGGGGCATTGCAGTGTGTAGCATAATGTATAACGGGCATTGCGATTCCTGTCATAATGTGTCACAGGCATTACGGTGTGTGGCATAATGTGTCGGGGGCATTACGGTGTGTGGCATAATGTGTAGGGGGCATTACGGTGTGTGCATATTGTGTCATGTGCATTATTGTCAGTGATCGCAAAAACGCGCTATGGCGCGTATTTTACCCAGAAACAGCCGCCCGGGACTCACATTTAGAAGATGAGCGGGTCCCACAGGAAGCGCTCATCTGAATATGTGTTTGCATGTGTTAAGCCTGTCAGCGGAATGCAGGAGGTGACTGGCTGTTTCCTCGGCCAATCACCTCCTGTAGTCTCCATCCAATCACAGCCTGCAGCATCTTCCGCTTTGAATCCTGCTCCCCGCCAGCACATGAATCTGTGCTGCAGGGCTGACAGACTGGCCCCGCTCATCCGGCTTCACTGCCGCTCTGCTGCCAGCACCCTCCTCTGCGACTGGGAGTACAGCTCCGGATCTGCCCGCCGCCACCCCCCTACCCGCTCAACGCCCCACCGAGACCCGACAACTACCTTCCAGCAGGAGCCGGCCGGGCTGCACAGCTCCCGCTGTAGGTAAGCAGTAGACAGTGCTGCATCGTCCCGCTTCACCTGGAGTAGCTGGTGCAGATGCGGGATGTCCGGGGGCTGCAAGCTCCGTGTGTGCAATGCGAGGCCGCTCAGAGTGTCAGGGCCTCACTGACACCATTTTTCTGACAGCACAGTGCAGTGAGTGCACTGGCACAAGTAGCCAGCCGGCGCCGCAGCATGAAGGAGCTATCTGTGAAATCGCAAGCAGAGGCTGGCAAGAAGGAGCTCCTCCGATCGCTTCCCCTGACGGGCTGGCCACTGCTAAATATACCAGTAATCAGTACAACTGTGCAGTGACACTGACTTTCCCATTGCACCTGGAGCTCCACTACTTTGACACAGTTGGAACTGATTATCGGTATATTTAGCAGTGGCCAGCCCGTCAGGGGAAGCGATTGGACGAGTTCCTTCTTGCCAGAGAACAGCCTCTGCTTGCGATTTCACATAGAGCTCCTCCAGGCTGCGGCTACTACAGGCGCAGGCTGGCTACTTGTGCCAGTGCACTCACTGCACTGTGTTGTCAGAAAAAATGGTGAGTGTCAGTGAGTTGCTGCTGGGGGCGGAGCCACTTGTGTCAAACGGCCCCTTCGTGCAACTGGAGGTGATAAGTGAGTGGTTACTGCAATGTGCCTCAGTGCTCTACCAGGCGCATTGTGTATAATAACGTGCTCTACCTGGCGCAATGTGTATAATAACGTGTTCTACCTGGCGCAATGTGTATGATAACGTGCTCTACCTGGCGCAATGTGTATGATAACGTGTTCTACCTGGCGCAATGTGTATGATAACGTGTTCTACCTGGCGCAATGTGTATGATAACGTGCTCTACCTGGTGCAATGTGTATAATAACGTGCTCTACCAGGCGCAATGTGTATGATAACGTGCTCTACCTAGTGCAATGTGTATAATAACGTGCTCTACCAGGCGCATTGTGTATAATAACGTGTTCTACCTAGTGCAATGTGTATTATAACGTGCTCTACCAGGCGCATTGTGTATAATAACGTGTTCTACCAGGCGCATTGTGTATAATAACGTGCTCTACCAGGCGCATTGTGTATAATAACGTGTTCTACCTGACGCAATGTGTATGATAACTTGCTCTACCTAGCGGCAATGTGTATGATAACTTGCTCTACCTAGCGGCAATGTGTATGATAACATGCTCTACCTGATGCAATGTGTATGATAACGTGCTCTACCTGGTGCAAAGTGTATGACGTGCTGTACCTGGTGCAAAGTGTATGACGTGCTGTACCTGGTGCAAAGTGTATGACGTGCTGTAGCTGGTGCAAAGTGTATGACGTGCTGTACCTGGAGCAAAGTGTATGACGTGATCTACCTGGATCAGTGTGCATAGGAGGTTCTACCTGGTGCAATGTGTATAAGCGCCACTACTGTGTGGTGTAATGTGAATTGACACTATTATGTGGTCACGCCCCTTCCCTATGAAGCCACGCCCCTAAAATTTTGCGGCGTGCCGTAGGCGCGCACTACCTGTTCTTTATGGTCTATGTGGTCTAACACCAATTCACTTTCTGCCTAAGGGCACCAAAATGTCTAGTTACAGCTCTGGTGCAGGGTGTCCTGCATGCTACACAGCCCAGCAGCATTGTCACCCCATCACCCCCATCTTGCAACACTTTTGTAGTGTCCAAACAAGATTAAAATTAATAAGAACCTTCATTCCGATGGGACCCAGAAAAAGACCGGTAGGACCCCAATTTTTAAAAGTGAAGGGTCCCTGGGACCCACTTTTTTTTTTGGCTCAGCGCGATCACTGATTGTGTGTGGAATAATGTCTAAGGGCCATTGCAGTATGTGGCATAATGTATACTGGGCATTACTATAAGGAGGAAAAATGACAAATAATGTAAGGGGCATGAATCAGGATTATTTTTCTTTCCTGTGGTGGCCAACGTCTGGGCGTACAGGTTGGAAAACTGGGGTATAAGGTAGTCTTTTCCTGCAATACCACGCCCTCCACGCAAAGCCACGCCCATGTCGACAAAGCCACACCCCTTTTTGCGCATTTTTCTACCTTTGCTAGTGCCAATTACAGGGTGTATGGGGGGGGGGGGGGCGCCAAAGGATTTTTTGGCTTGGGGGAGAAAAATTTCTAGTTACGCCACTGGATGGGGAATATACTGATCCGTCAGACACTGATACAGTCGCTTCTGACGAGGAACCTACAACTCAGGTTGATGTTCCTGACCTAGTGGAGGCTATTAAGCTGATTCTACAAATTGATTATGAGGTAGATCCCACAACTGCGTCTAAGAAACCTGATAAGTTCAAACGTCAGAAGGTTACTAAAGTGGTCACCTCACTGAAGGAACCGACGGATAAGCGTGTGGAGGGATGCCTGAAGTCTGTTTACTCCCTCACGGGTGCTGTACATAGACCCACTATAGCAGCCTCCTGGGCTGCAAAAGGAATTGAAGCATGAGTTCAGGCATTAGAGGATGAGCTGCCTCAGGATAATTCTGACACTGCCAGACAATATCTTTCTCATATTAACACCGCCTCCCACTATATTCAGAGGCATCCTCTGAGGCAGGTGTAATGGTGGCCACGGCATCTACTACGTCTATACTGGACGTATACCTAGACTCCAAAAGACCTTGTAGGTGCTCCCTTTTAAGGGAGACATCCTATTTGGGGAGGATCTGAATAAGATTGTGACTGAGATGGCGACTGCTAACACTGCGTTTCTCCCAAGTACTAATCCTTCTGCACCTAAGGCAAAGAGTACCACTTTTCGTTCCTTTCGACCTCCAGGGAAAGCAAAGGGTCAGGTGTACCCGAGACAGGCTCGTACTTCAAAAACCACTAAGCCCAAACCTAAACAGTCCTGGGCCGCCCGTCAGCCTGCTTCCAAACAAGACAAGCCTGCTGCATGATGGGGTGGGCCTCTGCCTGGAGGATCCCAGGGCGGGAGGCCGACTTCTGCAGTTTGCCCAGGCCTGGTTAAAGACCACTTCAGATGCCTGGGTGCGGGAAGTTGTCTCTCATGGGTACGCAATCTCTTTCAAGAGACGTCCCCCTCGCCGGTTCTGCTCGACGGTTATCCCTTTGGATCCGTTTAAAGCGCAAGCTCTAAACTTGGTTGTGCAATCCCTCATGGACACAGGAGTGGTAGTGCCGGTACCTCTGTCCCAGAGAGGCAGGGGAAACTATTCGACCCTGTTTCTAGTTCCGAAACCCAATAGGGCCTTCCGGCCTATACTTAACCTCAAATCATTGAACAAATTTGTGAGAGTGTCCAAATTCCATATGGAAACTCTGCACTCTATTGTACTGGCCATTGAACCCGAAGACTATATGGTATCCCTGGACATACAGGATGCTTACCTACATATACCTATTGCCATATCGCATCAGCAATATCTGCGGTTTGCTATTGGCAACCTACATTATCAATTCCAGGCTCTGCCATTTGGACTGGCCATGGCCCCTCGGATCTTCACCAAGGTCATGCCCATGATGATGGCCCTTCTCTGCCGTCAGGGTATCAGGATCCTGCCGTATCTTGACGACTTGTTGATCCTGGTGAACTCCCAAAGATGTTCTCCTCAGTCATCTGGAACTGACGGTCCAGTTCCTACAAGCCCACGGGTGGCTCATCAACTGGAAGAAGTCCTCGCTGGTCTCTGCTCGGAGCATGGTGCACCTGGGGGCACTGCTAGACACACACAGCCAAAGACTGTTTCTGTCTCCGGAGAAAGTCCTGAAACTTCAGGACAGGATCAGATGCTTCCTTTCTCGCCCAAGAGTGTCGATACACTTGGCGATGCAAGTACACTCGGCAATGCACTCGGCGATCCCTCATAGTGATGACTTTCGACATGGTAGAGTACGCTCAATTTCATTCCCGCCCTCTGCAGAGGTTTCCAAATGGGACGACCTGCCTCATCGGATCAGGTCACAAATGATCTCCTTGACTCCGGAGGGTCGTCTGTCACTGAGCTGGTGGCTACAGGACCAACGGTTGAGCAGGGGCCGACCCATCTGGATCCCCAACTGGGTACTACTAACTACTGATGCCAGTCTGCGGGGCTGGGGAGTGGTGCTAGAGCAACACTCTCTCCAGGGTTGGTGGACCAAGGAGGAATCTCTCCTCCCGATAAACATTCTGGAATTGCAAGGCAGTGTTCAATGCTTTGAATCTTTCCCTGCCTCTGGTACAGAACAGGCCTGTTCAAGTACAATAAGACAACGCCACCACGGTGGCATACATAAATCATCTAGGCGGCACTCAAAGCCGCACAGCAATGATGGAAGAGTCAAATATCCTTTGTTGGGCGGAAAGCCATCTGCCAGCAATATCGGCAGTGTTCGTTCCCGGAGTCCTCAACTGGGAAGCGGATTTCTTCAATCGTCAGGACATGCACGCCGGAGAGTGGAGTCTTTATCTGGAAGTCTTTCAACTCCTAGTGGACAAGTGGGGCCTACCAGATGTAGACCTGATGGCGTCTCGACACAATCACAAGGTTCCAGTCTTCGGATCAAGGACAAGGGATCCTCAAGCAGCGTTTGTGGACGAACTGGCAATTCCATGGAACTTTCAGCTGCTATACGTGTTCCCTCCAGTGTCACTCCTGCCCGGGGTACTAAGGAAGCTCAAAAAAGAAGGAGGAATACTACTTCTATTCGCTCCAGAGTGGCCCAGACGGCATTGGTTCTCAGACCTGCAGGGTCTATTGATCGAGCATCTTCTTCTACTTCCTCAATGCCCAGACCTCCTCGTTCAGGGCCCTTCTGTCTATCCGGACCTGGCCAGACTGGCTTTGATGGCGTGGCTCTTGAAGCTTCACTCCTGAGGGCCAAAGGATTCTCCGAGGCGGTTATCCAAATTATGCTGAAGGCCCGCAAACCGACTTTTGCACGGATTTTTTACAGGGTCTGGAATTTTTACTTAACCTGGTGTGCTGCTAAGAATTATGATGCATACAATTTCAGAACTTCCATACTTTTGGCTTTTCTGTAACAAGGCCTTTGTTTGGCCTCCCTGAAGGTTCATATTTCTGCCTTGTCGGTGTGGTTCAGAGAAAAATTGCGTCTATTCCTGACGTTCATACTTTCACTCAAGGCATTTTATGTATCCAGCCTCCCTATGTCGCTCCTGTGGCTCCATGGGATCTGTCTGTTGTCTTGAATGCCCTACAAGAGTCTCCATTTGAACCTCTTGAGTCTGTGGACCTTAAATATCTTATGCTTAAGGTCGTGTTTCTGCTGGCTATTGCCTCTGCTAGGAGGGTGTCGGACTTAGGAGCTTTGTCCTGTCGCCCACCCTTTCTAATTTTTCACCGTGACCGGGCAGTTCTCCGAACTTGCCCTGTTTATTTGCCTAAAGTGGTGTCATCTTTTTACCTTAACCAAGAGATCGTGGTTCCGGCTTTTATCTCTTCTGGTTTGTCCTCCAAAGAGCGGTCTTTGGATGTGGTACGGGCTCTCCGTATTTATGTGGAGAGGACTGCCTCTCTCCGGAGGTCCGATACACTTTTTGTAGTTTTTGGTTTTCACAAACGTGGCAGGCCTGCAAATAAGCAAACCTTGGCCAGATGGATTAGAATGGTGATTGCACAAGCATATGCACAGGCTGGCCTTCCAGCTCCTGCTGCTATCAAAGCCCATTCTACTCGGCCTGTTGGACCTTCTTGGGCGGCCCGCCGAGGCGCGTCTGCTGAACAATTGTGCAAGACGGCTACGTGGTCCTCTGTCAACACGTTCATTAGGTTCTATGCCTTTGATACTTCCGCCTCCCAGGATGCTTCCTTTGGACGCCGGGTTCTTGTGCTCGCTACGGTGTATCCGCTCCCATGAGGAACTGCTTTAGGACATCCCCGATGTATTCAATGTGGAACACAGTGTACCCCTCTGCAGAAAAGTAGATTTATGGTAGATTTACCATAGTTAAATATTTTTCTGCGAGGTACACTGGGTTCCACAGGGCGCCCACCCTGACGCATTTAGCTTCTTTGGATTTGTATGGCATTAGCCGCTGGTCCCTTCTCCTGTCGTGAGAATGTGGTTTTATGTGACTAACATCTGCCTTCTTTTACCCGCTACTGCATTGGACTGGTTAACAAAACTGAGCTCCAGTGTCCGGAGGCGGGGTTATAGAGGAGGCCATGCAATGCATCCTGGGAACAGTCAAAGCTTTAGCCTGTTGGTGCCTCTGGATCAAGATCCAACTCTACACCCCAATGTATTCCCTGTGGAACCCAGTGTACCTCGCAGAAATAGATTTAACTATGGTAAGTCTACCATAAATCTCCTTTTTAGCTTTGAGCCCACACTCAACCCATTCATTCCTCCTTTATTTCCCCTCCACCATCACTCAGACTCCCATCCATCCTCATTCTCTCCCACATCCAAACCCACTCACCCATCATTTATACCTTGAACTTCACCAACACTAAATCAAAGAAATAGAGGGTGGTTATAGCCCGTAAGTGTATGCAAAACCGTTTAAAAAAATAAAAAAACATATATCCAAACTCAAATCGACAGAAGAAAAGTGAGAAAGACAAAGACAGTAAGCCATTACTTTGGAGAAAGGAAAGTCATCCGCCACCCACTAAGGGAGCTTCAGCTGACGCCACCTATAGAAGCCTATGTGCATCTTTCCGCATAAATCCCCAAAAAGGTATCCGATAGGAACCCTCCCAGTATCCCCCACCGTCGCACATGTACAGCAGGTCTCGGGTTATAAACCCGAAAGTCTTAAAATCAAAAAGGAGAACTCCTTTGCGTAAATAATTGGAAATCTTCATGCATAATGCATTAATAAATGTTGGCATGGTGTATGGCCATTCCCCCTTTTCATGTGCGCACCAAAGGCTTGTACACGGGAACCTGAACCCCCATGTACCAAATGCTCGTTAAGCCCCCCCCCCCCTCAGTCTTAAATGCCCTGAGCCACCCAAAGCCTTAATCAAGCTCTGCTCCCACCATACCTGATTTCTCTCCCCGAGTTCTCCTTATTCTACACTGATGTGCTGCTATGCAAGGCTGCAAACCCACACTGCAACTCTAAACCAGGGGGCAGATTCCATTGCCGGCAGGGTTGTATTATTCAATTGCTGAACTGAAAATGAAACGCGGTCACCATGGGGTATATTTACTAAGCTCCCGATTTTGACCAATTTGGTGTTTTTTCTTCAAAGTGTCATTTCGGGAATTTACTAAACTCAAATCTCGGCAGTGATGAGGGCATTCATATTTTTTTGGAAGTCAAAGAAAAAAAATACGAATGAATACACCATCGGTCAAATACGTCTGTTATTTTATACAACTCGGTAATTTACTAAAAATTCTATTTCACAAACACTGCCAGCAATAGCCAAACACTGCCATGAAAAAATACAATTCATAAAAAAAAGCAGTTTTAAAATAGACCTGCTTTTTTTTACCGTGTTCTGATAGGCATGCACCGATCCGTGAGATCCGTGCATGTTTATCAGTGGGAAGGGGTGGGAAAGTGTTAAAAAAAAAAAATGCGTGGTGTCCCCCCTACTAAGCATAACCAGCCCCCCCTGACTCCTGTCAAAGAGGGTCCCTTCAGCCAATCAGGGAGCGCCACGTCGTGGCACTCTCCTGATTGGCTGTGTGCTCCTGAGCTGTCAGTCAGGCTGCGCACGGCAGAGATACAATGTAGCGCATAGGCGCTCCATTGTATCCAATGGTGGGAACTTTGCGGTCAGCGGTTGACCGCGAGTAACCTCAACCGCTGACCGCAAAGTTCCCACCATTGGATACAATGGAGCACCTATGCGCTACATTGTATCTCTGCCGTGCGCAGCCTGACTGACAGCTCAGGAGCGCACAGCCAATCAGGAGAGTGCCACGACGTGGCACTCCCTGATTGGCTGAAGGGACCCTCTTTGACAGGAGTCAGGGGGGGTCCCGGCAGTCGGGGAAAGGGGTCCCATGTGTAAACATGGGACCCCTTTCAGTGCGTGGTTCGGGTTTCCGGATTGTTTTTTTGCAAAGTACGTGGATTATAAAGAGGACACAAGCTACACTGGATTATGTGAGTATAATTTTTTTCACAGGTACCCCGTGGATTCTCTACATGGAGAAGTGGACCGACCCTCGTGTGAACATAGGTAAGTATGTATGTATGTAGGTGTGCTTGTATGTAATAAAGTTTTACTGTCACGGTGTGTGTGTTCTGTGTTTTGTTGGGTATTTTTTTTGTAGTAGTACTGCAGGTACCAGTGGGCCCGTTTCCCCCCCGCATGCTGGTACTTGTGGTTCTCCAAGTACCAGCTTGCGGGGCAGGCTTGCTGGGACTTGTACTGCTACAAAAACAATATTCTTCTTTTTTCACTTGGCTATCAGCCCCCCATCCGCCGCCCTGGGATGGGGGGGACAGCCTCGGGCTTCACCCCTGGCCCTTGGGTGGCTGGAGGGGGTACCCCTTGATTTAAGGGGTTCCCACTCCTCCAGGGTACCCCGGCCAGGGGTAACTAGTTAGTGATTTAATGCCAGGGCCGCAGGGACCAAGATAAAAGTGTCCCCCGGCTGTGGCATTATCTCTCTGACTAGTGGATCCCGGTGCTGGTGTTAAAAATACGGGGGACCCCTACGCATTTTGTCCCCAGTATTTTTTGTACCAGGACCAGGCGCAGAGCCCGTGCTGGTTGTTTAAATATGGGGGATCCCCAGTCAATTTTCCCCCCATATTTTTTCAACCAGGACCGGCTCAAAGAGCCCGAGGCTGGTTTTGCTTAGGAGGGGGGACCCCACGCAATTTTTTTCTTGATTTTTAACACTTTATTTTTTTTTTTTAAAGGTGCACAATGAAGCCCTGCACGGATCTCACAGATCCGGCCGAGATTCATTGTGTTAATATCGGCAGTGTTTTACTATTCACTCCCGTAAAACACTGGCCGAAAATACGAATGACATCGACATCGGAAACCTCGAAAATGCAGAATACGACAGCATAGTAAATGAGGCGTAAAAAATTCAAAAAGTTGCAATTTCACACATTCGATGTCATTCGTGTTTGAACTTTAACCTCATTCAGAAAAATACGAATTTTAGTAAATATACCCCCATGTCTTTTTTTCTCACACCTCCAGGGCAAGACAAATTTCAACTAAAATCCTTAATTTTCACTGGGATTTGCTCTGGGACACCCCTGTGTGGACTAATTAAGCAACTGGAAGTTTCAATTAGCTAAATTAGTGTGTAGCCGGTCTTCTGCAGCAGGGTGTGTCTGTGAGTGTGTGTAAGTGTGTATTCGTGTGTGTGAGTGACCCACGTTGTGTGCAACATCCCCCTTCCCTCCATGTAATGTCAACTCCCCTGGAGCCAGCCACTGGGAGAACTACAGATCCCAGCAGACCTTGCTCCCCCAGCACTATTGGAGCCTCCCAGCAGCCCCCGTGACTCCCAGCAACCTAGTCTTCAGTGGGAAGATGAAGGGAAGAACCACCGGACAGTTGAATATAATTTTTTTTACGTGCTACAGGGTTTTTAGTTCTGAAAACCCTGTGACCATTTTTTTTATTGGGTACCACAGGTATCGGGAGAGTGCATACCCATGGTAATCTAAAATTGGGTGGTTGAACAATAGATACTGTCAGCGGAGTTATTTTAAGGATAGACTACCACTCATGGGTCAGTGCTTTGATTATGCCACAGTCTTCTATAGGTAACATCACTTATCGTCGGTATGCTTATCAGACACAAGTTCCCAATAGCTGTGCTTTCTGCTTTTGCATATTTGGCCATCGCAGCCCCATAGAGTCCCCTATGGGAACTGTTGTGTCGTGAGTCCACAGTAGATATCTCCAATATCTGCTATGGACCGTCTAACTGTCATTTATCTACCACAGTCTATAAAATGACAGCTAGAAGCTGATGGATATGCTTTAACTCGTAGGTTTGATACGTCTCCCCATAGACACTACACCTCCCGACTAGACTTTTGCACAGAACATGAACATGATACAATTCTATTACACTCGATGCAGACATAAAAAAAAAAACCTCCCGATGTGGCCCTACCATTGGACAAACTCATAATGAAAAGTTATCACATTCTATACAGATACAGGAACTACCGCCCCTGGGCCCACCTCTTCCAGCACCTCATACCACAGAGCAGTGTTCCTGCCTTCTGGCATGGGCGATGATGTCACATCTCCATGCAGTGTAGAGAACAGACAGACGGAGAGCTGACTGAAGGTGAGCTGTTAGAAACTGTTTATGCTAAATGATTTGTGCTTACATGGAAATCATATTTTAAAGAAAAAAATAAAAATGATTGATGGCAGTATGCACACCCCCTGGGCAGCATTAGGCAAACCCACTCCAGCAGAATGCCGCTGAGAGATTTGACTGTAGAAGCTATGTGGGGCTCCTTTAAAATGTTACTATTGGGCCCACAAAGTTAGCTATTGTCATGTTGTGGCAGCGGCCACTGCCGCGCTTAGCTCTCTGTGGGTCCCATTGCTGCTGGGGACTCTCACTCCAGCTCGGTGGGGAGAGCGGTCACTGGGTAGCTGGCCTCCTTGCTGGGACTCCCACGGCCGCACCCTCCAGACACCGCCATCTACCAATAACAGCCCAGATCACAGTCCCAGCACCAGTACCAGCCTGGTTCATTGTAACAGCCTCGATCACAGTACCAGTACCAGCCCGGTTCTTTGGGTACGAATCCAGGTATCTCCGGTACTAGCCCGAATCCTTGTTGCGAATCCAGCTATATCTGGTACCAGAAACAAGAAAACTGAAAGGTTTGTAGGCGCAGTGTATGACAGTGTAAGTTGACAACTGTGGATCAGCAGCAACCTGGTGAGGGGGCAGCCAACCTCCTCAACTGACCAACCACTAGTATTTACAATACCAGGCAGGCGCTCAGAACCACAGAGGCAACCTTAATAAAAACACACTTTTAATATACAACAACAACAAAAAAATAAAAATAACGAGATTTATGGTAAGAACTTACCGTTGTTAAATCTCTTTCTGCGAGGTACACTGGGCTCCACAGGGAATGACATTGGGGTGTAGAGTAGGATCTTGATCCGAAGCACCAACAGGCTCAAAGCTTTGACCTTCTTCCCAGAATGCATAGCGCCGCCTCCTCTATAACCCCGCCTCCGTGCACAGGAACTCAGTTTTTGTTAACCAGTCCAATGCAGTAGCAAGCAAAAGAGATGACAACTGTTAGTAGCCACATACACCACATTCTCACGACAGAAGAAAGTGTCAGCGGCTAATGCCATACCAACCCAAAGAAGCTAAGTGCGTCAGGGTGGGCACCCTGTGGAGCCCAGTGTACATTGCAGAAAGAGATTTAACAATGGTAAGTTCCTACCATAAATCTCGTTTTCTGTTGTGGGGTACACTGGGCTCCACAGGGAATGACATTGGGGATGTCCTAAAGCAGTTCCTTATGGGAGGGGACGCACTGTAGCGGGCACAAGAACCTGGCGTCCAAAGGAAGCATCCTGGGAGGCGGAAGTATCGAAGGCATAGAACCTTATGAACGTGTTCACGGAGGACCATGTAGCCGCCTTGCACAATTGTTCAAGGGTCGCACCGCGGCGGGCCGCCCAAGAAGGTCCAACAGACCAAGTAGAATGGGCCTTTATAGTAGCAGGAACTGGACGACCAGCCTGTACATAAGCATGTGCAATCGCCATTCTAATCCATCTAGCCAAAGTCTGCTTGTGAGCAGGCCAGCCACGTTTGTGAAAACCAAACAGTACAAAGAGAGAATCAGACTTCCTGATAAGAGCTGTCCTCTTCACATAGATACGGAGAGCCCGTACCACTTCCAAAGACCGCTCTTTGGAAGACAATTCAGGAGAGGCAAAGGCCGCAACCACAATCTCCTGATTAAGGTGGAAAGAAGACACCACCTTAGGTAGGTACCCGGGACGTGTTCTAAGAACCGCTCGGTCACGGTGAGAAATCAGATATGGTGACTTACAGGACAAGGCACCCAAATCCGACACCCGTTTGGCAAAGGCAATAGCCAACAGAAACAACAGCTTAAGAGAAAGCCACTTAAGGTCTGCTGATTCAAGAGGCTCAAACGGAGACCCTTGCAACACCTCCAGAACCACCGGCAAGTCCCAAGGAGCCACAGGCGGGACGTAAGGAGGTTGAATCCGCATCACACCCTGAGTAAATGTATGAACATCAGGTAAAGATGCAATTTTTCTCTGGAACCAAACCGACAAGGCAGAAATATGAACCTTGATGGAGGCCAGACGAAGGCCCAAGTCCAGGCCCTGTTGTAGAAAGGACAAACGTTTGGGCATACTAAACTTGTAAGCGTCATGATTGTTAGATGCGCACCAAGCAAAGTAAGAATTCCAGACCCTATGATAAATCCGAGCAGAAGTCGGTTTCCGGGCCTTCAACATGGTTTGAATGACCACCTCAGAAAATCCTTTAGCTTTTAAGATGGAAGCTTCAAGAGCCACGCCGTCAAAGCCAATTGGGCTAAATCCTGATATACACAGTGGCCCTGAACGAGGAGATCTGGGTGCTGCGGAAGTAGAAAGGGGCGCTCTATCGAGAGACCCTGAAGGTCTGAGAACCAATGCCGTCTGGGCCACGCTGGAGCGATCAGAAGTAGGATTCCTTCTTGCTTGAACTTCCTTATTACTCTGGGCAGGAGTGACACCAGGCGGAACATGTATGGCAGCCGAAAGTTCCATGGAATTGCCAGTGCATCCACGAACGCTGCTTGAGGATCCCTTGTCCTTGCTCCAAAGACTGGAACCTTGTGATTGTGTTGAGATGCCCTCAGGTCCACATCTGGAAGGTCCCACTTGTCCACAAGGAGTTGAAACACTTCTGGATGGAGGCTCCACTCTACGGCGTGTACGTCCTGACAACCGAGAAAGTCCATTTCACAGTTTAGGACCCCCGGAATGAACACTGCCGATATGGCTGGCAGATGGCGTTCCACCCACTGAAGAATCCATGATGCTTCCCTCAATGCCATGCGGCTTTCGAGTGCCGCCTTGAAGATTGATGTACGCCACCGTGGTGGCGTTGTCCGACTGTACTTGAACAGGTCTGTTCTGTATTAAATGCTGGGCCAAGTTCAATGAGTTGAACACCACCCGCAATTCCAGATTGTTTATCGGGAGGAGAGACTCCTCCTTGGTCCACCGACCCTGAAGGGAGTGTTGCTCCAACAACGCGCCCCAACCTCTCAGACTGGCATCCGTCGTCAGAAGGATCCAGTTGGAGATCCAAAAGGGACGACCCCTGCTCAATCGTTGGTCCTGAAGCCACCAGTTCAGTGACAGACGGACCTCCGGAGACAAGGAGATCATTTCAGACCTGCTTCGGTGAGGCAGGCCATCCCACTTGGCAAGAATCAGCTTCTGCAGAGGGCGGGAATGGAATTGAGTGTACTCCACCATGTCGAAAGCCGACACCATGAGACCTAGCACTTGCATCGCCGAATGTATCGATACTTGCGGACGAGATAGGAAGCATCGAATCCTGTCCTGAAGCTTCAGGACTTTCTCCTGAGACAAGAACAACCGCTGGTTGTGAGTGTCCAACAACGCCCCCAGGTGCACCATGCTCTGAGCAGGGACCAGGGAATATTTCTTCCAGTTGATGAGCCACCCGTGGGCTCGCAGAAACTGAATAGTCAGATCCAGATGGCGTAGGAGAATTTCTGGGGAATTTGCCAGGATCAACAAGTTGTCCAGGTACGGTAGGATCCTGACCCCTTGACGGCTGAGTACAGCCGTCATTACCGCCATGACCTTAGTGAAGACTCATGGAGCCATGATCAAACCAAAAGGTAACGCCCGAAATTGGTAATGGAGGTTGCCAACCGCAAACCTCAGGTACTGCTGATGCGACACTGCAATGGGAATATGCAGGTAAGCATCCTGTATGTCCAGGGAGACCATATAATCCCCAGGTTCCAAGGCCAGAACAATAGAGCGAAGAGTTTCCATACGAAACTTGGAGACCCTCACAAATTTGTTCATGGACTTGAGGTTGAGAATGAGCCGATAGGACCCATTCGGTTTCAGGACTAGGAACAGCGGTGAATAGTACTCCTTGCCTCTCTGAGCCAGAGGCACCTGTACTACCACTCCTGTATCCAGGGGGGACTGTACCACCGAATTAAGAGTTTTTGCGTTCACCTGATCCAAAGGGACATCTGTCAGGCAAAATCGATGAGGGGGACGATTCTTGAAGGGTACGGTGTAACCTCGAGTGATGACTTCCCGTACCCAGGCATCGGAAGTGGTACTCAACCATTCCTGGGTATACCCTAGAAGTTGGCCCCTCACCCTGGGATCCCCCAGACGGAGTCCCGCCCCGTCATGCGGCAGGCTTGTCAGTTTTGGAAGCAGGCTGATGGTCCGCCCAGGCCCTTTTGGGTCCTGTGAACTACCTATATTAATGATAAACCTGACGCACTTAGCCCCCTCAGGTTATAGAATATAGGGATAGCAATCTGAGTGAGATACACGAAATGGAGGTCACACAGCAGCTATATGTACACACACAGAGTCACAGTTTGTACAATGTAGAAATTATGACATGCAATAAAACTGCACTGGACTAGCAATACATAGTAGTACTAAGTATTGCTATACACTTAATAGATATAACAATGCACAGTAAAGACTGGATGTATATCACAGGGTACTTGTACTATATAACCCTGACTAAATGCACTTTTTCTTAACTAACACTGTCAGCAGACATGTAGAATACTAAGTGTCCTGTAAAATGCACAGCGCTGACAGGCAGGCGGCTTTACAGAGGAGGATTTGCATAAACAGTCCCAGGATCAACTCAGCTTGTCCTAATGGTGCCCAAACGCTGACAGGGAGTGAGGGAGAGAGAGATATGCAGCTCCAGGCGGGAACATTTACTCTAAATGGCGCCCTGGGGCTGGGGGAGGGGCTACAGGTCAAAGCCTTATCCCCCTGCTGGACTTCACCACCGGGTACTGGGGGCTTAATAAAACAGGTTTATGAGAGAAAACCGACCTGTGCCCATGCCCTGGGGGTCTAGTGGGGTCCCTGTACTACCACAGTGTCCACGCCAGCGCGCGCAGCCTGCCTCCCACCGGCCGCGCAGGATCGCTGTCAGCGGGTCCCGCCGGGGGGAGACCCACGTACCTCCTGTGTGCGGCCACGTGATCCAGGAGAGCAGTGGTCGTGTGTGTGTCTAACAGGAAGAAAACCGGAGCCTCCACTGTAGGTACCCGGCAATCCAGGGCGCGGGAGTGTACAGCGCCGCTGGGGGAGGTGATGGAGCTGCAGCAGGAGATGTCTGACTGACATCACCCACTTACAGTGCCTCTGCTGCAGCGCTTGAAGTCTTCATTTTTCTTTAAAAAGCTTTTTCCTAGGGCTGCTGGAGCAGCCCCCCTGTTGTGTGCCTGCTCACTGCATGGCACCAACTACAAAACTGAGCTCCTGTGCACAGAGGCGTGGTTATAGAGGAGGCGGCGCTGTGCATTCTGGGAAGAAGGTCAAAGCTTTGAGCCTGTTGGTGCCTCGGATCATGATCCTACTCTACACCCCAATGTCATTCCCTGTGGAGCCCAGTATACCCCGCAGCAGAAAGACAGTTAAATCTCAATTAGTGAGCTGCATCATATATCTGGTACCAGCCCGGATCCTATGCTGCAAGCCCAGTGATATCCGGTACCAGTTTAGTTCTTTGTTTGCAAATCCAGTTATATCCAATACCAGCCCAGATCCTATGCTATAAGTCCAGTGATATCCGGTATCAGCCCGGATCCCTGTTGCAAATCCAGTTATATCCGGTATCAGCCTGGATCCTATGCTGTAAGCCCGGTGACATCCGGTACCAGCCCGGCTCATTGGTTGTGAATCCAGATATAGATCCAGAATCCAGAAATATCCAGTACCAGCCCGGATCCCTGTTGCGAATTCAGTTATATCCGGTACCAGCCCTGATCCTATGCTATAAGTCCAGTGATAACCGGTACCAGCCCGGTTCCTTGGTTGCGAATCCAGTTATATCCGGTACTAGCCCGGATTGTTATTGCTAATCCAGTTCCAGTTCTGTTCTGCATCTATTGGCTCAACCCTGTCTACGTCACTCCAGTGAATTGAGAGAAGTTGTATGCAGAGATCCTACATTCGGCTCTCTCTGTTCCACTATAGTCCCAGTTCCACTTTCCGACCATCAGAAGCATCCCTGAGTACCCAACCCTCTAGTTCCGTGACAGTTATGCCCACAGTCATAATATATTAAAGTAGCGGGGGTTGCTTTGTGAAAAGGTCATCACGTGACTGGACGCGATCACATGACAGAATTTTTCACTGCTTAAGTGATCTCTGACCATTAAAAAGATCAGCTGTATATTCCAGGGGGTGGAAAGTGGGTAATTTGGTGTCCAAATTGTTGGACAGAAAAATGTAACACACAGTACGAGGCACAAAGATACATTAGAAAGTCCATGAAGGGGGAGCATTTCTTTCACTTCTATAATAAAGTTTCCACCAGCAACTGACAGCAATTTTAGCTGTTAGTGTTTGTCACATACAGTATTATGGCCCCTTTTCAGGTTGGATCGCAGTGTACCAAAAATCGCAGTCAAGTGATTTTCGGTATATTGCACATGCGCTGTTGCCGCACAACGCATGCGTACGCAGTTCACAGTGTGCTCGCATCCCTGAAGGATTCTGTATATATAACTAGGATCAGGGGCGGATTGGGAACAAAAAGCGGCCCTGGAAAAATTTGTACTAGTGGCCCCACATGGACAGCACCAGAGGTGTAAGGTCTAGCTATGGGCCATGGCAGCAGCACCCTCCCCCCAAGACTTTCCAGATAGTGGGCATGTCCAGCACCAAGGGGGAAGTTAAAAATAAATAAAATTAAATATTATGAGCACATTATATGATACACCTTCAGAATTTAGGAAACTATATCATTCTGTAGAAAGATATATTTTCTTGCTTATTTCACCAACCGTATCCCACTATTCACTCAATCTTATATGTCAGCCAAGCAGGCAGACAGAGCATACACTAGATCATCTGCAATCACAGGCTAAGTGGCAAAGTCATTTTCATATATGCAAATTATTTTGCATCTTATTCATTATGTCTATAAAAAGGACCACATGTCCTCAAACAAAACAGGCCCCATGGGTGCGTCGGCCCACCGGGGATCTTCCCTGTAAACCCTATGGCCAAGCTGCCTCTGACTAGGATGAAGGATACTGTATATATAACTAGATTCTGATTGGTTGCCATGGGAAACACCTACATTTGTCCTCTTTCAAGGGATTGATAAAGCTCCTGCTCAGAGTCTAGCACACAAGTTGTTGAACCTGGGTACAATCATGATATGCTTAAACTCAAAACAATATATCATGACTCTATTACCTTATATATACAAATATTGTAACATAATATGTACAGTCACATTTACACCAATAATAATAATAATACTGTTTTTTATTAACCACATAAAAAAAAAAAATTAGAAAAGGACAATTTATTTTTAGCCATGTAAACTTCTAGACATGTTATAAGCTTGGTAATACAATACTATTTTATATGTATTTTTGACTGTTTTGAAATATCCTATCACAAGAAGTCATATTGAATTTTGCATCGATGATGTAAGAAAGGGGTGCACCTCATTACATAGCCCTGATCTAATTTCAACCTTCTCTGACCTAGAAGAGGCATGGTAGGAATGCAGAATAGACATGCACCTTTAATGATACCTCTAGCTGTTTTATGCACAGTCACCAGATATACAACTGTCACAAGGGCATGGAATTTTATGGGTGGCTGTCAGAGTCCTGATAATCACCTACACAGCAGGTTGTAGTACCGGAAACCTGCGTCTGCAAACCGTGTTAATAGTTATGCTCCCTGGACAGTCTCCATGTCTTTATTTGGAAAGGATTAAAAAGGATTAGAGGAACCTAATGAAGCCAACCAATGCTTTGCAAATAATCAGATACACAGCTTAGAATGGGATCCGAAATGTGAGCATCCCATCTGCACATTCCTACTCACTTAAAAAGATATCACTTAGCATTAAACAACTCTAGGGCAGATTATGTGTCAGTAATAATTACTTAGAAGATTGTCGCCATTTAAAGCAATTTGTGGCGTTCATTTATCTTCATCCCTAATTCAAAAAACATGGATAGGGTCAGGCAGATGTAATAATATGAAATAAAAAAAATGCTTTCATAAGCTATAAAGAGACAAGATGGGCACTACAGTCCCTACAATTGACTCACAGGGAGGGTACAACTTGTAGTGGGTATTGGATAGAATTGAGAAATGGAAAGGACTTTGGTGAGTGGTCCATGAGGGTGATAGCGGTTGGTGTTGAGCTTACGTTCAGTTTTCTTTATTTTTATAATTCCCTATGAGCACTGATTGTTCTGCACGTCTCTACATAATAGAAATGAGAGTATTCATATTGTTTGCTTTTGTCGTATAAGCTTTGACAGATCTACAAACTGCAATAAACAGTTATGAGTTCTGTGCATTTAAAAAAATACATACTATAAAAATTAAAAATATAATTCAGCAGACCAAGTAAATATAACAAATTTAGACTTTGTGTTTCTTTCATTTTGCTGCTCTTAAAACGTTCTATATCTAGAAAGGCCCTTCCCTGTCAGGAGGTCCATTGTATGTGCCTGGTTCTAACTGGTATGTCGGATGCTGAAACTAAAAAGCCTTAATGGTCTAATGACCACCCAAGTGTTTGAGTGTGGTAGTGACCAGAGATGCAGGGTATATAAGATGCACATGATATGGAGGAGCTGGTGTAACCTGACTGGTTACAGAGATGTATTCAACAACTCCCAACGTCCCTGGGGAAGGTAACAGCTCCATGGCTGTGGCCTGGAGATAATTACAACATGTGTAGAGCTGAGGCTGGAAGCATGCCTTGCAGAGCACAACTGTAATCCTTTAATCAGATGTTTTGCTTCCCTTTAAGATAACATCTTCAATTGATTTAGAGAACCCCTCCTCTGTATTTAAAGGAAAAAAATGTAGTAATGGGTTTCATTTGAGAGTCTAGTCTTACAAGATGATAAATGGCTGTTGTCAGCTTTACTTGACTTTGACTGGTAGAGTTGGGAGTGTAGTGAAAAGGTGAAGACCAGGTCAAGCATGTGTGGTCATAAACACAGCATCCACCAACCTATGAAACATACACATTTACCTCTAGATGTGTTTCATGCTCTGGATTATTATTATTATTATTATTATTATTATTATTAAAGTTTGTTTAAGTAATTCTTTATTCTGTCTTAAATGACAATCCCAGGAAAATAATACATTTTTAAATATTTAGGCTCTACTGTTCTCCACATGGGGAGAAAGGTGAAATCGAGGCAAAAGCCTACAATCAGCTACATTGATAATTGACTTAGTAACATAGTAACTAAGGATGAAAAAAGACAATTGTCCATCGAGTTCAACCTATTTGTGGTCTCCTATGCAGTCTTATTATAGGTCTAGTTATTTTTATGTTAGGACTAGTTAAATTAACTATAATGCCTGCACCATAACCCTGAATATCTTTATCCAATAGGAATTTATCTAACCCATTCTTAAAGGTATTGACTGAGTCCGCTGTTACTACTCTCTCAGGCAGGGAATTCCAAACACGTATTGTCCTTACTGTGAAAAAACCTTTTCGCCTCAATGTGCGGAAACTCCTCTCCTCTAACCAAAGCGAGTGACCACGTGTCCTCTGTGCTGATCTTATAGAAAACAGGTCCCTCCCGAGCTCTGTGTTTTGACCCCTTATATATTTGTAGATGTTGATCATGTCCCCTCTTAGTCTCCTCTTTTCCAATGTAAACATGCCTAGCCTTGTAAGCCTTTCCTCGTATTCCAGCGTCTCAATGCCCTTGATTAGTTTGGTCGCCCGCCTCTGAACCTTTTCTAGCTCCAGAATATCCTTTTTGTAATATGGTGCCCAAAATTGCACACAGTATTCAAGATATGACCTCACTAGTGATTTATATAATGGGAGTATAATACTCTCGTCCCTTGCATCAATTCCCCATTTTATGCATGCTAATATCTTATTAGCCTTCTTTGCTGCACTCCTACTTTGGGTACTGCTGCTTAATTTGTTATCTATGTGAATGTTATGCACACCAGTGCCTGCAGGAAAGTACTAGTGTCAGAACTGTTATGCACTCCAGTGTCTGCAGGAATGTACTGGTGTTTGAACTGTTATGCAAAACAAATGGACTCACAGACAAACTGGGGAATATGACATAACGTACACAGAAGGTGATAGGGTAACAAAATACACACACAGTGAACAGAGAAGCCCAGAGGCTAAGGAACTGGGTATCTCCCTTGTATTAGAACTGCTCAGATGTAAAAAGCAAGATGTTGTGTTTTAATACGTAGAGAACCCGAAATGCTGTTGCTAAGGGCAACAGCAAAACCCTAAAGGGTTACCAACGGGTGTGGCAGTAAACTCCTTGGTCAGAGATGGAATGATAGACACAAGGAGAGCCTCCACAATCCTGATTCTCACTTGCAGTGCACAGGTTTAAGCTTACTGCCACTAAACTGACCCCTGACACCTAGCACAGTGAGACAGGATTAGACAGGCAAGTGTTAGAATACAGCCGCAAACTTGCTAAGTTCACAGAGTAATAACAGAACCCCAGCAAGCTAAACGACTGACTCCAGTCTTACTGCTAGGTCTGGATTGGCAGAGTGTAATACCAAATCCCCAGGCCTATTTGCAGTAAGCAACAAACAAATACAAAGCTACACAGTACTGGCTAACTTTCATGAACTGACTAACCAACAGAGATTCAGCAGCATCTGCTTACCCTGAAAAGAGGCCTTATAAAGCAGGTGCTGTCCACGCCCCACTCAGACCTCACAGACTGTGAGCACAAAAACCAGCACCGGATCCCCTGCCGTGCACAGAGCCTATAACCACTGCACAGCAAAAGACCCGAACCGGAGTATCAGCTGCGCTCAGGTTACTCCACTAGCACTTGTCTCCCGGTTGCCATGACGACGTGGCAGCACAGGGCAGGAGACCCTAACAGTACCCCCCCTCTGACGAGGGGTCAAAGAACCCCTACCACCGGGTTTATCGGGGAACTGCGAGAAGAAAGAGCGTATCAGTCTGGGGGCATGAAGATCACAACTGCGCACCCACGACCGCTCCTCCGGGCCATACCCCTTCCAGTGCACCAAAAATGACAGCCGACCCCGAACCACCTTGGAGTCAAGAATCCTTTCAACAACAAACTCCCTCTGGCCACGTATCAGAAGAGGGGAAGGTCTTCCACTGGAAGAAGGATTACTAATCGCCCGTTTTAAAAGGGAACAATGAAATGTTTTATTGATACCCAAAGAACGGGGCAGATCTAACTGAAATGCCACCGGATTGATAACCCTGGTGATCTTATAAGGGCCGATGAACCGGGGCCCTAACTTATGAGATGGCTGTCTCAACTTCAAATTCTTGGTAGACAACCAGACAAAGTCTCCTAATTTGAAGCTGCAGGGTCTTTTCCGCTTATCAAAAACCCTTTTGGTCACTAATGACACAGATACAAGGGCTTTCTTCACTTTCCGCCAAATACCTCTAAGGACCGAAACCACAGAGGAACCACCAGGCGTGGAGTCCAGGGGGTCAAAAGAATTGGCCTTAGGATGATGCCCATACACACAAAGGAAGGGAGAGATCCCTGTAGCAGAGTGAGCCGCGTTGTTATAGGCAAACTCCGCCATGGACAGATGAGCAACCCAGTCAGTCTGACACTTGGAGACATAACACCTGAGGAACTGCTCCAAGGACTGGTTCACCCTTTCAGTCTGCCCATTAGACTGCGGATGGTAGCCTGACGACAAGCTGACAGAAATCTGGAGATCGGAACAAAATGCCCTCCAGAATTTGGCCACAAACTGGGATCCGCGGTCAGAGACCACATCAAGTGGCAACCCGTGGAGACGCACAACATGCAGCATAAATAATTCAGACAGGCGTCTGGCTGATGGCAGCCCAACCAGTGGAACGAAGTGCGCCATCTTCGAAAACCTGTCAACGATAACCCAGATGGCTGTCATCCCCGAGGATTTGGGCAAGTCCACCACAAAATCCATTGAAATGTGGGTCCATGGCTTAGATGGGATAGAGAGTGGATGTAATGGGCCAACAGGAACCCCTCTAGGAGTCTTATTTCGGGCACAGATGTCACATGCCCGAACCCACTGATCCACATCCTTAGCCACCGAGGGCCACCACACCGCCCTAGATAGCAACTCCCGAGTTCTGGCAATACCCGGGTGACCTGCCGACTTCTTGGCATGGAATTCCAGGAACACTCGCTGTCTTAACCTAGGAGGCACAAACAAAAGACCTACCGGAAGGTCTGGAGGAGCCTGCTCCTGTGCTCTAAGGACTAATGATAAGAGGTCCTGGGTAATGCCCACTTTAATACATGATGGGGAAACAATGGGCAACGGCTCCTCGGTGGTCTCCTGGATTGGAGCAAAACTCCGCGAGAGCGCATCAGCCTTGATGTTTTTTGACCCAGGGCGATATGTTATCAAAAAATTAAAGCGAGCAAAAAACAAAGCCCATCGTGCCTGCCTGGCATTGAGACGCTTCGCTGACTCTAAATATGCCAGATTCTTATGGTCAGTGAGAATTGAGACCACAAACTTAGCCCCCTCAAGCCAGTGTCTCCACTCCTCGAGTGCATCCTTAATAGCCAACAATTCCCGGTTACCCACGTCATAATTCATCTCGGCAGGCGAAAATTTACGGGAAAAGTAAGCACAGGGATGAAGGCGATTATCAGACACTCCCATCTGAGAAAGCACTGCCCCAATACCCATCTCAGAGGCATCCACCTCCACCACAAAAGGACGCTCTGGATCTGGGTGTCGCAGCACCTTGGCCGAAACAAATGCCCTTTTGAGACGGGCAAAAGCCGCTTTAGCCTCACAAGACCAGTGAGCAACATCCGCCCCTTTCTTAGTGAGTGCCACCAAGGGCGCCACTATAGACGAAAATCCAGCGATAAATCGTCTATAAAAATTCGCAAAGCCCAGGAAACGCTGAAGCGCCTTCAAACTAGTGGGCTGCACCCAATCCAGGACTGCCTGTACCTTGGAACCCTCCATTTGGAAACCTTCTGGGGAGATAATATATCCTAGAAATGCGATTTGCTGAACTTCAAATTCGCACTTCTCCAGCTTTGCCCCAAGCCGGTGGTCTCTGAGTTTCTGGAGGACTAAGCGTACATGCTTCCGATGTTCCTCCAGGGAATGGGAGAAGATTAGGATGTCATCTAAGTATACAACTAAGAATCTATCCAAATATTCCCTGAGCACATCATTCATGAAATCCTGGAAGACTGCCGGGGCATTACAGAGCCCAAAAGGCATCACCAAATATTCATAATGCCCTGAGTGGGTATTAAAGGCAGTCTTCCATTCATCCCCCTCTCTTATTCGGATTAGATTGTACGCACCGCGTAGGTCAATCTTAGAAAAAATGGTGGCAGTACGAAGCTGGTCAAACAAGACCGAAATGAGAGGCAGTGGGTATGAGTTTTTAATCGTGATACGGTTCAATTCCCTGAAGTCGATGCAGGGTCGCAACGAACCGTCCTTTTTACCCACGAAGAAGAACCCCGACCCAACTGGAGACTGTGAAGGTCTGATAAATCCCTTAGCCAAGTTCTCCTGAATGTACTCTGCCATAGCCTGAGTCTCAGGACGTGACAGGGAGTACAACCTGCTCTTGGGAAGCTTAGCATTTGGCAACAAATCAATGGCACAGTCATAGGGGCGATGGGGAGGTAGTACCTCTGCAACTTTTTTGGAGAACACGTCCGCAAAATCTGCATAACACCCTGGCAATCCTGGCAAACTTAGCTGCGAGAGCCTGACTGGAAGGCTCAAGCAACTCCTGAAACAATCAGTACCCCAACTAAGAATCTCCCCAGAGACCCAGTCAAATTGAGGATTGTGGGCCCTTAACCAGGGTAACCCCAACACCAATGGGGCAAAAGTACAGACAGTCACATAAAAGGACAATTTTTCAGAGTGTGTGGCTCCAATAAACAAAGAAATCTGGCTAGTGCAAGAGGTAATTTTACCTTGGGATAATGGTTCCCCGTTTAACCCACAAATCTCAATTTCCGATGCCAAGGGTACTAAGGGAACAGAGTGTTTTAGGGCGAATTGGCGGTCCATAAAAACCCCGTCGGCCCCACTGTCCACAAAGGCCTCAGTCTTGACAGTTTGACCGAGGATCTTCAAGGTCACCGGAATGATAAAAGTCTTCTTGGGAAATTCTGACTTCTGGCCTGACAGGATATTTCCCATCACCCTCAGGCCCTGAAGTTTTCCGGCTTTTCTGGGCATGATACTACCACATGACCTTTATTCCCACAGTACAAACACAACCCCTGCTGTCTCCTCCGCGTCTTCTCACGCGAGGAGAGGCGGGTAGCCCCAATCTGCATAGGCTCCTCAGAAAATTCCTCAGAGTCTGAGGTTCCCTTGGGAAGGAAGGAAATCTCAGTCTCCCTTTCAAGCCTACGCTCTCTCAGCCGTCTATCCACCCGGATGGATAACTGCATGAGCTGATCCAAGCTATCAGGCAAGGGATATTGTACCAGTTGGTCCTTTATCTGGTTAGAAAGACCTCTTCGGTACTGGTGTCTCAGGGCTGGGTCATTCCACTGGGTATCATGGGCCAACCTCCGAAACTCCGTACAGTAAACCTCAACTGGCCTTCGCCCTTGCTTAAGGATCGAAATCTGAGCCTCGGCTGAGGCCGTCTTGTCAGGGTCATCATACAACATGCCCAGTGCCGTAAAAAAAGCATCAACACTTTTAAGCGACGGACAGTCAGGCTGCAACCCATATGCCCAGACCTGTGGGTCTCCTTGTAGCAAGGAAATCACTATGCCCACCCGCTGAATCTCCGACCCAGAAGACTGAGGCCTAAGCCGGAAGTATAGCTTGCAGCTCTCCTTGAAACAAAAGAACTGCGAGCGATCTCCAGAAAAACGATCCGGGAGATTTACTTTCGGCTCCTTAACCCCTGCAGGTGCTGCTGCTGCGGGAGCTCCGCCAGCAGCCTGGGAGGTGTGCATTTTAATGGACAAATCATTAAATTGCCGAGTCAGGACCTGCACCTGATCGACCACCTGTTGCAACGTATTTTGAGGGGTATGCTCCATATTCCCACAAAATTTCAACAGGAGTATTAGGCTGCTGAATATGTTATGCACACCAGTGCCTGCAGGAAAGTACTAGTGTCAGAACTGTTATGCACTCCAGTGTCTGCAGGAATGTACTGGTGTTTGAACTGTTATGCAAAACAAATGGACTCACAGACAAACTGGGGAATATGACATAACGTACACAGAAGGTGATAGGGTAACAAAATACACACACAGTGAACAGAGAAGCCCAGAGGCTAAGGAACTGGGTATCTCCCTTGTATTAGAACTGCTCAGATGTAAAAAGCAAGATGTTGTGTTTTAATACGTAGAGAACCCGAAATGCTGTTGCTAAGGGCAACAGCAAAACCCTAAAGGGTTACCAACGGGTGTGGCAGTAAACTCCTTGGTCAGAGATGGAATGATAGACACAAGGAGAGCCTCCACAATCCTGATTCTCACTTGCAGTGCACAGGTTTAAGCTTACTGCCACTAAACTGACCCCTGACACCTAGCACAGTGAGACAGGATTAGACAGGCAAGTGTTAGAATACAGCCGCAAACTTGCTAAGTTCACAGAGTAATAACAGAACCCCAGCAAGCTAAACGACTGACTCCAGTCTTACTGCTAGGTCTGGATTGGCAGAGTGTAATACCAAATCCCCAGGCCTATTTGCAGTAAGCAACAAACAAATACAAAGCTACACAGTACTGGCTAACTTTCATGAACTGACTAACCAACAGAGATTCAGCAGCATCTGCTTACCCTGAAAAGAGGCCTTATAAAGCAGGTGCTGTCCACGCCCCACTCAGACCTCACAGACTGTGAGCACAAAAACCAGCACCGGATCCCCTGCCGTGCACAGAGCCTATAACCACTGCACAGCAAAAGACCCGAACCGGAGTATCAGCTGCGCTCAGGTTACTCCACTAGCACTTGTCTCCCGGTTGCCATGACGACGTGGCAGCACAGGGCAGGAGACCCTAACAGTGAACTCCTAAGTCTTTTTCCAGTACAGAATCCCCTAGTATTACCCCATTTAGTATGTAGGTGTTATTTCTGGTCTTGCCCCCACAGTGCATTACCTTACACTTGTCTGTGTTGAATCTCATTCTCCATTTTGCTGCCCATGCTTCCAGTTTAATTAAGTCATTCTGAAGAGATTCAGCATCCCCCTCCGTATTTATAACCTTACACAATTTGGTGTTGTCTGCGAAAATTGACACCATGCTCTCTAGACCTACTATTAGGTCGTTGATGAAAATGTTGAACAAAAGTGGTCCAAGTACAGACCCTTGTGGCACACCACTTAGTACTTTAGTCCAATTTGAAAATGATCCATTGACCACAATGCGCTGCTCCCTAGTATCTAACCAATTACTGACCCAAGTGCATATTGTGCTCCCTAGCCCTATTTCTTGTAGCTTATAGATAAGACACATGTGTGGTACAGTGTCAAAAGCTTTGGCAAAGTCTAAAAAGATTACATCCACCTCCTTACCCTGATCAAGGTTTGCACTTACTGTTTCATAAAAGCCAAGTAAGTTGGTTTGACATGATCTGTTCTTCACAAATCCATGTTGGTTCCTTTTAATGACCTTATTTGCTTCAAGGAACTTTTGAATACCGTCCGTTAGAATACCTTCCAATACTTTCCTCACTATAGATGTAAGACTAACAGGTCTATAATTACCTGGTTCAGCTTTGCTCCCCTTTTTGAATATTGGCACTACCTCCGCTATACGCCAGTCTTTGTGAACCATACCCGATTTAACCGAATAAATGAAGATCAAATATAGAGGTCCTGCTAGTTCAGCGTGCAACTCCATAAGAACTCTCGGGTGAATTCCATCTGGACCAGGTGACTTATTAATCTTTAACTTTTTTAATCGGTCACAGACTACCTCCTCACATAAATAAGCATTTAGCAGTGGGACATTACCTTTGTTGAGATTTTGTGTTAGACCCAGCATTTGGTCCTCTCTGGTAAATACCTCTCTGGTAAATACCCATTTTACACTGCCAACCCTGGTCCAGCCTGGGTTACTGAACACAGGTTTCAACCCATTTACAGCTGCTTGAAACCCCATTTACACCACAGGCTGGACTCAGGTTATTGCTGTGGTTTGGAGATGACATCTCCAAGCACCAGTGAGCCGGCTCTCCGTAGGCTTGTAACGGAACCGGGGTTCCATGACCTGTGTCATCCTTTTATATTGCCCCGCTCGCTACTCGGGATGGATTGCTTGGTCAGTCACCTCATTTTTTTTTTTTATCAGGGACCTTTTTACACTGAGGCCTGACCCGGGTCGACACGACAATAACACAGGTCATTTGGGCAATGTAATGCCCCTTTAAATCAGCCTGTGTATTTATAGGTCTGTGATACATGGTTGCTCTGTCAGTGCCACATCAGCAATGGGGCATATGGAGCTACAACTCTGGGCTTCTACACAAAATAGACCCATCATCATGGCATCAAGCCAGCAGCCTAGTTGACCATGTGGTCAACAGTATAAAAACAGTATTTCTAGTTTTCTCACAAAATGATTCAATTTTTATATAAGTTGTAACACTGTAGGGGTGCAAGGCGCCTTTTCCTGGGGAATATGGCAGCATGCAGCAGCTGAGGAACAACACAAGTCCAGTTTCTGGTACAACTGACCCTGGCCAGTTTTATTGAAACAGAAAATAAAACAAACCCCAAAATAAAAATACCTTGCCTGTCCGGCACTAACTAAACATAAGATATTCCTAACTGTCACTAAACAAAACACAGAGTTCTTCAGTACATACTGTATAGCTCACTTGCATCAGAAAGCGTGTCTCTCACACACAGATCCTGCAGCCTTCCCAGGCAGTCTGCCCATACTAATCAGGTTAGAAGCACTATATCACTCTTACACAGCTGAAACCCTGATTAGCCCTTTGTGAGGCCAAAGACCCGAACTGGGCCCAATGTCTAGAACTCGCCTTATCTCTCTCTCAGAGCCTTTACCCAGCTTTTACAGCAAACTGAAAAGGTTCAGACAAAACAAAAAGCATTTTTCCTAGAAGTTAACATTTTCTAAAACATGTAAGACAAGAACCTGGGACAAATATACCTGCCCTCAAACACTATCCCAGTGTTCTTGTCACATATCCCCCTCCCCTGTTTCGACCTAGGGGCCGGAACACTTGTAGCCCCCAAACAGAAGATGCGAGACAATGCATCTGCGTTGGCCAATTGTGTTCCCGGTCTATGTTCGACAGTAAACTTAAAGTCCTGCAACGCTAGAAACCATCTAGTTACACGAGCATTCTTGCCTCTATTTACATACATCCATTTTAAAGGGGCATGGTCTGTCACTAGTCTGAATTGTCTACCCAAGAGGTAATATCTCAAGGTATCTAGTGCCCACTTAATGGCCAAAGCCTCCTTTTCCACAATGGCATACCTTTTTTCATGCTCATTGAGTTTCCTACTCAAATAAATGATAGGGTGTTCGTCCCCATCTCTGGTTTGGGACAGCACAGCACCTATCCCTACCTTTGAGGCATCTGTCTGTACCACAAATTCTTTTGAAAAATCTGGTGTTATCAACACCGGTTGTGAACACAAAGCCACTTTTAACGCTTGGAACGCCTTTTCTGCATCAGGGTTCCATTTCACCACATTTGACTGCTTCCCTTTGGTAAGGTCTGACAACGGCACCGCTGTGGTCGCAAAATTAGGAATAAACCGTCTATAGTACCCAGTAATTCCCAAAAAAGCCCTTACCTGTTTTTTATTCACTGGACGAGGCCAGTTTTGAATAGCATCAACTTTATTCAATTGGGGCCTAATCAGACCTCTGCCTATGGTGAAGCCCAAGTATTTGACCTCCTCCATTGCGAGGCAGCACTTCTTTGGGTTAGCAGTTAACCCTGCCTCTCTGATTGAGTCCAGTACTGCTTGTACTTTAACCAAATGGGACCCCCAGTCTGTACTGTGAATTACCACATCATCCAAATAGGCAGCTGCATATTTTCTATGGGGCCTCAAAATTTTATCCATCGCCCGTTGAAAGGTTGCTGGAGCCCCATGCAACCCAAAGGGTAACATCTTATACTGGTACAGCCCCTCCGGAACCGAAAAGGCTGTTTTTTCTTTGGCGCTATCAGACAAAGGTATTTGCCAGTAACCTTTGGTCAGGTCCAATGTGGTGAGAAACCTGGCTGTTCCCAGCCTTTCTACAAGCTCATCCACACGGGGCATGGGGTATGCGTCAAACTTGGACACCTCATTTAACTTACGAAAGTCATTACAGAAGCGTATGCTACCGTTGGGCTTCGGGATGAGCACTATGGGACTGGGCCACTCACTGTTAGACTCCTCTATGACTCCAAGTTCTAACATGGTTTTAACTTCCTTAGAAATAGCTTCTCGCTGAGCTTCAGGAATCCTATATGGCTTTAAATGAACCCTGACCCCTGGTTCTGTGACAATGTCATGTTTTATTATGGTCGTTCGGCCAGGCAGCTCTGAAAATACCTCCCTATTTTGGATGAGAAATTCTTTAACCTGATTGTTCTGATCAGCTGATAATGTCTCTGACACCTTCACTGCGGGAAGCAACCGGGGTGAAGACACCGAAGGGCAAGGCTCCGCTGACAGAGACAACCTATCTTTCCAGGGTTTGATTAAGTTAACATGGTAGATCTGTTCGGGTTTTCTCTTTCCCGGCTGGTATACTTTGTAATTAACCTCATTCACTTTTTCCCTAATCTCAAATGGACCCTGCCATTTAGCTAGGAATTTGCTTTCCACAGTGGGTACCAAAACAAGAACTCTATCTCCAGGAGCAAATTCCCGTATCTTGGCACTCCGGTTATAGACCCTCTGTTGAGCACTTTGGGCCTGTTCCATGTGCTCTCTGACAACAGGTACCACGGCTGCAATCCTATCCTGCATTTGTGTTACATGCTCAATAACGCTTCTATAAGGAGTGGGCTGTCCTTCCCACGTCTCTTTGGCAATATCCAACAGCCCTCTGGGGTGTCTACCATACAACAAATCAAATGGAGAAAACCCCGTAGAGGACTGAGGGACTTCTCTGATGGCCATTAACAAGTAGGGCAACAAACAATCCCAGTTTTTCCCATCTCTCTCAACAACCTTTTTTAACATACTTTTTAATGTTTTATTAAACCTTTCCACCAACCCGTCAGTTTGGGGATGGTAGATGGACGTCCTGAGGTGAGTGACCTTAAATAACTTGCACAATTCTTTCATGATCCTTGACATAAATGGAGTACCTTGGTCAGTCAAAATTTCTTTTGGTATTCCCACTCTACTAAATACCTGCACCAGCTCCCTAGCTATCGCCTTGGTTGTGATAGTGCGTAAAGGGACAGCCTCAGGATATCGAGTGGCATAGTCCATAATTACCAGGATATACTGATGGCCCCGAGCAGACTTTAACAAGGGCCCCACGAGATCCATGGCTATTCTGTCAAACGGGACCTCTATAATAGGCATGGGAACTAGTGGGCTCCTGAAATGGGGTCTAGGGGCATGATACTGGCATTCAGGACAGGAAGAACAATATTCAGACACTTCTTTATAAACCCCTGGCCAAAAGAACCTTTGTAAAACTCTTTCAGTGGTTTTTTCTGCCCCTAAATGTCCTGCGGTAACGTGACTATGAGCTAAATCTAGTACCGTTCTCCGATAAGGCTGGGGAACTACCAGCTGTTCCACCACATCCTCACCCCTTTTGACAATGTGGTACAAGAGCTCATTACAGATGGCCATGTGGGGATACGTAACCCTGTCACCTGGTACCACAGGTTCCCCATTAACAATCTTAACATTCTCTCTAGCCTTTATTAAGGTAGGATCCTTTAACTGTTCAGACGCAAACAGATCCTTCTTTACCTCCAGGTCAGGCACGCTTTCAGTTCTAACTACTATGTCTCTGTTCCCGGCAAGAGGGTCCTCACTGGACTCCCCATCTGTCACTTCCCCAGCCAAACTAGCAAAAGGCAAAGGGCCAGAAAGTTCCGAAGACCCACGTACATCCATAAAATCACCGGTATTATCAACTGGTTTTTTACTTCTCACATCTGTTGATAACCGTGATTCCCACAGTTTCCAAAAATGAGGAAAATCCCTCCCTATTATGGCCTCATGCACCAAGGTAGGGACCAGTCCCACTTTAACCATTGCTGACCCACAACAAGTTTCTATATTCACCTCAGCAGTGGCATAATGTTGGGTATCCCCATGTATGCAAGTTACCCCAATAGGTATTTGCTGGACCTTTAAGGGGTTCACTAACCCAGCTTTCACGAGGGTAACTAAACTTCCTGAATCTAGCAAGGCCTCTACCCGGTTACCCTCTAAGAACACATCACACATTTGTTTTTCCAGCTCAGGTGAAGGTACCACAGTACAGGCTAACCTAGCAAAGAAAGACATTCTGCGACATTCAAAGGCAGCATCACATTGCATGGGTTCTTGTGTGACTGGGCAATTGGCAATAACATGACCTGGCATACCACACCTAAAACATTTAACCACACGATTATCAACCCATTTGGGCAGCATAGACCGTTCTAGCCCCATTGGCCTGTTTCCAGGGCCAGTGTTTACAGTCTCTCCAGCCTTACGTTCTCTTAACCGCCCAGCAACGTTTTCCCACGGAACAGTCTTACCAGTCTTTACTGAAGGGCGCTGTCGAGGATCTATGGGTTGCTGGGTGGTCATCAGTAGTTCCTCTGCTGCCAAATACCTCTCTACCATGTCCACTAATTGGTCAGCAGTACCCGGGTTTCCATGGCTCACCCACTTGCGCAGGACCATGGGCAAAGATCTCAAGTAGCGGTCCATGACGACTCTTTCCACCATCTGGGGACCAGTTAATGTCTCTGGCTGTAGCCATTTTTTTGTTAGCTGAATAAGGTCATGCATCTGGGAGCGCGGAGGCTTCTCCATGGCGTACAGCCAACGGTGCACCCGTTGTGCTCGTACTGACAGCGTGACTCCCAGGCGGGTCAGGATCTCAGTCTTTAGTTTATCATAGTCCCGAGCCTCAGCAGGGCTTAAATCAAAGTAAGCTTTTTGGGGCTCACCTGACAGGAAAGGTGCCAGCAGACTGGCCCACTGTGCTTTCGGCCAGTTCTCACGCTCGGCAGTCCTTTCAAACGTGGTCAGATAGGCCTCCACATCATCAGCCTCTGTCATTTTCTGCAGGAAGTGACTGGCCCGTATAGAACTAGAGCTGGTTGGAGCACTGACGGCCACATCTCCAACCCGAGCTGCAAGTCTCTGCACCACTTTTGCTAAGGCCTCTCTATCCTGACGCTGTTGCCTGTAAAGTTCATCAACAACTGCCTGCTGTTGTCTCTTATTTTCCTCCATTGCCACCTGCTGCTGTCTGTTGGCCTCCTGCTGTAGTCTCCAATTTTCCTCCATTGCCACCTGCTGTTGTCTCCTATTTTCCTCCATTGCCACCTGCTGCTGTCGGTTGGCCTCCTGCTGAGCCGCTGTAGCTTGCAGCAAGGCTTTAAGCAGATCCTCCATGTCGACAGATTTTTCAGGCGGCTTTGTAGCTGCTTTCACCCAGGACATATATCAAACCTTCAGGGGTGAGTCTCAGTAACTTCACACTGGGCTGTATCTGCATAAACCACCGTTTTCTGCAGGCCTCACAAAGCTGCTGCTTTCACTTATGCGCAGAACGGTGTGCTCGCATTCTCCACCAAGTTGTAACACTGTAGGGGTGCAAGGCGCCTTTTCCTGGGGAATATGGCAGCATGCAGCAGCTGAGGAACAACACAAGTCCAAAACCGAACCTCGCTCATCACTAGTTTCTGGTACAACTGACCCCGGCCAGTTTTATTGAAACAGAAAATAAAACAAACCCCAAAATAAAAATACCTTGCCTGTCCGGCACTAACTAAACATAAGATATTCCTAACTGTCACTAAACAAAACACAGAGTTCTTCAGTACATACTGTATAGCTCACTTGCATCAGAAAGCGTGTCTCTCACACACAGATCCTGCAGCCTTCCCAGGCAGTCTGCCCATACTAATCAGGTTAGAAGCACTATATCACTCTTACACAGCTGAAACCCTGATTAGCCCTCTGTGAGGCCAAAGACCCGAACTGGGCCCAATGTCTAGAACTCGCCTTATCTCTCTCTCAGAGCCTTTACCCAGCTTTTACAGCAAACTGAAAAGGTTCAGACAAAACAAAAAGCATTATTCCTAGAAGTTAACATTTTCTATACGGGCCAGTCACTTCCTGCAGAAAATGACAGAGGCTGATGATGTGGAGGCCTATCTGACCACGTTTGAAAGGACTGCCGAGCGTGAGAACTGGCCGAAAGCACAGTGGGCCAGTCTGCTGGCACCTTTCCTGTCAGGTGAGCCCCAAAAAGCTTACTTTGATTTAAGCCCTGCTGAGGCTCGGGACTATGATAAACTAAAGACTGAGATCCTGACCCGCCTGGGAGTCACGCTGTCAGTACGAGCACAACGGGTGCACCGTTGGCTGTACGCCATGGAGAAGCCTCCGCGCTCCCAGATGCATGACCTTATTCAGCTAACAAAAAAATGGCTACAGCCAGAGACATTAACTGGTCCCCAGATGGTGGAAAGAGTCGTCATGGACCGCTACTTGAGATCTTTGCCCATGGTCCTGCGCAAGTGGGTGAGCCATGGAAACCCGGGTACTGCTGACCAATTAGTGGACATGGTAGAGAGGTATTTGGCAGCAGAGGAACTACTGATGACCACCCAGCAACCCATAGATCCTCGACAGCGCCCTTCAGTAAAGACTGGTAAGACTGTTCCGTGGGAAAACGTTGCTGGGCGGTTGAGAGAACGCAAGGCTGGAGAGACTGTAAACACTGGCCCTGGAGACAGGCCAATGGGGCTAGAACGGTCTATGCTGCCCAAACGGGTTGATAATCGTGTGGTTAAATGTTTTAGGTGTGGTATGCCAGGTCATGTTATTGCCAATTGCCCAGTCACGTAAGAACCCATGCAATGTGATGCTGCCTTTGAATGTCGCAGAATGTCTTTCTTTGCTAGGTTAGCCTGTACTGTGGTACCTTCACCTGAGCTGGAAAAACAAATGTGTGATGTGTTCTTAGAAGGTAACCGGGTAGAGGCCTTGCTAGATTCAGGAAGTTTAGTTACCCTCGTGAAAGCTGGGTTAGTGAACCCCTTAAAGGTCCAGCAAATACCTATTGGGGTAACTTGCATACATGGGGATACCCAACATTATGCCACTGCTGAGGTGAATATAGAAACTTGTTGTGGGTCAGCAATGGTTAAAGTGGGACTGGTCCCTACCTTGGTGCATGAGGCCATAATAGGGAGGGATTTTCCTCATTTTTGGAAACTGTGGGAATCACGGTTATCAACAGATGTGAGAAGTAAAAAGCCAGTTGATAATACCGGTGATTTTATGGATGTACGTGGGTCTTCGGAACTTTCTGGCCCTTTGCCTTTTGCTAGTTTGGCTGGGGAAGTGACAGATGGGGAGTCCAGTGAGGACCCTCTTGCCGGGAACAGAGACATAGTAGTTAGAACTGAAAGCGTGCCTGACCTGGAGGTAAAGAAGGATCTGTTTGCGTCTGAACAGTTAAAGGATCCTACCTTAATAAAGGCTAGAGAGAATGTTAAGATTGTTAATGGGGAACCTGTGGTACCAGGTGACAGGGTTACGTATCCCCACATGGCCATCTGTAATGAGCTCTTGTACCACATTGTCAAAAGGGGTGAGGATGTGGTGGAACAGCTGGTAGTTCCCCAGCCTTATCGGAGAACGGTACTAGATTTAGCTCATAGTCACGTTACCGCAGGACATTTAGGGGCAGAAAAAACCACTGAAAGAGTTTTACAAAGGTTCTTTTGGCCAGGGGTTTATAAAGAAGTGTCTGAATATTGTTCTTCCTGTCCTGAATGCCAGTATCATGCCCCTAGACCCCATTTCAGGAGCCCACTAGTTCCCATGCCTATTATAGAGGTCCCGTTTGACAGAATAGCCATGGATCTCGTGGGGCCCTTGTTAAAGTCTGCTCGGGGCCATCAGTATATCCTGGTAATTATGGACTATGCCACTCGATATCCTGAGGCTGTCCCTTTACGCACTATCACAACCAAGGCGATAGCTAGGGAGCTGGTGCAGGTATTTAGTAGAGTGGGAATACCAAAAGAAATTTTGACTGACCAAGGTACTCCATTTATGTCAAGGATCATGAAAGAGTTGTGCAAGTTATTTAAGGTCACTCACCTCAGGACGTCCATCTACCATCCCCAAACTGACGGGTTGGTGGAAAGGTTTAATAAAACATTAAAAAGTATGTTAAAAAAGGTTGTTGAGAGAGATGGGAAAAACTGGGATTGTTTGTTGCCCTACTTGTTAATGGCCATCAGAGAAGTTCCTCAGTCCTCTACGGGGTTTTCTCCATTTGATTTGTTGTATGGTAGACACCCCAGAGGGCTGTTGGATATTGCCAAAGAGACGTGGGAAGGACAGCCCACTCCTTATAGAAGCGTTATTGAGCATGTAACACAAATGCAGGATAGGATTGCAGCCGTGGTACCTGTTGTCAGAGAGCACATGGAACAGGCCCAAAGTGCTCAACAGAGGGTCTATAACCGGAGTGCCAAGATACGGGAATTTGCTCCTGGCGATAGAGTTCTTGTTTTGGTACCCACTGTGGAAAGCAAATTCCTAGCTAAATGGCAGGGTCCATTTGAGATTAGGGAAAAAGTGAATGAGGTTAATTACAAAGTATACCAGCCGGGAAAGAGAAAACCCGAACAGATCTACCATGTTAACTTAATCAAACCCTGGAAAGATAGGTTGTCTCTGTCAGCGGAGCCTTGCCCTTCGGTGTCTTCACCCCGGTTGCTTCCCGCAGTGAAGGTGTCAGAGACATTATCAGCTGATCAGAACAATCAGGTTAAAGAATTTCTCATCCAAAATAGGGAGGTATTTTCAGAGCTGCCTGGCCGAACGACCATAATAAAACATGACATTGTCACAGAACCAGGGGTCAGGGTTCATTTAAAGCCATATAGGATTCCTGAAGCTCAGCGAGAAGCTATTTCTAAGGAAGTTAAAACCATGTTAGAACTGGGAGTCATAGAGGAGTCTAACAGTGAGTGGTCCAGTCCCATAGTGCTCATCCCGAAGCCCGACGGTAGCATACGCTTCTGTAATGACTTTCGTAAGTTAAATGAGGTGTCCAAGTTTGACGCATACCCCATGCCCCGTGTGGATGAGCTTGTAGAAAGGCTGGGAACAGCCAGGTTTCTCACCACATTGGACCTGACCAAAGGTTACTGGCAAATACCTTTATCTGATAGCGCCAAAGAAAAAACAGCCTTTTCGGTTCCGGAGGGGCTGTACCAGTATAAGATGTTACCCTTTGGGTTGCATGGGGCTCCAGCAACCTTTCAACGGGCGATGGATAAAATTTTGAGGCCCCATAGAAAATATGCAGCTGCCTATTTGGATGATGTGGTAATTCACAGTACAGACTGGGGGTCCCATTTGGTTAAAGTACAAGCAGTACTGGACTCAATCAGAGAGGCAGGGTTAACTGCTAACCCAAAGAAGTGCTGCCTCGCAATGGAGGAGGTCAAATACTTGGGCTTCACCATAGGCAGAGGTCTGATTAGGCCCCAATTGAATAAAGTTGATGCTATTCAAAACTGGCCTCGTCCAGTGAATAAAAAACAGGTAAGGGCTTTTTTGGGAATTACTGGGTACTATAGACGGTTTATTCCTAATTTTGCGACCACAGCGGTGCCGTTGTCAGACCTTACCAAAGGGAAGCAGTCAAATGTGGTGAAATGGAACCCTGATGCAGAAAAGGCGTTCCAAGCGTTAAAAGTGGCTTTGTGTTCACAACCGGTGTTGATAACACCAGATTTTTCAAAAGAATTTGTGGTACAGTCAGATGCCTCAGAGGTAGGGATAGGTGCTGTGCTGTCCCAAACCAGAGATGGGGACGAACACCCTATCATTTATTTGAGTAGGAAACTCAATGAGCATGAAAAAAGGTATGCCATTGTGGAAAAGGAGGCTTTGGCCATTAAGTGGGCACTAGATACCTTGAGATATTACCTCTTGGGTAGACAATTCAGACTAGTGACAGACCATGCCCCTTTAAAATGGATGTATGTAAATAGAGGCAAGAATGCTCGTGTAACTAGATGGTTTCTAGCGTTGCAGGACTTTAAGTTTACTGTCGAACATAGACCGGGAACACAATTGACCAACGCAGATGCATTGTCTCGCATCTTCTGTTTGGGGGCTACAAGTGTTCCGGCCCCTAGGTCGAAACAGGGGAGGGGGATATGTGACAAGAACACTGGGATAGTGTTTGAGGGCAGGTATATTTGTCCCAGGTTCTTGTCTTACATGTTTTAGAAAATGTTAACTTCTAGGAAAAATGCTTTTTGTTTTGTCTGAACCTTTTCAGTTTGCTGTAAAAGCTGGGTAAAGGCTCTGAGAGAGAGATAAGGCGAGTTCTAGACATTGGGCCCAGTTCGGGTCTTTGGCCTCACAGAGGGCTAATCAGGGTTTCAGCTGTGTAAGAGTGTTATAGTGCTTCTAACCTGATTAGTATGGGGAGACTGCCTGGGAAGGCTGCAGGATCTGTGTGTGAGAGACACGCTTTCTGATGCAAGTAAGCTATACAGTATGTACTGAAGAACTCTGTGTTTTGTTTAGTGACAGTTAGGAATATCTTATGTTTAGTTAGTGCCGGACAGGCAAGGTATTTTTATTTTGGGGTTTGTTTTATTTTCTGTTTCAATAAAACTGGCCGGGGTCAGTTGTACCAGAAACTGGACTTGTGTTGTTCCTGAGCTGCTGCGTGCGGCCATATTCCCCAGGAAAAGGCGCCTTGCACCCCTACAGTGTTACAATATATATATATATATATATATATATGTATACAGGGAGACTTTGGGACTGATAGTGTAAGGGGTCTGCAGACCCACGTGGCACTGGCCACACCCACATAGTGCTGGTCACAGCTCTTTCCCATCTCAGTATAGACCCTGGGCTCACGTGGCACTTAATCTGGCCCTGGTTCCTGTGTGGACTGTATGTGATGTGTAACTGTAGACCTATAGGGGAATTTAAATGTTTTTGAGCGCCCACATGCGCCCGAACTCCTGGCGTGAAAAGTGCTGTTTGAGCGTCCAAACGGGTCAGTTTTTGCACATTTCTTAGTGCCAGCACAGGGGGGCTGTGAGAATAAATGGGTCTCCATGCGGCTAATTGCGCTGGAACACAATTATATCCCCCACCTGCTTGAGTACTTATAACATTCAGATTCTATAACCCCACTTGTACCCCTTTCAGACCACGTAATGCGGGTTGTACCCGGGAGCCGTACACGGGTGCCTTCCGAGTGCGACCTGCCTGAGACCCTATTTGCCGCTGTCCTCAACCCAGCATAATGCCGAGTTGCTGATGTCACCGGTGATGCAAGTGGTGGCAACGCTTGGAGATCATATGATCTCCAAGCGCCGCCTGTCCCTATAGTGTGAACGGCAAATGGGTCGCATCGACCTGGCTTTCCCGGGCCACACAGCACAGTGAGCTGGGTTGAACACACGTTCAACCCTGCTCACTACCCAAGTTGAAATACCGGGTCACTCGACCCGGATTATTTCGACTGGCTTCTTTCAGACCGCACAGCAACATGGATTATGCGCGCTTATGTGCAATAACCCGTGTCAAAGCTGGCGGTCTGAAAGGGGCATTGGAGTCTCAGCCACAAGTTGTGCCCCTGTGATCCCAATAATAGCTACAATCAGAAGTGAAACGGCTGGTTATTGGTTTCCAATGGTTTATATAATCCCTTTATAACGGAGTTTGACAAATTTCAGATCTTCTTGTTTGGAATCAGCCAGTCTTGCGTTTAACAAAATATGATTTTGGAGAGAAGAAACACCTGTTCATAGATACTTTTTTCTTTTAATCTGCTAAAATATGTAGCTATTACTTTGATGAATCATCCTCTTTAAATAAAGCAGTCATTTTTAGGAAAACAGCTGTTATTTCAGAATGCGACGTTGATGAATACACCCCTAAATCTTTAATGTTCCACGGATGCCCAAAGAGCTAATGTGTCACTGTCATAGCAGTTGATTAAAAACTAGCTTTATTTTCTGTACATATCACAGAGCAGCGTTTTTATATCTGCCATATGGATGGTACACTCTCAAAGAAATTTACATTGCAGAGCTTCATTTAGCCCATGCTGATTCCCTGCAGAAATGCGACGCAGCAATACAATTATAGTCACCCAGGTCCGCTGCACATGCATAGTGGAGAGCCACAGCCTACGGCAAATTTGTCCAGAGATGAGGAGGTCCGAGCCTGTAGCACCAGGGTGGCTTGGATGTACTGACTGTATATGCAAAATCATATTCAACATTCCCAGCTTTCAGCAACAGAAAGTCAGAAAGGAGGGACGAAAATACTTTGTCATCAAAAGCCATAATAATTACGTGTCAAGTGTAATTACAGCTCTGAGGGGTAACCCGTCTAATCTGAAGTGACAGGAGAAAGTGTTTTTGCAGGGGAAGATGCATAACGGGGTGAAATCAGATACAAAAAAAATGTTCTTCGTGTTCTATTTCTGGATGCACAGAAGAAATCCAAGCCTCTTAGCAGCTATTTGCAATGCATAGAACTTTCTCTACAGGAAGATGTTATTTCGCCCACAACACATTGCCCGTTTTCTTCCCCAAGGTAGCTCCAACAGTGCGGGACAGAATGACATCATCTCAGCTGCTGGTACACACGATGCTAATTAGTTACTTGGGCATGTCTTTTCACTGGATTCCATTGTGACATGTTGTGTCTGCAGTAAAGTAGTGTAGCTGCATTATTAAGTGATTGTAGCTTGTACAGACCTAATGATGTCAAGGGTATTCCCTGTTAAAGGGTTAAATGGAACCTATACTGTACAACCCAGCAGTGCAAACAGCCGGAGGCGTTTTGTCAGTGCTTCTAGAAAGTGACTGACTTTTTCTTTGCATTCTGAGATATATGTAGGCAGCTGGATGTCCTTTCATGTACAAAGTAGAACACCCAACATAGATGCTATTGCATTAGATGGAGTTAGAGCAACTCAATATCTAAGGATCACACGGTATCCGGATGGTAGGTCAACAGTACTTAAGTTGACCACTATTGGTAGACATGGAAAAAATTTCGACACTGTAAAAAGGTCGACACGACCGGTCGACGCATAAAAGGTCGACATGGCTTTTTACAATTGGTTTTGATTTTTAACTTTTTCATACTCTACCACACGGACTACGACTGGGAATAGTAACCTGTGCTGAGTGCAGCGGTAGCGGAGGGAGGCACCTTCCCTACAGCATGGTGAGCGAAGCGAGCCATGCAAGGGGACGCAGTGCAATAATTAGGGTTCCAGGTCATGTTAGGGAAAAAACAACACCAAAAACATTTTTAAAAATCTCATGTCGACCTTTTCATGTGTTGACCTGTCCTGTGTTGACCTTTCCACTTAGTCAACTTCTTCCCATGTCGATCATGTCCATGTCAACTAATAGTGACCAACCTTATCTAGGTTGACCCTTTGATCCATATCCGGATGAGCCAACATAACAATGAAAGTAAAAGAAGGTGAAGCCAGTGTTTTCATGCTTTCTGAGACCACCTCCACTCAAGCACCTTGGAGAAGGTCTGCTATATCAGGTCAAGGGGGAAGGGGGTGGGGGTCACACTGCTGCTCTGCAAATAGCCTTGCCTGCTCTACCTGTCAGCGCTGCCAATCGGCGCAAAGCAGGCCAGGGAGCACAGCACTATCACATAAATCATCATCATCAGTAGGTTTCATTTAACTTTTAAATGATATACTGCAGTATTTTAGCCCCTAAAATGGACAGGGTGAAAAAAAACTAAGAATTTGATTATTTTAACCAGGAAAGAACAGATCACTACAGGGAATTTCAAAGTAGTTAAACCTTCACTAGGTTTGCGCACACTGTAGCAGGTAATTGGCTCACTCTTCCATGCAGATCTTCTCTAGATCTGTCATGTTTTGGGGCTGTCGCCGGGCAACATGGACTTTCAACTCCCTCCACAGATTTTCTATTGGGTTGAGGTCTGGAGACTGGCTAGGCCACTCCAGGACCTTGAATTGCTTCTTATTGAGCCGCTCCTTTGTTGCCCGGGTGGTGTGTTTGGGGTCACTGTCATGCTGGAAGACCCAGCCACGTTCCATCTTCAATGCTCTTACTGAGGGAAGGAGGTTTTTGCCCAAAATCTCACGATACATGGCCCCATTCATCCTCTCCTTAATACGGATCAGTCGTCCTGTCCCCTTTGCAGAAAAGCAGCCCCAAAGCATGATGATTCCACCCCCATGCTTCACAGTGGGTATGGTGTTCTTGGGATGCCATTCATCATCCTTCTCCCTCCAAACACGGCGAGTGGAGTTTATACAAAAAAGTTTGATTTTGCTCTCATCTGACCACATTACATTCTCCCAATCTTCCTCTGGATCATCCAGATGGTCACTGGTAAACTTTAGATGGGCCTGGACATGTGCTGGCTTAATCAGGGGGACCTTTCGGACGCTGCAGGATTTCAATCCATGACGATGTAGTGTGTTACTAATGGTAACCTTTGTGACTGTGGTTCCAGCTCTCTTGAGGTCATTGACCAGGTCCCCCGTGTAATTCTGGGCTGATTCCTCACCGTTCTCAAGATCACTGATACCCCAACAAGGTGAGATCTTGCATGGAGCCCCAGGTCGAGGGAGATTGTCAGTGATCTTGTATTTCTTCCATTTTTTAATAATTGCGCCAACAGTTGATCTCTTCTCACCAAGCTGCTTGCCTATTGTCGAGTAGCTCATCCCAGCCTTGTGCAGCTCTACAAATTTTGTCCCGGGTGTCCTTAGACAGCTCTCTGGTCTTGGCCATGGTGGAGAGGTAGCAGTCTGACTGTTTGAGGGTGCGGACAGGTGTCTTTTATACAGATTACAAGTTCAAACAGGGGCCATTAATACAGGTAACGAGTGGAGGATAGAAGAGCTTCTTAAAGAAGTAACAGGTCTGTGAGAGCCAGAAATCTTGCTGCCTGGTAGGTGTCCAAATATTTATTTTCCACAAGAAAATACAAGTAAATTGTTTAAAAATCATAGAATGTGATTTCCTGGTTTTTTGTTTTTTTCCAGATTCTGCCTCTCACAGTTGTAGTGTACCTATGATGGAAATTACAGACCTCTCTCATCTTTTTAAGTGGGTCAACCTGCACAATCGGTGACTGTCCAAATACTTTTTTGCCCCACTGTGTGTATGTATATATATATATATATATATATACTGTATATATACTGTATATATTATATATATATATATATATACTGTATATATTATAGATTCCAGAAGATGCGGCACTCGTGATACAGGCGACAGTACAACATCGGCAATCTTGAAAACAGTTGAATAAACTGAAACGTTGATTTGCCGTTGTTGTACTGTCGCCTGTATCGTGTATGTATATATATATATATATATTATAGTGTATCCCAGGCACCAGATCAACTGGACAAGGAACCTGTTCCAAAAAGAATGTGTGCAGACAGCATAAAAATGATACGCACTACAAAACAAAGCATACAGTAGTAAATTAATAAAACTATACAAACATTGGTCAGTATAACCCAGTCGAAGTACAATATATGACAAGAGTAACAAGAGGTTGGAGACTTCCAAAACCAAAAGCGTAACACTTGAGCACAAAGACAGCTGGTATATAAGGTGTGAGTATAATACATTGCATTTCTGTCTAGGGGGGTAATTCCAAGTTGATCGCAGCAGGATTTTTGATAGCAACTGGGCAAAACCATGTGCACTGCAGGGGAGGCAGATATAACATGTGCAGATAGAGCTAGATTTGGGTGGGGTGTGTTCAATCTGCAATCTAATTTGCAGTGTAAAAATAAAGCAGCCAGTATTTACCCTGCACAGAAACAATATAACCCACCCAAATCTAACTCTTTCTGCACATGTTATATCTGCCTCCCCTGCAGTGCACATGGTTTTGCCCAGTTGCTATCAAAAAATCCTGCTGCGATCAACTTGGAATTACCCCCTAGATTAGGACATCAGGCTGCTCACTGCATTTTTATAGAATGCTTGCACGTGAAAAGCAACTACTGTATGCACCATGGCATTACCTGTGTATTGTAAGGTTTGCATTACTTCTACTACAGAAAGGCACCACTTGCCCCACTGAGATTTGAAATGGGCATTTGATTTCCATATAAATAGGGAAGAAGCAGTATAGGGAAATCAACAAACCATCTATTTAATAATCAGTAGCCAGAGTGGAAGAGACAAGGCTGGCACTGGGGAGGAACTTTCAGCTGTATCGTACATTTTCCTGCTTGCATCGTTCCACTTTCATAGGGACTTCATACATTGAAATAGGAAACGTTACCACCATGTTAATTTGTACCCGGCACGACAAAGCCATCACTGTCTGCATGCATAATTATCAACACTTATGAGAAACAGACCCAAAGAACTCTCTGACCTCCGCTACATAAACAGTGGGCTGGAGACTTAAACAGCACAAGACTGCCAACATCCATTTGGTTCTGCAGCAGCATAAGTCTGAGTGACTGTAAAAGGACTGGTACGGCTAGGGGGGGGGGGGGGGGGGGGGGCATTGGGCTAAGGGAGACCCTTGTCTATAAGGACCTTCATTTTCCAGGGATACAAGATTCATGGCTACGTTTTGTTCATCGGTCACCACTTTGTTCCTGACATTTAGCAACAAGTTTCAAACTTCTGGACTGGAAGAAAAATAATGGCAGGGGGAAGGGAGCAGGGAGAAGAAAAATGGTTCCTAAAGTTCCCACGCTGGCCCCTAAATCAGAAACATATGGAGACCTGAACGTGTCTTGGTCACAGCCAAAGCGATGAAGGAGCTAGCTTGAGTAGGAAAGAACTTTTTCCTCAGCGTAATCCTTCGATGGTTATTAATTGCAGTCCCGTGACCCATATCCACTACACAACAAAAAACCCATTCATGGCACGCTAACCTGGAGACCCTGCTACTTTTGTATATTAATAACAAATTATATATGAAAATAATGATTAAATGGGGAGACCCCAGGAGCTTATTCACAAATTAATACTACAATGATTTACCACCAATGCATCACAGGGGTCAAGTCACACCAGAAGTATACAAACAATACTTAACAAGTAGCATTTATTTAAAAAAATAATAATAAATGAGAGACACACAAGCATATATGCATGGTATGTATTGCATGTAAAACAAATGCATCTGCCTTATATGTGCATTTATGTATACAAGAGGGAGTGACCATATTGCCTTATTTATTGCAGGAAAGCTTCAAATTCTCTGTAAACAGTAATAGTAACTGAAAGGTCATAATGCAGCGACTGTGTCATTGTAAATAAACAGATTCTGTGTCGCAATAGTTTCTTTGTAGTATCAGCTAAATATAATGCATTAAAGGCTTAGATCCGCAGGAACAATTGCAAGACTCCACTACATGAAAAATGCTATAAAAAAATATAACTACAATTCTGGCAGAAGTATTACAAAATTACAGGGGGTAAATTTACTAAGGTGGGAGTTGTTTTAGAACTGGTGATGTTTCCCATAGCAACCAATCAGCTTCTACTTAACATTATTTAGTTGCTTCTAGAATATAATAGAATCTGATTGGTTGCTATGGGCAACATCACCAGTTTTTAAAAAAAACTCCCGCCTTAGTAAATGTAGCCTTAGCTGAAGTCTCCGGCATTGCCCAAGTTCAAACCTTCAAATTATTAAGTTATCAATGAGTTGGATGTAAATGTCAACATTTAAAAAATAATTAGCAGCTTAGCAGCTCTTCCAGCACACCCATGAGGTGGCTGCCCGGTGACTTTTTTTTCACTTTTCCATTGCGAGATGAGTTTAAAGTTTTTCTTCTGCTATCAATGGGGGTCATTCAGACCCGTTCGCACGCCGCATTTTCTTGCAGCCGTGTGAACGGGTCTAAACTGCGCATGCGTGCGGGCTGCACTGCTCAGGCGCATCGTTGCCTGGCGATGGGGGTCACCGGAGAACGACGGCTTCTACGAAGAAAGCGATCACAGGGGCGATCGCAAGAAGATTAACAGGCAGAAGGCGTTCCTGGGCGGCAAGTCACCATTTTCTGGGAGTGTCGGAAGAAACGCAGGCGTGTCCGGCCGTTGCAGAGGAGGGTCCCTGACGTCAGCTGCTTCCTAGATCATCGCAGCGGGTGAGTAAGTCCTGGCCTGTGCAGAAACTGTGCAGCTCACTGCACAGCCCATCGCACCCCTGCAAAGCCCTTACCCCCTCCCCTGTAGGCGGCGATTACCTGGTCGCAGAAGTGCAAAAAATACCCTGCGTGCAACCAGACCTGAATTACCCCCGATGTTGCTATTCTAAAGGTGTAGCCACACTGTGCCCAATGTGTATGCTGAGCGATGATGTGAAAATCGCTGGCCGGAAAATCGCACAGTGCATACACACCGGGAGATTTTCACCCGGCCCAGCGATTTTCACGGGAGTGAACCACCGGTGAGTGTATTTTAGCTGTGCCATCGCATGTGCAGCCGAGCGGTACAAAAAAAACTTTGTGCAGTTTGTGAGTTGCTCAGGACTTACTCAGCCGCTGCGATCACTTCAGCCTGTCCAGGGCTGGAATTGACATCAGACACCCGCCCCGCAAACACTTAGACACGCCTGCGTTTTTCCAAACACTCCCTGAAAATGGTCAGTTGCCACCCACAAACGCGCTCCTCCTGTCAATCCCCTTGCGATCGGCTGTGCGAATGGATTTTTCGTAAAACCCATTGCACAGCAACGATCCGCTTTGTACCCGTGCAACGCACTTGCGCATTGCGGTACATATGCATGCGCAGTTCTGACCTGATTGCAGCGCTGCAATAAAAGCTAGCGAGCGATCAGGTCTGAATTACCCCCCATGTGCACTGCAGGTGTGGCAGATATAACATTTGCAGAGAGAGTAAAGGGCCCTACACACTGGCAGATAAAACAGAACGATATGAACGTTCTCGTTCATTAATAAACGATAACTCATTCATATTGTTCCGTGTGTAGGCACCAACGATGAACGATGCATGGCCCCGCGCTCGTTAATCGTTGGTGCCCCGTCGCTTATACATGCAGGCCAATATGGACAATCTCGCCCATATTAGCATGCAGTGCTATGGAGCCGGGAGACGGGGGGAGTGAAGAAACTTCATTCCCCCCGTCACTGCCGCCGGGTTGCCCGTCGCCAAATCCGCAGTCGGGCAGCTTGGCGGCGGATCAACAAATGTGTAGGGCCCATTAGATTTGGGTGGGTTATTTTGTTTCTGTGCAGGGTAAATACTGTCTGCTTTATTTTTACACTGCAATTTAGATCTCAGTTTGAACTCACCCCACCCAAATTTAACTCTCTCTGCACATGTTATATCTACCCCCCTGCAGTGCACATGGTTTTGCCCAACTGCTAAAAAATGTGCTGCTACAATCAGGTCTGAATTACCCCCTATATCTAGTAATTAGTTATTATAATTAATATATACAGTATGATAGATAGATAGATAGATAGATAGATAGATAGATAGATAGATAGATAGATAGATAGACAGTCAGACAGATAGATACAGTGCATCTGGAAAGTATTCACAGCACTTCACTATTTCCACATTTATTATGTTACAGCCTTATTCCAAACTGGAATAAATTCATTTTTCCCTCAAAATTCTAATGGACCTAATTACAGCAATTACAGCCTCAAGTCTTTTTGAATATGATGCCACAATCTTGGCACACCTATCTTTAGCCAGTTTAACCCATTTCTCTTTGTAGCACCTCTCAAAATCCATCAGGTTGGATGGGAAGCGTCAGGTCGATAGGAAAAGTGACCCCCAGTGGCGCTACCGTTAAACAAAAGAAGAAAGGCTTACACATATGCAGATTGATGAAAAGATCTAAATTTCATACACAATCCACTTATCCTTATAAAGGATTCAATTTCCTAAAACTTGGAAGAAAAAACACAATAGTGCAAATAGGAGATGGCACCATAAGATGAAAAACAATTTTATTAGTCCCACTCACAAAGATACAGATGAGTCAGCGTATATCACCCTTACAGGGTCAAAGGCAGCAAATTCTTCATATATTGTAAAAATAAAATAAACGCGTTTTCGGATAACTATCCTTCATCAGAAGCATGCTTCTGATGAAGGATAGTTATCCGAAAACGCGTTTAAGCAGAAAAAGGGACTCTAGACAGTGACGGACCTTACAGCCACGTGGTATCAAGAGGTTTTCCATTCTGTATTGGGGACAATTGTGAGTCATCTGGCTCCCTAAGGAACTCCATCTGATCATATGTGACGGCTTGGGAGGGTCCACCAGAGGACTGGTGATATATGCTTATACGCTTTTTACTCCATGTGAGTGTGTTATTATATTAAATTCTTGTTTTTATAAATGGGATTGCACTATATTTGTCTCTTCTAAGCCCTAGTTACAATATATGAAGAAGCACTGCCTTTGACCCTGTGAGGGTGATATACGCTGACACATCTGTATCTTTGTGAGTGGGACCAATAAAATTGTTTTTCATCTTATGGTGCCATCTCCTATTTGCACTATTGTGTTTTTTCTTCCAAGTTTTAGGAAATGGAATCCTTTATATGGATAAGTGGATTGTGTATGAAATTTAGATCTTTCATCAATCTGCATATGTGTAAGACTTTCTTCTTTTGTTTAACGGTAGCGCCACTGGTGGTCACTTTTCCTATGAAGTCAGTGGGAAAGTGTCAGCTAAGGACATGTGGACAGCTCTGCAAAATGCATATGAAGATAAAGGTCTAATGAGAAGAATAAGTTTGAGACGCATGCTATATGTAACAAAACTGAGTGCCTGCAAGGACATTAACGATTACATTGATAAGTTATTGTCGATAACTCAGCAGTTGGCATCTTTGTGGTCACAGGTGGACAAGGAGAAGTGGCAATGGCTATGTTACAGAATCTGACGCCAGAATTTGATTTTTTGGTGGTTGCGTTAGAGTCAAACGACACTATACCGACAATGGAGATTGTAAGAGCCAAGTTGCTGCAGTTCCAAGAACGTATTCCTTTCGAGACCATAGCTGAGGGTTCTGCCTTGATCACAAAGGGCACAAAGTCCAGAAAGCACAAATTCAAGTGTTTTGTATGTCACAAGATAGGACATACAGCTTCAGTTTGCAGAATGAGAAAATCCAGTGGTGCACAGAAGCAGCGTGACAAACCAAACGAGTCAGCACTGAATGTAGCAGACAGGAAGGATTGCTGGTACATGGACTCGGAGGCCACTAGACATTTCGGTTGCAATAAGCATTGGTTCAATTCTTTAACACCGTGTGTTCCCACTACAGTTACAGGGATTGGAAATAAGACCCTTACTGCATTACAAGCTGGGACAATCACAGTACATTTAAGAATTGGAGGTGAGACAGTTGTTACAGATATCCAAGGTGTGTTGTACGTGCTTGATTTAGGAAGTAATCTCATTGCTATTAGCGTCCTATAGAAAAAAGGCTACAAAGTCCAATTTCAGAAGAGCAACTGTATGGTGCATAATAAAAGAGGGACTGTTATTGCTTCAGCAACCCGGTGCAACCAACTATATGTCCTGGACACTGAGGAGTGTACTGCAATGATGGCTACTGAGGAAAAACAGTCAATGGAGCTGTGGCACAAACACTTGGGTGAGAGTTGCATAAAAGGCAAGCAAACTCGCAACCCATTTCCAAAGTCAGTTAATAGAGCAGAGGCACCGTTAGCTCTAGTGCACACAGACGTGTGTGGTCCAATGGAGGAAGAATCAATCAGTGGCTACATGTATTTCATGACTCTCATTGATGACACCACAAGAATAACACAAGTGTGATTTCTTAAGGAGAAGATTAAAGTGGTCAACAAAACTGTGGAGTACAAAAACCTGGTGGAGAATCAGACAGATCTGAAACTAAAGATCCTGAGATCAGACAATGGTGGAGAGTACGATAACAAAGTCTTAGCCTCATTCCTTAGAAAATATGGCATAAAGCATCAGCTAACAATTGCCTACACACCGGAACAGAATGGCGTGAGTGAACAGGCAAACCGCACAATTGTTGAGAGAGCATGGACTATGTTAAGTAATGCTGGCCTGGAAAAGAAGTTTTGGGCAGAAGCAGTATCTGCTGCAGTATATCTAAAGAATCGTGCACCTACAGTGACCGTCAAAGGTAAAACGCCACTGGAGGCTTGGTCCAAGAAAAAGTCAAGTATCCGTCATCTTAATGTCTTCAGGAGCAAAGCTTTTGCACATATACCAAAGGAGAAAAGGAGAAAGCTAGATCCAAAATACATAGAATGTATAATGTTTGGATACTGCGACAAAAGCAAAGGATACAGACTTTGGGATGTTACAAGTGAACGTCTTCTTAAATCCAGAGATGTGGTATTCTACAAGACAGCACCACTAACTGGAGCCGTGGAGCAACATCAAAATGTATTATTGGATGTACAGGCAGTAGAAAGCGTGTCTAAATCTGAGGGTGTCAATGCAGACAAGTCAGAGAACTGAAGTCCCACGAGGAGCAACAAAGATATTCCAGCCAAGAAATACTGTAGAGTGAGGAGCAGGGGTTAAAGTGAGCCGGAACGGGGCGGAACTGCATTCCGTCAGTTCCGCCTCCTCCGGCTTACCTCACGCGATGTGTGGGAGATGCCGGGCACCCGCTGAGATTGTGTTACCAGCGGGCGCCCGGTTCCCTCTCTACAGCGGCAGCCGGAGGCAGGAGCTCACTACTGAGCTCCGGCTTCTGGCGCTGTCACTGTGCGCTATGGGAGAGACGTCATGACGTCTCTCCCATAATGCCGAGGAGCAGGCGCCAAGAGAGGACAGCAGCGGACGGACACGGAGCGGGGCTCGGTGAGTATGGTGTGTTTTGTCTGGTTTTTTTACTTTGTAGCGGCGCATCTACTGGGGGGCATTACTACTAAGGGGCATCTACTGGGGGCAAACTACTGGGGGCCATTACTACTAAGGGGCATCTACTAGGGGCAAACTACTGGGGGGCATTACTACTGAGGGGCATCTACTGGGGCAAACAATGGGGGGATTACTACTGGGGGCATCTACTGGGGGCAAACTAGGGGGGGACATTACTACTGAGGGGCATCTACTGGGGGCAAATTACTGGGGGGCATTATTACTGGGGCAAGCTACTGGGTGCAAACTACAAGGGTGCAAGCTACTGGGGGCAAACTACAAGAGGGCAAGCTACTGGGGCGAACTACAAGGGGGCTAACTACTAGAGATGAGCGGATTCGGTTTTACTCGGTTTTACTCGGTTCTCAAAACCGAATCTTATTGGCTATCCAAAACACGTGACATCCGTGAGCCAATAAGATTCGGTTTTGAGAACCGAGTAAAACCGAGTAAAACCGAATCCGCTCATCTCTACTAACTACTGGGGGCAAACTACAGGACGGCATTACTACTGGGGGTATAACTACAGGGGTGTAACTACAGGGGCCTTACTACTTGGGGGCTAAACTATTGGGGGCATAACTACAGGGGCAATACTACTGGGGGCATTACTATTTGGGGGCGTTACTACTTGGAGGCATTACTACTGGGGGCATTACTACTGGGGCATAACTACAGGGGCTAAACTAATGGGGGCATAACTACAGGGGCTAAACTACAAGGGGGCAAACTACAGCAGGGCATTACTCCTAGGGGCATTACTACTGGTGGCTAAACTACAAGGGGCAAACAACTGGGGGCATTACCACTGGGAGGCTAAACTAAAGGGGGGTAAACTACTAGGTCATAACTGCAGGGGGATAACTACAGGGGGCTAAACGACTAGGAGGCATTACTACAGGCAACATTACTACTGGGGGCAATACTACACAGGGGCATTATCATTAAGGGCATTACTACTGGGGGCATTACTAATGAGGGCATTGTAAAGGGGGCACTTCATAAGGGGCATCATTCCTGGGGACATAAGGGGCACTACTATTGTGGGCATTGCAAAAGGGGCACCACTACTATGGGCTCTATATAAGGGGCACTACCACTGTGGGCACTACCAGTACAGTGGACATTGCATAAGGAGCCCAACTAATGTGGGCATTGTATAAGGGGCGCTACTGCTGTAGGCATTATGTGTATTATGGGGTGCTACTACTGTGGTCATTATTACTATTGTGTGACCACGCCCCTTTCTTTTTGAGACCATGCCCCTTTTTGCAGCGTGCGCCTACAGGAGCGCAATACCTTTATTACATGGGCGTCATGGGGAGGGGGTGAGTTCCACCACCTCTCTAGGACCACTTTAAGCACTGGTGAGGAGTATGCAAAAAGAGCTTACTGTGAACCTCAAAACATACAGGAAGCAAAGTCAAGCAGTGATTGGACAGAGTGTAAGTGAGCTATTGATACAGAACTGTCAGCACTAAATGATAACAGTACATGGACTATGGTTGATAGACCAAGTGACCGTATAATGATTAAGAACAAATGGGTTAACTGTAGGAAGTTGAATGCAGACAGGACAGTAGCTCATTACAAAGCCCACCTTGTTGCCAAGGGATATACCCAGAAGTATGGAATCGAATACGGAGAGATCTACTCACCAGTCGCAAGGTATAGCACCTTAAGGTTGGTGATTGCTGTTGCAACACTACATGATCTACTGTTATATCAACTAGACTTTGATTCCGCATTCCTTAATGGAGAATTGATTGAGGAAATTTATATGGAACTACCTGAACATTATGATATGGACATATTCCAAACTGGGAAAGTTTGTCTCTTAAAGAAGTCGCTATATGGCCTCAAGCAAAGTGGTAACTGTTGGTTTGTAAAGTTAGATACAGCGTTACTAGAAATTAACTTTGTTAGGTCAGAGACTGATCACTGCCTATACCACAAAACCATCAAAGAAAAGTTGTTCATCATAGCTGTCTATGTGGATGATTTACTTTTGGTAGGTCAAGAAGACCACATCACTGATGTCACGCACCAGTTAAACAAAGATTCAAGTTGAAAGACTTAGGCCCTGCAAATCATCTATTAGGTATGAAAATTGTATAAAACCTGCAAGAGGGAACTGTTACAATTGACCAATAAACATACATTGAGGCAATAATTTCCAAGTACGGAATGACAGTAAGTACTCCCATTGATAAACCAGTAAGTACTCCCATTGATAAAAAAAAATAGAATTTTGATAACCTGCTGGTAAATCCTTTTCTCCTAGTCCGTAGAGGATGCTGGGGACGACATCAAGACCATGGGGTATAGACGGGATCCGTAGGAGACATGGGCACTCTAAAGACTTTTCATTGGGTGTGAACTGGCTCCTCACTCTATGCCCCTCCTCCAGACCTCAGTTGTAGGAACTGTACCCAGGGAAACTGACATTTCGAGGAAAATATTTACTTAAATTAGTGGTGAGATATCTACCAACTCACACCCTCAACCATGCCGCACACATGGCATTCAACATAACACACACCAACAGGCATGAACCAATTGCAGCAACATGCTGAAACCAAGATAACACAACTTGTGTAACTGTAATAACTAAACTGCAGGTAAAGTACGCACTGGGACGGGCGCCCAGCATCCTCTACGGACTAGGAGAAAAGGATTTACCGGTAGGTTATCAAAATCCTATTTTCTCATACATCCTAGAGGATGCTGGGGACGACATCAAGACCATGGGGTCTATACCAAAGCTCCAGTATGGGCGGGAGAGTGCGGATAACCCTGCAGCACCGATTGACCAAACTTTAGGTCCTCATCGGCCAAGGTGTCAAACTTGTAGAACTTAGAAAATGTGTTTGACCCTAACCAAGTAGCTGCTCGGCAAAGTTGTAATGCCGAAACCCCCCAGGCAGCCGCCCAGGATGAGCCCACCTTCCTAGTGGAGTGGGCCTTTACCGACATCGGTAACGGCAATCCAGCCATAGTATGAGCTTGCTGAATCGCATTTCTAATCCAACTTGCAATAGTCTGCTTGGAAGCAGGACAGCCAATCTTGTTCTGATCATACAGGACAAACAGAGCCTCTGTTTTCCATATATGAGCTGTTCTAGCAACATAGATTTTCAAAGCTCTAACCACATCTAGAGACTTTGACTCAGCGAACGTGTCAGTAGCAACTGGCACCACAATAGGTTGGTTTATGTGGAAAGAGGAAAACACCTTTGGAAGAAAATGTTGACGAGTTCTCAACTCTGCCCTATCTTCATGGAAGATCAGGTAAGGGCTCTTGTGGGACAAGGCCCCCAATTCAGACATCCTCCTTGTGGATGCCAATGCCAAAAGCATCACCACTTTCCAAGTGAGAAACTTCAACTCTATTTCTTGTAGAGGCTCAAACCATCCACACCAGCCTGCAGAAAATGGAGAAAACGTCCCAACTCAAACTCTTCCGTAGGAGCCTTCTTGGATTCACACCAAGACACATATTTTCTCCAAATACGGTGGTAATGTTTAGACGTTACTCCTTTCCAGGCCTGAATAAGAGTGGGGATGACATCCTTGGGAATACCCTTTCGGGCTAGGATCCGACGCTCAACAGCCAGGCCGTTAAATGTAGCTGCGGTAAGTCTCGATACACACACGTCCCCTGCTGTAGTAGGTCTTCTCAAGGAGGAAGAGGCCGAGGATCTTCTATGAGCAACTCCTGAAGATCTGGATACCAAGCCCTCCTTGGCCAGTCTGGGGCAATGAAGATTGCTCAAACTCTTGTTCTTCTTATTATTTTGAGACCTTTTGGAATCAGTGGAAGTGGAGGGAAAACATATACCGACCGAAACACCCACTGGGTCACCAGTGCATCCACTGCTATTGCTTGAGGGTCTCTCAACCTGGAACAATATCTCTGAAGCTTCTTGTTTAGATGAGATGCCATCATGTCTACTTGAGGAACTCCCCAAAGACTTGTCACCTCTGCGAAGACTTCTTGGTGGAGGCCCCACTCTCCTGGATGGAGATCGTGTATGCTGAGGAAGTCTTCTTCCCAGTTGTCCACTCCCGAAATGAAAATTGCTGACAGAGCTCTAACATGTCTTTCTGCCCAGAGGAGAAGCCTTGTCACCTCTGCCATTGCCACTCTGCTTTTCATTCCGCCTTGCCTGTTTATGTACGCGACTGCTGTTACATTGTCCGACTGGATCTGCACGGGATCTTGAAGAAGATGTACCGCCTGTAGAAGGCCGTTGTAAATGGCTCTCAATTCCAGAACGTTTATGTGAAGGCAGGCTTCCTGACGTGACCATTTTCCTTGGAAGCTTTCCCCCTGTGTGACAGCTCTCCAGCCTCGGAGACTTGCATCTGTGGTTATTAGGACCCAGTCATGAATCCCAAACCTGCGTCCCTCTAGTAGGTGAGAACTGTGTAGCCACCACAGGAGCGAAATCCTGGCTTTGGGGGACAGGAATATTTTCCGGTGTATGTGTAGGTGGGATCCGGACCGCTTGTCCAACAGGTCCCACTGGAATACTCTGGCATGAAATCGGCCAAACTGTATGGCCTCATAGGCCGCTACCATTTTCCCCAACAACCGAATGCATTGATGGATCGACACACTTGTTGGTTTCAATATTTGTTTGACCATTTTCTGGATTTCCAGAGCCTTTTCCCCTGGAAGAAATACTCTCTGTACTTCTGTGTCCAGAATCATCCCTAAAAAGGACAATCTTGTCGTTGGTTCCAACTGCGACTTTGGAAAATTCATGATCCAACCGTGTTGTTGGAGTATTGACAGGGAGAGTGCGATGTTCTGCACCAACTGTTCCCTGGATCTCGCTTTTATCAGATCGTCCAGATAAGGAATTATTTTGACTCCTTTTTAACGAAGGAGGACCATCATCTCCGCCATCACCTTGGTGAATACCCTCGGTGCCGTGGAGAGTCCGAAAGGCAACGTCTGAAACTGGTAATGGCAATCCTGTACTGCGAATCTCAGATAAGCTTGGTGAGGAGGATAAATGTGAACATGCAAGTAAGCATCTTTTATGTCTACTGACACCATGAAGTCCCCCTCTTCCAGACTGGAAATCACTACCCTCAGGGATTCCATCTTGAACTTGAACCTTTTCAGGTACAGATTAAGATTTTTCAGGTTTAAAATCGGTCTGACCGAGCCGTCCAGCTTCGGAACTATGAAGAGGCTTGAATAAAAAACCTACTCCTTACTGACATAATTTTTGAATTGCCGTTGTTACTGCCTCTCTTCCCGGAAGAGAAGCTGGCAAGGTCGATTTGAAAAATCGGCATGGGGGGACATCTTGAAACTCTAGTTTGTACCCATGGGACACTATTTGTAAGACCCGTTGGTCCAGGCCAGATTGAATCCAGATTTGGTTAAAAAGTTTCAGACGTGCTCCCACCCGAGCGGATTCCCGCATGGGAGCCCCAACGTTATTCTGCAGATTTGGCAGAAGCAGGGATGGACTAATGCTCCTGCGATCCGGGAGACGCTGCGGATTTCTTTCTTTTTCCCCTTCCCCTACCTGCAAAAAAAGGGGAGACCTTTGGCCTTTTTGTATTTGTTGGACAGAAAGGACTGTATATGAGAGTGATGTGTCTTTTTTGCCGGTGTAGGAGCATAAGGCAAGAATGTCGACTTACCTGCGGTAGCCGCCGAGACTAACGCATCCAGCCCATCACCAAAGAAGGCCTCACCTTTATACGGGAGAGCCTTCATATTTCTTTCGGATTCTGCATCAGCATTCCACTGGCGAATCCACCACGCCCTCCGAGCCAATACTGCTATGGTAGCGGTTCTTGATCCCAAGAAACCAATCTATTTCATGGATTCTAGTACGTACGCAGCAGCGTCTTTGATATGACCTAACGTTAGGAGTATCTCGTCTCCATCTATTGTGTCAATGTCTAATGATAAGTTTTCTGACCACTTTTCAATAGCACTACTCACCCACTCACAGACCATGGTAGGCCTGAGTAGTGTCCCATTGGCCACATCAAAAAATCACCTCACTCACTTGCGGTTTGTCGGCTCCTTAAGTGAAGCCATTCCAGGCGCAGGGAGAAACACCTTTTCTCTTTTATGACAGGGCCCTGTTTAAAATGCGGGGTCACTCCCACCTTTTTTGGAAAAAGGTAAGCTGCCTGATATCCTTATGGGAATCAGAAATTTCTTTTCAGGTTAAATCAGACCTGAGGTGGAGGGAAAATTACAATACTTCTTTACTAAAGTAAACCCTCTCCTTGTGGTAAAAGAGGGGGCTTCACCTGTCTTCTGACTTCTGGCTCTGTGAGGGGGGTGACGGCGTGCTGTGGGAGTGAGCATCTAGGCATGGCTAGCGTTCAGTTCCCTTCAGGAGCTAATGGTGTCCTGTCAGCCAGAAGCAGAGCCATGAAACTCTTTAGGAAGTTGGTTCCTACTTCTGCCCCCTCAGTCCCACGAAGCAGGGAGTCTGATGCCAGCAGATCTCCCTGAAAATAAAAAACCTAACATAAGTCTTTTCAGAGAAACTCAGTAAAGCTACTCAGAGTGCATCCAGTCAGCCTGGGCACATTTCTAAAACTGAGGTCTGGAGGAGGGGCATAGAGGGAGGAGCCAGTTCACACCCAAAGAAAAGTCTTTAGAGTGCCCATGTCTCCTGCGGATCCCGTCTATACCCCATGGTCTTGATGTCGTCCCCAGCATCCTTTAGGACTTATGAGAAACAGTAAGTACTCCCATTGATAAAAGTACAAAGATGGTCAAGGCCATGTCACCAAGCAGCGAAGGGGAGATAGAGGAGATGCAAGAAATCCCTTATCAAAATGCCATTAGCAGTTTGATGTATGCAAGCATTGAGACATGTGCAAACATCACACATGCAGTGAGTCAGGCAAGCCAGTTCGCAAATAATCCTGGGAGACAACACTGGATTGCAGTAAAGAGAATACTAAGGTACCTCAAAGGTTCAAGTTCACTAAAGCTGAAATTTACAAGATCAACAGATACCAGCTTCAAAGTATTCTGTGACACCAACCGGGGATCAGATGAGGATGATAGACATTCTTATACTGGATACCTGTTTGCACTGGCAGGTGTAGCCATAAGCTGGGCAAGTAGGAAACAACCCACAGTTGCTCTTTCTACAACAGAGGCAGAGTACATGGTGCTCACAGAAACTTCAAAAGAAGCGCTTTGGATAGGAGAGACTTTATGCGAATTAGGTCTTCTTTACCACAGTGAGATCATCAACATAAAGTGTGATAACAAGGGAGCAATTGATCTTTCTTGTAGCACAAAGCATCATGGACGGTCTAAGCACATTGCTATAAGACATCATTTCATTTGTGAGTTGGTGGAAAACAAGTCCGTCAATATGGAATATGTTGCAAGTGAAGAAAATATTGCCGACATGTTGACAAAAGGACTGTCATCACACTTGCTACTTGCATTCCTGATGGAATGTGGACTAAAATATGGTTAATGTTGATTTATTCTTACTGTTTTTGCTTCACGTTATGTTTTTGGTTACAGGAGTGACTTTATTGATTTGTTTGATAAAATGTTATGTTCTTTAGAAGGGACAGCCCCTGCTCAATTGCTGGTCCTGCAGCTACCAGGTCAGCGACAGACGAACCTCTGGAGTCAAAGTGATCATGTTAGATCTGATCCGATGAGGTCGGCCGTCCCACTTGGAAAGGATTAATCTCTTCAGAGGGCGAGAATGAAATTGAGCGTACTCTACAATGTCGAATGCCAACACCATCAGGCCAGGTACTTGCATTGTGGAGTGTACTGACACTCTTGGGCGACAAAGGAAGCATCTTATCCTGTCTTGAAGTCTCAAGACTTTTTCTGCAGACAGAAACAGTTGTTGACTGTGTGTGTCCAGGAGTGCCCCCCAGGTGCACCATGCTCTGAGCTGGGACCAGCGAGGATTTCTTCCAATTGATGAGCCACCCGTGGGCTTGTAGGAAGCTTACCGTCAGTTGTAGATTACTGAGGAGGACATTGTGGGAGTTTGCCAGAATCAGCAAGTCGTCCAGATACGGCAGGATCCTGACTCCCTGGCAACGGATATGGGCCGTCATTACGGCCATGACCTTGGTGAAGACCTGAGGAGCAGTAGCCGGTCCAAATGGCAGAGCCTGGAACTGATAGTGGAGGTTGCCAATAGCAAACTGCAGATCCTGCTGATACAATATGGCAATAGGTATATGCAGGTATGTATCCTGTAAATCCAGGGATACCATATAGTTTCCAGGTTCCATAGCCAGTATAATTGAGCGCAGTGTTTCCATATGGAACTTGGACACTCTCACAAACTTGCTCAGTGATTTAAGGTTGAGTATAGGCCGGAAAGAGGGTCGAGTAGTAACCTCTGCCTCTCTGGACCAGAGGAACCGGCACTACCACTCCTATATTCAGGAGAGAACTCACAACCTTTTGCAAAGCTTACACCTTTAACGGATCCGAAGGGATAATCATGGTGCAAAACTGGCGAGGAGGACTTCTCTTGAAGGAGACTGCATACCCGTAAGAGACAACTTCTCGTACCCATGCATCTGAAGTAGTCAGAGGTACCTTTAGCCTTCTGTGCAGAAGGATTAGTATTTGGGAGAAAGGCAGTCTTAGCAGTCACCAGTTCAGACACAATTTTATTTAGGTCTTCCCCAAACAAAATGTCCCCCTTAAAGGGGAGTATCTCCAATGCCTTTTTGGAGTCCACCTGCCATGACCTCAACCACAGAATACGGCGAGCCAGGACAGACATAGTTGACGTCTTGGCTGCCAACACAGACGCCTCAGAGTATGCCTCCTGACTATAATAGGCGGTGGTGGTAATGTGAGACAGGTATTGTCTGCCATTGTCAGATATATCCTCGGGCAGCTCTTCCTCTAATGCCTGAACCCATACTTCAATATCTTTGGCATCCCAAGAGGCCGCAATAGTGGGTCTATGTAAAGCACCTGTAAGGGAGTAAATAGATTTCAGGCATTCCCCCACACGCTTATCTGTCGGTTCCTTCAGTGAAGTGACTGTGGTGACAGGCAGAGTGGACGACACTGTCGAAGTCGAAAAATATTGCAATACACACACCACATGCAAACACCACACAGATGGCATCCATGCATGTACTCAGTCTGCCGTGCGTGCGCATACTCGCAAATTGCGTACAATCGCCTCCCATGGGAGTGCGCGTACGGGCATGGTATGAGCAATTACAGAAAGATTCTTACTTGCAATGGAAAATGATTACAGACACATGCCACAGTGTCCAGCCTGTGTCGAGTCACTGTTCACACACACACTAATCTAACCAAACATGCACATCCTTCCAACACAATGTCTTGTTCACTCCAATGTTTGAACAGACCCCCTGGTCTGTGAAGAAAGACAAACACAAACCGAACAAGTCATCGTTTGGTGGGGGCCAGAACAATGGGAGACAAATATCCCAATAGATACACACAAGCCTGCGGTTGCAAATTATTAACTACTGGCAGACTGCAGTCTAGAAAACCTTTGAAAGATAGATATAATAGCAGGGAAACACTTATAAATATATATATATATATATATATATATATATATATATATTTGTGTGTATCTTGAGAATGGTTGGTCATTTCATGTGTAGGATCATGTTGCCTGGAGATAACATAACAAAGTAACCTAATGAACATGGAAATATCTGTCACACATTACATATTTCCCAAACTTAGTACACACATTACACATAGTCTCCCCTTTCCCCTCATGCAACTTTTACTTATTTACAAGGCACAACAAGGGAATTATACACCTTTACAGTATGCGAGGGGACAGTAACTGATCAGAGCATCATGCATGGTATCTACGTGTTCGGATAATTATGAGTAATAATCCGTTGTTGGTTTGGAGAAGATCGCATGTCATTGCGAATAGTTATTCGAAAAGGCAGATTAAAGGTATATTTGTGTTTATTATGTACTTGGTATGCGGTGGGAATCCAGAGCTGACCAGCTGTACACACCCCTGGATCAAGGCATCGCCCATCTCTTCAAACCGACCAATGACCTCTCCTGTACTGTAAACGACCATCCCTCCAACCAATCAGTGGAGAGCATACAACCCCATTGTATTGTATTTTGGGCAAGGGTATATAAACCATGCACCTGGGCCAGTCACTCTCTCTCTCTCTGCTTTTTAAAGACTCATAGGTCGTCTCGCCAGATGGCTGGGGACCGGATCCGGGTGGCGCAAGCGACAAAGCGTACATATCATTGGGTGTGACTCTCTCTGTGATTGAATTGTATGGTGTTGTACCATTTATATTGTAACTTATTGTAACCCCCTTTTTCAAATATATTATTACTTGTTGCTGCTTTGGACCACAACTTACAATCAAATACTGGTGTCGCATTCAGTTTCTGTTGAGCGTTTGTATAGTGTAATTGCCACACCTAGAGCTGCCTCGTGCTCTCAGCGTGTCGGTCTGTGTGTATGCACTGAGTGTAAGCTGCACGGCTATTCCGGCGTGTGTACGCAAAGTGCGTGCAGAGTACGGGACTGTGTACGCTAACTGGGGACAGAGTACGAAGGTAAAGGATTTATTACAGCGGCCGCAGCGGCTTCAGTTACAGTGTGCAATAGGGGTTAGTGGCTGCTTTCCAAGAAGTCTATCGAACTTCTCAGTTGGGGGCATCGTCCGGCTCGTCTCATACCCGGCTTTTGCACAACATTACAGGCGCTTGCCAGCAGCAAAGGGTGGATTAGCATTATTATATTGTGTTGAGCTATCTTGTGCTGCTGAACCGCGCCTGTACTGCATTGGTTAGGGATGCTGGCGTGAACCGCAAGGACAAAGGGAAAAAAAAGCCATTTAAAAGTTTTTTTCTTTTTTTTCTTTTGCACATGTAACCTTGCGTAAAGGCGCACACAGCGTACCCATACTTTGCATCCATCCCACATATTGTTGCCATAGGTTATAACGGTCATTTATAGGTTTGTGTGAAACCGATACATCTGTGTTGCTATATACCTTTGAAGTAACTGTGTTAATGATATAGTTGTAAGAACACAAAACGCAGCTCTGGCCTAGTCTTTTAGGTTAAACAGAGCAATTGTGGGGTGTGTTCGTGAGCGACAATAGTTTATATTGCTCACATTTATACTGTGTGATTTGTTTTAGTGCGGGCGCACTTTTCTACGTGAGCGCGCACAAGCGTGAAAAGGCACGTGCGGTTGCGTAATTACGCAAGTTGCGTAAGATCGCTAACGCCAAGTCAAACCACACAATAGTTAAATTTAAAGCGGAGTAGTAGATGTTTATCTACAAATAGCACATAACTATCCGGTTTCAAACACAGATTAGAATAACATTGATAAAGTGTGTTACCTCTGGGGAAAGCTATCAGTTTACAGGAAAGGATATTTTTCTGATCAGAAAACTATAGAGTGTTAGTGTGGGCTGAAAAAGGTGTGAATGTATTGAACCCCACTTGGTGAACTCGGTGAACTCGGTGAAACTCGGTGAACTTGGTGAGCACGGTCTAGGTGAACACGTGCAACGGAGTGTGATAAAGCTTTGTGAAGTTGTTGTTTTAAAGGTTTTTTTTCTTGGTATTACACTCCGGCTGTTTTGGAGCACAGTGTGAAGACTCCAGTGATCCTACAACTTATAGATATCAAGTGTCTATAAGCGGTACGATTGGACCGCACGGTTGTGTGAGCGATACGTGGCGCAACGTGATACGAAGTTTTGCATATTTGTGCGTAAATCTCGTCATCATACGCATTGTGTAAAGCACATGCAAGCGTGATTTGTGTAAAAATTGTCTTTTAGGCAGATATTCACTAGGTACGGTAAGCTACTCCTAAAGGCCCAGGGGATATAGGCCAAAGTATTGCCTGCACTGGCTATGCGTGTCTGCTAAATAGGGCGGATCCGTGGTACTCGGAGCAGAAGAAGTTAGTGGAAGAACTTTGAGGACTTCCACCGTTAGACTACTGTGTTTAGAGCATTTTAGGAAGTTTTCCCGTGTTAAAAGGGTCCACAATGGGAGCCAAGTGCACAACACAGGGACGTTCCTCAGTCAGGGTTCAGACAGCAGAATTGAGACCCAGGGGGTCAGCTCGGTTTGTAATGTGGGGAAAGTATGGTCCCCACACTGAGACCTTTTGTGATGAATGGACACAAATGACTGTGGGGGATAAAGCATCATTTCCTGGGATAGGTAGTTTTGATCCAGAGGTACTACAAAATGTAAGGATTAGAATATGCCTGCTCAAATCCAGAAAGCAAAGGGTAAGGCATACAGATTGTTTAAACTTGTGGCAACAAGAGGGGGATGTGCAAAGGGAGCTTGCTCGCACAGCAAGTTCCAAACCAGGCAGAAGCGTGAATGCGACAGCACCACCACCACCATATGTTGATGGAGAGAAGAGTGTCACCACCAATGATACAAAGGCAGAGGTCAGGGAAATGCGCAGCGAATGTATTAAAACCAACGCTTGTACCTTGTACCCTGTTTTACCTTCTCCCCAAGATTACAGCAACGTAGAGGATGAGCCTAGCATGATCTCAGCCCTTGCCCTGGCTGCCACCATACACGACACAAGGGTGGGCATTGCCCAACCACCAAGGGCAGTGGCCGCATCAGCCAGTGAGGGGGCAGATGAGATTGTGGCAACTGGTAAGTACGGTACCGTCCATTATGCAGAAACAGTGACTCCCCGTATTGTAGAGACAAACAAGAAAGATGTGGTTGAGTTGCATCCAGTTAGGGTGATTGCAGTCCCTAACGGGAGAACTGACACTCAGGGGGTGACCCCAATCAGGAACATTGCAATGTACTGTCCCTGGTCCCGTATGGAGCTGAGGTCAATTATGGCAGAATTCCCTGACCCCAGAAAGGATTTAGTTGGATGCCAGAAATATATAAAAGATTTAGGACTTTCCCAAGAACCCACAAACAAAGATTGGCGGACGGTGTTGCGAGCGAGTCTCCCCTCTAACATTGACATCCCAAAATTTATTACAGACTGCAACCTAGATGCAGAAGTGCCACTCACTGATGCTTACAATCAGGAGAATGTCAGGCAAATCAATATACAACTAGGTTTGTATTTCCAGCCGTAGTTAGATGGAATAAGATTTTTTCCATAAGACAGAAAGAGAATGAACTGGCATCCGAATATTTCCACAGAGCTTTGATGGAAATTGCTAAATTCACTGGGGTTGAGGATATTAGAGACAATGTCAACCACAGGGAAGTAGCTGTCTCTGTATTAATGGAGGGATTGAAGGAGGCACTGAAAACCAGGGTGCAAACTTCTCTGCCAAACTGGAGGGGTATTACGGTGACTGCACTTAGGGAATCAGCACTGGAGCACGACCGTAATATCCAGAAAACCAGGGAGGCACAAGGGGAGCGGTTGATGGTGATGAGCATCCAAGCACTGGAAGGAGCACCAACTCGACCAAAACCCCAGGCCCCTAACACATGGAAAAAGTCAAGAGTTTGTTATCTGAGTAAAAGGGAAGGGCATTATGCCAGGAATTGTAACAGCACACAAAAATTCAGACCCCTAGACAAGAACACGAGCAAAGTAATTATACACATAGAGGAGATCAGGGATCATACAGGAGAGAGTACGAGCCGCATAGAGGGGAAACAAGGAGGTACCCACCACGGGAGGACTGGCGAGCCCCCGAAGACTTACCGTTATCCCCCTCACATATCATAGCCGCCAACGCCCAAAGGGAGGGTCCACGGCCCCAATAGAGGTTAGGCCACACCTGTAGTCTGCAGCCTGTGAAGCTGATCGCTGGCCCTGGGAATGAACCTGAGGTCTTGGTCAAAGTAGCAGGAACACTACAACCATTTCTTGTAGATACAGGGGTGGCCAGATCTGTACTCAAAGCTCCAACCAATTTATTGACCTACTGTGCAAAATGCGATGTGTCATATATTGTACACCTGAAGGCGTGTTTTTAGATATCCCTGAAAACCACGCACAGGAAGTGCAAGATATGCTAGACACACCACAACGGCTAATGTTGCACTCTACTGTCCTAGACGCATGTCCATCGCAGGTAGAGGAAATGATCTCACAAATACCGGGTTCCCTATGGACCAAAGATGGACAAGACACCTGATTGATGGCGAATGTAGCCCCAATAGTGGTACAATTAAAAGATGGCAGGATAGCTCCAAAAATCCCCCAATACCCTCTGAAGCCAGAGGTAGAACTAGGAATTTTCCCTGTCATAGAACGGCTGCTACAGCAGGGCATCCTAGTCAGGACGTCCAGCACAGCCAATAGTCCCATTTTCCCTGTCAAAAAGAGCAGGGGGAGGGGTTACCGGCTAGTGCAGGATTTAAGAGGGGTGAACAAAATAGTTGAGAGTCAATTCCCCGTAGTGCCCAATCCAGCTGTCATCTTGATGCAGATCCCCGTATCCTCTTCATACTTCACTGTCATTGATCTCTGTTCTGCCTCCTTTTCTGTCCCTCTCCACCCCGACAGTCAGTACCTTTTCGCCTTCTCTTACAGGGGAGTACAGTACACCTGGACTCGTATCCCCCAATGCTTCATTGACAGCCCAAGTATCTTCTCCCAAGCACTGCATGACTGTTTGCAATCCTTTCAACCTGAAAATGGCTCAGTGCTAATACAGTATGTTGATGACTTATTGTTGTGCACTGACTCATTTGAAACGTCCTTGGCAGATACGAAGCAGCTGCTGCTTCACCTCTCCCAGACAGGACACAAGGTTTCAAAGAATAAATTACAGTTGTGCAGTAAAAGGGTGAGGCATCTGGGGCATTGCTTGACACAAGGACAACGACACCTCACTGCTGATAGGATAGAAGCGATTCGCAACATGACTCTGCCGCAAACCCAACAACAAATCCGTACTTTTCTAGGAATGTGCGGGTACTGTCAGAACTGGATTCCAGGATACTCTATTTTGGCACTACCTTTGCAAGAAATGGTCTCGTCAAACAAGCCAGACCGGGTCTCCCACACTGAGGACTCCGAGATGGCGTTTGACAGACTAAAAGAGTGCTTGTCACAAGCGCCAGCATTGGGAATACCAGATTATGAGAAACCCTTTGAATTGTACGGAACTGAAAGTTCTGGGTGCGCGGCCGGAGTCTTGACCCAGAAACACGGTGATGCCAGCAGACCGGTAGCCTATTACAGTGCACAACTGGACACTGTAGCAAGGTCTCTCCCGACTTGCCTATGAAGTGTTGCAGCCATAGCTTTGTTGGTAAGAGTGAGGATGTAGTGCTAGGGCATGACTTGACCATCCATACGCCTCATGCAGTGTCAGCCTTGCTAAACTCCGCCCAAACCAGACATGTCTCATCAGCCAGGTTTACAAGGTGGGAACTATCCTTGATGGCCCCTGTAAACATCACCATCAAAAGGTGCAGCACGCTAAATCCAGCAACTTACTTGCCTGGTGTGCCTTGTCATGCACAAAGGGTGGGAGGTGAGAACTGGGAGGTGAGAACAATGATGACATAGGGGGATTTAGTGTTGACACTGACACGCATGACTGTATGGAATACCTCAACCAAACTTTCACTGCAAGACCTGACATCAGTGACAACCCCTTAGATGACGTAGATTTCACTTTTTACACTGACGGTAGTTGCCACAGACAGACAGAATCAGGAGACCTGTGCACCGGATACGCAATTGTAGATGACAAAAGTATCATAGAAGTCGCTGAACTGGTAGCACTGACCAGAGCATGTGAGTTGGCAAAGGGTAAGTCAGCTAATATATACACAGATTCTAGATATGCGTTTGGAGTGGTACATGATTTTGGGGCCCTATGGTGCCTCAGAAATTTCATGACAGCAGCTGGCACACCCGTGGCGCATGCAACCCACATCAAAAGATTGCTATCAGCAATACAAGACCCCGACAGAGTGGCTGTAATTAAGTGCAAAGCCCACACTTACAGTCAAGACCCAGTGTCACTTGGTAACAGCCGAGCAGACGAAGCTGCCAAGGCAGCAGCAAGTTCAGCCACACTAACCAACATCACACCACTGATGACATTTAACACAATAAGCACACAACAACTCATTGAAATGCAAGATTTGTGTTCCCTGCAGGAGAAGTCCGTCTGGAAGGCGAAGGGATATGGAAAAGAGTCTTCGGGCCTCTGGACAGATGGCACGGTAAGCCAGTGGCCCCCAAGGCATATCTTCCAGCCCTAGCGGAAGCAGCTCATGGCCTGACCCACTTGGGCAAGGAAGGTATGTGCAAACTGGTCAGGGCATACTGGAGTGCACCAGGGTTCTCATCTCATGCAGGTAGGAGGGCAATGGCTTGTATTACCTGCATGAGAAAAAATGTTGGGAAGACAATACCGATGGAACCATCCCATATCCCTCCTACGGACAGACCCTTCCAGGTAATACAAATAGACTTCATACAGTTACCACCCTGTAGGAATCTGAAATATGTCCTAGTGTGTACAGATGTCTTTTCAAATTGGGTAGAAGCATTCCCCGCTGCCACAAATACTGCTAAGTTCACTGCAAAGAAAATTGTGCAGGAATTTGTGTGTAGATATGGTATCCCTAGAATAATTGAAAGTGATAGGAGTACCCATTTTACAGGTGAAGTCTTTCAGGTCATGTGCAAACTGATGGGTATTAATAGCAAGCTACATACTCCGTACCGGCCACAGGCGAGCGCAAAGGTGGAGAGAATGAATAGCACTATTAAGAACAAGCTTAGCAAAGTGATGGTTGAAACTGGATTGTTGTGGCCAGAGGCATTGCCACTAGTGTTGTACAGCATCAGAACCACTCCCAGGTCACCACTTAACCTATCACCCTTTGAAGTTCTTTTTGGGCGACAACCTCACGTAATGATTGACCCACAGGATGATTTGAAATGTAATAATGAAGTGACTGTCCAATATTTGGTTAGGATGAGCCAGCAGTTTAGAAATCAACAAAGAAATCTAAAGCTGGTGATTCCTGACCTACCAAACAGTAATTGTCATGACATTGATCCTGGGGACTTTGTGATTATTCGAAATTTTCTACGCTCAGGTTGCCTCATTGACAGGTGGGAAGGACCGTACCAAGTTTTATTGACCAGTACAACAGCACTATAGGTCGGCGAAAGAGAGACATGGGTCCACTCGTCCCATTGCAAGAAAGTTGCAGACCCGGAGACAGCTCGTGATAAGGAGAAAGGTGAAGAGAACCTTGTATCGCTGGAGCAGCTATTCCGGGAGAACTAAAAAGGCAAGACTGTTGAGCGGCACCCGAGCGTAGGGAGCGGAAAGAGCAAAGACGGTTGGTGCAGCCAGAGACGGTTAACAAAGATCAAGGAAGGTTGTCGCACCAGTTTTTCTTTTTTTCACCTCCCCACTACTTTCTCTTTGTTTTTGTTTTTCCCCCTCATCTTCCCATTTTTGTCCCTAACGAAATGGATCCATCCCAAGAGACTGTATTCCGGCTTTTTCTGGTGGTTTTGTTTTTGTGCAGGACAATTTGTTTTTGTGAGGGCCCCCGAGATGTTGAGCAAGGATCTGGAGTGAGTTCTGATGGAGAGTACGGGTTGGTAGGACCCCAGGATCAGCGTATCACTTTTGCCAAGGCTAGCATCAGAAAAAGGAAATCCACAAACCGGAACCCAACTCATCAATCACCAAAAAAAATGTCATTTTTGTATGTACCATTACATGTCTTCTGTTCATCTCTGTAGGGCTAGGTTAGTGAAACACACATAGTCATTAGATAATAGGAACACATAATTGCTCACACATATGGATCCTCACGATGTATCATCAGATAAATGTGCTCCCCATGTATCATATAGCTCGGTGGAGTTTGTTGGACTATGTACAGACCCTTAATACGGGATGAGAAGGAATATAATGAATACTTCGCAAAGCCTAGAAGCTAGTGATGCACGATGATACATCCCCCTCAGGCAGTTACTCATACATACACGTTTTTCATATCACACTAGGCCATCCATTTCTCACCTATGACCTTTTCTCCCTCTTCCAAGGTAAATACTCGCCCATTGTAATGTATAGCATGTAAATATTTTTTTCTGTTATTAATATTAGTGGCAGTTATTGTTGACTGCCAAAGGGTGGACTGTCGAAGTCGAAAAATATTGCAATACACACACCACATGCAAACACCACACAGATGGCATCCATGCATGTACTCAGTCTGCCGTGCGTGCGCATACTCGCAAATTGCGTACAATCGCCTCCCACGGGAGTGCACGTACGGGCATGGTATGAGCAATTACAGAAAGATTCTTACTTGCAATGGAAAATGATTACAGACACATGCCACAGTGCCCAGCCTGTGTCGAGTCACTGTTCACACACACTATGTTAAAACAAGGCGCTTGTGACAATGTGTGTTATAATTTGCAACAATTTAAATGTTGCAATACTGTAGTGCAATACCTGTAAGGAAAAGGATTAGTAATGTTTACAGCTCCTTTAGTGTTTGTTTTCAGTCCTGCCGCATTTTTCTATAAAACAGGCTCCTCGATAAAGGACGTGCAGTCCGAAACGCGTTGGAAGATTTCGGTCCGTGCACTCTTAGCTATACAAGAGTGCAAATAAGAAACAACATCTCTCCCGTCCGTCTCAAAAGCCGGGATTCCGAGCGGCCGCAGCAGCAAAGCACGGCACACTGGAAACGGAGCGCACAGAAGAAACAACCTGTCTCCTCCCCGCAATACAAGCCGGGATTCCGAGCAGCCGCCGCAGCACAGCACGGGACAACAGAGACAAGCAGCGGTTACGAAGAGGAAAAACACTTCACCGCTTGGAATAAAGATCTCGTCCCACCACTGCTGAACACAAGGTGGGTAGTATAGGGAAAGATAAGGTAACCGTCACCCCGCACAGAGATTTCAACGGGATAAGGAGCCGGTTTTATAGAAAAATCCGGCAGGACTGAAAACAAACACTAAAGGAGCTGTAAACATTACTAATCCTTTTCCTTACAGGTATTGCACTACAGTATTGCAACATTTAAATTGTTGCAAATTATAACACACATTGTCACAAGCGCCTTGTTTTAACATAGTGTCCATTTAAATTATTTTTTATTCAGGGCAGCTAAAACACTTAAATCCCGGCAACAGCGCGGTAATTCTCATTTTTAAACACTGTTCACACACACACTAATCTAACCAAACATGCACATCCTTCCAACACAATGTCTTGTTCACTCCAATGTTTGAACAGACCCCCTGGTCTGTGAAGAAAGACAAACACAAACCGAACAAGTCATCGTTTGGTGGGGGCCAGAACAATGGGAGACAAATATCCCAATAGATACACACAAGCCTGCGGTTGCAAATTATTAACTACTGGCAGCCTGCAGTCTAGAAAACCTTTGAAAGATAGATATAATAGCAGGGAAACACTTATAAATATATATATATATATATATATATATATGTATATACATATATTTGTGTGTATCTTGAGAATGGTTGGTCATTTCATGTGTAGGATCATGTTGCCTGGAGATAACATAACAAAGTAACCTGATGAACATGGAAATATCTGTCACACATTACATATTTCCCAAACTTAGTACACACATTACACATAGTCTCCCCTTTCCCCTCATGCAACTTTTACTTACTTACAAGGCACAACAAGGGAATTATACACCTTTACAGTATGCGAGGGGACAGTAACTGATCAGAGCATCATGCATGTTATCTACGTGTTCGGATAATTATGAGTAATAATCCGTTGTTGGTTTGGAGAAGATCGCATGTCGTTGCGAATAGTTATTCGCAAAGGCAGATTAAAGGTATATTTGTGTTTATTATGTACGGTGGGAATCCAGAGCTGACCAGCTGTACACACCCCTGGATCAAGGCATCGCCCATCTCTTCAAACAGACCAATGACCTCTCCTGTACTGTAAACGACCATCCCTCCAATCAATCAGTGGAGAGCATACAACCCCATTGCATTGTATTTTGGGCAAGGGTATATAAACCTTGCACCTGGGCCGGTCACTCTCTCTCTCTCTGCTTTTTAAAGACTCATAGGTCATTTCGCCAGACGACTGGGGACCGGATCCGGGTGGCGCAAGCGACAAAGCGTACGTATCATTGGGTGTGACTCTCTCTCTGTGATTGAATTGTATGGTGTTGTACCATTTATATTGTAACTTATTGTAACCCCATTTTTCAAATATATTATTACTTGTTGCTGCTTTGGACCACAACTTACAATCAAATACTGGTGTCGCATTCAGTTTCTGTTGAGCGTTTGTATAGTGTAATTGCCACACTTAGAGCTGCCTCGTGCTCTCAGCGTGTCGGTCTGTGTGTATGCACTGAGTGTAAGCTGCACGGCTATTCCGGCGTGTGTACGCAAAGTGCGTGCACAGTACGGGACTGTGTACGCTAACTGGGGACAGAGTACGAAGGTAAAGGATTTATTACAGCGGCCGCAGCGGCTTCAGTTACAGTGTGCAATAGGGGTTAGTGGCTGCTTTCCAAGAAGTCTATCGAACTTCTCAACACCACTAGGCAGGTGACATGAGAATCCACCAGCGGTGAATATTCCCACTTGTTACATAACTCTGCAGAGGGAATTTCTTCCCTGGATTAGACTAGGGCTCCAGCCTGATGTCCGCCAAATGGTCACAATGAGGTAATACATTTTTAACCACCTTCTGCAGTTTAAACATATCAGTTTTCTTAGCCACAGTAGTGGAATCCTCATGATCAGTGATTTGTAGGATTTGCTTAATAGCACCCACAAGGGCAGGGACATCAGTTTACAATGAAGAATCCTCATTAGAAACATCTGATTCAGTGTCTGACAGGACAGTATGCTCCCCCTCCTCTTCAGATGAAACATCTGAGAGATTTGTGGATTGTCAGGAGGAAGCAGACCGCTTAGATGACCCACAGACACTAGAGTGACCTGGAGTAGATTTTTGTCTGACCAAGGAACGATTTAATTGCTGCAACTGGTTAGACAATTTGTGGCTGTAATGGCACAGGTGGTCCCATAGGGGGTGTAAGGCGTTCTACCAGAGTACCCAGTAGGTTTGTGTACGCAGCCCAGGGTGGCTCCTGATTGGTTACAGGAGCTGCGGACTGACTGGGAGATGTATGATACATTGTACACAGACCATCATACACAGCTTCCCCCTCTGGTAAATCTTTGGCGCATGCTCTGCATGATGTAGGAGCGTCCACAGACTTACTGCCCTTCTTGTTAGACATTGTACACAAATGCAACAACAGAGCCACTTAGTACGATATAGCCAGACAGAGTACAATACCTGCAAATAAATCCGTTAGTATGTGACTGTAGACACAGTACACAACACCAGCGAATTAATCCGGTATTATGTGACTGAGTACACAGTAGAATACATGTAATAGGTAAATATTGTGACGCACTATATATATGACCCTGACGCATATGGGGGGGTCATTCCGAGTTGATCGCTCGCTAGCTAGTTTTAGCAGCCATGCAAACGCTATGCCGCTGCCCACTGTGGAGTGTATTTTAGCTTAGCAGAAGTGCGAACGCTTGTGCAGCCGAGCTCTGCAAAAACAGTTTGTGCAGTTTCAGAGTAGCTCTAAACCTACTCAGTGCTTGCGATCACTTCAGCCTATTCACGTCCGGATTTGACGTCATACACCCGTCCAGCGAACGCCCAGCCATGCCTGCGTTTTTTCAGACATGCCTGTGTTTTCGCAAACACTCCCTGAAAACGGTCAGTTGACACCCAGAAACGCCCCCTTCCTGTCAATCTTCTTGCAGCCCCCAGTGCAAAGGAAAACTTCCCTAGAACCTGAGCACAACCACAAAGAGCTTTGTATCCGTACATCCCGCGTGCGCATTGCGGGCCATACACATGCGCATAAATGCCATTTTTTTACCTGAACTGCGCTACCAAAATCGGCAGCGAGCAATCAACTCGGAATGACCCCCATAGTCCCTTAGGGTACAGAATATAGTGATAGCTATATCTGGGAAACACTGAAAGTGAAACCACACAGCAGATACAGGCATACACAGTCACAGGCAATACAGATAATTATTATGACAATAAAATTGCACTGGAGTAGTATACTGTATGTACAGGTATATATTTAACACAGCATGGTCCTAAACCGGAGGTATATATCAGAATACTCGTACACTATATCCTGTAATAGGTACAATTTTTCTTAACTAACGCTGTCTGTAAAGACATGTAGAATACTCAAGTGTTTGTAAAGTCACGGCGCTGTATACAGGCAGCTTTACAAGGGAGACCTTGCCCTGCAGTCCCAGAGACTAGCTGCAACTATGCTTATAAGATGGCACCCAGCGACTCAGTCAGGGAGTGAGGGAGAGTGTGAGGCAGCTTCAGGGCAGGAAAATCTGCAGTAGATGTCGCCCTGGGCCGGGGAGAGGCTACAGGTCAAGCGCCAGCTCCCCTATGCTGGACTTCCACCCCAGGTACTAGCGACCCTTATTAAATGGGGCGTTAGTACACCCGACCTGTGCTCTATTGCCCTGGTGGTCTAGTAGGGTCCCTGCTCGGTGACAGTGTCCATGCCAGCGCCGCGACCCGTCTCCCTAGGTCACGGATGGAACGCAATTTAATGGCGGGTCCCGCCTGGGGCACCCTCTTACCTCCTCCCCGTTGCAGTCACGTGAACCAAGAGAGCGACTGCGACCGTGTGCCTACAGTCGGAGCGTCTCCGCTGCAAGTACCAGGGAACAGGCCGCTTGGGAGGTGATGGAGATGCAGTGCTGAAGTGTCACCATGACATACAGCGCTGACAGCCCGGTTTTGAAGACATTTTCTGTCAGAAAAAGCTTTTTCAGGGATGCCCAGTGCAGCCAACTGTTAAGTGACCTGCTGCTGCAAACACCAACTGAAACTGAGCTCACAGTGCCTGGAGGCGGTTATAGAGGAGGCCCCAATGCATCCTGGGACAGCCTAAAGCTTTAGCCTGTTGGTGCCTCTGAATCAAGATCCACTCTACCCCAATGTTTCCCTGTGGAAACCAATGTAACCTGCTGCAGAAAGTACAAAGTGATGGAAATTGGGGTTCAAGGTATGGAACAGGTATATTGGGATGCTTTATGAGTGGGACAGGTGTTTTTAGGCTCGCAGGTGGGAGTAATCGGTCTGTTTCCACTTTTTTTTAAAAGTACCCAAAAATGACCCAAATATACACTTATACCCATTTTCTGTGTACCCCAAATTTAATGAGAGCATTTATTTTGCACAAAAAAAAACTTGCTTTCTATAATTTTTTTGCATTTAAAAAAAATGCATATAACCGCCATTTCCCACAATTTAAGTCCCCAAAAACTCTGTAAAGTGATCTCTAATACACGTCTCTTCTGTTATCCTATGTAAGTTTAGCATTTTTTGGGCTCCAGGCCGATTTCCCCATTTTCACCTACACCTTTCACTGCAAACCCTTCTGGAATTGAGAAGGGTTTGCAGTGAAAGGTGCGCATACCCACAAATAGCCATTTTCGCTGCAATTTTCGTCCGACTGACATGCAAAAAAATTAGCGTGAAAAATTGCAGCGAATTTGCATCTAATTGAATACCCCCATAGATGGCAGATGTATCAAACCTTAGAGAGAGATAAAAGGGCAGATGTACTAAGCCTTAAAGAGTGATAAAGTGGAGAGAGATAACAACCAATCACATACCTTCCAACTTTTGAATCCTGTGATGCGGGACATGCAGCGCTTCCGGTGCGGGCAGAAAGGGGCAGGGCTTCTGGGAAAAAAGGGGGGGGCTTTGCAAGAAAGGGGTGTGCCTCGCCGCACAACCCCCATTTTCGTCATTTTGGTGGCATGTCCAGCGCTCCCTGAGCAGCTGGGCAGCCCCTGCCTCACCTACCACACTGTTTAATGCTGGGCGCATGCCCACGGCATCTAATTCAGTTATCACTAGCTGCTTTGCAGAGCAGCGTGATATACTGGCTCTCCCAACCTGCCCCCCGCGCCTGCGGCACACTGCGACCTGTGGGTGGGACAGCAGGACAGTGTCCGAATAGTGGGACTGTCCTGCTGGAATCAGGACAGTTGGGAGGTATGCAATCAGCTCCTGTCATTTTTCAAACACAGCCTGTAACATGGCAGTTAGGAGAGGATTGGCTGGTACTTTATCACTTTCCATGACTTAGTACATCTCCCCCAAAGTACCAACTTCTGTCGTTTTACAGACTGTGTTTGAAAAATGACAGAAGCTGATTGGCACTTTGGGGGTTATTCATGAAGTAGTGAAAAAAGTGGAGAAGTGAGCCTGTGGAGAAGTTGCCCATAGCAACCAATGAGCCGCTCTGTACAATTTTACAGTATGCAAATTATAAATGTTACTTCAGTGCTGATTGGTTGCCATGGGCAACTTCTCCACTGGCTCACTTCTCCGCTCTTATCACTGCTTCATGAATAGATCCCTCTATCTCTCTCCAATGTTTGATATATTTCCTCCTCGCAGTTATATATACAGTTAAGGCTGTTCTGCTTGAGAGCTCAGTTGGGTCATCCTGGGTGACTTGTGGTCTGTGTGGTGCCGTCCTATTTAAAGAGAGGCCAGAGTGTAACATATCAGTACTTTCTGGACATATATTGAAATTGCTTGTGGAAATCTGAAGTCAAGCCAGAACAAGCAGGAAAAATAAAACAAATAACACAGCGTCTCACAGCTGGATATGTCAGCACTTGAGTGTGAAACACTCTTCTGACAGGCAGCCTGCTGTGAATATGGACTCCTGCTTGTTGTGTTTTGCTTTGGGAAGTTAAGGCAGGAATTAATTGACCCAGCTCCATTCCATGCTGTAACTGACGTCCTGCACACTTATATATTCTATCCCCGATCCAGAATACGCAATGGAAACAGCCAACATTCTGATAAATAGAAATTGTTATCGTCTTTAAAAATGGGACAAAGCAAAAGTTATTTACAGATTGTGTCCTAAGAATTAGTGATACAGTTTGGGAATTACAAAAAAGTAAGTATTATTAATTCATAGTAATCGTGCCTGGCAGCAGATGCACCAAATGGTAGAATAAAGTGGTGACATGTCTCTGTTTCGGGAAACAAAGGCTGTTACCGCTCCTTCCCCACCCCCAAGTAACCGCAGACTGGTGATCACTGATAGTCTGCTGCAGATCTGTCCCCGACATCTCAGACCCGCAGTGCGTATGCGTAAAGTTGTACGCCTCTAAAAGGGAGTGTGAACATGCAGGAATGGGGTGTGGTCTTGCATCCCGACCCCTATTTTCATTACTCCGGAGATGCTGAGCTGCCCTCAGAGACCAGTCTGTGTGCAGTGCCGACTCCTATACTGTGACAGTAGCCGAGTGCTGCACGTAATGTTACAGTGTAACACCTGGCTCCTGTCACTGTGGGGGAGTCATTACTTTGGTGTCACCCACAGGGCTGGCAACAGAAATCTCGGGGCCCGGTACACTGATACCTCTGGGGCCCCCCTCTTCCCTCCAACCACCTCCCCTCCCCACCCCCCGGATACCAGACCCGCATATTCGTCCTTTGCATGTGCCAATAAATGTATTGCCATATAGGTGTATTGTTCAGGTGAACGCAAAGAAATAGAGAATTTGACAGCAGATAAGAACCACTTGGCCCATTTAGTCTGCCCTAAACACGTGTACACACACTGATTTACACACAGTATATCTTTGGAGTGTGGGAGGACACTCAAGTACCCAGAGGAAACCCACACAAGCATGGGGAGACTATACAAAGTCCACACAGTTAGGGATGTTACTATATATACAGTACACTGCACTACTGCTGAGCAAAGTGGACCATAATATATTATCTGCACTTTGAATAGAAGTCCTCTACCAGTGAAATTAGTATTTTTGTTATTAATATTGTTGAATTGCTGGCATAATGTGATTTAATTCTAAAATAACATTATGCCGACAATTCAACAATATTAATAAAAACCACTAATGTCACTGCTATCAGGTAGAGACGTTCTATTGAAAATGCAGATAGTGTTATAGCATATCCTCAGCAGTAGTGCAGTATATTTTTATTACATTGCATATTGAATGTTTTTTTAAATATTATAAAAAAAACACAGATAATATTCACTATGCACTTTAATAAAAATATGCTGCATTACTTTGAAATAGCATTGCATTATTGAATATTATCTGGTTTGTTTGTTTTTTAAAACATTGTATGCTCTGGCTCATGAGAGACACTGCGTGACAGCGTTTCCACTCTCTGACTGCTGTCACTTACCAAAATACCACTGCTATCCTCCAGTTCCAAGCTGCCTGGGCTGTTTCTCCTGCAGTCCAGTGTTTCTCCTGGGCACTGGACTGCGCTCCTCTTAGGACCGTCGCCACTGCAAAGACTGAAGTGAACTGTGAAAGGCGGGGAGTAAGTGAAGGGTGTAGCGTCGTATGGATGCGTCATGTGATATCTACGCACACAGTGGGACACGGACAGGTGACTGTGGGCAGTGGCTGGGTTACCGCCGCAGAGAGGGGGGGGGGGGGGTTTCCACCGACGGAGTTATCAACTATACAGTGCCACGGCTCTCTTCCGGCCAGCGCAATCCATTTCAATTTTACCTCATCCTACGTGTTGCACTGACACAGCTTGATGCCATGGTTGATGCCCAGATCCTTGGGGCCCCTCACAACATTGGAGCCCGGTACAGGTGTCCCCTTTGACCCCCCCTGTCGCCGGGCCTGGTCACCCATCGTAGCCCTATAGTGACACGTGCAGTTTGAATCTGGTGCATGTGCAGCCGTCAGGCCTCATGCTATTGCCATGAGTGCAGGTTTTTTGGAACAGTAATGAAAACAGAAATAATAAATGAAGAGTAGGAGTTGTACTTTGATGTGATATTTCCACAGTGCACCTCTATGTTTTGGCACTTGTTTTTTTGTAAATCCAGGCAGACTTCTAGGCATCTCTCGGGAGCACAAAGTAGCTCAGTAGCTGGGCACCTTATTGTGCATTGGAAGCAGTAACGGATCTTGCCACGGGCAAGCAGGACTTTTGCCCGGGGCGCCGCCTTCCAGAGGGCGCTGGCGCCATCCGGAGGGCGCCGCACCATGGCAAGATCCGCCACTGCTGCCCGCTGTGTCCCCCGTCCGCCTCCGCTGCCCGCTGCCGTCCCCGTCCGCCTCCTGTGAAGGGAACTAGACGCTATGCGTCTAGTTTCCCTTCGTGGAGAGTAACTTTGCTGAGCGGTGCGCGATGACGTCATCGCGCACAGCACAGCAAAGGTCCTCTCCACGAAGGGAACTAGACGCATAGCGTCTAGTTTCCCTTCGTGGAGAGGACCTTTTGCTGTGCGGTGCGCGATGACGTCATCGCGCACCGCTCAGCATTCAAGCGGCGCTAGCAATATACAGGGGGCGTAACTGACTATGCCGCCTGTATTAGGCCACGCCCCTTTCCCTGCCCGTGGCGCAGAGCGCCATTGAACCGGCCCTGATTGGAAGGACAAACATAGGCTTGGCATGAAAAACACTGTGTTTTGCAATGGACAACTTAGTGTACTGTCCATGGTGGTCATTCAGAGTTGATCGCACGTAGCAACGTTTTGCTGCTCGTGCGATCAACTAGACGCCACCTATGGGGGAGTGTATTTTAGCATAGCAGGGCTGCGATCGCTTGTGCAGCCCTGCTATGCTAAAAAAGTGTTGTGCAGAACAAGACTAGCCCTGCAGTTACTTACCCTGTGCGATGGATCTAGCGATGAAGGTCCCGAAATTGACGTCAGACAACCGCCCTCCAAACGCCTGGACACACCTGAGTTCGGATATCCATGCCCGGAAAACGGGAAGTATCCGGAACGCCTCCCCACTGTCGATCTTCTTGCGATCGTGCTAGCGATCACTTTCTCCTTTCTTCTGGTTGTTGCCCGGCAACGGCTGTCGCTGGGCAATGACGCACGTGTGCATTGCGGACGCCGCGCATGCGCATTTCCGACCCGTTCGCACCGAAGCGATGAACCGCTGCGTGCGAACGGGTCGGATTGACCCCTATAGTACTGAATGATTTACTGTATGTTAAATCACATTGGCACTTGAAGACTGAGGAAAAGGTAGAGTGACAGCGCTGTTAGTTTATTTGCTAGTAATGTAGTTACAAACATTTCACATGCAGAAGTACATACAATCTGCGGGATATCATCCACATGCCACACTGAGAGACACAAACTGATAAACAAGGGTTATCGTGACGGAAACTGATCTATTTCCTCATCTGACAAAATGGAGCTCAGAGACTCCCCACCTACAGGCCGCGTACCTGTCTATCAATAACTGATGGAAAGCGGAAGACATTGTTATGTTTAGACAGGACAAAAGTGGTGTTAAAATTAGAAGAGTGTGTACAGGAACAATGTCATTACCTTCCCCTGGAAGAGAAAAAGACATGATTTATCATGACAACCAACAGGAAAACTGCAACAGGTCCAGGAGGAAGAGAGACGTGTGTGTACAGACCAGCACCAGGACATATAGGGGTTAACTAGGTCAGTACTGCAGTTAGCGTACGGGTTAGTATTGGTTAACTGATCAAATGACAATACATAACAATGAAATATTTGAATGCATGTGGTGTCTTTTCATAAGTGTCTTTACATCATGCAATAATGCAGCTTAAATAATACTAGTCATTATAATAGTGGTTTCAACCAGTTCAGGTTTTAAGGATATCCATGCGTGACAACAGGAGACCTCAGTCAGTTGGATATAACCATCTGTGCTCAACCATGGATATCCTTCAAACCAGGACTGTTAAGTAGCCTCTAGGAACACGTTTGGGAACCACTGACCCAAACTACATGTCTAATATTTTTATTCTACAGTACAAGAAAGCGTGCCGTTTGCTTCCTTTTCATGTAATGTCAATGGCACGCGGCGTCCTGCAAAACACAAGGGTAATACTTTCTCGGAATGTCCGTGAAACTCCTATATTTCACCAGGAAAGTGCGGTCGGGGGGCATTCATGACGCTGTCACATCATGAATCATCATGAATTATATCATCATGGCCATGTCCCACCCACGGAATGAGTGCCCAATTTGCGATAATAGTTCTCTAAAGTCGGCAACTAAATAAATAAAATACAGCTTGATCCCTACTTCATAATACGCTCACAGACATTCACAGACATTGGGGTAAATTTTTCTAAGGTGGGAGTTTTTTAGAACTGGTGATGTTGCCCATGGCAACCAATCAGATTCTACTTACCATTAATCTAGCTGCTTCTAGCAGATAACAGATATAATCTAAATGGTTGCTATGGGCAACATCACCAGTTCTAAAAATCTCCCACCTTAGTAAATTTACCCATTGTGTTACCTTCAGGAGCGGCTGGGGGCTGTCCAGCAGCTCCAGGAGTTCTGGGTAATGCATGTATTTGTAGCCTGCAAACAATCCTGAAAATTACTAATAAACATATGGTTTTTTTTTTAAAGTCCTACAAAAAAATGTAATTGAACTTTTTATTATGATTATGATGATGATGATGATGATGATGATGATGATGATTATTACTATTTATTATTATTGGCAGGATTTTGGATGTAAACTTACCAGAAGGGTCCTTAAATCTTTGTTGTGTTTTTATGAACTGAGCAGAAAAGCAATAAGGGAATACGTCATATGTTATATGTGTCATTATTACATCAAAAATAAGTAATTGACCTATGGCAATTTGGGACAGCCTAGCCTTTAAAGAACCATAACTCATAGGGGGTGATTCAATTGTTTGAATAGTCGGTTGTTGTTTTTTTCTGTCTAGATAGGAAAAAACAGACACCCAACTAACTTTTCAAACATTTGAATACCCCCCATAGTGTGTGACTGATTTAGCACACTGTGCATTTGTACATATAGGGGGCGTTTCAGTTGTTTTGGGCATCTATTATCCCATCTTAACAGGACTTTTTAGACGCCCAAATAATTGTCAGGATTCAATTGTTAATTGGGCACACATGTATATCGTGCCTAAACATATAGGGTTTAGCTGTATAAAATGGGTAAACCAGTCTAAAGTCCTACTTTGGGCGTCCAACTCCCATTTGGGTGCCCAAAGTGCCAGCAACGCACATTTCTTCTTGCACCTCAGGAGGCTACGAGAAGAAATGTCATCCCCGCGGCTTCCGGGCATCTAAATGGAGCAACAATTGAATTGCTCCGTTTTGCGCCCCGTAGTGGTAGTTGTGGGAGAAAACAATTGAATCGGTCGCATAGGTCCTGCTTCATAGATTGATGCAAATCGGGTTTGTGCTATGTCTTCAGTCGCAGCAGATCTGAGAATATATCCAAATGCCACAGAAGCCAACTTTTGTTAAAAGGTGACCACTGGCAACTTCTCAGATTTACCATTTGCACTTGAAGACAAAACATCTATCGCACGTCAGTGGTCCGAAGATGCAGTCGCTGGCTGTGACACGCCACCAAAATGGTTGGACACGCCTGCGTTTTATTTGGGCTCTGTGTCATCTCCCCGAAATTGGATGCTGCCTGCCAATCAAATTGTGTCTAAATCCATACTGGGATCGACGTTGCAAGACCATCACGGCACAGATGGTTCAGATGAACGCAGTGGACAAAACATCGCCCAGTTGTGAAAGAATCAAAATTGCGTTCACTTCGGAATCAGGCCAAATCACAAGCTTCCTAATTCTGGAATAGCAGCTGATACAGATGTGCACCTCAGCTTGTTCTTCTAATCCAGCAAACTGAATAGTAATCTTCAAAAAGATGGAAATTCCCATTGTTTGACGTTTGCCCCCTTTGCACATCCTCTTTAAAAGAACAAAACTATAAATATAGGAGCTATTAAAGTAACTAGACTAGAAATCATCCAGTGTGCTTTTTTTGGGGAAGAGGAAACATATCAAGTAACTGCAAGCATAGATTTTAAACCTAAAAAAGCCCTGCGTTCCCCCAAGGGAGTCATTATACTCCACTGAGGGTTTATGGTCCATATTTATTTCGGCAGACACCTCATTGTGAGGCCCGCAGGAAAAGAGATTTGATGTAGAGGTCCATTTCTTTGCCCATGTCCCCTCCCCAGAGGAAGGCAGCTGACAAGGTGATATATGGATACTCACTTATTGTACATTCCAGATTGGGTGATTGCAGAGGACTCCTGTCTGGGGTTGCTTTATCTGGAATTTTTGGGGAGGGCCAGTCAGAGTGGAGTCACCTTACAGTGAACCCAATGTTAAAAATACACACCTGATACCAAATTCTGGCATGCTCTGGTCAGAGGGTCGGGGTCCTGATCTTATTTGCACGCTTCTTCCCCCTCAACGTTTAACACACACCGTGTAAAGCTTTTGAACGAGAGGGCCTATGAATCAACCTGTCTTCTTCTGCTGTAAAATATACCTTCTGTCTGCCTGCAGTGTCATGTTTAAAAAAAGTAAGAAGCCTTCTAAATTATAGACGTAGTATGTCACAGAGCTGTTTTTAGCAAACCCCTGTCAGATTTAATTTTAAGGATAAACAGGTGCTGAGTTGCATTATGGAAAAAGTCCAAAATCTACGTGTTACAATAATGTGTGTCCTAAATATATAAATATTATATAAAGGACGGCTACACTTGGTAACTTCAGTCACTTAATAGCCACTGAAATGGCAGTGCAGAGGAGGGGGCAAACCCGGAGGTGTACATGCCCCCCCCCTCTATTGAAACGCCTGTGTGTGTGTGTGTGTGTGTGTGTGTGTGTGTGTGTGTGTGTGTGTGTGTGTGTGTGTATATTATGACAAGGATCACAAACACGGGGACTCAGAAGAACACTTTCTGTGTTTATTTTGAACAGCGGGTCACCACATAGCAAGATAAATCCATATGCAGTCGGTATTACAGGCAGTAGCATACAGGCACTTTCAGCATGGCAAACTCTTGATAGGCTCCAGTGGTCCCTAGTCTAACCCACACAACCCGGCCTATCACTTGGGTAGCTATTCCACCATCAAGAGCAAGGTGACTCTGCCCTGGAAACCCTTATATCAAGAAATCACAGGTGCTGCTGATCACACCCCCGGGATTCTGCTACTGCTTCCAAAACCTGGTCTGGATCCTCCACATTACTTCCACATGGAAAAATGCTGTCTCTGCCACAATACATATATATATATATATACATATACACATATATACAAACACATATATGCATACATACACACACACACGCACACACACACACACAAGCGTTTCAATAGAGGGGTGGGCCCCCTCCTTTGCTCAGTATACATATATATATATATATATATATACATACATATTGGCAGTATGAAGGTAAATTGTATTATTGCATTACTGACACATGTTAAGAGTGTGGCTAGAGGGATCCGCCAACATAGGGAAGAAAAAGAAGATGTTACCACACCTAATGGCTGTTTCTGCAGTGAGGAGACAGTCCAGGTAGGACTGTGCAGTCAACTGAGGCTGATGCCTGTGTATCCAGTCCAATGTGTGTGCTACCCTAGTGAGACAGAGCCCAGGTGGAAGTGGTACAGTCAGAGTGTAACAGGCCAGTTACAGAGTCAGAACTGGAGGATACAGGTAGACCCCTAATTCTCTGACACTGTACATGTGAGCAGCAGTGGTAGCCAAGCCTGGCCGGAGCCTGTAACTATACCCGTCAGAGACAGAACTGGGGCTTTGTCATTTTACAATAGACTTGATTTGCAAATTAGCTGCCCAAAGTTAGTCAGGGGCGAAGAAGTGAGTCAGTGCCCTGAATGGGGGCTAGGCATTTATTATGTTCTGTTCACTTATGTTGTACCATTTATGCTGAAACTAAAGCACCATTTCGTTCATTTACCTGAAAAGCTGAGTTGGATCTTGTTTGAACACCTAGACCCTGCTCAAATTCACCCCTCTACTAAGCTAATTACCCCAAGTCATCACTATATTACATAGTGCAGCAAATTCTGTTGCTCTTTACAACTGGAAACAACAGTGATAAAACAAAACTGGGTAACATAACAGACAGTCATAGAGACAGGAAGGCCCTGCTCACAAGCTTATAATCTATGGGGCAATAGGCATTGATACACAAGGATAGGTGTTATCAGTTGCATAACGGTCCACCAGATTGCAAAGGCTCTTGGTGGGCTGTGTGATATGGTCACACAGTGATGTTGGCCTGTGGTTAGGAGAATGGGAAAGTGAAGAAAGATAAAATACTGTATGTGAGGATATGTGTGGACTGTACTGTGGGATTGTATTTGGATAGGATAGTTTATGAAGGTTATGTGGGCAGTTCAGGAATTTGATAAGCTTGTCTGAAGTGGTGAGTTTTCAGGGAATGTTTGAAGGTTTGGAGACTAGAGGAGAGTTACATCGTTACATAGTTGTTGAGGTTGAAAAAAGACAAATGTCCATCGAGTTCAACCTGTATATATAATTATTTTTTGTATTAATTAAATGCTGTGTCCTTGGATATTTTTTTCCGCTAGGAATTTATCTAATCCATTTTTAAACTTATTGATTGAGTCCACCATTACTACCTTCTTGTCTTATGTAGTGTTTTTTTTATAAACAAATCGTTTGATAAATCCTTGTATTGTCCCTTAATGTATTTAAAAATATTAATAATGTCACCTCTCAGTCGCCTGTTTTCCATTGTAAAGAAATCTAACCTTTTAAGTCTTTCCTCATAATCCAGTGCCTCTAACCCCTTAACCAGTTTAGTGGCTTGCCTCTGAACCTTTTCGAGTTCCAAGATATCTTTTTTATAGTTAAGTGCCCAGAACTGTACACAATATTCCAGGTGTGGCCGCACCAATGATTTATACAGTGGCAGGATTACACTCTCATCCCTTGTCTCCATTCCCTGTTTTATGCATGCTAACACCTTCCTTGCTTTTATTGCTGCATTTTGACATTGCATACTGCTACTAAGTTTATTATCGATGAGCACCCCCAAATCTTTTTCCACTACTGTTATCCCTACATTTTCCCAATTGCGTTTATAGGCTGCCTGATTGTTCTTAGTCCCAAAGTAACTTTACATTTGTCTGTATTGAACCTCATTCTCCATTTATCCGCCCAGACCTCAAGTCTAGATAAGTAATTCTGTAGAGACTCAACATCCTTGTATGAATTAATTACTCTACATACATCTGCGAAAATTTACACTGTGTTTTCCAGTCCCTATCCTAGGTCATTAATGAATATGTTAAACAACAATGGTCAGAGTACTGAACCCTGCGGTATTCCACTGAGCACTGAAGCCCATTCAGAGTACATCCCATTAATCCCCACTCGCTGTTCCCTATTGAACAGCCAATTACTCACCCAAGTACAAATAGTGTCTCCTACCCAAAGCTCCCTTAATTTGAGAATTAGTCTCTTATGTGGAACTTTATCAAAGGCCTTAGCAAAATCCAAAAAGATCACATCCACTGCTTGACCCTGATCAATATTATCGCTCACTTTCTTGTAGAAGCTTATTAAGTTAGTTTGACATGACCTATCCTTCACAAAACCATGCTAATTCTTAGTAATAACCTTGGAGGTATCCAAGTACTTAAGTATGCTGTCCCTTAATATACCCCCTAGAAATTTCCCCACTATAGATGTCAAACTTACCGGTCTATAGTTACTGGGGTGAGTTTTAATACCCTTTTTAAATATTTGGACTACTTCTGCTATACGCCAGTCCTTTGCTATCGTTCCTGATCTAATTGATTCTCTGAAAATCAAATATAGGGGTATCGATATCTCTACATTAAGTTCCATAAAAACCCTGGGGTGGAGTCCATCTGGCCCAGGAGATTTATTTATCTTAATTTTACTTAGTCTCTCGCGGACTACTTCCTCGTTTAACCATGTACTAGCAACGGTTCGTTATTGTAGCTTATGTTATGCTCTACTCTCGTCAACCTGTCCTCATTCGTGAATACTGATGAAAAGAATTTATTAAATAAATCTGCTTTTTCCCTATCATCATTAATCAAGACATTCAACTCGCCCTTTAAAGGCGCCCTTCAACTCGCCCTTTTTAAACTTTTACCGTTTATATACTTAAAGAACTTTTTGGGGTTTGTTATACTGTCCTTTGTGATTTGTTTTTTCGTTTTCTATTTTAGCTGCTTTGATCACTTTTTTGCATTTTTTGTTACATTCCTTGTAGAACTGGAATGATTCCACCATTGCATCACACTTAAATGCTTTGAAAGCATGCCTTTATTTATCCATTTGTTCCTTTACCCTCTTATTAAGCCACATCGGTTTAAATTTACTACTCCTGTTTTTGTTGACTTTGGGAATATACAAATGAGTGTATTGATTGAGGGCAGTTGTAAAAACATCCCACATTTCAGCAGTATTCTTACCATGAAATACAATTTCTCAACTGATGTCCCTCATTGCTTGTTTCAGCAATACGAAATTAGCTTTCTTAAAGTTAAAAGTCTTAGTTAGACCCTTATATTGTTGTTTTTGTAAGCTGATATCGAATGTGATCATATTGTGATCGCTATTTCCTAGGGTCTCCCCTACTTTAGTATTTGATATTATTTCTTCATTATTAGTTAGTACTAGGTCCAGTATAGCCCTATGCCTAGTTGGTTCCTCAATTACCTGGGACAAGTAGTGATCTTTTAGCATGTTTAAGAACCTATTACCCCTAGTTGTTTTTTCTGTTTCGGTGTTCCAGTTTATGTCTGGGTATTTAAAGTCCCCAACAATAATGATGTCCCCCATACCTGCAACTTTTTCAATTTGCTGCAACAGTAGTAATTCGTCACACACACTAATATCTGGCGGTTTATAGCATGTCCTTGTTAAAAGTTTTTTTGTATCTTTACCCCCACTCGAAATCTGAACCCACAATGACTCCACGTTATCTCCAGCCCCCTCATAAATGACCTCTTTTAAATACGGTTTTAAGAAAGATTTAACATAAAGACAAACACCCCCTCCCTTTTTATTAGTCCTATCTCTCCTGAAGAGGGTGTACCCCTCCATGTTTGCCGCTAATTCATGAGAATCGTCCCACCATGTCTCTGTAATGCCTATTATATCATATTGGTCATTAATTGCAATTGTTTCTAATTCCCCAATTTTACTTGTTAGGCTTCTTGCATTTGTAATCATACACTTAAGTTTGGTAATTCCCTGATCCGTAAGTTTTGTTGTAGATAACGTTTCCTTAGGAACCTGAGTTTCCCTTAAATTACCATCACTGACTATTTTTCTCCTTCCCCCCTCTCCACCCTCATTATACTTTATACATCCCATTTTTCTTTGCTCCCTAGTAGTCCCTCTAATTCTTTATAGTCCCTCCCCCCTAGTTTAAAATCTCCTCCAACCTTCTAACCAACCTTCCCCCCAGCACTGCTGCCCCCTCCTCATTCAGGTGCAATCCATCGCAACAAAAAAGGTGGCACCTGACTGAGAAGTCCACCCAGTGTTCTAAGAACACAAACCCTTCTTTACTGCACCAGTCCCTGAGAGTCTTATTGTGCGTGGGAGGGCATTCCGCAGAGTGGGTGCAGCCCAAAGAAAGCCCTGCAATCGTGAATGGAAGCGAGCGATAAGTGTGGATGAGAGACATAGATCTGGGAAATAGTTTGAGATAAGCGAATAGATATACGATGGCGTAGTTTAGTTAATGGCATTGCGTGTGAGTAAAAGTATTTCATATTGAATAAGTAACCATGGAGGGGCTGACAGAATGGATCCGCAGCGGATGAACATCTAGCAAGGAAGATTAGCCTTGCAGCTGTATTCAGAATGGATTGCAGCAGTGAGAGTCTCTTTTTGGTAAGACCGTTAAGAAGACTATAGCAATAATCAATTCGGGAGATAATAAGAACATGGATTAGAGTTTTCAATTAATTTGCAATGTCTTGTGTAAGGAGTGGTCATATTTTGGATATGTTTCTTAGATGTACTGCATGTAACATGATTTTGAGACAGGATGAATTTAGGGAACAAAGGAAAGTTCAGAGTCAAGGATGACAACTAGGCAGCGAGCTTGTGGGGTATGATTGATTGTCGAGTTCTCATCTGTGATAGTAATATCAGTTGGAAACTACTATTGGGCAATGGAAATACAATTAATTCTGTTGGTGAAATATTAAGTTCCTACCTCATGTTGCAGGCTAGGTTTGGAAAACAACAGGGGCTGATTGATTGGTACTTTATCTCTCTCCAAGCTTTGATAAATCACCCCCTCAGAGTGGCGATTCTCCAGCCACGTGTGACAATTAAAACTATAGAACCTGTGCAAACTTCTGAGGGGGTGGGTTTCTCCTGCCCCTGTGTAATGTTACTACAGTACTGATGGTATAATGGTTAGCATTACAGCCACACAGCACTGAGGTCATAGGTTTAGGGGGTAATTCCAAGTTGATCGCAGCAGGAATTTAGTTAGCAATTGGGCAAAACCATGTGCACTGCAGGGGAGGCAGATTTAACATGTGCAGAGAGAGTTAGATTTGGGTGGGGTGTGTTCAATCTGCAATCTAATTTGCAGTGTAAAAATAAAACAGCCAGTATTTACCCTGCACAGAAATAAAATAACCCACCCAAATCTAACTCTCTCTGCACATGTTAAATCTGCCTCCCCTGCAGTACACATGGGCCCTCATTCCGAGTTGTTCGCTCGCAAGCTGCTTTTAGCAGCTTTGCACACGCTAAGCCGCCGCCTACTGGGAGTGAATCTTAGCTTATCAAAATTGCGAACGAAAGATTAGCAAAATTGCGAATAGACACTGCTTAGCAGTTTCTGAGTAGCTCCACACTTACTCGGCATCTGCGATCAGTTCAGAAAGTTTCGTTCCTGGTTTGACGTCACAAACACACCCAGCGTTCGCCAGACACTCCTCCGTTTCTCCAGCAACTCCCGCGTTTTTCCCAGAAACGGTAGCGTTTTTTCACACACTCCCATAAAACGGCCAGTTTCCGCCCAGAAACACCCACTTCCTGTCAATCACATTACAATCACCAGAACGAAGAAAAAACCTCGTAATGCCGTGAGTAAAATACCTAACTGCATAGCAAATTTACTTGGCGCAGTCGCACTGCGGACATTGCGCATGTGCATTAGCGACTAATCGCTCCGTTGCGAGAAAAATATAACGAGCGAACAACTCGGAATGACCCCCATGGTTTTGCCCAATTGCTAACTAAATTCCTGCTGCGATCAACTTGGAATTACCCCCTTCATTCCCACCATGACCCTAACTGTGTGGTGTTTGTTTGTATTAGAGATGTGCACTTGAAATTTTTCGGGTTTTGTGTTTTGGTTTTGGGTTCGGTTCCGCGGCCGTGTTTTGGGTTCGACCGCGTTTTGGCAAAACCTCACCGAATTTTTTTTGTCGGATTCGGGTGTGTTTTGGATTCGGGTGTTTTTTTTTAAAAACACTAAAAAACAGCTTAAATCATAGAATTTGGGGGTCATTTTGATCCCAAAGTATTATTAACCTCAAAAACCATAATTTCCACTCATTTTCAGTCTATTCTGAATACCTCACACCTCACAATATTATTTTTAGTCCTAAAATTTGCACCGAGGTCGCTGGATGACTAAGCTAAGCGACCCTAGTGGCCGACACAAACACCGTGCCCATCTAGGAGTGGCACTGCAGTGTCACGCAGGATGGCCCTTCCAAAAAACACTCCCCAAACAGCACATGACGCAAAGAAAAAAAGAGGCGCAATGAGGTAGCTGTGTGAGTAAGATAAGCGACCCTAGTGGCCGACACAAACACCGGGCCCATCTAGGAGTGGCACTGCAGTGTCACGCAGGATGGCCCTTCCAAAAAACCCTCCCCAAACAGCACATGACGCAAAGAAAAAAAGAGGCGCAATGAGGTAGCTGTGTGAGTAAGATAAGCGACCCTAGTGGCCGACACAAACACCGGGCCCATCTAGGAGTGGCACTGCAGTGTCACGCAGGATGGCCCTTCCAAAAACCCTCCCCAAACAGCACATGACGCAAAGAAAAAAAGAGGCGCAATGAGGTAGCTGTGTGAGTAAGATAAGCGACCCTAGTGGCCGACACAAACACCGGGCCCATCTAGGAGTGGCACTGCAGTGTCACGCAGGATGGCCCTTCCAAAAAACCCTCCCCAAACAGCACATGACGCAAAGAAAAAAAGAGGCGCAATGAGGTAGCTGTGTGAGTAAGATAAGCGACCCTAGTGGCCGACACAAACACCGTGCCCATCTAGGAGTGGCACTGCAGTGTCACGCAGGATGGCCCTTCCAAAAAACCCTCCCCAAACAGCACATGACGCAAAGAAAAAAAGAGGCGCAATGAGGTAGCTGTGTGAGTAAGATAAGCGACCCTAGTGGCCGACACAAACACCGGGCCCATCTAGGAGTGGCACTGCAGTGTCACGCAGGATGGCCCTTCCAAAAAACCCTCCCCAAACAGCACATGACGCAAAGAAAAAAAGAGGCGCAATGAGGTAGCTGTGTGAGTAAGATAAGCGACCCTAGTGGCCGACACAAACACCGTGCCCATCTAGGAGTGGCACTGCAGTGTCACGCAGGATGGCCCTTCCAAAAAACCCTCCCCAAACAGCACATGACGCAAAGAAAAAAAGAGGCGCAATGAGGTAGCTGTGTGAGTAAGATAAGCGACCCTAGCGGCCGACACAAACATCGGGCCCATCTAGGAGTGGCACTGCAGTGTCACGCAGGATGGCCCTTCCAAAAAACATTCCACAAACAGCACATGACACAAAGAAAAATTAAAGAAAAAAGAGGTGCAAGATGGAATTGTCCTTGGGCCCTCCCACCCACCCTTATGTTGTATAAACAGGACATGCACACTTTAACCAACCCATCATTTCAGTGACAGGGTCTGCCACACGACTGTGACTGAAATGACGGGTTGGTTTGGACCCCCACCAAAAAAGAAGCAATTAATCTCTCCTTGCACAAACTGGCTCTACAGAGGCAAGATGTCCACCTCATCATCATCCTCCGATATATCACCGTGTACATCCCCCTCCTCACAGATTATCAATTCGTCCCCACTGGAATCCACCATCTCAGCTCCCTGTGTACTTTGTGGAGGCAATTGCTGCTGGTCAATGTCTCCACGGAGGAATTGATTATAATTAATTTTAATGAACATCATCTTCTCCACATTTTCTGGAAGTAACCTCGTATGCCGATTGCTGACAAGGTGAGCGGCGGCACTAAACACTCTTTCGGAGTACACACTTGTGGGAGGGCAACTTAGGTAGAATAAAGCCAGTTTGTGCAAGGGCCTCCAAATTGCCTCTTTTTCCTGCCAGTATAAGTACGGACTGTGTGACGTGCCTACTTGGATGCGGTCACTCATATAATCCTCCACCATTCTTTCAATGGTGAGAGAATCATATGCAGTGACAGTAGACGACATGTCCGTAATCGTTGTCAGGTCCTTCAGTCCGGACCAGATGTCAGCATCAGCAGTCGCTCCAGACTGCCCTGCATCACCGCCAGCGGGTGGGCTCGGAATTCTGAGCCTTTTCCTCGCACCCCCAGTTGCGGGAGAATGTGAAGGAGGAGATGTTGACAGGTCGCGTTCCGCTTGACTTGACAATTTTCTCACCAGCAGGTCTTTCAACCCCAGCAGACTTGTGTCTGCCGGAAAGAGAGATCCAAGGTAGGCTTTAAATCTAGGATCGAGCACGGTGGCCAAAATGTAGTGCTCTGATTTCAACAGATTGACCACCCGTGAATCCTTGTTAAGCGAATTAAGGGCTCCATCCACAAGTCCCACATGCCTAGCGGAATCGCTCCGTGTTAGCTCCTCCTTCAATGTCTCCAGCTTCTTCTGCAAAAGCCTGATGAGGGGAATGACCTGACTCAGGCTGGCAGTGTCTGAACTGACTTCACGTGTGGCAAGTTCAAAGGGCATCAGAACCTTGCACAACGTTGAAATCATTCTCCACTGCGCTTGAGACAGGTGCATTCCACCTCCTATATCGTGCTCAATTGTATAGGCTTGAATGGCCTTTTGCTGCTCCTCCAACCTCTGAAGCATATAGAGGGTTGAATTCCACCTCGTTACCACTTCTTGCTTCAGATGATGGCAGGGCAGGTTCAGTAGTTTTTGGTGGTGCTCCAGTCTTCTGTACGTGGTGCCTGTACGCCGAAAGTGTCCCGCAATTCTTCTGGCCACCGACAGCATCTCTTGCACGCCCCTGTCGTTTTTTAAAAAATTCTGCACCACCAAATTCAAGGTATGTGCAAAACATGGGACGTGCTGGAATTTGCCCATATTTAATGCACACACAATATTGCTGGCGTTGTCCGATGCCACAAATCCACAGGAGAGTCCAATTGGGGTAAGCCATTCCGCGATGATCTTCCTCAGTTGCCGTAAGAGGTTTTCAGCTGTGTGCGTATTCTGGAAAGCGGTGATACAAAGCGTAGCCTGCCTAGGAAAGAGTTGGCGTTTGCGAGATGCTGCTACTGGTGCCGCCGCTGCTGTTCTTGCGGCGGGAGTCCATACATCTACCCAGTGGGCTGTCACAGTCATATAGTCCTGACCCTGCCCTGCTCCACTTGTCCACATGTCCGTGGTTAAGTGGACATTGGGTACAGCTGCATTTTTTAGGACACTGGTGAGTCTTTTTCTGAGGTCTGTGTACATTTTCGGTATCGCCTGCCTAGAGAAGTGGAACCTAGATGGTATTTGGTAACGGGGGCACACTACCTCAAGAAATTGTGTAGTTCCCTGTGAACTAACGGCGGATACCGGACGCACGTCTAACACCAACATAGTTGTCAAGGCCTCAGTTATCCGCTTTGCAGCAGGATGACTGCTGTGATATTTCATCTTCCTCGCAAAGGACTGTTGGACAGTCAATTGCTTACTGGAAGTAGTACAAGTGGTCTTCCGACTTCCCCTCTGGGATGACCATCGACTCCCAGCAGCAACAACAGCAGCGCCAGCAGCAGTAGGCGTTACACGCAAGGATGCATCGGAGGAATCCCAGGCAGGAGAGGAATCGTCAGAATTGCCAGTGACATGGCCTGCAGGACTATTGGCATTCCTGGGGAAGGAGGAAATTGACACTGAGGGAGTTGGTGGGGTGGTTTGCGTGAGCTTGGATACAAGAGGAAGGGATTTACTGGTCAGTGGACTGCTTCCGCTGTCACCCAAAGTTTTTGAACTTGTCACTGACTTATTATGAATGCGCTGCAGGTGACGTATAAGGGAGGATGTTCCGAGGTGGTTAACGTCCTTACCCCTACTTATTACAGCTTGACACCTGTTGTCCGCTTTTCTGTTGAAATACCTCCACACTGAAGAGCTGAATTTTTTGGTATTTTCACCAGGCATGTCAACGGCCATATTCCTCCCACGGACAACAGGTGTCTCCCCGGGTGCCTGACTTAAACAAACCACCTCACCATCAGAATCCTCCTGGTCAATTTCCTCCCCAGCGCCAGCAACACCCATATCCTCCTCATCCTGGTGTACTTCAACACTGACATCTTCAATCTGACTATCAGGAACTGGACTGCGGGTGCTCCTTCCAGCACTTGCAGGGGGCGTGCAAATGGTGGAAGGCGCATGCTCTTCATGTCCAGTGTTGGGAAGGTCAGGCATCGCAACCGACACAATTGGACTCTCCTTGTGGATTTGGGATTTCGAAGAACGCACAGTTCTTTGCGGTGCTTTTGCCAGCTTGAGTCTTTTCAGTTTTCTAGCGAGAGGCTGAGTGCTTCCATCCTCATGTGAAGCTGAACCACTAGCCATGAACATAGGCCAGGGCCTCAGCCGTTCCTTGCCACTCCGTGTGGTAAATGGCATATTGGCAAGTTTACGCTTCTCCTCCAACAATTTTATTTTAGGTTTTGGAGTCCTTTTTTTACTGATATTTGGTGTTTTGGATTTGACATGCTCTGTACTATGACATTGGGCATCGGCCTTGGCAGACGACGTTGCTGGCATTTCATCGTCTCGGCCATGACTAGTGGCAGCAGCTTCAGCACGAGGTGGAAGTGGATCTTGATCTTTCCCTAATTTTGGAACCTCAACATTTTTGTTCTCCATATTTTAATAGGCACAACTAAAAGGCACCTCAGGTAAACAATGGAGATGGATGGATACTAGTATACTTATGGATGGACTGCCGAGTGCCGACACAGAGGTAGCTACAGCCGTGGACTACCGTACTGTGTCTGCTGCTAATATAGACTGGATGATTGATAATGAGATGAAATCAATATATATATGTATGTATATATAATATCACTAGTACTGCAGCCGGACAGGTAGATAATATATTTATTAGGTAATGATGACTGATGACGGACCTGCTGGACACTGTCAGCTCAGCAGCACCGCAGACTGCTACAGTAAGCTACTATACTATAGTAGCATGTACAAAGAAGAAAGAAAAAAAAAAACCACGGGTAGGTGGTATACAATTATGGATGGACTGCCGAGTGCCGACACAGAGGTAGCTACAGCCGTGGACTAATGTACTGTGTCTGCTGCTAATATAGACTGGATGATTGATAATGAGATGAAATCAATATATATATGTATGTATATATAATATCACTAGTACTGCAGCCGGACAGGTAGATAATATATTTATTAGGTAATGATGACTGATGACGGACCTGCTGGACACTGTCAGCTCAGCAGCACCGCAGACTGCTACAGTAAGCTACTATACTATAGTAGTATGTACAAAGAAGAAAGAAAAAAAAAACCACGGGTAGGTGGTATACAATTATGGATGGACTGCCGAGTGCCGACACAGAGGTAGCTACAGCCGTGGACTAACGTACTGTGTCTGCTGCTAATATAGACTGGATGAATGAGATGAAATCAATATATATATGTATGTATGTATATATAATATCACTAGTACTGCAGCCGGACAGGTAGATAATATATTTATTAGGTAATGATGACTGATGACGGACCTGCTGGACACTGTCAGCTCAGCAGCACCGCAGACTGCTACAGTAAGCTACTATACTCTATAGTAGTATGTACAAAGAAGAAAGAAAAAAAAAACCACGGGTAGGTGGTATACAATTATGGATGGACTGCCGAGTGCCGACACAGAGGTAGCTACAGCCGTGGACTAACGTACTGTGTCTGCTGCTAATATAGAGTCTAGACTGGATGATAAATTATTGATAATGAGATGAAATCAATATAATATCACTAGTACTGCAGCCGGACAGGTACTATATATATTTATTATGTAATGACTGATGACGGACCTGCTGGACACTGTCAGGTCAGCACAGCACCGCAGACTGCTACAGTAAGCTACTATAGTAGTATGTATAAAGAAGAATGAAAAAAAAAAAAAAAACACGGGTAGGTGGTATACAATATTATATATATATATATTATATACAATTATATATATATATATATATATATATATATATATATTAAACTGGTGGTGATTGATTATTAAACTGGTGGTCACTTCAGGTCACGTTGCAACTTGCAACTAGTACTCCGAGGCCTAAGCAGACAATCACAAAATATATTATTATACTGGTGGTCAGTGTGGTCACAACAATGGCAGTGTGGCACTGACTCTGGCAGCAAAAGTGTGCACTGTACGTTATATGTACTCCTGAGTCCTGCTCTCAGACTCTAACTGCTCCCCACTGTCAGTGTCTCCCCCATAAGTCAGATAATACACTTACAGTCACACTATCTATTATCTAATCTATAAATATCACTTCAGCAAGTAGTATAGTAGTATACAGTATAGTAGTACTCCTCCTAATAATGCTCCCCAAAATACTGTGTCTCTCTCTTCTCTAAACGGAGAGGACGCCAGCCACGTCCTCTCCCTATGACTCTCAATGCACGTGTGAAAATGGCGGCGACGCGCGGCTCCTTATATAGAATCCGAGTCTCGCTATAGAATCCGAGCCTCGCGAGAATCCGACAGCGTGATGATGACGTTCGGGCGCGCTCGGGTTAGCCGAGCAAGGCGGGAAGATCCGAGCCTGCTCGGACCCGTGTAAAAAACCTGAAGTTCGGGCGGGTTCGGATTCAGAGGAACCGAACCCGCTCATCTCTAGTTTGTATATATAATATATATAATATATATAGCTATATTCTTAATTAGAGATGTGTGCCGGCCTTTTTTTTTGTTCCTACAGTATTCATCTCAGAAACATTAATTTCTAGTCAATTGTGACCATTTCTAGTAGAGATGAGCGCCTGAAATTTTTCGGGTTTTGTGTTTTGGTTTTGGGTTCGGTTCCGCGGCCGTGTTTTGGGTTCGAACGCGTTTTGGCAAAACCTCACCGAATTTTTTTTGTCGGATTCGGGTGTGTTTTGGATTCGGGTGTTTTTTTCAAAAAACACTAAAAAACAGCTTAAATCATAGAATTTGGGGGTCATTTTGATCCCAAAGTATTATTAACCTCAAAAACCATAATTTCCACTCATTTTCAGTCTATTCTGAATACCTGACACCTCACAATATTATTTTTAGTCCTAAAATTTGCACCGAGGTCGCTGTGTGAGTAAGATAAGCGACCCTAGTGGCCGACACAAACACCGGGCCCATCTAGGAGTGGCACTGCAGTGTCACGCAGGATGTCCCTTCCAAAAAACCCTCCCCAAACAGCACATGACGCAAAGAAAAAAAGAGGCGCAATGAGGTAGCTGTGTGAGTAAGATTAGCGACCCTAGTGGCCGACACAAACACCGGGCCCATCTAGGAGTGGCACTGCAGTGTCACGCAGGATGTCCCTTCCAAAAAACCCTCCCCAAACAGCACATGACGCAAAGAAAAAAAGAGGCGCAATGAGGTAGCTGACTGTGTGAGTAAGATTAGCGACCCTAGTGGCCGACACAAACACCGGGCCCATCTAGGAGTGGCACTGCAGTGTCACGCAGGATGTCCCTTCCAAAAAACCCTCCCCAATCAGCACATGATGCAAAGAAAAAGAAAAGAAAAAAGAGGTGCAAGATGGAATTGTCCTTGGGCCCTCCCACCCACCCTTATGTTGTATAAACAAAACAGGACATGCACACTTTAACCAACCCATCATTTCAGTGACAGGGTCTGCCACACGACTGTGACTGATATGACGGGTTGGTTTGGACCCCCCCAAAAAAAGAAGCAATTAATCTCTCCTTGCACAAACTGGCTCTACAGAGGCAAGATGTCCACCTCATCTTCACCCTCCGATATATCACCGTGTACATCCCCCTCCTCACAGATTATCAATTCGTCCCCACTGGAATCCACCATCTCAGCTCCCTGTGTACTTTGTGGAGGCAATTGCTGCTGGTCAATGTCTCCGCGGAGGAATTGATTATAATTCATTTTAATGAACATCATCTTCTCCACATTTTCTGGATGTAACCTCGTACGCCGATTGCTGACAAGGTGAGCGGCGGCACTAAACACTCTTTCGGAGTACACACTTGTGGGAGGGCAACTTAGGTAGAATAAAGCCAGTTTGTGCAAGGGCCTCCAAATTGCCTCTTTTTCCTGCCAGTATAAGTACGGACTGTGTGACGTGCCTACTTGGATGCGGTCACTCATATAATCCTCCACCATTCTATCAATGTTGAGAGAATCATATGCAGTGACAGTAGACGACATGTCCGTAATCGTTGTCAGGTCCTTCAGTCCGGACCAGATGTCAGCATCAGCAGTCGCTCCAGACTGCCCTGCATCACCGCCAGCGGGTGGGCTCGGAATTCTGAGCCTTTTCCTCGCACCCCCAGTTGCGGGAGAATGTGAAGGAGGAGATGTTGACAGGTCGCGTTCCGCTTGACTTGACAATTTTGTCACCAGCAGGTCTTTCAACCCCAGCAGACCTGTGTCTGCCGGAAAGAGAGATCCAAGGTAGGCTTTAAATCTAGGATCGAGCACGGTGGCCAAAATGTAGTGCTCTGATTTCAACAGATTGACCACCCGTGAATCCTTGTTAAGCGAATTAAGGGCTGCATCCACAAGTCCCACATGCCTAGCGGAATCGCTCCCTTTTAGCTCCTTCTTCAATGCCTCCAGCTTCTTCTGCAAAAGCCTGATGAGGGGAATGACCTGACTCAGGCAGGCAGTGTCTGAACTGACTTCACGTGTGGCAAGTTCAAAGGGCATCAGAACCTTGCACAACGTTGAAATCATTCTCCACTGCACTTGAGACAGGTGCATTCCACCTACTATATCGTGCTCAATTGTATAGGCTTGAATGGCCTTTTGCTGCTCCTCCAACCTCTGAAGCATATAGAGGGTTGAATTCCACCTCGTTACCACTTCTTGCTTCAGATGATGGCAGGGCAGGTTCAGTAGTTTTTGGTGGTGCTCCAGTCTTCTGTACGTGGTGCCTGTACGCCGAAAGTGTCCCGCAATTTTTCTGGCCACCGACAGCATCTCTTGCACGCCCCTGTCGTTTTTTAAAAAATTCTGCACCACCAAATTCAAGGTATGTGCAAAACATGGGACGTGCTGGAATTTGCCCATATTTAATGCACACACAATATTGCTGGCATTGTCCGATGCCACAAATCCACAGGAGAGTCCAATTGGGGTAAGCCATTCCGCGATGATCTTCCTCAGTTGCCGTAAGAGGTTTTCAGCTGTGTGCGTATTCTGGAAAGCGGTGATACAAAGCGTAGCCTGCCTAGGAAAGAGTTGGCGTTTGCGAGATGCTGCTACTGGTGCCGCCGCTGCTGTTCTTGCGGCGGGAGTCCATACATCTACCCAGTGGGCTGTCACAGTCATATAGTCCTGACCCTGCCCTGCTCCACTTGTCCACATGTCCGTGGTTAAGTGGACATTGGGTACAACTGCATTTTTTAGGACACTGGTGAGTCTTTTTCTGACGTCCGTGTACATTCTCGGTATCGCCTGCCTAGAGAAGTGGAACCTAGATGGTATTTGGTAACGGGGGCACACTGCCTCAATAAATTGTCTAGTTCCCTGTGAACTAACGGCGGATACCGGACGCACGTCTAACACCAACATAGTTGTCAAGGACTCAGTTATCCGCTTTGCAGTAGGATGACTGCTGTGATATTTCATCTTCCTCGCAAAGGACTGTTGAACAGTCAATTGCTTACTGGAAGTAGTACAAGTGGGCTTACGACTTCCCCTCTGGGATGACCATCGACTCCCAGCGGCAACAACAGCAGCGCCAGCAGCAGTAGGCGTTACACGCAAGGATGCATCGGAGGAATCCCAGGCAGGAGAGGACTCGTCAGAATTGCCAGTGACATGGCCTGCAGGACTATTGGCATTCCTGGGGAAGGAGGAAATTGACACTGAGGGAGTTGGTGGGGTGGTTTGCGTGAGCTTGGTTACAAGAGGAAGGGATTTACTGGTCAGTGGACTGCTTCCGCTGTCACCCAAAGTTTTTGAACTTGTCACTGACTTATTATGAATGCGCTGCAGGTGACGTATAAGGGAGGATGTTCCGAGGTGGTTAACGTCCTTACCCCTACTTATTACAGCTTGACAAAGGGAACACACGGCTTGACACCTGTTGTCCGCATTTCTGGTGAAATACCTCCACACCGAAGAGCTGATTTTTTTGGTATTTTCACCTGGCATGTCAACGGCCATATTCCTCCCACGGACAACAGGTGTCTCCCCGGGTGCCTGACTTAAACAAACCACCTCACCATCAGAATCCTCCTGGTCAATTTCCTCCCCAGCGCCAGCAACACCCATATCCTCCTCATCCTGGTGTACTTCAACACTGACATCTTCAATCTGACTATCAGGAACTGGACTGCGGGTGCTCCTTCCAGCACTTGCAGGGGGCGTGCAAATGGTGGAAGGCGCATGCTCTTCACGTCCAGTGTTGGGAAGGTCAGGCATCGCAACCGACACAATTGGACTCTCCTTGTGGATTTGGGATTTCGAAGAATGCACAGTTCTTTGCTGTGCTGCTTTTGCCAGCTTGAGTCTTTTCATTTTTCTAGCGAGAGGCTGAGTGCTTCCATCCTCATGTGAAGCTGAACCACTAGCCATGAACATAGGCCAGGGCCTCAGCCGTTCCTTGCCACTCCGTGTGGTAAATGGCATATTGGCAAGTTTACGCTTCTCCTCCGACAATTTTATTTTAGGTTTTGGAGTCCTTTTTTTACTGATATTTGGTGTTTTGGATTTGACATGCTCTGTACTATGACATTGGGCATCGGCCTTGGCAGACGACGTTGCTGGCATTTCATCGTCTCGGCCATGACTAGTGGCAGCAGCTTCAGCACGAGGTGGAAGTGGATCTTGATCTTTCCCTAATTTTGGAACCTCAACATTTTTGTTCTCCATATTTTAATAGGCACAACTAAAAGGCACCTCAGGTAAACAATGGAGATGGATGGATTGGATACTAGTATACAATTATGGACGGGCTGCCGAGTGCCGACACAGAGGTAGCCACAGCCGTGAACTACCGCACTGTACTGTGTCTGCTGCTAATATATAGACTGGTTGATAAAGAGATAGTATACTCGTAACTAGTATGTATGTATAAAGAAAGAAAAAAAAACCACGGTTAGGTGGTATATACAATTATGGACGGGCTGCCGAGTGCCGACACAGAGGTAGCCACAGCCGTGAACTACCGCACTGTACTGTGTCTGCTGCTAATATATAGACTGGTTGATAAAGAGATAGTATACTCGTAACTAGTATGTATGTATAAAGAAAGAAAAAAAAACCACGGTTAGGTGGTATATACAATTATGGACGGGCTGCCGAGTGCCGACACAGAGGTAGCCACAGCCGTGAACTACCGCACTGTACTGTGTCTGCTGCTAATATAGACTGGTTGATAAAGAGATAGTATACTCGTAACTAGTATGTATGTATAAAGAAAGAAAAAAAAACCACGGTTAGGTGGTATATACAATTATGGACGGGCTGCCGAGTGCCGACACAGAGGTAGCCACAGCCGTGAACTACCGCACTGTACTGTGTCTGCTGCTAATATATAGACTGGTTGATAAAGAGATAGTATACTCGTAACTAGTATGTATGTATAAAGAAAGAAAAAAAAACCACGGTTAGGTGGTATATACAATTATGGACGGGCTGCCGAGTGCCGACACAGAGGTAGCCACAGCCGTGAACTACCGCACTGTACTGTGTCTGCTGCTAATATAGACTGGTTGATAAAGAGATAGTATACTCGTAACTAGTATGTATGTATAAAGAAAGAAAAAAAAAACACGGTTAGGTGGTATATACAATTATGGACGGGCTGCCGAGTGCCGACACAGAGGTAGCCACAGCCGTGAACTACCGCACTGTACTGTGTCTGCTGCTAATATAGACTGGTTGATAAAGAGATAGTATACTCGTAACTAGTATGTATGTATAAAGAAAGAAAAAAAAACCACGGTTAGGTGGTATATACAATTATGGACGGGCTGCCGAGTGCCGACACAGAGGTAGCCACAGCCGTGAACTACCGCACTGTACTGTGTCTGCTGCTAATATATAGACTGGTTGATAAAGAGATAGTATACTCGTAACTAGTATGTATGTATAAAGAAAGAAAAAAAAACCACGGTTAGGTGGTATATACAATTATGGACGGGCTGCCGAGTGCCGACACAGAGGTAGCCACAGCCGTGAACTACCGCACTGTACTATGTCTGCTGCTAATATATAGACTGGTTGATAAAGAGATAGTATACTCGTAACTAGTATGTATGTATAAAGAAAGAAAAAAAAACCACGGTTAGGTGGTATATACAATTATGGACGGGCTGCCGAGTGCCGACACAGAGGTAGCCACAGCCGTGAACTACCGCACTGTACTGTGTCTGCTGCTAATATAGACTGGTTGATAAAGAGATAGTATACTCGTAACTAGTATGTATGTATAAAGAAAGAAAAAAAAACCACGGTTAGGTGGTATATACAATTATGGACGGGCTGCCGAGTGCCGAAACAGAGGTAGCCACAGCCGTGAACTACCGCACTGTACTGTGTCTGCTGCTAATATAGACTGGTTGATAAAGAGATAGTATACTCGTAACTAGTATGTATGTATAAAGAAAGAAAAAAAAACCACGGTTAGGTGGTATATACAATTATGGACGGGCTGCCGAGTGCCGACACAGAGGTAGCCACAGCCGTGAACTACCGCACTGTACTGTGTCTGCTGCTAATATAGACTGGTTGATAAAGAGATAGTATACTCGTAACTAGTATGTATGTATAAAGAAAGAAAAAAAAAACACGGTTAGGTGGTATATACAATTATAGACGGGCTGCCGAGTGCCGACACAGAGGTAGCCACAGCCGTGAACTACCGCACTGTACTGTGTCTGCTGCTAATATATAGACTGGTTGATAAAGAGATAGTATACTCGTAACTAGTATGTATGTATAAAGAAAGAAAAAAAAACCACGGTTAGGTGGTATATACAATTATGGACGGGCTGCCGAGTGCCGACACAGAGGTAGCCACAGCCGTGAACTACCGCACTGTACTGTGTCTGCTGCTAATATATAGACTGGTTGATAAAGAGATAGTATACTCGTAACTAGTATGTATGTATAAAGAAAGAAAAAAAAACCACGGTTAGGTGGTATATACAATTATGGACGGGCTGCCGAGTGCCGACACAGAGGTAGCCACAGCCGTGAACTACCGCACTGTACTGTGTCTGCTGCTAATATAGACTGGTTGATAAAGAGATAGTATACTCGTAACTAGTATGTATGTATAAAGAAAGAAAAAAAAACCACGGTTAGGTGGTATATACAATTATGGACGGGCTGCCGAGTGCCGACACAGAGGTAGCCACAGCCGTGAACTACCGCACTGTACTGTGTCTGCTGCTAATATATAGACTGGTTGATAAAGAGATAGTATACTCGTAACTAGTATGTATGTATAAAGAAAGAAAAAAAAACCACGGTTAGGTCACTGGTATATACAATTATGGACGGGCTGCCGAGTGCCGACACAGAGGTAGCCACAGCCGTGAACTACCGCACTGTACTGTGTCTGCTGCTAATATAGACTGGTTGATAAAGAGATAGTATACTACTAATATTATATATACTGGTGGTCAGGTCACTGGTCACTAGTCACACTGGCAGTGGCACTCCTGCAGCAAAAGTGTGCACTGTTTAATTTTAATATAATATTATGTACTCCTGGCTCCTGCTATAACCTATAACTGGCACTGCAGTAGTGCTCCCCAGTCTCCCCCACAATTATAAGCTGTGTGAGCTGAGCAGTCAGACAGATATATAATATATATAGATGATGCAGCACACTGGCCTGAGCCTGAGCAGTGCACACAGATATGGTATGTGACTGACTGAGTCACTGTGTGTATCGCTTTTTTCAGGCAGAGAACGGATATATTAAATAAACTGCACTGTGTGTCTGGTGGTCACTCACTATATAATATATTATGTACTCCTGGCTCCTGCTATAACCTATAACTGGCACTGCAGTAGTGCTCCCCAGTCTCCCCCACAATTATAAGCTGTGTGAGCTGAGCAGTCAGACAGATATATATAATATTATATATAGATAATAGATGATGCAGCACACTGGCCTGAGCCTGAGCAGTGCACACAGATATGGTATGTGACTGAGTCACTGTGTGCTGTGTATCGCTTTTTTCAGGCAGAGAACGGATTAAAAATAAAACTGGTGGTCACTATCAGCAAAACTCTGCACTGTACTGAGTACTCCTAATGCTCCCCAAAATTAGTAAATCAAGTGTCTCTCTAATCTATTCTAAACGGAGAGGACGCCAGCCACGTCCTCTCCCTATCAATCTCAATGCACGTGTGAAAAATGGCGGCGACGCGCGGCTCCTTATATAGAATCCGAGTCTCGCGATAGAATCCGAGCCTCGCGAGAATCCGACAGCGTCATGATGACGTTCGGGCGCGCTCGGGTTAACCGAGCAAGGCGGGAAGATCCGAGTCGCTCGGACCCGTGAAAAAAAACATGAAGTTCTGGCGGGTTCGGATTCAGAGAAACCGAACCCGCTCATCTCTAATTTCTAGTCAATTGTGACCACCTCACAGATCACAATATTGTTTTCATCCAGTTTAGGCCAAAGGCTGTAGAAAGCTGGCTGGGTTCTAAGCGACAGAGCAGTGGCACAAACACACGGCAGTTTATAGCACATCTATAAAACATTGCCACACATCAGTGGCAGAAAAGGAAAGTGGTGCAAGATGGAATTATCCCTGGGCCTTTCCACCCTTATGTTGGATATTAAAAAAGACATGCATAGTCCATAGTCTTCATTGAACTGATCTCTGGTATCTCCTGTGTTCAGGTTAGTCCATTGCCTCATATTAAAAAGAAAAAAGTAAAAAAAAACCCTTAATCATACTGAAACTTGGTTTTGGTTCTAATGCATCGGCCAGTTTTGGTTTTGCCTAAACGCCGTGACTGGTTTTGGTTTTATATTTTTTTTATCAAAAAAATGACACAAAAAGCTAAAACCGCATAATTTGGGACTTTTTTTTGTTCCTACAATATTATTAAACTCAATAACATTAATTTCCAGTCATTTCCATCTCACAATATTGTTTTCATCCTGTTTAGGCCAAAGGCTGCAGCGATCTGACTGGTTACTAAGCGACTGAGCAGCAGCACAAACAAACAACAATTTATAGCACATCTATGAAACTTTGCCACACAGCAGTTGCAAAACTGAAAAGTGGTGCAAGATGTAATTGTCATGGGGCTGTCCCATGCACACTTATGTTGGATATTGAAAAGGATATGCATAGTTTAACAAACTAAGCACTTAGTGCTTGATTTGTTTGGGTCCCCACAAAACAAGCTACAAATCGGCTTAAGGCAGCTAAGCTAACAGTGCTGTTAATGATCTCTCTCTAAAGTGGCAAGATCTCATCCTCACCCTCATCAGTGTGTACCTCATCTTCCTCACACAAAATGAATTAATTCCCGCTGGAATCCAGCATTACAGAAATGTTTGTACTTTGATGTAACTGCCGGTAAAGGTTTCCTCATGGAATTTCCAGTTTATTTTGATGAACATCATCTTTTTCACATTTTAAGGTAGTAGCCTCCTATGCTGATCACTGACAAGGTTCCCTTTTGTGCTGAAAACTCTTTCGGAGTACACACTGGAGGGTGGGCAGCTTAAGTAACACAGAGCGAGTTTGCCTTTTTTTCTTCCGGTATTCAAAGGGACTCTGTGACATGCCTATTTGTATGCTGTCATTTAAATAATCCTCCACCATTCTTTGGATGGTGACCGTATTAGATGGAGTTACTGTAGAGGTGTCATCATTTTGGACCATTCTTTTAGACCTGACCAGATGTCAAAATGTTGTATTGACTCCTCTGCATCACCACTGGGTCTCTTGGGAAAGCTGAGAAATTAAAGGAGTAGATGTTGTCATGTCATATGCCACTTGAGCTGAGTACTTGCTCACCACTCTTTGTACAGTATCTCTTAGGATCTGGGTCAGTTGTAAAGAAAGATATGACTTAAAACTAGGATCAAGCACGGTCGCCAAAATGTAGTGATCCAATTTCAAAATATTGACAACCCTTGGATCCTGGTGAACCCGAATAAAGGACTTGATCTACAAGTGTGATATACTTAGTAAAATCGTTTTGTTTAATCTCCTCCTTCAATTTCTCAAACTGCTTTTCCAAAAGTCTAATAGGGGAATCACCTGACTCAAGCTGGCAGTGTCTAAACTCACTTCATAGGTGACTACTTTGAATGGTTTCAGCACCTTGCACAACGTGGAAAGTATTCTCCACGGCATTGCACTAAGGTACATTGGTGGTCATTCCGAGTTGATCGCAGCCAGCAGCTTTTAGCTGCTGCTGCGATCAATAGTCCACGCCTATGGGGGAGTGTATTTTAGCTTCGCAGGGCTGCGATCGCTTGTGCAGCCCTGCTCAGCTAAAAAAAATCAAGCAGAAGAAGAGTAGCCCTGGACATACTTACCCTGTGCGATGGCTTCAGCGATGATGGACCCGGCTTTGACGTCACTCCTCCACCCTCCGTTGTCCTGGAAACGCCTGCGTTATACTCACCACTCCCCGAAAATGCTCTCCAACGGTCCGGATCCGCCCCTCCATGCCTCCTTGCTGTCAATCTTCTTAGCGGTCGCCGCTGCGATCGCTCCTGTCGGAAGCCACGACGTAACCCGGTGACCCCTGTCACCGGGCAACATCGCGCACGCGCCCTGCGCCCACCACGCATGCGCATTCCGCACCCGTTTGCACAGCAGCGAAAAAACGCTGCGTGTGAACGGGTCGGAATGACCTCCATTCTCCCTCCACTCCCAATGTCATGGCTTGTTGTGTAGCTTTGGATGGCTTTTGCTGTTCCTCTGTCCGCTGAAGCATTTAAAGAGTGGAATTACACCTTGTTACCACCTCTTTCTTCAGTTGGTAGCAGGGCAAACTGAACTGTTCATGCAGGCACTGCAGTCTTCTGCATGCAGCTGCTGAATGCTGAAAATGTCCAGAAATTTTTCGGGCTACAGACAGCATCTCCTGCATACCCATCATTTCTTAAAAAACTCTGTGCCACCAAGTTGATTGTGTGGGCATAACAAGGGACGTGTTGGAATTCACCCAGCTGTAATGCTTTCACAATATTTGTGGCATTATATAAATTACAAATCCTGAGGAGAGTCCAAGCAGGGTAAGCCATTTTGCTATGACATCCCTTAGTTTTTCTAAAAGGTTGTCAGTGGTCTGCCTCTTAGTGAAGCCGATGATATAGACTATAGCCTGCCTTTGAATGAGCTGGAGTTGTTTGTTAGATGCTGCTGCTGTTCCTGCTGCTGAAGGCAATTCACCCACCCAGTGGGATGTCACAGTCATGTAATCTTTAGTTTGTCCAGTTCCGCTTGTCCACATATCTGTGGTTAAGTGTACATTGGATACAATGGCATTTTGAAGGCCAATAATTTTTTTTTTTTTTAACGTCCTGGTACAGCCGAGGAATTGTTTGTCTAGTAAAATGGAACTAAGATGTTAGTAAGTCTGCAGGGAGGTTTGGATACAGCAATGAATGAATGAATGAATGTTTAAGACCACGATTCATGACAATAGGACCTTAATTAACTGTCTAAAATTCACTGCATTAATGGCAAATATTGGACGCAGATCTAATACAGGCATAGCGGTCATAGCATCAGTGAGACACTGTGCGACTGAGTGCCAGGTGTCAAACTTGCTTTCTCTCGCAAAGTATTCTTTAACAGTCACTACTAGTAGTCTTCTTGGTCCCCTTCTGGGATGAAGACCCACAAGCAACAGCAGCAGCAGTTGGCCTAGTGCTGAAGAATTCTTCTGAGGTATCCTGGATAGGGGAGGAGTCACTTAGCCTTATCCTAGATGCAGAACTACCTCCGATCATTAGTAAAGATATTGATGATAAAGGTGTTGTTGGTGAAGATTGCAGGTGCTGGGACAAGAGAGCTAGCTGATGTTGGATTGCTTGTTATTTTTTGGCATAAGTTTCTGATTTTCTCAAAATATTTCCATAAACTTGCTGAAAATTATGCAACAGGGAGGTTCCTAAATGGTTAAGGTCCCTACCTCTACTTACTGTGGCTTTACAAATTCAGATGGTAAGACAAGAAGACATATAAGAGGTGGATCTTTTGGTCTTATGCCCAGGCATGACAATGACCTCCTTCTTATCATGGACAAGAGCTGCTTCCACTGGTGCCTGACTTACACAAACAACATCCTCATCAGTGCCAGAGTCAGTTACACAAATATCCCCCTCATCCTCTTGCACTTCCACATTAGCATCCTCAATTTATATGTCAGCATGTTGACTTGTGCTGCTCTTTCCCACATTTGCTGAGGGTACAGAAATGGGGATAGTTGGATTCTCTATGGTACAGTATTAGAAAGGTTAGGCTCACACATAGCACTCATGGACCCAATTCATTTCTCCTCAGGGATTTGTAACATTTTTGAACACAGTTTGTTCTCATGCCTTAGTGGTTTTCATGTTTTTGACACATCTTCTAGACTCTGAGTGAGAAGGGCTTACATTGTCATAAGAGGCAGAAGATGCCTCACAGACAGTTGCAGAACTACTACTCATAAATAAAGACCAATGCCTGAGCATTTCCTTGCCACTGCATGTGGTGAATGGCATGTTGGTAATGTTATGTTTTTCTGCACCAAACGTTCCCTTTATTAGAGGTGTTTTTTTTCCTTTACTAATGTATATTTGTTTTATTTTAGATGCCCTGACAAACCCTCTATGCCCTTGGGCATCGGCTATAGTAAATGATGTTGAAGGACTAGTAACGCCATGACTGGTGGCAGCAGCTGCAGCAGTAGTATGTTGTTCCTGCTCTTCTCTAAACTGATCGTTACCCATATCGATGAACTTGAAGAAATAGTACAAACAATAGAACAATATATCTTTTTTTACTACTTTTTTTGGCAAATCACTGCTCACACTGTAGGATATCGCAGTGCTTATATGTATGTGAACAAAAATGCATTGTGGTACAGCACAATCAAAAATTGTACAAATTTTTTTTTAAAACTTTTTATTAACTTTTTAAAAAATTTGATCACAAATGACACGGTGTAGTCACACCGCTTATGTTAACGCAGTAGTGTACAGCCTGAGGAGTCACAGTATTTGTACATTATGGATACAGGGTGGAGCCTATGGAGTCCACAGTACTTGTACTTATGGATAGACAGTGCTGTACGGCCTGTGGAGTTCACAGTGCTTGTATGTTATGGATACACAGCGGGATATGGCCTGTCATAGTATGTACAAATTATGGATACACAGTGGAGTACAGCACAAGAAAAAGTTAACTTTTTTCAATTTTTTTACGTTTGTTTTTTTTCTACTTTTTTAAACTCTAAAAAATGTTAAAACTTTTTTTATTTACTTTTTTAACACTGGAGAGGATGGACATGGGACAGGTGTGTCATCAGCACTAGAGCGGATGGGCACTGGACAGGACAGGTGCGTCAGCAGCACTGGAGCTGATGGACACTGGACAGGTGCATTGGCAGAACAGGAGCGGATGGACACTGGACAGGTGCGTTGGCAACATTGGAGCAGATGGACACTGGACAGGCGCATCAGCAGTACTGGAGCTGATGGACACTGGGCAGTTGTGTTGGCAGCAATGGAGTAGATGGACGCTGGACAGGTGCACTGGCAGCACAGGAGCGGATGGACACTGGACAGGTGCGTTGGCAACATTGGAGCAGATGGACACTGGACAGGTGCACTGGCAGCACAGGAGCGGATGGACACTGGACAGGTGCACTGGCAGCACAGGAGCGGATGGACACTGGACAGGTGCACTGGCAGCACAGGAGCGGATGGACACTGGACAGGTGCGTTGGCAACATTGGAGCAGATGGACACTGGACAGGTGCGTTGGCAGAACAGGAGCTGATGGACACTGGGCAGTTGTGTTGGCAGCAATGGAGTAGATGGACGCTGGACAGGTGTATTGGCAGTACTGGAGCTGATGGACACTGGACAGGTGCATTGGCAGAACAGGAGTGGATGGACACTGGACAGGTGCGTTGGCAACATTGGAGCAGATGGACACTGGACAGGTGCACTGGCAGCACAGGAGCGGATGGACACTGGACAGGTGCACTGGCAGCACAGGAGCGGATGGACACTGGACAGGTGCACTGGCAGCACAGGAGCGGATGGACACTGGACAGGTGCGTTGGCAACATTGGAGCAGATGGACACTGGACAGGTGCGTTGGCAGAACAGGAGCTGATGGACACTGGGCAGTTGTGTTGGCAGCAATGGAGTAGATGGACGCTGGACAGGTGTATTGGCAGTACTGGAGCTGATGGACACTGGGCAGTTGTGTTGGCAGCAATGGAGTAGATGGACGCTGGACAGGTGTATTGGCAGTGCTGGAGTGGATGGTCACTGTACACATGCCTTAGTAACACTGGAGTGGATGGACACAGCACATCACTGGGCACAGGAGCAGTCACTGGAGTGTATGGACGGAGCACAACACAGCAGCAGCCACTGTATTGGATGGACACAGGAGCAGTAAAGCCGAGCAGAGCACACAGCAGCATGGACAAGTGGAACTGGCGCTGGAAGCACCTATGTGAGGGTCTTATATAGAATACAAAACTCCAGAGAGTTCCCATGCTGGCTGATGAAGTTTTGCCTCGATCTGAAATCCGGACTTGGTGGGAAGATCTGAGCGATGAGCCTGGATTCCCCCAGATTGGGTAAGTTCAGGTGGACATTTTTCTCAGAGATCCAAGCCCGCTCATATTTCCTGGTTGTCAAGATGCTGGTGGTCACATGACCCACACAACATCCCAACCTTGAAGAACCCGATGTTGTAATGTATATACAATTACCTCTCAAATTGGGATAATATTGTGATAATATAATTATAACCCTCCTCACCGAATATGTGAGTGGCTGCTCTCAACCAGTATTATATAATGGTATTCACATATAGAAAAATGGAAATATTAGAGGAAGGGTATAGCGCTGTATAGTGTATATCAAAATATGTAATATACAGTACCACAAATATAGGTGTGAGAAAGTTGAAGAAAGTGGAAAGAAGAAAAAAATGGATAAAATATGAAGGGCGATTCTCCGTAAAGGAACGTGACAGAAACACAAATGCCAAAAACATACTTCTCCAAAATACCAAGATTGTGGCCGTGTGGGATTCCGTCTGAACTCTGACTTTTTTAAAGAGGCAATCAAGTACAAGACATGGTTTAGCCTTGTACATGATTGACCCTTTAAAAAATGTCCAAGTTTGGACGGTATCCCGCACAGCTGCTGGACTCAGACTTTATTACATCCCAGCCATAATGTGCACTGGTAGATAAAATAACACTGTATTTAAAAAAAAACAACTTTAAAAATGCAACCCTAATTAGGGATAACTTCATCCCGATAAGGTAAAACTACCACAGTTTAAAAAGGTTTAAAATTCAATATTTATTACACAGTGATTTATCCATAAAATCGTAGGTAGCACACGTATATGACAATATAAAAAAGAGCGCTCATCTGTCCATGGGATATTCACAGGCACAGCAGTACATACCCGACGCGTTTCATCTAGTGGATAGACTTCATTATGGGGATGATGAAGTCTATCCACTAGACTATATCGGAACTGCAATCTTTTAAGAAATGGTTCTTATACATGAAGTATGGACGGAACACAATCAGCATAAAATGAAAGTAAATGATCAATAGCTCACATTTTGCAGTGGAGGGAGGAGTTCAGGATGACTGTCACAAGTGACGTCAATCAGCAGGTATAAATACGCAGGGAGATGAGGCAGTCCAGTTAAGGGCCCTGTACACTACTAGGGAGATGTATCTCAGTAATGACTTCCATGCAGTTTTCCTGCAATCTGGCCGGGAGCTTCCCAGGAGGCCTGCAATTGTGATTTCATACTTGAGTGTATTTTTACATGTGATTAATGTTATTAAACCTATTTCCATGCAATTGAGATAAATCTCACGTGCAGCATGTGTGATCTGCGATTGCAATGGGTGACACACGGGAGAGCGCAATCGCAAGAAAAGTACATGCAATTTTAAATTTTTCATGCTACATCTCAGGAACTCATCGCAATTGCACGAAAACGTGCACTAGTGTATGGGGCCCTTTAGTTTATAGAAAAGAGTGGAGAAATGGCAAATTAAATCCAGTTAACTTGAAAAGGTTAATAGTAAGGCAAGTGTAGTATTTGCTGGATGTGAGGTGGTTAGCAAGAACTTAGTGAAAACGTGCAGGTTTGTAATGATGGAGAAAGTATTGTTTCACATGCAGAGTTAAATGGCAGCAGATATGACATCCAGATTAGCATGCAGAGGTGAGGTAATGATCCAAGGCAGAGGTTCTCAAACTCGGTCCTCGGGGGCACACACAGTGCATGTTTTGCAGGTAACCCAGCTGGTGCACAGGTGTATTAATTACTCACTGACACATTTTAAAAGGTACATAGGTGGAGCTAATTATTTCACTTGCGATTCTGTGAGGAGACCTGCAAAACATGCACTGTGTGTGCCCCTGAGGACTGAGTTTGAGAACCTCTGATCCAAGGTATTGAACAGGCCTGGTTCAGCTGTTCATGGCAGCCAAAGTAAATCCAAACATGGGGGGTAATTCCAAGTTGATCGCAGCAGGAAAATTTTTAGCAGTTGGGCAAAACCATGTGCGCTGCAGGGGGGGAGGCAGATATAACATTTACAGAGAGAGTTAGATTTGGGTGGGTTATTTTGTTTCTGTGCAGGGTAAATACTGGCTGCTTTATTTTTACACTGCAATTTAGATTGCAGATTGAACACACCACACCCATATCTAACTCTCTCTGCACATGTTAAATCTGCCTCCCCTGCAGTGCACATGGGGGGTAATTCCAAGTTGATCGCAGCAGGAAATTTTTTAGCAGTTGGGCAAAACCATGTGCACTGCAGGAGGGGCAAATATAACATTTGCAGAGAGAGTTAGATTTGGGTGGGTTATTTTGTTTCTGTGCAGGGTAAATACTGGCTGCTTTATTTTTACACTGCAATTTAGATTGCAGATTGAACTCACCACACCCAAATCTATCTCTCTCTGCACATGTTCTATCTGCCTCCTCTGCACTGCACATGGTTTTGCCCAACTGCTAAAAAATTTCCTGCTGCGATCACCTTGGAATTACCCCCATGGTTTTGCCCAACTGCTATCAAAATTCCTGCTGCGATCAACTTGGAATTACCCCCCTGGTTCCCAAGAAGAAACTGTGAGCAGTTCCTTTGTAATGCTTCCAGACAAGAGTACATCAGACTATCGGGATCCCTGGGGATTAAGGGTTTAGGGGCAAATTCAGTAAGGATTGCAAAAATTACAAATTAGCAAAAATTGCGAGCAAAAGCAAAATTGCGAAAGCACGCCCAAACGGAAAAACTGCAACACTAATTTAATTTAACAAAAAGAAGGTGGCCTTGTGAAATGTGCAAATATTGCAAAAACCATCCTAATAATCGCAATTTTTGCGTACATATGATATTACAAATGTTCGCAATTTTTGCGTACATGTTTCTGATGTTGCATTTTTTGCTTACAACAGTGTTTTTCCCTTAAAAAATTGCACAACCTACTTTCCTGCACCCAAATTAAAGAAACTACTCAACAATTGTAAATCAATTCAATCATCACTTAATTGGTCAAATGATCTTGTGGTAATTTAGCAATTATTATCTTAAAGACACCATAGTGTTTTTCTTCAAACATTGACTAATTTTCTTCAAACATTGACTAATGCCCATAACTGTGTTCAAATATATTCAGCTAGAGCAGTGGTTCTCAAACTCGGTCCTCAGGACCCCACACAGTGCATGTTTTGCAGGTAACACAGCAAGTGCACAGGTGTATTAATTAATCACTGACACATTTTAAAAGGTCCACAGGTGGAGCAAATTATTTCACTTGTGATTCTGTGAGGAGACCTGCAAAACATGCACTGTGTGTGCCCCCGAGGACTGAGTTTGAGAACCTCTGATCCAAGGTATTGAACAGGCCTGGTTCAGCTGTTCATGGCAGCCAAAGTAAATCCAAACATGGGGGGTAATTCCAAGTTGATCGCAGCAGGAAGATTTTTAGCAGTTGGGCAAAACCATGTGCGCTGCAGGGGGGGAGACAGATATAACATTTACAGAGAGAGTTAGATTTGGGTGGGTTATTTTGTTTCTGTGCAGGGTAAATACTGGCTGCTTTATTTTTACACTGCAATTTAGATTGCAGATTGAACACACCACACCCATATCTAACTCTCTCTGCACATGTTAAATCTGCCTCCCCTGCAGTGCACATGGTTTTGCCCAACTGCTATCAAAATTCCTGCTGCGATCAACTTGGAATTACCCCCCTGGTTCCCAAGAAGAAACTGTGAGCAGTTCCTTTGTAATGCTTCCAGACAAGAGTACATCAGACTATCGGGATCCCTGGGGATTAAGGGTTTAGGGGCAAATTCAGTAAGGATTGCAAAAATTACAAATTAGCAAAAATTGCGAGCAAAAGCAAAATTGCGAAAGCACGCCCAGACGGAAAAACTGCAACACTAATTTAATTTAACAAAAAGAAGGTGGCCTTGTGAAATTTGCAAATATTGCAAAAACCACCCTAATAATCGCAATTTTTGCGTACATATTACAAATGTTCGCAATTTTTGCGTACATGTTTCTGATGTTGCATTTTTTGCTAACAACAGTGTTTTTCCCTTAAAAAATTGCACAACCTACTTTCCTGCACCCAAATTAAAGAAACTACTCAACAATTGTAAATCAATTCAATCATCACTTAATTCAGTTAATTGGTCAAATGATCTTGTGGTAATTTAGCAATTATTATCTTAAAGACACCATAGTGTTTTTCTTCAAACATTGACTAATTTTCTTCAAACATTGACTAATGCCCATAACTGTGTTCAAATTAGAGATGAGCGCCTGAAATTTTTCGGGTTTTGTGTTTTGGTTTTGGGTTCGGTTCCGCGGCCGTGTTTTGGGTTCGAACGCGTTTTGGCAAAACCTCACCGAATTATTTTTGTCGGATTCGGGTGTGTTTTGGATTCGGGTGTTTTTTTCCAAAAACACTAAAAAACAGCTTAAATCATAGAATTTGGGGGTCATTTTGATCCCAAAGTATTATTAACCTCAAAAACCATAATTTACACTCATTTTCAGTCTATTCTGAATACCTCACACCTCACAATATTATTTTTAGTCCTAAAATTTGCACCGAGGTCGCTGTGTGAGTAAGATAAGCGACCCTAGTGGCCGACACAAACACCGGGCCCATCTAGGAGTGGCACTGCAGTGTCACGCAGGATGTCCCTTCCAAAAAACCCTCCCCAAACAGCACATGACGCAAAGAAAAAAAGAGGCGCAATGAGGTAGCTGTGTGAGTAAGATTAGCGACCCTAGTGGCCGACACAAACACCGGGCCCATCTAGGAGTGGCACTGCAGTGTCACGCAGGATGTCCCTTCCAAAAAACCCTCCCCAGTCAGCACATGATGCAAAGAAAAAGAAAAGAAAAAAGAGGTGCAAGATGGAATTGTCCTTGGGCCCTCCCACCCACCCTTATGTTGTATAAACAAAACAGGACATGCACACTTTAACCAACCCATCATTTCAGTGACAGGGTCTGCCACACGACTGTGACTGATATGACGGGTTGGTTTGGACCCCCCCCAAAAAAGAAGCAATTAATCTCTCCTTGCACAAACTGGCTCTACAGAGGCAAGATGTCCACCTCATCTTCACCCTCCGATATATCACCGTGTACATCCCCCTCCTCACAGATTATCAATTCGTCCCCACTGGAATCCACCATCTCAGCTCCCTGTGTACTTTGTGGAGGCAATTGCTGCTGGTCAATGTCTCCGCGGAGGAATTGATTATAATTCATTTTAATGAACATCATCTTCTCCACATTTTCTGGATGTAACCTCGTACGCCGATTGCTGACAAGGTGAGCGGCGGCACTAAACACTCTTTCGGAGTACACACTTGTGGGAGGGCAACTTAGGTAGAATAAAGCCAGTTTGTGCAAGGGCCTCCAAATTGCCTCTTTTTCCTGCCAGTATAAGTACGGACTGTGTGACGTGCCTACTTGGATGCGGTCACTCATATAATCCTCCACCATTCTATCAATGTTGAGAGAATCATATGCAGTGACAGTAGACGACATGTCCGTAATCGTTGTCAGGTCCTTCAGTCCGGACCAGATGTCAGCATCAGCAGTCGCTCCAGACTGCCCTGCATCACCGCCAGCGGGTGGGCTCGGAATTCTGAGCCTTTTCCTCGCACCCCCAGTTGCGGGAGAATGTGAAGGAGGAGATGTTGACAGGTCGCGTTCCGCTTGACTTGACAATTTTGTCACCAGCAGGTCTTTCAACCCCAGCAGACCTGTGTCTGCCGGAAAGAGAGATCCAAGGTAGGCTTTAAATCTAGGATCGAGCACGGTGGCCAAAATGTAGTGCTCTGATTTCAACAGATTGACCACCCGTGAATCCTTGTTAAGCGAATTAAGGGCTGCATCCACAAGTCCCACATGCCTAGCGGAATCGCTCCCTTTTAGCTCCTTCTTCAATGCCTCCAGCTTCTTCTGCAAAAGCCTGATGAGGGGAATGACCTGACTCAGGCTGGCAGTGTCTGAACTGACTTCACGTGTGGCAAGTTCAAAGGGCATCAGAACCTTGCACAACGTTGAAATCATTCTCCACTGCACTTGAGACAGGTGCATTCCATCTCCTATATCGTGCTCAATTGTATAGGCTTGAATGGCCTTTTGCTGCTCCTCCAACCTCTGAAGCATATAGAGGGTTGAATTCCACCTCGTTACCACTTCTTGCTTCAGATGATGGCAGGGCAGGTTCAGTAGTTTTTGGTGGTGCTCCAGTCTTCTGTACGTGGTGCCTGTACGCCGAAAGTGTCCCGCAATTTTTCTGGCCACCGACAGCATCTCTTGCACGCCCCTGTCGTTTTTTAAAAAATTCTGCACCACCAAATTCAAGGTATGTGCAAAACATGGGACGTGCTGGAATTTGCCCATATTTAATGCACACACAATATTGCTGGCGTTGTCCGATGCCACAAATCCACAGGAGAGTCCAATTGGGGTAAGCCATTCCGCGATGATCTTCCTCAGTTGCCGTAAGAGGTTTTCAGCTGTGTGCGTATTCTGGAAAGCGGTGATACAAAGCGTAGCCTGCCTAGGAAAGAGTTGGCGTTTGCGAGATGCTGCTACTGGTGCCGCCGCTGCTGTTCTTGCGGCGGGAGTCCATACATCTACCCAGTGGGCTGTCACAGTCATATAGTCCTGACCCTGCCCTGCTCCACTTGTCCACATGTCCGTGGTTAAGTGGACATTGGGTACAACTGCATTTTTTAGGAGACTGGTGAGTCTTTTTCTGACGTCCGTGTACATTCTCGGTATCGCCTGCCTAGAGAAGTGGAACCTAGATGGTATTTGGTAACGGGGGCACACTGCCTCAATAAATTGTCTAGTTCCCTGTGAACTAACGGCGGATACCGGACGCATGTCTAACACCAACATAGTTGTCAAGGACTCAGTTATCCGCTTTGCAGTAGGATGACTGCTGTGATATTTCATCTTCCTCGCAAAGGACTGTTGAACAGTCAATTGCTTACTGGAAGTAGTACAAGTGGGCTTACGACTTCCCCTCTGGGATGACCATCGACTCCCAGCGGCAACAACAGCAGCGCCAGCAGCAGTAGGCGTTACACGCAAGGATGCATCGGAGGAATCCCAGGCAGGAGAGGACTCGGCAGACTTGCCAGTGACATGGCCTGCAGGACTATTGGCATTCCTGGGGAAGGAGGAAATTGACACTGAGGGAGTTGGTGGGGTGGTTTGCGTGAGCTTGGTTACAAGAGGAAGGGATTTACTGGTCAGTGGACTGCTTCCGCTGTCACCCAAAGTTTTTGAACTTGTCACTGACTTATTATGAATGCGCTGCAGGTGACGTATAAGGGAGGATGTTCCGAGGTGGTTAACGTCCTTACCCCTACTTATTACAGCTTGACAAAGGGAACACACGGCTTGACACCTGTTGTCCGCATTTCTGGTGAAATACCTCCACACCGAAGAGCTGATTTTTTTGGTATTTTCACCTGGCATGTCAACGGCCATATTCCTCCCACGGACAACAGGTGTCTCCCCGGGTGCCTGACTTAAACAAACCACCTCACCATCAGAATCCTCCTGGTCAATTTCCTCCCCAGCGCCAGCAACACCCATATCCTCCTCATCCTGGTGTACTTCAACACTGACATCTTCAATCTGACTATCAGGAACTGGACTGCGGGTGCTCCTTCCAGCACTTGCAGGGGGCGTGCAAATGGTGGAAGGCGCATGCTCTTCACGTCCAGTGTTGGGAAGGTCAGGCATCGCAACCGACACAATTGGACTCTCCTTGTGGATTTGGGATTTCAAAGAACGCACAGTTCTTTGCGGTGCTTTTGCCAGCTTGAGTCTTTTCAGTTTTCTAGCGAGAGGCTGAGTGCTTCCATCCTCATGTGAAGCTGAACCACTAGCCATGAACATAGGCCAGGGCCTCAGCCGTTCCTTGCCACTCCGTGTGGTAAATGGCATATTGGCAAGTTTACGCTTCTCCTCCGACAATTTTATTTTAGGTTTTGGAGTCCTTTTTTTACTGATATTTGGTGTTTTGGTTTTGACATGCTCTGTACTATGCCATTGGGCATCGGCCTTGGCAGACGACGTTGCTGGCATTTCATCGTCTCGGCCATGACTAGTGGCAGCAGCTTCAGCACGAGGTGGAAGTGGATCTTGATCTTTCCCTAATTTTGGAACCTCAACATTTTTGTTCTCCATATTTTAATAGGCACAACTAAAAGGCACCTCAGGTAAACAATGGAGATGGATGGATTGGATACTAGTATACAATTATGGACGGGCTGCCGAGTGCCGACACAGAGGTAGCCACAGCCGTGAACTACCGCACTGTACTGTGTCTGCTGCTAATATATAGACTGGTTGATAAAGAGATAGTATACTCGTAACTAGTATGTATGTATAAAGAAAGAAAAAAAAACCACGGTTAGGTGGTATATACAATTATGGACGGGCTGCCGAGTGCCGACACAGAGGTAGCCACAGCCGTGAACTACCGCACTGTACTGTGTCTGCTGCTAATATATAGACTGGTTGATAAAGAGATAGTATACTCGTAACTAGTATGTATGTATAAAGAAAGAAAAAAAAACCACGGTTAGGTCACTGGTATATACAATTATGGACGGGCTGCCGAGTGCCGACACAGAGGTAGCCACAGCCGTGAACTACCGCACTGTACTGTGTCTGCTGCTAATATATAGACTGGTTGATAAAGAGATAGTATACTCGTAACTAGTATGTATGTATAAAGAAAGAAAAAAAAACCACGGTTAGGTCACTGGTATATACAATTATGGACGGGCTGCCGAGTGCCGACACAGAGGTAGCCACAGCCGTGAACTACCGCACTGTACTGTGTCTGCTGCTAATATATAGACTGGTTGATAAAGAGATAGTATACTCGTAACTAGTATGTATGTATAAAGAAAGAAAAAAAAAACACGGTTAGGTCACTGGTATATACAATTATGGACGGGCTGCCGAGTGCCGACACAGAGGTAGCCACAGCCGTGAACTACCGCACTGTACTGTGTCTGCTGCTAATATATAGACTGGTTGATAAAGAGATAGTATACTCGTAACTAGTATGTATGTATAAAGAAAGAAAAAAAAACCACGGTTAGGTCACTGGTATATACAATTATGGACGGGCTGCCGAGTGCCGACACAGAGGTAGCCACAGCCGTGAACTACCGCACTGTACTGTGTCTGCTGCTAATATATAGACTGGTTGATAAAGAGATAGTATACTCGTAACTAGTATGTATGTATAAAGAAAGAAAAAAAAACCACGGTTAGGTCACTGGTATATACAATTATGGACGGGCTGCCGAGTGCCGACACAGAGGTAGCCACAGCCGTGAACTACCGCACTGTACTGTGTCTGCTGCTAATATATAGACTGGTTGATAAAGAGATAGTATACTCGTAACTAGTATGTATGTATAAAGAAAGAAAAAAAAACCACGGTTAGGTCACTGGTATATACAATTATGGACGGGCTGCCGAGTGCCGACACAGAGGTAGCCACAGCCGTGAACTACCGCACTGTACTGTGTCTGCTGCTAATATATAGACTGGTTGATAAAGAGATAGTATACTCGTAACTAGTATGTATGTATAAAGAAAGAAAAAAAAACCACGGTTAGGTCACTGGTATATACAATTATGGACGGGCTGCCGAGTGCCGACACAGAGGTAGCCACAGCCGTGAACTACCGCACTGTACTGTGTCTGCTGCTAATATATAGACTGGTTGATAAAGAGATAGTATACTCGTAACTAGTATGTATGTATAAAGAAAGAAAAAAAAACCACGGTTAGGTCACTGGTATATACAATTATGGACGGGCTGCCGAGTGCCGACACAGAGGTAGCCACAGCCGTGAACTACCGCACTGTACTGTGTCTGCTGCTAATATAGACTGGTTGATAAAGAGATAGTATACTACTAATATTATATACTGGTGGTCAGGTCACTGGTCACTAGTCACACTGGCAGTGGCACTCCTGCAGCAAAAGTGTGCACTGTTTAATTTTAATATAATATTATGTACTCCTGGCTCCTGCTATAACCTATAACTGGCACTGCAGTAGTGCTCCCCAGTCTCCCCCACAATTATAAGCTGTGTGAGCTGAGCAGTCAGACAGATATATAATATATATAGATGATGCAGCACACTGGCCTGAGCCTGAGCAGTGCACACAGATATGGTATGTATGTGACTGAGTCACTGTGTGCTGTGTATCGCTTTTTTCAGGCAGAGAACGGATTATAAATAAAAGTGGTGGTCACTGGTCACTATCAGCAAAACTCTGCACTGTACACTACTGAGTACTCCTAATGCTCCCCAAAATTAGTAAATCAAGTGTCTAAACGGAGAGGACGCCAGCCACGTCCTCTCCCTATCAATCTCAATGCACGTGTGAAAATGGCGGCGACGCGCGGCTCCTTATATAGAATCCGAGTCTCGCGATAGAATCCGAGCCTCGCGAGAATCCGACAGCGTCATGATGACGTTCGGGCGCGCTCGGGTTAACCGAGCAAGGCGGGAAGATCCGAGTCGCTCGGACTCGTGAAAAAAAACATGAAGTTCTGGCGGGTTCGGATTCAGAGAAACCGAACCCGCTCATCTCTAGTTCAAATATATTCAGCTAGAGCAGTGGTTCTCAAACTCGGTCCTCAGGACCCCACACAGTGCATGTTTTGCAGGTAACCCAGCAAGTGCACAGGTGTATTAATTAATCACTGACACATTTTAAAAGGTCCACAGGTGGAGCTAATTATTTCACTTGTGATTCTGTGAGGAGACCTGCAAAACATGCACTGTGTGGGGTCCTGAGGACCGAGTTTGAGAACCTATGAGCTAGAGAGAGTGTGAATTCTAGCCTCTAAACCCAACACAACAGCAATTATTGGTATATGTTTTAACAAACACACTTTTTTGGAGTCAAAATATTTTAATTCAGAAACAACAGTATCATTTTTATAAATAAAAAAAAGTATTTTTTTGATTGTGAAGTGGTCAAACATTACATATTATTGTTTCTTTGCTTTTATTTACATACCTTACTTTAAGGAATTACAGTATGTGTAAATATTTGTTTCAATAAGTATACAAATGGAGCAGAATTTGCAAAACATTAAAATAAAAAGATGGTGTTGCTGTTCTTCAACATGTTTATGTGTGTAGCGCACAAATAAAATGTAAAAAGTAAAAAAAATTATGTGGGTATGTTTTGTTTAACAAAAAAATGTTGGTTGTTTAAAAAAAAATTGTTAGGAAGCTAAATGTCATTCAGCAGATACTACCAAGCAAAATGCTTGTAAAGGTTATTTTACAATTGCTTCTATCAAATAGTGTGGTTGCCAAACCTCGATTGTTATTAAGTGTAAACACAAATCGGTTAGTAACATATATTTTCACAATCAACATGTGTTACAGAGTTAAACAATACCTTCCATGTTTCTTAGTTCTAATACAGCTGAATGAAGTGATTTGTGGTCTGAGGCGTGAGCTTCTTCAGCTGGGTGTAATGTAGCAATGATTGCAGTATACATCAGTCTACAACTGAGGTCAGCTTGTGCCATTTTTAAGGTAGACCTGTAGTCACTCAGAAACTGCGCATCAGAAATGTGCGATCTGTTGTAAAAATTGCGAATGCACCGCCCACCGACCATCAGCATAAGCCCACAACACACCCTGCAACATGCCCTGATCGTAGTTTTTGCGAGTCCAGCCCTTTAGTACGCCCCCTACACGCCTACTATTCGTAGTGCATACGCAGTTTTTCGTTAAGTCTCAGAAATTGGGGGGTTTTCTCAGTTTTTGCTATTTAAGTTGCAGAATTTGCGTTTTTACGCTTCTTTTGCTAATTTTGCTGATTTGCGATCCTTGCTGAATTAGGCCCCTAATTCAGACCTGATCGCAGCAGCAAATTTGTTAGCTAATGGGCAAAACCATGGGGGTCATTCCAAGTTGATCGATCGCTAGCTATTTTTTGCAGCGCTGCGGTCAGATAGCCGCCGCCTATAGGGGAGTGTATTTTTGCTTTGCAAGTGTGCGAACGCTTGTGCAGCTGAGCGGTACAAAAAAGTTTTGTGGCATTTCTGAGTAAGTCTTGATAATGAACAGAACAAGAGTGTTTCCCCAGGGAGCTAGTGATTTTACTCGGTATGTCAACAAATTTAACACATATAAAAAAATAGTCATAAATCTTAGACTTATTTATTTTTAAATAAAACACAGTATGATATGAACTGTATCACATTAAATCCAAAATGACAATCCGTATTCCATACATATAATGATGTTGATAACAATTCAATTCACTCATATATGAGTATACAGATGATCTTCCTTGAAGAAATGACAAAATCGCTGTCTTAACCCAACGCGTTTCGTCTTACAGACTTCATCAGGGGTATTTTATTTACAATCAAAAATCACAGTATGGACAAGTAGTTTAATGTGTCTTCAATAAGCAGGTAAAAACACTTAAAAAGTGATATCGAACTCGATTACACCATATGGCATATCTCTTTAGCCGAATATTCAATATGGCACATTCTATGTTTGTTTAATGATTCCAGCTTGGTAAGGTGATTTCTAATAGCAATATTGGTGGAACCAATGATAATAAGAACAGCTCTTAGAGCAGCTTCCCACTATATGGTGGACAGAAAATCGTAATCGTGCCTCTACACTGTTAGCAATGCTTCTGGCTGCTGCATCAGCGCGAGACAGGTCTTATATTTTTCACAAGTCTTGATAATGTCGATATTATCTTAAACCATAAAGCCATACCTTTAAACACACTTTACCATGGAGCCGCTGCGGCCGCTAAACTTAATATGCACTCTACGTACCTTTTACGCTATTTGCGTAATGAATCCCGTACCATGTACGGACTCTGCGTACAAACGCCGCGCTGGGGGTACAAAGTACATGCAGCGCGTACACACTCAATTAATACACTTTTAAACCTTATACAGTTAGGCAATGTAATACACTTTAAACCCTAGCAGGGAAAAGAGGACACAACACCGATTTGTAGTTAATCACTGGGTTCCGACACCACAGAGTAATATTTCTGAAAGGGGGTTAACAATACAAATTATGCACTACAATACAACAGAGTAAATGGCTACAGTCAATGTACATACGTGAGAATATTCGCTTGCGCAACCCCTCCCTATCAGGTTGATTGCGTTGAGAGTCTTGTGTGTGGCCGGGCTGCAGCAGGCTTTATTTATACAAGTCTTCCAAAGCAATACAATTTAGCTGAGCTCAGTTTCATGTCCCTGCTGAAGTAAAGGTTTTCGGATTAATTAACAACTATAATTCATATACCTCCTAGATTATAAATATCATTGTTTTAAATGCTATAACCTTGGATATATTTTTTAGTTAGAAATGTATCCAATCCAATTTTGAATGTATTTACAGAGTCCGCCATTACCACCATCTCTGGCAGTGAGTTCCAAATCTTTATTGCACTAACTGTGAAGAACCCTTTCCTACGTTGTGTACGGAATTTTCTCTCTTCTGTCCTTAGCGAGTGCCCACGTGTCCTATACGGTGTTTTATTAATAAATAAATCCACTGATATCTCCTTGTATTGCCCCTTTAAATATTTGAAGATATTAATAATGTCTCCTCTTAGATGCCTCTTTTCTAGAGTATACATATTCAATTTAGTAAGCCGTTCTTCGTAATCTAGTTCCTCTAGCCCTTTAATCAATTTAGTAGCTTGTCTTTGAACTCTTTCGATTTCCATGATATCTTTTTTATAATGTGGTGCCCAAAATTAAACACAATATGCCAGGTGCGGACGTACCAATGATTTGTACAGTGGCAGGAGCACGCTCTCGTCCCTTGTCTCAATTCCCTGTTTTATGCACGCTAGCACCTTACTTGCCTTCTTTGCTGCACTTTGACATTCTGTGCTGTTATTAAGCTTATTATCTATGAGTACCCCTAAATCTTTTTCCACTAATGTTACCCCCAGATTTTCCCCATTTAATGTGTAGGATGCAAGTTTGTTTTTTGTCCTAAAATGCATAACTTTGCATTTTTCTATATTAAACCTCATTCTCCACTTTGATGCCCAGATTTCAAGTTTAAATAAATCATTCTGTAGAGACTCCACATCGATTTCCGAATTAATTACCCTTCACAGTTTCGTATCATCAGCAAAGTGCTTTCCAGGCCTGTTCCTAGGTCATTAATAAATATATTGAACAATAGTGGCCCTAGTACGGATCCTTGTGGTATTCCGCTGACTACTAGTGCCCAGCTGGAGAACATCCTATTGGCCACTGCTCGCTGTTCCCTGTTATCCAATTACTTATCCATGCATAAATAGTTTTGCCTAGAGTCTAGACCAAGGACTGTTTGTTCGTTGGGAGGCTTGCCACCGAGCAACAGCTGGGGGGGTAGACAACCAATACCTGGTAGTCACTTGGAAAATTGGTTGGTTTTCAATAATGCTTTGCAAACATACTCAGAGGACGTACTTCATGGTAAGTAGGAACATACCTTTTGTTGCTGTGCTAGAGGTGTCAGCATCCTAGAAGGAGTGTTCCTTAAATTGGGAACTGTGAATGCCATAGTTTTTCATAGCTCTAATCATTCTCTAATTATAAAGGGTGTAGCAGGTCAAAGGGGTTTATGGCAAGTACAAAAATAACTGCAAAGCTTCACCTCTTAGCAGAGCAGTAAGTTTCAAGTATGAGCTGAGGTAAGTAGCCAAAGACTTGCATTTGTCCGTCTCAGATTATATCAAACTTAACTATAACATTTTCAAAGGAAGGTGTTTTGGATCAGTAATATAATTTAAGGTTAGCTCAGCACGCCTGGCCACAAAGGCTAAAGCTAGTAATAATATGAATTTCCCTAATAAAAAGACACTCTCTGAACTTGTGTCCAAAGTTAGAATAGGTTATGTATTCCATGTACTAGAATACTGTGGATTAATAGCACTGGGTAGGAAAACACTTCATGGTAAAACATATCTTTAGTTGGAATGGTAATGGGATCCCGGCACTTAGGTTCCCTACACCAGGTAGGTAAGTATTATATCCCTAATCCCTACCCTCCCTAACCCTAACCCTCCTTTTCCAAAGCCTGATAACATTCCCCGATGGTCCCTAACCGTAACCACCCCTTCATGCAGCCTAAACCTAACCCTCCCTCGCAGCCTAACCCTCCCCGGGGGGTGGCAAACCCTAACCCCTCCTCCCCGCAGCCTAACTTTAACCCTCCCCCCAAAGTTTAAACCTGACACACATACCCCCCCAGTGGCTTACCTCTCCGCAGCCCCGGCAGACCTTCATTCAGGAGCCTCCCACACAGGTTACATCCAATGGGAGCCTCTGCCCTTTGGCTGCTGTGTGTTCCCATAGCAGGATTAAGAATGAGGCTGATGGAGCTGCAGCTCCAGGCTCACACCCCAACATAGGCCCACTGCATCTGCAGCAACATATCCTCTAACAATTTACACATAAAAATCGCTACAAATTCGAAAAAGGGGCATGGCCACGGGTAAAGTTGCGTGGAAACGCCCCTTTTCCTATACTTGCAGAGCCAAAACTTGGTACAGACTATAAAAAAAAGGTACTGTACCTGCCAAAAAGGTACAGTTGGAGGGTATGCCACTGCATCTGCAGCAAGTCTCTGTGCTGTAGATAGGGGGGGGGGGACACACCTTTTACTGCAGCGTCCAATGTCCTGCTGCTAATCCGCCTGCCCCCTCCGGCATCAACAATCCCCCCTCCGGCATCAACAATCCCCACTCCGGCATCAACAATCCCCACTCGCAGGTGGAACAAAAGCTGCTGCGGCCACCGGCATAGATGTGTATGAAATCGGCGCAGCGGACAGCTTTCATAACCCTCCCTGCGCCGCATATTCTCTCAGCCCTGGAGCCTCTTCTGCATGTGATGTCACAGAACTGCCTTCCCGCCACAGCCACGCCGAGATCCCCAGAGGCCCTGACTCCGCAACACAGCACCTGGGCTGCCGGCCTGGAAGCCCCGAGATGGCTAATGTAACAGATAGAGTGGGTGATATCGCGGAGGGTAATGTCTGGACGCTGAACCAATGTAAAAGGTGACTGTGCTGTGCAGCACTCTCACCTTTTACATTGATTCAGCGAGTCAGTCAGTTCTGCCAGCCAGTCACTACTGTCAACGCCGGTTTCCCAACGCACCTTATTACAGGGAAGTAGACGCACTAAATAAACTAGCATTCCGGCCCTTAGGGCTGCTGGGAGCTGTAGTTGTATCTGTAGTGCATCTTCTTCCCTGTAATGTGGTGCGTTGGGACACCCTGGCGCTAACAATAGTGACTGGCTGCTTGGCTGCTGTGCGAGTCTCCGGAAGAGCCACTGCCAAGGGGAGGACAGCAGCTTAGCTGCTTCCAGGAGGAGAAGCAGGAGAAGCATTACCCGCACATCCTCCTCTCGCAGTACCTCTGGGCCCCATCCGCGGCACCCCCACACCCCCCTCCAGCACCCTCGGTGGCTCTGGACCCCCTCCCCCACCTGAAGCACTGCCGCACCCACCCTTCCCCCACCCGCCACACGACCGCACTCGCCCCTCCCCACTCGCGGCACCCCTGCAACCGCTCCTCCCTCACCCGCAGTGGCTCTGGACCCCCATCCGCGGCACCCACGCACCCTCCCCCACCCACGCACCACTGCACCAGCCTCTCACCCACCCATGCACCCCCGCAACCGCCCCTCCCCCACCCACGGCACCCCCGGACCCCATCCGCGTCTCTCCCGCACCCACCACTCCCCCAACCACAGCACCTACTAGGTGATTCATCAGGCCCTGCGTGCGCTGTTCACGCCATTGCAAGGGGCTTTGACCCCTTAACCATCGCATGCCCTTTGTCCGTGCATTATTTAACCACTCACACAATTATGATTGGAGGTAATACTCCTTATAATAAATATATTGCACGCCACAAGGGGCGTAGCCCCTTACGACGGTGTGAAGAGCCCCCGTAGGGCGTGATTAATCACCTAGTGTTCTAAAATTAGCTAGAAAAACCATCTTGTCATCTTCACTTGACCAAAGATCAGTGAGCTATTAATAGGTGAAATATCGCTACCATATTGTATGACTGTGTTTTGTGTAGGGGCTCGAGATATAAATGTAGTAGGCATTGAAGGTAATCTTATTAACTAGATATGCATTGTGTAAATCTAGTCAAATGAATGACACATGCTTCATGGATGTGATGCAGTTAGCTCATATAGATTCGGCATGCTTGCATGTAAGCAATACGGATAAGTAGCATGTATATGAATTTACTACTATATTGTGATATATATCTCTACATAGTATAAAATAAAGTTCCCGGTAGGCATTTGTCTGTTTGTTCAGGCTAATCTCGAGAACCAATGGATGGATTTAAAGTGATTTTCACAATTCTATAGGGAATTTTTCTAGGAAGATTTAAGTGTATGAAACATTCATCTATGACAAAAGGGAACTGAGTAGTGACGATTTTGGTGAAGCAAGTCAAAGAAAAAAAGGGCATCCGAGCACTTTCTAGACTTAGGCTGCCTAAACCATTAAAGATATATCACAACGATGAACTTTATTTCATACTAGATAGACATACTGTACATTGATGCATATTATCCAGTTTCTACAGAAAAAATTGTGTAAGCCCTGTTTACTGAAACAAAATCTCAGTTTTCCATATTTTTCTGTTCCTATTTCATTTATGCGAATAACGATCCTTTTTTCCTCAAAGTTAGATTAATTTTAAAAGTTTGTTTTTCTATATGTTTTTATACATTTTACGTTTTTCAATACATTTCAGCTAAAATCAGTAGAAACGGAAATCAAAAGGTGAACTCCAAACTGGCAGAGGACTGGGGACAATCGTAGGCGCAGCCAGCTGGTGTGAAAGTATATATGGCGCTCACCCATAGTAAATGCGTCTGTTGTTGCATCAGCACGTCTCTGTTTGGGGAGCTCTTTAATTAAAATGTAAATATTGTATTACCATTATGCCGAGACGGGGAGCGAATATAGGTCATAGTACATCGGACACTAGAAGGATTAGTTTATCCCAAAATAATGAAACTGACCATGAAAGAGAATCTCGATTGTCAAATGACAGAGAAAGAATGGCTTTACAAAGAGGAAGACAGTCATCTGCTGAGCGAAATAATCTACTCTCTATAGATCGAAACAGACATAATTCTCTGTTGAGCGAAACAATCATCTATCGCTAACAGGACCAGACATGTTAAAAAAGCCAATTGCCATAAATTCAAAATTGCTTCAGTGCGAAGCCGGGGTGGGTGGTTAGCAGAGCTGTTTCTTGCAGAGGGCAAGGTGGCTCTCTTCGTTCTCACTCTCCTCCCCATCATCACTTCTCTGCTCGGGGGGTGGGGGTGGGGGTGTGAATTTTCATGTAATGACATGTTTGCATCGTGATGTCACAACGCAAACGCGTCATTACACGAAACTACGCCCCCAAGCGGAGTAATAATGATGGGGAGGAGGGGGAGCCAGGACATGGGTGTGCAAGCAAGCCAGGAGGCTCTGCCTGCGTAATGTGTAAAATGGGGACTCTTGCCTGCCATAATGTGTAAAATGGGGACTCTGCCTGCGTAATTTGTAAAATGGGGACTCTGCCTGCCATAATGTGTAAAATGGGGACTCTGCCTGCGTAATGTGTAAAATGGGGACTCTGCCTGCCATAATGTGTAAAATGGGGACTCTGCCTGCCATAATGTGTAAAATGGGGACTCTGCCTGCCGTAATGTGTAAAATGGGGACTCTTGCTTGCCCTAATGTGTAAAATGGGGACTCTTGCTTGCCATAATGTATAAAATGGGGACTCTTCCTTGCCGTAATGTGTAAAATGGGGACTCTGCCTGCGTAATGTGTAAAATGGGGACTCTGCCTGCCATAATGTGTAAAATGGGGACTCTGCCTGCGCAATGTGTAAAATGGGGACTCTGCCTGCCATAATGTGTAAAATGGGGACTCTGCCTGCCATAATGTGTAAAATGGGGACTCTTGCCTGCCGTAATGTGTAAAATGGGGACTCTTGCCTGCCGTAATGTATAAAATGGGGACTCTGCCTGGCGTAATGTGTAAAATGGGGACTCTTCCTTGCCGTAATGTGTAAAATTCCCAATTGCCTGCCGTAATGTGTAAAATGGGGACTCTTCCTTGCCGTAATGTGTAAAATTCCCCATTGCCTGCCGTAATGTGTAAAATGGGGACTCTTCCTTGCCGTAATGTGTTGGTGCAGGGTCAAAAACTGGGCTGGTAGGTAGTTGTTTCAGGCGAGGCCACATCTATTGCAGTGAGGCCATCTATTGCAGTGAGGCCACACCCATTTTAATGAGGCACGCCCCTTGCCGGGAGCGCGAGCACCCAAATTTATTTCTTTTTTACCTATGGGGGGGGAAGCATTTCTTTTTTATGTTAATGGGGGGGGGCACATTTTTAAATCTCGCACTGGGAGCCAAATTGGCTAGAAACAGCCCTGGTGGTTAGTATGTGCTATTTATATGTATGATGTACATGGCTGACATAAAGCTAGCTATGATTTAAATGGGTGCTTCTATACCACTAAGCAATGTAACTGCATGCATGAGATTAATAATTTATATAAGCAAAAATAGTGCTTGGTGTAAGTGATACGGCTGCTTTAAACTCAGCCGTTAAGGGATTAGGCAAAACTCACTCTAAGTGATGCCAAGTTAAATCCATAAACCAGAGTAAAATGCAAAAAAAAAAATCAAAGCTTCTCATTGAAAATTTAGGAAAAAAAGAGGTGAGACAATTAAGCTAATTGCTCACAGCTGGGAGCTGGATCTTTGCATGTGACAGATAGCTAGATGTTTGATTCTGCGTCTAAACAACAGGGACATACATCATTAATCCTATAATATTCCTATTTAATTTTTTATAACACCCATAAAAATAATCATTAACCTCTGTTCTGCTTAAGATCCAATCAGCCATTTTAGTTAAATAAATATCATGGAAAACATTAAATATCACTTTGATAAGCTAGATTTGTTCCTGTGGGGAAGGGCCTCCTAATGGTTTATATTAACATCCGCTCTATTCCACAAGTGTCAAACAGTGAGAGGTAATGAGAAAACAGATAAACTGCAATATATGGCTTTAATCAGATTAACCTATCCCTCTGGCGCAGGCATTATTGGAAGGCTGGATTGCTGTGTATAATAAGTTGAGGCTGGAATTTTCGACACTGTCCATTTTTCTAATATGCCCTGTCTCATCCCTTCTACACATCTCATGGAGCACTCTGATCTGCTGTCCACACATCCTGCCATATTCTTTACTTTTTGTCCATATCTGTTGTCTTTCCCTTTTCATTGTTCACATGCCCTCCACCATCTTTTCTTATCCATTTTCTTCCCTTCCTCCATCATCTCCTACGCCTTGTCATGGTTTCTGCAACACTCCTGCCTTAGACTTATTACTTGTCCACTCACTCTAATTTCCTGTCAATGAAGAGCCCAGTACTCAAGCAGTGGGATTGTTTATTCTGGCGCAATGTTAAGTGTACAGCTGTACTCAGAGTTATGCTTACACAGACTCTTATGCATGGAGAAGACCTTGAGTGGAGCATACAGGTCAACAGACGGTCACTGTATAAGGGCAGCATAGCAGGATACAAGCAGTGGGATGGCAGTAATCACAGGATACCTCTGGAGCTAAGTGTAAGACTTCTGTCTTCCACTGTGGCTCTCTAACACAGTGACAAGATGGCGCCACATATTCACAGAAGGTCAGTGGCCATCTTGATTAGGGTTTTGAAGCCTCCCTGTAGGAGCCTCAACATAACTCCCCTACTCTTGTCTACCACTCTTTCTCATCTTCTCTACAGTATAAAACCGCATGTCTTGTCCAAATTGCTTAGCATCTGTTTCCTCGACTTATACATTCATTTCACTTCCAGCCCTCTCGCCCACCTGATTTCTTGTCTAGGTATGTGCTCTACACCTTTTATCCACTTTTACTTTTGCCTTTACAGTTTCATGCACTGCTTTCCTGCCCAGGGCTCTGTTTGTTGGTATACTTTTGTACTCACTCAGACCCTCTTAAGTGGAAGCATCCATTTGCTTAGCCAGTCCTTAATGGCTCCTTTTAGTCCCAAAAAGGCCACGGTGTACGCGCCTCTCCTCAGGCTTGGTGGTGTCTGGTCTCCGGCTACAGCTTCTAAACACCTGCTCACCCAGCACTTGTCTCACCGGCAGCACCCCGCTGCTCAGACTCTGCAACGTTGCTCTCACCCGTATAGTTTCACGTGCAGCAAGTGTTCCCACACCTCCTCTTACACTCTGCTATGCTCCACCTCCTTCTTCCCACAAAGCTCTCTTCTCCCAGGCTGCCCCTGTCCAATAATGTGACCATGTGATCGGACCAGGTTCCCAGGTTTAACTCGTGCTGTGCTGCGCTCTCCCCCTGTGTTGCAGACCTAGAAGTCAGGTCTTAAAGGGGCCTGCACACCACTTTTTGGGGTACCACACTTATATAGCGCAGCAAATTCCGTTGCGCAGTACAATTGGAAATAGTGATAAAACAAAACTGGGTAATAATAACAACATGCACCTCGATGTGTGTGCACACGCAGCGTGGCTGCTGCGCGTGCGCACATTTCACCGGCCTTCAGCCTGCGACCGCTGTCGTAGCAGCGTCCAAGTCTGAATAGGCCCCTAAGTACCAAGTTCAGTAAGGGCGTGTCCATGCAAATGAGAATAGATGCTGGACAGGAAAACGATGCTTATACAGATGTGTCCACATACACCTTTTCTATAACCTGCCATGTTTGGCACGGTTTAGCATGCCATAGACTCATGTGACTTTTTTTAATTTGCTTCTTTAATATGCTGCTTTATACATATTCTATTATGGCAAACATAAATGTTAAAGTCCATCCACTCGCTACTCGTAGAAAAAAAGCTTAGCCGTGTTATGCATGGCGTCCCAAATTGAGCAAAATACAAAAGGTGTAAGTGGACACATCTGTGTATCTGTGAAAGTCGTATTATTTGTATGAGGGCAGGGACAGACATAACTAGTGACTAGGGCTGAGGACAGGTATTGGTGCCACTTTGGTATTTGCTTTTACGCACTTTGATGCTTGGAAAAATCATTTTTCTGAGCACTTTTAAGCTATAGTTATTTTATTTTTGCTTGTGAGACCGGCAGTTGTTTCTTCAGTATTGGATGCGTTTTTGTCGTTTACTTGATGACTATTAGTGACTGCGTATATTGGACATAAAATAAATAGTTTATAAAGTGAGCGCAAGTGCGACGTAAGTATCCATGACATCTGCCTGGCACACACTACTGTCGAGCTCTGCATAAGCAAATTACACACCCAATTCTGATCACCCTCAGTATGCATGTTATTAAACTTTTTAGTTTATATTATTATTATTATTATTTTTCATCACAGGTGGTCATTCCGAGTTGATTGCAGCCAGCAACTTTTAGCTGCTGCTGCGATCAACTAGTCCACGCCTATGGGGGAGTGTATTTTTGCTTAGCAGGGCTGCGATCGCTTGTGCCGCCCTGCTAAGCTAAAAAAAATTAAAGCAAAACAAGACTAGGCCTGGACATACTTACCCTGTGCGACGATCTCTGCGATACTGGAGCCGGCTTTGACGTCAGACATCTGCCCTCCAAACGCCTGGACACACCTGCATTTTACTCACCACTCCCCGAAAACGACTCCAAACGGTCTGGATCCGCTCTGGAACGCCTTCTTCCTGTCAATCTTCTTTGCGGTCGGCTCTGCGACCGCTTCCATCGGTAGCCGTGACGTAACCCGGCGACCCCTGTCGCCGGGCAGCTTCGCACACTGCGGCCGCCGCGTATGCACATTCCGCACCCGTTCGCACCGCAGCGAGAAACTGCTGCGTGCGAACGGGTCGGAATGACCCCCACAGTGCGATTATAGCACAGTACAGGCATGAGTGATTAATTTTATTACTAGTGTCCTGATTGGGACCTGTTTTGCTATATTTGTATTGTTTGTTATCCCATATTTACCATCTTGTTGACAAAAGCAAACACTGCTGTGTAGCGTAATAATGACAATATTATATATGCACCACTAATACCCACCTTTCTTTTGTGTGTGTGAAGCGTCCTCTTTAAGACTCTGCATTCCCGTACTGCCACTGCATCTGCACTAGCTTCATACAATATGTGTTGCCTGCGGTAATGAAATGATTTTTAAATTATTGTGTCATAAAGGAGATGTTTTTTTAATACATTGTTTGACAGTGGGAAAGATGCACGCTTTAATAGTCTCTGCCCTCACCACTTGTACATGTCTGCATATTTATTCACATAATTTAATTGTCCCAGGATTCATTTTGTTGGGTTCCACATTGCACACAAATATCTGTTCCTCAGGCCTCTCTCCCTGCTGTGTCTACAATCAGCGCCAAAGAAACGAGGCAGGAACCTTTGTAAATCTGAGAGTCACCATGGTAGGTGACATTCTTGTAGATGTTAGAAAGTTACTTATTACACTCTCTACAATCTGTGGTTATGCTGTGTTACTTCTATGTGATTATATGTTGTGTAATATAAAGTAATTACAATGATTTTTTTATTCTAGTACTTGTATTAACAGCTTATGTTCTGGAAGGGGGGGTTACCCTTTCTTGTGTAGCACTTGCCACGTCTCTTGAATTGTAGATCCCACGCATAATAGAGAAACATAATCATATTACACTATGTACTTTCAGTGTGAGAAGGGGACAGGCTTGGACTGGCCCACAAGGGTACAGGGGAAACCACCGGTGGGCCCCATTGCCTGGGGGGCCCTCCTCCTGCTCTAAGGATCAGGTTCTAGACTGTGCACTTGAATTATACATTATACATATGTTACCTTATATTAGACGTTGGTGTATTTTCTACAGTGCATTACAGTTAATAATCTGGTACATTATCATGCATGCAGCAGCTGAATTTACTGCCCCCAGTCAGTGTATGCTCGCCAATCTGCCCATGGCTTATAGCAGGCGGATGGTAGTTGTACGAGTGTATTGATTATTATTTATTAACAGTTATTTACAGTATATAGCACACACATATTCCACAGTGCTTTCCAGAGAACATTTGGCCATTCACATTAGTCCATAGTTACCGACATTCTGGCTGCTCTCTGCGGGAGAGAGCAGCCAGGTCGGCTCACAGGGCGGGCAGGGGAGGCTGTGACAAAGAGGAGGGGGTGGGCCGGAGGCAAGATGGGGGCGGAGCACGGGCGGGTGGGGGCAGAGAAAGGGTGGGGTCACGATGACACCTCATTTAAGCCACGCCTCCGCTCTGTAATGCCGCGATCACCGGCATTACACTGCAGGGGGCTTGGCCATGATGACGCGATTCAGAAAGAAACGCGTCATCGACTGCCCGGACCGCCCACTTTACACACTAAGTGGGCGGACGGGCAGGGGGGACCCCCGCGAATCGGGAGACTTGCCTGCTCTTCCGGGGGGCCGGGAGGGTCACCCGATTTTCGGGAGCCTCCCGGCCATTCCGGGAGAGTAGGCAAGTATGCATTAGTCCCTTCCTCAGTTGAGTTTACAATCTATGTATGTTCCCTATCACATTCAATCTAGGGTTAATTTTGTTGGAGCCAATTAACCTACCAGTATATTTTTGGAATGTATGAGGAAACTGGAGTACCTGTAGGAAACTTACGCAAGTACAGGGAGAATATACAAACTCCACACAGTTAGGGCCATGGTGGTAATTGAACCCATGACCTCAGTGCTGTGAGGCAGTAATGCTAACCATTACACCATCCGTACTGCCCTTAAAATCACACCTGGCAGCTATCTAGTCACATTTTCGGCGGAACTCAGAAATGCCCTCATGACTCCATGATCTGTCAGCGAGCCCCCTGGGACCAGCCGGGCCCTTGTTGCTGCTTTGGATGCCTACTGGTAAATCCACTACTGCACGGTAGCCAGTTCGCTAACTTAATTGTCAGACCTCGTATAATGGAGTCACACTAAAGTCACTGATATATAGTCAATACGGTCACAGTCACTGAGGGGTGTAATAATGGATATTATAAGGGATGTCAGTATGCTAGGTGTCTCGCTAAACTTTGCTCGCCACAGGTTACTATTCCAAATAGTTTGTGACATGGACAGAGGGGCTTATGAGAAAGGTCTTCTCCACGAAGGGTAACTAGACAGAGAAGTGAGCAAGTGGAGAGGTTTCCCATGGCAACCAATCAGCATTGACATAACATTTATTATTTGCATACTATAACCGTATACAGAGCAGCTGATTGGTTGCCATGGGCAACTTCTCCACTGGCTTACTTCTCCACTTTTATCACTGCTTAGTACATGACCCCTATGGGTGCAGAAAACCAGCTTTAGAACAGTAGTGAGCCCCCATCGAGTAAATAATTTTGGGGCATATTTATAAACAATATATATAGTTTTTGGATAGTCCCTGAAAATATTTGTTTACATGGGCTACCCACAAATACTATGGATCTCCTAGAAGTATGTATGGGGGACTGCCACAGATATCGTATCAATCGCAACAGCAGCACCACAGGTTTCTATGGAGGAGGGAGGGGGGGGGGTCTGCTAAGATGCCAAATTTAGTAAACTTGGCTGTGGTAGCTTATGCCATCTTCAGATGGGGTTAGCTTTTGTAGCTTATAGGCTATATTTTACCAAAGTTTCTAGGAGAGGGACCCGTAGGCTTTCTCCCTGACTGTGGCAACCTGCATATGTGCTATCTGATGGCCAAGTATGCGCAGAAGAGTGACCGGGTTCTGAACCTGGAAGTATAGTGATCGAATTAGCAATTGGAGCTCCTGTATCTGCATGTGAATAATAGAAAATCCCTGCTATCTGTAATTTCTTAAGGATAGTAGCCGCAAAGGTGGAAAAAATAAATGATAATTATTGGGACAACATCCTGATAATTAGCAAATATGCCCCTTTATCACAGAGAATTACGCAGGTGGTAGAGAGGAGTTGTGCGGACTGTGGGCTCCTTGCTATGTATAAAGCAGGTGCGCCACAAGTAGTTTTGCAGAGAAGAATAGGTTTCATTGTCAGAGAAAGATTATTCAAATGAGATAAAGGAGCGCAGAGGGATCATATTTAATGGTGTATCTATAATGGGTGCATGGTATGCGGTGCAGGGAGGCCCACACAACACACCCTGCACCCATATTACCTATCTCGCCACAGTCTCTCTGTGTCCTGTGTCAGCTGGCGCTCCGGTGCTGCCGAACTGCAACAATCACAGGGAAAATGTGCCACGGAAACAACGTGTGTGTGGGTGCCATGTTCCTCGAGACCTGAGCATGTGCATTTTCTTGCACAAAGCCTGAGTCTACTGTTCCACCAGAGAGGAAGGGCTGCCATCAGTACAAATTAAAAAGGCAGTTCCAGCAGTTCCCCCTGATGGCGGCTCTGCCCACACAGAGTCCACATACGGGTCCTCTCCTGTCTTAAACTGCCCCTGGTTAATTTATAGGGGGCCTTTCTTGCTGTTATAAGTGCTGTTCAGCCATTTCCAGACTTATTTATATAGTGCCTATATATATATATATATATATATATATATATATATATATATATATTAGTGATGTGCACCGGAAATTTTTCGGGTTTTGTGTTTTGGTTTTGGATTCGGTTCTGCGGCCGTGTTTTGGATTCGGACGTGTTTTGACAAAACCTCCTTGAAAAATTTTTGTCGGATTCGGGTGTGTTTTGGATTCGGGTGTTTTTTTACAAAAAAACCCTCAAAAACAGCTTAAATCATAGAATTTGGGGGTCATTTTGATCCCATAGTATTATTAACCTCAATAACCATAATTTCCACTCAATTTTAGTCTATTCTGAACACCTCACACCTCACAATATTATTTTTAGTCCTAAAATTTGCACCGAGGTCGCTGGATGGCTAAGCTAAGCGACACAAGTGGCTGCCACAAACACCTGGCCCATCTAGGAGTGGCACTGCAGTGTCAGGCAGGATGGCACTTCAAAAAAATTGTCCCCAAACAGCACATGATGCAAAGAAAAAAAGAGGCGCACCAAGGTCGCTGTGTGACTAAGCTAAGCGACACAAGTGGCCGACACAAACACCTGGCCCATCTAGGAGTGGCACTGCAGTGTCAGGCAGGATGGCACTTCCAAAAAATTGTCCCCAAACAGCACATGATGCAAAGAAAAAAAGAGGCGCACCAAGGTCGCTGTGTGACTAAGCTTAGTGACAAAAGTGGCCGATACAAACACCTGGCCCATCTAGGAGTGGCACTGCAGTGTCAGGCAGGATGGAACTTCAAAAAAATTGTCCCCAAACAGCACATGATGCAAAGAAAAATGAAAGAAAAAAGAGGTGCAAGATGGAATTGTCCTTGGGCCCTCCCACCCACCCTTATGTTGTATAAACAGGACATGCACATTTTAACGAACCCATCATTTCAGCGACAGGGTCTGCCACACGACTGTGACTGAAATGACGGGTTGGTTTGGGCCCTCACCAAAAAAAGAAGCAATCAATCTCTCCTTGCACAAACTGGCTCTACAGAGGCAAGATGTCCACCTCATCATCATCCTCCGATTCCTCACCCCTTTCACTGTGTACATCCCCCTCCTCACAGATTATTAATTCGTCCCCACTGGAATCCACCATCTCACGTCCCTGTGTACTTTCTGGAGGCAATTGCTGCTGGTGAATGTCTCCACGGAGGAATTGATTATAATTCATTTTGATGAACATCATCTTCTCCACATTTTCTGGAAGTAACCTCGTACGCCGATTGCTGACAAGGTGAGCGGCTGCACTAAACACTCTTTCGGAGTACACACTGGAGGGAGGGCAACTTAGGTAGAATAAAGCCAATTTGTGCAAGGGCCTCCAAATTGCCTCTTTTTCCTGCCAGTATACGTACGGACTGTCTGACGTGCCTACTTGGATGCGGTCACTCATATAATCCTCCACCATTCTTTCAATGGTGAGAGAATCATATGCAGTGACAGTAGACGACATGTCAGTAATCGTTGGCAGGTCCTTCAGTCCGGACCAGATGTCAGCACTCGCTCCAGACTGCCCTGCATCACCGCCAGCGGGTGGGCTCGGAATTCTTAGCCTTTTCCTCGCACCCCCAGTTGCGGGAAAATGTGAAGGAGGAGATGTTGACGGGTCACGTTCCGCTTGACTTGACAATTTTCTCACCAGCAGGTCTTTGAACCTCTGCAGACTTGTGTCTGCCGGAAAGAGAAATACAACGTAGGTTTTAAATCTAGGATCGAGCACGGTGGCCAAAATGTAGTGCTCTGATTTCAACAGATTGACCACCCGTGAATCCTTGTTAAGCGAATTAAGGGCTCCATCCACAAGTCCCACATGCCTAGCGGAATCGTTCTGTTTTAGCTCCTCCTTCAATGTCTCCAGCTTCTTCTGCAAAAGCCTGATGAGGGGAATGACCTGACTCAGGCTGGCAGTGTCTGAACTGACATCACGTGTGGCAAGTTCAAAGGGTTGCAGAACCTTGCACAACATTGAAATCATTCTCCACTGCGCTTGAGTCAGGTGCATTCCCCCTCCTTTGCCTATATCGTGGGCAGATGTATAGGCTTGAATGGCCTTTTGCTGCTCCTCCATCCTCTGAAGCATATAGAGGGTTGAATTCCACCTCGTTACCACCTCTTGCTTCAGATGATGGCAGGGCAGGTTCAGGAATGTTTGGTGGTGCTCCAGTCTTCTGTAGGCGGTGGCTGAATGCCGAAAGTGGCCTGCAATTCTTCGGGCCACTAACAGCATCTCTTCCACGCCCCTGTCGTTTTTTAAATAATTCTGCACCACCAAATTCAATGTATGTGCAAAACATGGGACATGCTGGAATTTGCCCAGATGTAATGCACGCACAATATTGGTGGCGTTGTCCGATGTCACAAATCCCCAGGAGAGTCCAATTGGGGTAAGCCATTCTGCGATGATGTTCCTCAGTTTCCGTAAGAGGTTGTCAGCTGTGTGCCTCTTCTGGAAAGCGGTGATACAAAGCGTAGCCTGCCTAGGAACGAGTTGGCGTTTGCGAGATGCTGCTACTGGTGCCGCCGCTGCTGTTCTTGCTGCAGGAGGCAATACATCTACCCAGTGGGCTGTCACAGTCATATAGTCCTGAGTTTGCCCTGCTCCACTTGTCCACATGTCCGTGGTTAAGTGGACATTGGGTACAACTGCATTTTTTAGGACACTGGTGACTCTTTTTCTGACGTCTGTGTACATTTTCGGTATCGCCTGCCTAGAGAAATGGAACCTAGATGGTATTTGGTACCGGGGACACAGTACCTCAATCAAGTCTCTAGTTGCCTCTGAATTAACGGTGGATACCGGAACCACGTTTCTCACCGCCCAGGCTGCCAAGGCCTGAGTTATCCGCTTTGCAGCAGGATGACTGCTGGGATATTTCATCTTCCTCGCAAAGGACTGTTGGACAGTCAATTGCTTACTGGAAGTAGTACAAGTGGTCTTCCGACTTCCCCTCTGGGATGACGATCGACTCCCAGCAGCAACAACAGCAGCGCCAGCAGCAGTAGGCGTTACACTCAAGGATGCATCGGAGGAATCCCAGGCAGGAGAGGACTCGTCATACTTGCCAGTGACATGGCCTGCAGGACTATTGGCTTTCCTGTGTAAGGTGGAAATTGACACTGAGGGAGTTGGTGGTGTGGTTTGCAGGAGCTTGGTTACAAGAGGAAGGGATTTAGTTGGCAGTGGACTGCTTCCGCTGTCATCCAAAGTTTTTGAACTTGTCACTGACTTCTGATGAATGCGGTCCAGGTGACGTATAAGGGAGGATGTTCCTAGGTGGTTAACGTCCTTACCCCTACTTATTACAGCTTGTCAAAGGCAACACACGGCTTGACACCAGTTGTCCGCATTTCTGTTGAAATAATTCCACACCGAAGAGCTGATTTTTTTTGGTATTTTGACCAGGCATGTCAATGGCCATATTCGTCCCACGGACAACAGGTGTCTCCTCGGGTGCCTGACTTAAACAAACCACCTCACCATCAGAATCCTCCTTGTCAATTTCCTCCCCAGCGCCAGCAACACCCATATCCTCATCCTGGTGTACATCAACAGTGACATCTTCAATTTGACTATCAGGAACTGGACTGCGGGTGCTCCTTCCAGCACTTGCAGGGGGCGTGCAAATGGTGGAAGGCGCAAGCTCTTCCCGTCCAATGTTGGGAAGGTCAGGCATCGCAACCGACACAATTGGACTCTCCTTGGGGATTTGTGATTTAGAAGAATGCACAGTTCTTTGCTGTGCTTTTGCCAGCTTAAGTCTTTTCATTTTTCTAGCGAGAGGATGAGTGCTTCCATCCTCATGTGAATCTGAACCACTAGCCATGAACATAGGCCAGGGCCTCAGCCGTTCCTTGCCACTCCGTGTCGTAAATGGCATATTGGCAAGTTTACGCTTCTCATCAGATGCTTTCAATTTTGATTTTTGGGTCATTTTACTGAACTTTTGTTTTTTGGATTTTACATGCTTTCTACTATGACATTGGGCATCGGCCTTGGCAGACGACGTTGATGGCATTTCATCGTCTCGGCCATGACTAGTGGCAGCAGCTTCAGCACGAGGTGGAAGTGGATCTTGAACTTTCCGTATTTTAACCTCCACATTTTTGTTCTCCATTTTTTAATGTGTGGAATTATATGCCAGTATGCAATGGCCTACTACTATATATACTGCGCACAACTGAAATGCACCACAGGTATGGATGGATAGTATACTTGACGACACAGAGGTAGGTACAGCTGTGGCCTACTGTACCGTAATGCTATATATTATATACTGGTGGTCAGCAAACTGTGCAAAACTGAAATGCACCACAGGTATGGATGGATAGTATACTTGACGACACAGAGGTAGGTACAGCAGTGGCCTACTGTACCGTAATGCTATATATTATATACTGGTGGTCAGCAAACTGTGCAAAACTGAAATGCACCACAGGTATGGATGGATAGCATACTTGACGACACAGAGGTAGGTACAGCAGTGGCCTACTGTACCGTAATGCTATATATTATATACTGGTGGTCAGCAAACTGTGCAAAACTGAAATGCACCACAGGTATGGATGGATAGTATACTTGACGACACAGAGGTAGGTACAGCAGTGGCCTACTGTACCGTAATGCTATATATTATATACTGGTGGTCAGCAAACTGTGCAAAACTGAAATGCACCACAGGTATGGATGGATAGTATACTTGACGACACAGAGGTAGGTACAGCAGTGGCCTACTGTACCGTAATGCTATATATTATATACTGGTGGCCAGCAAACTGTGCAAAACTGAAATGCACCACAGGTATGGATGGATAGTATACTTGACGACACAGAGGTAGGTACAGCAGTGGCCTACTGTACCATAATGCTATATATTATATACTGGTGGTCAGCAAACTGTGCAAAACTGAAATGCACCACAGGTATGGATGGATAGTATACTTGACGACACAGAGGTAGGTACAGCAGTGGCCTTCTGTACCGTACTCCTATATATTATATACTGGTGGTCAGCAAAATTATGCACTGTACTCCTACTATATACTGTCTACAATGCAGCAGAGATATGGAGTGTTTTTCAGGCAGACAACGTATACTGGTGGTCACTGGTCAGCAAAACTCTGCACTGTACTCCTCCTATATAATATTATACTGGTGGTCCCCAGTCCCCACAATAAAGCAGCACACTGAGCACAGATATGGAGTGTTTTTCAGGCAGACAACGTATACTGGTGGTCACTGTCAGCAAAACTCTGCACTGTACTCCTGCTATATAATACAGCTGCTCCCCAGTCCCCACAATTAAGCAGTGTGAGCACAGATATATGCAGCACACTGAGCACAGATATGGAGTGTTTTTCAGGCAGACAACGTATACTGGTGGTCACTGTCAGCAAAACTCTGCACTGTACTCCTCCTATATAATACAGCTGCTCCCCAGTCCCCACAATTAAGCAGTGTGAGCACAGATATATGCAGCACACTGAGCACAGATAATAAGGAGCGTTTTTTTCAGGCAGAGAACGGATAAAACTGGTGGTCACTGATCAGCAAAACTCTGCACTGTACTCCTCCTATATTAATATACAACTGCTCCCCAGTCCCCACAATTAAGATATAACTAAGCAAGCACAAATATTTGCATCAGCAATGAATAAACGGAGAGGACGCCAGCCACGTCCTCTCCCTTACAGTTACCATGCACGAGTGAAAATGGCGGCGAAGCGCGGCTACTTATATAGAATCCGAATCTTGCGAGAATCCGACAGCGGGATGATGACGTTCGGGCGCGCTCGGGTTAAGCGAGCCATACGGGAGAATCCGAGTATGCCTCGGACTCGTGTAAAATGGGTGAAGTTCGGGGGGGTTCGGTTTCCGAGAAACCGAACCCGCTCATCACTAATATATATATATATATATATATATACATATATACAGTGAAACGGCAATCATTTATATCAGTCCTTTTCCCAGTGTTACTTGCAATTCACTACCACATGCAAACCTGTCAGTGCAGTATGTATTTATATTGTGGGAGGAAACCCATGCAAACTCAGATAGAGGATACATATGCCACGCAAATAGTGCCCTGATTGGAATTGCTGATTGACAGGCAGGAGGGGGCATTCCGGCGGTGTTCGAATGGCGTTGGGGAGGCGCGGTCCAGACAATGTGTGGGGGGGGGGGACTGTCATGCGGGGCGGACTAGCCCTGTGCTGGGTGTCCCCGACCCCCCCTGCCCCATGTCAGAGTTATTGATTCTAGATGTGCAATTATCAGGTCTGAATCGGGCCCTCAGACCTGATCACAGCAGCAACCTTTTTACTCTAATGGGCAAAACCATGTGCACTGCAGATGCGGCAGATATAACATGTGCAGAGAGAGTTGGATTTGGGTGGGGTGTGTTCAACTTCAACCTGAAATCTAAATTGCAGTGTAAAAATAAAGCAGCCAGTATTTACTCTGCACAGAATCAAAATAACCCACCCAAATCTAACTCTCTCTGCACTTGTTACATCTGCCCCACCTGCAGTGCACATGGTTTTGCCCATTAGAGAAAGATTTTGCTGCTGCGATCAGGTCTGAATTAGGCCCATGGATCCTTTTGCACCCACTGCTTCAGAGGCCATATGTTTAGTTGGATTTGAGAAGAGTAGTTAGAGTAGACCCTAGGCTACTGCAAATGTCGATGGTGCAACTGATGTTGGAGTGTTTGCCATCTCCATCACAATTGCACAGACCACAGAGCCCAAAAGTGGGCGTCACTCTCAGTGCTCGTACACTATACCGCACAGCAATGCGCAAAGGGGAGGCTGAGATTAGCATTAGCATATTTCCACACCGCTATTGAGAGTGCGGCTGCATTACCAACGTAAGTGATAATGCTTTGAAAAAAAGAAGTGTTACTAGTTTATTTTTAGCAACTAACAATATGCAAAGTGAATGGTTAGGATTTATGGTGTCCTGAATGCTGAGAAATACAGGCAGGTACTTATTCATCATGCAGTACCATCAGGGAGGTGTCCAGTGGCGGAAATAGCGAGCGGTGGGCCCAGGTGTGACAAAATGCTTTGGGCCCCCCATTTCATCCAAGTCCACCCCCTCACCCCTGGAGAGGATCTGGTGAGGGGAACCTGCTCAGGGCCAGAGAAATGGATACCTAGCAACAGTGCCGTAACTAGACATTTTAGCACTGTGTGCAAGAAACAGCATCGGAGCCCCACCCCTGCATGCAAAACAGGGGCAGTGCGCGCCGTAGTGGCGTGGCTTCGTTGGGAAGGGGTGTGGCCACAAAATAATACCAATTCATAAAACGGTGCACAGTAGTCTCCATTATTCAAATTACGCAGCACAGTAGCACCACTACACCAGGTAGAGACCCTTTTACACCTTACGGAGGACATATTCCTCTTTTTACACATTACAGCAGACAGCGTCCCCATTTTACACATTACGGCAGACAGCGTCCCCCTTTTTAGACATTACGGCAGACAGCGTCCCCCTTTTTACACATTACGGCAGACAGCGTGCCCTTTTTACACATAGCGGCAGACAGCATGCACTTTTTACACATAACGGCAGACAGCGTGCCATTTTTACACATAACGGCAGACAGCGTGCCCTTGTTACACATAGCGGCAGACAGCGTACACTTTTTACAAATAACGGCAGACAGCGTGCCCTTGTTAAACATAGCGGCAGACAGCGTACCCTTTTTACACATAACGGCAGACAGCGTGCCCTTTTTACACATAGCGGCAGACAGAGTGCCCTTGTTACACATAGCGGCAGACAGCGTACACTTTTTACACATAATGGCAGACAGCGTGCCCTTGTTAAACATAGCGGCAAACAGCGTACACTTTTTACACATAACGGCAGACAGCGTGCCCTTGTTACACATAGCGGCAGACAGCATACACTTTTTACACATAACGGCAGACAGCGTGCCCTTGTTACACATAGCGGCAGACAGCGTGCACTTTTTACACATAACGGTAGACAGCGTGCCCTTTTTACACATAACGGCAGACAGCGTCCCCTTTTTACACATTACGGCAGACAGCGTGCCCTTGTAACACATTACGGCAGACAGCGTGCCCTTGTTACACATTATGGCAGACAGCATCCCCCTTTTTACACATTGCGGCAGGCAGATTCCCCCTTTTTACACATTGTGGCAGGCAGATTCCCCCTTTTTACACATTGTGGCAAGCAGATTCCCCCTTTTTACACATGCGGCAGGCAGATTCCCCCTTTTTACACATTGCATCAGGCAGATTCCCCCTTTTTACACATTGCGGCAGGCAGATTCCCCCTTTTTACACATTGCGGCAGGCAGATTCCCCCTTTTTACACATTACGGCAAGCAGATTCCCCCTTTTTACACATTGTGGCAGACAGTCCCCCTTTTTGAGAAAAGAAAGAAAGAAAGAAAGAAAGAAAGAAAGAAAGAAAGAAAGAAAGAAAGAAAGAAAGAAAGAAAGAAAGAAAGAAAGAAGAAGAATTATACTTACCCTCTCCGCTGGCTCAGGCTCCTCGGTGCAGCTTCTGGTCACTCACGATTCCCGGACAGTAGAGAAGGAGGAGGAGGAGGGAGGTGGAGGAGGGAGCAGCAGCAGCGCTGTGTTATTGGTGGAGGAGCTGCTGCTGCTGCCCCTCTGCTTCACTATAGGCTGTTCTCGGAAGACAGCCTATAGCGAAGCAGAGGGCCAGCAGCAGCAGCGCCTCAACCAGTAGTAAAGCGCTGCTGCGGCTCCCTCCTCCACCTCCCTCCTCCTCCTTCTCCCCCGTACCGCTGCTCCTCTCCTCTCCGGGCGGCTGTGTGCTGCGGGCAGTGGTTGCCCGCAGCACACAGTGGCATGTAATGAGTCAGTTTGACTCATTACATGCTTTGGGCCCCTGGACAGAGGCGGGCCCCAATGCAACGCACTGGTTGCACTGGCGGTAGTTCCGCCTTTGGAGGTGTCTAATTGGCTACAAATTTATTCTGCAGCAGGACAATGACCCCAAACATACAGTCAATGTCATTCAGAAGTATATTCAGTGTAAAGAAGAGCAAGGTGTCCTGGGAGTGATGATATTGCCCCCACAGAGTGGTTAGTTTTTTTAAACAACTTCCCTTCCAAGTTCCTTAAAAAAATGTGTGCAAGTGTACCTAGAAGAACTGATGCTGTTTCGAAGGCAAACCGTGGTCACACCAAATATTGATTTGATTCAGATTTCTCTTCTGTCCATTCACTTTGCATTTTGCTAATTGATCAAAATAAACTATTAAGCACTTCTATTTTTGAAAGCATTCTTATTTTGCAGCATTCTTTCCACATATGCCTATAATTTTAGCACAGTATTGTATGTAAGAATGTATGTACAGTATGTATATATCTATGGGACTCTACTGTGCCTGTGAAAAGCTTCTTTAGTATGGATGCAGTTTTTAAGGTCAGCATTACTCAGTGCATCATATATGCCAAGAGAAGTCAGGTGATGTTCTTCTTTCTGTGCAGTTCCCTAAGCTGGTGGTGGACATCTGGTACTGGCCTTCACACATGACATTCTCACTATACATCTGAGGTTAAAGATGACTTTACCTGCTTGGTTCAGCATGGCATTAGTGTCATTTTCCTGGCTCCCCAACGTTAATCAAAACCTACAGAACAAAGAGTCACTTAGCTAATTTGTGTATTATTGTCAATGTTCTCATTAATTATGTGTTGGTAAAAGGAAGAAGAGGAGTAATGAGTTGTCACAGGTAATTTGCAGTGGGCCAGATCCCCCACCGGGCTATATGTGTCAGACCAATCTGTAAGCCACTTTGCATAGTCCCCAAGCTTACAGCTACCAGGGTAATGTATATTGTCTAGATGCATTTCATCTGCAGGGCAGGAAATAACAGTAGTACAGTTGTGTCCTCCAAACCTCACTTCTACAATAATTACAGAGAAATACACACTATAATATACACAGAACTACTATTATGCAGCTATACCTACTGTATATTAGCAAAATATAGCCAACTATACAATGTAAAGGGCCCCTCAGAAATCGACATAAAAGGTAGAGATGAGCGGGTTCGGGTCTCCGAGATCTGAACCACCCCGGACTTCAGGATCCGAGCCCGGATCTGAGTCCGGATCGGAACTTCCCACCAGACTCAGATCCCAAAAGCATCATCATCCCGCTGTCAGATTTTCGTGGGTTTTGGATTCCATATAAGGAGCCACGTGTCGCCGCCATTTTCACTCCAGACTTGGAGAGTGAGGGAGACAGACCTCTGTCTATCTGTGGGTGGTGGCGTCGGGTGGGGTTAGTGTGTGCTCTTTAGGGTTGCTGTACTGTGTGCTGTTAGGGGTGCTGTCCTGTCACTGTGGTGTCCTGTGCTGTTAGGGGTGCTGGCTTGTCACTGTGGTGTCCTGTGCTGTCAGGGGTGCTGTCCATGGGTGTTGCTGTACTGTCACTGTGCTGTACAGGGGCACTGTCCAGTATGCTGTAAAAAATACAGGGGTGCTGTAAAGGTACACTGGCCCTGTCCAGTATGCTGCAAAATTACAGGAGTGCTGTGAAAATAAAGGTACACTGGCTCTGTCTTGTATGCTGTAAAAAAAAAACAGGGGTGCTGTGAAAATAAAGGTACACTGGCCTGTCCTGTATGCTGTAAAAATACAGGGGAGCTGTTTTTAAAATAGAGGTACACTGGCCCTGTCCTGTATGCTGTAAAAAAAACAGGGGTGCTGTTAAAATATAGGTACACTGGCCCTGTATTGTATGCTGTAAAATTACAGGGGTTCTGTTAAAATAAAGGTATACTGGCCCTGTCTTGTATGCTGTCAAATTGCAGGGGTGCTGTGAAAATAAAGGTACACTGGCCCTGTCTTGTATGCTGTAAAAATACAGGGGTGGTATGAAAATAAAGGTTCACTGGTCCTGTCTTGTATGTTATAAAAATACAGGGGTGTTGTTAAAATAAAGGTACACTGGCCCTGTCTTGTATGTTATAAAAATACAGGGGTGTTGTTGTTAAAATAAAGGTACACTGGCCTGTCCTGTATGCTGTAAAAATACAGGGGTGTTGTTAAAATAAAGGTACACTGGCCTGTCCTGTATGCTGTAAAAATACAGGGGTGTTGTTAAAATAAAGGTACACTGGCCCTGTCCTGTATGCTGTAAAAATACAGGGGTGTTGTGAAAATAAAGGGGCACTGTTCTGTGTGCTGTAATAATAAATGGGTGCTGTCCTGTGAAATGGAGAACAAAAATTTGGAGTAAAAAATAGTGAAAGATCAGGAACCACTTCCTAGTACTAGTGCTGAAGCTGCTGCCACCAGTCATGACATTGACGATGCAATTCCATCAACGTCGTCTGCTAAGGCCGAATGCCCAATGTCATAAAGGGCATGTCAAATCCAAGAAGCAAAAAAAGGAATTATCTGATAACAAACGTAAAATTGGTAATATACCATTCACTACACGAAGTGGCAAGGAAAGGCTAAGGCCTTGGCCTATGTTCAAGACTGGTGGTTCAGCTTCTCATGAAGATGGAAGCCCTCCTCCCTCTTGAAAATTTTTACAAATAAAGCTTGTTAAAAACACAGGGGGAAAAACTTTGCGTCTGATGTCTAGGCCTGACCTTCCCAAGACTGTATGGGAAGAGGTGGCTCCTACCACCATTTGCACGCCCCCTGCAAGTGCTGGGAGGAGCACCACCAGTCCAGTTGCTGATATTGAGATTGAGGATGTCACTGTACAAGTACACCAGGATGAGGAGGATATTGGTGTAACTGGCACTGAAGAGAACGTTGATGATAAGGATTCTGATGGTGATGTGGTTTGTTTGAATAAAGCACCAGTGGAGACAGTTGTTGGCCATGGGATGAAAAAGCCCATTGTCATGCCTGAGCAAAATACCCAAAAAATCCACCTCTTCGGTGTGGAATTATTTCTCTGTGAGGATGAGGCTGTAAACACTGAAGGGGGTGAGGAATCGGAGGATGAGGATGAGGACGACATCTTGCCTCTGTAGAGCCAGTTTATGCAAAAAGAGATGAATTGCTTCTTTTTTGGTGGGGGCCCAAACAAATTAATCATTTCAGCCACAGTCGTGTGGCAGACCCTGTCGCTGAAATTACTGGTTTGTTAAAGTGTGCATGTCCTGTTTATACAACATAAGGGTGGGTGGGAAGGAGGGCCCAAAGACAATTCCATCTTGCCTGTCTTTTCTTTGTCTGTAACATAATTCAGGGGTGCTGCCCCACTGCCGTTTAAGTCCAGGCGTGCTGCTTCCTGTCTGTTGTGCTGTGTAATTCTCCAGGGGTGCTGCCTATGCTGTATAAGTCCAGGAGTGTTGTCTATCTGCTGTATAAGTCCAGGGGTGCTGCCTATCTGCTGTATAAGTCCAGAGGCGCTTCCATATAATTCCAGGGGTGCCCTGCTGAACCAGCTCATCTCTAGTAGATAGATCTTCTAGTGTGCATTGTGTACCCAGCATTAGAGAAGTTCTTCTCAATTATTTCATGTTAGGGACTCAAATGAATGGCTCCAAGTAGTCAACCTTAATTTTGATTTATTTTTATTAATGTTCCACATTTTGGGATTATTTACAAGATGCGCATTTGTTGTACAGGGTTCTTTTCCTTGATTTTGCAAAATGTTTTCTCCTTAATAATTGTACAATATAAGGGCTGCGTAGGGTTATCACAAGACCTCGTGGTGTTAGAAGAACAGAGTTTCAGTGATTTTGCATTGCATCAGCTTTCCGTTGCACTGCAGCACTAGATGGGCCAGGAGCTCCTGTGAGGCAAAACCAGTTTCTGAATAAGGGCCCAGTACAGAGTCTCATGGTGGCTTACAGCCAGGAAGATTTCTGGCTTGCCAGGCTGAGGCATGCTGGTGGCACAGAGGTTAGCACTGCTTCCTCCTACAGCCCTACTTGTAATATGAAATGAGTTTGGACTAGAGTGGTAAGCTCCACTAGGGCAGGGACTCAATAAAAAAAAAATAATCACCGCACAGTCCTGCTTAGTACTGTATTGAACCCACCCAAACTCAACTTGTCCGATCAGGGGCTGCTGTGGGGGCTCACAGCAATACTGTGAGGTGTGAGGTGTTCAGAATAGACTGGAAATGAGTTGAAATTAATGTTGAGGTTAATAATACTGTAGGCCGGAACGCCATTCCTGATGGTCTTTTCTAAAATCAGGAATGGCATTCCAGAACGTCTGCGGCCTGACCACAGTGGCGGTGTCCGGGTGCATGGGGCGCGTGACCATTTAAAATGTGTCTCCGGCCATCAGCCAATCAGAGCTCGCGAACTGGCAGTGGCGGCTCCTGATTGGCTGTTGGCCCGTGAGCTTTGATTGGCTCACAAGCTAGCACTATATTTCAAATGGTCACTGGAGACGGGATGGGACACAGTGAGGGTCAGGAGAGATGTGAACTGCTCTCTCCTCTCCTTAGACACAGATGTTGGCAGCAGCAGCAGCCATGGGGTGAGCATTACTGGGGGCAGTATGTGTAACTGGCACTACTGGAGGAATTATGTGTATATATGCCACTACTAAGGGCAAGACTACTACTGGGGGCATTACGTGTTTTAAAAAAAATATTGTGCACCAATTGATGCTCTACCCACATCACCGCCCACCTCTGCCCTGCCCACAGTTCCCGAACCTATTTTCCTACAAAAATAGCACTGCATGTAAAAAATACAAATAAAGCAAGGTTTGAGTAAATCTTGCAGATAGGCAAGTACAAGACAAATCAAGTCTTTTGAATATGGAAATCCAATATAGGAACGGAAGCCATGCAAACAAAAAAGAAGATACTGTACCTGCAAGATTTGTAAATTGCAATGCATTATATGCATGTTACTGCGCAATTCTTTATATTCCTTCCTCTTTTAGAATGTGAGTTAAGTATTAAACAGTAGGAAAAACTGATTAACCCTTTCCTACTAGGACGTGACTGGGAAATCTTGGCACCTAGCACTACCAAAGGGGGACTACATCTTTAAATACTGAATTCTTCATGTGTTGGAAACAATGGCCACATGTCACTTCCTATTGTCTTGTTAGGGACAAAGATAAATGAGCTGCTGTCGTAATTTAGATCAACTGCTCCTCTGCTAACTTCTATTATTTGCTTATTTATGGAGTGGTATCTAATTAAAAGCACAGTCAGGTGCGTGTGCTGCATACAAAGTGATTTTGGAAGCGGTCTGGGCAAATCAATACTAATTTTTGAAGGTGCATTTAAAGCACATTTACAACGGAGGTATGCAAAGTACACAGTATACACATTAGACTATCGAGTGCAAACAATAAGAAAGATGGATTATTCTGTCTTCAGAAGAGCGTCTCAGGCTGCTCCTTTCATGCAGATTTAACCGGTCCTTTGCCAGCACATCATTTGGTCTGTAGTAGCTTTGACTTACCCATATTGGACCGTATTCTTTAACAAATCAATGTGAATACAGCGCCCCAAGTAAACTTGCGGTAATTCTTTACTTCATAATGTCCTTTCGCTTTTTATAGATGCCAATAATTACTGTTTTGGGTTGTTCTCTATAATCAATTGAAATGTAAGTCAAGCACTTTAATTAGTCATTGATTTTACCATAAGGGTAGATAAATGAAAGAATTTCCTTAACGGATAGACAAAAAAAACATCAGTGGGTATGGCATATATACTTGTCGTTTTGCCGGTGGGAGCAAAGGTGATATTTGGGCTTAGTGTAATGATGGGAGCTTCATTTGGGACCTTGCTGAAGCAGTGGTAGCAACTACTACTCGCAAGTTTGGGACAAGGACTTCAGTATGGTATGGTGATGGGAGAATGGTAACCACAGCCCCACGTTGTGAAAGCCACATCATCTCCAACAGATCTACATATTCATGCCACGGCTATGCCCCCCCCCCCCCCCCCCCCCCATGTACCGTGGTCAGATATTTTTCTCGGTGCCCCTAGATTTGAACTATGCAACATATTTTGTTTACATGATATTTTACTATAGATATACACACTACACCAACAGAGGGGAAAGGCGGCATAAAGAGGATGGAGGGAAGGGGGGGGGGGCGGGCAGCATAGGGTGGACAGGGGCTGAGAAAAGTTGGCCCCTAATAATCCAGATCATTCGTGTTCCTCATGGTCTGGACTCTGGATATGAACGTCCACTGTAGCAAAATTCAGGTAGGGTAGGGGGGAGGGTCATGCTTTATGTGGCCATGGCTCCACACTACTCCTCTGACCGAACCCCCACACTGTTTCTAGCGTCACTGTACCCCCACACTGTTTCTAGCGTCACTGTACCCCCACACTGTTTCTAGTGTCACTGTACCCCCACACTGTTTCTAGTGTCACTGTACCCCCACGCTATTTCTAGTGTCACTGTACCCCCACTCTGTTTCTAGTGTCACTGTACCCCCACGCTGTTTCTAGTGTCACTGTACCCCCGTGCTGTTTCTAGTGTCACTGTACCCCCACACTGTTTCTAGCGTCACTGTACCCTCACGCTATTTCTAGTGTCACTGTACCCCCACTCTGTTTCTAGTGTCACTGTACCCCCACGCTGTTTCTAGTGTCACTGTACCCCCGCGCTGTTTCTAGCGTCACTGTACCCCCACACTGTTTCTAGTATCACTGTACCCCCCACGCTGTTTCTAGTGTCACTACCCACATGCTGTTTCTAGTATCACTGTACCCCCACGCTGTTTCTAGTGTCACTACCCTCACGCTGTTTCTAGTGTCACTGTACCCCCACGCCTTTTCTAGCGTCACTGTACCCCCACACTGTTTCTAGTGTCACTGTACCCCCACGCTGTTTCTAGTGTCACTACCCACATGCTGTTTCTAGCGTCACTGTACCCCCACGCTGTTTCTAGTGTCACTGTACCCACACGCTGTTTCTAGTGTCACTGTATCCCCACGCTGTTTCTAGTGTCACTGTATCCCCACGCTGTTTCTAGTGTCACTGTATCCCCACACTGTTTCTACTGTCACTGTACCCCCACGCTGTTTCTAGTGTCACTGTACCCCCACACTGTTTCTAGTGTCACTGTATCCCCACGCTGTTTCTAGTGTCACTGTATCCTCACGCTGTTTCTAGCGTCACTGTACCCTCACGCTATTTCTAGTGTCACTGTACCCCCACTCTGTTTCTAGTGTCACTGTACCCCCACGCTGTTTCTAGTGTCACTGTACCCCCGCGCTGTTTCTAGCGTCACTGTACCCCCACACTGTTTCTAGTATCACTGTACCCCCACGCTGTTTCTAGTGTCACTACCCACATGCTGTTTCTAGTATCACTGTACCCCCACGCTGTTTCTAGTGTCACTACCCTCACGCTGTTTCTAGTGTCACTGTACCCCCACGCCTTTTCTAGCGTCACTGTACCCCCACACTGTTTCTAGTGTCACTGTACCCCCACGCTGTTTCTAGTGTCGCTACCCACATGCTGTTTCTAGCGTCACTGTACCCCCACGCTGTTTCTAGTGTCACTGTACCCCCACACGCTGTTTCTAGTGTCACTGTATCCCCACGCTGTTTCTAGTGTCACTGTATCCCCACGCTGTTTCTAGTGTCACTGTATCCCCACACTGTTTCTACTGTCACTGTACCCCCACGCTGTTTCTAGTGTCACTGTACCCCCACACTGTTTCTAGTGTCACTGTATCCCCACGCTGTTTCTAGTGTCACTGTATCCTCACGCTGTTTCTAGTGTCACTGTACCCACACGCTGTTTCTAGCGTCACTGTACCCCCACGCTGTTTCTAGTGTCACTGTACCCACACGCTGTTTCTAGTGTCACTGTACCCACACGCTGTTTCTAGTGTCACTGTACCCACACGCTGTTTCTACTGTCACTGTACCCCCACGCTGTTTCTAGTGTCACTGTATCCCCACGCTGTTTCTAGTGTCACTGTATCCCCATGCTGTTTCTAGTGTCACTGTACCCCCACACTGTTTCTAGTGTCACTGTATCCCCACACTGTTTCTACTGTCACTGTATCCCCACACAGTTTCTACTGTCACTGTACCCACACACTGTTTCTAGTGTCACTGTACCCCCATGCTGTTTCTAGTGTCACTGTACCCCCGCACTGTTTCTAGCGTCACTGTACCCTCACACTATTTCTAGTGTCACTGTACCCCCACACTGTTTCTAGTGTCACTGTACCCCCACGCTGTTTCTAGTGTCACTGTATCCCCACGCTGTTTCTAGTGTCACTGTACCCCCGCGCTGTTTCTAGTGTCACTGTATCCCCACGCAGTTTCAAGTGTCACTGTACCCCCACGCTGTTTCTAGTGTCACTGTACCCCCATGCTGTTTCTAGTGTCACTGTATCCCACACACTGTTTCTAGTGCCACTGTACCCCCACACTGTTTCTGCTGTCACTATACCCACACACTGTTTCTAGTGTCACTGTATCCCCACGCTGTTTCAAGTGTCACTGTACCCCCACGCTGTTTCTAGTGTCACTACCCACATGCTGTTTCTAGTGTCACTGTATCCCCACGCTGTTTCCAGTGTCACTGTATCCCCACGCTGTTTCCAGTGTCACTGTATCCCAACGCTGTTTCTAGTGTCACTGTACCCCCACACTGTTTCTAGTGTCACTGTATCCCCACGCTGTTTCCAGTGTCACTGTACCCCCATGCTGTTTCTAGTGTGACTGTATACTCACGCTGTTTCTAGTGTCACTGTACCCCCGCACTATTTCTAGTGTCACTGTACCCACACGCTGTTTCTAGTGTCACTGTACCCCCACGCTGTTTCTAGTGTCACCGTACCCCCACGCTGTTTCTAGTGTCACTGTACCCCGACGCTGTTTCTAGTGTCACTGTACCCCCACACTGTTTCTACTGTCACTGTACCCCCACGCTGTTTCTAGTGTCACTGTACCCACACGCTGTTTCTAGTGTCACTGTACCCCCACGCTGTTTCTAGTGTCACTGTACCCCCACACTGTTTCTAGTGTCACTGTATCCCCACGCTGTTTCTAGTGTCACTGTACCCACATGCTGTTTCTAGCGTCACTGTACCCCCACGCTGTTTCTAGCGTCACTGTACCCCATGCTGTTTCTAGCGTCACTGTACCCCCACACTGTTTCTAGCGTCACTGTACCCCATGCTGTTTCTAGCGTCACTGTACCCCCACACTGTTTCTAGTGTCACTGTACCCCCACACTGTTGCTAGCGTCACTGAATCCCCACGCTGTTTCTAGTGTCACTGTACCCACACGCTGTTTCTAGCGTCACTGTACCCCATGCTGTTTCTAGCGTCACTGTACCCCCACACTGTTTCTAGCGTCACTGTACCCCATGCTGTTTCTAGCGTCACTGTACCTCCACACTGTTTCTAGTGTCACTGTATCCCCACGCTGTTTCTAGTGTCACTGTACCCCATGCTGTTTCTAGCGTCACTGTACCCCCGCACTGTTTCTAGTGTCACTGTACCCCCACACTGTTTCTAGTGTCACTGTACCCCCACGCTGTTTCTAGCGTCACTGTACCCCCACGCTGTTTCTAGTGTCACTGTACCCACACGCTGTTTCTAGTGTCACTGTACCCACACGCTGTTTCTACTGTCACTGTACCCCCACGCTGTTTCTAGTGTCACTGTATCCCCACGCTGTTTCTAGTGTCACTGTATCCCCATGCTGTTTCTAGTGTCACTGTACCCCCACACTGTTTCTAGTGTCACTGTATCCCCACACTGTTTCTACTGTCACTGTATCCCCACACAGTTTCTACTGTCACTGTACCCACACACTGTTTCTAGTGTCACTGTACCCCCATGCTGTTTCTAGTGTCACTGTACCCCCGCACTGTTTCTAGCGTCACTGTACCCTCACACTATTTCTAGTGTCACTGTACCCCCACGCTGTTTCTAGTGTCACTGTACCCCCACGCTGTTTCTAGTGTCACTGTATCCCCACGCTGTTTCTAGTGTCACTGTACCCCCGCGCTGTTTCTAGTGTCACTGTATCCCCACGCAGTTTCTAGTGTCACTGTACCCCCACGCTGTTTCTAGTGTCACTGTACCCCCATGCTGTTTCTAGTGTCACTGTATCCCACACACTGTTTCTAGTGTCACTGTACCCCCACACTGTTTCTGCTGTCACTGTACCCACACACTGTTTCTAGTGTCACTGTATCCCCACGCTGTTTCCAGTGTCACTGTACCCCCACGCTGTTTCTAGTGTCACTACCCACATGCTGTTTCTAGTGTCACTGTATCCCCACGCTGTTTCCAGTGTCACTGTATCCCCACGCTGTTTCTAGTGTCACTGTATCCCAACGCTGTTTCTAGTGTCACTGTACCTCCACACTGTTTCTAGTGTCACTGTATCCCCACGCTGTTTCCAGTGTCACTGTACCCCCATGCTGTTTCTAGTGTGACTGTATACTCACGCTGTTTCTAGTGTCACTGTACCCCCGCACTATTTCTAGTGTCACTGTACCCACACGCTGTTTCTAGTGTCACTGTACCCCCACGCTGTTTCTAGTGTCACCGTACCCCCACGCTGTTTCTAGTGTCACTGTACCCCGACGCTGTTTCTAGTGTCACTGTACCCCCACACTGTTTCTACTGTCACTGTACCCCCACGCTGTTTCTAGTGTCACTGTACCCACACGCTGTTTCTAGTGTCACTGTACCCACACGCTGTTTCTAGTGTCACTGTACCCCCACGCTGTTTCTAGTGTCACTGTACCCCCACACTGTTTCTAGTGTCACTGTATCCCCACGCTGTTTCTAGTGTCACTGTACCCACATGCTGTTTCTAGCGTCACTGTACCCCCACGCTGTTTCTAGCGTCACTGTACCCCATGCTGTTTCTAGCGTCACTGTACCCCCACACTGTTTCTAGCGTCACTGTACCCCATGCTGTTTCTAGCGTCACTGTACCCCCACACTGTTTCTAGTGTCACTGTACCCCCACACTGTTGCTAGCGTCACTGAATCCCCACGCTGTTTCTAGTGTCACTGTACCCACACGCTGTTTCTAGCGTCACTGTACCCCATGCTGTTTCTAGCGTCACTGTACCCCCACACTGTTTCTAGCGTCACTGTGCCCCATGCTGTTTCTAGCGTCACTGTACCTCCACACTGTTTCTAGTGTCACTGTATCCCCACGCTGTTTCTAGTGTCACTGTACCCCATGCTGTTTCTAGCGTCACTGTACCCCCACACTGTTTCTAGCGTCACTGTACCCCATGCTGTTTCTAGCGTCACTGTACCCCCACACTGTTTCTAGTGTCACTGTACCCCCACACTGTTTCTAGTGTCACTGTACCCCCACGCTGTTTCTAGTGTCACTGTACCCCCACGCTGTTTCTAGTGTCACTGTATCCCCACACTGTTTCTAGTGTCACTGTACCCACACACTGTTTCTAGTGTCACTGTACCCCCACGCTGTTTCTAGTGTCACTGTATCCCCACACTGTTTCTAGTGTCTGTACCCACACACTGTTTCTAGTGTCACTGTACCCACACACTGTTTCTAGTGTCACTGTACCCCCACGCTGTTTCTAGTGTCACTGTATCCCCACACTGTTTCTAGTGTCACTGTACCCACACACTGTTTCTAGTGTCACTGCATCCCCACACTGTTTCTAGTGTCACTGTACCCACACACTGTTTCTAGTGTCACTGTACCTCCACGCTGTTTCTAGTGTCACTGTACACCCACGCTGCTTCTAGTGTCACTGTACCCCCATGCTGTTTCTAGTGTCACTGTACCCCCACACTGTTTCTACTGTCACTGTACCCACACACTGTTTCTACTGTCACTGTATCCCCACGCTGTTTCTAGTGTCACTGTACCCCCACGCTGTTTCTAGTGTCACTGTACCCCCAAGCTGTTTCTAGTGTCGCTGTACCCAGTTTCTACTGTCACTGTACCCCCACGCTGTTTCTAGTGTCACTGTATCCCCACGCTGTTTCTAGTGTCACTGTACCCCCACGCTGTTTCTAGTGTCACTGTACCCCCACGCTGTTTCTAGTGTCATTGTATCCCCACACTGTTTCTAGTGTCACTGTACCCACACGCTGTTTCTAGTGTCACTGTATCCCCACACTGTTTCTAGTGTCTGTACCCACACACTGTTTCTAGTGTCACTGTACCCACACACTGTTTCTAGTGTCACTGTACCCCCACGCTGTTTCTAGTGTCACTGTATCCCCACACTGTTTCTAGTGTCACTGTACCCACACACTGTTTCTAGTGTCACTGCATCTCCACACTGTTTCTAGTGTCACTGTACCCACACACTGTTTCTAGTGTCACTGTACCCCCACGCTGTTTCTAGTGTCACTGTACCCACACGCTGTTTCTAGTGTCACTGTACCCCCACACTGTTTCTAGTGTCACTGTACCCACACACTGTTTCTAGTGTCACTGTACCCCCACGCTGTTTCTAGTGTCACTGTATCCCCACACTGTTTCTAGTGTCTGTACCCACACACTGTTTCTAGTGTCACTGTACCCACACACTGTTTCTAGTGTCACTGTACCCCCACGCTGTTTCTAGTGTCACTGTATCCCCACACTGTTTCTAGTGTCACTGTACCCACACACTGTTTCTAGTGTCACTGCATCCCCACACTGTTTCTAGTGTCACTGTACCCACACACTGTTTCTAGTGTCACTGTACCCCCACACTGTTTCTAGTGTCACTGTACCCACACACTGTTTCTAGTGTCACTGTACCCACACACTGTTTCTAGTGTCACTGTACCCCCACGCTGTTTCTAGTGTCACTGTATCCCCACACTGTTTCTAGTGTCACTGTACCCACACACTGTTTCTAGTGTCACTGCATCCCCACACTGTTTCTAGTGTCACTGTACCCACACACTGTTTCTAGTGTCACTGTACCCCCACACTGTTTCTAGTGTCACTGTACCCACACACTGTTTCTAGTGTCACTGTACCCACACACTGTTTCTAGTGTCACTGTACCCCCACGCTGTTTCTAGTGTCACTGTATCCCCACACTGTTTCTAGTGTCACTGTACCCACACACTGTTTCTAGTGTCACTGCATCCCCACACTGTTTCTAGTGTCACTGTACCCACACACTGTTTCTAGTGTCACTGTACCCACACACTGTTTCTAGTGTCACTGTACCCCCACGCTGTTTCTAGTGTCACTGTACACCCACGCTGCTTCTAGTGTCACTGTACCCCCACGCTGTTTCTAGTGTCACTGTACCCCCACACTGTTTCTACTGTCACTGTACCCACACACTGTTTCTACTGTCACTGTATCCCCACGCTGTTTCTAGTGTCACTGTACCCCCACTCTGTTTCTAGTGTCGCTGTACCCAGTTTCTACTGTCACTGTACCCCCACGCTGTTTCTAGTGTCACTGTATCCCCACGCTGTTTCTAGTGTCACTGTACCCCCACGCTGTTTCTAGTGTCACTGTACCCCCACGCTGTTTCTAGTGTCATTGTATCCCCACACTGTTTCTAGTGTCACTGTACCCACACGCTGTTTCTAGTGTCACTGTATCCCCACACTGTTTCTAGTGTCACTGTACCCACACACTGTTTCTAGTGTCACTGTACCCCCACGCTGTTTCTAGTGTCACTGTATCCCCACACTGTTTCTAGTGTCACTGTACCCACACGCTGTTTCTAGTGTCACTGCATCTCCACACTGTTTCTAGTGTCACTGTACCCACACACTGTTTCTAGTGTCACTGTACCCCCACGCTGTTTCTAGTGTCACTGTACCCACACGCTGTTTCTAGTGTCACTGTACCCCCACACTGTTTCTAGTGTCACTGTACCCCCACACTGTTTCTAGTGTCACTGTACCCCCACGCTGTTTCTAGTGTCACTGTATTCCCACGCTGTTTCTAGTGCCACTGTACCCCCACGCTGTTTCTAGTGTCACTGTACCCCCACGCTGTTTCTAGCATCACTGTACCCCCACACTGTTTCTACTGTCACTGTACCCCCACGCTGTTTCTAGTGTCACTGTACCCACACGCTGTTTCTAGTGTCACTGTACCCACACACTGTTTCTACTGTCACTGTACCCCCACGCTGTTTCTAGTGTCAGTACTTTCACGGTTGCCTCTCAAATATTTGGGGATGGGTGAGCCGCCCTCTTGTCGATGTCCCCTCCCCCTTCCAGCGCATATGGTACCATAAATATCTGTTCTCCACCTGGATATTTTGTGTTTCCCATCATCAAATATCCTCTTCCAATCCAAGTGAATATATATGATGCCTCGTGTCACAATGTTACTTCCATAATATTCCCTAATGACACTGTATAGATATTTCCATAGAATGACTGCATATTGTAAGTATGGAAGAATACAGATACAATTCCGTGAAGTGCAAATAAGGAAACACACACACTCTCAGTAGAGTAACAGCGTGCTAGTGTGCCCGGCCTATCTGACCTATATAGTGTGGTCTAGGATCAGGCTCACTAATGTTTCAGCGAATAAATTATACATGTAAATAAATACCTGTTTTAAATACGTCCGATAAATCTTTTCTGGAATAGGATTTCCTGATTTGACCACCCTCATATATTGTAGTTCCTAGGATGGTGTAATTAAATCTCCTTTCCTCAAATCTCAACAGATGCCCTTCAGTTACTTTCACAGTTAAAAAAAAACAAAGTTACTGCATATATTTTATAGTGACTAGATATGCTTATAAATGGCATCTCCAGCTTTCAGGGCTCCAAATACATCTATCCCATACAGTCCATTTTCTTTGGTGAGTCCTAGTGCGTCTCTCTTACACACTGCTCCTTACAAGTGTGCCCCATAGTCTAGGAAGTGGAACCCCAAAAATTGTGGCTCATTGTTAAACATGGGAGACTGTTCCATAAGTTATACATTTTCCACTCCATTAAATGAGTCATATGTGTAGTAACAATTATACCCCATTCACACCTGGCTCAGCGTGAAAGGGATGACCAGGGTCATGCATCCAGGGCCCACTACCCAGGTCACATTCAAGGGTGATCCCAGGTCCAAGTGAAGCAACCTCAACATGCTCAGTAAATGCATCACACATGCTGATTGGTGAATGGCTGGACCTATCAGAGAGCAGCATTCTCTACCTTCCCCCCAGTCTGCAGCCAATAAATGGCTGTCAGAAAGCCATTAATTGGCAATAGGACTCAAGGCGCTTATCAGATAGAATGAACATAATACCATACAGAAACAATGATGCTTTTCATAAAAGACAGAGAGCTTGGAGATACTAAAGAACATTAAGGAAATGCTTGAGTAAAAAGGAAAGTCTTGAGTTTGCTTTTGAAGGATTCTAGAGTGGAGGCCTCTCAAACTATGCGGGGAAGCTAGTTCCATTGAGTCGACGCAGTATGGCTATAAGCTCGACCCCCAGATGAATTCCATACTCTATGCAGTCTGTACTCAGTGAAGGGAGTAGAGGATGGGTGTTATGTGGCTGGAACAGGGCTGGTTGGTTAACAGCCTGGCAGTTGCATTTTGTACCTTCTGCAAGTTGCGTGATTCTTTTGCTGGGAGACCAAGGTTCAGGGCATTGCAGTAGTCCAGGCCTGGCCAACCTGTGGCTCTCCAGCTGTTGTGAAACTACAAGTCCCAGCATGCCCTGCCACAGTTTTGTTATTAGGGAATGCTAAAACTGTGGCAGGGCATGCTGGGACTTGTAGTTTCACAACAGCTGGAGAGCCACAGGTTGGCCAGGCCTGCAGTAGTCTAATCGAGATTATATTAATGCATGTATATCTTTAGGCAGATCTTCAGAGGGAATTAAGTGTTTGAGTCTCCCGCAGTAGAGCCCAAATCCAACATGATATATTATTAATATGCAACATGCATATGAAAATATTTTCTAGCTTTTCCTTATAGGGATTAATTTATCTCATTTATATTTTTATAAGACCACTCCTCACCAACACTGACATTTTCATATATAAACCAAACCATGTAGGTAAAATGCAGTGTTCAGTGTTAAGCTGACATTGCACTGCAGACCTGTTACAAAGGGTATCCGGATGATAGATCTACTGTGTTTAGTTAGACACTCAACAGGTCGGCACCATGCATTAGGTCAACAGGTACACAAGGTCTACAGATGAAATGTCGACAGTAATTAAGGTCTACTGGTCCAAAATGCTGCACACAGATGGTCAACACATTGGCCCTCATTCCGAGTTGTTCGCTCGCAAGCTGCTTTTAGCAGCTTTGCACACGCTAAGCCGCCGCCTACTGGGAGTGAATCTTAGCTTATCAAAATTGCGAACGAAAGATTAGCAAAATTGCGAATAGACACTTCTTAGCAGTTTCTGAGTAGCTCCAGACTTACTCTGCCACTGCGATCAGTTCAGTCAGTTTTGTTCCTGGTTTGACGTCACAAACACACCCAGCATTCGCCCAGACACTCCCCCGTTTCTCCAGCCACTTCCGCGTTTTTCCCAGAAACGCCAGCGTTTTTTCACACACACCCATAAAACGGCCTGTTTCCGCCCAGAAACACCCACTTCCTGTCAATCACATTACGATCGCCAGAACGAAGAAAAAACCTCGTAATGCTGTGAGTAAAATACCTAACTGCATAGCAAATTTACTTGACGCAGTCGCACTGCGGACATTGCGCATTAGCAACTAATCGCTCCTTTGCGAGAAAAAAATACAGAGCGAACAACCCCATTGTCTTTTTCCAGAATTTGCTTGATTTACTATCCACATGGACTACGATTGGGAATAGTAACAAAAAAGGAAGAAAGTGTTTCCAAGTGGGGATGGTCAGTACCCCCAAAGTGTATACAAAGAGAAATATAATGGATCCCAGCGCTGGCTGTACTGAAAACTCAATAGATATGTAAACCGGCTTATTTGTATTCATACATTTATTAAAATTCACAATAATAAATAAATAAATAAATGACATAAAAACAATGATAAAGACTATATAGTATGTTATATCAATGAGAAAGCACACTCAGGACAGTATTGAGCTAATTCCTTATCTGGCTAGGACTCTTCCTTGATGGAAAAATTTGTATATCACTACATGGGAAATATAATTTGTTTACCGGATAATTTTTGCAGTTCCGATGGAAGTCCTCTTAGGATAGGATACCAGTTGTTCGGAAAGGAAAAATCCCCCTAAAAGGTCAATTGGCAGTAGTCCTTTCAATGCAGACGGGGCATACCTTTCTGTAGATGTCAGCAGTGATCCCTTCCAAAGTAGACACAGTCTCCAACGGTCAATGAGCAATCGATCTTTTCAGTACCATTGGGGTGTTATGGTGTTAAGAGTGCAGCGTTCTCCAAAAATGGGGCAGAAAGTCCAATAGTTGCCAGATAGCAATACATAGGGGTCCTGGTGGTCAGATAGCTCAACGCGTTTCGCTGGTATAACCAGCTTCCTCTGGAGCATGTATGGGTATCGCAGGGAGTCTCCTTATATACCCTATAGAGTGGCTACATTGATAGTACCTGTGTTTGCATCTGAACAAACAAGCCGATTTTTATATAAAAACACAATAAAACACATATTGTCAGAGTCATATTGGATCCCAAATGGATGTAAATAAGTTTAAAGTCCAGAACGATTTTTTATATGTCTAAAAACTAATTATTTAATACACAGTTTATATATAGACAGTTCCGCTCATGTGACCCATATTGGTTACATGATTATTATTAACCAATGATTTCACTGGTCTATTACAATTTTAATAGGTAGGCTGATATCAGCTGTCAAGAGTTTCAGGAAGTGAAATCATAGGAGGCCGTATGGCATACTTGCCTACCTGACCCTCTCCACGAGGGAGAAAATGCTCTGTTCCTGGACTTTCCTGGTAATGTATGATTGCCATCACGTGTGGTGAGCTAGTTAATTGATAAGAAAGGTGTTTCACCACAGGTGATGGCAATCATACATTACCAGGAAAGTCCAGGAACAGAGCATTTTCTCCCTCATGGAGAGGGTCAGGTAGGCAAGTATGCCGTATGGTCCACGTGACCTGATAATCGTATACCAATACTGAGTTGTAAACGCACTTTCCAAACGACTGGGAATAGTAACCTGTAGTGAGTGAAGCGAGCCCGCAAGGTTTTATGTTTCTACTGATGGTGGTCACAGAACATGAAATATACAATATTTTGTCCAAAAAACATGTGTCTACCATTGTCATCTTGACTTTTTCATCCTGTTGACCCTTCGTACCTGTCGACCTAATACTTTTTGACCATATGTTGTCGTGCTATTGCCTGTCTACCTAAACAGTGTAGATCTATTGTACCACGCCCTTTCAAAGTCATGTATTACCTTCCACCATTATGTAATCTGTTAAAGGCCAAAAACTATTGTGACATCCATGGCCACTAATCTATACACTGTGTTTCTGCAGAGCAAGTCTACAAACCTGCCAGTCCCCTTCTGTCTGCTCTGTTAGAGAAGCACCCTCCCCTAACATGGGAGCCTGCTACAAAGAGGAAAAGGAGAGCATAGAGGACATCTTTATTTAAGTGGAACGACTTCAGTTATTTCATAAGCATTATTAAACTCATAACACAACCTTTAATATTTACCAATGACAATAGTGACTTTACATGCTCTATAACCTTATTATAAAACCTGCTGTGCGGAATTGAGTTGTCTTGCATTGCTTATTATTTACTTTTACAACTGTAATGTAAGAAGTTGCTTGTTGCTCTTCACACTTGCTAAGTATACATAATAGTCTTCATAAATTATGTGCAAGCCACAAGGCCTGTCAGTCATCGGGATCCGGTCTGAAGATCGACACTGTCTAGGTCGACAATGTTTAGGTCAACCACTATAGGTCGACAGTCACCAGGTCGACAGGGTTGGAAGGTCGACAGGGTTTCTAGGTCAACATGTGCTAGGTCGACAGGTCAAAAGGTCGACATGAGTTTTTCACATTTTTTTATTTTTTTTTACTTGTTCATACTGAACGATCCATGTGGACTACGATTGGAACGGTAATCTGTGCCGAGCAAAGCGGTAGCGTAGCGAGGCACCTTGCCCGAAGCATGGCGAGTGAAGCGAACCATGCGAGGGGACACGGTGCACTAATTGGGGTTCCTGGTCACTCTACGAAGAAAACGACACCCCAAAAAAAAAACTCATGTCGACCTTTTGATCTGTCGACCTAGCACATGTCGACCTAGAAAACCCGTCGACCTTCCAACCCTGTCGACCTAGACACTGTCGATCTAATGATCCACACCCTCAGTCGTCACCCCATACTTACCAACTTTATAACTGCTCTCTCCGGGAGAGAGCAGCCAGTCGGCTCAGCAGGGGGCGGGGCAGGGTAGTGATGAGCAGAGGGGATGGGGTAGAGGTGGAATGGGGGCGGGGCAGAGGTGGGTGTGTATTGCCGCTATTACCGGCATTATACTGCAGGGGGCGTGGCTATGATGACGCGATTCAACAAGAATCGCGTCATCGACTGCCCGGACCGCCCACTTTACTCGCTAAGTGGGCGGCCGGGCAGGGGGGACCCCAGAAAATGGGAGACTTGCCTGCTCTTCCAGGGGGCCGGCAGGGTAACCCGATTTTCCACGAGAGTAGGCAAGTATGCACCCAGCTCTAATAGTACGTGCAAACAGCTGGACCACTTTATAAAGAAGAGGACAGAGGTGGGTCAGGACTGCCCACTTTGACTGACAGGGGGGGTTAATCTTGGTGTAGCTTCCATAGAAACAAACCAAGTACCCAAGTGCATCCATGATCCTGGTCCACTAAGTTACTGACCCATAGAGGAGGAGGTACTGCCCACAGGGGATTTCCCCTATACACCGGTAGGCCAGTCCAACCCTGGGACAATCTATGTCCTAGAGTGCTGTCTCGTCACCACTCCCTTTAATATTCTTGGTAGAGAATTTGCAGCTGCACGGTCGTTTCTTTGCTCCCCAGGTAATTACAGGCTTGGTGAATGCTCAGCTCGAGGACTTTGCTGATAATTTGCATTTCACAGTCATTGCTGTTACTAGAAACAGCAATAAAATTGGGGATTACTGTATGTTTTATTGATATGTAACATGTAGGTCTTGTTAATACAGTAACTGGGAGGATATTAGCATTCTCACTACAAAGAGGTGAGCCCATGGGAAAAACACTTTTTTTTCTCAATTACTTGCTTGAATACCTGAGCTTTTCAGTTAAGAAATTTAGGAAACACTTAACGGAAAAGGTTTTTATACGCAGAGAGTACTTCTGCCTGCTAGAGGCACTGCCGCCTAAGCTGTGTTCACTACTTGCCTGGGACCGTTTGATTGCACTGCCTGTGGAACACAAAATGACGTTCAATATTCAAATACTAAAGCTTTACAAAAAAGAACATACTGTAAGAAGACACTAAGACTTTAGCATTGTATTATATTATGCTGTAATGCACCTCTGCATCTCTCCCAAAGGTGGTCATTCCGAGTTGATCGCAGCCAGAAACTTTTTGCTGATGCTGCCTTCAACTAGTCCACGCCTATGGGGGGGGGTGTATTTTAGCAAATCAGGACTGCGAACGCTTGTGCAGCCCTGCTAAGCTAAAAAAATTTCAGGCAAAACTAGACTAGGTCTGGACATAACCCTGTGCGATGGATCCAGCGATGATGGGTCCGGCTTTGACGTCACTCCTCCGCCCTCCGTTGTCCTGGAAATGCCTGTGTTATACTCACCACTCCCTGAAAACGGCTCCAAACGGTCCGGATCCGCCCTGCCACGCCTCTATCCTGTCAATCTTCTTTGCGGTCCGTCCTGCGACTGATTTCTTCTTTAGACGCGACGTAACCCGACGACCTCTGCATGCGAACAGGTTGTAATGATCCCCAATGTTCTCAGATTTGGCCAATTCGCCAACTGTAAATTACATGTGACCTGATGATGGTGGATCTGCTGAAGGTTAGATGGATCAGCAGCAAGACTGGGGCAGATGAGGGTCGGCAATTACTTTATTGCTTTTTTTTAAATGTTGTCAGGCAATATTACATATGTGGTTATTGTATATGCAGTGACTATTCCTGAATATTGGTCAACAGAGTCTTTCCATTTTGCAGCAATTGGACTTACACAGTATGGGCCTGAGGCAGCGTTGCATGCAGGACTGTATGCTACAGAGCCAAGTGCATGCATGCATGGGCGATCAGAATCATGCCCTTGTGACTAAATGAGTTTTACTGGGCGCCAATGCAGAATTTTCATGTAGTCTAAAGGGCCGTACTGATGGGGAGATTTCGCCAGAGATGTGTGCTGAGCGGTTTAGCACAGACCGCTCAGCACACATCTCTCCCCCCGTTCAGCACAGCGCGATGTGCTGAGCGAGGAGGGGACGGACACGGGGAGCCGCTCAAATCACCCAGCGGTGAAATGAGCGACCTGCTAGATTGTGCCTGCATGCAGGCCAATCTAGCACCGGCGATAGCGACGCGCAGGACCGCCAACACCCCTACACACGGAGCGATGATCAGCTAATTTCTAAGCAGTCAGATTGCTTAGAAATTAGCTGAGCATCGCTCCATGTGTACCCCCCTTAAGGGACAAAGTCAATTAGCCACAATTACTTACCACGGGCTAATTATAGCCCATGGCTGCCCCTTGACCAGCTCACAGGCCGCAGTTAACGCAGATTTCTGTTCGAGCCTGAGGAGTCTCGAACAGAAATCTGCATTAACTGCCCTGATCATGGGTGCTGCAAAGCTGTTAACCCATAGCTCTGGAAACTTAAACCGAATTCTATGGGTTAATGCGCTGTAACTGGTAATTTACCATGCTACAAACAGGGCTGTAATTAAAGGCCAGGGCTACCACCCTTTTCCCAGCGCGGTAAGTGACCACATGATAAAGGCCCTGAATTTTACATATGCAAAGATATGTCTCATTTCACACTAAGGACAGGATTGGTGAACGTGCACCCTGGTAATAATCAGGATTCAACCAATCATATGAATAGGAACTGCAGTCGCAAAGATGCATGCAACTCACTATACAGGTGAGTATCTGTATTAGGGAAACATTTACTAAGCAGTGATAAGAGCGGAGAAGTGAGCCAGTGGAGAAATTTCCCCATCAACCAATCAGCAGCTCTGTATCATTTTATAGTATGCAAATTATTGATGTTACTTCAGTGCTGATTGGTTGCCATGGGCAACTTCTCCACTGGCTCACTTCTCCGCTCTTATCACTGCTTAGCAAATGTACCCCTTAGTTCCATACACACAATTTGGGTGTATAGCAAATAATGTTCATTATCACTCCGAGTGCATGCATCACATAAACCACCCCCTGATCATATGACATCTCGTTAGTTAATGAGGAAAGTTGGAAGCCGAGCTGGAATTTTTTCAGCATAATTGAAATGGAAAAATTGAGATGGAATTTCATCATGTTTGTATGAACTGAGCTTCCTAGTAATACATTTGATCCCACCAACATGTGGCCATGCCTCTTTCACCGTAGGACACCCGCATCTACGGACGTGGTCTAACAGTCACAATGTGGTGTGGTTGCACCGCCCCATGCATGGCCACACCCCATTCATATGATTGGTCAGCATTTCTAATGACATGATCCCGGTATAAGCTCCCACAGGATCAGCAGACTTGTCTCCTGAAACAATCTGCGCTGCACCTATTGTTAGTAAATATAATGGGGTGCCCACTTGAAGGCGTGAGACAGATGGATAAACAGGACAGCAACTGTATAGGACACTTTATATATATATATATATATATATATATATGCAGCCTATTTGTTTATGTATCATGGTTACAGTTTGTCTTTTTTGCCCCTCATTCTATGGCATCTTGTATTTTACAAATACATTTTCTTTAAAATCACTATTGTTGGAAAAGGTAGTTGTTATATGGTTTGCAAACGAACATACAGCATGTTATTTGTCATTTAGAGCTGACACTGTAGACATTAGGTCATACATTGTGTGACCTGTGTATGACTGCACCAAGGGAAACTGTCACACTCCCTAAAACACAAATGACTGTACAGATGTGGACCTGAGATACTACAAGGACAAGCCAAGGATGTATCACCCACAGAGACAATAATACAAGGATAGAAACACAGAGGGGTTCATTTATCATACTGTGAAAAGTGGCTCCATTTGTCCCAGCTTTTTTACCTTCTCTCAGCTGAGGTGACTGACTAACCGTCAGTTAGTCTTATATCTAAAATTAATTGACAGTATGTAGGTTTAATAGCAGGAAAGGAATTATATATATATATATATATATATATGTTCCTTCATGCCTTTATTAAACACATAAAGCAACACTGACTTTGCTGGAAAGCAGAGGATTGGGTCTTCTGTGTTCCTACCACTCGTGGGGGAGAGACTCGGAGGTTATGCTGATGTAGCTGTGCACATTTTGATGTAGAAACAAGGGTGGTCATTCCGAGTTGATCGCTCGCTAGCAGTTTTTAGCAGCCGTGCAAATGCTATACCGCCTCCCACTGGGAGTGTATGTTAGCTTAGCAGAAGTGCGAACGAAAGGATCGCAGAGCGGCTACAAATTTTTCAGTTCTTGTTTTGACGTCACAAACACGCCCTGCGTTCGCCCAGCCACGCCTGCGTTTTTCTTGGCACGCCTGCATTTTTCCGCACACTCCCTGAAAACGGTCAGTTGACACCCAGAAACGCCTACTTCATGTCAATCACTCTGCGGCCACCAGTGCAACTGAAAAGCTTCGCTAGACCCTGTGTGAAACTACATAGTTCGTTGTAATAGCACGTCGCGTGTGCACATTGCGCCGCATACGCATGCGCAGAAGTGCCGTTTTTTTGCCTCATCGCTGCACAGCGAATGAATGCAGCTAGCGATCAACTCGGAATGACCACCAAAAGGTTATGTAACCTGTCGGCTGTAGCAACCAATTTCAAGTCAGCAAATTATCTAGCAGTGAATGCAAAATGATAACTTTCAGAATAAACTCATAATATCAAATCAAATATTTGTGTTTCATTGAAATCAGGAAAAGACAGACATGCCTACACTCCCGGAATGTCCGGGAGACACCCAAACTTGTTGGAATTCTCCAGGACTCCCTAGAGAGTAGATCAAACTGCTTGATCTGTCCACATCCCCAGAGAAGTGGGCGGTCCAGAGGCTGGACGACATGCTTTGCAGTGAATCAGATCATTGTGGTCTTCCCGCACTGCATAATACTGAAACTAGTGGCTTGAACTGTAGGGTATGATTTACCGGTGGCCGGGATGCCGGCCGTCAATATACCGACAGCGGCATCCTGGCCACCAGTATGTTGGCAGCGGGGCGAGCACACAGAGTCCCCTTGTGTGCTTGCTGCGCTCGCCACAGGTTCTATTCCCTCTCTGGGTGACGTGGACACCCACGAGTGGGAATAGTCCTGTTGCTCTGGTATTCCGGCATTGCCAGCTTTTGGGATTCCGTTGTCGGTATCCAGAACGCCGGGAACCCGACAGCCTGCAAATTAAAAGTATACCGTACTGCAGATGCAAGGCCTCAATAACACAATTCACAATGCCACACCATCTGCACCCATACTTATCTACTTTCCCGGAAGCTGCGGGAGGCTCCCGTTTTTTGGGGTAGCCCCCCGCACCCCCGGAAGAGTGGGCAGGTCTCCCGCATCCTGCTCGCACCCTAGTGATGCGAGCAGGATAGAGAGATAACCTCCCGCATTCGCGGGTCCGTCGGGTGGGGAAGGGGTTAAAATGACGCAAATTGCGTCATTTTAGCCCCGCCCCCTTCCCGCGGACCCGCGAATCGTGGAATTTCCCAATGTGGGGGCAGGGCTTAGTGATGTCATAGTCCGGCCCCGCCCCCCCCGAAGACACATGCAGCGTCTCCTCTCCGGGCTTCTCCCGGAGAGGAGACTTAGGGCTAAAACACACTACACGGTTGTTGCCGGCCGGGAAAAAGCCGGACGGCTTTTTCCCGTGCCGGCATTGTAGTTAACAGTGTGAGGGGTAGGGTCCCTTCACACTGCACGGCCCCGGCCCGGCTGCCGGGTTGCAGCCGGGTCTCACCACTGGAAGGTCCGGCGGCCGGGCGGCCGCCGGGCCGTCCTTGGAGCCAGTAAACCATGTGTGTGAAGGGGAGCTTTCACACACAATGGTTTTTTCTGAAGCCGTGTCTGATGCTGCGCATGCGCACAGCATCACACACGGCTCAAAGCCGTCCTGTGTGACAGACACTGCCGGTTTCTCCCGGATGGCAAAAAGCCGGACAAACTTTGTCCGGCTTTTTGCCATCCGGGAAAAACCGGAGTGTGTGTTACAGCCCTTACAATGTAGGCAAGTATGTCTGCACCTCTCATCTGGGGATCCATCATCACTAACACTTTGGGGACTGGATATAAAGTTGGCAACTGTGAAAAAAGATGACAAACACTGGATGTACCAGAACTGGTTGTTCTACTAACAAACCTATTCACCAACATGAAGCCATTTCCAGTTTGAAATTATTGCATTCAGTATGCATAGGGCATTATTTGCAGATACAAATAAACCCACCTACAACATGCACTTTTGAACCTTGGCAAACTACTGTATGTTGTTCTGCATGGGGGCAATTTTAAAGTCTGGAGACAGTTTTAATTGGCAAAGAAGGCATGGCCTACAGTGGCAAACGCAGGATTTCTAGAGGGGGGTTTCCAAATGCAGTCTACAATTTCCTACTCTGCAGGAGTCTGGGGGTGCGGTAGAAGAACCCAGTAATGACCCTGGATATTAATGTAAACAAACATTGGTCTTTTTAAACACTGTATACTGTATGGAATACAGTATTAATATTTAACACTATAGATGGTCTATAGTATAAGCTGTATCAAACATATTTAAATAGTCTAAATAAGTGGTCAGGAAAATGTTAAACATACCCTAATAAATAAATACACAGATATAATAGAACCAGTACTGCACTCTCTAAGCACACATTCTCCCACCTCATGGTAAGGCTCCTGTCTCTTCTTCCTGGTAGCTACTCTCTGGTCCAGTGCACTGATTGAGGACTCAGATCCACACACACAGTAAACTCGGTAGAAGAAGCTGCTACCACTGGGCATGTGCAGCAGCTCTGCTCTGTCACTTAAACTGCATGATGTGGTGGCAGCTCTAGTAATTGTATTATATACCATTGCTATTGTTGTCATAATTTGAGCCACTTGCCAAGAGAAGGGGGATTTCTGGGCAACCAGAAACCCCCCTCCCTGCGTTTGCCTATGGGCCTAGCCACATGCGCACACCACTATTACATCAGGAGAGAAAGACTGGGGGCATGGCCAGCAAGTCACAGAGTGCTGGGCATGCCCCACAGTGATGGATACAAAGGCGTGGCTCACAATTGTGGCATTTCACGTGAGGTCACGCCCCCTAGGTGCAAGGTCTCGTCCCTCATTCTGCCACGCACAGCTGTCCCTCTTCCTGGACAAAGTTGGAGGTATCCTGTAACTTTAAATTATAGTGTTAAAATAAATCTGCCCAGTATTTATTTGTATGCTACATGCAAAAAAGCCAGTATTTCCCTGCATGCAAAAACATATTGTGTTTGAACATCTAGGGGGTAAATGTAATAGAGTGCGAGTTGCCAGGGGTGCAGGACTTTGGGCGGGAATGCTCGTATTTTTAAAGCAGCAATCATTTGCAAGGCAGAACCAGGTTGGTTTTGCCTTGTAAATGATTTCCACTTTAAAAATACTGCCATTCTCGCCTAAAGTCCCGCACCTCTGGCTTCTCGCACCGTTACATTTACCCCCTAGCATCAAAACATGGTTTGTCCAGGTATAAATTGGCACCTTTCAGCTAGATTTGTGCCTAACCCTAAAAACAGTTCTTGGCGTCCATCATTTTTATGTGTTTCTTGGGTTAACTGCTATATGTTTGTACTAAAGATTAGTGATCTATCATTTTTATTTTTTTATTTCCTAAAAATAAAGCACCTTGCACATTCTCAGGTGATCTCATCGTGTCCGCATTTGCGCACATTTATTAGAAGCCATCACTATGAGAGTGGAAGCGTTTGTACGTAATAAGATCTCTTTTATAATGCCTTCAGGGGATATCATACTTTAATCAGAATGTTTCTTATGCAGTTTTACCAAGGAATACAAACTGTCTGATGCTGCAATAAACTGTCACTGGCACTAACAGTAAATGAATATATGAACCCACTATAATCACAGGCCTGGGGATGTAACACAAGCTATTGAACAAGGCATCTTCTATTCTGTGGCTGGAACCTTATTACAGATCTACTTTCTAGTGTAAGGTAACAGTACAAGTGTGACATTACATATATAGTCCACTAGAGGGCAGTAGAAAGTCAGAGTAATTCTCCAGCAGAACAAAAGGTTTTCTGTCAAGAGAGTGCTGCATTTTTACACAGCACACTGCTGCTGAAATCAATAGCACCTTCTCATGAAACAAGGGAAGAGAAACAATTCTGCAGTCGTATTTAAAGAGTATTTCTTTGTAAGATTTGAATCTGTGGTGTACATAATAACGTCAACCATCACACTCCGTATAATAATCCAAGCTGATAGGTGCCAACTTTCCAAAATAAATTTCAGTGACAGCTTTCCGAATAATTTTGGAGCACAAGGTCCACAATCCCATCTGCCAATGGGTGTAACCATTTTTGGAGATGTGCTGGATTTGCAATTGTTGGAAAGATAGAGGGTCACTAGTCGTCCCATTTTGTTCTTTTGGCTGATGGTACAGTGCTGTTGTCATTCTGAAAAATTACAATGTAAGATAATTAAATATTGATTCTAGTTCTTTTCTATTGCAAAATCGCATTGGGGATCATTCATGAACTGCAGCAAATTGTTGTAGTTGCATTTATTTGACCACACTTCATATGCAAAAGATCAATCTGAATTCTGATGTATCTCTGCGTATGCACAGCCCAGCATAGGGGGTAATTCCAAGTTGATCGCAGCAGGATTTTTTATAGCAATTGGGCAACACCATGTGCACTGCAAGGGAGGCAGATATAACATGTGCAGAGAGAGATATATTTGGGTGTGGTGAGTTCAATCTGCAATCTAAATTGCAGTGTAAAAATAAAGCAGCCAGTATTTACCCTGCACAGAAACAAAATAACTCACCAAATCTAACTCTCTCTGCAAATGTTATATCTGCCCCCCCCCCCCCCCCCTGCAGTGCACATGGTTTTGCCCAACTGCTAAAAAGTTTCCTGCTGCGATCAACTTGGAATTACCCCCATATGCCGCAGTTCTGACAACACTCCCTCTATGACAGAGGGGGTGGGGCCAACGAGACCAGGGAAGTGCAGCACTGCACGGGGTGTCCTGAGGAGGCGCCAAGCTGCTGCAGAGATGTCATTCTGAGAGAGTCTGGAGCTCCCGGGGGGCCCTGCTGCAGTGATAATGGCTGTAAGGTGACATTTCAGGCATCCTACTAGCCACAAGCAAGGGCTGTGGTGCAGCGATGGTGACGCTAACAGAACCCTGTACTCTGAGCATCAGCAGTAACTTGTTACAGCGCTTGGCTTACCTACAAACTCCCCATTCCCAACTGGTTACACACATTCAGATACAAGTTAGATGTGTACTCCTCTGTGATCACTTGGCCTTAGAGTATATTTGTGGATCATTAGGTCAACCAGCATTAGTCAATAGGTCGACATGTTAAAGGTAGACACTTAAAATATACAGAGAAGCCTTGATGCGGCTTTGGGGCTTATTCACACATTTGCGCAAATATGTGTAACCAAGATCTCTGAATTCTAATATTATGTGGGATTTATATCTGGTTACTGTTATCATTCAGGGTGCTGGGGGAAACAATGTCTCTCTTTTTAAGACACTTAAAAAGGTCAACGGGTCTAAAAGGTCAACAGGGTCAATCGGTCGAAATGGAAATGGTGGATGCAAAAAAGGTTACACATTTGTTTTTTTATTTTTGGGTGTCATTTTCAACATTAAATCATATGGAACCCCAGTTAGTTCACCAGGTTCCCTCGCATGGCTCACTTCGCTGGCCGTGTTTCGGGCAAAATATAACTTGTGTCAACCATATGTGTGTTGACCAATTCAACCTGTCGACCTTAAGCACTGTGGATCTTTTACATGTTGACCTTTTTGACCTGTAAACCGAATGCATTTCGACAATATGGGGTTGACCTATTTACTGTTGACCTATCATCTGGGTACCAGAGCACGCACAGTTGCGACATATCAGAATCGGCCTGTCTGTTCTTAAAGCTACATTTTGCAAGGAAGTTTCTGGGATTCTGGTCCATAACTGAGATTTGCATTTCTGTAACAGATTAAGGGACCTATTTATGAAGAATCAACAATAGTAAAGATTTATATCGCTGCAAATCACAAGAGTAAAAAAATAGGATTTTAATTACCTACCGGTAAATCCTTTTCTCGTAGTCCGTAGAGGATGCTGGGATCCACATTAGTACCATGGGGTATAGACGGGTCCGTTGGGAGCCATGGGCACTTTAAGAGTTTAATAGTGTTGGCTAGCTCCTCCCTCTATGCCCCTCCTACCAGATCCAGTCTAGAAACTGTGCCCGAGGAGACCGACATACTTTGAGAGAAGGAAATACACAGTTAGTGGTGAGATTCACACCAGCTCACACATAACAACAGAAATCCAAGCTAACAAGCTTGAAACAATTCAGCAACGGCTGAACAACAGTACCAAGTAACAATGCAGTACTTAACCAAGTAACAATGCAGTACTTAGCCAAGTAACAACGCAGTACTTAACTAAGTAACAAATGCAGGAAAATGAAGCACTGGGCGGGCGCCCAGCATCCTCTACGGACTACGAGAAAAGGATTTACCGGTAGGTAATTAAAATCCTATTTTCTCTTACGTCCTAGAGGATGCTGGGGTCCACATTAGTACCATGGTGATGTTTCAAAGCTCCCAGTACAGGAGGGAGAGTGCGGAGGCTTCTGCAGAACCGATTGACCAAACTTTAGGTCCTCAGAGGCAAAAGTATCTAACTTGTAGAACTTATCAAACGTGTTTGATCCTGACCAAGTAGCCACTCGGCAAAGTTGTAAAGCCGAGACACCCTGGGCAGCCGCCCAGGAAGAACCCACTTTACGAGTGGAGTGGGCCTTAACAGATTTTGGACACGGCAAGCCTGCCGTAGAATAAGCATGCTGGATAGTACACCTGATCCAGCGAGAAATTGTCTGCTTAGAAGCAGGCCACCCAACCTTGTTGGGATCATAAAGGATAAACAGAGCGTCCGACTTTCTGTGACGAGAAGTTCTCTTCACATAAATCTTCAAAGCCCTTACAACATCCAAGGATTTTGAAGTAATTGAGAAGTCAGTAGCCACTGGCACCACAATAAGTTGGTTGATATGAAAAGCTGACTGTCACGATCCGGGTATCTGGACGCCATTACTTACCCTTCAGATGCCTCCTAAGGCTGGCTCAGCGTTCCAGGACCGGATCCCGTTGTTCCTGAGTTTCCACATGCAGAATGTCAGAGTGGTGATTTCATCAGCCGCGGCCTCCGCTGTGCCCGCGTGGTTAAATGTGCGCTTGTCAGTCTGGCGTCTCCTGTCTCCTGTGGCCGGCGTCGCCATTACTGTTTCAATTCTCACATGGATTACAAACCAAACTTCCCTCCAAGTGTCTGCATGGGCGCAGCCATCTTGGATTTTGTCATCTGATTATTTCCACCAATCTGCTGTCTGTATTGTTGATTTGCATAATTGCCTAGCCAACCCCTTCCTTGCTGCAGGTATAAGTATGCTGTGCCTGAGCAAGGAAGGCGTCAGTGCTTTGGTTGTCTAACCTAGTTCCAGTTTGTCTCTCTCCTGTGGTTGTCTTCCAGGTTCCAGCTCCTGTCTCCAGACTTCTGCTATAGAGACCCGCACCAGCATTCCATCTGCGGTGTAGCCTGACTCTCCGATCCATTCTGGACTCACCTGTTTCCAGCTACAACAATCACCTGCTTCCAGCTCAGCTTCCAGCAGTGTACAGCTTCTCTTAAAGGGCCGGTGTCCTTTCTGCAGTTTACCACTCTCCACCGGTATTATTATTTCACCGCTCTCAAACAATCACCTGCTTCCAGCCCAGCTTCCAGCAGTGTATAGCTTCTCTTAAAGGGCCGGTGTCCTTTTCTGCAGTTTACCACTCTCCACCGGTATTATTATTTCACCGCTCTCAAACTCCAAACTTCATTATTATTTCATCGCTCTCAAGTTCGTTTATTATTTAACTGGTTCCAGCCAGTATCCACTCCGTACCAACAACAGTCTGGTTCCAGCCAGTATCCACAGCAGCCGTTTTACCTTCAGCAGCCCAGCCTTTCCTGGAACATCAGCTGGTACGATCCTGGGTTCTCTCCATTGCTACAGTCAGGCCTGGTAAGGACTTTCCAACTAGAAGATTATTAGAACTGTCTCACACTACCAGTGCCTGTGGCCCTTGCCACCCTGTAGTACCCAGGAATTGTATTTATCCTCTGTTGACTTTTATGTTTCCTTTTACTGCTGCTGTGTTACGGAGTTTGTCATAATAAACATCATTGACTTTTATCCTGGTTGTCGTGGTCACGCCTTCGGGCAGTTATTCTACATGTTACTTACATGTCTAGGGGTCTGATACAACCTCCCAGGTTCCGTTACATCTCAGCCCCTACAACTGAGGCTGCCTCCCGTCAGCTCAGGCCCTCAGTTGTGACAGTAAGCACTGACCTAATGAATCCAGCCGGAGACCAGGATCAAGCGGCCAGGCCGATGCAAGAACTGGCAGCCCGACTTGAACATCAGGAGGCTGCACAGGGCCACATCATCCGCTGTCTCCAGGATCTCTCTACACGGCTGGATGGGATTCAAACGACCCTCCGTGGACCTGGCACGTCCGGTGCGTCCACTACAGTAACACCAGCTGTAACCCCACCCACCTTACCCATTTCCAGTCCACATCTTCATCTTCCAACGCCAGCAAAATTTGATGGATCTCCAAGGTTCTGCAGGGGATTTCTCAATCAATGTGAAATCCACTTTGAGCTTCTACCTGGCAATTTCTTCAGTGACCGTACCAAAATTGCCTATATCATCTCCCTTCTCAGTGGCTCAGCCCTTGACTGGGCATCACCTTTATGGGAGAAGTCTGATCCCCTGCTATCCTCCTATACTGACTTTGTAGCTACATTCAGGCGCATCTTCGACGAGCCAGGCCGGATAACATCTGCTTCATCTGAGATTCTCCGTTTACGCCAGGGAACACGTACTGTGGGACAGTATCTTATACAGTTTAAAATCCTGGCATCCGAACTGGCATGGAACGACGAGGCCCTGTATGCTGCATTCTGGCATGGCTTATCAGAACGCATCAAGGATGAGTTAGCTACCAGAGACTTGCCCTCTAAGTTGGATGAGCTAATTTCTCTTTGCACGAAGGTTGATCTACGTTTCAGAGAGAGAGCAACCGAGCGAGGAAGATCATCTACTCCTAAATCTTCTGCTCCTCCTCCTCGTCAACCATCTCCATCCAAGGATGAGCCTATGCAAATTAGTCGTTCCCGTCTATCTCCCGCTGAGCGCCGAAGACGTCTCTCTGAGTCTCTCTGTCTCTACTGTGCAGCTCCGTCGCACACTATCAATGCCTGTCCCAAACGTCCGGGAAACTCCAGATCCTAGCTCGCCAAGGAGAGGGCCGGCTAGGAGTAATGATCTCCTCTCCATCTCCTCATGACTGTAACCTCCCAGTGTCGCTCCAAATTGCTCAACGTTACAGGAACGTCATTGCCCTCCTTGATTCCGGAGCAGCTGGGAATTTCATAACCGAAGCTTATGTTAAACGGTGGTCCCTACCCACCGAGAAACTGTCCTCGTCCATCTCTTTGACTGCCGTGGATGGCAGCAAGATTTTTGACGCAGTCATTTCCTTAAGGACTCTTCCAGTTCATCTGAGAGTGGGAGTTCTTCATTCTGAGTATATTTCTTTTTTAGTGATTCCAAGAGCCACACATCCAGTGGTTTTAGGCCTTCCATGGCTCCGTCTCCACAACCCATCAATTGACTGGACGACTACGCAAATACTGGCATGGGGTCCCTCCTGTGCTGAGACTTGTTTAGCCAAAGTTCTTCCTGTTTGTTCTTCCTTCCCCAGGTCATCTGATGTTCCGCCTCCTCCATATCAAGACTTCACGGACGTGTTCAGTAAAGCCTCTGCTGATATCCTTCCTCCTCATAGAGAATGGGACTGCCCAATCGACCTCATTCCAGGGAAGGTTCCACCGCGAGGCCGAACTTATCCGTTGTCTTTGCCTGAGACACACTCCATGGAAGAGTACATCAAAGAGAACCTGGCGAAGGGTTTCATCCGACCATCTTCTTCTCCAGCCGGCGCAGGCTTCTTCTTCGTTAAGAAGAAAGACGGTGGTCTGCGTCCGTGCATCGACTACAGAGGTCTGAACGACATTACCGTCAAGAACCGATACCCTTTACCCCTGATTATCGAGCTCTTTGATAGAGTTAGTGGTGCAACTATTTTCACAAAGCTGGACTTGAGGGGTGCCTACAATCTCATCCGAATCCGTGAGGGTGACGAGTGGAAGACCGCCTTTAACACCCGTGACGGACATTATGAGTACCTCGTCATGCCCTTCGGATTGAGCAACGCTCCAGCAGTCTTCCAGCACTTCGTGAATGAGATTTTCAGGGACATCTTGTACCGCCATGTCGTGGTTTATCTAGACGACATCCTCATCTTTGCTAATAATCTCGAAGATCATCGTTTCTGGGTAAAAGAGGTTCTTTCCCGTCTCCGTGTCAATCACCTCTATTGTAAATTGGAGAAGTGTGTGTTTGAAGTTAAAACCATTCCGTTTCTAGGTTACATTGTGTCCGGTTCCGGACTAGAGATGGATCCTGAGAAACTCCAAGCAATCCAGAATTGGCCTATACCCTTAAGCCTCAAAGGGGTCCAGAGGTTCTTAGGGTTCGCCAATTATTATAGAAAATTTATACGAGACTTTTCCACCATCGTGGCGCCTATCACTGCATTAACCAAGAAAGGTGCTAATCCGTCCAAGTGGTCCGAGGAAGCTACACAGGCCTTTCACCTTCTGAAGCAACGGTTCATCTCTGCACCAGTTCTGAAACAGCCCGACACCGACTCTCCTTTTATCTTAGAGGTAGATGCCTCCTCCGTTGGAGTAGGAGCAGTGTTATCCCAGAGGGCCAAAGATGGACATCTACATCCTTGCAGTTTCTTCTCCCGGAAGTTCTCCCCAGCTGAGCGCAACTATGCCATTGGCGATCAGGAGTTGCTAGCCATCAAGCTCGCTCTGGAGGAGTGGAGATACCTGTTGGAGGGAGCTTCCCACTCAATCACCATACTTACCGACCACAAAAATCTTTTATATCTCAAAGGCGCACAATGTCTGAATCCTCGTCAGGCCAGATGGGCACTTTTCTTCTCTAGGTTTGACTTTAAACTCCAGTTCTGTCCGGGTTCTCAGAATCGTAAGGCCGATGCCCTTTCCCGCTCATGGGAGCAAGAAAATGAGTCCGAGTCTGCAGACAAGCATCCTATTATTAATCCGTTGGCATTCTCCGCGGTAGGGATGGACTCTACGCCTCCACCAGGGAAAAGTTTTGTTAAGCCAGTTCTAAGGAAGAAGCTCATGCATTGGGCCCATGCTTCCCGTTTTGCTGGACATACAAGCATTCAGAAAACCCTTGAATTTATTTCTAGGTCCTACTGGTGGCCAACTCTGAAGAAGGACGTTATGGAATTTATTGCCTCCTGCCCAAAGTGTGCCCAACACAAAGTCTCCCGCCAGTCGCCTGCGGGGCAACTGGTTCCATTATCTGTTCCCCGTCGACCTTGGACCCATTTGTCGATGGACTTTGTTTCCGATCTACCTATCTGCAACAAGTTTAATACCATCTGGGTGGTAGTTGACCGGTTCACCAAGATGGCACATTTCATCCCTCTCACCGGTCTTCCGTCAGCTTCCAAGTTGGCTCAAGTGTTTATACAAGAGATCTTCCGACTTCACGGTCTTCCTGAAGAGATCATCTCGGATCGTGGAGTACAATTTGTAGCCAAATTTTGGCGAAGTTTGTGTCAAGCCCTCCAAGTCAAGTTAAAGTTTTCCACGGCTTACCATCCTCAGACCAATGGTCAAACCGAGAGGGTGAATCAGGACTTGGAGGCCTTCCTCCGTATATATGTGTCTTCCTCTCAAGATGACTGGGTTCAACTCCTTCCTTGGGCCGAGTTCAGCCACAACAATCAATACCATTCCTCATCTTCTTCTACACCATTCTTCATTAATTATGGATTCCACCCTAAAGTCCCAGAATTCCAACCGCTTCCCGCAACTTCTGTTCCAGCAGTGGATGTCACCTTGCGTCAGTTTTCAAATAACTGGAGGAACGTCCGCGCAGCCCTGCTTAAAGCCTCATTCAGGTATAAGAAGTTTGCCGATAGGAAGCGTAGAGCGGTTCCTGCTCTCAAGGTGGGTGATCGTGTGTGGCTGTCCACGAAGAATTTGAGGTTGAGAGTTCCCAGCATGAAATTTGCACCTCGCTACATCGGACCCTTCAAGATTGAACAAGTCATCAATCCTGTTGCCTACAGGTTACAGTTACCATCCTTCTTGAAAATACCCAGGACATTTCATGTTTCTTTGTTGAAACCGCTGATCCTGAATCGGTTTCATTCCGCACTTCCTCCAGCTCCCAAAGTTCAGACTCAACGGGGAGTCGAGTACGAGGTGGCCAAGATTTTGGACTCACGTTTCCGTTACGGTCAGTTACAATACCTCATTGACTGGAAGGGCTATGGTCCTGAAGAACGCTCTTGGACCAATGCCTCAGACGTCCATGCTCCTGCCTTGGTCCGAAATTTCCACGCAAAGTTTCCTTTAAAGCCTAAGAAGTGTCCTGGGGCCACTCCTAAAGGGGGGGGTGCTGTCACGATCCGGGTATCTGGACGCCATTACTTACCCTTCAGATGCCTCCTAAGGCTGGCTCAGCGTTCCAGGACCGGATCCCGTTGTTCCTGAGTTTCCACATGCAGAATGTCAGAGTGGTGATTTCATCAGCCGCGGCCTCCGCTGTGCCCGCGTGGTTAAATGTGCGCTTGTCAGTCTGGCGTCTCCTGTCTCCTGTGGCCGGCGTCGCCATTACTGTTTCAATTCTCACATGGATTACAAACCAAACTTCCCTCCAAGTGTCTGCATGGGCGCAGCCATCTTGGATTTTGTCATCTGATTATTTCCACCAATCTGCTGTCTGTATTGTTGATTTGCATAATTGCCTAGCCAACCCCTTCCTTGCTGCAGGTATAAGTATGCTGTGCCTGAGCAAGGAAGGCGTCAGTGCTTTGGTTGTCTAACCTAGTTCCAGTTTGTCTCTCTCCTGTGGTTGTCTTCCAGGTTCCAGCTCCTGTCTCCAGACTTCTGCTATAGAGACCCGCACCAGCATTCCATCTGCGGTGTAGCCTGACTCTCCGATCCATTCTGGACTCACCTGTTTCCAGCTACAACAATCACCTGCTTCCAGCTCAGCTTCCAGCAGTGTACAGCTTCTCTTAAAGGGCCGGTGTCCTTTCTGCAGTTTACCACTCTCCACCGGTATTATTATTTCACCGCTCTCAAACAATCACCTGCTTCCAGCCCAGCTTCCAGCAGTGTATAGCTTCTCTTAAAGGGCCGGTGTCCTTTTCTGCAGTTTACCACTCTCCACCGGTATTATTATTTCACCGCTCTCAAACTCCAAACTTCATTATTATTTCATCGCTCTCAAGTTCGTTTATTATTTAACTGGTTCCAGCCAGTATCCACTCCGTACCAACAACAGTCTGGTTCCAGCCAGTATCCACAGCAGCCGTTTTACCTTCAGCAGCCCAGCCTTTCCTGGAACATCAGCTGGTACGATCCTGGGTTCTCTCCATTGCTACAGTCAGGCCTGGTAAGGACTTTCCAACTAGAAGATTATTAGAACTGTCTCACACTACCAGTGCCTGTGGCCCTTGCCACCCTGTAGTACCCAGGAATTGTATTTATCCTCTGTTGACTTTTATGTTTCCTTTTACTGCTGCTGTGTTACGGAGTTTGTCATAATAAACATCATTGACTTTTATCCTGGTTGTCGTGGTCACGCCTTCGGGCAGTTATTCTACATGTTACTTACATGTCTAGGGGTCTGATACAACCTCCCAGGTTCCGTTACATCTCAGCCCCTACAACTGAGGCTGCCTCCCGTCAGCTCAGGCCCTCAGTTGTGACACTGACACAACCTTCGGAAGAAATTGCTGACGCATCCTGAGCTCAGCTCTATCTTCATGGAAAATCAAGTAGGTGCTCTTGCAGTACAATGCCCCCAATTCCGACACACGTCTAGCAGATGCTAATGTCAATAGTGTGACTGCCTTCCAAGTAAGGAACTTGACATCAACCTTCTGTTAAGGTTCGAACCAATCCGACTGCAGGAACTGCAGCACCACATTAAGATCCCAAGGTGCCGTAGGAGTCACAAAGGGAGGCTGGATGTGCAGAACCCCTTTCAAGAAAGTCTGAACCTCAGGGAGGACAGCCAATTGTTTCTGGAAAAAAATGGACAAGGCCAAAATCTGGACTTTTATGGAGCCCAACCTCAGGACCACATCCACACCTGCTTGAAGAAAGAGGAGAAATCACCCCAGTTGAAACTCCACCATAGGAAACTTCTTGGATTCACACCAAGACGCGTACTTTTTCTAAATCCGATGGTAATGTTTAGACTTTACCCTTTCCTAGCCTGTATCAGGGTAGGAATAACCTTGTTCGGAATGCCCTTCCGAGCTAAGATCTGGCGTTCAACCTCCATGCCGTCAAACGTAGCTGTCGTAAGTCTTGATAAGTGAATGGCCCCTGTTGCAGAAGGTCCTCTCAAAGAGGAAGAGGCCTCGGATCTTCCAACAGTAACTCCAGAAGATCCGCGTACCAAGCCCTTCTTGGCCAGTCCGGAGCAATGAGGATCGCCTGAACTCTTGTTCTTTTTATTAGTTTGAGAATCCTTGGGATGAGTGGAAGTGGAGGGAACACATACACTGACTTGAACACCCACGGACTTACCAGGGCGTCCACTGCCACTGCCTGTGGGTCCCTCGACCTGGAACAGTACCTCCGAAGCTTCTTGTTGAGGCGGGAGGCCATCATGTCTATTTGAGGTATGCCGCAAAGACTTGTCACCTCCGTGAACACCTCTGGGTGGAGGCCCCTCTCTACTGGATGGAGATCATGTCTGCTGAGGAAGTCCACTTCCCAGTTGTCCACTCCCGGGAATGAAGATTGCTGACAGCGCCACCGCATGCTTTTCCATCCAGAGGATGATTCTTGTTACCTCTGACATTGCAGCTTTGCTCTTTGTTCCGCCTTGTAATTTTATGTAGGCCACCGTCGTTACATTGTCCGACTGAACCTGAATGGCCTGATCTTTCAGAAGATGTTGTACATGGCCCTTAGTTCCAAAATGTTTATCGGAAGGATGGATTCTAGACTTGACCACCTTCCTTAGAAGTTTTCCACTTGGGTGACTGCTCCCCAACCTCTGAGACTTGCAGCCGTGGTTAGGAGGATCCAATTCTGAATCCCGAACCTGCGGCCCTCTAGTAGGTGAGAAGTTTTCAGCAACCAGAGGAGCGATATTCTAGCTTTTGGTGACAAATGTATCCTCTGGTGCATGTAAAGATGAGATCCCAACCATTTGTCCAGGAGATCCAGTTAGAAAGACCGTGCATGAAATCTTCCATACTGTAGAGCCTTGTAGGAGGCAACCATCTTCTCCAGAAGGCGAATGCACTGATGAACCGATACCTGGGCAGGCTTCAGGACATCCCGGACCATTGCTTGTATCACCAACGCTTTCTCCTCCGGCAGACACACCCTCTGTGCTTCCGTGTCGAGGATCATCCCCAGGAAGGACAGTCTCCTTGTCGGCTCCAAATGCGACTTTGGAAGATTCAGGATCCACCCATGATCCTGGAGTAGTTGAGTTGAGAGAGCAATGTTCTGTAACAGCTTCTTCCTGGAAGATGCTTTTACCAGCAGATCGTCCAGATAAGGAATTATGTTCGCCCCCTGCTTGCGGAGGAGTAGCATCATCTCCGCCATGACCTTGATGAACACCCTCGGTGCCGTGGAGAGGCCAAACGGCAGTGCCTGGAACTGATAGTGACAGTCCAGCAGCGCAAATCTAAGATAAGCCTGGTGAGGCGGCCAGATCGGAATGTGAAGGTACGCATCCCTGATATCCAGGGATACTAGGAATTCCCCCTCCTCCAGACCTGAGATCACCGCCTTCAGAGACTCCATCTTGAATTTGAATTCCCTCAAATAAGGGTTCAACGACTTTAGATTCAATATTGGCCTGACCGAACCATCCGGTTTCGGTACCACAAACAGGTTTGAGTAATAACCATTGTTTGTTAAGTGAGGTGGAACTGGAACAATAACATTTGATTTTAGCAATTTTTGAATGGCTTCCTGTAGGATAGCACTTTCTATCAGCAAGAAGTGGGAGATCTTGAAACTCCAGTCTGTACCCCTGGGTAACAATATCTTGTACCCAGGGGTCTAGGCCTGATGACACCCAGACATGACTGAAATTTTTTAATCTTGCTCCCACCTGCCCGTTTTCCAGGCTGGGAGGTCCACAGTCATGCTGAGGATTTTGAGTAGCAGAACCAGGTTTCTGTTCCTGTGAACCTGCTGGTGCAGGTTTTCTGGTTTTCCCACGACCTCCTCTAAAGAAAGTGGAAGGGGGTTTGGACTTTTTAACTTTCGCGGTCTGAAAGGACTGCATGGTAGACGTAGGATAAGATTTCCTAGTAGGTGGCTTAGCTGAGGGAAGGAATGTTGACTTACCCGCAGTTGCCGTGGAGATCCACGCATCTAACGCTTCCCCAAACAGAGCCTGACCAGTGAAGGGTAGGTTCTCCACACTCTTCTTGGATTACGCATCCGCAGACCATTGGCGCAGCCAGAGTCTCCTGCTTGCCGAGACAGCCATGGAAGAAGCCTTCGCATTGAGATGGCCAAGGTCCTTCATGGCCTCCACCATGAAACTGCAGAGTCCTGTATGTGACGTAAGAACAATTCAATGTCACTTCTATCCATAGAATCTAATTCCTCTAGTAATGTGCCTGACCACTTTACTATGGCTTTAGAAATCCACGCACAAGCAATAGTAGGCCTTAAAGCTATGCCAGTAGCTGTGTATAATGATTTGAGGGTAGTCTAAATATTACGGTCAGCCGGCTCTTTTAAAGCGGTGGACCCTGGGACAGGTAAAACCACTTTCTTTTTCATCCACTAGGGGTCACTGGAGTACTCTTGGGATATGGACGGTTCCACAGGAACTAGGCACTGAATAGTTAAAATTTGCCTATACCTCCCCTCCATATCCCAGAGTACCTCAGTGTTTTTTCGGTGCTCACCGAGCAACTAGGCTTGTGGAAGTTGGTCCACAATTATTAATTTTTTTTTATTCTTTTCCAGAATTCCTGTATTACATCTCTCCACCATTGAAGGCGCAGGGGTGTTAGGGAGAATTTGGGATCAGGCATATTGCTGGCACACTTGGCCAGAGATATAGAGACACCGTAGTGCTATTTACTGAGTCGCGCAAGTTGTTTGTCTTTGTATTTTGTATTGTCTGTTTGCATAATGAGTAAAACACCAGCAAAGTCCAAAAAGCAGTTTTACTGCCATGTCTGTAAGGGTGTATTACCTGATGGATTTACCACATGTAAAGTATGTTTTGTAAATTCAGAAACAAATACAATTTCTGCTCCGGTGGGCTATATTAGCAGATGTCTTAGCTGAATTGCAATCAGAGTTGTCCACCTCTCGGCAGGAGCGAGAGGCGGCAAGATCTGAATCTAGGGTGAGACCGCTAGAACTACCAGAGGGGTCTCAGCCTTACCAAAGGTCCAGATCCTCTTTGACTAAGGGGGATAAGTTTCATTTTTCTTATAAACTACCGGTTTCTGCTATGTTACTGTCTAATGATTCTTCGCCAGACCTCACTGTACAAGATGTGGTTGAGGAGGGCGAAGTAGACCAGCAGTCAGATGGTGACGATTTTGACAGCCCGGGCATTGATAATCTCATCAGAGCGGTGCGTCAGTCTCTGAATTTTACAGAAACTGAGGAGCCTCTGACAAATGATGAGGTCGTTTTTACTAAACGACAGAGAATTCCAATATGTTTCCCTGTTTCAGAATCTCTTAATAAAATGTTACTAGAAACAAGGAAGAATCCGGATAAACGGTTTTCTGTACCTCACAGATTTAGGTCTAGTTATCCATTTCCAGAGTCTGTGACAGCTACATGGGAGAATCCGCCGTTGGTGGATTCGTCTGTGTCTAAACTTACAAAGAAATTAACCATACCAGTACCAGCTGCAACTACACTCAAGGACCCTTCGGACCGTAAAATAGAAGTTATGCTAAAGTCCATGTATACAGCAGCAGGAGTGCTGCTTAGACCTGGGTTGAGTGGCATTTGGGTAACTAAGGCGTTAATGGTATGGATAACAGAACTCAGGTCTGCCTTAACTGATGATCATCTTATACTTCTCGCTAATCAAATCTGGGAAGCGGCTGACTATTTATGTACAGCTTCTACTGACGTCTGTCAGCTCACTTCTCGCCTTTCATCATCGCTAGTCACAGCACGACGTGCGCTCTGGCTACGTTCTTGGCGAGCGGAGACAGAGGTCAAAAAAGGAATAGAAGCGTTACCTTACGAGGGCGAGAAGTTATTCGGTCCTGAATTGGACAAATGGATTTCTGAGGCCACGGGAGGAAAGTCGGTTTTCTTACCATTTCCTCCAACAGTACCTAGAAAAAGATATTCTGGACCGGCGTTCAAATCCTTTACACCTCAGTCCTTTCGCGGGCGTGGCAGGGGAACAGCCACACCAGGTAGACGAGGTCGGGGACGTAGTTTCCAACGAACCAATACCACTCGTCAAGATACTAAAGTCACCGATAAGACAGTGGCATGACGGGCTCCCAGCCCATCTCGGATCTCCTATTGTGGGAGCACGTCTTCAGTCATTCCAGTTGGCGTGGCTTCAGACGTCCACAGATGGGTGGATCTGCAATTTAGTTTTAACAGGTTACAAAATAGAGTTCGACTGTCTCCCGCCAATGCGGTTTTTCAGGACAGGACTGCCTCTGTCGGACGGCAAGAGGGCGATTCTGCAGACTGCCATTCAGTCTCTGCTGGACGCAGCAGTTTTGATTCCGGTCCCTGTGCACCAACAGGGTCAGGGTTATTATTCCAGTCTGTTTGTGGTACCGAAGCCGGATGGCTCGGTCTGGCCAATATTGAACTTAAAGGGCCTCAATCAGTATGTCACTTACTACAGATTCAAGATGGAATCTCTACGGTCAGTAATTGCAGGTCTAGAGCCACAGGAATTTATGATTGCGCTGGATCTCAAGGATGCGTACTTACACATTCCGATTTGGCCTCCTCATCAAAGGTTTTTGCGGTTTGCAATACGACAGAACCATTACCAGTTTCAGGCTCTACCGTTTGGCCTCTCGTCAGCGCCTCGGGTATTCACCAAGGTGATGTCTGTGATGATAGCTCATCTCAGATCCCTAGGAGTGATAATAGTTCCGTACTTGGACGACTTACTCATCAAAGCTCCGTCTCAACAAATCCTCCTTCAACAGGCATTGCTGACATACAATGTACTAGTTCACCACGTTGGATTGTCAACTTCAAGAAATCACATCTAGTTCCATCTCAACGACTTCAATTCCTAGGTATGGTTCTCGATACGGTAGATCAAAGAATTTACCTACCCGAACAGAAAGTACAGGTCATTCGTCATCTGGTACAATTAGTGCTCAAGCCACGCACGGTCTCGGTTCATTTGTGCATTCGCCTCTTAGGCACAATGGTGGCGGCTTTCGAAGCGCTTCAGTTCGGAAGACTTCACTCACGTCCTTTTCAACTGGATGTGCTCGCACAGTGGTCGGGCTCGCATTTACAGATTCACCACAGGGTGAGGTTGACTCCAAGGACCAGAGTGTCTCTACTCTGGTGGCTCAAGGTACAGAATCTAACCGCAGGGAAACGGTTCGGTGCCTGGAATTGGATAATTCTCACGGCAGACGCAAGTCTCAGAGGTTGGGGAGCTGTAGTTCAAAATTTTCTCTGGGCGGATCACGAAAGATTGCTGTCTATAAATGTCCTGGAACTCCGGGCAATTTACAATGCATTGCGACAAGCAGTGCACATGCTGCAGGCTCAGGCTGTTCAGGTGCAGTCAGACAATGCGACGGCGGTCGCATACTTCAACAAATAAGGCGGAACTAGAAGCCGCATGGCAATGCGGGAAGTAGCTCGAATCCTCAATTGGGCCAAATATCACCAAGTGATATTGTCGACAGTGTTCATTCCGGGAGTGGACAACTGGGAGGCGGATTATCTCAGTCGTCGGGATTTTCATCCAGGAGAATGGGCATTAAATCCAGAAGTGTTTCACATGCTGGTCCAGAGGTGGGGTTACCCGCAGGTGGACCTGATGGCATCTCGCCACAATCATCAAATGCCCCAGTATGTGTCCAGAACGAGAGATCCAGAGGCAGTGGCGATGGATGCTCTCACAGTCATGTGGCCATACAGTCTAGTGTATCTGTTTCCACCGTTTCTGCTGCTCCCTCTATTGCTAAAACGGATCAAAAGAGAGTCCGTCACAGTCATACCAGTGGCGCCTCATTGGCTTTGGAGAGCTTGGTTCTCGGATCTTCGCGGATTACTCGCAGACGATCCTTGGCCGCTCCCACTACGTCCGGACCTGTTACAACAGGGTCCGTTCCTTTACCCCGATTTAGCGCGGCTGCGTTTGACGGGGTGGCTGTTGAGACCGCCCTCTTAAGAAGAGAGGGCATTCCAGAATCAGTCATTTCAACCATGTTACGAGCTAGGAAGCCGGTTACGGTAGCTCATTATTACAGAATTTGGCGTGCCTATATAGGTTGGTGTGAAGCTCGGAAGTTTCCGACATCTTCTTTCAAGTTATCCCGTCTTTTGTTATTTCTACAGATGAAGTTAGATGGAGGTCTACGTTTATCCACACTAAAGGTGCAGATATCTGCGTTGTCACTTTATTTCCAAAGAAGATTGGCTCTATTGCCGTCGGTACACACCTTTATGCAGGGTGTCCTCAGAGTACAGCCTCCATTCACTCCACCTACTGCGCCATGGGACTTGAATCTGGTTTTAGATTTCTTACAGTCTTTTCTTTTTGAACCCTTACAACAAGTGGATATTAAGTTTCTCACTAGGAAAACAATTTTTCTCCTAGCCTTGGCTTCGGCAAGGCGGGTTTCAGATTTGGGTGCCTTGTCTTGCAAGCCACCATATTTGGTGTTTCATGATGACAGAGCGGAACTTCGGACGAATCCCGCTTTCTTACCAAAAGTAGTGTCATCTTTTCACATCAACCAACCAATAGTAGTTCCTGTGTTAACAGGACATTCTGAAACTCTGGATGTGGTACGCGCATTACGCGTTTATGTATCCCGAACGTCTACAGTTCGTAAGACGGATACGTTGTTTGTTCTCTATGATGCTGCCAAGAGGGGTTGGCCAGCCTCTAAGCAGACCTTATCCAGATGGATAAAACTGACCATACGTCAGGCTTATCTTCAGGCTAGGTTACAGCCGCCTACATCAGTAACAGCTCATTCCACACGTTCTGTGGGAACTTCATGGGCAGCTGGTCGTGGAGCTTCTACGACACAGCTTTGCCGTGCGGCTACATGGTCGTCAGTGCACACGTTTGTGCGCTTTTATAAGTTTGATACTTTTGCGGCATCAGCATCTAGCTTTGGCCGTTTAGTGTTACAGGTGCCAAATAGCACTCCCGCCCACGGGGGAAACTTTGGTACGTCCCAAGAGTACTCCAGTGACCCCTAGTGGATGAAAAAGAAAATAGGATTTTGGTACTTACCAGGTAAATCGTTTTCTTTGAATCCATAGGGGGCACTGGACGCCCACCCAGAGCAGTTGTTTACCTGGTTGTGGTAAGTGCAGGGAATATTATGGTAACACACTCTTACCGACTGTTTCAAATTAGAAATTCTATCGGGTTGGTGTCAACTGTTAGTTGTCAGTTTCGTTTTGTGTCAACTTTATTGTTGTCCGTTTTTGGTTATATGTATTTCTCCATTGTCAACCTCTATAGCTCCAGTTCGGCTCAGTAAAAAAACACTGAGGTACTCTGGGATATGGAGGGGAGGTATAGTCAAATTTTAACTATTCAGTGCCTAGTTCCTGTGGAACCGTCCATATCCCAAGAGTACTCCAGTGCCCCCTATGGATTCAAAGAAAAGGATTTACCTGGTAAGTACCAAAATCCTATTTTTTTAGACAACCTAGATACAGAAGCGTCTACTACAGGCGGGATTTCCCACTTTTTCCTATCCTCTTCAGGCAAAGGAAAAGCAACGAGAACCCTTTTTAGGATCTGGATTTTTTTCTCCGGGTTTTCCTAGGATTTTTCAAACTGCGTTTAATTCTTTAGATCACAGGTTCTCAAACTCGGTCCTCAGGACCCCACACGGTTCATGTTTTGCAGGTCACCTGTATATTTTTAAAATGTGACAGTTGGTATTACACAGTGCACCTGCTGGGTGACCTGGAAAACGTGAACCGTTTGGGGTCCTGAGGACCGACTTTGAGAACCACTGCTTTAGATGCAGGAAATGTAATAGAAGATTTCTTAGCGTCAGTAAAGTAAGTCTCCTCTGCAGGCTCAGGTACCTTATCAGTAATGTGTAAAATGTCCCTAATAGCCTCAATCATAAGTTGCACCCCCTTAGCAAGGGTTGCATCTCCCCCCTGCATATCCCCATCACCGTTCCCTGTATCAGAGTCGGTATCCGTGTCAACTTGCATTATTTGGGCAAGAGCACGCTTTTTAGGGTAATTAATGGGGGTCTTTGAAGAGGTAGTGGGAGCTGAATACGACAAAACCTCAACAGACTTTTTCAGAACCTGTGTTTCAGTCTCATTTTGAGCTATCCGAGATGAAATCTGGGATATCATTCCCCTAATAGAATCCACCCATGGGGGTTCGGATTCAGAAGGCTGAGATAATAAGAATTTACTTACCGATAATTCTATTTCTCGTAGTCCGTAGTGGATGCTGGGAACTCCGTAAGGACCATGGGGATTAGTGGCTCCGCAGGAGACTGGGCACAAAAGTAAAGCTTTAGGACTACCTGGTGTGCACTGGCTCCTCCCCCTATGACCCTCCTCCAAGCCTCAGTTAGGATACTGTGCCCGGACGAGCGTACACAATAAGGAAGGATTTTGAATCCCGGGTAAGACTCATACCAGCCACACCAATCACACCGTACAACCTGTGATCTGAACCCAGTTAACAGCATGATAACAGAGGAGCCTCTGAAAAGATGGCTCACAACAATAATAACCCGATTTTTGTAACAATAACTATGTACAAGTATTGCAGACAATCCGCACTTGGGATGGGCGCCCAGCATCCACTACGGACTACGAGAAATAGAATTATCGGTAAGTAAATTCTTATTTTCTCTGACGTCCTAGTGGATGCTGGGAACTCCGTAAGGACCATGGGGATTATACCAATGCTCCCAAATGGGCGGGAGAGTGCGGATGACTCTGCAGCACCGAATGAGAGAACTCCAGGTCCTCCTCAGCCAGGGTATCAAATTTGTAGAATTTAGCAAACGTGTTTGCCCCTGACCAAGTAGCTGCTCGGCAAAGTTGTAAAGCCGAGACCCCTCGGGCAGCCGCCCAAGATGAGCCCACCTTCCTTGTGGAATGGGCTTTTACAGATTTTGGCTGTGGCAGGCCTGCCACAGAATGTGCAAGCTGAATTGTACTACAAATCCAACGAGCAATAGTCTGCTTAGAAGCAGGAGCACCCAGCTTGTTGGGTGCATACAGGATAAACAGCGAGTCAGATTTTCTGACTCCAGCCGTCCTGGAAACATATATTTTCAAGGCCCTGACTACGTCCAACAACTTGGAGTCCTCCAAGTCACTAGTAGCCGCAGGTACCACAATAGGTTGGTTCAGATGAAACACTGAAACCACCTTAGGGAGAAAATGAGGACGAGTCCTCAATTCCGCCCTGTCTGAATGGAAGATCAGATAAGGGCTTTTACAGGATAAAGCCCGCCAATTCTGACACGCGCCTGGCCGAGGCCAGGGCCAACAACATGACCACTTTCCATGTGAGATATTTTAACTCCACAGATTCAAGTGGTTCAAACCAATGTGACTTTAGGAACCCCAAAACTACATTGAGATCCCAAGGTGCCACTGGAGGCACAAAAGGAGGCTGTATATGCAGTACCCCTTTTACAGACGTCTGAACTTCAGGTAGTGAAGCTAGTTCTTTCTGGAAGAAAATTGACAGGGCCGAAATTTGAACCTTAATGGACCCCAATTTTAGGCCCATAGACACTCCTGTTTACAGGAAATGCAGGAATCGACCTAGTTGAAATTCCTCCATCGGGGCCTTACTGGCCTCGCACCACGCAACATATTTTCGCCAAATGCGGTGATAATGCTTTGCGGTTACATCCTTCCTGGCTTGACCAGGGTAGGGATGACTTCATCCGGAATGCCTTTTTCCTTCAGGATCCGGCGTTCAACCGCCCTGCCGTCAAACGCAGCCGCGGTAAGTCTTGGAATAGACAGGGTCCTTGCTGGAGCAGGTCCCTTCTTAGAGGTAGAGGCCACGGGTCCTCCGTGAGCATCTCTTGAAGTTCCGGGTACCAAGTCCTTCTTGGCCAATCCGGAGCCACGAGTATAGTTCTTACTCCCCTCCGTCTTATAATTCTCAGTACTTTTGGTATGAGAGGAAGAGGAGGGAACACATACACTGACTGGTACACCCACGGTGTTACCAGAGCGTCCACAGCTATTGCCTGAGGGTCCCTTGACCTGGCGCAATACCTGTCCGATTTTTTGTTTAGGCGGGACGCCATCATGTCCACCTTTGGTTTTTCCCAATGGTTTACAATCATGTGGAAGACTTCTGGGTGAAGTCCCCACTCTCCCGGGTGGAGGTCGTGCCTGCTGAGGAAGTCTGCTTCCCAGTTGTCCACTCCCGGAATGAACACTGTTGACAGTGCTATCACATGATTTTCCGCCCAGCGAAAAATCCTTGCAGCTTCTGCCATTGCCCTCCTGCTTCTTGTGCCGCCCTGTCTGTTTACGTGGGCGACTGTCGTGATGTTGTCCGACTGGATCAGCACCGGCTGACCTTGAAGCAGAGGTCTTGCTTGGCTTAGGGCATTGTAAATGGCCCTCAGCTCCAAAATATTTATGTGAAGTGATGTCTCCAGGCTTGACCACAAGCCCTGGAAAATTCTTCCCTGTGTGACTGCTCCCCAGCCTCGCAGGCTGGCATCCGTGGTCACCAGGACCCAGTCCTGAATGCCGAATCTGCGGCCCTCTAGAAGATGAGCACTCTGCAACCACCACAGGAGAGACACCCTTGTCTTTGGTGACAGGGTTATCCGCTGATGCATCTGAAGATGCGATCCGGACCATTTGTCCAGCAGGTCCCACTGGAAAGTTCTTGCGTGGAATCTGCCGAATGGAATTGCTTCGTAGGAAGCCACCATTTTTCCCAGGACCCTTGTGCACTGATGCACTGACACTTGGCCTGGTTTTAGGAGGTTTCTGACTAGTTCGGATAACTCCCTGGCTTTCTCCTCCGGGAGAAAACACCTTTTTCTGGACTGTGTCCAGGATCATCCCTAGGAATAGAAGGCGTGTCGACGGGATCAGCTGCGATTTTGGAATATTGAGAATCCAACCGTGCTGCCTCAGCACTAACTGAGATAGTGCTACTCCGACCTCTAACTGTTCCCTGGATCTTGCCCTTATCAGGAGATCGTCCAAGTAAGGGATAACTAAAACTCCCTTCTTTCGAAGGAGTATCATCAATTCGGCCATTACCTTGGTAAAGACCCGGGGTGCCGTGGACAATCCAAACGGCGGCGTCTGAAACTGATAGTGACAGTTCTGTACCACAAACCTGAGGTACCCTTGGAGAAGGGTAAATTGGGACATGTAGGTAAGCATCTTTGATGTCCAGAGAGACCATATAGTCCCCTTCTTCCAGGTTTGCAATCACTGCTCTGAGTGACTCCATCTTGAATTTGAACCTTTGTATGTAAGTGTTCAAGGATTTTAGATTTAAAATTGGTCTCACCGAGCCGTCCGGCTTCGGTACCACAAACAGTGTGGAATAGTACCCCTTTCCCTGTTGCAGGAGGGGTACCTTGATTATCACCTGCTGGGAATACAGCCTGTGAATGGCTTGCAATACTGTCTCCCTGTCTGAGGGAGACGTCGGTAAAGCAGACTTTATGAAACGGCGAGGGGGAGACGTCTCGAATTTCTTGAGACGGGCCCCCACCGTGCCTGAGACCGCTTGTAAAGCCCCAGCGTCATGTTGAGGACGTTGCGGAGGCGGGAGAGGGCTTTCGTTCCTGGGAATTGGCTGTTTGCTGCAGCCTTTTTCCTCTTCCTCTGCCAGGGGGCAGAAATGAGGCGCCTTTTGCCCGCTTGCCCTTATGGGGCCGAAAGGACTGCGTCTGATAATACGGCGTCTTCTTAGGTTGAGAAGATACCTGGGGTAAAAATGTGGATTTTCCAGCCGTTGCCATGGCCACCAGGTCTGTTAGACCTACCCCAAATAACTCCTCCCTTTTATAAGGCGATACTTCCATATGCCTTTTGGAATCAGCATCACCTGACCACTGTCTTGTCCATAACCCTCTTCTGGCAGAAATGGACAGCGCACTTACTCTTGATGCCAGTCGGCAAATATCCCTCTGTGCATCACGCATATATAGAAATGCATCTTTTAAATGCTCTATAGTTAGTAATATACTGTCCCTATCTAGGGTATCAATATTGTCAGTCAGGGAATCCGACCAAGCCACCCCAGCACTGCACATCCAGGCTGAGGCGATTGCTGGTCGCAGTATCACACCCGTGTGAGTGTATATACATTTTAGGATATTTTACTGCTTTCTGTCAGCAGGTTCCTTAAGGGCGGCCGTATCCGGGGACGGTAGTGCCACCTGTTTTGACAAGCGTGTGAGCGCTTTATTCGCCCTAAGGGGTGTTTCCCAACGTGCCCTATCCTCTGGCGGGAAGGGGTATGATGCTAATAACTTTAGGAATTAACAGTTTTTATCGGGGGAAACCCACGCATCATCACACACTTCATTTAATTCCTCAGATGCAGGAAAAACTACAGGCAGTTTTTTCTCACCCAACATAATACCCTTTTTAGTGGTACTGGTATTATCAGAAATGTGTAAAAACATTTTCCATAGCCTCAATCATGTAACGTGTGGCCCTACTGGAAGTCACATTCGTCTCTTAATCGTCGACACTGGAGTCAGTATCCGTGTCGGCGTCTGTATCTGCCATCTGCGGTAACGGGCGTTTTAGAGCCCCAGATGGCTTTTGAGACACCTGGACAGGCACAGGCTGAGTCGCCGGCTGTCTCATGTCATCAATCTTTTGTAAAGAGCTGACACTGTCACATAATTCCTTCCATAAGCACATCCACTCAGGTGTCGACTCCCTAGGGGGTGACATCTCTGTTACAGGCAATTGCTCCGCCTCCACCTCATTTTCCTCCTCATACATGTCGACACAACGTACCGACACAGAGCACACACACAGGGAATGCTCTGATAGAGGACAGGACCCCACTAGCCCTTTGGGGAGACAGAGGGAGAGTATGCCAGCACACACCAGAGCGCTATATATATATATACAGGGATAACCTTATATAAGTGTTTTTCCCCTTATAGCTGCTGTATTGTTATACTGTGCCTAATTAGTGCCCCCCTCTCTTTTTTAACCCCTTTCTGTAGTGTAGTAACTGCAGGGGAGAGCTAGGGAGCTTCCATCCAACGGAGCTGTGAGAGAAAATGGCGCCAGTGTGCTGAGGAGATAGGCTCCGCCCCCTTCTCGGCGGCCTTTTCTCCCGTTTTTCTGTGGAATCTGGCAGGGGTTAAAATTCATCCATATAGCCCTGGGGGCTATATGTGATGTATTTTCGCCAGCCAAGGTGTTTTTATTGCTGCTCAGGGTGCCCCCCCCCTAGCGCCCTGCACCCTCAGTGACCGAAGTGTGAAGTGTGCTGAGGAGCAATGGCGCACAGCTGCAGTGCTGTGCGCTACCTTGGTGAAGACAGGATGTCTTCTGCCGCCGATTTTTCCGGACCTCTGGTCCTCTTCTTGCTTCTTGCTCTGTAAGGGGGCCGGCGGCGCGGCTCTGGGACCAAGCTCCGAGGCTGGGCCTGTGTTCGGTCCCTCTGGAGCTAATGGTGTCCAGTAGCCTAAGAAGCCCAATCCACTCTGCACGCAGGTGAGTTCGCTTCTTCTCCCCTTAGTCCCTCGATGCAGTGAGCCTGTTGCCAGCAGGTCTCACTGAAAATAAAAAACCTAAAACTAAACTTTCACTAAGAAGCTCAGGAGAGCCCCTAGTGTGCACCCTTCTCGGCCGGGCACAAAAATCTAACTGAGGCTTGGAGGAGGGTCATAGGGGGAGGAGCCAGTGCACACCAGGTAGTCCTAAAGCTTTACTTTTGTGCCCAGTCTCCTGCGGAGCCGCTAATCCCCATGGTCCTTACGGAGTTCCCAGCATCCACTAGGACGTCAGAGAAAGTATATTACAGTCCTGAGTACAAGGAATAGACTCTTCAGCACAGGATACAGAGTTCCTAGACATGTTTATGTGAGCTATACAAACACACACACACACACACACACACACACACACACACGAAAATGTCAGACAGTTTCCGCCAGAGTACCTTCAGAGAGACACAGAGTATAAGGAGCCAGCCACACAGCGCCCCAGTAGGCAGTTTATACAGTAAACAGCAGACGCCTCCTGAATAACCTTAATAGATTAAACAGGTAATATCTCACCCCCCCCCCCCCCCCTGTCTATAACACCCTGGTACCGCAGAGGTATGCTGGAGTTATGTGGAGGACAGCGCTCCCTGTCAGCGTCTCTTCAGTGTGATCTGCAGGGAGAAAATGGTGCTGGATCAGAGCTCATGGACAGGCAGCTAATCAGGAGCCGGTCCGCAAGCTCTGATTGGCTAGCCGCCGAAGACCGGACACACGCAGCGCTGCTGGCAGCGCCGCGCGGCAGCGGCGGTGAGGATATTGAGGGGCAGGAGAGACGCTGCGCTCTCCTCCCGTCACATTGCGGCTTGACTGGGGCGAGTGGGCATGATGCCCTGGCCACCGCCGGCGACCCCCTCTGCTGGGCCTGCCAAGGCGCCCAGGGCACGTGCCCCACTCGCCCTACCCTAGTTACGCCTCTGGATACGCATAGCCAGGATCGGGTAAGTAAAGGTAAAGGGGTACTGCCTGGGGGCCCACCTTCTCCTCTAAGAATCAAGTGCACTTGAATGATACGTTTATTATACATATGTTGCATTATACTTAGGCTTACCATGCTATCCCTTTAAACTGGGACACACATGGATTACACAGGTTCTGTGGCTGATTAAAACCTGGTAAAATACAAGCTTGAAGTCAGCCAGCCACAGAACCTGTGTAATTCATGAGTGTCCCAGTTTAAAGGAATAGTATGGTAAGCCTAATTATAAGCCTAATTATACTGCTCAGGACTATGGCGTATTTTCTACAGTGGATTAATCTGGTGCATTATCATGCATGGAATATATTTATAAAGGGGCCCAGACCATGCACTCTCCAATGGTTATCCAAGCCTCAGTTGGCTGGCCACACCATCATGCATGGACCCCTACCACTGTGTTTTCCTGGTGGGCCCTTCATGCCCCAGCCTGACACTTTGCATAACCCACATTATGTCATACTTGCCTACTCTCCCGGAATGGCCGGGAGGCTCCCAAAAATCGAGTTGAAGGGAGCAAGTCTCCCGCTGCTTGGTGGAAACCCCGGTTACTCCCGCAGCCACCCACACCCGTCCGAAGCGGGAGGAAAAGTGGGTGAGGTGATGACATGATTTTCGTCAAATCACATCATCGTAGCCATGCCCCCCTGCTTTGCAATGCCGGAAAGGTGGACATTGAATAGCAGGGGGTCAGGCTGCTGATGGTGGAGTGTTCAGAACCACCGACGCAATTGCACTGTCTACAGACACAGAAAGTAGGTGTCTTGGTGCACAAATGGAAGGCTACTATTAGCATTTGCTTCTCCGACAGCCCAAACCTCTCTCCGCACCACACATGGAACCAGCCCAAGAGTCCCACTGCACCATCTGTGCACGTGGTGGAAAGAAACCTATTCTCCCAGTAGTGATATTTACTACAATATATCACTATTTTAAGTTTAACAGATTTCAACCGCTCCCTCCCCACATCTCCCACCACTGTGATAATTTGGACTCTATGATTTTTGTATTGCTGGACTTTTTTATTCTGCCCTCCCCACTGCTTCAGTACTGTCTTTTATGGCACCGTGTTTTGCTCTTCTCTTGTATTCTCTTCCTGTAACCCCCACTATATTCTATACCTCTACTATCTGCACACCCCGCCAGCAGCAACCTATACAGTATGTCCCAGATGGTTGCCTCAGATGGTTCATTCTTGGGCAGGATGTACAACACGTTGACCTATTCATACAGGGTATATAATTCTACATACGTGACAGTTTATCCAGTGTCAGACTGGGGCATGAAGGGCCCACCGGGGGTATGCAGTGATTGGGGCCCATCTTAGGAGTGTGGTCAACCTACAAAAGGGGTGTGACCCACCCCCCACAGAGGCTTGTATACACAATAGTCTTGTGCAGTGTACTGCAACGTATCTCCCATGTATAATACAAGTGCACAGTCTGGAACCTGATCCCTAGAGGAAGGAGTGGGCCCTCAGGCAGTGGGGCCTACCGGTGGTTTCCCCTGTACCCCTGTGGGCCAGTCCAACCCTGAGTTTATCCATATATGCCTTGGGTCCTTGTATGGCTCTCATGCAGTGTAACCTTTGTAACCTTTAAATTTAAAAAAAGTCGAATTGAGATGCGGGAGCTGAGACGGGGGAGAGCCGCGGGGAGACGGGGGAGAGCCACGGGGAGATGGGGAAGAGCCGTGGGGAGAGCCGCAAGCAGACGGGGGAGATCAGCGCTACAGCAACGTCTATATAGCAGCGTAGCCGGAGGATGTGTCACAGCTGCTGCTCACGGCAGCGTCCACCTGGATCCGGCAGGTCTCGCTTGCTAGAGCCGGGTGGACGCTGCTGTGAGCAGTGGCTGTGACACATCCTCCAGCTACGCTGCTATATAGCCGCTGCTGTAACGCTGATCTCCCCCATCTGCCCGCTGGTCTCCCCCCTCTCCTCCTGTCGGCACCCTCATCTCAATCCGACTGTTTTTAAAGTCGGATTGAGATGGTCGAAAAGGGGTCCAAAACCTGTCGGTTTTGGCCCGTTTTTTCGACAGAAGCACGCGGATCGGCAGCTATTCCGCCAATCCACGTGCTTTTCGACAAGTCGAATTCCTCGACTTGTCGAATATTTGGGGTTATATTGAATAGGTCGGAACCCCTTCCGACCTAAAAAAGTCGAACCTGCCGTCTTTTCGACAGACGGCAGCTTTCGACTTCAATTGAATATACCCCTAAAAGGTAAAAGAGTGAGTTGTACAGAAACAATGGAAGAAGACCTGGAAGACCGTCAAGCAAATGGCAGCAGCAAAGGAGTTAATTCATCTCTTTACTAAGATTTGAACAGTTTTGATGTCCAGCCTGCTTCTGGCTGCACCTGTGTTAATCCCTCTTAATCTCTAATTTCAGGCATGTTAAACACAGACAATAGATGGATATTGATTGATATTTGCAGGGTGTGAAAAGCCTTAACCACGAGATTAGTCTGATACTCCATATTCAAACACAAGCCCTGATATATGTGCCACCTCTATTGACCTTAATTTCTGTTTTTTCCTGACAGCAGTCACTGGCTCTGACACAGCAAACAATGTTGACAAAAGTAAGGGGCAAAGTGTAACCTTTCATTTACCTTCATGTCCCTCAAATGACTGTGGTAAGTATATTCAGCAGCACAGTGTCAGCTTCATGGTGCACTTCCTCCCTGTCTTTACGGAGTGGCCTTATGCCTTTAACTGAATCAGAGATATAAAAGTCTCCATTGCACTTCAATAACTATATATAAGGGTGAGTAAGACGTTGCTGTTTTCAGGTCACTGACTGCTCATGAAAGACAAGTGAATCTATTCTTTAACTAAAGCCGGGCCATACACATTTTTATACCACCGATGCGATTTGCAGCCAATAAGGTCTACAAGGGACTAACTGGCTGTCAAAATCACAGCATGTACGGGTATGTCAGTGTATACAGGCATTACTAAGGTTAGAGGAAAAGTAACCCTAAACAACGTACAATTATATCATGTAACATTCACAAAGGAAAAATCGACCTGGATAAAGCCTTAGATTTGTAAATGCCTATATTTGGGGGAGATTTATCAAAGCTGAGAGATAAAGAAGAGAAAAATAAAGTCCCAACCAATCAGCTCCCAATTGTCATTTTATGGGCTGTGTTTGAAAAAAATGGCCGTTCGGAGCTGATTTGTTGGTACTTTATACTAGAGATGAGCGCCTGAAATTTTTCGGGTTTTGTGTTTTGGTTTTGGGTTCGGTTCCGCGGCCGTGTTTTGGGTTCGACCGCGTTTTGGCAAAACCTCACCGAATTTTTTTTGTCGGATTCGGGTGTGTTTTGGATTCGGGTGTTTTTTTTCAAAAAACCCTAAAAAACAGCTTAAATCATAGAATTTGGGGGTCATTTTGATCCCAAAGTATTATTAACCTCAAAAACCATAATTTACACTCATTTTCAGTCTATTCTGAATACCTCACACCTCACAATATTATTTTTAGTCCTAAAATTTGCACCGAGGTCGCTGTGTGAGTAAGATAAGCGACCCTAGTGGCCGACACAAACACCGGGCCCATCTAGGAGTGGCACTGCAGTGTCACGCAGGATGTCCCTTCCAAAACACCCTCCCCAAACAGCACATGACGCAAAGAAAAAAAGAGGCGCAATGAGGTAGCTGACTGTGTGAGTAAGATAAGCGGCCCTAGTGGCCGACACAAACACCGGGCCCATCTAGGAGTGGCACTGCAGTGTCACGCAGGATGTCCCTTCCAAAAAACCCTCCCCAAACAGCACATGACGCAAAGAAAAAAAGAGGCGCAATGAGGTAGCTGACTGTGTGAGTAAGATAAGCGACCCTAGTGGCCGACACAAACACCGGGCCCATCTAGGAGTGGCACTGCAGTGTCACGCAGGATGTCCCTTCCAAAAAACCCTCCCCAAACAGCACATGACGCAAAGAAAAAAAGAGGCGCAATGAGGTAGCTGACTGTGTGAGTAAGATAAGCGACCCTAGTGGCCGACACAAACACCGGGCCCATCTAGGAGTGGCACTGCAGTGTCACGCAGGATGGCCCTTCCAAAAAACCCTCCCCAAACAGCACATGACGCAAAGAAAAAGAAAAGAAAAAAGAGGTGCAAGATGGAATTGTCCTTGGGCCCTCCCACCCACCCTTATGTTGTATAAACAGGACATGCACACTTTAACCAACCCATCATTTCAGTGACAGGGTCTGCCACACGACTGTGACTGATATGACGGGTTGGTTTGGACCCCCCCAAAAAAAGAAGCAATTAATCTCTCCTTGCACAAACTGTCTCTACAGAGGCAAGATGTCCACCTCATCATCATCCTCCGATATATCACCGTGTACATCCCCCTCCTCACAGATTATCAATTCGTCCCCACTGGAATCCACCATCTCAGCACCCTGTGTACTTTGTGGAGGCAATTGCTGCTGGTGAATGTCTCCACGGAGGAATTGATTATAATTCATTTTAATGAACATCATCTTCTCCACATTTTCTGGATGTAACCTCGTACGCCGATTGCTGACAAGGTGAGCGGCGGCACTAAACACTCTTTCGGAGTACACACTTGTGGGAGGGCAACTTAGGTAGAATAAAGCCAGTTTGTGCAAGGGCCTCCAAATTTCCTCTTTTTCCTGCCAGTATAAGTACGGACTGTGTGACGTGCCTACTTGGATGCGGTCACTCATATAATCCTCCACCATTCTTTCAATGGTGAGAGAATCATATGCAGTGAGAGTAGACGACATGTCCGTAATCGTTGTCAGGTCCTTCAGTCCGGACCAGATGTCAGCATCAGCAGTCGCTCCAGACTGCCCTGCATCACCGCCAGCGGGTGGGCTCGGAATTCTGAGCCTTTTCCTCGCACCCCCAGTTGCGGGAGAATGTGAAGGAGGAGATGTTGTTGACAGGTCGCGTTCCGCTTGACTTGACAATTTTCTCACCAGCAGGTCTTTCAACCCCAGCAGACTTGTGTCTGCCGGAAAGAGAGATCCAAGGTAGGCTTTAAATCTAGGATCGAGCACGGTGGCCAAAATGTAGTGCTCTGATTTCAACAGATTGACCACCCGTGAATCCTTGTTAAGCGAATTAAGGGCTCCATCCACAAGTCCCACATGCCTAGCGGAATCGCTCCGTGTTAGCTCCTCCTTCAATGTCTCCAGCTTCTTCTGCAAAAGCCTGATGAGGGGAATGACCTGACTCATGCTGGCAGTGTCTGAACTGACTTCACGTGTGGCAAGTTCAAAGGGCATCAGAACCTTGCACAACGTTGAAATCATTCTCCACTGCGCTTGAGACAGGTGCATTCCACCTCCTATATCGTGCTCAATTGTATAGGCTTGAATGGCCTTTTGCTGCTCCTCCAACCTCTGAAGCATATAGAGGGTTGAATTCCACCTCGTTACCACTTCTTGCTTCAGATGATGGCAGGGCAGGTTCAGTAGTTTTTGGTGGTGCTCCAGTTTTCTGTACGTGGTGCCTGTACGCCGAAAGTGTCCCGCAATTCTTCTGGCCACCGACAGCATCTCTTGCACGCCCCTGTCGTTTTTTAAAAAATTCTGCACCACCAAATTCAAGGTATGTGCAAAACATGGGACGTGCTGGAATTTGCCAAGATTTAATGCACACACAATATTGCTGGCATTGTCCGATGCCACAAATCCACAGGAGAGTCCAATTGGGGTAAGCCATTCCGCGATGATCTTCCTCAGTTGCCGTAAGAGGTTTTCAGCTGTGTGCGTATTCTGGAAACCGGTGATACAAAGCGTAGCCTGCCTAGGAAAGAGTTGGCGTTTGCGAGATGCTGCTACTGGTGCCGCCGCTGCTGTTGTTGCGGCGGGAGTCCATACATCTACCCAGTGGGCTGTCACAGTCATATAGTCCTGACCCTGCCCTGCTCCACTTGTCCACATGTCCGTGGTTAAGTGGACATTGGGTACAGCTGCATTTTTTAGGACACTGGTGACTCTTTTTCTGAGGTCTGTGTACATTTTCGGTATCGCCTGCCTAGAGAAATGGAACCTAGATGGTATTTGGTACCGGGGACACAGTACCTCCAACAAGTCTCTAGTTGGCTCTGCAGTAATGATGGATACCGGAACCACGTTTCTCACCACCCAGGATGTCAAGGCCTCAGTTATCCGCTTTGCAGTAGGATGACTGCTGTGATATTTCATCTTCCTCGCAAAGGACTGTTGGACAGTCAATTGCTTGGTGGAAGTAGTACAAGTGGTCTTACGACTTCCCCTCTGGGATGACCATCGACTCCCAGCAGCAACAACAGCAGCGCCAGCAGCAGTAGGCGTTACACGCAAGGATGCATCAGAGGAATCCCAGGCAGGAGAGGAATCATCAGAATTGCCAGTGACATGGCCTGCAGGACTATTGGCATTCCTGGGGAAGGAGGAAATTGACACTGAGGGAGTTGGTGGGGTGGTTTGCGTGAGCTTGGTTACAAGAGGAAGGGATTTACTGGTCAGTGGACTGCTTCCGCTGTCGGCCCAAGTTTTTGAACTTGTCACTGACTTATTATGAATGCGCTGCAGGTGACGTATAAGGGAGGATGTTCCGAGGTGGTTAACGTCCTTACCCCTACTTATTACAGCTTGACAAAGGGAACACACGGCTTGACACCTGTTGTCCGCATTTCTGGTGAAATACTTCCACACCGAAGAGCTGATTTTTTTGGTATTTTCACCAGGCATGTCAACGGCCATATTCCTCCCACGGACAACAGGTGTCTCCCCGGGTGCCTGACTTAAACAAACCACCTCACCATCAGAATCCTCCTGGTCAATTTCCTCCCCAGCGCCAGCAACACCCATATCCTCCTCATCCTGGTGTACTTCAACACTGACATCTTCAATCTGACTATCAGGAACTGGATTGCGGGTGCTCCTTCCATCACTTGCAGGGGGCGTGCAAATGGTGGAAGGCGCATGCTCTTCACGTCCAGTGTTGGGAAGGTCAGGCATCGCAACCGACACAATTGGAGTCGGACTCTCCTTGTGGATTTGGGATTTCGAAGAACGCACAGTTCTTTGCGGTGCTACTGCTTTTGCCAGCTTGAGTCTTTTCATTTTTCTAGCGAGAGGCTGAGTGCTTCCATCCTCATGTGAAGCTGAACCACTAGCCATGAACATAGGCCAGGGCCTCAGCCGTTCCTTGCCACTCCGTGTGGTAAATGGCATATTGGCAAGTTTACGCTTCTCCTCCGACAATTTTATTTTAGGTTTTGGAGTCCTTTTTTTACTGATATTTGGTGTTTTGGATTTGACATGCTCTGTACTATGACATTGGGCATCGGCCTTGGCAGACGACGTTGCTGGCATTTCATCGTCTCGGCCATGACTAGTGGCAGCAGCTTCAGCACGAGGTGGAAGTGGATCTTGATCTTTCCCTAATTTTGGAACCTCAACATTTTTGTTCTCCATATTTTAATAGGCACAACTAAAAGGCACCTCAGGTAAACAATGGAGATGGATGGATACTAGTATACAATTATGGATGGACTGCCGAGTGCCGACACAGAGGTAGCTACAGCCGTGGACTACCGTACTGTACTGTGTCTGCTGCTAATATAGACTGGTTGATAAAGAGATGTAGTATGTATGTATAAAGAAGAAAGAAAAAAAAACCACGGGTAGGTGGTATACAATTATGGACGGACTGCCGAGTGCCGACACAGAGGTAGCTACAGCCGTGGACTACCGTACTGTACTGTGTCTGCTGCTAATATAGACTGGTTGATAAAGAGATGTAGTATGTATGTATAAAGAAGAAAGAAAAAAAAACCACGGGTAGGTGGTATACAATTATGGATGGACTGCCGAGTGCCGACACAGAGGTAGCTACAGCCGTGGACTACTGTACTGTGTCTGCTGCTAATATAGACTGGTTAATAAAGAGATGTAGTATGTATGTATAAAGAAGAAAGGAAAAAAAAAACGCGGGTAGGTGGTATACAATTATGGATGGACTGCCGAGTGCCGACACAGAGGTAGCTACAGCCGTGGACTACCGTACTGTACTGTGTCTGCTGCTAATATAGACTGGTTGATAAAGAGATGTAGTATGTATGTATAAAGAAGAAAGAAAAAAAAACCACGGGTAGGTGGTATACAATTATGGACGGACTGCCGAGTGCCGACACAGAGGTAGCTACAGCCGTGGACTACCGTACTGTACTGTGTCTGCTGCTAATATAGACTGGTTGATAAAGAGATGTAGTATGTATGTATAAAGAAGAAAGAAAAAAAAACCACGGGTAGGTGGTATACAATTATGGATGGACTGCCGAGTGCCGACACAGAGGTAGCTACAGCCGTGGACTACTGTACTGTGTCTGCTGCTAATATAGACTGGTTGATAAAGAGATGTAGTATGTATGTATAAAGAAGAAAGAAAAAAAAAACACGGGTAGGTGGTATACAATTATGGACGGACTGCCGAGTGCCGACACAGAGGTAGCTACAGCCATGGACTATCGTACTGTACTGTGTCTGCTGCTAATATAGACTGGTTGATAAAGAGATGTAGTATGTATGTATAAAGAAGAAAGAAAAAAAAACCACGGGTAGGTGGTATACAATTATGGATGGACTGCCGAGTGCCGACACAGAGGTAGCTACAGCCGTGGACTACTGTACTGTGTCTGCTGCTAATATAGACTGGTTGATAATGAGATGTAGTATGTATGTATAAAGAAGAAAGAAAAAAAAACCACGGGTAGGTGGTATACAATTATGGATGGACTGCCGAGTGCCGACACAGAGGTAGCTACAGCCGTGGACTACTGTACTGTGTCTGCTGCTAATATAGACTGGTTGATAAAGAGATGTAGTATGTATGTATAAAGAAGAAAGAAAAAAAAACCACGGGTAGGTGGTATACAATTATGGACGGACTGCCGAGTGCCGACACAGAGGTAGCTACAGCCGTGGACTACTGTACTGTGTCTGCTGCTAATATAGACTGGTTGATAATGAGATGTAGTATGTATGTATAAAGAAGAAAGAAAAAAAAACCACGGGTAGGTGGTATACAATTATGGATGGACTGCCGAGTGCCGACACAGAGGTAGCTACAGCCGTGAACTACCGTACTGTGTCTGCTGCGACTGGATGATAAATAATGATATAAAAAATATATATATATCACTACTGCAGCCGGACAGGTATATATTATATAATGACGGACCTGCTGGACACTGTCTGTCAGCAGAATTAGTTTTTTATAGAATAAAAAAAAAAACACCACACAAGTCACACGACGAGTGTTTAACTTTTTCAGGCAATCACAATATAGTATACTACTAACTATACTGGTGGTCAGTGTGGTCAGGTCACTGGTCAGTCACACTGGCAGTGGCACTCCTGCAGCAAAAGTGTGCACTGTTTAATTTTAATAATATGTACTCCTGGCTCCTGCTATAACCTATAACTGGCACTGCTCCCCAGTCTCCCCCACAATTATAAGCTGTGTGAGCACAGTCAGATATATACATAGATGATGCAGCACACTGGGCTGAGCAGTGCACACAGATATGGTATGTGACTGAGTCACTGTGTATCGTTTTTTTCAGGCAGAGAACGGATTATATTAAATAAAACTGCACTGTCTGGTGGTCACTGTGGTCAGTCACTACTAAACTCTGCACTCTTTACAGTACTCCTAAGCTCCAGTAAATCAAGTGTCTCTGTCTCAAATCAATCTCACTCTCTCTCTTCTAATCTAAATGGAGAGGACGCCAGCCACGTCCTCTCCCTATCAATCTCAATGCACGTGTGAAAATGGCGGCGACGCGCGGCTCCTTATATAGAATCCGAGTCTCGCGATAGAATCCGAGTCTCGCGAGAATCCGACAGCGTCATGATGACATTCGGGCGCGCTCGGGTTAACCGAGCAAGGCCGGAAGATCCGAGTCGCTCGGACCCGTGAAAAAAAACATGAAGTTCGGGCGGGTTCGGATTCCGAGGAACCGAACCCGCTCATCTCTACTTTATACCTCTCTTTTTTACCACTCTCGAAGCTTTGATACATCTCCCCGATTGTATTTTAAAAGGTATGTGTGCTAAAAATTAAACACAATCACAGCACGCACACAAAATCAAACCACACATTTTCTTTGGTCAAGCAAACACACAGGAAATATGGTGGGATAAATGGCCTAATTCAGACCTAATTGCAGCAGTAAATTTGTTAGCTAATGGGCAAAACCAGGGGGGTAATTCAGAGTTGATCGCAGCAGCAAATTTGTTAGCAGTTGGGCAAAACCATGGGGGTCATTCCGAGTTGTTCGCTCGCAAGCCGTTTTTAGTAGCTTTGCACACGCTAAGCCTACGCCTACTGGGAGTGAATCTTAGCATCTTAAAATTGCGAACGATGTATTCGCAATATTGCGATTACACACCTCGTAGCAGTTTCTGAGTAACTTCAACCTTACTCGGCATCTGCGATCAGTTCAGTGCTTGTCGTTCCTGGTTTGACGTCACAAACACACCCAGCGTTCGCCCAGACACTCCCCCGTTTCTCCGGCCACTCCTGCGTTTTTTCCGGAAACGGTAGCGTTTCTTCCCACACGCCCATAAAACGGCCTGTTTCCGCCCAGTAACACCCATTTCCTGTCAATCACACTACGAGCGCCAGAACGATGAAAAAGCCGTGAGTAAAAATCCTAACAGCATAGCAAATTTACTTGGCGCAGTCGCAGTGCGGACATTGCGCATGCGCATTAAGCGGAAAATCGCTGCGATGCGATAAAACTTACCGAGCGAACAACTCGGAATGACCACCCATGTGCACTGGAAGTGTGGCAGATATAACATTTGCAGAGAGAGTTAGATTTGAGTGGGTTATTTTGTTTCTGTGCAGGGTAAATACTGGCTGCTTTATTTTTACACTGCAATTTAGATTTCGGTTTGAACACACCCCACCCAAATCTAACTCTCTCTGCACATGTTACATCTGCCCCACCTGAAGTGCACATGGGCCCTCATTCCGAGTTGTTCGCTCGCAAGGCGATTTTAGCAGTATTGCACACGCTAAGCTGCCGCCTACTGGGAGTGAATCTTAGCATCTTAAAATTGTGAACGATGTATTCGCAATATTGCGATTACACACCTCGTAGCAGTTTCAGAGTAGCTCCAGACTTACTCGGCATCTGCGATCAGTTCAGTGCTTGTCGTTCCTGGTTTGACGTCACAAACACACCCAGCGTTCGCCCAGACACTCCTCCGTTTCTCCGGCCACTCCTGCGTTTTTTCCGGAAACGGTAGCGTTTTTTCCCACACGCCCATAAAACGGCCTGTTTCCGCCCAGTAACACCCATTTCCTGTCAATCACACTACGATCGCCTGAGCGAAGAAAAAGCCGTGAGTAAAAATCCAAACTTCATAGCAAATTTACTTGGCGCAGTCGCAGTGCGGACATTGCGCATGCGCACTAAGCGGAAAAACGCTGCGATGCGAAGAAATTTTCAGAGCGAACGACTCGGAATGACCTCCATGGTTTTGCCCAACTGCTAACAAATTTGCTGCTGCGATCAACTCTGAATTAGGCCCCATGTGCATTGCAGGTGGGGCAGATATAACATGTGCAGAGAGAGTTAGATTTGGGTGGGGTGTGTTCAAACTGAAAACTAAATTGCAGTGTAAAAATAAAGCAGCCAGTATTTACCCTGCACAGAAACAATATAGCCCACCCAAATCTATCTCTGCAAGTGTTATATCTGCCCCACCTGCAGTGCAGATGGTTTTGCCCATTAGTTAACAAATCTGCTGCTGTGATCAGGTCTGAATTAGGTCCAAAATCTACTGCGACCAATGTATGCAAATCGTCAAAATTTAAAAAAGGCAAGTCTGTTCAAAAATGACTAAAATGCCACAATAATTAGCCTTAAACTCTATTAACCGCAAAGTACTGTAACTAATAAGATTTAGGGGCTAATTCAGACCTGATCGGTGCTGTACGTGCTCATGCGTGTACATTCTCGGTATCACCTGCCTAGTGAAGTGGAACCTAGATGGGATTTAGTACTGGGGGGACACTACCTCCATCAATTCTCTAAGTCCCACTGAACTAATGGCGGTTACCGAATGCACGTCTAACACCAACATAGCTGTCAAAGCTTCAGTTATCCGCTTTGCAACAGGATGTCTGCTGTCATATTTCATCTTCCTCACAAAGGACTGTTGGACAGTCATTTGCTTAGTTGAAGTAGTACAAGTGGTCTCTCCACTTCCCCTCTGGGATGACGATTGACTCCCAGCAGCAACAACAGCAGCAGTAGGTGCACCACTCAAGGATCCTCCGGAAGAATCCCGGTTAGGAGAGGACTCCTCAGTCTTGCCAGTGACATGTCCTGCAGGCAGGGGCGGATCCAGAAGAAAATGATAGGGGGGGCACCATGGAAGGGGCAAGTACATTTGCGTGCGGCTTCGGTGCATGTGAAGTGGCGCTTCTTATACAATGCCCACAGTTGTAGCGCTCATTATGCAATGTCCACTGTACTGGTAATGCCCCTTATATAGACCCCATAGTAGTGGTGTCCCTTATGCAATGCCCGTATTGCCCCCAGTAGTAATGTTGCCTGTAGTAATGCCCCCAGTCATTTAGCACCCTAGTAGTTATGCCCCCAGTGGTAATGCCCCTGCAGTTATGACCCCAGTAGTTTACCCCCCCCCCTTTAGTTTAGCCTCCCAGTGGTAATGCCCCCAGTAGTTTGCCTGCTTGTAGTTTTGCCACCAGTAGTAATGCCCCCCTGTAGTTTGCCCCATTGTAGTTTAGCCCCTGTAATTATGCCCCCCTTGTAGTTTAGCCCCCAGTAGTAATGCCCCCAGTAGTTTGGCACCTGTAGTTATCCCCCAGTAGTTTGGCCCCTGTAGTTATGCCCCCAGTAGTTTGGCCCCCCTGTAGTTTAGCCCCCAAGTAGTAATGCCCCTGTAGTTAAGCCGCCAGTAGTAATGCCCCTGTAGTTACGCCGCCAGTAGTAATGCCCTCCTGTAGTATGCCCCCAGTATTTAGCCCCTTTGTAGTTGGCACCCAGTAATAATGGCCCTCATTCCGAGTTGATCGGTCGCAAGGCGAATTTAGCAGAGTTACACACGCTTAGTCTACGCCTACTGGGAGTGTATCTTAGCATCTTAAAAGTGCGAACGAAGTTTACGCAATATTGCGAACAAAAAAAACTTAGCAGTTTTAGAGTAGCTCCAGACTTACTCTGCCTGTGCGATCAGTTCAGTGCTTGTCGTTCCTGGTTTTACGTCACAAACACTCCCAGCGTTCGCCCAGACACTCCCCCGTTTCTCCGGCCACTCCTGCGTTTTTTCCGGAAACGGTAGCGTTTTCAGCCACACGCCCATAAAACGCCGTGTTTCCGCCCAGTAACACCCATTTCCTGTCAATCACACTACGTTCGCCGGTGCGAACAAAAAGCCGTGAGTAAAAATCCTTTCTTCATAGCAGAATTACTTAGCGCAGTCGCAGTGCGAACATTGCGCATGCGCTCTAAGCTGATTTTCACTGCGATGCGAAAAAAAAGAACGAGCGAACGACTCGGAATGAGGGCCAATGTCCTCCAGTAGTTTGCCCCCAGTAGATGCACCCCAGTAATAATGTCCTCCAGTAGTTTGCCCCCTGTAGTAATGCCCCCTAGGAGTTTGCCCCCAATAGATTACCCCCCAGTAGATGCCCCCCAGTAATAATGCCCCCAGTAGATGTTCCCCAGTAAAAATGTCCCCAGTAGCTGCCCCCAGTAGTAATGCCCCCAATAGATGACCCCCCAGTAGTAATGACCCCAGTAGATGCCCCACAGTAATGCCCCCAGTAGTAATGCCCCCCCAGCAGTAATGCCCCTTGTTGATGCCCCCCCAGTAGTAATGTCCCCCCGTAGTTTGCCCCCAGTAGATGCCCCCGCTGCACTAAGGAAGAAAAAAACATCATACTTACCGAGCCCCGTTCCCGCTTCCAGACCGCTGCAGTCCTCCTCTTGGCGTCCGCTCCTCAGCACTATGAGAGAGACGTCATGACTGACGTCTCTCCCATAGCGCATACCACACAGTGACAGCGCCGGAAGCCGGAGCTCAGTACTGAGCTCCTGCCTCCGGCTGCCGCTGTGCAGGGAGACGGGCGCCCGCTGGTAACACAATCTCAGCAGGCGCCCGTCATCTCCCTGTGCAGCGCCGGGAGGGGGACGGAGGCCACAAATGACAGGGGGGCACGGGCCTGAGTGTTCCCCCCCCCCTGGATCCGCCACTGCCTGCAGGACTACTGACGTTTCTGACTGAGGAGGAAGTTGACGTTGAGGGAGTTGGTGGTGTGTCTTGCAGGAGCTTGGGTACAAGAGGAAGAAGGTGTCAGTGGACTGCTTACGCTCTTACCCAAAGTTTCACAACTCGACACTGACTTCTGATGGATGCGCAGCAGGTGACGTATAAGTGACAATGTTCCTAGGTGGTTAACGTCCTTACCCCTACTTATTACAGAATGAGAGGCAACACACGGTTTGACACCTGTTGTCTGGATTTGTGGAGAAATAATTCCACACCGAAGAGGTGGCTTTTTTGGTATTTTGCCCAAGCATCACAATGGGCATATTCATCCCATGTACAACTAGTGTCTCCCCCGGTGCCTGATTTAAATAAACCACATCACCATCAGAATCCTCATTGTCAACTTCCTCCTCAGCGCCAGCCCATATCCTCATCCTGGTGTACTTCAACAGGGACATCTTCAATTTGAATACCAGAAACTGGACTGTGGGCTCCACCTCCAGCACTTGCAGAGGGTGTGCAAATGGTGGAAGGAGCCACCTCTTCCCGTCCAGTGTTGGGAAGGTCAGGCATCGCAACTTGGACTCTCCTTGGGGATTTGTGATATCATCTTAGAACACACAGTTCTTTGCTGTGCTTTTGCCAGGTGAACTCTTATCATTTTTCTAGCGGGAGGATGAGGGCTTCCATCGTCATGTGAAGCTGAACCACTAGTCATGAACATAGGCCAGGGCCTTGCCACTCTGTGTTGTAAATGGCATATTGGCAAGTTTACGTTTCTCCTCAGACCATTTCAATTTCTTTTTTTGGTTCTTTTTACTGAACTTTGGCTTTTTGGATTTTACATGCCCTCTATCACATTGGGCATCGGCCTTGGCAGACGACGTTGATGGCATTTCATCATCTATGTCATGACTAGTGGCAGCAGCTTCAGCACTAGGAGGAAGTGGTTCTTGATCTTTCCCTATTTTATCCTCCAAATTTTTGTTCTGCATTATTTTACTGAAGTTATTTAACAATATGCGGTACAGGAGAGTGTACCTCTACACCACACAGGGCAAACTCTGTGAAAATTATTTGGATTAAATATTAATAACCCCTTTATTTGGAGTAAATAATATACAGCACAGGACAGCACCACTGAATTTATATAGCAGTACCACTGGAATTATACGGCAGTATCACTGGAATTATATGGCAGTACCACTGGAATTATACGGCAGTATCACTGGAATTATACGGCAGTATCACTGGAATTATATGGCAGTACCACTGGAATTATACGGCAGTATCACTGGAATTATACGGCAGTATCAATGGAATTATACGGCAGTATCACTGGAATTATATGGCAGTACCACTGGAATTATACTGCAGTATCACTGGAATTATACGGCAGTATCACTGGAATTATACGGCAGTACTGCTGGATTTGTACAGCAGTACCACTTGATTTATACGGCAGTACCACTGGACTGGATTTATACGGCAGTATCACTGGATTTATATGCCAGTACCACTGGAATTATACGGCAGTATCACTGGAATTATACGTCAGTACCACTGGAATTATACGGCAGTACCACTAGAATTATATGGCAGTAACACTGGACTGGATTTATATGGCGGTATCACTGGATTTATATGCCAGTACAACTGGAATTAGATGGCAGTACCACTGGATTTAGATGGCAGTACCACTGGACATATACGGCAGTATCACTGGATTTATACGGCAATACCACTAGACATATATGGCAGTATCACTAGACTGGATTTATACACCAGCACCACTGGATTTATATGGCAGTACCAGTGGACATATACGGCAGTACCACTGGACATATAAGGCAGTATCACTGGACATATACGGCAGTATCGCCGGATTTATACGGCAGTAGTGCTGAACATATATATGGCAGTATCACTGGACTGGATTTATATGCCAGTACCACTGGACATATACGGCAGTACCACTGGACATATACGTCAGTATCACTGGAATTATACGGAAGTATCACTGGACTGGATTTATACGCCAGTACCACTGGACATATACGTCAGTATCACTGGATTATATGGCAGTACCACTGGACATATACGGCAGTATCACTGGACTGGATTTATAAGGCAGTACCACTGAACATATACGGCAGTACCACTGAACATATACGGCAGTACCACTGAACATATACGGCAGTATCACTGGAATTATACGGCAGTACCACTGGAATTATACGGCAGTATCACTGGACTGGATTTATACGACAGTACCACTGGATTTATACGGCAGTACCACTGGACATATACGGCAGTATCACTGGATTTATACGGCAGTATCACTGGACTGGATTTATACGCCAGTACCACTGGATTTATGGGTGTGGTATGGAAGGTAGATAGTAACTAGGTCGACAGTGTCTAGGTTGACCACTATTGGTCGACAGTAACTAGGTCAACAGGGTCTCTAGGTCGACAGGGTCTTTAGGTCGACATGAGTTTTTTATGGGGGGGTTTGTGTCGTTTTCTTTGTACAGTGACCGGGAACCCCAATTAGTGCACCATGTCCCCTCACATGGCTCGCTTCGCTTACCGTTCCAATTGCAGTCCACGTGGATCATTAAGTATGAAAAGGTTAAAAAAAAGAAAAAATCGTGAAAAACTCGTGTCAACCTTTTGACCCGTCGACCTAGAACATGTCGACCTAGAGACCCTGTCGACCTAGAAACGCTCTTGACCTAGTTACTGTCGACCAATAGTGGTCGACCTAGATTGTGTCGACCTAGTTACTGTCGACCTAGAGACTGGATCCCGGATTTATACGGCATGACCACTGGAAATATACGGCAGTATCGCTGGAATTATATGGCAGTACCACTGGACATATATGGCAGTATCACTGGACTGGATTAATACGCCAGTACCGCTGGAATTATACGCCAGTACCGTTGGAATTATACGGCAGTACCACTGGACATATACGGCAGTATCACTGGACGGGATTTATACACCAGTACCGCTGGAATTATATGGCAGTACCACTGGAATTATATGGCAGTATCACTGGACTGGATTTATACGCCAGTACCACTGGACATATACGTCAGTATCACTGGATTATATGGCAGTACCACTGGACATATACGGCAGTATCACTGGACTGGATTTATAAGGCAGTACCACTGAACATATACGGCAGTACCACTGAACATATACGGCAGTACCACTGGACATTTACGGCAGTATCACTGGAATTATACGGCAGTACCACTGGAATTATACGGCAGTATCACTGGACTGGATTTATACGACAGTACCACTGGATTTATACGGCAGTACCACTGGACATATACGGCAGTATCACTGGATTTATACGGCAGTATCACTGGACTGGATTTATACGCCAGTACCACTGGATTTATGGGTGTGGTATGGAAGGTAGATAGTAACTAGGTCGACAGTGTCTAGGTTGACCACTATTGGTCGACAGTAACTAGGTCAACAGGGTCTCTAGGTCGACAGGGTCTTTAGGTCGACATGAGTTTTTTATGGGGGGGTTTGTGTCGTTTTCTTTGTACAGTGACCGGGAACCCCAATTAGTGCACCATGTCCCCTCACATGGCTCGCTTCGCTTATTCCAATTGTAGTCCACGTGGATCATTAAGTATGAAAAGGTTAAAAAAAAGAAAAAATCGTGAAAAACTCATGTCAACCTTTTGACCCGTCGACCTAGAACATGTCGACCTAGAGACCCTGTCGACCTAGTTACTGTCGACCAATAGTGGTCGACCTAGATTGTGTCGACCTAGTTACTGTCGACCTAGAGACTGGATCCCGGATTTATACGGCATGACCACTGGAAATATACGGCAGTATCACTGGAATTATATGGCAGTACCACTGGACATATATGGCAGTATCACTGGACTGGATTAATACGCCAGTACCGCTGGAATTATACGCCAGTACCATTGGAATTATACGGCAGTACCACTGGACATATACGGCAGTATCACTGGACGGGATTTATACACCAGTACCGCTGGAATTATATGGCAGTACCACTGGAATTATATGGCAGTATCACTGGACTGGATTTATACGCCAGTACCGCTGGAATTATACGACAGCACCACTGGAATTATACAGCAGAATCACTAGATTTATATGGTTTTTTTTCAAAGGGCATTAATTGGAACGGATTCTCAAGCATATAAATTTATATGTCCTGACCCAGTGCACAGGGTAATATTATCCTTTTTCCTTTTAAACCTCATGAATTCATGTTGTATGTGATGTTTGTCATTGTGATTTTATATTAAATTGCTGTTTTTTTAACATTGCTAAAATGTCTAGTTATGGTACTGGTTATGGGAGGGAAGTGGTATTAGAGCATGGTATGTGGGCTGATACCTATTCTCCCCCATGTATTATTGTGGCAGCGTGTGCTACATGACGTCCCTGTTATTATCAGTGCTGCTGTCTTTAAGAAAGTGCGCCAATGTGCTGGGCAATGTATGAATAGTTAGTGGCACTGACCGTTCCGACACCTTCACTATTGATTTCAACAACTGCAGGTGCCGTTGCCCCATTCACAGCCACTGTAGCAACTGCTGCAGCTTCTGGGCTGCACGGGAGATCTCGTGATAGTAGCGAGATCTCATGCATGCCCACTGGAGCCGGCTGGGGTGAGAGACGCATCGCATCAGCACACTGTGGGCTCTAGTGGGGAATGCTAGAGGAAGGAGTTTTCACGCCCCCACTCCACCAATTGAGATGTTAAAACATCTCATCGGTACTTTTTCCTGCTTCGCCTAGGTGGAGGAGGGGGCTGCTACTAGACGTACTGTCTGGTCCCTGCCACATTGCCCCCTCCGCTAGCCTGGTCCCAGGACCTATATAATGTAGTATCGGTGACGATATTGCGCATGTGCAAACCCCTAGCTTCTATGGACTGTATCGACTGCTGTCCATAGATGCCGGCTAGGGCTGCTCGAAAGGCAGAAAGTGGCTTCCTACAGGAGGCCAGCTCTCTGCTAATCGCAGCCCAGTCTGCCAGCCCCAGAGGGAGGAAACATCTTCCAATGGGGCTGCCTTATGTGTCTGCGACTGACAGGTAGAACTTCCAATTGGAAGTCAGTGCCAGTCACAGTGAAGCCAATGCAGTCTAGTATTGATAGGTCCGGAAAGTCCTTTTCTTTTGTCCAAGAGAATCAGTGTCATTATTAATTAGCATGGGTATTATATGACACAGATAGGAATCTGGTATATATGAATAGGAATATGATAGGGGTCTTTCCTGACTCACATTTATTGTGATGAGTATGGGTCCTACTATTTTTTTGAATTAGTCTTTTAAGTGGTCACTGTACATGAGGAGTTTACTTTGCATATTAAGCTGACTGTGCTCTGGCATGTACCTTTAGGGTGTGCCCCGATGACTAATCCTCTCCGGTCTTGCACTATGGGCTCGAGCTTCCCACCCCCTCTAAGTATCCTCCCACTCAGAGTCTTTCCGGATCTCTGCCCTCTTATGCTGCCGCTGCACAAGGTGAGCTCCCTGAGGTATGGGAAGCAGCGGCTGGATCCTTGATGACACAGCTCCCTTGGCGGGACACTCTCTCTTCTTTTTATATCAGCTTCCAGTGGGGAGATGTACTAAGCCTTAAAAAGTGATACATTTCACAGTGATAAAGTAGCAGCCAATCAGCTCCTACCTGCCATGCAACAGGCTGTGTTTAAAAGTTACAGTTAGGAGCTGATTGGCTGGTGCGTTATCACTGTGAAATTTATCACTTTTCAAGGCTTAGTACATCTGGCCCTATGTGTCTCTGCAAGGCCGTTTCTAGCCTATTTGGCTCCCAGTGCAAGATTTAAAAATGTCCCCCCCTAAATATAAGAAACACCTCCCAGTGAGGGGGAATGGCCTAATGGGTGTGGTCTCACTAAAATGGGCGTGGTCTCGTCTTAAAAGACTACCTTACACCCCAGTTTTTGACCCTGCACCAACAGACCTCGGCCACCACAGTGGGAAAAAAAAATTCCACCATATTAAGCCCCACCGAGTAATGCCCCTTGCACCATATTATATTCCCTGCACCATACTGTGCCATACACCACAATGCCCGTGATATATTATGCCCCACCGTAGAGCTTCTGATTACTTTCAAATTACCTGCTCGTTGCTAGGGGTATCATGCGCTGGGTGTCATGCTTGTTGCCAGGGGTTTCATGTGCTCGGTGTCATGCTTGTTGCCAGGGGTTTCATGTGCTGGGTGTCATGCTTGTTGCCAGGGGTTTCATGTGCTTGGTGTCATGCTTGTTGCCAGGGGTTTCATGTGCTGGGTGTCATGATCAGCTGTGTCCTCCTGCCGGTGCGCAGGCGGCGGGATGTAATGTGTGAATTAGCCGGCCGGGACCAGAGCACGGGTTGTGCGGAATGACGCGGTGATGCAATCGCATAATTCCGCAAAACTCTGCCCCCCGAGCAGAGTACTCAGGAAGCAGAGGGAGGAGGGGAAGCCTGGAGCAGTAAAAGGAACAAAGTGCCGCGTCGGGTGCCCCGTGTAGGTTGCACGGCTCGTCCGCCGCAAGAAACTGCACAGTTTCTCCGCTTTCCCAGCTGCTCATCTCAGCTCAAATATTGCGTCACCAACTCTCCCCTCTCCATCACTCCTCAAACTGCAGTTTTGTTGTTGTTTTTTTAATAAACTTTCTTTTAAAATGGCACTGGCCCCAGCACTTTTCAAAAATGTCCTTATTTTATTGGAGTATCACACTTTTTTGTTTTTTTAGGGCTTTTCAGGGGTGTTACATCGTTACATAGTTACATAGTTGTTGATGTTTTTTAATATTAATTAAATGCTGTGTCCTTGGATATTTTTTTCCGCTAGGAATTTATCTAATCCGTTCTTAAACTTGACAAAGAAGGAATTTAGGAAAATCCGTTGGCGCTCCTGTTCAAATCTCTGCTGCCTCCGGCTTTTAGCCTGGATCTATCCCAGAATATCCAAAGAAAGTACAGAAAAGTGGTAAAAAGTGGAAAAAGAGGGTTGACGCTGAGGGTGAAATAAAAAATTGATACTTATCTAAATAATGGGGTATGTTGACTTTATGAGTTCTCTTCTTTCCCCTTTGTTTTCTTAATAGTGGCCCTCATTCCGAGTTGTTCGCTCTGTAATTTTCTTCGCATCGCAGCGATTTTCCGCTAATTGCGCATGCGCAATGTTCGCACTGCGACTGCGCCAAGTAAATTTGCTAATAGGTTTGGTATTTTACTCACGGCATTACGAGGTTTTTTCTTCGTTCTGGTGATCGGAGTGTGATTGACAGGAAGTGGGTGTTTCTGGGCGGAAACTGGCCGTTTTATGGGTGTGTGTGAAAAAACGCTGCCGTTTCTGGGAAAAACGCGGGAGTGGCTGGAGAAACGGGGGAGTGTCTGGGCGAACGCTGGGTGTGTTTGTGATGTCAAACCAGGAACGACAAGCACTGAACTGATCGCACTGGAAGAGTAAGTCTCGAGCTACTCAGAAACTGCACAGAAAAATCTATTCGCAATATTGCGAATACTTCGTTTGCAATTCTGCTAAGCTAAGATACACTCCCAGAGGGCGGCGGCTTAGCGTGTGTAATGCTGCGAAAAGCGGCTAGCGAGCGAACAACTCGGAATGAGGGCCCGTGTTCCTCCAAAGAATTTCAAACGGTGCATGCAAAATAAGGATTGCAATAATTGTAGATTATATGTTGATCCCAATTAAATTGGTATTATTCCTGTCTGGCTATTCTTCTATGTAATTTATCTTAATGGATATACCTAGCTTACATAGTAGGTAGTATAGTGAAGCCCATAGCGGTTTCTTTTCAGAATAATTTGGAACCAAACATATTTCAATAGGACATTTTCATGAGGCAAACGCATACCTCAACTTACACAATGAAAGTTGATAGCAGACTTATCAAGGTATCTTTTAAATAAGACCGCGGTCCAATAAAATACAGTAAATAATGCACAAAGATTGTTTTTATAGTGCGTACCTAACTTACACTAGTTAGGTGTAATATCCTCATATAAAGGTATCTTTCAAGTATAGAAGATCGTACCAGTACTCACAGACGTTCTTGTATATTGCAGTCACATCAAGGTATCTTTGTCTTCTTTTCAAGAAGATGGAGGCTCATTTATAGAATATAACAAATTTTAATAAAAATCTTATAAAAGAATTACAAAAAATAAATAAAACATTGATTGCCGGAGAGCACCGCCCGTGTTGGGGATTGGGAGGACCAAAATATTCAGCATACAAGAACCGGTACCTATAGGCTAAATATAATAAATAATGGCCGTACCTTTCTCCCAAAAACGAGCGGTGTGATATCCAGCAGGCAATGGTCCTCAACCAACGCGTTTCGAGTTTGCCGCTCTTTATCAAGGCTGATGGAGGACTGTGGAGAGAATGCATTTATAGTAAAAGTCCGGAAATTGAAACAGATGACATCACTTCCGGTTCCGGTAATTTCCAGGAAGTGTATGTATTTGAATATAACTTTTCTTTTTATATATGATATTCACATGTTGGTGATATAGTGGTATTAGCAATACAGTTATTAACTATAGTAGTGATAGCCTGACTCTGAATGAAAACTGAGTTTTTGCTAAAAACGCTGCAACCGGACGTGACGTTCCAGGATATCTGGGTAATGTAGTTTTATATAAAAACAGAAGTTCCGTCTTTTGCATAGCAGTTCTGGAATCCTTTCTTTGTATGTCCATATTAGTATGTTGGTGATAGGTGTATTCTAGCTATTTGGACATTAGGATGATATGATTGTTTTGAACAATCATATCATCCTAATGATGAACGTCACTTCCGGTTGCAGCGTTTTTAGCAAAAACTCCATCTTGCTTACGTCTGTTTTCAGGCCATTTCTGTGCATACGCAGTGCAATTAAAAAACACATTTTACGCTCCATAAACTGGCATATCTGCAAATCTGAATCTGGCCCTATCTTTTCACTGTGACTAAATTCTGTGGACTTTCTAAGGCTTTTTTAGACTTCTCCCTATATTTCAGTAACAATCAATAATGAAATGCAGTTTCCTTTACATATACTGTCAGATGCAGAATTGACTGTCTATTTCTATTTTCTGATTTTAATGTGGGCAATACAATTAGTGGCTCGCCACAATGTGTCACTTCAGAACCGCGCAGTCTTTCCGGCCTGCTTTATCACTTCCTTACCGTAATTAGCAATATTGGCCTTACTGTAATTGGATGAATAGGCGCACAGCCAAACATCAGAGCATATTCAGCGGCAACTACTCGAATAGGCACCAATAAGTTAAAAGACGAGCTTTATCAAAGCTTGAAAAGAGATAAATTACCAACCAATGAGCTCCTGTCATTTTTCAAACAGCCTGGAGAATGACAGAAACTGATTGTTTAGTACTTTACCTCTCTCCACTTCATCTCTCTTCAAGCTTTGATAAATCATCCCCTAAGGGGGACATTTACTAAGCAGTGATAAGAGCAAAGAAGTGAGCCAGTGGAGAAGTGGCCATGGCAAACAATCAGCAGTGAAGTAACATCTGTAATTTGCATACTATAAAATTATACAGAGCTGCTGATTGGTTGATGGAGCAACTTCTCCACTGGCTCACTTCTCCGCTCTTATCACTGCTTAGTAAATGTCCCCCTTAATCTCTTAAATTAAATTTATATATATATATATATATATATATGTATAATTTTGATCCGCACACACTTTGTTTTTTCCAGAGTTTGTTTGATTACCACATGCGGTGCCCGCTCATCCACTCCTGCCAGGAGCCACAATTTTGCTAGATAATAATAAAATAAGGAGAGCGCACCAGTGAATAGTAATAAAAAAAAAGTAACAATTTACTTGTGTAAATATCCACGTACATCAAGGTTCACATTCAAGCACTTAGCCACTTCTCCGATAACCTCCGCCGCAAACGATGTGTTACAGTCAGTGGGGTATTTTTCCGGAGATGCCGTCTGCTCTGTATCAGGCGGAAGACAGGATTCGTCTTGCACTCGGGGGCGTGGCTTACGAGTGCAAGACGAATCCTGTCTTCCGCCTGATACAGAGCAGACGGCATCTCCGGAAAAATACCCCACTGACTGTAACACATCGTTAGCGGCGGAGGTTATCGGAGAAGTGGCTAAGTGCTTGAATGTGAACCTTGATGTACGAGGATATTTACACAAGTAAATTGTTACTTTTTATTACTATTCACTGGTGCGCTCTCCTTATTTTATTAATATATATATATATATATATATATATCTCATTACAGTTAAACGCACTTGCTCTATAACAAAGTTCAGATGAAAATTGTATTCAAATGTTAAGAGCTATAGCAGCATCTGTAACATATAAGATTTGTAGTGAAACAGAAAACTATACACAAAAATAATGGGAAGCCATGCACTTCAATCATTATGCTAAACAGATGAAATATAGAGTGATATGATGTATTAACGTTTGGCTGTAGATCACAATATTTCAATATGCCTTATCCTATGTAACAAGTGAAGAGCAGATAGACAGAAATTGTGAGATTGAGATCTAATATCAGTGTCATATCATTGAGATTTGGGAGGTTTGAATGAAAAACTGACATTTTAATGTAATCCTAGTGATGTCTATTTGCAGGAGGTGTTTCCAAGATATCAGGTCTGTCAAGTCTCATTTAAGTGAATAGTGTGTGTTCTAGGGCAAAGAATTCTGTCACTTTCACATTTTCAAATATGCTTTTCGACTAAAGGTAAGTATGCATCCATTCTCTGATGGTACATTTACCCGTAGCGCACAGAATTCAGGCTAATGCTGGCAACACATGGATAGATTTGATAGGCCAATTTAGTTGCCTTTGACTAAACAGAACAACCATTGCATGCCATATGGCTGTATACTGAACTACAGTTGCAGAGGTGAGTGTCAATTGTTGAGAACCAAATATATAACATACATCCAAGTAGTGTTGATAATAATATGGAAAAAGTTGTAAGGAACCACGTCAAGGTGAACCCTATCAACTGGATTCCTAACACTGCTACTAGTAACACATTACTGTATATCAAATTATCAAGAAATTAAAAGTTGTAGCAAATTTAGGGACCCATCTGATGGGCTTCACCTTGACGTGGCGGATGGGCTCATGTTTCGCCAAATAAGCGCTAAGAACCTCATTTATACTCCATGTTATTTGTAGAGTTTATCATAATTGTTTTGATTATCAGCGTTCTTAGTGGACTGAGTGTACACCTGCAAAAAACAGGGACATAAGAAGGAAAATGCACACATGAAAACAAAAGGATAAAGAGGATCCTGCTCTTGAGAGAGCTTAGATTCTGGGTAGCGGCGGGAGTAAGAGACAATTATTAGGGGCTAGTTGCAACATGCAATAAAATTCCATTTCTTCTGTTGTTAAAGTGTTAGTAGGACCCACCACTAATTTTCTTTAACTTTTAACCTTGGGGGCACATGCAATCAAGTGGCCACAGCTTCTCTACCAGCGCCTGGCAATGGCAAAATGGATGTGGCAGAAAATTCTGCAGCTGTAGTTTATCTAATGGGGATGCAGTTAAAAAGTGTAGTAAAAATATCTGAAAAATCATTACGTCTAAGAGCAATGATCAAATCCATCGCCAAACAGCCCTGTGTGACAAACAGAAGCTATTTTAATGACTGATATAAAACATAGAAAACAATAGGCCTAAGGGGTTTATTTACTGGGTGGTATTCAGTATACCGGTTGTTGGGATCCCGGCGCACAGTATACCGGTGCCGGAATCCCGACAGCCGGCATACCGACACCTTTTCTCCCTCTTGGGGGTCCACGACCCCCCTGGAGGGAGAATAGATAGCGTGATAGCGCGCCCCCGTGCCTACAGCGCGGTGGGCGCAGCGGGCCTGCAAGGGGCTCATTTGCGCTCGCCCCGCTGTCGGCAAGTCGGCGGTCGGGTACCCGGCGCCGGTATGGTGGACGCCGGGGACCCGGCCGCCGGCAACTCATACCACACCCTTATTTACTAATCCTTGGATGGAGATAAAGTCCCAGCCAATCAGCTCCTAACTGTCATTTTTCAAACACAGCCTGTGACATGGCATTTAGGAGCCAATTGGCTGGTACTTTATCTCCAGCGATTTTATCTCCATCCAAGGCTTAGTAAATAGACCCCTAATTCAGGTGTGGATAGAGTGGCTGTCACTTCCTTGGAAGCAGCAGTGATAGCGCTGTATGGTGATGCAGCAGGAGGCTCCTGCTGCAGTAGTGCTCTGACTTGCATCCTATGACGCAGGCATCAGATCACTGACTCCCCATTGGGCAGCTTGCCGAGATCCCTGGTCTCTTGTCTCGCCCTAAACAGTGGCGACATGCCTCCATTATGGGAAACTGAGGACGTTGCCACCCCACCCTGCCCCAAAATGGCATTAGACTGTCTATCACTGTCAATCTGCTTCCATCCTACTTCCTACATCGCAGGACTCGTTTGTGCATGCACTCAATGGGTCTTGCGCATGAGCAAAGTACCGATGAGATTTACTGTAAGAGTCAATTTCGATTCATTTTGTACTGCTGATCATGAATAGGCCATGCTTGTTTTTCAATTGGCTCTAGTTTTTGAGATATGCATATATCTTTAATATTTATGAAAAATGTAATTAAACAATGTTAAAAATAGTTAAAATATTTTTTTTTCTTCTGATTAAATTTGATTCGTAAAATGTTATAAAAAGACACAGGATAATTACATAAGTGTTAGGAAGCTATTAGAACCGTTTTTTTGTAGGATTTTCTTTTGTATTCTTGTTCCTTGTAGTCCCTCTGCAGACTCCAACAGTAATCGGCCATCATGTGACCTCTATATCTCTCTTCCATTACCTGAATATCCTGGTGGAACCGTTCACCCTCTTCTTTGCTTAAATCTCCTAGATTGGACGGTAAGTGACCTAAATGGCTGTATAAAAAATGTACTTTAATACTCATGTTGGCACCTACTTTGTTGAAACATTTTTGCACGTTGTGGACTACATGTAATTCCTGATAGTTGTCTGCCTTGTGATTGCCTAAATTTTTTTGAATGACCGACACATAACTCAGCCATGCTTCAGATTCTGTTTCAGTCATAGACGTGGTAAAATTTGGATCCTTCACCAGTTTCCGTATCTGTGGGCCGTGAAAAATTCCTGCATTTAATTTTTCAATGCTAAGAGATGGAAAAGTTCAACAAATATACGTGAAACAATCGCCTGACTTGTCTAATGCTTTTACTAATTGTTTCATTAAACCCGTTTTGATATGGAGAGGTGGCAGTATGATTTTTTTGCTGTCGATTACGGGCCCATGAATGATGTTGGCTTCTCCTACAGTTATAACTTCTCTTGGAGGCCATACGGTTTGCTGCCAGTGCTTTTATTTTGCACTACAATCCCCAGAGCCGGCCCTAACCAATATGATGCCCTAGGCAAGATTTTGGCTGGCGCCCCCTAGCACCGCCGCTAGTTCTGCAGGAGATGCCTGGCATGAGTCAGCTGGCAGCTCTGCTAATGTCGGGCACCTTTTGTTTATGAAAATGCATATTATTTGCATTACTATATGGCTAGGATGCACAAGCAGCTTTTGCTGATTAAAATGATATGCAGCATGCCTGTGTGACTGCAGCTGTATCTGCATACGAAATGCTACATTACAGTGATTTCCAGGAATACACGCAACGTAGCATTTCGTATGCAGATACAGCCGCGATCACACACAGAATATAGGCATGCCGCATATCATTTTAATCAGCAGGAGCTGCTGGTGCCCCTAAGCATACCAAATACCCTAGGCATTTGCCTAGTTTGCCTATGCCTAAGGCCAGCTCTGACTATCCCATAAGAATATGTGACAAGGATATTTAGGATATCCACTTTGCTGCCCAAGAAGAAAGTTTACCATTTTTAAATCTACATAAACAGACCACCGATGCTGAGAATAAGCTATTTTTTCTAAGACTAACTTGATATTTTCATACTGTTCTTTAAGTTTTGTGAATGACCGATAGGAATCAACGCAAATTTATTCCCATTGTGCAGTAATACGCATTTTAAGCTCCTTTTAGAACTGTCCAAGAAGAGCCACCAGTCTTCTGCTTGATATTCTGGAAAGCCCATCATCTGGAGAAGTTCTGGAATATTGTTGCAATACACAAGGGGGGTCATTCCGAGTTGTTCGCTCGGTAAAAATCTTCGCATCGCAGCGATTTTCCGCTTAATGCGCATGCGCAATGTCCGCACTGCGACTGCGCCAAGTAAATTTGCTATGCACTTAGGAATTTTACTCACGGCATTTTCATCGTTCTGGCGATCGTAATGTGATTGACAGGAAATGGGTGTTACTGGGCGGAAACAGGCCGTTTTATGGGCGTGTGGGAAAAAACGCTACCGTTTCCGGAAAAAACACAGGAGTGGCCGGAGAAACGGGGGAGTGTCTGTGCGAACGCTGGGTGTGTTTGTGACGTCAAACCAGGAACGACAAGCAGTGAACTGATCGTAGATGCCGAGTAAGTGTGGAGCTACTCAGAAACTGCTACGAGGTGTGTAATCGCAATATTGCGAATACATCGTTCGCAATTTTAAGATGCTAAGATTCACTCCCAGTAGGCGGCGGCTTAGCATGAGCAAATCTGCTAAAATCCGCTTGCGAGCGAACAACTCGGAATGACCCCCAAGATTGTTATCTTGGCTAAAGAACGGCAGTATGGCTTGCTCTCTATTTCAATACAACGTTATAGTAACATTCGGCTCAAGACAGTGCTTTTCTTGAAGTCTGAATGCTAAAAGCTCAGCTCCTTTTTTCAATAAATTCAAGTTACAAATTAAATCATTTAGTTCCTTTTGAAAAAATTTGTTTGGAGTAGAGGAACTTTCTTCAAACTCACTGGATGAAATTAACATATCCACATCATCACATTCAACTTCATACAAAGAACTGAATGATGGTTCAGGTAAATCTTCACTATGTGGTATCGGTTGCTTTGCAGAATTCAAACTTGGGTATTCCCATTTGCGTTTCTTTAATCGATTCATACCCTTCACATTTACAGCACAAAAATAGCAGTTACTCAAGTGATCTTTTGGCTTCCACCACATCATACTGTAGGTATGCCAAAATGAAGTCCTTTTCGATCACCGTTAGTCTAATTGTGGAGTGATTCCACACAGGTTTTACAAACTTTGTAAGGCACCCATATCTTGTCTTGCTGGCTTATGTGACGTCCAAAATAAACCTGATATGCTTGTTTTACAAATACAGTTATATATTTTTTCTTTTGCAACACTATATTTGCCACAAATATAACAGAAAACATCCTCGGGTCTTTCTCAAGGTCAGCTCAGGTGTGGATGTCTTACAGGTGCTGTCCGTCTACGTAGGGATTTAAGTAGACGGACAGCACCTGTAAGACATCCACACCTGAGCTGACCTTGAGAAAGACCCGAGGAGGGTCGTAACGCGTAGGTGCTCATTGGACTGACCTCCTGAATGTGAACGACGAGTGTGGACTGAGCCGGTGTCTGAAGGAGTCCTGGGACTGGGGAATCCCTTGCTGCAGCCTGGTGATTTACTCCGTGTCATTCATGCTTATAGAACTGACGTGAGCCAGTTCTCACTTCTAGCCGGTAATCAGCCATTTCTACTGTTGTTGCCCAGGGTGTCAGACCTACCAGTGAATGTCTGCACCACCATTGTGTGGTTTTTGTATTTTAGGATTGTTTTTAATTGTCATGTTGTCTTGTGTGATGTATTAAATTTTTAAACAATATCACACTATGGTTGCCCATTATCTCTCTTTCCGGTAAAATTTCTGTGATCCACACTGAGAGTCTGTTCCTGTATAATACGTCTGAAGGATGTTATGGATCTGAGAGCCGGGCGTGACTAAGGCTCTACTGACGTAGAGTGAGGCGCTTGTCGAGCGGTATTCCACGTATCTTTTTTCCTATTGCATTTTGTATTAGAGGTGGGAAAAGCCTCTGGTGGTACACTGTATGACTAGCAGCCTTAATTGCGCACTGTTTGACACTCCAAAATTCTTTTGTTGCATTAAATTATTGTTATTGTTGAAAGAGGGTAGTTATTAAAAAAGCAAAACTAAGTTGATTCTGTTAAGTAAAGTGGCCTAGACTAGTAAAGTACTTCAAATGGAGAAAATAATTGAATTTTAGAATTTTTCATTAATTTGAAAACTGGAGCCAATTCAGCTATAGCAAAGATCTAATGCGAAAATAAGACCTGCGAGTACTCCCAAACCTATCTTAAATCCTTGGCAACAAATAATAATAAATAATAATGATAACAAATAATATTTTTTTGTTCCCTAGTGTAAGAAGTAGCAACATCAATTGGACCAGAATGAGGTCCAATCTACTGTACAATAACCACCTCACGTCACCTCCCTCAGCTCCTTCAGTGTCCAAATTAAATAAAATGTATATATAGACAAAATAAAGTAAGGAGGTGTAGATCAAAACAAACACATTCTCACTACTTAGGCATTTTAATAAGCAATTTATAAATCACAATAAACCATTAACATCACTGTCACAGGAACACACAGATGACAGTACTGCAACTCATTTCATTAACTACATGTACGCAGGGTAAGCATCAGTTAATAATGTATGGAGGTAATGCACGCACACAAATGTGTTTTTTTTGCCAAAAACTATAGCACCCATCAAGTTGCTGATGATGTTCAGGCATTGCTGCACGGTGTCAGTGGGCACAGGTGGGCTGCATAGTACCAGTGTACACAGGGTGGAGGCACAGGGGAATGCATGGTGTCAGTGGGCACAGGTGGGCTGCATAGTACCAGTGTACACAGGGTGGAGGCACAGGGGAATGCAGGGTGTCAGTGGGCACAGGTGGGCTGCATAGTACCAGTGTACACAGGGTGGAGGCACAGGGGAATGCATGGTGTCAGTGGGCACAGGTGGGCTGCATAGTACCTGTGTGCACAGGGTGGGGGCACAGGGGGGATGCACAGTGTCAGTGGGCACAGGAGGGACCGCACAGTACCTGTGTACACAGGGTGGAGGCATAGGGGGGAGGCATGGTGTCAGTGGGCACAAGTGGAGCTGCATAGTACCAGTGTACACAGGGTGGAGGCACAGGGGAATGCATGGTGTCAGTGGGCACAGGTGGGCTGCATAGTACCAGTGTACACAGGGTGGAGGCACAGGGGAATGCATGGTGTCAGTGGGCACAAGTGGGGCAGCACAGTACCTGTGTGCACAGGGTGGGGGCACAGGGGGGATGCACAGTGTCAGTGGGCACAGGAGGGACCGCACAGTACCTGTGTACACAGGGTGGAGGCATAGGGGGGAGGCATGGTGTCAGTGGGCACAAGTGGACCTGCATAGTACCAGTGTACACAGGGTGGGGCCACAGGGGGGATGCACAGTGTCGTCAGTTGGCTGCATATTACCAGTGTATACACGGTGGGGGCACAGGGGAATGCATGGTGTAAGTGGGCACAAGTGGGGCAGCATAGTACCAGTGTACACAGGATGGGGCCAGAGGGGGTGCACAGTGTCAGTGGGCACAAGTGGGCTGCATAGTACCAGTGTACACAGGGTGAGGGCACAGGGGGGATGCATGGTGTCAGTGGGCACAGGTGGGGCTGCACAGTACCTGTGTACACAGGGTGGGGGGAGCACAGAGTCTATGGGCACAAGTGGGGCTGCACAGTACCACTGTACACAGGGTGGGGTCAGAGGGGGGATGCATGGTGTCAGTGGGCACAGTGTGGGGGTACAGGGGAAATGCATGGTGTCAGTGGGCACAAGTGGGGCTGCATAGTACCAGTGTACACAGTGTGGGGCCACAGGGGGGATGCACAGTGTAGGTGGGCACAGGTGGGCTGCATAATACCAGTGTACACAGGGTGGGGGCACAGGGGATTGTATGGTCTCAATGGGCACAAGTGGGGCTGCATAGTACCAGTGTACACAGGATGGGGCCACAGGGGGGTGCACAGTGTCGGTGTGCACAGGTGGGCTGCATAGTACCAGTGTAAATAGGGTGAGGGCACAGGGGGGATGTATGGTGTCAGTGGGCACAGGTGGGGCTGCACAGTACCTGTGTACACAGGGTGGGGGCACAGGGGGGATGCACAGTGTCAGTGGGCACAGGAGGGACCGCACAGTACCTGTGTACACAGGGTGGGGGCACAGGGGGGAGGCATGGTGTCAGTGGGCACAAGTGGATCTGCATAGTACCAGTGTACACAGGGTGGGGCCACAGGGGGGGTGCACAGTGTCGTCAGTTGGCTGCATATTACCAGTGTATACAGGGTGGGGCACAGGGGAATGCATGGTGTAAGTGGGCACAGAATAAAGGGGCGTGGCCTGAGCGCTGAGTAAGGTGGACGGTTTTACCCTGAGCTTCCGTCCCATCACTCGAAAATACCCCATAATACCCTCTCCTGGGGCTCCTACTGGCCCACTTCTGCATCCCACTACTCCCCGCATACCCTCAGTCACTGGTGGGTCAGGTCTGCTGAATCAGGGAGCGTGCTTGCATGCTCCTGTGGGTTGCGGCCTGCCCGCCTCTACCAAGCCGAGACATCGATTACTGCCGGTACCCGAGGCGGCCTTCCAGAGCGCAGAGATCGGCGTTACTACGCCTGCTACAGAGGTTCACAGACCCTACTCATGGCTCTCCCTAAACCGCTGACCTCCACTGATACTACTGCCGCCACAGCTCTCCCCCAGCCTGGCTCTGTGGTGCCTGCAGCCGCTGCCCAAACCGTCTCCCGGCTACCTGTGGCTACCTTGCCTCCTTCTTCCCCTGCTACAGGACGCTGTGGGGAAGTGTTGGAGAATCCTCACAAGCAGCGCCAAGGTCACTGGCTGGTCCGTGACTGGCGCCTCAAGATTGTGTGCCCTGCTTATATGCTCCAAGGGAAGGAGCAAAAGGATTTCTCTGATGAGTGGGTCCTGATAGTAGGTGAGTCTGGCAGGGAGCTCACAGCTCCCATCTATTACCCTCTGTGTGGATAATTGCAACCTTTCTTTCAGGCGAGGTTTGTGAGGAGTGGCTGAAGAGAGAATTTTATTGATCTCTATATTTTTCCACATAAAACTGACCTTATTGGGGGTGTGGCCTATCTGCCGAGCTGTGAGGACGCAGCCCTAGACAGCTCCTGACCAGCTTCTTTCAAAAAGTCCCCTTGCACCGCTCCAAGAACCCTCTCTTGCTGCACCCCCCCTCGCCCTGCACTACTTCCGGGTGAGACAGGTTGGTGGTGGTTGATCACAGAGCCGGGGTTCACGGTATCTGTGTTCCTGTGAGTTGCGGTCCCCCACTGCTGTGAAAGACGCAGTCTCTGGTTCCCCCGTCAGGTCTGTCTTGGGGAAACATCTAGCGTGGCTGACGGACGTTCATAGGAGGTGCAGAGGCCCTGCCCTAGACACCCCTGATGGTAGCCCGCACAAGAGGCAGCCGACTGATATGGTCTGGATCCTTCAAATGATGTCATTTAGCCACTGCCTGACTCCCCCCTACCCAAAGCTATTGACCTGACCCAGTGGATCTGGTGGGCCTTTGTTGTAACCTGTCCCTGAGTTAGAGCCTCTGTTTTACCAGATATTATGAGCAGAACGAGTACTCGGGCAAATAAAGGAGCTTCACAGGACATTACTCAACACTTTTTGCATTGGGAAAAGTCAGTTTCCTCACCGCCATCTGCACTGCCTACTCAGAAGATGGATCCAAAGACTGCTCCCTCTACTAAGGAGGACATTCAATCTCTTCAGAATATGATACTAGACCTTAAACATTCTTTCACCACCACCAAATCTGACTTGGCAGCTTTGGATTCTCGCACTGCTTCATTGGAATCACAGTTGGAAAAGCAGCAAGAATTCCAAAAACAAGTGGGAGATGATATGAATTATCTTTCAGGCGAATTGGAATTTCTCAAGGATAAAGTTGAGGATAGTGAAAATCGCGAGAGGCGGAACAATTTACGCATTTGGAATGTTCCAGAATCCATATTGGTTTCTGAACTGGAACCATACCTCAAAATGCTGTTTCTCTACTTGGTTCCGTTGCTGTCTGAACCTGCAATCCTGACTGAGAGAGCTCTTCGCGCATTGAGGCCTAAGCCAAAGGACTCTGACACTCCCCGGGATGTTATTCTTCGGTTTCTGTCTTTCAAGATTAAAAATAGTATCACAATGACAAGCAGGAACTCCACTTCAATTTTATTAGAGGGATCTCAGATTCAGATATATCAAGATCTATCGCCAGTGTCCATTGCTAAACAACGTTTAGCACTGTCACCTCTGCGCTACGTGATAACGGATATAAATATCGTTGGTGATTTCCATTTCGTCTCATTGTGGACATTGATGGCAAAGTTCATATCATCTGCTCTCCTGAGGATGGCAACAGACTGCTCCGTAAACTTCAACTGACACCCGCTTCTGGACAGAGTCAAGCTGGACCCAATGCCTCTTCTCTGATGTGAAGCTCCTCATGCTTGGGTTTAAATGACACATGGCTTAATGTACTTTTGACTTTTATTGTCATTTACTCTTTGTGTTGAGTTTAATACTGGTAATACCCCACATTTGAGCCATGTACTTTTTCGAATATTTTCAGTTTTATATTAACCATTTTTTTATGATACTTACTTTTGTTCTTGTTGCCATAATATTTTGCCCAGCTGTTACCATTAGCCGGCTCTGTGCAGTGTCTGTTTCTCAGAGTCTCTTTCACCTCATGGTCATGTCCAGTAGACTGGATGCAATGTCCATGGGCTAGGGCTTCATGTTCGAACCCTGATCCGCAGCTGTGTTGCTTGCCTTTATTTACCGGTCAGTACTGTGTCTCTACCGTAGATCTACAGTATTTTTGATATTGGTCTACTACTGTTTAAAAAAAGGTTTGATTTTATTCTTTGTACCTTCTGTGTCTCAGGCTGGCTCGACTAGGCTATGGGTTTCTGTTTTATGTCCGTTGGCGGGACAAGTTCCCGGACGGGCGGCGCATAGCGCGTGACGTCATCAGCCGATGCGTCATCACTGTGCTCCCCATCACCATGGCTACCGGAATACAACTACAAGGAGACACATCATATAATAACAATGCTCGTCCTCATAAAATAACAACCCACATAACATTTTAGCTTAACGCCGCTATTGGGCCCATAACAGCATAACAGCTTAGATCAGAGGTTCCCAAACTGTGTGCCGTGGCTCCCTGGGGTGCCTCGGGACACTTGCAGGGGTGCCCTTGGTTGGTGGTCCAGGACCAATTCAAATTATTCATGGTCAATATAATAGGCAAAACCAGTGCTGGTGGCTGCCAGTCATAAAATATGTGGCCAAACAGAAGCAAATCCTGTCCCTCACACACAACTGACCCTAAGGATGACCTATAAACGCCATCTACTTAATGTAATATTTATTTCTAAATTTCTCAATAAGACATTTTTGGCCTAGGGGTGCCATGAAAAAATTCTGATATTCTAGGGCGCCGTGATTCAAAAAAGTTTGGAAACCACTGGCTTAGATTATAAAGTGTAGAATGATTGAACAATAGTTAGGCTGGAAAACCTAAAAATAACAATCATAGGCTATTGTTAACAGACATCCTGAGAAGAAAAATCATAATAGGTACCACATATCCCATCACGTGCGGGCCATTACAAAAAACAGTTTAAACCCAAGTGGTCATTGAGGCCCTTGGGATGTAAAGTACCCAGCTGGTGTATCCAGCGTGTTTCTAAACGCAATAACCTGAGGCCTCGATTCCCACCCCTCAAAGTTTGGGGAACATGATCTATCATGCGGTATCGTAAAGACACCAAAGGGTGTCTAGCTGTAAGAAAATGTCTAGCGACTGGTTGGTCGCTCTGACCCGTATTGATGGCCGCCTTAATGGCCGATCTGTGGGCTGCCATACGTTCCTTGAACATCCGTTCGGTCTTCCCGACGTATGACAGCCCACAGGGGCACACCAACTGGTAAACCACATACCGGGAGGAACACGTTAATTGGTGTTTGATAGAAATGGGCCTACCAGTAAGGCGATGCGGGAATTGGTCCCCAGGGATAAGGTACTGGCAAGTAGTACAGGTGCATCTAATGCACCCCTTTCTACTGCTAAGGAAGGTTGTGGTATCACGGGTGCTTGTTATATCAGCCTTGACCAATATATCTCTTAAATTACGGTTTCTGGAATAACAGCACATGATTCTAGTATCCTCCAGGGTGAGGTCAGTGTCAGACTGAATTAAAGGCCACAAATTTTTTACTTTTTGCTGAATGACCCGGCTTTGTTGGTTGTATTTATTAACCCATGGTAAGAATCTAGTTTTATTGCTGGATACCAGCAATTGCTGACGGTCCTTACTAAGAGCCTTCAACTTGGCTTCCTCTAAATCACGCCTCGGGTACCCTCTGGCAACAAACTTATCAAGCATGGTATCCATTTGGGCTTCCGCCAGAACCGGGTCAGACGTAATACGTCTGATACGTATAAATGGAGAATACGGGAGCCCCCGTTTTAACGGTGTTGGATGACAACTGTCGTAATGTAAAAGGTTATTCCTATCTGTAGGCTTTGTATACAGAGAGGTAGTGATCTGACCCTCATTTAGTTTTATCTCTACATCTAGGAAGTTTATAACCTTATCACTGATGTTATAAGTAAATTTGACTGCATGTGACTTACAGTTATGTTTCTCAATCAAAGTGATAAATGCCTCCTCAGTACCTCGCCAGAAGATTAATAAATCATCAATGAAGCGATAGTACAGTGCAATCTTATCGCTAACCACCGGGTCACTAAAAAAGACGTCCTCCTCAACTTCAAACATGTACATATTGCTGTACGACGGGGCCACACTGGACCCCATCGCACAGCCCCTCAGTTGTAAAAAGAATTTCCCATCATATAAGAAGAAATTTTTAGTTAAGGTCATCTCTAGTAGACCCATACAGAACTCTAATTGTGGCCCGTTGTACATGCTACTATTCTTCAAAAATTTAGTGGCTGCCGCAATACCCTCACTACAGAGCAGTAATGTTTCCGTAAAGACTGGTAGCTGATTAATCTTTCTAAGTAGCGTGCTGGTGTCTAGTAGGTATCTCGGGTGGTTCTGTATGCTGGGTTGAAATAATGCATCTAGGTACAGGGAAATTGGTTGGAACAAGGAGTGTCTAGCAGAAATTATTGGTCGGCCTGGTGGCCTAACCAATGATTTGTGAATTTTAGGGGTTGTATACATCAGTGGGACCACAGGATAGCTAGGAATCAAAGCCTTACACAATACATCGCTAATAATGCCACGCTCCACTGCAACGTTAAGGTAGGCTATAAGATCTTGTGTATAGACAGGCGTAGGGTCCCTCGGCAACAGACAATACGTCTCACTATCACTAAACTGCATATCAATCTCTGCTTTATAGTCCTTGATGTGTTGTATGACCAAGGCACCGCCTTTATCAGCCGATCTGAATACCAAGTCCTTGTTGTTTGCAAGTCCATCTAGTGCTTGGGACTCCATTTTGGTTAAATTGTAATGGCGCTTAGCTGGTGTATCTACCAAATTATCAGTCACTTGCTCTAACAGTCTCATGAATGTTCTGATGGACGCATTCATAGACTGCGGCTCAAACGTAGACTTAGGTTGGATCTTTTGTACCTGGATAGGGATGGGATTACTTGCCAATGTTGTAATTGAGGGCTTTTTAGCAAAGTATTCTTTCAACTTCAGTTGACGATGTAACTTAAATTTCTCTATTTTCCATTCCAATGGATTGGTACGACTAGTTGGTACGAATGACAGGCGTTTCGCCAGTACTCCTTTCTCAATGTCATTAAGTTCATAGTCAGATAGATTAACTATTTGGTTTTGGGGTTCTTTGGTGGTCTCCCCACTCGCTTTTTTTCTTTTCCACTGATGGCCACGTCTAGTGAAGGGTCGCCGTCGTCGTGTCGGTTGGCTCTTGTGGCTAATGCTAAAGGGCCACTGTTGCCCTGTAGATTTTGTGCATTATCAGAATCGCTGGTAGTAGGTGTATGGTCATTGGAAGATTCCATATCTCTAGTTGGCCTCAGTTTGCGTCTAAAGAAAGGTTTCCTCCCATCCCGTCTCATTCCACCTGTAAACATTGTTATTCTCATAGTCCATGTCCACTTTAGTTTTTTTCTCCTGTTTAAACTTAATTAAATCACGTATGTACGCCTGTATCTGACTATTCAGTTTTTCGTACCATTTGGTTGTTACATCGGCTTCAAGGTTGGGTTTATAAACTAGCTCCACTGCTGCTATTTTCTCTTTGAGCAAGTTCATCTCTTTTCGTGGATTGCTCTATAATAAGCAATATTAGATCCAACGAACATCTGTTCATAATGCCAACCCATGCAACGATTTTATATATATATATATATATATATATATGTATGTATTGGGAAAAAAAGGAATTAAGACCCCTTAATTGCGCTATAATCTGATAGCTCAAACCACTGAGAAATACCCCCTGTCAGAAGGAGTACTACACATAAAATAGGCAAAGAAAGAAAAGGGTTCTCTTGGGAGCTTGACCACCACAAGTATCTTAAATTATAAAATCATTTATTAAACAAAACATGTTATATATATATACTTCCATAACATGAATAACAGGATCACACATGTCACTTGAGTAATACATTCATTTGTAATAATCTATTGCAAGATGTTTTCAATCATTCGGTGAAGTACTTATTCCTCAACACGAATAAGCATGTATGATCTATTCACCAATTCATGGAAACGCACAGTCGTTGAAACCCAACGCGTTTCGGCCGTTAGGACTTCATCAGGGGTGCACATCAAAGAATGGCTTCACCAAAAGAAAAACAAACAGAGCATGAATTCGCTGAGAGTGTATTCCTGTAGATACTAATAGACCATCAAATTATGGATGTTGGCCGAAGTAAATCAGTAGTACATCCGTGTGTTTCCTTCCAAAAACTCCTGTTTGGACTTCACAAATATATATATATATATAGCTGTGAGGTGGACCTTGAGACAACACGCCAGGGTTTGATTGGATAGTACTTTTTGATTCCATCAGAATTTCCCTTTTATATTTGTGAAGTCCAAACAGGAGTTTTCATGAATTGGTGAAAAAAAGACACTCTGCACTACCGAGTCTTGAGGAAGGAACTTGAGATATCTGCAGTCAAGCAAGCTGCCCTCACACCAGAAAATTATAAATATTAAGCCCACTCCACTATCCTCTCCTCCCCTACATATTAAACACCCCTACCACCCTGGAATTCATGTTCCAGGGTCACTTCATTCAGCCCAATGCCCCCTTCTACAGTTTAGCCCCATCTGTGCAGTAAAGGAGTAATTAGCAGAAATTACTGCTCCAGGTCCTAAATCCCTTCCCTCCTCAGTAGTTTCCATTATAGTACCCTTGATACTATATTTAGCCTTTATGTTTTTGAGACCCAAGTGCATGATTTTGCATTTTTTAGCATTAAACTGTAGTTGTCACGTTCTTGACCATTTCTTAAGCCTACCTAGGTCATCAGTCATTTGTTTTACCCCTCCCGGTGTGTCTACCCTGCTGCATATCTTTGTAACATCTGCAAAAAGGCATACTTTCCCATCAATACCATTTGCAATGTCACTAACAAAGATATTTAAGAAAACTGGTCCAAGTACAGATCCCTGGGGTACTCCACTGGTAACATTTCCCTCCATAGATTGCACTCCATTTACTACAACTGTCTGTTTCCTATCCAGGGCTCCAGCAGCACTGTCTTCCCTGGCAGTCCCCTTCTGCAGTGTTGTAGTCAGCCGGCAGGTCTCTCTGCGCATGCGCCCCTGGCTGAGTTCCCGGGAGGCTACAGTGGCCGCTGGGGGAGTCAGGTGTGCAGAGCTAGTACCGGGTGCTGGGCAGAGAGCAGAGAAGCATTGAGTTTCCCTACTGTCTCCGCACCAAAGTTCACACTGCACCATCCTGAGATGGTGAATCTGAACTCCATGTAGAAGCGGAAAGCTGAGCTTTCTGTTCCTTAATGAATCGCACTCACCATACAGATGTGTGCTCTTACATCCTTGCTGCTGTCACGCTAAACAGCCCTTGAAGTCGTGCCATGCCGTGGCACGACTCGGTAGAGCAGAGTGTCTTTTTTTGCATTTTTTTTTCTGCACAAATGCGTCTTAGATGCAAAGTAACGTAATAGGACGCACAAGAAGCTTCTGCTGGCTTAAATGATATTCAGCATGCCTATATACTATGTGTAATAGTGGCTCTATCTGCATCCGAAATGTCACGTTACAGTGTTTTCCATGAAAACACTGTAGCATAGCATTTTGTATGCAAATACAGTCGCAGTTACACACAGAATATAGGCATGCTGCATATCATTTTAATCAGCGGAAGCTGCTTTTGCGTCCTATTACATTACAGTGAAAGCAGCTGCTTAGTGTTAGGAGTGTTACAAGCATGAAAAATGTGAGAAAATATTTTGCATAGATAAAAAAAAAAAAAAATAAGTGATATAAAGTGTTAAAATAAGTGTTACATGGTGATGCCCTGAAACGGCCCAGCCAGAGAAGTTTAGAGGGCCCTACACCCCAATGCTCACCCCACAACTGACGCTATATAAAGAAAATGACACCAAAAAATATAAAAAACTCATGTCCACCTTTTACATGTCGACCTAATGACTGTGTCGACCTAGTCACTGTCGACCAATAGTGGTCGACCTAATAACATGCCGACCTAGTTACTGTTGACCCTATGATCCACCCCCGTGAAAAGGGGTGGTAGCCTCAGGCTTTAGTGCGGGACTATTCAACTAGAGACGCTTATTCTAGCCAGGTGTATTAATTGTTAATGGGCATTAACACATAGAATCCAGATAAGTTCCCAGACCAACTGTTGTGGCAACCAAAAACAGGCCATTCATCGGGGATTTCTTTTCAAGTCTCCTCAGGCTTCAGATTTCAGTTTGAACACACCCCACCCAAATCTAACTCTCTCTGCACATGTTATATCTGCCCCCCCCCCTCCCGCAGTGCACATGGTTTTGCCCACTAGCTAACAAATTTGCTGCTGCGATCAGATCTGAATTACGCCCTTAGGGGCAGGGCTGTCTTAACAGCAGTGTAGGCCCCTGGGCACAGCAATGCACTGGGCCCCCTACCCATCCTCCAGTGGTAGGGGTGGGGGGTGCTATCAGTGGCAGCTTTGAAGTCCCGCGGGTGGTAGGGGGTGTTCTATCTTCCGCTAAGCATGTAGGACCTGGAGCAGTCATTTCTGCTAATTACTCCTTTACTGCACAAATGGGGCTAAACTGTAGAAGGGGGCATTGGGCTGAAGAAGCCCTGGTACATGACTTTTAGGATGGTAGGGGGTGTTTAATACGTAGGGGAAGGGTGGATAGTGGAGTGGGCTTAATATTTATAATTTTCTGGTGGGAGGGCAGCTTGCTTGACTGCAGATATCTCAAGTTCCTGAAAATATATTTCTTAGCTTTGAACGGGATAAAAAACTAGAGAGTCCCACTTTTCACAAGGTACTGGGGAATTAGGGCTCAGAGTTCAGGTGCCAGAGCAATTCACCAATGAAAACCTAAAACTGCATATTAGGCGTGTGGAGCTGAAGCAGGGACCAGCTGCTTGAAGGCTGATATTTCTGGTTCTGGGCATAGTAGAGACAAGCTGCCAGTGTCCACCAAAAGGAGAGAGTCGCAGCTTTTGGATTATACCCTCAGAAAAACTCTAAGTCAGACAGAACCCGAGATATCTGGCTGGGAAGAGCAATTAACAGGCTTGGATGGGGACCACTACTTTGAGGTCGGATATCTCCGGTTCCCCATGGCCGATTTTAAAAAATCTGGTACCCCTGGAAAGAGGGGACCCTCAGCTATCAGCCTAGGGCCCTTATACTCCTGGGACCCTTGGGCAAGAGCCCATTGAGCCCATACGGAAAGACGGCCCTGCTTAGGGGTACATTTAATAAGTGTCAGATCCATTCCGACATGCATTTGTGGGAATGAATCCGACAAGCCCTGTTCAATGAGTGGCCAAATCGGACTGTCGGATTTGGCCGTTCCCGACGCCCCTATACCCCATGCTGTCACCTATGCTCGGTGCTTACCGACCAGTGGCAGTGCCTGGGTAACTGCAGATGGCGGCGTCACGCCAGACCACCAGCCGTTGTTGACTGGGAAATTTGAGTCCAGAGGAGGTGCTGCCGCTTGATTATCAGGTCATGCCCAAACCAGAGGAGGTGCTGCTGCTGGGTCATGAGGTGGTGTCATCAGCACTGCCCACACACACCCAAAGAACCCGGCGGCCGAGGCGCTGACCTATCGCATGACTGGAGGTAGAAGTCCACCGTCTCTACCTCTGGCGAGTATTCAGTGCCACGCCAAACCTGATAGGGTTGACCCATTCCCGACACTGCCAATCTGACTTTTTTTAAAGTCGGATTGACAGTGTCGGAAACGGGGCTAAATCCTGTTGGGTTTGGCCGCAAATCTGACAATACACGCGTCTCTGCGGCTGAAGATGCTGATCCGAGTGTATTCCGACAAGCTTCCGACAAGTCGGCTTTCCTGACTTGTCGGAAAAAAAACGGGGGACTAATGAATAGGTCGGAACCCCTTCCGACCTAAATCTGTTGGAAGCTGCTGTCTTTCCGACATGACGGCAGCTTCCAACACTTATTGAATACACCCCATAGTGTCAGCTGCATGCAGAGCCGAAACCAGAGCCACATTCCCAGATATGGCAGTCCCTGATTCCTTTATATTTTCAGAAAGATTACAGTTTGTTTCTTGATGTTATCAGAAGTAAAACAACTTCCAGTTCTCAAACTGGCTGACAGAGCAGAATGGGAGTCGCAGTTCAGCACCAGCTGGTGAGCCACTGCTGTATGCAATAAGGCTTTTAATGCTCATTCATTCATACTACATTAGGATACATTACAATAATTCTGAATGCTGCAAATGCAGATTTATTGCTCAGTTTTGTTGACATAAAGGGGGAGATTCAAATGTTTGAGAAGTCGGTTGGGAGTCTGTTTTTTCCTGTCTATTAGATAGGGGGGGGGGAAGAATCCCAACTGACTTTTCAAACATTTGAATCTCCCCCAATGAATGCAACTGACTTCTCTCATCACACGAAAAAATGGTTAAAAACAATTTTGTGATATTTTCCACACAACCCGAAGTAACAGTCACTTGGACGCCTTGATTTAAGAAGATGCAGTAACTTCCTGTCCTAAATCATTTCAGCGTAACATCTGCCCTTCGATTTCCTTGCTCTTTCACCAGATAATGAGGCAACCTCGTGTGTCATACCCGTGTCCACCCATCCGTCCTTGTGTGCCCAATATTAGGTCTTTGCTTTCAGGCTACTTCCCAATTACAAATCAAACGTGATAGTGGAGGCAACACCTATCCAGATCATCCCTTTGTGTTCCGCTGCATCACTAATGCAGATTAGCCCTGAGCTGTCAGTTGACTAAGATTAATAACACTGCACCAACTCCTTTGTTTCTCTCTGTGGCCGTTTAGTGTGAAATACTATCCAAAAACATTATCCATCCTCTATTAATCCCACAAATTTGTTCACACCATGCACACTGTTTAGGGCAATTTACAACAGGAACATACTGAGCACAATTGCATTTAATTACTTGGGTTCTAATTACATTCATTAAAGGCTAATAAAATAAATGAAAGAAACAGCTTTAAAGACTTTTGTAAAATACACAGGCCTCGTCTCTGTCATGAAACATGGGTGACAGCTTGTAGGGGGTAAAAGTTTTAAGGGAGTGTGCACACTGCAATTTGCAATGTCTCTGCTGGTGCCCGATATCCATTGTGAACAAAATTTTAGTTCCATTTTGAGGCTTTTCCTTAACTCTTAACCTTTTTCTTTTTTGTGTATGTAATGATATAAGCTATCGGGGTGATTCTGTGTCGGAAACGTCTGAAGAAACGGACTCATCTAGCAATTTAGTGGGGACTGCACATGAATCTGAGGTGTGCGCATGCGCCACATAATGCGTCTGAAGTAGCAAACTACTGCGACTGCATTGGCTCTTGTGCAACTGGGCAGTGGGTATTAAGATGCGCAGAGCGGCTGTGTCTGAGGAGTGTCATGGGAGTGGGCACATATCGAGACTTTAGTCCTGCTTTTCTGGCACTGTACCACCCACGGGACACTGTGTCACTCCATGGGGGGAGCACACACCATAGCAAAGCAGCAGGTGAATAGATGCCACATATACACAATGCAGGCAGAGTCTCTGGGTGCAGCCCAGCATCCCCCAGAGTGATGAAATGGGGGCATGCTGTGATACCACACGCCTTCCATGAGACCTCATCCCTTTTTGAGGTTACAATTTCAGGAACTCAGAAGTTGGGAGGTATGCTACAGTATGTTAGCCTGTCTTCGCCCGTAGGCTGCCACGACGGATGCAAATTCAGACACTACTGCATGTGACTTAGTACGAGTCAGGACACTGAAGGGCTCATTCAAAGATGGAAACATTTTACTTCAAAAGCACAAGCATAAAATATGTACCAAAAAAACATGTAATTCTGTTTGCTAGACGCAGCTCAAGCTGCAGCAGAAGAATATACACCAAGCTTACGCAAACCTTGACTAGTCAGTATAAATACTCAATATCAACGCAATATAATACTACAATAAAGTGTCTGAACATTGCTATTTATAATGTAAAACTTGCATTTACTGTGTAAAATCTAATTAGTTTAGACACAAATACAAAATAAAAGTATTATCATCGATGTTTATTTATAAGGTGCCAGAGATTTTGCAGTGCCAGTCAGAGTAATACAGATATAGCATAAAGAGAAGAACTTGAGCAAAATAACGAGTTCATGTGTGCAATTAATGATCACATTAAACAGAATGCATGCAGACAAGATCCGCATAATAAAGCTGAGGAGAATTACAGTTAAGGAGAATAACAATGAATTGATGCAGTTTAGACAGAAGAGGGGGAGAGCTATCAACGCTTGGAGAAAGATAAAGTACCAATTAGCTCCTAATTGTCATTTTTAAACACAGCCTTTTTGGTTGGTACTTACTACTTTATCTCTATCCAAGCTTTGATAAATCTCTTATTAATTTTAATAATTAAAATTCATAAATGCTTTTAGTGGGTGTAATCCTGGTGCAATCGGCTAAATACATTTGTCTTTGAATTGTGCAAACCTTTTAGTGTGATACAAAGAAGCCATGGCCCTATTGGTGAAAAAATAAGAATTTACTTACCGATAATTCTATTTCTCGTAGTCCATAGTGGATGCTGGGGACTCCGTCAGGACCATGGGGAATAGCGGCTCCGCAGGAGACAGGGCACAAAAGTAAAAGCTTTAGGATCAGGTGGTGTGCACTGGCTCCTCCCCCCATGACCCTCCTCCAAGCCTCAGTTAGGATACTGTGCCCGGACGAGCGTACACAATAAGGAAGGATTTTGAATCCCGGGTAAGACTCATACCAGCCACACCAATCACACCGTATAACCTGTGATCTGAACCCAGTTAACAGCATGATAACAGAGGAGCCTCTGAAAAGATGGCTCACAACAATAATAACCCGATTTTTGTAACAATAACTATGTACAAGTATTGCAGACAATCCGCACTTGGGATGGGCGCCCAGCATCCACTACGGACTACGAGAAATAGAATTATCGGTAAGTAAATTCTTATTTTCTCTGACGTCCTAAGTGGATGCTGGGGACTCCGTCAGGACCATGGGGATTATACCAAAGCTCCCAAACGGGTGGGAGAGTGCGGATGACTCTGCAGCACCGAATGAGAGAACTCCAGGTCCTCCTCAGCCAGGGTGTGCCCGTGACCAAGTAGCAGCTCGGCAAAGTTGTAAAGCCGAGACCCCTCGGGCAGCCGCCCAAGATGAGCCCACCTACCTTGTGGAATGGGCATTTACATATTTTGGCTGTGGCAGGCCTGCCACAGAATGTGCAAGCTGAATTGTACTACACATCCAACTAGCAATCGTCTGCTTAGAAGCAAGAGCACCCAGTTTTTTGGGTGCCTACAGGATAACAGCAAGTCAGTTTTCCTGACTCCAACCGTCCTGGAAACCTATTTTCAGGGCCCTGACAACATCTAGCAACTTGGAGTCCTCCAAGTCCCTAGTAGCCGCAGGTACCACAATAAGCTGGTGCAGGTGAAACGCTGACACCACCTTAGGGAGAAACTGGGGACGAGTCCGCAGCTCTGCCCTGTCCGAATGGACAATCAGATATAAGCTTTGTGAGACAAAGCCGCCAATTCTGACACTCGCCTGGCCGAGGCCAGGGCCAACAGCATGGTCACTTTCCATGTGAGATATTTCAAATCCACAGATTTGAGCGGTTTAAACCAATGTGATTTGAAGAATCCCAGAACTACGTTGAGATCCCACAGTGCCACTGGAGGCACAAAAGGGGGTTGTATATGCAGTACTCCCTTGACAAACTTCTGGACTTCAGGAACTGAAGCCAATTTTTTTTTTTTTGGAAGAAAATTGACAGGGCCGAAATTTGAACCTTAATGGACCCCAATTTGAGGCCCATAGACACTCCTGTTTGCAGGAAATGCAGGAATCGACCGAGTTGAAATTTCTTCGTGGGGCCTTCCTGGCCTCACACCACGCAACATATTTTCGCCACATGTGGTGATAATGTTGTGCGGTCACCTCCTTCCTGGCTTTGACCAGGGTAGGAATGACCTCTTCCGGAATGCCTTTTTCCCTTAGGATCCGGCGTTCCACCGCCATGCCGTCAAACGCAGCCGCGGTAAGTCTTGGAACAGACATGGTACTTGCTGAAGCAAGTCCCTTCTTAGCGGCAGAGGCCATGAGTCCTCTGTGATAATTTCTTGAAGTTCCGGGTACCAAGTCCTTCTTGGCCAATCCGGAGCCACGAGTATAGTTCTTACTCCTCTACGTCTTATAATTCTCAGTACCTTGGGTATGAGAAGCAGAGGAGGGAACACATACACCGACTGGTACACCCACGGTGTTACCAGAACGTCCACAGCTATTGCCTGAGGGTCTCTTGACCTGGCGCAATACCTGTCCAGTTTTTTGTTCAGGCGGGACGCCATCATGTCCACCTTTGGTCTTTCCCAACGGTTCACAATCATGTGGAAGACTTCCCGATGAAGTCCCCACTCTCCCGGGTGGAGGTCGTGCCTGCTGAGGAAGTCTGCTTCCCAGTTGTCCACTCCCGGAATGAACACTGCTGACAGTGTTATCACATGATTTTCCGCCCAGCGAAGAATCCTTGCAGTTTCTGCCATTGCCCTCCTGCTTCTTGTGCCGCCCTGTCTGTTTACGTGGGCGACTGCCGTGATGTTGTCCCACTGGATCAATACCGGCTGACCTTGAAGCAGAGGTCTTGCTAAGCTTAGAACATTGTAAATTGCCCTTAGCTCCAGTATATTTATGTGGAGAGAAGTCTCCAGACTATATCACACTCCCTGGAAATTTTTTCCCTGTGTGACTGCTCCCCAGCCTCTCAGGCTGGCATCCGTGGTCACCAGGACCCAGTCCTGAAAGCCGAATCTGCGGCCCTTTAATAGATGAGCACTCTGCAGCCACCGCAGAAGAAACACCCTTGTCCTTGGAGACAGGGTTATCCGCTGATGCATCTGAAGATGCGATCCGGACCATTTTCCAGCAGATCCCACTGAAAAGTTCTTGCGTGAAATCTGCCGAATGGAATCGCTGCGTAAGAAGCCACCATTTTTCCCAGGACCCTTGTGCAATGATGCACTGACACTTTTCCTGGTTTTAGGAGGTTCCTGACTAGCTCGGATAACTCCCTGGCTTTCTTCTCCGGGAGAAACACCCTTTTCTGGACTGTGTCCAGAATCATCCCTAGGAACAGCAGACGTGTCGTCGGAAACAGCTGCGATTTTGGAATATTTAGAATCCACCCGTGCTGTCGTAGAACTACTTGAGATAGTGCTACTCCGACCTCCAACTGTTCTCTGGACCTTGCCCTTATCAGGAAATCGTCCATTTTCTTTGAAGAAGAATCATCATTTCGGCCATTACCTTGGTAAAGACCCGGGGTGCCGTGGACAATCCAAACGGCAGCGTCTGAAACTGATAGTGACAGTTCTGTACCACGAACCTGAGGTACCCTTGGTGAGAAGGGCAAATTGGGACATGGAGGTAAGCATCCCTGATGTCCAGGGACACCCTATAGTCCCCTTCTTCCTGGTTCGCTATCACTGCTCTGAGTGACTCCATCTTGATTTGAACCTTTGTATGTAAGTGTTCAAATATTTCAGATTTAGAATAGGTCTCACCGAGCCGTCTGGCTTCAGTACCACAATATAGTGTGGAATAATACCCCTTTCCTTGTTGTAGGAGGGGTACTTTGATTATCACCTGCTGGGAATACAGCTTGTGAATTGTTTCCAATACTGCCTCCCTGTCGGAGGGAGACGTTGGTAAAGCAGACTTCAGGAACCTGCGAGGGGAAGACGTCTCGAATTTCCAATATGTACCCCTGGGATACTACTTGTAGGCTCCAGGGGTCCACTTGCGAGTGAGCCCACTGCGTGCTGAAACTCTTGAGACGACCCCCCACCGCACCTGAGTCCGCTTGTACGGCCCCAGCGTCATGCTGAGGACTTGGTAGAAGCGGTGGAGGGCTTCTGTTCCTGGGAATGGGCTGCCTGCTGCAGTCTTCTTCCCTTTCCTCTATCCCTGGGCAGATATGACTGGCCTTTTGCCCGCTTGCCCTTATGGGGACGAAAGGACTGAGGCTGAAAAGACGGTGTCTTTTTCTGCTGAGATGTGACTTGGGGTAAAAAAAAAGGTGGATTTTCCAGCTGTTGCCGTGGCCACCAGGTCCGATGGACCGACCCCAAATAACTCCTCCCCTTTATACGGCAATACTTCCATGTGCCGTTTGGAATCTGCATCACCTGACCACTGTCGTGTCCATAAACATCTTCTGGCAGATATGGACATCGCACTTACTCTTGATGCCAGAGTGCAAATATCCCTCTGTGCATCTCGCATATATAGAAATGCATCCTTTAAATGCTCTATAGTCAATAAAATACTGTCCCTGTCAAGGGTATCAATATTTTCAGTCAGTGAATCCGACCAAGCCACCCCAGCGCTGCACATCCAGGTTGAGGCGATCGCTGGTCGCAGTATAACACCAGTATGTGTGTATATACTTTTTAGGATATTTTCCAGCCTCCTATCAGCTGGCTCCTTGAGGGCGGCCGTATCTGGAGACGGTAACGCCACTTGTGATAAGCGTGTGAGCGCCTTATCCACCCTAAGGGGTGTTTCCCAACGCGCCCTAACTTCTGGCGGGAAAAGGTATACCGCCAATAATTTTCTATCGGGGGAAACCCACGCATCATCACACACTTCATTTAATTTATCTGATTCAGGAAAAACTACAGGTAGTTTTTTCACACCCCACATAATACCCTTTTTTGTGGTACTTGTAGTATCAGAAATATGTAACACCTCCTTCATTGCCCTTAACATGTAAAGTGTGGCCCTAAAGGAAAATACGTTTGTTTCTTCACCGTCGACACTGGAGTCAGTGTCCGTGTCTGTGTCTGTGTCGACCGACTGAGGTAAATGGGCATTTTAAAACCTCTGACGGTGTTTGAGACGCCTGGACAGGTACTAATTTGTTTGCCGGCCGTCTCATGTCGTCAACCGACCTTGCAGCGTGTTGACATTATCACGTAATTCCCTAAATAAGCCATCCATTCCGGTGTCGACTCCCTAGAGAGTGACATCACCATTACAGGCAATTGCTCCATCTCCTCACCAACATCGTCCTCATACATGTCGACACACACGTACCGACACACAGCACACACACAGGGAATGCTCTGATAGAGGACAGGACCCCACTAGCCCTTTGGGGAGACAGAGGGAGAGTTTGCCAGCACACACCAAAACGCTATAATTATACAGGGACAACCTTTATATAAGTGTTTTCCCTTATAGCATCTTAATATATAATCATATCGCCAAATAAGTGCCCCCCCCTCTCTGTTTTTACCCTGTTTCTGTAGTGCAGTGCAGTGCAGGGGAGAGCCTGGGAGCCTTCCCACCAGCAGTTCTGTGAGGGAAAATGGCGCTGTGTGCTGAGGAGAATAGGCCCCGCCCCCTTTTCGGCGGGCTTCTTCTCCCGTTTTTCTGACAACCTGGCAGGGGTTAAATACATCCATATAGCCCCAGAGGCTATATGTGATGTATTTTTAGCCAGTATAGGTACTTTCATTGCTGCCCAGGGCGCCCCCCCCAGCGCCCTGCACCCTCAGTGACCGTTGGTGTGAAGTGTGCTGAGAGCAATGGCGCACAGCTGCAGTGCTGTGCGCTACCTCATGAAGACTGAGAAGTCTTCAGCCGCCGATTTCTGGACCTCTTCTCTCTTCAGCATCTGCAAGGGGGTCGGCGGCGCGGCTCCGGTGACCCATCCAGGCTGTACCTGTGATCGTCCCTCTGGAGCTAGTGTCCAGTAGCCTAAGAAGCCAATCCATCCTGCACGCAGGTGAGTTCACTTCTTCTCCCCTAAGTCCCTCGTTGCAGTGAGCCTGTTGCCAGCAGGACTCACTGAAAATAAAAAACCTAATAAAACTTTTACTCTAAGCAGCTCTTTATGAGAGCCACCTAGATTGCACCCTGCTCGGACGGGCACAAAAACCTAACTGAGGCTTGGAGGAGGGTCATGGGGGGAGGAGCCAGTGCACACCACCTGATCCTAAAGCTTTTACTTTTGTGCCCTGTCTCCTGCGGAGCCGCTATTCCCCATGGTCCTGACGGAGTCCCCAGCATCCACTTAGGACGTCAGAGAAACAGTAGTGCAAACCATTGTGACATTATTACAATTAACAGACCTTGATTTTGTTTTAGCTGCCTTTTTTATTTTATATATATTAGTATAGTGTTTGTCTACTTTACACGATGTTACCTTACATTACAAGGAGTGGCTATTAAATAATGAGACTGTACTTGTAAAAAAAAATAAACCATACTGTGCAAGATAAAACAAAGGGAGTGGGGGAACATTGAGCTTGGACTATCTCAAAATGGTTTTGCAAGTTTCACCCCTCTTGCACAGATAATTTGCTGTCACACAGCGTTCAGAGTTAAATTATTCTTTAAAACGCCCACTGAATTTTTCCGTATGCTAAGCCTCAGGTAGAGGGCAGAGTGTATGTCACGTGCACATGTGTTTGAGTGGCACAAAAGATTCAGGAAAGCACGTCTGAAGACTGGATCAATTTGCAGTGCATGGTATATAGCTGCTATTTGCACACATTGCAGAGCTGATTGTGTAGCGATTTGCAGTGTGTATGTTGCATGAAATCGCATGCGTATGCTCAGATCAGAGAAGCTTTTAGAGAGGCGGGGGCCTGTGTGCAGGCTCCAATCGAGCCCCCTCCTCTCCGGCGGTGCAGTAGACTTTGGCATTGTGCCAGAGTCTACTGTGCATGTGCAGGTCTTCGGGAATATGGCACCCGCACCTCGTTCCTGAGCATTCTATTGAGCATGCGTGAATCTCCAAAAAATGGCCATGGCAGCCATTTTCTCAGTAATATTTGCAGCTCTGCAGCCAGCGACGGAGTGGACCAAGACCCCGCGTGCACTGTACACTTTTCACCCATTATAGTTACGCCAGTATCTCAGATAATGGGCACATGCATATATGGCTGTGCAGAATCACAAGGATTTCCACTGCACCTACACTCATGATGGGGAGATGGAACTGGACTGTGACCGGGCAAAGGTGAGGGCATATTCATGTAAATAAATGCCCCTGCCGATATTTGCAGATGTGCCTATTAGGAGGCATATATGTTACACCTAGTATAGGGCAGGTGCATGTAGAAGTTAATTATGACTTGTGGGAAGATAGCCGAGTATGCGGCCTATGCAGAGGCTTACGCATCTCTAGTGGCTCTTATGTGCATAATACGCTTATGATGTCAGAATGTTTCTCTGAAGTAAATGACTCCCATTTTAATTGCGGCTCTGCACCTGGCCTATTATACAAAGCATGTCTGTATCAATCAAATGTAAATGCACTTACTTCAACTCTGCCGAAAGGTCCGGGGGGAGTCCCGAATTAGGGGGTTTTTCCCGGCCTGCCCACAGAGTTGGCCAGTCTTCCGGTGCAGTGCACTTCCTCCCCAGAAGTGGGCGGTAGGGAGGTTGGATGACGTGATTCGCACTGAATCGTGTCATGCTAGCCTTGCCAACCACCCATTGTAAAATACTGAGATTCATTGTTTTGAACAGCAGGGGCACTGGCATATCTATAATAGGTGCAAGATGGGCGGTGCACACAGAACCCTGGGTCCAAGGGTCCCACACACCACACACCCAACATCCGTTTAATTATACTAACCTCTCCATTGGCCCGGTGCTGGCTGAATATCACCCGGAAAATGGCTGCCATGGCTATTTTCCGGTGACATGCCCATCCGCAATAAAGATGTCACTGGGACTGCAGCATGAGCACCATGTTCCCGGAGACCTGCGCAGTAAACTCTGGCACCATGCAAAAGTCTACTGCACCGCCAGAGAGAAGGGGCCCAATCGGAGACTGCACACAGGCCCCCTCCTCTCTTAAAGCAACTCTGAGCAGGGGGAGGAGCCATGATGATGTGTGGCCCCACTGTAAAATATAGCGAACTGCACCTTAAAAGTGGAAGGGAATGGCCACAATGATGACAATGCTGCACCACTACCCCCACCACAAAGGGTTAATCCCTAATGGAGAGGATTCAATAAAAGTACAGATAGATCCACGGTTATCTTGGCTACTCTGCTGTACCTAGGCACACCATGGTTTATTTACATGAACCCTTCATCTATTGTTCTCAGCTGCAATACAATACAGAGAACAATACAGCAGGGGATTAAGTCCGACTGCCCAGTCTCAGTTAATCCTATTAAAGGTCAAGATAAATGTGGACCCATCTGTAGGTAAGTATGATTTACTTTAGTAATCTACAAATTGAAGGTTTTAATTGGAACACAATTAATGGCAAATGTAAAATAGACCGGTTTTCTTGTGGCTCTACCAATCATTCATTCCACAGCCTTGTCCATAAGTGGAGGGATGTGTGGCTACATGGGCCAATGTGCAGCACAAGTATGGACAAGGTGGTGCTATACTATAAAACACCGGGGGCTCCACTAATGAGAATGATGATTATACAGTACTCCCTTATTGTTCTGTCTATATTTTTCCAAATACATACAAGAAGATGAGGTAAGTGTTGATTCGTTTGTTGAACAGAGGCGGTGTCAAATAAAGTCAACATCTCAGGTGTTTAGAGTGCTTATCTTCAACTATGTTCTTCTATTTTGCTTTATGAAAATGACTGCACTATAGAATCCTGGGGAAAAGAATAGAAAGGTAAACACCAGCTGCCCAACAGTAGTGTGAGACGGACCGCCATACAGCACTGAGAAGAGTGGGATCAATGTGGAGGAACATTAGTCACGGGGCTGTTTTGTGGATACATTTTAACCAGGATTTATGGAAGGATTTTACTATTCTATTAGTTTGCAGGATCAATATACAGCTGTGGTTATACTAGTAGATCTTATATTAATTAAAGACTAACGAATGTCTAAGGTGTTTATTTGCTAGTGAGTACAGTAAATAGCCAGCAGCTCATCAGTAAGTGTGCATATACTGATAAATACCGCGCTGCCTCCTGCCCTTTACACAGGAGTCCTGAAGTTCATCCATCTCTAGTCAAAAGATACACTTGAAACGCAGCCATACTTAGTTATTCATTCGTGAGCCATGCCAAAGCTCATGCCGCTCTACCAGTGGCCTATTCACCTTAAAATAAGAAACCAACAGTTTCTGAGGGCTGATAAATACATGCACTGTCCACTTCCTTTACCTGAGGATCCAACAGTTCAAGTTGACCAACAAGACATTTATCACAAGCAAAATATGGAATGTTCTCTTATTTTACATTTAAGTATGAAAGCTACAAACATATTTTATTTTTTTGGTACCCTTTAGCAGAATTTGTGCATATGCCATCTCATGAACAAGCATATCCAACTGCTGACCTTTTTCTCTCTTCCCCTTTGCCCCCAACCTGCTAGTGACTTGTGTACAACTGTCTCTCTCACATTCTCTCTTACTCTATTATATACTCTCTATAATTTAGATTTGTGCCCCCAACAATATACTGCCCGTACCAACGTGATCAATTATCTATTTACAGCAAAGTCCAATAGTAATTTAAGACAAAGGGGGTTTTGAGAATCCCAGGTAACTGGCGCACACTGCAAGCAGCCCCCTGATTGATTCACCACAGATGAATCCCCACCAAAAGTTCAAAACTTGATAACACGATACACAACAATTTGTAGGACTCAAATGGAAGGCGCTTTTTTACAAGAAAATTTGTAAAAATACAATATTAAGACAAACAATACATCCCTGTAGTTGCTTTTAGAAGAGTCTCTGTAAGGCACTGTGCAAATCTTCTCTTCCTTTACCAGAGGTCCTCTCACAAGATGGTGTCAACATGTGAAAAAGACAATAATATATATATATATGTGTAGTGTAGTAAAATTTTAATCAAAAGAAATAAAACAGTCACTGAGTGTGTAATGCACACATAGAGTGGTCGAATAAGTAGTGGACGTTTTCAATCGAGGGGCGTAGCCTGACTCACACTTCAATAGATGTGCCACACATATAACGGTATCTTTATCCACCACGGTGCCTGGGGACCCCAGCATGCAATAAGACCCTTAAATAGTAGGTAAGCGTACCCCACTCACACAACAAAAGGCTGAATCGAAGCACATAAAGGTTTCTTTTGTGTTGTGAAAAAAAATTCTTATTATTGATGTGGGGCGTACCCTACTCATGGGAAGGTTAGTAGTATTCAAGCATATCTGGGTTTCTTTTAAAAACTGGACATCAGCACAATCACCATGACGGACATCCTCAGATATGGCACTTTCAGCAATGGGACACCTGACAGCAAAAGTCCATAAAAAAGTTTATTAAAAAAACCTCATACAATTGAGGTACCAGATTAAAAAAACAGCATACAAATGGACCAAGAGTCCAAAGATAACGTCATATACAAACTCGCAGATTTTAAAAAGGAATGATGCTTATATGAAATGTTGAAAGTTCAAAACTTCCTAAAAAAAAAAGTAAAAAACAAAACAGATAAATACAAAAAAATAAAATGTCAGTTCATACTTCATACCCGTATCGTATCAATAATGGTCCACACTCTCAGCTGGTCAACGCGTTTCGGCCCTACATGGGCCTTTATCAAGACATGTAGGGCCGAAACATGTTGATCAGCTATGTGTGCATTACACACTCAGTGACTGTTTTATTTCTTTTGATTAAAACTTTACTGCACATATATATATATATATATATATATATATATATATATACATATATATACATATATATATATATATATTATTGTCTTTTTCACATGTTGACACCATCTTGTGAGAGGACCTCTGGTAAAGGAAGAGAAGATTTGCACAATGCCTTACTAAATCTCTTCTAAAAGCAACTACAGGGATATATTGTTTGTCTTAATATTGTATTTTTACAAATTTTCTTGTTAAAAAGCGCCTTCCATTTGAGTCCTACAAATTGTTGGGTATCCAATAGTAATTTCTCCATACTCCTCTTCCTGGACATCTCTGCTGCGATTTTCACTGTCGATCACCCTCTTTTTTCTTTCCTAACACAGTGCTTTACCAGTTTACTTCCTAGCTATCAAACAGCTTCTCTAGGGGGCCATTTACCAATCATTGCATTTGCAAAGCGATCTGGGCGTGATGCTAGCGCCCAAGATCGTATTACAGGATGCGCATACATTGGCCAGATGTATGAAGCAGCAACGGCAGGGAAGGGCTCTGAAGGGAGCCCATCCTTGCAATGTGCTCACTTAAGTGACATGACTCCTGCCCATGCACGGTTCGACTGTCCATTGTATGTGCGACGGCCATTGCCAGAGAGAGTTCTAGGGAATCCTCTCCCGGTGATTCTTACAAAGTGTAGCCAATAGGGTATAGTGGGCCCCAGAATACTTGGCATTCCTGAGATTAGTATATCTGGCAGCATTGCATCCCCAATAGAAACCAATGGGGGCTGCAGCTGCAGTTGGGTATGATTACACTAAATATTTCTGTTTACAGCACAAATCACCCCCTGAAGGAGCCAGGCTCGACAGATTGCAGTGGCCAGTTCTGCCCACAGAGCACATGCGCTCTGGGCAGCAGCACCAGCCACACCACCCTAATTTTGGCCTGCCTTGCGAGCAGACAGACTGAGAGACTCTCCCAAAGTATATGGGGTGCATAGTTGCCTCAAGTACATTTCATCACCACTGCTTTAGAGAGGGGGCATAGTAGTAGTAATATCCACAGGTGCTTTTACAGCCCAGATGCCTGGCGCACTATAACGTCAACCATTGTGCTCCAGGCTGAACCCATTCATACTTATATACTACTAATACACCTATTGCAATCCCTGTGTCTTATGTTACTTATTGTTCTACCTGGTTGAATAAACCCAAGAACTTGATAAGCTGTGCAACGTGTGGACTACTATTACACCTATTGCAATCCCTGTGTTTTATGCTACTTATTGTTCTACCTGGTTGAATAAACCCAAGAACTGGTTAAGCTGTGCCACATGTGGACAAATCACCACTAGAACCAACAACTGCGTTAGTTCGCATAACACCATATATACAGACCCTCCAACATGACCCGCCCCACTAGGTACAAAATGCTCTGTTTCTGGACTTCCCTCTTAATTTATGATTTCCATCACCTGTGTTGAACTAGTTAAATGATAAAAAAGCTGTTTCTTCACAGGTGATGGCAATAATAAATTAAGAGGGAAGTCCAGAAACAGAGCATTTTGTACCTAGTGGGGCGGGTCATGTTGGAGGGTATGTATATACTGTAGCCAAGTGTATTCCTTGGTGACAGTCTGTCTGGATGATAAAATAGGATTTTAATTACCTACCAGTAAATCCTTTTCTTGTAGTCCGTAGGGGATACTGGGAATCCGTTTAGTACCATGGGGTATAGACGGGTCCACTAGGAGCTTTGGGCACTTTAAGAATTTGACAGTGTGTGCTGGCTCCTCCCTCTATGTCCCTCCTACCAGACTCAGTCTAGGAAACTGTGCCCGAGGAGACGGACATACTTTGAGAGAAGGATATAGAAAAAGGAAAGTGGTGAGATTACGAATCAGCACACACAAAACAAGAGGAAAGCCATGCTAACCAAACTTGAAACCAGGAACAGCAACAGCTGAACCAAATACAACAGTACTGAACCAAGTAACAGTGCAGGAAGAACGAAGCACCGGGCAGGCGCCCAGTATCCCCTACGGACTACGAGAAAAGGATTTACCAGTAGGTAATTAAAATCCTATTTTCTCTTATGTCCTAGGGGATACTGGGGTCCATTTAGTACCATGGGGAAGTACCAAAGCTCCCAAACCGGGTGGGAGAGTGCTGAGGTTCCTGCAGAACTGCTTGACCAAACTGAAGTTTCTCAAAGGCCAAAGTATCAAACTTGTAAAACTTTGCAAACATGTCCGAACCTGACCAAGTAGTTGCTCGGCAGAGCTGTAAACCCGAGACACCCCGGGCAGCCGCCCAAGAAAAACCCACCGACCTAGTAGAGTGGGCCTGTACAGATTTTGGAACCAGCAAGCTTGCCATGGAATAAGCATACTGGATAGTAAGCCGCCTGATCCAGCGTGCAATTGACTACTTTGAAGCAGGACACCCAATTTTATTGGGATCATAAAGAACGAACAGTGAGTCCGATTTCCTGTGGTGAGCTGTCCTCTTTACATACACCTTCAAAGCCCTCACCACATCCAAATACTTTGAAGTAGCAGAGGTGTCCGTAACAATCGGAACCACAATAGGTTGGTTGATGTGAACCGTGGACACCAGCTTAGGAAGAAATTGCTGACGAGTCCTGAGTTCAGCTCTGTCCTCATGGAAAATGAAGTAAGGGCTCTTATGAGACAATGCCCCCAGCTCCAACACACATCTTGCTGAAGCCAAGGCCAGCAGTGTGACAGTCTTCCACGTAAGGTACTTTACGGCCACCTCCTGTAACCGTTCAAACCAGTCCAATTGGAGGCACTGCAGCACCAAATTGAGATCCCAAGGAGTCGTGGGAGGCACAAAGGGAGGTTGAATGTGCAGAACACCTACAAGAATGTCTGGACCTCAGGGAGAGAAGCTAATTGTTTCTGAAAGTAAATAGACAAGGCCGTAATCTGGACTTTAATGGTGCCTAGACGTAGGCCCACATCCACTCCTGACTGCAGAAAAAGCAGGAAACATCCCAGATGAAATTCCACTGCAGAATATTGTCTGCTTTCACACCAAGAGACATACTTCTTCCATATACGGTGGTAATGTTTAGACGTAACCCCCTTCCTGGTTGGATCATAGTTGTCAGGAATCCCTCTCCTGGATAGAATCAGCCGTTCAACTTCCATGCCGTTAAACGTAGCCGCGGTAAGTCTTGATAGATGAACGGGCCCTGTTGCTGAAGATCCTCGCTAAGAGGTAGAGGCCACGGACCTTCGATCAGCATCTCGAGAAGATCCGCGTACCAGGCCCTTCGCGGCCAGTCCGGAGCAATGAGTATTGCTTGAACCTTTTCCCTTTTTATTCTCTTTAGAATTCTTGGGATCAGAGGAAGTGGAGGAAACACAAACACCAGCTGGTAGACCCACGTATACCACCACTACTTGTGGATCTCTCGATCTGGAACAATACCGCTTGAGCTTCTTGTTGAGTCGAGAGGCCATCATGTCGATCTGTGGATATCCCCATCGACGTGTCAACCACCAGAACACCTCCGAGTAAAGGCCCCACTCCCCCGGGTGCAGGTCGAGTCTGCTGAGAAAGTCTGCTTCCCAGTTGTCTGCTCCCGGAATGAAGACCGCTGACAATACCACGGCGTGTTTTTCCACCCAGAGGAGAATTCTTGACACCTCTGACATTGCTGCTCTGCTTTTCGTTCCACCCTGTCGGTTTATGTACGTTACCACCGTCACATTGTCCGACTGGACTTGAATGGCCTGATTCCGAAGTAGAGAAGAGGCCTGCAGAAGGGCATTGTAGATAACCCTGAGTTCCAGGATGTTTATTGGCAGGACAACTTCCTGACTTGACCATCTTCCTTGAAACTGCACCCCCTGGGTGACTGCTCCCCAACCTCTGAGGCTTGCATCTGTGGTTAGCAGAATGCAATTCTGAATCCCGAACCTCTGACCCTTGATGAGGTGAGAAGTCTGTAGCCACCACAGAAGGGAGATCCTGGCTCTTGGCGACAGACGGATCCTCTGGTGCATGTGAAGATGCGATCCGGACCATTTTTCCAATAGATCTAGCTGGAAGGGCCTCACATGAAACCTTCCATACTGAAGCGCCTCATAAGAGACCACCATTTTCCCCAGAAGGTGAATGCATAGATGCACCGAGATCCAGGTTGGCTTTAGGACAGCCCGAACCATCGACTGGATTACCATAGCCTTCTCCAAGGGAAGGAACACTCTGAGACTCTGTGACCAGTATCATTCCCAGGAAAGGAAGCCTCTGTGTCTGTTCCAGGTGAGATTTTGGTAGGTTCAGAATCCACCCGTGATCCGGGGTAGTCTGGTTGAGAGGCCAATGCTGTCCAACAACCGCTCCTTGCCTTTATCAGAAGATAGTCCAGGTATGGAATTATGTTCGCTCCCTGTTTGCGGAGTAGAAACATCATCTCTGCCATCACTTTGGTGAACACCCTCGGTGCCGTGGAGAGACCAAATGGCTGGGCCTGGAACTGGTAGTGACATTCCTGCAGTGCAAACCGTAGATAAGCCTGATGAGGCGGCCAGATCGAAATGTGAAGGTACGCATCCTTGATAGCCAGAGATACTAGGAATTCCCCCTCCTCCAGACCTGAGATCACCGCTCTCAGGGACTCCATCATGAATTTGAACACTCATAAGTACGGGTTCAACGACTTGACGTTCAGAATCAGTCTTACCGAACCGTCCGGTTTTGGTACTACAAACAAGTTGGAATAATACCCCTTGTTTTGCAGATGAGGTGGAACTGAAACAATGACCTGAGTCTGTACCAGTTTTTGAATGGCATCCTGTAAAGTTATACTTGCCTCTTGTGAAACTGGTAAGCCTGATTTGAAGAATCTGTGAGGTGGGAGGTCCTGGAACTCCAGTCTGTAGCCCTGGGAAATAAGATCTATGACCCAGGGATCCTGGCACAAACTTGTCCAGATGTGACTGAAGAATTTTAGTTGGGCTCCCACCCACCAGTCTTCCAGGCATCGCGGTCCACTGTCATGCTGAAGGTTTTGAGGAAGCAGAGCATGAGCCCGGTTCCTGTGAACCGCCAGTTGCTGGTTTGCATGGTTTACCTCTAGCGCCTCTGGTGGCTGTAGAAGAACTTCTGGATTTGCCCCTAAACTTAGCAGTCCGAAAGGAGTGTAAATTGGGACCTGAGTAAGCCTTCCTAGCTGGGGGAGCTGCAGAAGGAAGATATGTGGACTTACCCACAGTGGCTTTGGAGATCCATTTGTCTAGTTCATCTCCAAATAAGGACTCTCCTGTGAAGCGTAGGCCTTCCACTCCTTTCCTGGAGTCCGCGTCAGCAGTCCATTGGCGTAGCCATAAGTCCCTGCGTGCTGACACTGCCATAGCAGTGGTGCGTGCATTAAGCAAGCCTATTTCTTTTATGGCTTCCACCATAAAGTTCACAGAGTCCTGTATATGTTGCAGGAGTAAAATAATCTCCCCTTGAAGTAAGGAATCTAACCCCTCAATTAGGTTACCCGACCATTTGGCAATGGCTCTTGTAATCCACCCACATGCTATAGTGGGTCTTTGGGTCACCCCAGTAGATGTATACAAGGATTTGAGTGTGGTCTCAATCTTACGATCAGCCGCATCTTTCAGGGAGGCTGCACCTGGGACAGGCAATACAATTTTCCGGTACATCCTGGATACTGATGCATCCACTGTCGGTGGATTTTCCCATTTTTTCCTATCCTCAGGAGGAAAAGGAAAGGATCATAGCAGCATTTTAGGGATTTTAAATTTCCTATCAGGGTTAACCCACGGTTCTTCAAACAGGAAAAGTGGCTGATGATTTCTTTTTTAAATTAAAATAAGATTCCTCACTCTCCTCTGTCACCTTATCAGGGATATGCAGAACTTCTCTGATAGCCTCTATGAGAGCCTCTATTTCCTGTGACAGAGTAGCCTCCCCCACCTCTAAGTCCACCTCCCCCTCCTCCATGTCTGACCCCTCATCATCAGAGTCAGACTGCAGGATTGGGCCAAAGTACATTTTTGCGGACAAATGGCAGGAGACTGAGACGCTGGTTTGGGCACTGTGTTTCTTTTCATAAACTCAGTCATAGACTGTCTTAAGTATTGCATCTCATTGCATCTCATTGCGGGACAATTTAGTAGAAATGTTGGAAATCATTCCCCTAATGGAGTCTAGCCATAATGGCTCTGCCCCACTAGCCTGGGAAGGTACACTACACTGAGTACACACTAGTGAACCCCCTGGAGAAGAGGAACACTGTGCCTTACATGAAACACACTCTTTGCCTGACATACTGTAACAGTGACAGCGCACACACACACACACGAAAAGGTTAAATGCACAATTAACCCACAAAGAGCCCTTCCAGGGAGACACAGAGAGAGTATGGAGCCAGCACACGGCGCCCTTACTGCTAATGCAAAGCTTAGCCGGGTCGCAGAATAAGTACCTAGATTAAGGACTTAGTACATTAATAACCGCTCCCCCCTTCTATGATCCCCTGGTACCGCTGAGGTAATTTGGAGTCTCTCCGGAGGAGCTGCATGTCCCTGTCAGTCAGCGTCTGTGTCCGCTGCAGATGGAAAATGGTGCTTGTGAGCTGCTGGGTCCGCTCATAGTGAAGCCCCGCCTATTCAATGGCGCAAGGTCTTCCCGCTCTTTTTTTATACTGGCTGAGGTAATTTTGTGCCTAAAATGGAGTCAGCCCGCTTTTAAGTCTGTAATGCCAGTCTGAGTACTGTGTACACATATAGTGTACTGAGACTCAGTTCGCCCCCTCAGAAGCTGTGCGTCTGCACTGTGTACTGAGTCTGGAGACCCAGCTGCCCCATGTAGAAGCCGTGCATCTCCGTACCCTCATGCTACCGTAATGGCTGGTGACCCACTAACCGGGACGCCAGCTTAGTACTCACCACTCTTCTTTCTTCTGGCTCTGCTAGGGGTGGCGGCGTGCTGCGGGAATGTACGCTCGCCGTGGTGGGGCTTGCGAATAGTTTCCTCAGGAGCTAGTGTCCTGTCAGCGGAGAACAGGACCATTTAGCCTGAGAGAGGTTGGGCCGCCCCTCCCTCCCCAAGTCCAACGAAGCAGGCAGGCTGGTGCCATCCAGTCCTGCCTGAAAATAACAAACATATAAATTAAATGCAGAAAACTCTTCAGGAGCTTCCAGAGACATGACCGGCTCCTCCGGGCGCATTTTCTAAAAACTGAGTCTAGTAGGAATGGCATAGAGGGAGGAGCCAGCACACACTGTCAAATTCTTAAAGTGCCCAAAGCTTCTAGTGGACCCGGCTATACCCCATGATACTAAATGGATTCCCAGTATTCCCTAGGACATAAGAGAAATATATTTGTTAGGACCATTCCGCAGCATTACACTTTGCTCGACGACTCCGCTAATAATCTTGTTTTAGCTATGCTCTCTTTCAGGTAGTGCGGCTAAATGCAGAGTGGCTGTGGTTGTGGGCAGCCGCATTACCTGGATCTACTACTTTATGCTAATGCATGAACCCGTAGGGTTCATGCGGATGATCTGTGTGCCTGCAAGTGGAAAGCTAAGCTGCCCATTGATGTTATGCATGTTGCTGCAACTATTGTCATTAGTCAGAAAAAGGCTTTACATAGAGCTTTTTTTAATACATGCTCACGACACCCCCATGAAACACCCATGACACTTATACAAGACAGGGAAATTCTGTGCGCTCGCATTGTAGCAGCCCAGCTGTTGCAAGGAAAGTCCCAATTTCATGGTAAAACAAGTCTGATTAGGATGTGTTAGAGCAGTACTACGCAGTCTCCAACAAAATGGTTCCTCTGGGAAACATCATTCCGAAACCAAGATGGCAACCAATAGTGTATCTCTGCAGGCCATCTAGCCACTGTGTATGAGCAACATGGTGGTGTGCTGCACCAATGGTAGTTCCACCCCAGACCTTGTGCTTCCTTGTTTTATGTCCGGTTTTCCATACTATATTGTGCTATAAATCAACAATTATATTATTATTACTATTATTAGTATTATTAACACTGCAACTTGGCAATACCACATAACTCCTCTGTATCTCTACTACATGCACAGTCAATATTGTCATTCTTAGGCCTGGCAAGAGCCATGACTATATTTTATAGAATACAGATCAGAGCCATAGGCAATAGGAAACTTACACGAACATTAATCATCTTGTCTTGATAATTCTGTTTGTCTGGGGTTTTAGTAGATAAGATTGGGTGAGTGACTGACAAGAGGGCAAGGTACAAACAGAAAGCAAAATACATATTATATTAAACATGGAGAGATTATGAATGGTTGGTGATGACAGATGACTTCATTTTAGCGGCAGTTCTAGGAAATATCATCTAGAGATAATGTTATTTGGAAAAATAAAAATAGAAAGAGAATGCGATATTTTTTATACATTCTGTATATATAGGTACATATCAGATACCGATTGTGCAGTCTTGTTTACCTGCATGGGACAAAATGCTGTATTATGGCTCTTGTGAGAATTGTGATAGTGAAATGTAAACACACTTGCATACCGGCCTACGGTGGTCATTCCGAGTTGTTCGCTCTGTATTTTTTTCTCGCAACGGAGCGATTAGTCGCTAATGCGCATGCGCAATGTCCGCAGTGCGACTGCGCCAAGTAAATTTTCTATGCAGTTAGGTATTTTACTCACGGCATTACAAGGTTTTTTCTGCATTCTGGTGATCGTTGTGTGATTGACAGGAAGTGGGTGTTTCTGGGCGGAAACTGGCCGTTTTGTGGGTGTGTGAGAAAAAACGCTACAGTTTCTGGGAAAAACGCGGGAGTGGCTGGAGAAACGGGGGAGTGTCTGGGCGAACGCTGGGTGTGTTTGTGACGTCAAACCAGGAACGACAAGCACTGAACTGATCGCAGATGCCGAGTAAGTGTGGAGTTACTCAGAAACTGCTAAGAAGTGTCTATTCGCAGTTCTGCTAATCTTTCGTTCGCAATTTTGATAAGCTAAGATTCACTCCCAGTAGGCGGCGGCTTAGCGTGTGCAAAGCTGCTAAAAGCAGCTAGCGAGTGAACAACTCGGAATGAGGGCCAACATTCCCAATTGTAGAATCTGCACAAGCTAGGCCACACCATGAGCCTCCCTCATCCATTCCCTGTTACTACACACCTTCTTTTGGCTGATTTGAATTGGCTTTTTTTGTTTTGTTTTTCAAAAATTGTGACTGTTAACAGGTATGCATTCATGATTTTAGGGGTAATTCAGACTGCATCGCTGCAGCGGCAACGATCGCAGTCTGCATTTTCTTGTGGAGTGCGCACGCGCACACCGGGAGTCGAGTGAGATGCTAAAAGTATCTCAGGGCTGCGATCGCCTCTGCCTGATTGACAGGCAGAGGCGGTCGCGGGGCGGAAGGGTGCACGCAGGCCTGTCCGGATCGTGGGGGGGGGGGCGTGGCGGCTACGTGACAATACACACAGCCGCTGCAACTCGGGACGCGACGTGTAGCTCCCTGCCAGAGCGCAGGAGCTGCGCAGGCAGGGGGCTACTCGCCGGGTGCAAAAGCATGTCTTAGAAATTGATTATAGATTTGCTAAATTTAGCACATCTACGATCAGATCTGAATTAGGCCCTTTGGCCAGTAAGTATATTAGAGGAAGCAATGCAATCTCTAATTTGATTACATATCAAGGTTACCAAATCTGGCAAGATCTGAATGACCTTAGAACTTCTTGTGGCTTATCAGTACACTCAGAATATGACATTGCAACAACCAACGTGCCTAATAATGACCTAATCTATTTTAATGAATGCAGTAATTTTCGGGTCACACAGACCAGAAATATCACTGCTCTGCCTTCTACGCTCAATTTTTTAACCTCTCTCAATAGCCATAATAAGTGGTCCTACTGTGTAACCGGTTTATTCCTGACTTTATTATACTTTACTGGTGCTAAAGACTGCTTTTCTTTTATATACTTTCCCATGTGCCTGATCACAAGGCATATAAAGACTGTCTCACTTGTATCTATGGGGGTTGTTTCGAGTTGATCGCTCGCTAGCTGTTTGTAGCAGCCGTGCAAACGCTATGCTGCCTCCCACTGGGAGTGTATTTTAGCTTAGCAGAAGTGCAAACGAAAGGATCGCAGAGCGGCTACAAAATAATTTTGTGTAGTATCAGAGTAGCTTCAGACCTACTCAGCGCTTGCGATGACTTCAGACTGTTCAGTTCCTGTTTTGAGGTCACGAACACGCCCTGCATTCACCCAGCCACGCCTGCGTTTTTCCTGGCACGCCTGCGTTTTTCCGAACACTCCCTGAAAACGGTCAGTTGACACCCAGAAACGCCCTCTTCATGTCAATCACTCTGCGGTCAGAAAAGCTTTGCTAGACTTTGGGAGAGATTCAAATGTTTGAAAAGTCAGTTGGGTGTCTGTTTTTTCCTATCTAAAGGTGGGTACACACTAGTAGATATATCTGCAGATCAATTGATCTGCAGATATATCTATGGGCAGATCGGGCAGTGTGTTTAGCATACACACTGCCCGATCCATCGGGAACTGACGTCATGAACTGGGCGGGCGTGTACACACGCCCGCCCAGTTCAGCTGTCAATCACCGCCGGCCGCCGCAGCATGTGTACGGGCGGTCGGCCGACCGCCCCGTACACACACAGCGACGCGCCAATATATCGGTAGATATATTGGCCGTCGGCTGTGCTGCACGGCCGACGCGATACGTCTGTGAACGGCGGAGTTCACAGACGTATCGGTCATACACACTGGCCGACGGTCCCGCGATATATCGGCCGTTCAAGAGAATGGCCGATATATCGACCAGTGTGTATGGGCCTTAATAGACAGGGAAAAAAAGACACCCAACCGACTTTTCAAACATTTGAATATCCCCCTTTGTGTGAAACTACATCGGCCGTTGTGAAAGTAGTAAAAGTACGTCTCGTGTGCGCATTGCACCGCATACGCATGCGCAGAAGTGCCGTTTTTTTTTTTGCTTCATCGCAGCGCAGCGAACAATTTCAGCTAGCAATCAACTCGGAATGACCCCCTATATCACTACTGATAGAATTATGTCCTTATCTGCAGTATGCACAATTTCTTATTATTGATAACATATTAAAGTTTTTAATATACTCTCAGTGTTGTCTTGTAAGCATTTACATTCATTTAATTGGTATTTGCAAAATGATCTGGTCTGTGATTAGCTAGTGAAATCACTACAGTGCACCGATATTTGTTTTGTTGTATACATGGGGTACAGACATACACACCGAAACATACAGACACACCGAGAACAGAGACTAAAGTGTGATTTGACAGAAGTGGACTTCAGCATCACAAAGGTCAGAATTCCGATGTCCACAATACCGACAGGTCAAAATGGTGACAACGGCAAATGGTAACTATGAGTTTCAGGCTGCGGGAAGGGATGGTTAGGTTACGCTGCTGGGAGGGGGGATGGTTAAGGTTAAGGGGGTACACACAGAGAGATCCGTGTTTAAAATCTAAGCAATCTGACTAGATTGCTTAGATTTTGATCACGGATCTGCCGTGTGTATGCCCCCCAGCGGTAGCGATGCGCGGCCCCGTGCATCGCTATCGCAGGTGCTAGATTGAGCCTGGCTCAATCTAGCGGGTTGCTCACTTCACAGTTGTGTGAAGTGAGCACCCCCTCGCTCAGCACACCGCGCTGTGCTGAGCGAGGGGAGAGATGTGTGCTGAGCGGTCTGTGTTAAGATCGCTCAGCACACATCTCTCCCGTCAGTACCCCCCTTTAGGCTGAGGGATGGTTGGGTTAGAATCTGATTGTCTTCTATCATACCCTCCAACATTTTACACATAAAAATCGGTACAAATTCGAAAAGGGGGCATGGCCACAGGTCACGCCCATTTTCCTATACTTTCAGTGGAAGTTTGGAGAGCCAAAAATCGGTACAGACCATAAAAAAAGGTACTGTACCTGCCAAAAAGGTACAGTTGGAGGGTATGTTCTATGTGCAACATCTCCACTTCCAGTAAAGAATCTGCCTTTGACATGTAAGTAGAACTCCAGGCTTGTACATGCTGCTGAAGGGAAGTTGGTAAATAAAGTTTTGTGAATATCTGTTTCATGCAGACTACCTCCACCTTACAGTATACCATTATTATTGTTGTACATGAGCTGTACTAGTAGCCATCTTTCTGGAGACTAAACATGCACTGAGACCTATATAAATATCACAGCCACAATAGCCTCAGGAGTAGTTAAACTGATGGTACAAATTAATCACCAAGAGGTAAGTGAAGCAGAAAACTCTCAGTGAAGTGTCGGACTGGATGATCAGGGCTAGGCTCCTTATATGTGTAGCCCCCGTTCCCCTGATGGCGGACCTGAATATAATATACTTCTATTAACCTGTAAACCTCTTCTCTGTTCATGATCTACAGTATGTCTTTCATCCACGCTTATTGCCTGATTGCAGGACTGTGTCCAGGCTGCACCCACTCTGTGGAATACCTTCCCTCACACAACAAGATCTCGATTAGTTGAAAGTTTGTGTTTATCTGTAAGTTCTATGTTTTATAATGTCTTGTAGCCCATAGTCACATTCCAAACATTTTCTAGAGTCAGATTTTAAGGACGGCTAACCATTCATAGAGTATGATGTTGTCTTAACATTGGTTTCTATATACACATGGTTGGCACAAAGTGGTTTCCCAAAAGCTATTGCTGTCTTGGCACACAAGTCAACAGCCCCTATACTAATTACAGGACTAAATGACTGTGATTTGGTTTCAGTATGGGAAGCAGGTCTACTCTGAAAACTAGCTTTGGCAAAGTCAGTGTATAATTATGGCTGGTGGTTAGCCACAAAGACAGTCAAATAGGAAGAGGTCTCTTTCTTCCAATCTGTGTAGTTTTCAGCACGGAATGTGATTTCCATTCAGCTGTACAGACGCACTGCCCAACTCCAAGACCCAAATAACCACCAGAGATTAGAAGAAAGATTATTCAGACTCGTAATGGAGCTGTCTCATTGCGGTGTGTTACTGTTATTCTTGGACAAAAATCTAGTGAGAACTATTACGCTACATTTGTTCTTGTAAAAACTTTAAGCTATTTTTATTGCAGCAAATACATATATTTTATGGGATGGATATAAGGAGAGTTATGGTAGACCTACCATGGTTAACTCTCTTTCTGCGAGGTACACTGGGTTCCACAGGGATAATATCGGGTGCAGAGTGAATCTTGATCCAGAGGCACCAACAGGCTACAGCTTTAGGCTGTCCCAGGATGCATTGGGGGCCTCCTCTTATCCCCGCCTCCAGGCACTGTGAGCTCAGTTTCGTTAACCAGTCCAATGTAGGAGCAGGTAAGAGAAAAGGCAGATGTTAGTCACATAGAACCACATTCTCATGACAGGAGAAGGGACCAGCGGCTAATGCCATACAAACCCATAAAAGCTAGGTGCGTCAGGGTGGGAGCCCTGTGGAACCCAGTGTACCTCGCAGAAAGAGAGTTAACCATAGCAAGTCTACCATAACTCTCCTTTTCTGCAGCAGGGTACACTGTGTTCCACAGGGAAAATATTGGGTGATGTCCTAAAGCAGTTCCTCATGGGAGGGGACGCTTCCTAGCGAGTATGAGAATCCGGCGTCCAAAGGAAGCATCCTGGGAGGCGGAAGTATCAAAGGCATAGAACCTAATGAACATGTTCACTGAAGACCACGTAGCCGCCTTGCACAACTGTTCTGCGGACGCGCCACAGCAGGCCTCCCAAGAAGGTCCAACAGACCGAGTAGAATGGGCTTTAATAGCAGCAGGAACTGGGAGTCCAGCCTGCGCATAAGCTTGTGCAATCACCATTCTAATCCATATGGCCAAGGTTTGCTTATTCGCAGGCTAGACACATTTGTTGAAACCAAACAGTACAAAAAGGGTGTCTGACCTCCTGATAGAGGCAGTCCTCTCCAGATATATACGGAGAGCCCTTACCACATCCAAAGACCACTCTTTGGGGGACAAGTCAGAAGAGATAAAGGCCGAAACCACAATCTCTTGGTTAAGGTGAAAAAATGACACCAGTTCACAGAACTGCCTGGTCACGATGGAATATTACAAAGGGTGGATGAAAGGACAAAGCGCCTAAGTCCAACACCATTCTAGCAGAGGCAATAGCCAGCAGAAACAGGACCTTGGCTGTGAGCCATTTAAGGTCCACTGACTCAAGAGGTTCAAATGGAGACTCTTGCAGGGCATTAAGGACAACAGACAGATCCCATGGAGCCACAGGAGGGACATAGGGAGGCTGAATCTGTAACATACCCTGAGTGAATGTATGAACGTCAGGTATAGACGCAATTTTTCTATCAAACCACACCGACAAGGCAGATATGTGAACCTTGAGGGAGGCCAGACTAAGTCCAGGTCTTGTTGCAGGAAAGCCAGGATTCTGGATGTTTTGAATCTGTACGCATCATAGTTCTTATCAGCACACCAGGTGAAGTAAGAATTCCAGACCCAATAATAGATTCGAGCAGACGTGGCTTATGGGCTTTCAACATAGTTTGAATGACCACCTCAGAGAATCCTTTGGCCCTCAGGAGTGATGCTTCAAGAGCAGCGCTGTCAAAGCCAGTCTGGCCAAGTCTGGATAGAGACAAGGGCTCTGTAAGAGGAGGTCTGATCGTTGAGGAAGTAGAAGAGGATGCTCTATCGATAGACCCTGCAGGTCTGAGAACCAATGCCGTCTGGGCCACACCGGAGCGACTAGAAGTAGTATTCATCCTTCGTGATTGAACTTCCGCAGGACACTGAGTAGGAGTTACACTGGAGGGAACACGTAAGGCAGCCGAAAGTTCCATGGAATGGCTAGTGCATCCACTAACGCTGCTTGAGGAAAGACTTCCGGATGAAGACTTCACTCTCTGGCGTGTACGTCCTGGTGACTGAGGAAGTCCGCTTCCGAGTTTAGAACCCCCGGAATGAACACTGCCGATATTGCTGGCAGATGGTGTTCTGCCCATTGAAGGATTTTTGACACTTCCAACACTGCCATGCGGCTTTGAGTACCACCTTGATGGTTGATGTATGCCACCATGGTGGCATTGTTTGACCATACTTGAACAGGCCTGTTCTGTACCAGAGCCAGGACGAGAGTTAATGCATTGAACCCTGCCTGCAGTTCCAGAATGTTTATCGGGAGGAGGGACACCTCCTTGGTCCAACCACCCTGGAAAGAGTGTTACTCCAACACCGCACCCCATCCCTGCAGACTGGCATCCGTCGTCAGCAGGACCCAGTCGGGAATCCAGAAAGAACAGCCCCTGCTCTATTTCTGGTCCTGAAGCTATCATGTCAGCGATTGACGAACCTCCAGAATCAAGTGAGATCTGATCTGATGAGGTAGACCATCCCACTTGGAAAGGATTAACATCTGCAGAGGACGGGAATGAAATTGAGCGTACTTTACCATGTCGAATGCCGACACCATGAGGCCAAGTACTTGCATCGCCGAGTGTATCGACACTTTGGGGCGACAGAGGAAGCATCTTATCCTGTCCTTAAGCTTCAGGACTTTCTACGGAGACAGGAACAGACATTGACTGTATGTGTCCAGGAGTGCCCCTAGGTGCACCATGCTCTGAGCTGGGACCAGCGAAGATTTCTTCCAATTGATGAGCCACCCGTGGGCTTGTAGGAAGCTTACCGTCAGTTGTAGATGACTGAGGAGGACATTGTGGGAGTTTGCCAGGATCAGCAAGTCGTCCAGATATGGCAGGATCACGACTCACTGGCGATGGAGATGTGCCGTCATTACGGCCATGACCTTGGTGAAGATCCGAGGAGCCGTAGTCAGTCCAAATGGCAGAACCTGGAACTGATAGTGTAGGTTGCCAATAGCAAACCGCAGATACTGCTGATGTGACTTGGCAATAGGTATATGCAGGAATGCATCCTGAATATCCAGGGATACCATATAGTCTCCTGGTTCCATCACCAGCACAATTGAGCGCAGCGTCTCCATACGGAACTTGGACACTTTCACAAGCTTGTTTAGTGATTTGAGGTTGAGTATTGGCCGGAATGACCCATTGTGTTTCGGGACTGGAAACAGGGTCGAGTAGTAACCACTGGTTCTTTGGGACAAAGGTACCGGCACTACCACTCCTGTATCCAGGAGGGAACTCACAACCTGCTGCAGAGTTTGCGCTTTTAGTGGATTCAAAGGGATGACCGTGGTGCAAAGCTGGCGAGGGGGACGTCCCTTGAAAGAGACTGCGTACCCGTTAGAGACAACTTCTCGCACCCATGCGTCTGAAGTGGTCTTTAACCAGACCTGAGTGAACTGCAGAAGTCGGCCTCCCACCCTGGGGTCCCCCAGGGGGAGGCCCGCCCCGTCATGCGGCAGGCTTGTTTTGTTTAGAAGCAAGATGACGGGCCGCCCAGGACTGCTTTGCCTTGGGCTTAGTGGTTTTGGAAGCACGAGATTGTCACGAGTATGCCTGACCTTTTGCTTTCCCTTGAGGTCGAAAGGAACGAAAGGTGGTACCTTTTGCCTTCTGTGCAGAAGGATTAGTACTGTATTTGGGAGAAAGGCAGTCTTAGCAGCCGCCAGTTCAGACACAATTTTATTTAAGTCTTCCCCAAACAAGATGTCTCCCTTAAAATGGAGTACCTCCAAGATCTTTTTGTAGTCCAGGTCCACCTTCCATGACCCTAACAACAGAATGCGGCGAGGCAGGACAGATGTAGTCGACACCTTGGTCGCCAGCACACCCGCCTCAGAGGACGCCTCTTGAATATAATAAGAGGTGGTGGTGATGCGAGACAGGTATTGTCTGGCATTGTCAGATATATCCTCGGGCAGCTCTCCCTCTAATGCCTGAACCCATGCTTCAATACATTTAGCAGCCCAGGAGGCAGCAATAGTGGGTCTATGTACAGCACCTGTCAGTTTTCTTGTTGACAGTAGTGGAATCCTCAGCAGTGATTTGTAGGATTTGCTTAATAGCAACCACTAGAGCAGGGACATCAACTTGCAATGTAGAATCCTCGTCAGAAACGCCTGATTCAGTGTTTGACAGGGCAGTATGTTCCCCTTCCTCTTCAGATGAAACATCTGAGAGATTTGTGAATTGTGAGGAGGAAGCAGCCCGTTTAGATGACCCAGAGACATGGGATTGACCTAGGGTAGATTTTTGTCTGACCAAGGAAAGAGTCAACTGCTGCAACTGGTTAGACAGGTTGTCTGTCCAGGGCGGATTGACCATATTGACTATTTGAGGCTGTAATGGTACAGGTGGTCCCATAGGGGGCATTAGGCGTTCCCCTAGAGTACCCAGTAGGTTTGTAGGTTTAAGAACGCAGCCCAGGGTGACTCTTGATTGGTTACAGGAGCCACAGACTGACTAGGGGGTGTATGGCACATAGTACACAGACCATCATACACAGCTTCCCCCTCTGGTAAATCCTTGGCATATGCTCTGCATGATGCTGGAGCATCCACAGACTTACTGCCCTTTCTGTTAGACATTGTACACAAATGCAACACACAGCGGTTTAGTACGATGAAGCCAGACAGAGTATAATGGGGCCAATTCAGTAAGGTTAGCAAATTCTGCTAATCAGCAGAAGCTGGGGGCCGCCCAGCATGCTGACCGACGCCTCCCCCCCTGCTTCAAGCAGAAATTGCGAACAGCACGTAATTTCTGCCTGTTAGCAGAAATTAAGGATGACTCCTGCCGGCGCAGCTTGCTTGCGGCCGCAGGAGTTTCAGTGCCATTTTTGTTGTCGCAGTGGCTGCGTGTGATGTCATGCAGCTGCTGCGGTCACACCCCCGACATGCCCCCGGTCGCGCGTACCAGCCCACCGTTTGGGCTGACATGCCCCTGCAACGCTCCACTTCCACCTAGAAAACGGAGCATTGCCGCCCCCCTCCCGTCCCGCGACCGCCTCTGCCTGATTGACAGGCAACGGCTATCGTAATTCCTGCGGCCCCCGGCAGAAATTGCGGGCACATGCGCAGGCCCCCGCGGGCCCTCAGCAAAAATTCCGTACGAATCGCTACTTGCGATTTATACTGAATTTGCCGAAATAACTGCGAATAAATCTGATAGTATGTGACTGAGTCCCCAGTACACAATATCTGCGAATAAATCCGGTATTATGTGACTGAGTACACAATAGAATACATGTAATAGGTAAATACTGTGACACTATATAAACGACCCTGATGCACCTAGTCCCTTAGGGTACAGAATATAGTGATAGATCTCTGGGAAACACTGAAAGTGAAACCTCACAGCAAATACAGGCACACACAGTCACATTGCAATGCAGATAATTATTATATTACAATAAAACTGCACTGAACTAATATACACTGCTCAAAAAAATAAAGGGAACACTTAAACAACACAATGTAACTCCAAGTCAATCACACTTCTGTGAACTCAAACTGTCCACTTAGGAAGCAACACTGATTGACAATCAATTTCACATGCTGTTGTGCAAATGGAATAGACAACAGGTGGAAATTATAGGCAATTAGCAAGACACCCCCAATAAAGGAGTTGTTCTGCAGGTGGTGACCACAGACCACTTCTCAGCTCCTATGCTTTCTGGCTGATGTTTTGGTCACTTTTGAAAGCTGGCAGTGCTTTCACTCTAGTGGTAGCATGAGACGGAGTCTACAACCCACACAAGTGGCTCAGGTAGTGCAGCTCATCCAGGATGGCACATCAATGCAAGCTGTGGCAAGAAGGTTTGTTGTATCTGTCAGCGTAGTGTCCAGAGCATGGAGGCGCTACCAGGAGACAGGCCAGTCCATCAGGATACATGGAGGAGGCTGTAGGTGGGCAACAACCCAGCAGCAGGACCGCTACCTCCACCTTTGTGCAAGGAGGAACAGGAGGAGCACTGCCAGAGCCCTGCAAAATGACCTCCAGCAAGCCACAAAATTGCATGTGTCTACTCAAACCATCAGAAACAGACTCCATGAGGGTGGTATGAGGGCCCGACGTCCACAGGTGGGGGTTGTGCTAACAGCCCAACACCGTGCAGGACGTTTGGCATTTGCCAGAGAACACCAAGATTGGCAAATTCGCCACTGGCGCCCTGTGCTCTTCACAGATGAAAGCAGGTTCTCACTGAGCACATGTGACAGATGTGACAGAGTGTGGAGATGCCAAGGAGAACGTTCTGCTGCCTGCAACATCCTCCAGCATGACCGGTTTGGCAGTGGGTCAGTAATGGTGTGGGGTGGCATTTCTTTGGGGGGCCGCACAGCTCTCCATGTGCTCGCCAGAGGTAGCCTGACTGCCATTAGGTACCGAGATGAGATCCTCAGACCCCTTGTGAGACCATATGCTGGTGCGGTTGGCCCTGGGTTGCTCCTAATGCAAGACAATGCTAGACCTCATGTGGCTGGAGTGTGTCAGCAGTTCCTGCAAGACGAAGGCATTGATGCTATGGACTGGCCCGCCCGTTCCCCAGACCTGAATCCAATTGAGCACATCTGGGACATCATGTCTCGCTCCATCCACCAACACCACATTGCACCACAGACTGTCCAGGAGTTGGCGGATGCTTTAGTCCAGGTCTGGGAGGAGATCCCTCAGGAGACCATCCGCCACCTCATCAGGAGCATGCCCAGGCGTTGTAGGGAGGTCATACAGGCACGTGGAGGCCACACACACTACTGAGCCTCATTTTGACTTCTTTTAAGGATATTACATCAAAGTTGGATCAGCCTGTAAATCCAGACCTCCATGGGTTAATAAATTTGATTTCCATTGATCAATTTTGTGTGATTTTGTTGTCAGCACATTCAACTATGTAAAGAGCAAAGTATTTAATAAGAATATTTCATTCAGATCTAGGTTGTGTTATTTTAGTGTTCCCTTTATTTTTTTTGAGCAGTATATATATATATATATATATATATATATGAAAAAGAATGGATTAGTGCGCTTATCCAAAATATACAAAGTTCCTTACTGACAAAATATAGTCTGAAGTCACAGATGAATATGGTCGACTGACCAGTCCAGTATATAAGTTTTTTACAACTTATGTTCGATTAAATAGTCAAATAGTCCACACTTTCCCCGTTTTAACGGGTGGCTGCTCAGTTCTTCAAATAGTGCCACTAGGTATACGTAGCCCAAAGGAAAATCTGAAAGTAGAGGAAGAAACAGCAGAGCGCCTATAGTGTAGTATCCCTTAAATAACTTTTTGTCACCCGCAAGAATAATATTGCGTACCGGATTACGGCTTGACTCAATGCCTATTGGTCCCCTGGTCTTCTAGTCCACGTCTCTGTCGGAATCTAGATGGAGTCAGGAGACAGGGAATCGCTATATAGCGTAGTAGTTACTCGCAAGTTAATGTCAATTGTTACGTCTCACAAAAAATTACATGCGTACCAGATGAAACAATAATTTGTGCATGTTAGTATGAATACTTAAGTCCTGGTCCTCACCAGATCGGTCTTAAATGGTAAGAAGTGCAAAAGTTCCTCAGCATAGGTACTTCTTACCATTTAAGACCGATCTGGATAAGGACTTTTGCTTCCCTATTGGAATACAAAAAAACGCAGATACCTCCCGTGTTGAGTACTTCCAGCAATTTATGGAAACCCCTTCAATCACCTACACAGACGAATATTAAGAGTCATCTTTTCGTGGAACTGTGGATGAGGTATATTCAGGGTATTACCAGCTGACTGTGCTTTATACTGCTATTTGAGGAGGAGCGGATTTCCAATTAAGTCCGGGATCTTTTAAATTAATGGTATAGTTCTTATCAGCAAAACCTACTATTCTGACCACTCCAGAGCCATTCAGGATTAATTAATGTTTTCCTCATTATTTTTTATCTATATGCTATTATCGACTATTCAGTCTCTATTATGGTTTTAGTATTGTTTTAATATTATTTTATATTAAAAAAGTAAAATAAAGATACTGATTAACTGATCCAACTGTTTCTTATCAATATTTTGGCTAAACGACTCATAGCGCTGGTACTCTTGCTTTATCTATACGAATAGCATATTACATCACAGTAGCTCACATCTCCCAGCCACCCTTAGGGGAATTCCCAAAGGGGAATATATTAGGATGAGACGGAACTGTTCGGATGAGACAACATATAAGCAGAGGGCTGATGAACTACAAATTTGTCTAAAAAAGAGGGGATATAGTAAAAAAAGAATTACAAAAAGCATATAATCATACTAGTACTATCCCCAGAATCAATCTACTCACTCCAAAAAAGAAGGAGAAAATTGAGATTGAAACAAGATTCATTAGTACATATTGTAAGGAATGGAGGGAAGTAAATGAAGCCCTACAAAAGCACCATCATGTACTTATGACAGACGAGGATTTACGGAAGGAAATTGGGGACAGAATACTTACCAGTTGGAGGAAGTCGCCCAATTTGCAGAACAAACATGTTAGTAGCCACTTCGTAAGAAATAGGAAGCGAGAACCGACAATTCAGGGATGTTATATATGTGGCAAATGCAAAGCTTGTTCATATATAAAAACAACCAAGGAATATGTCAATAAATACAATACCAAGGTCAAAATTCAAGATTACATCAATTGTATGACCCAGGGGGTCATTTACTGTCTGAGCTGCCCCTGTGGACTTAAGTACATAGGGATGACTAAGAGACAATTTAGACAACGAATACTGGAGCATGTGGGCAATATCAATCGTGCCAGGAGAGATCACTCCAATATGAAGCAACTTACCAGTGTAGCACGACATTTCATGAGGAAACATGGGAGTGATCCAAAACAAATGAAATTATATGGCCTCGAGAAGGTTGAGTTGGGGCTAAGAGGAGGCAATATTACAAAGGAACTCTTAAAGAGAGAATCTTGACACATTTTCCTCATGGATAGCTTAACACCACATGGGTTAAATGAGGAAATACAATACTAATCTTTTTTGTAATCTGGAATCTAAAAAATACCAATTGGATATATATTTTATGCTTGAAATTTGAAGAAGGATCCATACTTATTCAGCATAAATCTGGGGACATATATGTGAGAACAGGTGTAGACATGCACTTACCTTGGGAATTTATACTTACTCAGCATATATTGGGGGACATATGTGTGAGAATGGGTTTAGAAAAGCACTCATACTGTTTATAACAATAAATAATATATACTTACCTTTTTGAGAAAACTATCTTATTAGGACCATGGATATGGAATCGAGTTGGATCCTATATTTTTATTGTACACTCAGTTTTATGCAGTTAATGTAACTAGTTTATGATAGATATTAAAAACGTGATCATTTGCTCATGAATGTGAGGGATGAAACCCATTTGTGTTTGAGTTATTGCATACATGAGTGTAAATTGCACCTATTGGATATACGGCACTTATGTACTGAATAATAGGAGCCATTTAACAGCATATTCTTAGTATGTTCACATTGTAGCCTTGTAACTATATCTACATATATCCAAGGATGCACATTTTATAATGTACACTATATACTATAACCAAATACAATATCTTACAATAACATATATGCCTTTCATATATTAACATCTTCAAGATGAATATAAACTATTATGACCTTTGAGTTATATATTATTTTTAACTGGTATACAATACAGTTCAATTACGCACCTATATAAGTATTGGTACATATAGTACTGTTTTCATTTATTGTTAAATAATTTCTTTGTTTAGTTTAACTACACTAATAAATATAATGATGGTTAATTGTTTTTTATATCACAGTCACATCGTATTTTCTAACATACATTTTTATATATTTTTTTTCACTTTCCCTCTTTTTGGTAATGGGATCTTACATAATAAATTTTCACAATTTAACACATCATTATTATTTTTTATATCATATCACGCATAATTTTATATATATATATATATATATATATATATATATTGACACAGATCACAGGTAGCACTATACTTTATTAATAGAAATTTATATTAGATCACAGGTAGCACCATACTTTATTAATTAGCACATTTCATACTTCACAGTATTTATTTGAACACATATTTAACAATCTATCACATTATTATAATGATAGGTTTTAATAGTCACAATAAAAAATATAAATAAAATAATGATATTGGTAAGAAAAGACATGAGACATTTTCTTTTTTTAAATAATTAATTATAATCAATTTATTTAGTTAATATAGGATTAAAAAGGAAAAATATATCACGGCCCTTTTATAGGATCAATAAGGCACATTGGAAATAAAAAGGCATTTAATAGAATGTCTAATATAGTATATGAGATATTGGTTTGGGATAATGAATTTAGTTGATATATGTATAGTTATAACAAGAAGCAATACAGGCTACCTATATGTATGGACAGATAGCCCTGGAGTAGATATATGATTCATTGGGGGCTCTGTATTCACTTAAAATGCTCTGCTCATTCCCACATATATATGCATGTAAATATATTATCAACTACTCTCTTTTGGGTGTGGACTCTGGATATGCGATGTAGCTTTCTTATTTAAAATTATTGTGATGTTGTAATTTATTATAAACATCTTTATACTGTTTTGTTATTTGACATCCAGCGTGCAGGGTTCCCAGAACATGGACCCATAATAATACGGGTGCAGGATGATTAGGTGCACCTGCGTATCTGTGCCGGGATGTAGATAATTAATTGACGAAGGACGGAGCCGCTGAGGTATGCGGCAACGGACCGGAGATTTGAAAATCTCCTGCCCGCATAGAGGATTGGTTATTGAGGTCCTAAAAGATCCCCATTGGTTCCCTTACCATTTATAAACCGGTAATGAGGCGAGCGCTGGACACTAGAGCCCTGACGAAGCTCTAACATAGAGTGAAATGCACGTAGGGAATAGCCGTGCGCCGCAGACACTAATGCAAATGTTTAATTAGAATTAATATTCCGCCGCTATACCTACCAACCTAATTGCCTGTAACGATATATTGTATGCACGTTTAGGTCCTAGCCACGGTCAGTGCGGTGCTGTGGGAGTTAGCAGCACACATTACAGACAGCATTGTGCTGTTCTGTTAAATGTCCGTGGCATTTGGTTTGGCAGCACAGACCAATATTGTGCTTGCATTATGTAAAATCATAGAACATCAATTGTTAGTATTGTTAGTGTTATCTTTAGGGGATTTATATCATGAGTATACGGAAAATCTACTGAACAATATATAATTGTCCCATAATATTTGTGTACTAAGATAACAGCTCTTGGATTGCCCTATAATTTATACAGGTGTGGGTAATGTGGACCAGAATATTAGTAGGAGCACACTATATGTATAAGTATACATCAGCTGGGCATGTACACACTACTTCATTGATGGGCATCTAAAATAAAAATAAGATTTTACTCACCGGTAAATCTATTTCTCGTAGTCCGTAGTGGATGCTGGGACTCCGTAAGAACCATGGGGAATAGCGGCTCCGCAGGAGACTGGGCACAACTAAAGAAAGCTTTAGGACTACCTGGTGTGCACTGGCTCCTCCCACTATGACCCTCCTCCAGACCTCAGTTAGGATACTGTGCCCGGAAGAGCTGACACAATAGGAAAAGGATTTTGAATCCCGGGTAAGACTCATACCAGCCACATCAATCACACCGTATAACTTGTGATATTATACCCAGTTAACAGTATGAAATATAACTGAGCCTCACTACAGATGGCTCATAACAATAACCCTTTAGTTAGGCAATAACTATACACAAGTATTGCAGACAATCCGCACTTGGGATGGGCGCCCAGCATCCACTACGGACTACGAGAAATAGATTTACCGGTGAGTAAAATCTTATTTTCTCTGACGTCCTAAGTGGATGCTGGGACTCCGTAAGGACCATGGGGATTATACCAAAGCTCCCAAACGGGCGGGAGAGTGCGGATGACTCTGCAGCTCCGAATGAGCGAACTCTAGGTCCTCCTCAGCCAGGGTATCAAACTTGTAGAATTTAGCAAATGTGTTTGACCCCGACCAAGTAGCTGCTCGGCAAAGTTGTAAAGCCGAGACCCCTCGGGCAGCCGCCCAAGAAGAGCCCCCTTCCTCGTGGAATGGGCTTTCACTGATTTAGGATGCGGCAGTCCAGCCGCAGAATGTGCAAGTTGAATCGTACTACAGATCCAGCGAGCAATAGTCTGCTTTGAAGCAGGAGCACCCAGCTTGTTGGGTGCATACAGGATAGATAGCGAGTCAGTTTTCCTGACTCCAGCCGTCCTGAAAACATATAGTTTCAGGGCCCTGACTACGTCCAGTAACTTGGAGTCCTCCAAGTCCTACGTAGCCGCAGGCACCACAATAGGTTGGTTCACATGAAAAGCTGATACCACCTTAGGAAGGAATTGGGAACGAGTCCTCAATTCCGCCCCATCCATATGAAAATCAGATAAGGGCTTTTGCATGACAAAGCCGCCAATTCTGATACACGCCTGGCCGACGCCAAGGCCAAAAGCATGACCACTTTCCACGTGAGGTATTTTAGCTCTACGGATTTAAGTGGCTCAACCCAATGCGACTTCAGGAAATCCAACACCACGTTGAGATCCCACGGTGCCACTAGAGGCACAAACGGGGGCTGAATATGCAGCACTCCCTTAACAAAAGTCTGAACTTCAGGCAGTGAAGCCAGTTCTTTTTTGGAAGAAAATGTACAGAGCCAAAATCTGGACCTTAATGGAACCCAATTTTAGGCCCGTAGTCACTCCTGACTGTAGGAAGTGCAGAAATCGACCCAGTGGAAATTCCTCCGTTGGGGCCTTCCTGGCCTCACACTAAGCAACATATTTTTGCCATATTCGGTGATAATATTTTGCGATCACATCTTTCCTAGCCTTAATCAGCATAGGAATGACTTCCTCCGGAATGCCTTTTTCCTTTAGGATCCAGTGTTCAACTGCCATGCCGTCAAACACAGCCGTGGTAAGCCTTGGAACAGGCAGGGCCCCTGCTGCAGCAGGTCCTGTCTGAGCGGTAGAGGCCATGGGTCCTCTGAGATCATTTCTTGAAGTTCTGGGTACCAAGCTCTTCTTGGCCAATCCAAAACCACGAGTATAGTTCTTACTCCTCTCCTTCTTAGTATTCTCAGTACCTTGGGTATGAAAGGCAAAGGAAGGAACACATACACCGACTGGTACACTCACGGTGTTACCAGAGCGTCCACAGCTATCGCCTGAGGGTCCCTTGACCTGGCACAATATCTTTTTAGCTTTTTGTTGAGGCGGGACGCCGTCATGTCCACCTGTGGCCTTTCCCAATGGTGTACAATCATTTTGAAGACTTCTGGATGAAGTCCCCACTCTCCCGGGTGGAGGTCGTGCTTGCTGAGAAAGTCTGCTTCCCAGTTGTCCACTCCGGGAATGAACACTGCTGACAGTGCTAACACATGATTTTCCGCCCATCGGAAAATCCTTGTGGCTTCTGCCATCACCATCCTGCTTCTTGTGCCGCCCTGCTGGTTTGCATGGGCGACCGCCGTGATGTTGTCTGACAGGATCAGCACCGGCTGGTGTTGAAGCAGGGGTCTAGCCTGACTTAGGGCATTGTGAATGGCCCTTAGTCCTAGAATATCTATGTGTAGGGAAGTCTCGTGACTTGACCACGGTCCCTGGAAGTTTCTTCCCTGTGTGACTGCCCCCCAGCCTCGAAGGCTGGCATCCGTGGTCACCAGGACCCAGTCCTGTATGCCGAATCTGCGGCCCTCTAGAAGATGAGCACTCTGCAGCCACCACAACAGCGACACCCTGGCCCTTGGAGACAGGGTTATCAGCCAATGCATCTGAAGATGCGACCCGGACCTCTTGTCCAACAGATCCCACTGGAAGATCCTTGCATGGAACCTGCCGAATGGAATTTCTTCGTAAGAAGCTACCATCTCTCCCAGGACTCGCGTGCATTGATGCACCGACACCTGTATTTGTATTAGGAGGTCTCTGTCTAGAGATGACAACTCCTTGGCCTTCTCCTCCGGGAGAAACCCTTTTTCCTGTTCTGTGTCCAGAACCATACCCAGGAACAGTAGACGCGTCGTAGGAACCAGCTGGGACTTTGGACTATTCAGAATCCAGCCGTGCTGTTGTAGCACTTCCCGAGATAGTGCTACTCCGACGAACAACTGCTCCCTGGACCTCACCTTTAAAAGGAGATCGTCCAAGTACGGGATAATTATAACTCCCTTTTTTCGAAGGAGTATCATCATTTCGGCCATTACCTTGGTAAATACCCTCGGTGCCGGGGACAGACCAACGGCAACGTCTGGAATTGGTAATGACAGTCCTGTACCACAATTTTGAGGTACTCCTAGTGAGGAGGGTAAATGGGGACATGCTGGTAAGCATCCTTGATGTCCAGTGATACCATGTAATCCCCTTCGTCCAGGCTTGCAGTAACCGCCCTGAGCGATTCCATTTTGAACTTGAACCTTTGTATATAAGTTATAGCTGTGAATGGGAATCCTGAGAGAGCACCAGGGATATCCGAATTTAGATCATTCTTATTCAAAATAGGAATTTTCTTATTACACCTAAAAGGTCATTGTCACAGCAATTTCACGGTTTTGTACATTGATGAACTATATATGATAAATACGAATACTATAATATCTTCCATACCCACGGCAAATAGCTGGTTGGGATTTTGAAACTTACAAACTTTGACCATATCGATCACGACCCCTGATGAAGTCCTGTATGGACGAAACGCGTTGGGTATTCGCGCAATTGTGAATTTGAACACACTTCTGAACGCTTTGGTGGAAGAATTGATATCACCAACACATATTTCGTCAGATTATTAGTCTGTATTGTTCATTTATGGTACAAAGTCATTTGCATGTTTTATTGACGTTTTTATATATTGTTACAGTATTTACTGTTAAATTTTAAGAATAAATGCATCTTAAAGTGATATCTGAGGTGGTCCAGCTCCCATGAGAAACCCTTTTTTTCTCTCTTTGTATATAAGTGTTCAAGGATTTCAATTTTAGAATGGGTCTCACCGACCCGTCTGGTTTCGGTACCACAAACATTGTGGAATAGTAACCCCGGCCTTGTAGAAGGAGGGGTACCTTGATTTTCACCTGCTGGAAGTACAGCTTGTGAACAGCCGCCAGTACTACCTCTCCTCGAGGGTAGCAGGCAAGGCTGATTTGAGGTAACGGCGAGGGGGAGTCGCCTCGAACTCCAGCTTGTATCCCTGTGATACTACTTGCAGAACCCAGGGATCCACCTGTGAGCGAGCCCACTGGTCGCTGAAGTTCCCGAGACGCGCCCCTACCGCACCTGGCTCCACCTGTGGAGCCCCCGCGTCATGCGGTGGACTCAGAGGAAGCGGGGGAAGATTTTTGATCCTGGGAACTGGCTGTCTGGTGCAGCTTTTTCCCTCTTCCCTTGTCTCTGTGCAGAAAGAAAGCGCCTTTGACCCGCTTGCTTTTCTGAAGCCGAAAGGACTGTACCTTATAATACGGTGCTTTCTTAAGCTGTGAGGAAACTTGAGGTAAATTTTTTCCTTCCCAGCAGTTGCTGTGGATACGAGGTCCCAGAGACCATCCCCAAACAATTCCTCACCCTTATAAGGCAGAATCTTCATGTGCCTTCTAAAGTCAGCATCGCCTGTCCACTGCCGGGTCCCTAATACCCTCCTGGCAGAATGGACATTGCATTAATTCTGGATGCCAGCCGGCAAATATCCCTCTTTGCATCCCTCATATATAAGACGACGTCTTTAATATGCACTATGGTTAGCAAATAGTATCCCTGTCCTGACAGGGTAATAGACCACGCTGCAGCAGCACTATTCATGCTGAGGCAATTTCAGGTCTCAGTATAGTACCTGAGTGTGTATATACAGACTTCAGGAAAGCCTCCTGCTTTTTATCAGCAGGCTCCGTCAAAGTGGACGTATCCTAAGACGGCAGTGCCACCTTTTTTGACAAACGTGTGAGCGCCTTATCCACCCTAAGGGATATTCTCCCAACGTGACCTATCCTCTGGCGGGAAAGGGTACGCCATCAGTAACTTTTTAGAAATTACCAGTTTCTTACCGGGAGAACCCACGCTTCTTCACACACTTCATTCACTCATCTGATGGGGGAACAAAACACTGTCTGCTTTTTCTCCCCAAACATAAAACCCCTTTTTTTGTGGTATCTGGGTTAATGTCAGAAATGTGTAACACATTTTTAATTGCCGAGATCATGCAACGGATGTTCCTAGTGGATTGTGTATATGTCTCAACCTCGTCGACACTGGAGTCATACTCCGTGTCGACATCTGTGTCTGCCATCTGAGGTAGCGGGCGTTTTTGAGCCCCTGATGGCCTTTGAGACGCCTGGGCAGGCGCGGGCTGAGAAGTCCCATAGCTGTTACGTCATCCAGCCTTTTATGTAAGGAGTTGACACTGTCGGTTAATACCTTCCACCTATCCATCCACTCTGGTGTCGGCCCCCCAGGGGGCGACATCACATTTATCGGCATCTGCTCCGCCTCCACATAACCTTCCTCCTCAAACATGTCGACACAGCCGTACCGACACACCGCACACACACAGGGAATGCTCTGACTGAGGACAGGACCCCACAAAGTCCTTTGGGGAGACAGAGAGAGAGTATGCCAGCACACACCAGAGCTATATATAATGCAGGGATTAACACTATAACTGAGTGATTTTTTCCCCAATAGCTGCTTGTATACACAATATTGCGCCTAAATTTAGTGCCCCCCCCTCTCTTTTTAACCCTTTGAGCCTGAAAACTACAGGGGAGAGCCTGGGGAGCTGTCTTCCAGCTGCACTGTGAAGAAAAAATGGCGCCAGTGTGCTGAGGGAGATAGCCCCGCCTCTTTTTCGGCGGACTTTCTCCCGCTTTTTATGGATCTCTGGCAGGGGTATTTTACACATATATAGCCTATATGACTATATATTGTGTAGATTTGCCAGCCAAGGTGTTTAATATTGCTGCTCAGGGCGCCCCCCCCCCCCCCCAGCGCCCTGCACCCATCAGTGACTGGAGTGTGAGGTGTGCATGAGGAGCAATGGCGCACAGCTGCAGTGCTGTGCGCTACCTTGTTGAAGACCGAAGTCTTCTGCCGCCGATTTTCAGGACCATCTTCATGCTTCTGGCTCTGTAAGGGGGACGGCGGCGCGGCTCCGGGACCGAACGATCGAGGTCGGGTTCTGTGTTCGATCCCTCTGGAGCTAATGGTGTCCAGTAGCCTAAGAAGCCCAAACTATCTCCAGTCAGGTAGGTTCGCTTCTTCTCCCCTTAGTCCCTCGTAGCAGATCTCACTGTTGCCAGCAGATCTCACTGAAAATAAAAAAACTAAAATATACTTTCTTTTCTAGGAGCTCAGGAGAGCCCCTAGTGTGCATCCAGCTCAGCCGGGCACAAGATTCTAACTGAGGTCTGGAGGAGGGTCATAGTGGGAGGAGCCAGTGCACACCAGGTAGTCCTAAAGCTTTCTTTAGTTGTGCCCAGTCTCCTGCGGAGCCGCTATTCCCCATGGTCCTTACGGAGTCCCAGCATCCACTTAGGACGTCAGAGAAATATATAACAAATTAAGTAAGGGGATATGATCTGACCCTTTCCCAATGGTTTACATATGACCAACGTGCATCTTTATTATTAGTCCAAAGGTATATATTACAATTAAATTATGTTACATGTATGTGTATACATTTGAAGGGCTTTATACAAGAGAGATCTTCAATGTACTTTTCTGTATAGGATAAGAAATTATCACGATTTCACCCTAATTGGGAATTGCTTGGCTACTTATTATCCTACTATATATATATATATTGGAATCAATACTGTGATATAGGGTATATACAGCCAAACTAATACCCTCTTAGGGGTTATACATTGGGGAGACTGCAGACCTCCAATGACATGGTGATATAGCCATAATATAATAAGACACTCTTTTCAGCAAAGTAACAATTGTATCTATTATAACATCCTATCAGGTACTAAATGATGTCATATGCATCATTTAGGAATGACTGTAACATGTGATAAAACAGAAGTACAGAGGCAATATTAAGATTGAGAATCACTGTCCTTATTTAGTTACATAATGCTCGAATCCAATTAGGAGAGATTATTGTCAGCATTAATATAGCAAGGTGTGATAGGTTTATGTAGGAATAAATCGGCAACTTGGAATTGTTGTATTAAATAAAAATACACATATATATCCCGATTATCTCTTTCCTAGTAATATGAGTGGAATACAATTTATATACAAGATATATATAATTGAGAAATAATAGGCGGCACACGGCTCTGTTTTTAATACCTTCTTTATTATTTGACACCAGGACAAAATAAAACTTTTCCTTTTTTTGTCCATTTTTCTGATTCACGTTTAACTATCCTTTATTGTTTTTATATTTCACTGTTTATGGCCTTATTAAAGGGTCTGAATACTTCATATGGGATACCAATAAAGTTTATATATTCCATATGGGTAATTGGTATATAATATTAACTTACTGTCGATTCATATATATAAAAGAAGTACAAAGACACGGATACAATACAGGTTGAGTATCCCTTATCCAAAATGCTTGGGACCAGACGTATTTTGGATATCGGATTTTTCTGTATTTTGGAATAATTGCATACCATAATAAGATTTCATGGTGATGGGGCCTAAATCTAAGCACAGAATGCATTTATGTTACATATACACCTTAAACACACAGCCTGAAGGTAATTTTAGCCAATATTTTTTTATAACTTTGTGCATTAAACAAAGTGTGTGTACATTCACACAATTCATTTATGTTTCATATACACCTTATACACACAGCCTAAAGGTCATTTAATACAATATTTTTAATAACGTTGTGTATTAAACAAAGTTTGTGTACATTGAGTCATCAAAAAACAAAGGTTTCACTATCTCACTCTCATTCAAAAAAGTCAGTATTTCGGAATATTCCGTATTTCGGAATATTTGGATATGGGATACTCAACCTGTATCAATAATTCTTGTTGTTAATAGGAGAGAGTGCACCTAAAGAAACTGATCCCTTTTCCTCACCCTTGTTTTGTATATTCTGTAATCTGTACATTTTTTTCTTAACTAACGCTGTCTGTATTAAGACATGTAGAATACTTAAGTGTTTGTAAAGTAACAGTGCTGTATACAGGCGGCTTTACAAGGGAGACCTTGCCCTGCAGTCCCAGAGACCAGTCGCAGCTATACCTAAGATGGCGCCCAGTGTCTCAGTCAGGGAGTGAGGGAGAGTGGGAGGAAGCTCCAGGGCAGGAAAATCTGCAGTAGATGTCGCCCTGGGCTGGGAAATCCCCTATGCTTGGCCTCACCACAGGTACTATGAAGCCTTATTAACAGGGGCGTTAGTACACCCGACCTGTACTCCTATACCGTGGCGGATATAGTGGCGTCCCTGCTCGGTGACAGTGTCCACGCCAGCGTTGCAGTCTGTCTCCCTAGACATGCGATTGTAACGCAATTTAATGGCAGGTCCCGCATGGGGGACCCTCTTACCTCCTCCCCGTAGCAGCCACGTGTACCAGGAGAGCGTCTGTGACCGTGTGCCTAAAGCCGAAGAGTCTCCGCCGCAAGTACCTGCGAAAAGGCAGCGGTAGTATGCGACGCCGCTTGTGTAAATACCAAATTGCTTTCTAACAAATATTTAAAATACCCGCTCTAATATATATTGTAGACGCCTGCACATCTTATTACCATGTGCCATGAATGTGCGCTATACATCGCAAAATGCTGCATCCCATAAGAGAAAACAATACACCCACACATTATCTGAGTTCCAAAGCTCATTGATGTATATATTTGTTATTAAAAGGATATGTATTCTATATATCACAATGTACAGTATACATATAGTTACATGGTTACAATTTATACAGTAAGCAGTTAATACATAGTTACAGGCCAGCAATACAATTACCATATCTTTCTCATATAAATTCTTCCCTCCATATCACTCTTTCTCTCTCTGTAAATAAATACAGGAACTGGTCTGGCAACATCTCCACCATTGTCTGGGACAAAACAGCAACTAACTCCTGTGTGTGTCTGATCAGCAATGTGTTATCTAGTTTGGGGGAGTGCACACATCTAGTCTAAGGGAGGGAACTTTCTCATTCATGATGAGTCACTGGTTTGTTCGTATGCTAACCAGGTTCAGCCTTGAAGACAATCAAAGGGGCTGGCCTGAGTTTCCTGTCCATTGTCCTAATAAGAGTGATTTTAGCTTTCATACATTTAATCATAACTACTTGTTGCAATGTCCTACAACAAGTATCAAATGAATCTACACATTAATCTGGTTGCTTTAATACCAAATATGACATGTCTATCTGGCTCCGCTCCAATAATACACATACATGACATTACTCCATTATATAATTTGAAATCATTATGATGTCTGGCACTTGATATTATTATAATTATGTGCTGTATGAAATATGTGTCGAATCCATCTCTGTGGCATGTCTGTGTAAATGCGTATGTTACCATATATTGCTGTGCTCGCTGCGCGTATTTGCAAGCATAGCGACTTATAATGTGTGTAGTCTGTATGTACTCTATATGTAATATTTTTGACTTCGACACTTGGGAGGTGATGGAGCTGCAGCGCTGAAGTGTCACCATGACATACAGCGCTGACAGCCCAGTTTTGAAGACATTTTCTGTCAGAAATAGCTTTTTCAGGGCTGCCCAGTGCAGCCCTCCTGTTACGGTGACCTGCTACTGCAGCACCAACTGAAAAACTGAGCTCACAGTGCCTGGAGGCGGGGTTACAGAGAAGGCCCCAATGCATCCTGGGACAGCCTAAAGCTTTAGCATGTTGGTGCCTCTGGATCAAGATCCACTCTACACCCGATGTTTTCCCTGTGGAACACAGTGTACCCTGCTGCAGAAATGTATATTTTTAATGCACTAGGACTAGAGGTTTGTCAGAAGCATGGCCAAAGTGAACACTACAAGAGCATGTGCACTTATGTGAGCATCACCTGGTCAGGCTCATACTGTATTTAGGGCAAGATGTACTAAGTTTTGGAAAGTGATAAAAGTAGGGAGAGATAAAGTACCAACAGCTCCTAACTGCTATGTTGCAGATCGTGTTTGAAAAAATGACAACTAGGAGCTGATTAGTTGGTAGTTTATCTCTCTCCACTTTTTCACTCTCCAAGGCTTTAGTACATCTGCCCCTTAGTCATTTGTGCTGTCTTTACCCATGCACGCCCCGCGGCTACTAAGCCTCCTGTGAGTAATACAATTCAGGATGAAGTATCCATTCCCTTTAAAAACATTTAATGTAATCTTTATAGCCGGTACTTTCTACACAAAATAATCCTGAGGTGATTTCACATATGCATACCTGCCAACCATCCTGATTTCAGCGGGTCTGTGATCGGCATGGTCGTTCCACTTTGTGCAGTATGGAAGGTATTATTCCCCAGTCACAAGCAGCGGATACAGGTGCCTCCACTGCAGGTGGTAATACTATGGGTTTTCTGTAAGAGAAGACAGCGGAGTAACAGTGTACAAATTCTAATCCTGCCCCTGGGGGTGTATCTACACTCACTGAGGTGCGGTCACACCTAGTATGATGCAATCCTGTATTCTTCTCTGATGCCAGAACCAAAGAAGCTAGTTTGTGATGAATATACTGTATATTTATCTTGGCAAATAAACATGTTTTGTATTCAACTGAAGCTCATACTTGCCTACTCTTCAGGAACAGCCGGGGACTCACAAAAATCGGGTGATACTCTTGGCAACCCGAAAAAGTGGGCAAGTCTCCCCGAGCCTGCTTACCTTGCTACTACCCACAAATCCCCAGAGCCGCCACCTTGGGCGGGGCGATAACGCAATTTGTTTTATTTGTAGGGACACAATCGCATTAGATAGTTTTCAGACTCAAGACTTGTAACATGCATACATTTATGGAATATGATGATATATTTATCTGATTTATACAGCTATTCATGTTAGACCATTGTTCTCCTTCATCCATTAAAAAAAAAAAAATGAATTCACTTTTTGAGAAAGTAGTATTGCAGCTCAATTTTTGCATAAGATCCACAGCAATTTACAGAGAAAATCAGTTGTGCTGGGAATACATTATACAATTATCTGGCCAATTCATCTTATTTAGAGGATAAATATAAATATGCATTTTCGAGACTGATCTCAAAATATCGATCAATTTGACAGGCTGAATTTTCCAATGTGTCCGAAAGAGCTGATTATAGGCTGCCTGCATCTGACCATCATTTTCACTGTTACTTCATGGGGGGGGGGAGGGGGGGGGGTCGTTTTGATATTGTCATACACCATACCTCCCAACATGATCCTCTACAGGAGGGACACAATGCTCTGCTTCTGAACTTTCCTCTTAATGTATGATTGCCAGCACATGTGGTGAGCTAGTTAATTGATAAGAAAGGTGTTTCAGCACAGGTGATGGCCATCATAAATTAAGAGGGAAGTCCAGGAGCAGAGCATTCTGTCCCTCATGAAGAGGGCCATGTTGGGAGGTATTATACACTGTCAGAAATACCACAGTGTAATATTGCTACGATTTATGCTGGATATCAAATAAAATGTATGTTGGTCAGACACATGTTTTTTTCTGTCAGCATATGACCAGCAGCAAATGTATACATTATGGTATAATGGATGCAAGGGTTGTGGGGTGTAGGGGAGGGTGCTGGGCCCACACTACACACCCTGCATCCATATATATATATTTACCCTTCTAAAGTCCCAAGCGGCGCTACGTACAGAAATCACTGGGAAAATGGTGCACACGCACAGTATAGATGTCCCCGTGAACAAGACTCTGGCACCATGTTCCTGGAGACCACAACATGCACAGTAGACTCTGGCACTTATCACAGGCGGACCCTTTGCTAGGGTCCGCCTGCAATGTCCTCTCACCGCCCGGGCTCATCCTTGTCTCCGCGTCCAAAGAAGGCAAGAGACCCTGCAGCGGCGCCAAGGACAAGCCCGGGCAGGTGAGAGAGGACATTGCAAATGGACACTAGCAAAGAGTGCAGCCTGGTGCTGAAGACCGAAGGAGCCGGATCGGAGGTGGCAGAAGAGCTGCAGCGAGGGGTAGAAATGAGAGAGGACGAGGAGCAGAATGTGAAACTGGCTGAGATCCTGGAGCTACTAATGGCTGCTGGGTATTTTAGGGTCAGAATTAAAGGCCTCTCTCACATTTTGACAAGGAAATCTACAAGCCGCGCAATAAGTACAAGAGGCAGGGTGACGCAGCGGCGCTCACAGACGAGGACTCACGCATCCACTCCACGCCTCTGGAGTATGGCAGACTGAGCACATGAAAAGACACGATATCTTGTGAGGAGAAGATTGTGAATCTCCAAGGACATTACCTTCACCATCTAAAAAGGGAAGTCCTGTCTGTAAAGTGCTTTTAACTTGAATGTACCCACTTGATTTGTGTTTTGTTGTTGGGGGCATTATGTGTATAAACGGCATACTGTGAACATTATGTATAAAGGGCGCAATTACTGTGGGTATTATATGTAAAAGCGGCGCTACTACTGGGGGCATTATGTGTAAAAGCGGCACTACTACTGTGGGCAATATTTGTATAAGTGGCACTACTGCGTGCAGTGTAATGTGAATAAGATTGTGCTACTGTGTGGCATAATTTGAAATGGGGGTACTGTTGTGTGGCCATGCCCTTTCCTTGTGAGACCACACCTCTTCTCCCGGCAGCACGTGCTGACCCTTTGTAAAGTATGGGAGGACGCAAATTTAGAGTTTGCAAGGGGGCACTGAACACCCTAGCACCGTCCCTGCTTACCGTTCCATCCCTTTAAACTGGGACGCTCATTAATCACACAGGTTCTGTGACTGATTAAAACCATGTGAAAAGCAGCTTGAAGTCAGCCAGCCACAGAACCTGTGTAATTCATTAGTGTCCGGATATAAAGGGATAGCATGGTAAGCCTACCCATACATACATTCATGAAATCCTTAATATTTGCAGGTACCCCTGAAAACTGGTGGTTTCAGGGGATATCCCACCAACATTCCTGGATAAATATGCCCCTAAGTAAGGTCAGGAATTCACAGCATCTATGTAGATGCAGCAAGAGTATGTTTCTGAGATTTTAATAATTAATTTCAGGCAAAAAATGGGAAGACTGTGATATGCCACAGTGTAAAGAACGCAGTGTGGGAGTGGTGGTGCAATGGCCCAGTTGCTGCCTTGATAATACACAGTGCCACAGCACATTGACCTATGAATAGCTACCTACTGTATTCTATTCTAAGTAACTTGCATGTGACTGCTACACCGAGTGCTAACATATCTTGTGAATATATATATATATATATATATATATATATGGGGAACGGGCGGGCCAGTCCATAGCATCAATGCCTTCGTCTTCCAGGAACTGCTGACACACTCCAGCCACATGAGGTCTAGCATTGTCTTGCATTAGGAGGAACCCAGGGCCAACCGCACCAGCATATGGTCTCACAAGGGGTCTGAGGATCTCATCTCGGTACCTAATGGCAGTCAGGCTACCACTGACGAGCACATGGAGGGCTGTGCGGCCCCCCAAAGAAATGCCACCCCACACCATTACTGACCCACTGCCAAACCGGTCATGATGGAGGATGCTGCAGGCAGCAGAACGTTCTCCTTGGCGTCTCCAGACTCTGTCACATGTGCTCAATGAGAACCTGCTTTTATCTGTGAAGAGCACAAGGCGCCAGTGGCGAATTTGCCAATCTTAGTGTTCTCTGACAAATGCCAAACGTCCTGCACGGTGTTGGGCTGTAAGCACAACCCCCACCTGTGGACGTCGGGCCCTCATACCACCCTCATGGAGTCCGTTTCTGATCGTTTGAGTAGACACATGCACATTTGTGGCTTGCTGGAGGTCATTTTGCAGGGCTCCTCCCATTCCTCCTTGCACAAAGACGGAGGTAGCGGTCCTGCTGCTGGATTGTTGCCCTCCTACGGCCTCCTCCACGTCTCCTGATGTACTGGCCTGTCTCCTGGTAGCGCCTCCATGCTCTGGACACTACGCTGACAGACACAGCAAACCTTCTTGCCACAGCTCGCATTGATGTGCCATCCTGGATGAGCTGCACTACTTGAGCCACTTGTGTGGGTTGTAGACTCCATCTCATGCTACCACTAGAGTGAAAGCACCACCAGCTTTCAAAAGTGACCAAAACATCAGCCAGAAAGCATAGGAGCTGAGAAGTGGTCTGTGGTCACCACCTGCAGATCAACTCCTTTATTGGGGGTGTCTTGCTAATTGCCTATAATTTCCACCTGTTGTCTATTCCATTTGCACAACAGCATGTGAAATTGATTGTCAATCAGTGTTGCCTCCTAAGTGGACAGTTTGATTTCACAGAAGTGTGATTGACTTGGAGTTACATTGTGTTGTTTAAGTGTTCCCTTTATTTTTGTGAGCAGTGTGTGTGTGTGTGTGTGTGTGTATACACACACACACACACACACACACACACACACACACACACACATAGATTTACCTCCCAACATGACCCTTTCCAGGCGGGACAGAATGCTCTACTCCTGGACTTCCTTCTTAATGTATGATTGCCATCACCTGTGCTGAAACACTTTTCTTATCGATTAATCTGTTCAACACAGGAGCCTGCAATCATAAATTAAGAGAAAAGTCCAGAAGCAGAGCATTGCGTCCCTCCTGGAGAGGGTCGTGTTGGGAGGTATGTATATATAATACACATACATATACAGTGCACACCCTGTGAATAATAGAAATACTTTCTGGAAAGAACGTCTGCAGGATACCAAGCACACGCTCTGAGCTGTAACACGCCTGCACTGCAGTCCCGTAGTTCTGCTGCATTTGCTCCAACATAGGCAGAGCATCAACCAGAGAGAGCCTGCTGACGTCAGTGTTGTGCGTCCGCTGACAGCGTCTCCGTTGCTATGGAGGTGACGCGTGACGTCATTGCACGGGGCGCGCGGGAAGACAGCGATCGGCATCTGACACAGGAAGGAACACGTGACCAGCCGAGGTATTTAATACTATAGGGCCGATAAGACGCCTGGCAGACTGCGCGCTTGAGTATCGCCGTATGCTAGCGGTGCTCTTACCCCGCGCACCGTTTCTGCTGCTCAGATCTCGGTTTGCAAACCCGTAAAAGGGATAGCACAGTGTCTCCGCTGTCTCCTGCTTAGTGCCGGGGCTCAGTCACCACTTGCCGCCCGCTGACTCAGGCTACTGCTGTAGTACAGCCCTTTCCTGGCTACATAGGGGGCAGGTTGGCGCTTGTAGTGAAGTCAGTAATGGGGGGGGGACTGGTACTGTGTCACAGGCTACAGGTCACAGTATCTGTTTATGCAGACCAGAGTGTCATTCCTTGTAGTATCTGCTGCTAATGCTGGCCGCGGGTGTAGTATGGTTTGCCGGCGGTTGGGGTCCCGGCGCTATCTATTCTCCTTCCAGGGGAGTTGTGGACCCCCAAGAGGAAGAAAAGATGTCTGTATGCTGGCAGTCGGGATTCCGGCGCTGGTATGGTGGTCGCCGGGAGCTCTGCTGCCGGCAACCGGAAGACCACCTGCTGGGCACACACTGATAGATATTTGTGCAGTTCAATTGCATACCTCCCAACATGACCCTCTCCAGGAGGGACAGAATACTCTGCTCCTGCACTTCTCTCTTAATTTATGATTGCCATCACCTGTGTTGAACAGGTTACTGGATAAGAAAGGTGTTTCAGCACAGGTGTAAATTAAGAGAGAAGTGCAGGAGCAGAGTATTCTGTCCCTCCTGGAGAGGGTCATGTTGGGAGGTATGCAATTGATCTGATATATCTGTAGGCGGATCGGCCAGAATGTTGTGCGTATATACTGCATGATCTGTTGTAACTGATGTGTCAAACTGGGAGGGCATTTACATGCCCCAGCCCAGCTGAGCTGTCAATCACTGGTGGCCTCTGTAGAATATGTGCTGGCAGTCGGCTGACAAACGCAACGATGCACCAATATATTTGTAAAGTAGATATATTGGTCATTGTGTGTGCAGCAGGGCCAACACGGTATGTCTGTGAATGACTGCGTTCAGACATATTGCTGGTACACACTATCCGAAGTTCCAGCGATTATATTGGTAGTTCAGTACAATGGCCGATATATCGACCAGTGTGTACCCAGCTTAACAAGGGATTGGCACTTGTTCAGCTAGATATACTAAATCGCTTTAAAGCAGTGGCTGCCAAGCAATCCAGGTTCCTTGAAACCTGGGGCCTAATTCAGACCTGATTGCAGCAGAAAATTTGTTAATGGGCAAAACCATGTGCACTGCAGGTGGGGCAGATATAACATGTGCAGAGAGAATTAGATTTGGGTGGGTTATTTTGTTTCTGTGCAGGTAAATACTGACTGCTTTAGTTTTACACTGCAATTTAGATTTCAGTTTGAACATAACCCACCCAAATCTAAAGGGCCCTACACATTTCCCGATGCGCCGCCGAGGTGCCCGACGTCCGATACGAGCGACCCGACGAGCGACCCGGCGGCGGGGGGGCAGTGACGGGGGGAGTGAAGTTTCTTCACTCCCCCCGTCACGCGGCTGCATTGAAGTGCAGGCAAATATGGACGAGATCGTCCATATTGGCCTGCATGCACAGCCGACGGGAGACCAGCGATGAACGAGCGCGGGGACGCGCATCGTTCATCGCTGGAGTCTCCACACTGAAAGATATGAACGAGTTCTCGTTCATTTATGAACGAGATCGTTCATATCTTTCAGAAAATCGGCCAGTGTGTAGGGCCTATAACTCTCTCTACGTTATATCTGTCCCCCCTTGCAGTGCACATTGTTTTGTCTATTAGCTAACAAATTTGCTGCTGCAATCGGATCTGAATTAGGCCCCTCGACCATTACACTGCTTTGAAGGCAGAGTTTGGGAAAATTTGCTTTAAAGAGAACAAAATATTTTTGATGCTTTATCCTCTGGTTGGGAATAGGGGTAATTTTGGGCAGTGCCGTAAGTAGCGGTTTCTTGCACACAGTGCTAAAATGTCACCGTACCCCACCCCACTCCAAAAAAATATATATATACACGTGTCAAAAATATAGGGGCGTGGCTTCATGGGTAAGGGGCGTGCCACTGAGCTCCCTTTTACACATTACGTTAGGCAGAGGTCCCTTTTACACAGTACGGCCGGTACAGATGGAGCGTCGGTCATCTCCCCTTACTGAGGCGCAGGCGTGCACTCCCGGCATGACTAGGCAATCTGTCTGCCTAGTCACGCCGGGAGTGCACAGAGACGCTCCCTTACAGACTGAGACGTTCACAGTGACTAGGTGCGCCCAGGCGGGCATGCCTCTTTTGACTGTTCCCAAGATGCACAGCGCCGCCTCCTCTATAACCCCGCCTCCGTGCACAGGAGCTCAGGGGCAGATTTATTAAGCCTAGTGAAGTGATAAAGTGGAAGGTGATAACGCACCAACCAATCAGCTCCTAACTTCCATGTTACAGGCTGGGTTTGAAAAATGACAGTTAGGAGCTGACTGGCTGATGCGTTATCACCTTCCACTTTATCACTTCACCAGGCTTAATAAATCTGCCCCTCAGTTTGTAAGTTGGTGCCATGCAGTAAGCAGGCACTTAACAGGAGGGCTGCCTTTGGCAGTCTATTGATAGCTTTTTTGAAGAAAAGACAGAGAAGATTCTTCTAACAAGACTTCAGGGCTGCAGCGTGTAAAGTCTCATGGACTTTTCTGACTGTTGCTCCGTCACCCCCAGCGGCGCTGTATACTCCCGCGCCCTGGTTGCCGGGTCACTGCAGCGGAGGCTTCGGTTCCTTCCAGCGTCAGTCACACACACCGCTGTCCTCCCGGATCGCGGGGCCGCAGGAAAGGGGGAGGTAAGGGATCTCTTTGGCCACACTTTACCGTGATCCAGCGCGGCCGTGGAAGGCGGGCCGAGCGCGCGTTGGCGTGGACACTGTTATTGGTTAGCCGCGCCACCAGGGACAATATCAGGGCACAGGTCTGGTTTTTTTTTTTACTATAAATAACCCCATTTTTCAGGCCCACAGCGCCCGGTGGGGATGCCAGCAGGGGGAGCAGGTCTAACCTGTGGCCCCTCCCCCAGCCCCAGGACGCCATTTCTGCAAATGTTCCTGCCCTGGAGCTGCATCTCTCTCCCTCATTCCCTGTCAGCAGCCATCAGAGACAGAGCTGAGCTGTTCCTGGGAATGCTGGGGCAAATCCTCCTCTGTAAAGCCGCCTGATCGCCAGCGCTGTGCTTCTTACAGGACACTTAAGTATTCTACCTTTCACTGGGACAGTGTTAGTTAAGAAAGAGTGCATACATTCAGGGTTGTGTGGTACAACACCCTGTGATAGACATCCAGTATCTACTGTGCTTTGTCATATCTATTGTTGACACATATAGCCATACTGAGTATTACTTTGTATAGCTAGTCTAGTGCAGTTTTATGGTACATAACTTCTGCATGGTACGCTTGTGACTATATATATATATATATATATATATATATATATACATACACACACACAGCTGAAGGGAGAGCACTCCCGGTGAAATAAATGATAGTCCCGGTGCCTGCGGTAGGAGTTTTCGGCCGAAAATCCAATATACATACACAGGTAGTCCGCAGCACACGGTCAATAACCAAGGCAAATACAGCAGATATACTGCAACGTTTTGATATTTTAATATATCGTCATCAGGCACAATAAAACATACAAACAAACAACTAACCTTATATCCCCTAGCACCCACATGGCGAGGGCTGCCTCCGGAAACAGGGGGACGGCACCAATAAATGACGTCATCACCACCCGTCCGTTGCTAAGACCACAAGCCAAAATAAACCATTAAAAACAAACGGTAAAATAGAACATCGGCAGGGGGTAAATGCAAGAACAGCATATAGAACATAATATGTTACATTTAGAAACATAGTATTTATGTAAACTACAGAAGATACAGAAAGCACCACAACAAATAACAATTGTAACGTTTAAATACATGCAGAGACACCAGAATACTCATTCAAGCCTCTGGGTGATAAAGTTTGTAAGCAGTGAATCCATCGCACTTCACATTTCAGCAATTTGGATGCACGATCACCCCTCCTCAAATTGATCGGTACATGATCAATGATCATGTATCGTAATGTTGCCAAGCTGTGCCCCGCCTGCATAAAGTGACGGGCCACAGGTTGGTCACTCTGTTTGGTGGAAATGGCCTGCCTAATAGCATACCGATGCGTGGCCATGCGCTCTCTTAAAGTGCGCTCAGTTTTCCCTACATAACTGAGTCCGCAAGGACATGTAATAAGATATACAATGTAACGTGTAGTACACGTAACCCGGTGTTTAATAAAGAATTTCTTACCGCTGTAGGGATGGCAGAAACTGTCACCCGCAACCAAGGAGCGACAGGTGGTGCAATCCAGACAGCGATAACAACCATTCCTTCGTTTTAGAAAATTATCTTGAGCGGTTTGTATCTGATCCATGCCGGTGATATCAGTGCGCATCACCATGTCTCTAATATTGCGTCCACGAGTATAACAACTCATGACTCTGGTTTGGGCTAAATTAAGAGTTTGATCCGATTGTACTATTGGCCACAGTTTTTTTTTACTAATGTGACCTATAGTACCACTGAATGGATTATAATGATTAACCCAGGGCATGACTGAATCGGCAGGTTCCTTCTTCCTGGATTGTAACAATTTGTAACGAGGAATACTCAATGTCCTGTCTTTGGCTTTCTTGAGATGACATAATTCATACCACCTCTGCAGAAAATCCATTATCTGTTTGTCTATGTTCGCAATGGCTGTCTCTCGATTGCTACAAATGCGGCAAGCCCGAATAAATTGAGAATATGGAAGACCATATTTAAGAGGTTTGGGGTGAAAACTTCCAGCGTGGAGAATAGAATTCCTATCGCTGGGCTTCTGATATATGGAAGTAATTAATGTATCATCCTGTAGGGTAATCTGAACATCTAAAAAGTGTATAGTAGTCTCATCAATGTCATACGTAAATTGAATGGGATGTTTAGATTCATTATGCATAGAAATGACAATTTCAAAATCTACCCGCGAGCCGGTCCATATGATGAACAAGTCATCTATATATCAGCTATAATGTATGATATGTCTAGAGATCTCTGGTTTAGAATGAAATACAGCATGCTCAACCTCAAACATGTACGCATTAGCGTAGCTAGGGGCCACATTCGACCCCACGTTACATTGTATATCTTATTACATGTCCTTGCGGACTCAGTAATGTAGGGAAAACTGAGCGCACTTTAAGAGAGCGCATGGCCACGCATCGGTATGCTATTAGGCAGGCCATTTCCACCAAACAGAGTGACCAACCTGTGGCCCGTCACTTTATGCAGGTGGGGCACAGCTTGGCAACATTACGATACATGATCATTGCTCATGTACCGATCAATTTGAGGAGGGGTGATCGTGCATCCAAATTGCTGAAATGTGAAGCACGATGGATTCACTGCTTACAAACTTTATCACCCAGAGGCTTGAATGAGTATTCTGGTGTCTCTGCATGTATTTAAACGTTACAATTGTTATTTGTTGTGGTGCTTTCTGTATCTTCTGTAGTTTACATAAATACTATGGGGTATATGCAATTGCGGTCGAATTTCCGAAATTGTCGAAAAACATGATTTTTTCGGCCCAAAAAAATATTTGACAATGCAATTCAGTACTTTCCGTCAAAAAAACGGACTTTCAAAATTCGACTTTTTGAAATTCGACATTTGTCAAATTTGACATTTCTGCAATGGTACAAATGCGGCAATTCGCCAAAAGTATATTCAATTGAAGTTTGGAAATTCGACAACAGTGCTTTTAGACAGTAAATTCGTCATTTTCAATCCGCCACACTTTGGTGCCGGAATCTAATAAAAAATTTTTAAAACATGTTTTTTTTGGTGTTTATTTTATTGGTAATAGCATATCTATTTATATTAGAAGGGATTAGGTACTTGGTTTGTCTATTTTGGAGGCACAAGTATTATTTATATATTTTTAAAAATATATATTTTTTTTATTTTTTAAATGGAATGGTAAAAACCCGAAAAAAAAATGGCGTGGGGTCCCCCCTCCTAAGCATAACCAGCCTCGGGCTCTTCGAGCCGGTCCTGGTTCTAAAAATCCGGGGGGAAAACTGACGGGATCCCCCGTATTTTTAAAACCAGCACCGGGCCCTGCGCCTGGTGCAAAAAATACGGGGGACAAAAAGAGTAGGGGTCCCCCGTATTTTTTACACCAGCATCGGGCTCCACTAGCTGGACAGATAATGCCACAGCCGGGGGTCACTTTTATACAGCGCCCTGCGGCCATGGCATTAAATATCCAACTAGTCACCCCTGGCCGGGGTACCCTGGGGGAGTGGGGACCCCTTCAATCAAGGGGTCCCCCCCCCAGCCACCCAAGGGCCAGGGGTGAAGCCCGAGGCTGTCCCCCCCATCCAAGGGCTGCGGATGGGGGGCTGATAGCCTTGAGAAAAGTGTAAGAATAGTGTTTTTTTCCAGTAGTACTACAAGTCCCAGCAAGCCTCACCCGCAAGCTGGTACTTGGAGAACCACAAGTACCAGCATCCGGGAGAAAAACGGGCCTGCTGGTACCTGTAGTTCTACTGGGAAAAAAATACCCAAATAAAAACAGGACACGCACACCGTGATAGTAAAACTTTATTACACACATGTCGACACATACATACTTACCTATGTTCACACGCCGACCTCTGTCCACTTGTCCAAGTAGAATCCACGTGTACCTGTGAATAAAATTATACTCACCTGATCCAGTGTCCAGATTATAATCCACGTACTTGGCAAAAAAACAAAACGAACACCCGAACCACACGGACTGAAAGGGGTCCCATGTTTACACATGGGACCCCTTTCCCCGAATGCAGAGACCCCCCCGTGACTGCTGTCACAGAAAGGTCTCTTCAGCCAATCAGCGAGCGCAACGTCCTGGCACTCTGCTGATTGGCTATGCGCGTCTGAGCTGTCAGACAGCGCATCGCAAAGCCTCTCCATTATATACAATGGTGTGAACTTTGCGTCAGCGGTGAAGTCACCCGCGGTCAGCGGCTGACCGCGGGTAACCCCACCGCTGACGGCAAAGTTCCCACCATTGAAACTAATGGAGGGAGCTGTGCGATGCGCTGTCTGACAGCAGACGCGCATACAGCCAATCAGGTGAGTGCCACGAAGTAGCGCTTCCTGATTGGCTGAAGGGACCTTCTGTGACAGCAGTCACGTGGGGTCCCGGCATTCGTGGAAAGGGGTCCCATGTGTAAACATGGGACCCCTTTCAGTCCGTTCCTTTCAGTCCGTTTGGTCCGGGTGTTGGTTGTTGTTTTTTTGCCAAGTATGTGGATTATAATCTGGACACTGGATTGAGGTGAGTATAATTTTATTCACAGGTACACGTGGATTCTACTTGGACAAGTGGACAGAGGTCGGCGTGTGAACATAGGTAAGTATGTATGTGTCGACATGTGTGTAATAAAGTTTTACTATCACGGTATGCGTGTCCTGTTTTTATTTGGGTATTTTTTTCCCAGTAGAACTACAGGTACCAGCGGGCACGTTTTTATCCCGTATGCTGGTACTTGTGGTTCTCCAAGTACCAGCTTGCGGGTGAGGCTTGCTGGGACTTGTAGTACTACTGGAAAAAACAATATTCTTACACTTTTCTCAAGGCTATCAGCCCCCCATCCGCAGCCCTTGGATGGGGGGGACAGCCTCGGGCTTCACCCCTGGCCCTTGGGGGGCTGGGGGGGACCCCTTGATTGAAGGGGTCCCCACTTCCCCAGGGTACCCCGGCCAGGGGTGACTAGTTGGATATTTAATGCCACGGCCGCAGGGCGCTGTATAAAAGTGACCCCCGGCTGTGGCATTATGTGTCCAGCTAGTGGAGCCCGATGCTGGTGTAAAAAATACGGGGGACCCCTACACTTTTTGTTCCCCGTATTTTTTGCACCAGCACCAGGCGCAGAGCCCGGTGCTGGTTTTAAAAATACGGGGGATCCCCTGTCAGTTTTCCCCCCGGATTTTTAGAACCAGGACCGGCTCGAAGAGCCCTTGGCTGGTTATGCTTTGGAGGGGGACCCCACGCAATTTTTCCCCGGGATTTTTACAGTTTGTTTCCCGTTTTTTAAAAATCGGATCAAAATCCGTCAAATCGGCCGTTTTTCGACAGCGGGACTGTCGAATCCGTTTTTTATTGAATATGTTGAATTTCGGCACCCGCTTGCCGGAATTCGACGGTCGAATTGTGTCGAATTAAAAAACGGCCGAAAAATTGCCGCGATTCGCCGCTAATTGCATATACCCCTATGTTTCTAAATGTAACATATTATGTTCTATATGCTGTTCTTGCATTTACCCCCTGCCGATGTTCTTTTTTACTGTTTGTTTTTAATGGTTTATTTTGGCTTGTGGTCTTAGCAACGGACGGGTGGTGATGACGTCATTTATTGGTGCCGTCCCCCTGTTTCCGGAGGCAGCCCTCGCCATGTGGGTGCTTAGGGGATATAAGGTTAGTTGTTTGTTTGTATGTTTTATTGTGCCTGATGACGATATATTAAAATATCGAAACGTTGCAGTATATCTGGTGTATTTGCCTTGGTTATTGACCGTGTGCTGCGGACTACCTGTGTATGTGTATGTGTATATATATATATATATATATATATATATATATATGTATGTGTGTGTGTATATATATAGATATATATATATATATATATATATATATATAGAATACAAGTGTTTTCTGCATACAGCAGAACACAAAACACGGCACTGCAGGATCTGGTTCAGCAATCAATATTTACTCCTTCAACGTTTCGGGGACTCGCACTCGTCTTCAGGAAGGTACAACAAAGGGTTTGTTGTACCTTCCTGAAGATGGGGTGCGAGTCCCCGAAACGTTGAAGGAGTAAATATTGATTGCTGAACCAGATCCTGCAGTGCCGTGTTTTGTGTTCTGCTGTATGCAGAAAACACTTGGATTCTATATAAATTATACAAGGGCACGCAGGCAGCTGAACTTTTGTATGGGAGTGCCGAACCAACTTGCAAACTATATATATATATATATATATATATATATGTACATGTGTGTGCATGTAGTTGCTGCGTGGCTGCCTTATTGGGGTATTTCATTCAGCGTGCTACTCCTATAGTACTGTACCTGAAGGGGCTAAGTATATCAGGTTTTTCTGTATAATATAGGATTTGTTTCACAAGGTATACTTACTGTGTATTTTTACTTGTGATCTATAATCACTCTATATATCTCTAGGACTCCCGGTTTGTGCTCTCATAGCCTTCACTGGGGGTTCTTGCTAGGTATATCGCTGCTAAGACTTGTACCAGGTTGCCCGATATTGTGCACATTAATATGTCGGCTACACGTGGCAACGGAGCTGGGGCTTCTCCCACATTGCGTTGTGGTGATTTCACAGACAAGTTGGAGGAAAATATGGCAGCTGAGAGTTCAGGTTCAGGGGGTTCCTTACCTCCCAGTGGGTCTGTAGCACCGGGGGCATCACAGGACCCACCTTGGGCTACCTTTTCCACAATGTTAAACACGCTTGCAACTAATTTGGTGCCCCCTGCGGGACCACCTGTGCCACTGCAGCAGTTTATGGTACCTGCTATTAATCCGCCATGGGCAGATCAAATCTCCACTCAGTTACAGCATTTGAACCGGTTATTGGTTAAATCTAAGTTTCACTCTTCTAAACGGGCCATTACCTCCTCCCAATCCACTGCTATCCCAGACACGTCCTCTGAGGAGGATGGTGCATATACAGGTTGAGTATTCCTTATCCAAAATGCTTGGGACCAGAGTAATTTTGGATATCGGATTTTTTCGTATTTTGGAATTATTGCATACCATAATGAGATATCATGGTGATGGGACATAAATCTACACACACAACGCATTTATGTTTCATATACACCTTATACACACAGCCTGAAGGTAATTTTAGCCAATATTTTTTATAACTTTGTGCATTAAACAAAAGTGTGTGTACATTCACACAATTCATGTTTCATATACACCTTATACACACAACCTGAAGGTCATTTAATACAATATTTTTAATAACTTTTAGTATTAAACAAAGTTTGTGTACATTGAGCCATCAAAAACAAAGGTTTCACTATCTCACTCAAAAAAGTCAGTATTTCGGAATATTCCGTATTTCTCTAACGTCCTAAGTGGATGCTGGGGACTCCGTAAGGACCATGGGGAATAGCGGCTCCGCAGGAGACTGGGCACATCTAAAGAAAGCTTTAGGACTAACTGGTGTGCACTGGCTCCTCCCCCTATGACCCTCCTCCAAGCCTTAGTTAGATTTCTGTGCCCGACGAGAAGGGTGCCCACTAGGGGCTCTCCTGAGCTTCTTAGTGAAAGTTTTAGTTTAGGTTTGTTATTTTCAGTGAGACCTGCTGGCAACAGGCTCACTGCATCAAGGGACTAAGGGGAGAAGAAGCGAACTCACCTGCGTGCAGAGTGGATTGGGCTTCTTGGCTACTGGACATTAGCTTCAGAGGGACGATCACAGGCCCAGCCTGGATGGGTCCCGGAGCCGCGCCGCCGGCCCCCTTACAGAGCCAGAAGAGCGAAGAGGTCCGGAAAAATCGTCGGCAGAAGACGTTCCTGTCTTCAATAAGGTAGCGCACAGCACTGCAGCTGTGCGCCATTGCTCTCAGCACACTTCATACTCCGGTCACTGAGGGTGCAGGGCGCTGGGGGGGGCGCCCTGAGACGCAATAAAACATGATAAAAATACCTTACATGGCAAAAAATACATCACATATAGCTCCTGGGCTATATGGATGCATTTAACCCCTGCCAGAATATACAGAAAAACGGGAGATAAGGCCGCCGAAAAGGGGGCGGAGCCTATCTCAGCACACTGGCGCCATTTTCCCTCACAGCTCAGTTGGCGGGAAGCTCCCTGGCTCTTCCCTGCAGTCACTACACTACAGAAAGGGTTAAAAAAAGAGAGGGGGGCACTAATTAGGCGCAGTATTAAAACATACAGCAGCTATAAGGGGAAAAACACTTATATAAGGTTATCCCTGTATATATATATATAGCGCTCTGGTGTGTGCTGGCATGCTCTCCCTCTGTCTCCCCAAAGGGCTAGTGGGGTCCTGTCCTCTATCAGAGCATTCCCTGTGTGTGTGCTGTGTGTCGGTACGTTTGTGTCGACATGTATGAGGAGAAAAATGATGTGGAGACGGAGCAGAGTGTCTGTAACAGTGATGTCACCACCTAGGGGGTCGACACCTGAGTGGATGTACTGTTGAAAATTACGTGACAGTGTCAGCTCTGTATAAAAAAACAGTGGTTGACATGAGACAGCCGGCTACTCAGCTTGTGCCTGTCCAGACGTCTCATAGGCCGTCAGGGGCTCTAAAGCGCCCGTTACCTCAGATGGCAGATACAGACGCCGACACGGATACTGACTCCTGTGTCGACGGTGAAGAGACAACCGTGATTTCCAGTAGGGCCACACGTTACATGTTTGAGACAATGGAAAATGTTTTATACATTTCTGATAATACGAGTACCACCAAAAAGGGGTATTATGTTCGGTGAGGGAAAAACTACCTGTAGTTTTCCTGAATCTGAGAAATAAAATGAGGTGTGTGATGATGCGTGGGTTTCCCCCCGATAACAATTGATAATTTCTTAAAAAGTATTGGCTGTATACCCTTTCCCGCCAGAGGTTAGGGTGCGTTGGGAAACACCCCCTAGGGGGGATAAGGTGCTCACACGCTTGTAAGAACAAGGGCTCTACCCTCTCATGAGATGGCCGCCCTTAAGGATCCTGCTGATAGAAAGCAGGAGGGTATCCAAAAATGTATTCACACACATACTGGTGTTATACTGCGACCAGCAATCGCCTCAGCCTGGAGGTGCAGTGCTGGGTTGGCATGGTCGGATTCCCTGACTGGAAATATTGATATCCTAGATAAGGATAGTATATTATTGCCTATAGAGCATTTAAAAGATGCATTTCTATATATGCATGATGCACAGCGGAATATTTGCCGACTGGCATCAAGTATAAGTGCGTTGTCCAATTCTACCAGTAAAATGGTCAGGTGATGCGGATTCCAAACGGGACCTGGTGGCCACGGCAACAACTGGGAAATCCACGTTTGTACCCCAGGTCGCCTCTCAAAATAAGACGCCGTATTATCAGGCGCAGTCCTTTGTTGGCAAGCGGACAAAAGGTTCCTCTTTTCTGCTCGTGACAGAGGGAGAGGAAAAAGGCTGAAGAGATTAGCCAGTTCCCAGGAACCGAAACCCTTTCCCGCCTCTGCCAAGCCCTCAGTATGACGCTAGGGCCTTACAAGCTCAGGCACGGTGGGGGCCCGTTCTCAATGAATTTCAGTGCGCAGTGGGCTCACTCGCAAGTAGACTCCTGGATCCTTCAGGTAATATCTCAAGGGTACATATTGGAATTCGAGACGTCTCCCCCTCGCCGTTTCCTAAAGTCGGCTTTACCGACGTCTCCCTCTGACAGGGAGGCAGTTTTGGAAGCCATTCACAAGCTGTATTCCTAGCAGGTGATAATCAAGGTACCCCTCCTGCAACAGGGAACGGGGTATTATTCCACACTATTGTGGTACCGAAGCCAGACGGCTCGGTGAGACCGATTCTAAATCTAAAATCTAAAATCTTTGAACACTTACATACAGAGGTTCAAATTCAAGATTGAGTCTCTCAGAGCAGTGATTGCGAACCTGGAAGAAGGGGACTACATGATGTCTCGGGACATCAAGGATGCTTACCTTCATGTCAAAATTTACCCTTCTCACCAAGGGTACCTCAGGTTATGGTACAGAACTGTCACTATCAGTTCAGACGCTGCCGTAGGGATGGTCCACGGCACCCCGGGTCTTTACCAAGGTAATGGCTGAAATTATATCCCTTCGAAGGAAGGAAATTTTAGTTATCCCTTACTTGGACGATTCCCTGATAAGGGTAAGATCCAGGGAACAGTTGGAAGTCGTGTAGCACTATCTCAGGTAGTGTTGCGGCAGCACGATTGGATTCTCAATATTCCAAAATCGCAGCTGGTTCCGACGACTTGTCTTCTGTTTCCTAGGGATGTTCCTGGACACAGTCCAGAAAAAAGGTGTTTCTCCCGGAGGAGAAAGCCAGGGAGTTATCCGAGCTAGTCAGGAACCTCCTAAAACCGAACCAAGTCTCAGTGCATCAATGCACAAGGGTTCTGGGTAAAAATGGTGGCTTCCTACGAAGCAATCCCATTCGTTAGATTCCACGCAAGAACTTTCCAGTGCAACCTACTGGACAAATGGTCCGGGTCGCATTTTCAGATGCATCAGCGGATAACCCTGTCACCAAGGACAAGGGTATCCATCTTGTGGTGGTTGCAGAGTGCTCATCTTCTAGAGGGCCGCAGATTCGGCATTCAGGACTGGGTCCTGGTGACCACGGATGCCAGCCTGCGAGGCTGGGGAGCAGTCACACAGGGAAGGAATATCCAGGGCTTAGGGTCAAGCCTGGATACATCACTTCACATAAATATCCTAAGCTAAGGGCCATTTACAATGCTCTAAGCTTAGCAAGACCTCTGCTTCAAGGTCAGCCGGTGTTGATCCAGTCGGACAACATCATGGCAGTCACCCACGTAAACAGACAGGGTGGCACAAGAAGCAGGAGGGCAATGGCAGAAGCTGCAGGGATTCTTCGCTGGGCGGAAAATCATGTGATAGCACTGTCAACAGTATTCATTCCGGGAGTGCACAACTGGGAAGCAGACTTCCTCAGCACGACCTCCACCCGGGAGAGTGGGGACTTCACCCAGAAGTCGTCCACATGATTAAAAAACTCGACAGGTATTGCGCCAGGTCAAGAGACCCTCAGGCAATAGTTGTAGACGCTCTGGTAACACCGTGGGTGTACCAGTCAGTGTATGTGTTCCCTCCTCTGCCTCTCATACCCAAGGTACTGAGATTGATAAGATGGAGAGGAGAAAGCACTATATTCGTGGCTCCGGATTGGCCAAGAAGGACTTGGTAACCGGAACTTCAAGAGATGCTCACGGAGGATCCGTGGCCTCTACCTCTAAGAAGGGACCTGCTCCAGCAAGGACCCTGTCTGTTCCAAGACTTACCGCGGCTGCGTTTGACGGCATGCCGGTTGAACACCGGATCCTGAAGAAAAAAAGGCATTCCGGATGAAGTCATCCATATCCTGATCTAAAGCCAGGAAGGATGTAACCGCAAAAACATTATCACCGCAATTGGCGAAAATATGTTGCGTAGTGCGAGGCCAGTAAGGCCCGACGGAGGAAATTCAACTGGGTCGATTCCTACATTTCCTGCAAACAGGAGTGTCTATGGGCCTGAAATTGGGGTCCATTAAGGTTCAGATTTCGGCCCTGTTAATTTTCTTCCAAAAAAGAACTAGCTTCAGTCCCTGAAGTTTAGACGTTTGTAAAAGGGGTACTGCATATACAGCCTCCTTTTGTGCCTCCAGTGGCAATTTGGGATCTCAATGTAGTTTGGGTTCCAAAAGTCACATTGGTTTGAACCACTTAAATCTGTGGAGTTAAAATATCTCACATGGAAAGTGGTCATGCTGTTGGCCCTGGCCTGGGCCAGGCGCGTGTCAGAATTGGCGGCTTTATCCTGTAAAAGCCCTTATCTGATTTTCCATTCGGACAGGGCGGAATTGAGGACTCGTCCTCAGTTTCTCCCTAAGGTGGTTCCAGCGTTTTTACCTGAACCAACCTATTGTGGTGCCTGCGGCTACTAGGGACTTGGAGGAATCCAAGTTGCTGGATGTTGTCAGGGCCCTGAAAATATGTTTCCAGGACGGCTGGAGTCAGGAAATCTGACTCGCTGTTTATCCTGTATGCACCCAACAAGCTGGGTGCTCCTGCTTCTAAGCAGACTATTGCTCGTTGGATTTGTAGTACAATTCAGCTAGCACATTCTGTGGCAGGCCTGCCACAGCTAAAATCTGTAAAAGCCCGTTCCACAAGGAAAGTGGGCTCATCTTGGGCGGCTGCCCGAGGGGTCTCGGCTTTACAACTTTGCCGAGCAGCTACTTGGTCAGGGGCAAACACGTTTGCTAAATTCTACAAATTTGATACCCTGGCTGAGGAGGACCTGGAGTTCTCTCATTCGGTGCTGCAGAGTCATCCGCACTCTCCCGCCCGTTTGGGAGCTTTGGTATAATCCCCATGGTCCTTACGGAGTCCCCAGCATCCACTTAGGACGTTAGAGAAAATAAGAATTTACTTACCGATAATTCTATTTCTCATAGTCCGTAGTGGATGCTGGGCGCCCATCCCAAGTGCGGATTGTCTGCAATACTTGTACATAGTTATTGTTACAAAAATCGGGTTATTATTGTTGGGAGCCATCTTTTCAGAGGCTCCTCTGTTATCATACTGTTAACTGGGTTCAGATCACAAGTTATACGGTGTGATTGGTGTGGCTGGTATGAGTCTTACCCGGGATTCAAAATCCTTCCTTATTGTGTACGCTCGTCCGGGCACAGTATCCTAACTGAGGCTTGGAGGAGGGTCATAGGGGGAGGAGCCAGTGCACACCAGTTAGTCCTAAAGCTTTCTTTAGATGTGCCCAGTCTCCTGCGGAGCCGCTATTCCCCATGGTCCTTACGGAGTCCCCAGCATCCACTACGGACTATGAGAAATAGAATTATCGGTAAGTAAATTCTTATTTTCGTAATATTTGGATATGGGATACTCAACCTGTACTGATCCCACAGACACTGACACAGATGTTTCTGATGGGGGAAGGGAACTCATTGGTGGATGTCCCGGATATGATTGAAGCAATTAGGCTCATTCTTCAGGTGTCTGATGATCCTGAGGCTGTCTCTAAGAAACCGGATAGGTTTAAACGTAAGAAAGTGGTTAAACAACTTTTACCTCATTCTCAACACCTGGTTGACATATGTCAGGAATCCTGGGAAAATCCGGGGACAAAATTCACACCAAATAAGAGACTGTTGGCTCGCTATCCTCTCTCTGCGGAGATGAGTAAGAATTGGGATAATAAGTAAGAATTGGGAAACTCCTACGCCTGTGAATTCTCATGTGGTGCGCATGGTAGTTTCCTTTGCTCCTGTCACCTCTCTGAAGGAACCGACGGATAGACGTGTGGATGGTTGTTTAAAAGCGATTTACACCCTAACGGGGGCTGTGCATAGGCCAACCATTGCAGCGACATGGGCTGCTGAAGCTGTTGAGGCGTGGGCTCAGGAGCTTGAGGCAGAACTGACTTCCAACGCATCTGAGCATGCTCGACAATGTCTCTCATATATTACCACGGCTTCTCTGTACCTTAAGGAGGCGGCCTCTGATGCCGGGGTGCTGGCGGCCAAGGCTGCTACTACGTCCGTCTTAGCCAGACGTATCCTTTGCTTGAGATCCTGCTCGGTGGATATGGATTCCAAGAAAACCCTGGAGGTGCTTCCTTTCAAGGGATACATTCTCTTTGGAGAAGACCTCAATAAGATTGTGGCTGATCTGGCTACGGCTAAAACAACTTGCCTACCTAGTATGGCTCCTTACGCACAGAAGGCTAAAAGTGCTTTCCCTCAGCCCTTTCGTCCTCCAGGTAAAGCAAAAGGTCAGGCGTACCCAAAGCAAGCTTGTGCTTCCAGACCTGCCAAGCCCAGACCGAAGCATGCCTTGGTTGCCCGTCAGCCTGCTTCCAAAACTGACAAGCCTGCCGCATGACGGGGCGGGGATCCCAGGGTGGGGGGCCGACTTCTAGGTTTTGCCCAGGAATGGTTGAAGACCACTTCAAATACCTGGGTAAGGGAAGTCGTCACTCGAGGTTACACCGTACCCTTCAAGAATCGTCCCCCTCATCAATTTTGCATGACAGATGTGCCTCTGGACCCGGCAAATGCAAACACTTTGCACTCGGTGGTACATTCCCTCCTGACCACAGGAGCGGTAGTACAGGTGCCTCTAACTCAGAGAGGCAAGTGGTACTATTCACCGCTGTTTCTAGTCCCGAAACCGAACGGTTCTTCACGGCTTATTCTCAATCTGAAGTCCTTGAACAAGCATGTGCGGGTCTCCAAGTTTCGTATGGAAACTCTGCGCTCTATTGTTCTGGCCTTGGAGCCTGGGGACTTTATGGTCTCCCTGGACATACAGGATGCCTACCTGCATATTCCTATTGCAGTGTCTCATCAGCAGTACCTGAGGTTTTCGGTGGGCAACCTTCGTTGCCAATTTCGGGCGTTACCCTTTGGTTTGACAACGGCTCCCCAAGTTTTCACCAAAGTTATGGCGGTCATGACGGCTACACTCCGCCGTCAAGGGGTCAGGATCCTACCGTACTTGGACGATTTGTTGATCCTGGCAAATTCCCCAGAACTTCTCCTGTGTCATCTCGATCTGACGGTTCAGTGCATGAAAGCCCACGGGTGGCTGATCTACTGGAAGAAATCCTCCCTGGTTCCTGCTCGGAGCATGTTACATCTGGGAGCGTCATTGGACACTCACAACCAGCGGTTGTTCTTGTCTTAGGAGAAAGTCCTGAAGCTTCAGGACAGGATTCGATGCTTCCTATCTCGTCCGCAAGTGTCGATACATTCGGCAATGCAAGTACTAGGTCTCATGGTGTCGGGCTTTTCGACATGGTGGAATATGCTCAATTCCATTCTCGCCCTCTGCAGAAGTTAATTCTGATCAAGTGGGACAGTCTGCCTCACCGGATCAGATCTCACCTGATCTCCTTGTCTCCGGAGGTCCGCCTGTCACTGAGCTGGTGGCTTCAGGACCAACGATTGAGCAGGGGCCGCCCGTTCTGGATATCCAACTGGGTCCTTCTGACGACGGATGCCAGTCTGAGAGGTTTGGGCGCGGTCTTGGAACAGCACTCTCTTCAGGGTCGGTGGACCAAGGAGGGGTCTCTACTCCCGATAAATATTCTGGAACTGCGGGCAGTGTTCAATGCGTTGACAATGGCCCAGCATCTAATACAGAACAGGCCTGTTCAAGTACAATCGGACAACGCCACCACGGTGGCGTACATAACTCATCAGGGCGGCACTCGAAGCCGCTTGGCAATGAGGGAAGTATCACGGATTCTTCAGTGGGCAGAATGCCATCTGCCGGCCATATCCGCAGTGTTCATTCCGGTGGTCCTAAACTGGGAGGCGGACTTTCTCAGTCGTCAGGACGTACACGCTGGAGAATGGAGCCTCCATCCAAAGGTGTTTAAACTTCTCGTGAACAAGTGGGGCCTTCCAGATGTGGACCTGATGGCGTCTCGACACAATCACAAGGTTCCGGTCTTCGGTGCAAGGACAAGGGATCCTCAAGCAGCGTTCGTGGATGCTCTGTCAATCCTATGGAACTTTCGGCTGCCGTACATGTTCCTTCCGGTGTCACTCCTGCCCAGAGTAATACGGAAGTTCAAGCAAGAAGGAGGAAACCTACTTCTGCTCGCTCCAGCGTGGCCCAGACGGCACTGGTTCTCCGATCTACAGGGCCTCTCGCTAGATCGTCCCCTTCTACTTCCAGAGACCAGACCTCCTCGCTCAGAGCCCTTGTGTTTACCAGGACTTGGTCCATCTGGCTTTGACGGCATGGCTCTTGAGGCTTCCGTCCTGAGGGCCAAGGGTTTTTCTGGGGCGGTCGTTCAAACTATGTTGAAGGCCCGTAAGCTGGCTTCTGCTTGGATTTACCATAGGGTCTGGAATGCTTACTTTACTTGGTGTGCGTCTCACATTCATGACGTTTTCAAGTTTAACATGGCCAAACTGTTGGCCTTCCTGCAACAGGGCCTGGACTTAGGCCTGCGTCTGGAATCCCTGAAGGTTCACATTTCTGCCTTGTCGGTTTGGTTTCAGAGAAAGATCGCTGCCCTTCCGGATGTTCATACATTCACTCAGAGCGTGTTGCGGATTCAGCCTCCTTATGTACCTCCTGTGGCCCCTTGGGATCTGTCGGTGGTACTCAAGGCATTGCAAGAGTCTCCATTTGAACCTCTTGCCTCTGCTGACCTTAAGTGGCTGTCCCTTAAGGTGCTATTTCTGCTGGCTATTGCTTCAGCTAGAAGGGTCTCGGACTTGGGTGCCTTATCCTGTAAGTCCCCCCATTTAATTTTTCACCGTGACCGGGCGGTTCTTAAAACGCGCCCGGATTATTTACCCAAGGTGGTATCTTCCTTCCACCTTAACCAGGAGATTGTGGTTCCGGGCCTTTAATTCTCCTCAGTTGTCTTCCAAAGAGCGGTCTTTGGATGTGGTACGGGCTCTCCGTATCTATGTGAAAAGAACATCCTCCATTAGGAAATCTGATTCTCTGTTTGTTCTGTTTGGTGTTCACAAACGTGGCTGGCCTGCTTCCAAACAGACTCTGGCCAGATGGATTAGAATGGTGATTGCACATGCTTATGTACAGGCTGGTCGTCCAGCTCCTGCTACCATCAAAGCCCATTCTACTGAGTCGGTTGGACCTTCTTGGGCGGCCCACCGTGGTGCGGCCCTTGAACAATTGTGCAAGGTGGCTACGTGGTCCTCAGGGAACACGTTTATAAGGTTCTATGCCTTTGATGTTTCCGCCTCCCAGGATGCTTCCTTTGGACGCCGGGTTCTTGTGCCCGCTACAGTGAGTCTCCTCCCATAAGGAACTGCTTTAGGATATCCCTAATGTTAATCCTTGTGGAGCCCAGTGTACCCCACAGCAGAAAACGAGATTTATGGTAAGAACTTACCGTTGTTAAATCTTTCTGCGAGGTACACTGGGCTCAAGGCGCCCACCCTGACGCACTCAGCTTCTTTGGGTTGGTATGGCATGGCCGCTGACACTCTCTCCCGTGGTGAGTGTGTGGTGTAATTGGCTACGAGCGATTGTCATCTCTGGTACCTGCTACTGCATTGGGCTGGTTAACGAAACTGAGCTCCTGTGCACGGAGGCGGGGTTATAGAGGAGGTGGCGCTGTGCATCTTGGGAACAGTCAAAGCTTTGAGCCTGTTGGTGCCTCGGATCAAGATCCTACTCTACACCCCGATGTTAATCCTTTTGGAGCCCACTGTACCTCGCAGAAAAGAGATTTAACAACGGTAAGTACTTAATATAAATCTCGTTATTCGCCGGCACTCTCTTGTGAAAATAAAATTATTACTTGACTCAAATCATTTGTGTTCCAGCCTATTTATGTGCCAATAACAAAAAGCGACGTCGGCAGCAGTAGATTAATTTGGAGCGTCATGGGTTGAGCTTTCATGACCGAGTAGATGCACACAAGACTCATGTAAGCATGCGCAATGTTAAACTTTGTCAAGTCTGAGGTTGACCAACGCCTGGAAAACACTTTGTACTACCAACTATAACATTTGGTGGAGGAGTATTAATGTTCTAGGGCTGTTTTTTATGGTTCCTACCCTCAGACTGTTACTTTGATGGGATCACTGCCTATTATTAATTTATGGCCAAAACACCATTGAATTAGTATTACTGTAGCCATCTAGTCAAGGGGTGTAGTATGAGTGGCCGGGATCCCGGGGGCCAGCATACCGGCGCCGGGATCCTGACCGCTGGCATACCAACAGCTGGCTGAGCGCTAATGAGCCTTTTGCGGGCTCGCTGCGCTCGCCACACTGCGGTCACAGTGGCTATTTATTCTCCCTCCTGGGGGTTCGTGGACCCCCAAGAGGGAGAATATGTCGGCATGCCGGCGGTCGGGAACCCGGCGCCGGGCTGGCGGCATGCTGAAGACCACCCCTAATCAAGATATAGCTGTCTTATCTGGCTGTGAGTTGTAGTTATCCATCTACAGACACGATACTTCCCTACCTAAAAGTGTAATGTAGAGTAGAGGCTTTTTTGGGGGGGGAGGGGGGGGGTAAGTTTTTTTTCTTTTTTAGATTCATTAAAACAGCAGTAATCTTGGGAGAGCGGATCCCATAAAAGTATTCAGGAAGTGAAGGTTCTGAACAACACATTGAAGGGGAATACATATGACCTACCGGTTGTCAGTATGCGCTCACCATGCTTTGGGCCGGGTGGTGAGCTTCGCTCACCACAGGTTATATTCCCACTCGAGTGGTGACGTGGACCCACCACCCGCGTGGGAATACGGAGCTTTACATTAATCTGACACGTGCTTCAACACACTTTGTTGTAGCTAAAACCATTCAGCATACCACGGCTCGTTGATAAAATATCTTTAGCCAATCATGGCAACACCACATTGTGTAAAACGCACACATGGTGAAGATGCTTAACTTTCTTTTGAATTTACTGAGAATGATGCACAGATCACCAGACATTGCCCATCTGTGTATAAATTGAACCTGAGCCTACCGCTGAATCAAGCACTAAGTTTCACTCCTGTTGAACGCAAAGATCTGTCTTTCAGGGGCGGTTACTGGTTGGGAACAGTGGGGGTAATTCCAAGTTGATCGCAGCAGGAAATTTTTTAGCAGTTGGGCAAAACCATGTGCACTGCAGGTGAGGCAGATATAACAAGTGCAGAGAGAGTTAGATTTGGGTGGGTTATTTTATTTCTGTGCAGGGTAAATACTGGCTGCTTTATTTTTACACTGCAATTTAGATTGCAGATTGAACACACCACACCCAAATCTAACTCTCTCTGCACATGTTATATCTACCTCCCCTGCAGTGCACATGGTTTTGCCCAACTGCTAACAAAATTCCTGCTGCGATCAACTTGGAATTACCCCAGTGTGAGCACAAGTAATAGAAGCCTGTTTCTGATGGTTCTCTTATTCCAAGCATGGGACTCGTGCTAATGATGCTTGTGGTGGCTGGGGTAAAGTCACTGGGCGGCACGGCTTTCCGCTTGCTGGTGCACCGACTCCCACAGTAGGTGTACAGATTCTTACATTCGCATAAGGTAGTAAATCTGGCTTTTGAGGCTGCCAGCTACTACAGCCAATCTGCTTGCATCTCGGCGGGAAAATTGGGACAAGGGGCCTTATTTGGGTTTGTTAGCAAACCAAGAAAGCAAGCAACTGGGCAAAACCATGTTGCAGTGCAGGGGGGCAGATCTAACGTGCACAGAGAGATTTGGGTGTAGTGTGTTCAAACTGAAATCTAAATTGCAGTGTAAAAATAAAGCAGCCAGTATTTACCCTGCACAGAAACTATAGCCCACCCAAATGTAAATCATGTTACATCTGCCCCACATGCAGTGCAGCACGGTTTTGTCCAGTTGTTTGCTTTTTTGTTTTGCCAACAAACATGAATAACCCCCCAGGTGCACTATGTGAAATAGTAAACATGACATGGAGTCCAGCATGCTACCACTTTAGTACAAGAAGATTTTCAGTTTCACACTTGGTTAAGCCTTGTTTATGACTTAAGTTATGAGAGTGATAAGCCTTTATTACATGAGGTGCTTGTCTGTACGGTATTATTATTACATTTTATTTGTGCAGCGCCGTACAAAGAACAGCACAGGGAGACAAAACTTAACATTACAGTAAATAAATGACAAAAAAAAGTACAGGTAACAAAGAGCACCACAATTCTCAAAACATAATACAGCTTAGATGTAAGTAGCAAGTGAGTGATCAGCACACTACTAGGAGCTGGTGGCCATAGATAGAGATGAGCCTTTACCAGCAGGAGAAAAAGCGGGTAAAGATGGTTGCTGAGTAGGAGAGAGCTGTGAGTGAAATGCGTGGAGAAGAAAGTTTTGACAACGAGAGGAAAAAGGGCGTTCTCTGAGGAGCTAACAATCTAGAAGGAAGGGGTGACAGACAGATGACATGAGGTGCAAGCAGGCGGGAAGTAGCCTGATGGCAGGGTGTTAGCAAAGCAGAGATTGTCAAGGCATGAGGCAGGGGGATGGAGGAGCTGCATCAGGACTAGGTTATGCATAGAAAGGGTACGCTTTGATGAATAGGTGGGTTTTCAGTGCCAGTTTGAAGCTTTGCAAGGTCGGGGAGAGTCTAATGGAGCGGGGTGGCGTGTTCCACAGAAGAGGTGCAGCACGGGCAAAATCTTGAACTCGAGCATGGGAAGCAGCGACAAGGGTGGAGGAGAGGCACCGGTCATTGGCCGACCGTAGGGGTCGGGAGGGAGTATTAAGGGAGAGGAGGTTGGAGATGTAGGGAGCAGTGGAATTAGAGATGGCCTTGTATGTGAGGGTGAGGAGTTTGAAGAGGATTCTGTACGGGAATGGGAGCCAGTGCAGATTTTGTTGAAGTGGAGTGGCGGGAGAGGAAGATAAGCCTAGCTGCGGAGTTGAGGACAGATTGGAGAGGAGCAAGTGAGGCCAGTGAGAAGAACGTTACAGTAGTTGAGCCGTGAGATGACAAGTGAGGGGATGATAAGTTTAGTTGCACTCTGGGAGAGAAATGGCCTGATGCAAGCAATGTTGTGTAGCTGGAACCGAGATTTTTTTGCCAGAGCTTGGATGTTGCGTGCAAAGGAGAGGGAGGAGTCAAGAGTAACGCACAAGCAGCGGAGTTGGGGAACGGGGGAGATTGTGTTGGCAACAGTGATAGAGATATTGGTAGGGGGTGTTACTCTGGATGGGGGAAAGATAATGATTTCAGCTTCAGAGAGCACTCAGCCATCCAGGAGGAGATGGCGGAGAGGCAACTGAAAACCTGAGAGAGGACAGAGGGGGACAGATCAGGAGAGGTAGAGTTGTGTGTCATAAGCATAGAGGTGGTATTGAAGGCCAAATGAGTTAATGAGCGCACCCAGGGAAGAGGTGTACAGGGAGAACAGAAGGGGGCCGAGGACAGAACCCTGAGGGGCACCAACAGGAAGTATGGAAGGGTGTGAGGTGGCACAGAAAAGGAGCTGTTAGTGAGGTAAGAGGTAAACCAGTCAAGGGCAGTGCTAGAGAGGCCAATGTTTTGGTGTTTGCAAAGGAGGAGAGGATGATCCACTGTGTCAAAGGCAGCAGAGAGATGCAGAAGGATGAGCAGAGAGAAGTGGCCCCTGGTTTTGGCCGAAAGCAGGTCATTGGTGGCTTTCCCCAGGGCAGTCTCAGTGGAGTGGAGTGGGCGAAAGCCAGCTTGTAGTGGATCAAGGATGGAGTTGTCAGAGGTAACTTGTGAGACGGCTGTAGACCAGTCGTTCAAGAAGTTTGGAGGCGAATGGGAGAAGAGAGATGGGGCGGTAGCTAGTGGATGATGAAGGGTCGAGATTTTTTGAGAATAGGTGAGACCAGAGCATGTTTGAATGGCGAGGGAAAGATGCTGGTAGAGAGTGATAGGTTGAAGAGGAGAGCAAGGTGGGAGCAGGCAGTGGGGGAGAGGAAGCGGAGAAGACGGGAGGGGAGGTGGTCCAGGGGGCAGGTTGAGGGAGTGGACTTCCTTTTCTGTAGTGGGACAGAAAGAGGACATGGTGGGATAGATGGAGGGGAAGGATGATGGGGGCAAGGGGGCAGCAGAGGCTTGACGGGAGGAGATATTGTGTTGAATTTCCTCAATTTTGGAGATGAAGAAGGAGGCAAAGTCAGTGTCAGTGAGGGAGGATGGGAGAGGAGGAGGGGGGCAAAGGAGAGTGTTGAAAGTTTCAAAGAGACGGCGTGGACTGGAGGACTGAGAATCGATGAGTACTTGGAACAAGGGATGCGGTTACATTGCTTGCAGTCGGGATCCCGGTGGTCAGGATACCGACGTCGGAATCCCCCCCTCGCCGGCATTCCGGCGGCCAGGATCCCGGCGCCGGTATGCTGACCGCCGGGATCCCGGCCGCCAGCATACTATACCCAATGCTTCTGTACGTGTAATGGTCTGTGTGCTTGTTGCACTCCTAGAGCTGCACTTCTTTTATAACGTAGCGGAAGGTCGCAGTTGGTATGGTCATTGGAATGCAGTAAAAGGTTGGAAAGGATACAGCGGGTACAGAATGTGAGTGCTCTAATGCAGTCGTCTCCAACCTTAATTGGAGTGTGAGCTACTTTCGGAAAATAAAGCTACCCCCTCCCCCCAATGCCCGTGCGTCCCTGCGAAAGTGGGTGTGGCCTCACAAGTGATGCCTCCCACGTAGTGCCAGATACACAAATAATGCCCCTCATCAGTGCCAGATACACAAATAATGCCGCTCAGCAGTGCCAGACACACAAATAATGCCGCTCAGCAGTGCCAGACACACAAATAATGCCCCTCAGCAGTGCCAGACACACAAATAATGCCGCTCAGCAGTGCCAGATACACAAATAATGCCCCCCAGCAGTGCCAGATACAATTCCCCCAGCAGTGCCATTTAAAATGCCCCCTGCGCTGCCATTCAAAATGCCCCCCGCAGCGCCATATAAAATGCCCCCACCGCAGTGTCTGATACAGTGCCTCACACAGTGCTAACCCTTGCTGGCTTCTTCTACTGCCGCCGGTGCTGCTCCTCCTGTATGAGGGACGCAGCGCGCGCCTCTCCTGTGAAGTCCGGAGAGCGGCTGCGGTGAGGGTGACAGAGCCTCCGTTGGTGGCGGGCATTTAAAATATGGTGCCGGTAAGTGAGCCAATCAAAACTCGCGGTCTGGCAGCCAATAAGGTGCCGCCACTGCCGGTCCACAAACTCTGATTGGCTGACGGCTGGCACCATATTAAAAATGAAGGGAGGAGGAGTGCCAGTGACTGCCCAAGCCCGTGCGCTCTGTGAGCTACCGAAAATACTACGGCGAGCTACCGGTAGCTCGTGAGCTTACGATTTGGAGATCACTGCTCTAATGTTATATGTGAATGGATGTGCAAACTTCTGCATGGCAAGAAACATTCCTAAAATGTGCCCTTTCCCAACCGTTTACCTCATTGCAATGATGCACTTGTCTGAAAAATGAGACACATTGGTGCATCTATTCTGTACAGTACCCACTGACCCTATCCTTGGCCTTTCAGAATGCTGCTCCCATGCAGTCATGGACATCTTGAACCTTAGGATGTAGTCCCTCTCATGTCCAATAGGTGGCCTCAGTTAATGGATGTTCATATATATAGCAAGGAAAAACGTACACATTGTGTCCTGTGTATAGACTGTTGGACTAGTGTTAGCGTGCAATGCACTAATAGCTCTCACAGAAATAGTAATTGGACAATAGTTCCCCCTGATCTGCTGTTGCTGCCTGTCTCCTCAGATCTCAACATTGAGGGGAAGTGTATCAAACATTCTAAAGAGGACATAGAGAAGCACCTAACTGCTTCTCCATGGAGTTCAGGTTCGCCATCCTGAACTCCATGGAGAAACATTTAGGTGCAGTTAGCATGGAGAGGTAGGAAGAAGCAGTGAGGTTGAGCTTTTGTAGGTCACAGATGAGTTTGAATTCAGTTCTCAGTGAATAAGGGAGCCATGGAGATGACTGGCAAAGGTAGAGTAACAAGAAAGAAAAAATGAGGTGGGCAGCAGAATTATAGACAGATAGGAGAGGGGTGAGTCCAGCATGATGAATACTAAGGGGGATATCCAATTAGCTGCAGTAATTTACCATTGCTAATGGGTTTTCCAGGGGCTATCCTGTTAGCCCTGATGCTGACGCTTATCCCCCGATGCTGGTGCTTATTAGGGATTTTGTTTCTCTTGCTTCAGCCAGGTGAAACCAACTCCCTGATAATGAAGCATTTTTTTCATGATAAATACATACTGTAGGTCTGGCTTTAAACAGGACCTATGTATTTTCATGCAAAAATGGGTAATTTTTCTCGTGAAAAAAGGACTATAATTGGATAGCCTGATAATGACCTTTGGGCAAAAATCGCAAAAAAAACCCCACGATTTTTTTAGCAGGAAAATATTGCAGCGAGTACGATACCCGCTAGTGAGTGAGCAGATTAAGGTGGAAATAATGAGAGCATGAATGAGATTTATTGCAGCTTCCAGGATGATTCAATTTTTGAGGAGATGGAAACATCAAGATTTAAAAAGGGCCTGTACAGTATGTGGGAGAATGAAGGGGCAGAGTCACTGGTGACAGCTAGACATCGGATTGGGGGACGATTCGAGGTGGAGAAGGAAATGGCAGAGTCACTGGTGACGGCTAGACATCGGATTGGGGGACGATTCGAGGTGGAGAAGGAAAGGGCAGAGTCACTGGTGACGGCTAGACATCGGATTGGGGGGCGATTCGAGGTGGGGAAGGAAAGGGCAGAGTCACTGGTGACGGCTAGACATCGGATTGGGGGACGATTCGAGGTGGAGAAGGAAAGGGCAGAGTCATTGGTGACGGCTAGACATCGGAGTTGGGGACTATGTGGGGGGAGAAGGAAAGGGCAGAGTCACTGGTGACAGCTAGACATCGGATTGGGGACTGTATGTGGGGGTTCAAGGAAAGGGCAGAGTCACTGGTGACAGCTAGATATCGGATTGGGGGACTGCAGGGTGGAGAAGGAAAGGGCAGAGTCACTGGAGACAACTAGACATCGGATATGGGGACTGTGCAGGGTGGAGAAGGAAAGGGCAGAGTCACTGGTGACAGCTAGACATCGGATTGGGGGACTGTATGTGGGGGGAGAAGGAAAGGGCAGAGTCACTGGTGACAGCTAGACATCGGATTGGGGGACTGTATGTGGGGGGAGAAGGAAAGGGCAGAGTCACTGGTGACGGCTAGACATCAGATTTGGGGACTGTATGTGGGGGGAGAGGGAAAGGGCAGAGTCACTGGTGACAGCTAGACATCGGATTATGGGACTGTATGTGGTGGGAGAAGTAAAGGGCAGAGTCACTGGTGACAGCTAGACATCGGATTGGGGGACTGTGTGGGGGGAGAAGGAAAGGGCAGAGTCACTGGTGACAGCTAGACATCGGATTGGGGGACTGTATGTGGGGGGAGAAGGAAAGGGCAGAGTCACTGGGGACAGCTAGACATCGGGTTGGGGGACTGTATGTGGGGGGAGAAGGAAAGGGCAGAGTCACTGGTGACAGCTAGACATCGGGTTTGGAGAATGGAGGAGCGTGGGATGTCAACGGAGAGGGTGGGAATAGAGGAGCCCTTGGCTGGTAACTATCAGGAAGCGTTCATGTAATCACAATAAACTGGCTTAGAGACGGGTGGTGACCTAGCATGTGGTAGAGGAAGATAGGTAAGTTTGGGTATATTCAGCATAGAGGTGTAGCATAATAATGACAACCCGGGGTAAGTTTCTTATTCAGTGCTATACTTCACTTACCTTTTGTAGACTTACAGGTGCTTTTGACATTTATTTCATGCTCTACTAGCAATCTGTATATTTAAGTGACTTGCACTGTTGCTGAATAGTTGGTATAAATGCACAATATTAAAAAGTGCAATGTGTCTAGCAAACTTTTAAACCTGCTTAAAACGGTTCCTCCTTGTGATAAAGCGAGAAAACTAGCAATAATAAAAAATATTTATGAAAAGGTTATAAGGCATAACAGTATGGCTATTCTATAAAAAAAAATTATAATAATTCAAATGGACATAAAACAAAGAACAAAAGAGGCATACCGTATATACTCGAGTATAAGCCGACTTTTTCAGCACTTTTTTTTGTGCTGAAAAAGCCACCTCGGCTTATACTCGAGTCAGTCAGTGTGACAGGCAGAGCAGTGTGAAGGAGGGACACGGAGCGCACAGCGCGCGCCTCTCCTGTGTCCCTCCTGCATCTCCGGCGTCAGCGGCGGTCTATTAAAGGAAGTACCCGTTCGTGACCTCTGATCGTGAGCTGGCACTTCCTTTAAGAGACCCGCCGCGGCCGCCGGAGATGCAGGAAGGACACAGGAGAGGCGCGCGCTGTGCGCTCCGTGTCCCTCCTTCAGAAGACAGCGCGGGATCGAAGAAGGGGTAAGTAACAGCACTGGGGGAGCATATTTGGCACTTGGGGAGGGGGCATATCTGGCAGCATGAGGGGGCATATCTGGCAGCATGAGGGGCATATGTGGCAGCATGAGTGCATATCTGGCACTGTGGGGCATATTTGGCAGCATGAGGGCATATCTGGCACTGTGGGGCATATTTGGCAGCATGAGGGCATATCTGGCACTGTGGGGCATATTTGGCAGCATGAGGGCATATCTGGCACTGTGGGGCATATTTGGCAGCATGAGGGCATATCTGGCACTGGGGCATATTTGGCAGCATGAGGGCATATCTGGCACGTTGGGGCATATCTGGCACGTTGGGGCATATCTGGCAGTATGAGGGCATACCTGGCACTGTGGGGGCATATCTGGCACTGAGGGCTGTGTACGGCTAGAGCTGCATTTCCCACCCTAGGCTTATACTCGAGTCAATAAGTTTTCCCAGGTTTTTGTGGTAGAATTAGGTGCCTCGGCTTATATTCGGGTCGACTTATACTCGAGTATATACGGTATGTTAAAAACAATGCTCCACAGCTATCTACGCGACATAGCAGGGGGAGTGGTTACGCTTCCACTTTCTTTTCTGGCCTTCCCACCTCTGCACCCTCGATGGCATGCAGCTCCGCCCCTAATCTGCACACAGCAAGGATCATCTCTGATCCACCCAACTGCTCCCACCAGAAGTAACAAACTTTTGAACCCCAGCTGAGACGGCTCACAAATCAGTGACCTTGGCAATCGCAGCTGGAGCACTACACAACAGCAGGCCTGTGACATTGCAACAAACAATTACTCTGCACTTTTTCATTTTTCAGAAATGAGCATTACTCTGTAGAATATATGTTTTATGTTAATGAACACCGACCAACAGATATAACTTTTCAAAGTAGATTTCTAGAGAAATAGCTATATGCCTTTATTTTTATGGAATATAATATGTTTTTACACATAAATATAGACAGGTCTTAAAAATGTTCAAAGCTAATGGGCCCTACACTATGAACATTCTCGTTTCGTTCATATCGTGCAGTGTGTAGGCACCGAGTAACGATGCGCGGCCCCGCGCTCTTTAATCGTTGGTGCCCCGTCGCTTATGCATGTAGGCCAATATGGACGAGATTGTCCATATTAGCATGCATTGCTATGGAGCCGGGTGACGGCGGGAGTAAAGAAACTTCACTCCTACCCCCCGTCCCCTTCCCCCGTCCGCCGTATCGGCGGTTGGGCAGCTCGGCGGCGGGTCGCCCAGTCTGTAGGGCCCTTTAGTTGTTTTATTTATCTATTTAAATGGAGTTTTTGTTGAAAATATTATTTTGACCTAGATCACAGAATAATGGAAATCTTGATATATATGTTATACAAAAATAATTAGCGCTTATGTGTTGTCATTTTTATTTCACAGTGATGAAGCTGAGTAAAGCGAAGTATGATGAGATTGCCCGTTTCATCACTACCCTGAAGCCCAGCCGGCAATGCATGAGGCAGCTGAAGGAGAGGTTTCCCCGGTGAGTGCAGCCCATGCCGCTATCTGCTTATGTAATTGTCTTTTAAGAAATGTAATTAGCGTTGTTTTATAAGCAAAAGTATTTTCTATCTCCGTTGTAAACGGTTGGATTCCTAAGCAGCATCTAACTCATACATCCGATGCTTACAGCCAGTATTGATCATGTGCTTATGCAGAGTATATATAATACTGTTAGAGAATTGCTGGGGCCGTAGCAGAAGGGTTAATTGAGATGCTTTGGATTGCAAGTGTTGTTATGCTAATTGCCCCCAATGGCTGGTGATTTTGTGGAGGTAACCACTTTCTGGCAGTGCCCAGAAGCTATGAAACCAATGGGTTATGTGCTCAGTGATAATCTCCGAGTTACAGAGTGAAACTCTTCTGTGTTCTGCTGCCAGGGAACTGTTGGCAAAGGCTGTGCCTGTGTTTGCTCATCCAGTGTGTTTGAAGAGGAAGGTAATATTGTGTAGCATTAGCTTGCACTTCAGGGTCCATTTAGCTAAACTGGCAAATGGGCCAAGGCTATACCAGTAAGTAAAAGGTACATAAGGGAGTCATGACGTGTGGTATTCCTGGCATTACAAGCCACTTGGTTGTAATCATCAAATTGGGAGCGATATACTCTAGAAGTCTCAGGGATTCGCATCGGAATGTGAGACAAAAGCCAGAGAAAGATTACGTCTTCTAATGACATCAATTTTTTTTTTGTGAGTTTCTCTTTTCTAACTAAAGTATCTGCAAGTCTGAAACTGCAGTACTCTATAGTGATTACACCTCCTTCCCTCCTCCTACACTTTTTTCTTTCTGAAACCTCTCTGCCCCCTTCCTATATACAGTAATGTGCTGAAAAATGAAATCATTTTTTTTTACTGAAAGTTCTTTACTTTAACTGAAGTGAAAGACGCCAAGTGCTAAAGCCTCTGATATTCCCGAGCCAAACTCTGGGGCTAATTCAGCATGGATCGCATTTGTTAAGCCGCTCGCAGGCAGATTTAGAAATGCGCTACTTTGCAATGCAAATGCAGTAGGTGGTGTTACACCCCTCCTTGCTGCATTTGCGATCCCAGCGCTGCGTTCCTCACAGACTGCCAGCCGAGTAAGCATCAGCTTACTTAGGCTGGCTGTTCCTTGATGGCTTGCGAGGCCAAGAAACAGCATTTCGCTACGCAGTCCTCTCTCGACACTCCCAGAAAACGCCGCCTCCAGCCCTCCCCCCGAATGCCTCTGCCTGTCAATCAGGTAGAGGCATTTGCAATACTGCGATGTGATCGCAGGATCCGTTCTGCACATACGTACAACGGATCCTGTGCATGTGCAGTTTCCCAATTATCGGGAAACTGCTCTGAGGATCGCAGGAGCGATCCATACTGAATAACCCCATCTGTTAAGATCGGGTATGGGTCGTTGGGTCGACCCAACTTAGGTCGACGCTCATTAGGTCGACCACTGAAGGTCGGCATTGCTGTTAGGTCGACATGGGTGTTAGGTCGACATGTACTAGGTCGACAGGTCAAAAGGTCGACATGAGTTTTTTGACTGTTTTTGGTGTTGTTTTCTCCGTAAAGTGACGGAGAACCCAAATTAGTGCACCGTATCCCCTCGCTTCGCTCGCCATGCTTTGGGCAAGGTGCCTCGCTCCGCTACCGCTGCGCTCGGCACAGGTTACTATTCCAATCATAGTCCACGTGGATCGTCAAGTATGGAAAAATACAAAAAATTATTATTATTTTTTGTTTGAAAAACTCATGTCGACGTAACGGCCATCTCGACCTAATGGCAATGTCGACCTTCAGTGGTCGACCTAATGAGTGTCGACCTAGGTTGGGTCGACCTAACAACCGTATCCCTTAAAATCAGTGGCAGCTGCAGCTCCGACCATATAATGTAGGGGAGAACCCTGGCTGGTTCCCCCGGGGATCGGCAGCGCTGTGTGTATCAGGTGCTGTGCGGCACCCGGGACACAACATAATGCATCACACTTCTGGACTTCCATTGGCTTAAAAGAAGTGTGTTGCCTTATGCCAGTGATGGCTAACCTTGACACTCCAGCTGTTGTTGAACTACACATCCCAGCATGCCCTGCATCAGTTTTAGCATGGCAAAATAGCAAAACTGTAGCAAGGCATGCTGGGATGTGTAGTTCAACAACAGCTGGAGTGTCAAGGTTAGCCATCACTGCCTTATGCTGAGTCCCAGGGGCCGCATGATATACACAGCGCTGCTGATCTTCGGGGGAACCAGCCAGCATATATATTACTTACATGAGGACATGTATGTATATATGTGCTAAGCGGTTCCCAGATGCGCTGTGTGACGTCATAATGACTGCTAAGAATAATAAGCTATAAAATAATTTATCAATGTAATGTTAATTAAAAATTTCTATATCAGATATTTCATTACTAACGAGGTCACACTTTATATATTGCCTATATCAGTGGTTCTCAAACTGTGTGCCGTAGCACCCTGGGGTGCCTTGATACACCTGCCTTGTATTGGTGGCCCAGAACCAATGAATTTTTTTTATGGTTAATGAAATATGCAAAACCAGTGCTGGTGGCTGCCAATTATAAAATATGGGGACAAACAGAAGCAAATCCTGTCTCTCATCACACAATTGAACCTAAGGATGACATATAAACATAATTTACTTAAATTCATATTTCTTTCTAAATTTCTCAATAAGAAACTCTTGGCCTTGGGGTGCTGTGAAAAATATTTTGATACGTTAGGGCGCCGTGATTCAAAACAGTTTGGAAACCACTGGCCCACATAATAGAGGGGCCATGTCATTTAAGGTGGGTTGTTAAAATTCTAAAATGCAGTGTAAGTAGCTGCTCTGCTGAAAAGTTAATGTACAGTATGTTATTATCAATAAAATGCATATGGCAGCAGTTTCATAGATAAATAAACCCTGAGCCATGGGTTGGAAAGCGGATCATCCCAACATCTTCTCTACAGTATGTTACAAATAATCTCAAACTGTATTCCCAATCGCTGTGGGACATTCAGTAGCATCATTGTTCCTGGTGTACAGGTGAGTAGTGTTATCTGACTGTGGGGTGGGGGGGTTGTGACGGGTGTGGATCATTGGATCGACAGTGTCTAGGTCGTCAATGTTTAGGTCGACCACTATAGGTCGACATTCACTAGGTCGACAGGGTTTCTAGGTCGACATGTTCTAGGTCGACAGGTCAAAAGGTTGACATGAGTTTTTCATGTTTTTTTGATGTCGTTTTCTCCGTACAGTGACCGGGAAGCCCAATTAGTGCACCGTATCCCCTCGCATGGCTCGCTACGCTCGCCATGCTGCGGGCAAGGCACAGGTTACTATTCCCAATCGTAGTCCGCGTGGATCGTTAAGTATGAAAAAGTAAAAAAAAAGAAAAAGAAAAAATAAGGGAAAAACTCATGTCGACCGTTTGACCTGTCGACCTAGAACATGTCAACCTAGAAACCCTGTCGACCTTGAAAACACGTCGACCTAGTGACTGTCGACCAATAGTGGTTGACCAAAACATTGTCGACCTAGACACTGTCGATCTTCAGACCGGCTTCCGTTGTGACTTCCCTGTAACGTGACTGGGATGAATTCACATTGGAGTGATGCACTGCAAAATGTTTATGTTTCAGTAATCCACTGTGATTTAGATTGTAATTAATGATTAATTTACTATCCTGTGTATATTGTTGATAATAAAATATTAATAATATTAGATTTCCAGCAGTTACTAATAGTGTGTTCTTATAATAGCACATTTAGGGCCTAATTCAAGGTTGATTGGAAAACAACATTCTCCTCTAATGGGCAAAACCATGTGCCCTACACAGGGGCATAGCCAGAGCTTTGTAGGCACCATAGCAACATTAATGGCTCCCAGTTGTTCATTGTATGCCCTATAATAGTGCCCTAGTTCATTTTCTGAACCATAGTAGAGCCTTATTTAATGTTATGCCCCATAGTAGTGCCCTAGTTTCTTTTATGAATCACAGTGGTGCTTAAGTTCACCCTATGTCTCATTTCAGAGCTGCCAGTACACATTATGCCGCACAGTACCCCCAATTCACATTATGATATATAGCGCTCCCTGTTCATATTGTGCCTCATTACAGTGCCCCAGTTCATATTATATCACATTAAAATTCCCTCCAGTTCATTATATACCACACTACAATAAAAAGGTTAAGGGCATACCTAACTATATACAGTAGCAGGCCCCAAGGAAATAGTTTGGAAGGACTCCCTACGTACCACCCAATGGCGAAAAATGTATATAACACATGTAACTTTGACAGGGAAGGTGGGCCCCTCTCAGCTCTGGGCCCCATAGCAGCTGTACTGCCTGCACGTATGGTAGCTGTGCCCTTGGCACTACAGATGGGGCAGATATAACATGTGCCAGAGAGTTAGTGTCACGATCCGTGTGACTAAACACGCTTAACTATCATCCAAGTGCCTTCTGAGACTGTCTCTGCGCTCCAAGCCGCCTTGATTCCATCTGCGCTTTCTGCGTGCAGCACGCTGCACGGCATCTCCACAGTCTCTCCTCAGCGATCCCGGCAGCGCTGCCATGACAGCTATTCAGCATGTCCCTCCTGTTCCAGTGGATGGCGTCTCCTGTTCTCCGCGGCCTCCGCCGCCATCATTATAAGTTTCCACATACTGTTGACAAACTGACTTTTCCCTCCAGAACCAAACATGGGAGCAGCCATGTTTGGCCTAGTCACATGACTCTCTGCAGCCAATCCATTGTACTCAGAATCATCTCTGATTGCTCAGCCAATACCTGCTTCCCAGCAGGTATAAGTATCCTGTACCAAGGTTCCCTGTTGTCAGTGCTATGGTTGTCTAACCCAGTGTTGGATGTCTCTGCATTCTGTGGTTGTTCCTGCTTGCTGTCTCCAGGTATTCCAGCTCCTGTGACCTTGCTCCACTTAAAGAGACCTGCACCAGTTTCCATCCTGCGGTGCTGCCTGACTCTAGCGGTGTTCCACATTGCCTTCTGTTACCAGCAGTGTTCCATCACCGTCCCCTGCTCTCAGCGGTGTGCTTAGTGTTCACTCTAGAATCCGGGCAGGGCAGGTCGCCAGACCTAGAGGGGCACAAGCATGTGCGGCGAAAAGGGGGTGTGGCCATGCAAAATAGGGGACGGGGTCATTACGGGCAATAAAAGTGGGCGGTTCAGCCCACAGACGTAAAAAAAAGGGGGCGTGGGCAGCCGGCAGCGCTCTCTCAGTGTGAATGCGCGCAGCATCTTTACACGCTGTGAGAGCAGGAAGCGGGCGGCTGTTTTAGCAGGGCGCCGCAGAAAGGGCAGGGCGAGTTTTGCCCTTAAAAAATCGGGCAGGGCGCGGCGCCCTGCTAAAACTGCCTAGCGTGAACACTAGTGCTCACATCGTTTCCAGCTATTATCAGTGCTTCCGCATTGTCTTCGGTTACCAGCAGTGTTTCTACACCGTTTCCAGTCGGCAGCGGTGTTCCTACATCGCTTCCAGTTGTAGTGGTGTACCTACATCGCTTCCATTCGTCAGCGGTGTTCCCACATCGAACTCCAGTTCACCATTGGAGCTCCAACATCGAACTTTGTCACCATCGGTGAGTTCCACTGCATCCTCACCATCTGTGCCAGTTTTACCCAGCATCCTCGGCAGTCCTCCAGCTCTCAGCCTACCTCGGTGCTCCGTCACTAACTCCAGCTTCCAGTGAGTCATCTTCTGGACAGTAACAGTTCATCTCGTCAGTACAGTGGTTAGCTGTTATCTCTATGGACAATACCATCTCAGTGTCTTCCAAGACTGTGACACATCGAGTTGTTTCCATACCAAACAGCATACGTATTACCACTGCATCTGAGTAACTGTGCTGCTAGATTTATACTGTGAATACCAATTGCTGAGCATTGATTCTTGCATCTGACTGCCGTTGTGATTAAGTGAACTGTGTGCTTAATAAAGAACTTAACTTTTACTACATTGTCGTCTTGGTCATGCCTTCGGGCGCTGGTGCTAGGGTTCCCTGTATGTCCAGGAAACCCATACTGGCACCCAGGTTTACGTACACGCCAGCCACTACGCCTGAGGCCTCCCCAGGTCAGCCTCAGCCCTCAGGTGTGACAGTTAGATTTAGGTGGGGTGTGTTCAAACTGAAATTTAAATTGCAGTGTACAGTAAAAATAAAGCAGCCAGTATTTACCCTGCGAAGAACCAATATAACCCACATAAATCTAACTTTCTCTGCACATGTTATATCTGCCCCACCTGCACTGCACATGTTATATCTGCCCCACCTGCAGTGCATCATTAGAGGAAAATGTTGTTTTGCAACCAACCTTGAATTAGGCCCTTAGTGTACACATTCTGGCCTATGATGTTTTTTTGCATTTCCCCAGGCACAGTCTTTAGTGTAGAATCATGTCTGCTCCTCCCCCAGTGCTGCCTGGTGGGAACACTACATTGTAATATGCTGGGCACCTAGTAGCTCAGTATTTACCAGTCTGTCATGTACTGAAGTGAAACATAATTTTTCTGTTTGCTTTGTGGTTTATTGCTAAATGCTGACTTTTTAATCCAGCACATATGCCTAGTAATAGTAATGAGAATGACCTTTTCTGTGCATATTCTTTGAATTGACCCCACTGCTGCCCCAGCTGTCCCAGTGATTACAGTCTTTACTTCTGTCACCGCTGTACTAAAGGTGGCACACATCTCAGTGTAGCCTCGGTTATGATCAATGTAGTTGTTTTAGAGTTTATTTCTAATGGGCATGGTACAAAGATCTTCAATATCTCCATAAACAGATGTAGCCATGCCGTGTGTTGCATTACGGCATGCTGCATGGCCTTAATGGCGCAATCGCCCACTGTGAATAGTTGCAGCCTGGCACGCCATGCAGCATGCTGCATCGCAGCAAAGATGAGCATAGCTACATCTGTACCATGAGATGAATTTTGGATAAATATATTTTCCCAGTGATGCCAATTCACATGTTAAAGATTAAGCTGCGCTGCCCGCACAGCGCTGTACAGTTGAAATGAAATCACCTTTGGCATGGGCCTCTTCTTATGCCAGCGCCAAGTGTTCTCCAAGTCTACCCTCAAATTGAAAAAGGAGAAGTGAACTAAGCGAAGAAATTAAAGGGCTACAAGCAGTTGTGGCAGAGCTGAATGGGTGGTGCACAGCTATTAATGGGTCAGGCCTGAGAGGGAACGATATTCAGCTTTCATATCTGAGGCTACAGTAACATTATACAGCAGTAGTTTGGATATAGTGAAGGGGATGGGATGCTGGCAGTCATGTGATCGACGCTGTAATCCAGACACCACTCAGGAGACTGGCGCCGGATCAACGACAGCCAACATCCTGAAGGTCCGTATCGAGGTGCTGGGTCAGGGCCTTGGGGGGACATGTTTGGGATTAGGCACTGGGGGAAGGGGGTTAGGGTTAGGCATTAGGGGGGAGTAGCTGAAGTCAACACCCCCGAAGAGTTATCCCTAGGGTAGGGGACGGGAGGTAGAAATACTTACCCCCTGCAAGGGATCTTCCGTGTTAGGATGCCGCTGTTTGATATTTGACCACCGACAGCCAGGATTTAGTATGTATTCCAAGGAAACACTGTTTGAAATGTGTCATAGTGTGGGCAGTGAAAATACATCTTTGGTTTCTGCTATATTGGGCCAGATGACAGCATTGTTCTCAGTGGTCCATTGTCTGTATGGCTCAACAATTAAGGATACAGATTTTCAGCAATTAGGGTTAGTGTTAAGGTTAGGGTTAGGCTTACAATAGCATTTGGCTGTATTGTCCAACAGTGACTGAACTGAGATGGAGCATGGAGAAAATTTCATTAGTGGGCAGAGACACTGAGGGGAATTCAGTTGTTTTTGTGGGTGCCCACCGGAGCATTTCAATTGTGTCTCCTACGCCCACCCCCCACCGGGTGTGAGTGCCGAGATTGTGCGCCCATAAGTACTGTGATAAGCCACAATTTATTGCACATTTCTCCTCGCACCTCAGGAGGCTGTGGTGGGGTATACTGTGTATCATGTTCCCTGTGGTGGGGCGTAGTGTGTATCGGGGGCACCGTGGTGGGGCGTAGTGTGTATTGGGGGCCCCATGGTGGGGCATCATGTGTATATCGGGGGCCCCGTGGTGGGCTGTATTGTGTGTCAGTGGCCCCGTGGTGCGGCGTAGTGTGTATTGGGGGCCCTGTGGTGTGGAATAGTGTGTATTGGGGGCACAGTGGTAAAGTCTGAACGGGTGAGAGTGGTGTTCTATTTACGTTTCCATATATTTTGGTTGTGGAGAATAGTCTGGCTAAACATTTAAGATTGCTTCTAGAGTTTAAAAAAAAATTGAGCCCTGTCCTAGGATAACATTTATGCTGTATAGCACGTATGTAATTTGCATGTGTATTAACCAGGGTTAGCTGGTTTAAACCAAATGTTTTGTTTTTATTTTTTTTATAAAAACCACTCTCTTTTTTAGTGTGCTGTTAGTACAGGCACGGCGCCGTGACTTATTAAAGCTAAGAAAATTGTTTTTATTCAAAATGTTTAATACCAGCGACATTCCCAGTGCTTTGTCACAACTGAGGACTGGTGTTGACCAGGAGTGGCCTCAGTTGTAGTGGCTGGTGTGTATGTAAACCTGGGCAGCAGTATAGGACTTCTAGACATGCAGATAAATTTGTTCCACCAAAGCCCGAAGGTGTGACCACGACAACAAGGATAAAATTAATGTATATTTATTCAGCACAGTTCAGATGGTACACAGCAGTAGCAGTAGTAGAATATGAGGAATGATAAAAACAGTACACAGTTCCACTGGATGCAGCAATAAAGGAAATGTCCTTAGGTGTGGTATCCACAGCAAGACTAGCTTGAGGGGTTAGGAGATTAGGAGATGGAAAGTCCTTTCACCAACACCTATATGCTGCAATGATAAGATGGAGATATGAACTGGTCAGCAGATGTTGTACAGAGGCTGAATATACTGTAGAGTAGATCGTACACGTAGTCTGCCGGGTTTGCTGGTTGGAACCGGTGATGGAGAACTGTTGAAGAAGTGCAGATGAGCCAGTGTTAACAGGAAGAGAGTTGAATGACACTGGTGACGCTAGGGATCGATGATATTGAAGAATAGATGACTGAACATCGATGGTATCAAGGAAACCGATGGCGGAACATCGATAATACTGTGAAGCTGAACACCGCTAGGAGCCAGGCGCTGGAAGCCGGTGTTTTAGAGCACTGCCAGTAGCATAGAGCAGTGAGGACACTGTGAACTCAGGCTGCACCACAAGGTGGTGAGTGGTGCGGGTCTCTGATGGAACAAAGACACAGGAGCTGGAATACCTGGAACTTGATAATCAACCACAGAGAGCAGATACAGGTTACACTGGTAATGACAACCAAAGCACTGACAACTTCCTGGTTCAGGATCAGTCCCTTTATACCCTCAGCAGTGCAGGGATTGGAGGAGCAATCAGGCACTGTTCAGCAATGCAGTGGATTGGTGGAAACAGCGTCATGTGATTAGGACCAACATGGCTGCGCCCATACAGGCACTTGGAGGGAAATCTAGTTTGTAGCACCACATGGGGTTTGCAGTAATGGCGGCAGCGGCCGCAGGAGCCAGTGGACGCCAACCCGCGCATCAGACACACGGGGCCAGCGGCAGAGACCACAGCGGGTGAGAAGCGTCACATAGACCCGCCTGTGCACTTGAATTACAATGGTGGCGGCAGAAGCCGCAACTGACAGGAGACGCCATGCAGAGCCATCCGAGCACTAGAAGCGCAGCAGTGGCGGCAGAGGCCGCGGCGGCTAGAAACACCATCCAGACAATAAGAGTTCCTTATGACAGCATCTGCAGACTGGCAGAGAGGATTGTGACATGCTTATGCTATTGTCCTCCTTTGTGTGTGTGTGTGTGTGTGTGTGTGTTAACCTGAAAAGTGCTTTTGCATTTTCCATTTTGTATTACTATTCTGATTTATTTAACTATAATAAGTAAGACTCTATCTATGAGTGTACTTTGTATTTATTAATATGTTTAGTTTATCTATATACACTGCTCAAAAAAATAAAGTGAACACTTAAACAACACAATGTAACTCCAAGTCAATCACACTTCTGTGAAATCAAACTGTCCTCTTAGGAAGCAACACTGATTGACAATCAATTTCACATGCTGTTGTGCAAATGGAATAGACAACCGGTGAAAATTATAGGCAATTAGCAAGACACCCCCAATAAAGGAGTTGTTCTGCAGGTGGTGACCACAGACCACTTCTCAGCTCCTATGCTTTCTGGCTGATGTTTTGGTCACTTTTGAAAGCTGGCGGTGCTTTCACTCTAGTGGTAGCATGAGAAAGGAGTCTACAACCCACACAAGTGGCTCAGGTAGTGCAGCTCATCCGGGATGGCACATCAATGCGAGCTGTGGCAATAAGGTTTGCTGTGTCTGTCAGCGTAGTGGAGGCGCTACCAGGAGACAGGCCAGTACATCAGGAGACATGGAGGAGGCCATAGGAGGGCAACAACCCAGCAGCAGGACCGCTACCTCCGCCTTTGTGCAAGGAAGAACAGGAGGAGAACTGCCAGAGCCCTGCAAAATGACCTCCAGCAAGCCACAAATGTGCATGTGTCTACTCGAACGATCAGAAACAGACTCCATGAGGGTGGTATGAGGGCCCGACGTCCACAGGTGGGGGTTGTGCTTACAGCCCAACACCGTGCAGGACGTTTAGCATTTGCCAGAGAACACCAAGATTGGCAAATTCGCCACTGGCGCCCTGTGCTCTTCACAGATGAAAGCAGGTTCTCACTGAGCACATCTGAGTCTGGAGATGCCAAGGAGAACATTCTGCTGCCTGCAACATCCTCCAGCATGACCGGTTTGGCAGTGGGTCAGTAATGGTGTGGGGTGGCATTTCTTCGGGGGGCCGCACAGCCCTCCATGTGCTCGCCAGAGGTACCCTGACTGCCGTTAGGTACCGAGATGAGATCCTCAGACCCCTTGTGAGACCATATGCTGGTGCGGTTGGCCCTGGGTTCCTCCTAATGCAAGACAATTCTAGACCTCATGTGGCTGGAGTGTGTCAGCAGTTCCTGCAAGACGAAGGCATTGATGCTATGGACTGGCCCGCCCGTTCCCCAGACCTGAATCCAATTGAGCACATCTGGGAAATCATGTCTCGCTCCATCCACCAACGCCACTTTGCACCACAGACTGTCCAGGAGTTGGCGGATGCTTTAGTCCAGGTCTGGGAGGAGATCCCTCAGGAGACCATCTGCCACCTCATCAGGAGCATGCCCAGGCGTTGTAGGGAGGTCATACAGGCACGTGGAGGCCACACACACTACTGAGCCTCATTTTGACTTGTTTTAAGGACATTACATCAAAGTTGGATCAGCCTGCAGTGTGTTTTTCCACTTTAATTTTGAGTGTGACTCCAAATCCAGACCTCCATGGGTTAATAAATTTGATTTCCATTGATAATTTTTGTGTGATTTTGTTGTCAGCACATTCAACTATGTAAAGAACAAAGTATTTAATAAGAATATTTCATTCATTCAGATCTAGGATGTGTTATTTTAGTGTTCCCTTTATTTTTTTGAGCAGTGTATAATCAGATGTAATAGGAATAATAAGCAGTAAAAATGTGGTTTTATTGAAATATGTAAAATACATCAAATCTAAGCCAAATAACATTATTAATGCTAGAAAGCATTATAACATGTTTGATCAAGGTTTTTAATATATGATTCAAATTTTTTTCATTAAAATATTATTGTAAAATTATTTGGGTAAAAAAAAAAAGCTGATTTTTTTTTTTTTACCGTCTGCTTCTTTTCAATCCTGGTATTAAAAAATGTTTTCAAAAGCATATGAACTATGTATTACTGGGAAAAAAAACAGTCTTAAAGTCATTATGGTGATGATTGAATTGTTTATTGCTCCCATCTAAACTGCGCGGGAGCTATTTAGGCTTTTCCTGTGCTAAATGCCGGGTTCACTACAGTTAAGGTGCACCTGGCATGTGCAACTAAACCCGAAGCCCTACTTGACTAGATAAGTGCACCCCCGCCGGGGCTGGTCGCACAAAACAATTGAATAGCTTTAGATGGGCGCTAAACTCCTCCAACCAATTGAATCACCCCCAAAGTCAGTGTTTGATGGCTCTCAAATAAATATAATTATGTTGATTATCATTTTATGCTTTTATATAATACAATGATATTGTAGATAATGTTCCCTTTTGCTTTTTTTAATACCATAGAAGATAGTGTTATGTTCCTGTGTGAGCCGTGCATACTTTCTTCTATATGGACTGATGATCTGAATTTACGGCAGTAGAACCTCGATCAATGAAAACTGCTGCAGTGCTGAATTAGCAATTTCAGTAGCTGTTCAGGGGGCAGCTCTGTTATCTATTACAGTTGTTTCAGATCGAGCCTTTAAGAAGGTTTTGGCACAATGTAATAGTATACATTTTATTATGTTTTTTTTTTTTCTTTCTCTTTTTAATTTAAGATAAGTTTTTATGTCTCTCTTTTGTTCCTGAACTCAAAACAGTCCATGCCATTTGCCTTGTGAATGCCAGTATCCTGGGGGACTGGAATCCAAGACCAACTTCATTTCACTTTGGACAAGTCACTTTGTCACGTTATACTGAATTAGATTGTATACTCCTTAGGGTACAGACAGCATTCTTTGTCTACTATTATATTTTACTTCTATTTCTTCCCAATGACCATCTAAAGCATAGCATTGGAGGGCGACGTGTATACTGTGCCGTTCCGCACTTCTCATTGATTCCAAATTAGGAGGAGCTGACGTGAGGCATCAATCATATGCTATCCAGGCTGTAAAGTGCATGAGGACCACTCACATAGTAAATACTTGCCTCCCACAGAGAGAAGCATCTGATGGCAGCACGGCAGTAAGTGGCCTGTCACAGTGAATGCCTCCATGCTATATAGACAACAATTTTAATATCTGTTCTAATAGAAAGATAATGTACTTTGTTTGGTTTTCATTGCTGGAAGCTTTTAACTCGCCCATTACCAAGAACATCTTAACCCTAGATGCTTGTGCCTTGAGAATGCCGCAACTATTTAGCTTTTGTGATGTATTTTTTTGCACCTATACACAGGACTTTTCTGGTAAGTAGAAACGCCTTAAAACACTCTGTATGCGATCAAGCATATATTTAAAAATAATAATTTAGCAATAATTTCTAAAAAAAAATAATAGTTTTTTTTTTCTTACTAGTGAATATTTTATAGTTGTTTTTGGCTTTGGATTGTTGTTACTGAATTGTTACAGCCTCTTTACAGTTTTCATTTCTTAATTGGAAATGAGATATTAAACATTGTGAATTTGTTGAAATTCACTTTGTTCATAATATCCCTCCATATGCATTGCACATGCATTTTTACCAAATATACTGAAAGCATAATGAATACTCTTTAAGTTTTACTACTTGACAAGATTTTAATTTCTTCAAAGTGTGTCATCCCCCCATAAGATAAGGGGGGTCATTCTGACCTGATCGCACACTGCCGGTCATCGCAGCGCAGCGGTCATGTCAGTAGTGGGCATGCGGGTGCATGGCTGACAGCCGACAATCAGGCAGAGGCGGTCGCTGGGCGGGAGGGGGCGGCACGGCGTAGTTTCGCCGATTTGTGGGCACAGTCCGGCCAACGCTGGCGCGGCCGGACCGTGCAGGGGGCAGGCTGCAGTGGCTGTGTGACGTCACACGCAGCCGCTGCGACCTGGGCAGCGACGAGTAGCTCCCGGCCAGCGCGCAAAATCTGTGCTGGCCAGGAACTACTCCTGAAGTGCAAAAGCATTGCCGCTGTGCGATGCTTTTGTACTTCTGCCGGGGGGGGTGGGGCAGGGCGACATGCGGGGCGGACTAGCCCTGTGCTGGGCGCCCCCCCCCCCCCCGCATGTCAGTGTGCCTGATTGTAGCCCTGCAAAATTTTGCAGGGCTACGATCAGGTCTGAATTAGGCCAAATGTGTGTAGCTGTGCCCAACCAGTAAAAACAAAAACTGAGATATTTCCAAAGTATTCTGTTTCAGAAATGTAAGGGAGGATTCATATTGGCATGACGTTTAGCGAAGTAAAAACCCTTGCGAACCTCACATCCAATTTTAGAATACTGTGGGTATGCGCTCCCAATACCCAGGGTATCCAATTAAAAAAAAAAAAAAAAAAGTTGAAAACCCTGCGGCGCAAGTGAAAAAATAAAAAAAAAATACAGGTTGAGTATCCCATATCCAAATATTCCGAAATACGGAATTTTTTGAGTGAGACTGAGATAGTGAAACCTTTTGTATTGTACACAAACTTTATTTAATACACAAAGTTATTAAAAATATTGGCTAAAATTACCTTCGGGCTGTGTGTATAAGGTGGATATAAAATATAAATGCATTCTGTGCTTAGACTTGGGTCCCATCACCATGATATCTCATTATGGTATGCAATTATTCCAAAATACGGAAAAATCCGATATCTAAAATACCTCTGGTCCCAAGCATTTTGGATAAGGGATACTCAACCTGTAGTACGATTCTACGGTGGTCTCCGCTGCTGTGGTCTCCCCCTCCATCTTTACACTGGGGAGGGGGCTGCTGGGATATGTAGATGTATTCAGACTTACTCTGAATGTACGTGAAAAAAAGATGCAGTGATTTCAATAGGGGATGTAGATTCAGAATGATAATGCTAGAGGAAACCTTTCAGTAGGTCTTTTGTGACCTATGGGCTTTGTTTTCCATGATCTGATCAGTATCAGAGAGCTTTACATGGTCAGATCAAATATTGAGATTCAGAGCATGATGTGGGCCCATCTACTACAACCAGGTGAGCTCGTCATGTGGGTCCCTAACACTAAGGTTCCAATCCAGAACACAGGACCCAACCGACCCAAGGCATCACACTAGTAAGACGTGTCAGTTTGCGTTAGAAAGTAGATGTGGTCAGCATCCCAGCGCACTGGATGCTGGCGGACAGGTGACCGACCCTGGAATCCCGACACCCCACAGAATCCCGGCCCCAGAACACGACCAACGGCATCCCGATGGTAAGTATTGGAGTTAGGACCCAGGGGGTTAGGGTTACGCACGACATGGGGGGTTAGCTGTAGCTGCCACCCCCTATGTCGGTAGCTCTAACCGCCACCCCCTGGTATTAGACGTAGCTGACACCCCCTGTGTCCTTGGCCCTAGCCACCACCCCAGGTGGGTTAGGGATAGGGGTCAGTGGAAAAGGGGTATTACATAGGTGCGAAGTAGTAATTAAGGTATTCAAATGTTTTCATTAAACAAAGGCAAATTTAAGTGTTAAAAAGTGTTACATTAATGCTGGGTACACACTAGACGATATGCTCCATGAGTGATATCGTTGAACATTTTCCCTTGAGTCCCGGACAAACGATATTGAGCATACACGCTGAATGATTTACAAACGACCAACTATATACAGGAGTCATCTGATATTAGGGGTTTTCAGCAACTGGGTTGGAATTTAATGTAGTGTCCACACTGAATGATATGCACCTTATCGTTAACGTCATAGCCAAAATTGGCCTGCACGTACAGACGACAGAAGACCTCGCTAGCGACCCGCAGGAGCGCGCATCATTAACAAAATAGTGCATACACCCTGGACGATATTAGAAACGATCTCTTAGAAGGGTGAAAGTGAGCAATATTATTTAAAATATCGTCTAGTGTGTACCCAGCTTAAGTGTTACAATAATGGTGCGCTGAAGCAGCCCAACCCACCAACCCAGGAGGCTCCACTCCCCGAACCCATTCCTAATACTGGCATATTATATAAACTTATCCAGGGTTTATCATTCATAGTGCCTAATTCAGTATGTAGACTGCAAATGCAGGAACCTATACTAATTAAAAACACCAAAGGACAGGTGGGAGGAGTGCTAGTCCAAGCTGAAGGAGCCTCCGCCTTCAAGTGTACACAATATAGAATATATGGGGGAGTCCCGTGTTTTGGACTTGAACCTTGGTATTGTTAGGGACCCACCTCATGAGGTCACCTGGTCGGAGTAGATGGGCCCAAATTTTTGTCCAAAATGATGCGAAGAACCTCAATTTTACTCCATGTTAATTGCCAGAGTTTATTATAATTGTTCTGGTTAGCAGTGTTCTTAGAACTTAGAGTGTGCACTTGCGTTCTCTCTTATTTCTATGTGGTACTGCAAGTCTCAGCATGGTAGCACCTCTTATGTTTAGAATTAGGGTCTACAGTCCAGCCCCCCCATATATATATATACATTCCATATACTGTATCTCCCAAATTGTTACCCACACTTTCTGCAATGTAAAATATGTTATTTTTCATGAGAATCTAACCTACCAGTAGTAGCAGCAGCAGCAGTGTCTGAGTGGACACTGAAGCACCTGGTGGAAACATACAGAAAAATTAGTGAGAACATACAAACTCTGCACAAATGGGCCATGACCAGGAATTGAAATTTTGTTGGTGAAAGCAGGAATTGCTTTTTTGATAGTGTGTGTCCCTTTCCACAGTATCTTATCCTTTCCTGGTGTCTTATACAGCGTCTAGTCCTTGAAGGGGCAGGTATAGCACCCAACATTTACGTACTGCCAATTTGTTGGCAGGTAATTATATATAAAACTCATCATTAATGGAACTGGATATGCTATCAGTTGTGTTTTTACTGGTAATGTAAAATATGGATTACTACTCGATATACTGGGAACTAATTGCCCCAATTTGGGCACACAGTGCACGGTTAGCGCTGTGTTTAAACACCAGTCTGACCAGTTTTATATCATCCGTATTTGTGCCATTCAATGCTATCTGCTAGAATCGGTCTGTCCTTAGTAATTTTATGTTAACTAGTTCACTGTGTAAAGTGTAGCCTGCTTAGCCGCAGTGTAGGAATAGCAGCCGCTGCACTGGATTTCTTCTCCCTGCTGCTTTGTTGTTTGACTTCTGTACAACATGCTCATATTGTTGGCAGTCTTTCAACGGACCCCGTAATATAAATCATTGATTCTAGCAGCATGGGGGCAGCTGAAATGTGGCCTCTGGCATCTCCCTCTCCCCAGGAAAGAATCCAATTGGCCTCGTGGCGCAGTTAGAGTGAGCGACCTTACTAGTGACACAAAAGATCAAACTACAGGTTCTTAAGCGCAGTATTTACTCTTTAACCTGTAACATGGCCAGCTCCCTGGCGGTGCCTAAAATTACATTTTTACAGGTCTGTCACTTGCGCTTCTGTCAGTGGATGTAGATACAGAAAAGCAGTTTGTGTGTTTAATTATACTGTTCCAGCATTCCGAATTACAAAGCTATCCTTCAAAACCTATAATATAACTGTATAATATAAATGGATTCAACTTTCCAAACTCTGCAGCAAGCTTTCATCCCATGTGAATATTATTCCGCCTTACATTGGAGAACAATTTCTTTTGACATCTATAAGCAACTCATGCCTTATGTTTCAGCGTGACTTTAGAGCATTTAAGAACATAGGGGGTCATTCCGAGTTGATAGCTCGCTAGCAGTTTTTTGCAGCCGTGCAAACGCTATGCCGCCGCCCACTGGGAGTGTATTTTAGCTTAGCAGAAGTGCGAACAAAAGGATGGCAGAGTGGCTACAAAAAAATATTGTGCAGTTTTAGAGTAGCTCCAGACTTACTCAGCGCTTGCGATCTCTTCAGACCATTCAGTTCCGGATTTGACGTCACAAACACGCCCTGCGTTCGGCCAGCCACGCCTGCGTTTTTCTTGGCACGCCTGCGTTTTTTTCGAACACTCCCTGAAAACGGCCAGTTGACACCCAGAAACGCCCTCTTCCTGTCAATCACTCTGCAGTCAGCAGTGCGACTGAAAAACTTTCCTAGACCTTGTGTGAAAATACATTGGCCGTTGTGAAAGTACGTCGCGCGTGCGCACTGCGCCGCATACACATGCGCAGAACTGCCGGTTTTTCCCTTAATCGCTGCGCAGCGAACATTTTTAGCTAGCGATCAACTCGGAATGACCCCCATAGCTGGTATTATGTAGTAAATAAGTCTTTACTAGTATGAAGGTTCTTTAACTGTTTTAAAACATCTGTACTAACAAAGATATTAATCAGTTGTACAGATTTCCAGGGTAGAATTGGGTAATTAGAACCTTAGTATAATGAACTTGGGACACTATTTCTGAAAATGTCAAATTTGAAAGCTCATCAATGTACAATTGCATAACAGTAGAAATGCTAGTATTTAGGTAAGGTTTAAGAGCAATGAATGAGTGAGGCAGATAGAGAAGTATTCCAGTTTGCATCTTGTGAGAAATTACTGGGTGCATGACCTTTGAGGGAGGAATACGCATGGGTGTTTGCAGACTCACACAGTTCTGATACTTAAGCCTGCCTGCATCTTGTTAGGTGGGACTCTCCGCAAGGGTGTGGTTCATCAAATCGATAGTATCTAGGTCGACAATGTTTAGGTCGACCACTATAGGTCGACAGTCACTAGGTCGACATGGATGGAAGGTCGACAGGGTTTCTAGGACGACGTGCTAGGTCGACATGAGGAATTTTTTTTTTTGGTGTCGTTTTCTTCGTAGAGTGACCGGGATCCCAAATTAGTGCACCGCGTCCCCTCGCATGGCTCGCTTCGCTCGCCATGCTTCGGGCATGGTGCCTTCGCTCCGCTACTGCTTCGCTCGGCACACTTTACCGTTCCAATCGTAGTCCACGTGGATCGTTAAGTATGAAAAAAGAAAAAAAAAGAAAAAAAATGTGAAAAACTCATGTCGACCTTTAGACCTGTCGACCTAGCACATGTCGACCTAGAAACCCTGTCGACCTTCCATCCATGTTGACCTAGTGACTGTCGACCTATAGTGGTCGACCTGAACATTGTCGACCTAGATACTGTCGATCTTCAGACCGGATCCTCTCCGCAAGGGGCAATTTAATCTTGGCTGAGTAGAGTAATCTCCGTGTGTTTGCCCATAGCGATGCGCGGCCCCGAGCGTCGCTTTCGCCGGTCCTAGATTCTGTCTGCATGCAGGCACAATCTAGTCTGGTCGCTCACTTCACCGCTGTGTGAAGTGAGTGGCCCCCGTACCTCCCCTGAGTGCTGAGCGGTGGGGGGGGGGAAAGATGTGTGCTGAGCGGTCTGTGATAGACAAAGGTGTCTTTGCACAACTGTGCCGCATGCAGATCTGCAGAAACACCTATTAAAAGGCAAATCTTTGGCACCTGCTACAGTTCAGGTAGAAATAGATGCTGATTGATAATGCATAATTGTAAACCGGGTACTTTTATTTCTGATGCATAGGCAGACATACATTAAGATGTATATGATTCTACTTATGGGCGAAAAGACACCTTTTTTTGTATGCGTTTTTATTATGTTTCACAGTGACTTTACGTCTATTTTGAGCCCATGTGCAAACTGGGCATAATTCACCAAGAACTCTGCATTGTATCTTTGGGAACTTGTATTTTAATCTATTTTGCTACTTGGACTGAGTAGTGACAGAAGCGACCTGTGTAGCCTATTGTAGATATTCCACTAGAAGCAGCGTCTGACTGTATAAAATGCACATTCAATGTAAAATCAACTTCAAACATAAAACATATTCTTGGGTATGGTTAGAGTTTATGACATAACTTGGGATAGCTTAAGAAACAAACGTTTAGCTAATGATGCCTGTAAGCTAGTAGATACTCCTTCAATCGATGTCCTTCCCGTCCTCTGGTCTCTCCCCATTCTCAGCAACGAGCTCATTATCAGTATACAGATAATTAGTATCATTAAGCAGCACACCATGTTCATTCTCAGAGTAGATAGATACTTGATATCATTACACAGTGCAGTGTGTCTCCTACTCAGCATTGTCCCCAGGTGTTCTGAGCCTGCACTCAGTGACCAGACAGACAGGCAGATGTAGCAGGCTGGCTGTATTACCTTCTGTGTAAAGTCATGGCTTGAATTTGGCTGTGGTTTATATAATTGGAAAATAACAGCAGACCTATGTGATGGAAAAGTTTTATCACTTATACCCCTTTTCCACTGCTGCAATAGCCATGGATATTGTCGGGTCTACATGGATCACGGCTCAGTGTAAAAGGGACCCATAAAATAACCCAGGTCCAGTTGTCCGGGAGGCCGACCTGGGTAGTTTCTTGGATCGGATACGAGAAAGACCAGAGTCACAACACAGTGTAAATGAGTGACGCTGGTCATCCGACCCATGTCCTATTTAAAGTCTATGGCGAGCCAGATCACTGGCGCTTGGAGATGTCATCTTGAAGTACTGGCAGAACAGAAACACTGCACACGGGTGCAGTGTAAACAGTGCCGACTCGGGAATTTAAAGGTATAGCGTCTGACCCGGGTTTGAGTTGAAACCGTGTTTAAAAACTCTGTGGACCCTGGAGTTTGGAAAAGGGGTTTTAGAAACGGATTTTACAGATCATGTTTTCTGATTCCTCTGTATAACATTGTAGTGAACATTAATATTATCCATATAGTAAATTGTGCTAATTGCCACTTGCATGATTTAACCGCTGAAAGCTAGAATTGCCTGAAAACACTGAAAAAAGTGTTCTGTGGCAGAGAACAGTGTTTCACAACCTCGTCCCTCAAAGCACACTAACAGACCAGGTTTTCAGGTTAGCCATCTTTGAGCACTGATAACTTAATCAGTATCTCAGGGGCAGATTTATTAAGCTCAGTGAAGTGATAAATTGTAAGGTGATAAAGGACCAGCCAATCAGATCCTAACTGACATTTTTCAAACAAAGCCTGTGATATAGCAGTTAGGCGCTGATTGGCTGGTACTTTATCACCTTCCACTTTATCACTTCACCGAGCTTAATAAATCTGCCCCTTAGTTACTTTCATGTAAGCATCTAGGCTGAATCATTGATAGCTTTAAAACCGTGACTGTTAGTGTTCCTTGAGGACTGAGGAGCCATAGAGGTTGCTCACAAGCTATAAGATATGACCATTATGGCACTGACTCACATCTGCTAAAAACACTGAAATCCTATGGGAGTCATGACATAGGTATAGACACCCTTTAATCTAAACAGGTATTCTGTACCGGGGATCCATAATAGAGAGAAGCTTGTTGCATGCTTATGGTATCTGCCAATTCCCCACATTGGGGCATTCATGGATGCACAGGCTAAATACTTGTCCTTTTGGAGCTGAAAGTGAATGAACAACTGGAAAACAAGCAGGCATGTTTGATTGCCTAGTGATTACTGTGCGGTTTAATTTTTCCGCCACAGTGCCTCCTTTCAGCTTACTTTATTGTTCACATAACTGCGGCATGCTGATATTCTATGGGATTTTGTACCCCAGGTGAGTGGCTCAATCCTCATTCAGGCTATCAGCAGAACATAGACAATGAGTACATTATCAATGAAATGATCTTGCCCCTTAACCCATTAATAATCATATGTGTTTTCATCTTATCAGAACTGAATGTCTCATTGCTGATTTACTGTTACAATTAGCCGTGTTTATATTGGTTTCCTATAATAATCACTGCACAATGTAGATTGATTTCATACTTTTTCAGAGTTGTGTAATGTATTTGTTGCAACTGAATTATACACACTGTGTTTTGGTAAATATTTTTTTTCTGTTTCATTTATGTGTTACAAAGTATCTGTCGTACGCTCAATACATTGAAAACTGGTTGCAGAAATGGCAGCTGCACAGCGCTTTTCAAATGGATCATTTATTCTGTTTATGGCATGATGGAAGCATGATAAGTAATCGGCTATGTGCATATATTCTGTACCAGAGGCTGATGATGTAGGGATTTGCTTAATATTGTTTACCGTTTCAAACATGATATTGATGTATGAAGGGAGACAGGAGCGTGCTAAAAATGTCTTAATTGTGTTATGTTAGAATTAGAAATCCCTCTCTACATGTGACAAAACACATTAATTCACTGACAGGACAGATTCCTGCTATACGGAGCGTTTACGTTCATGGGCACCGTGATTACATCCGCAGAGTATACTGCTTATAGTGGCTAGAAGACAAGACCGCCTTTGGCAGTTGCTAATCGGAATCTTTTGGCCACAAAATGAACCCATAGTTTCATATCTATGGAACAAACGCTTTTTGATAAAAGTGGTGAAATTAGGTTAGTTGTTCTCTGCAGGAGAATATTAATTTATACAATAGTTATAAAATACCTCACTGCCACAATCAGTTGAGTTTATCACTATGTTAGGGCCCACGCACCTCCTAAGGGTGTTATATGTGGCCAAACTCACCAGTATAACTTGCGCTCTTTCCTGCCTGATGCCAGGTTAATTGCAGTGTGCTCTCACAGTCTGTGTGGCATGATAGCCTGTGGCTGGATGGTGAGATATTCTCACCCACATCACTAGTCTGCCATGGGCTATCCTACTCTTCAGGCTGTGTGTATCTGCTGATCTGGACTGGCAATGTTATCTACAAAGGTAACAAAGCTTGTGGTGATGCCCTGTGACGGTATAATGCTTCTGCCATGTACCTAACTCAATAGTCATACGGTATAAGAATAACTTGTATACAGTGAGGGGAATTCAACTGCTTTTTGGGCACCCGACGCCTGATGGACCTATGCAATTGTCGGTCCGATCCAGTGCTGGCGCCCATTATTTCTGCTTGCATCGTCCTGAAGTGGCGAGCAGAAATGTGCCACACCTAGCACCCTGCTTTCCTGGATCACACAGCTCAGCATGGTACTATCGTAATCCTCTTCCTTGACACAGATCACGGTCACTGGGGCATCGGAATAACTTCACTGGTTGAAGGAGTGTCCTGATTTCTCTTAGAAAGATACCTGTGATGTGCAATACCTTTACTGGAAATGATGTGTGTGTGTGTGGGGGGGTGGGGTGGGGGTGGGGGCAACCCCTAATTTCATTTATATTTTCACGTGGTGGCTTCCAACTGGTGCACAAAGATACCATTGAAGTGCCATATACTAGTGTATGGCTGGGAGTCTTAGGTGTGTGCGTGTGTGTGTGTGTGTGTGTGTGTGGGGGGGGGGGGGGGGCAACCCCGCAACCCCGCAACCCCGCAACCCCGCAACCCCGCAACCCTGCAACCCCATTAACTGTTTTTATTTAGTATCTAGGTGGAGGGAGTATTAACACGCCCTTATATTAGAGACTTATCACTATATCAGTGGGACTGTGTTTTTCTTTATTTCCCGGAACCCTTCTTGGAAAGAAAACCATACTTTATTACAGGAGAGTACTATTTCTATTTGTAATTGTTATTCCAAAGCGCCATTTCTACTGGTACATATTTATTGTCTATCAGAAATGTGTGAAAAGTCCAACCTTTGGATGCATTTCGTCAGCATGCCCAATAGTTTACACCAGAGGTTCCCAAACGCGGTCCTCAAGGCACCCCAACGGTCCTGGTTTTAAATGTATCCATGCTTGGCCTCAGGTGACTTAATTAGCACCTTAATCAATTTGATTTAACCATCTGTGCTGAGCCATGGCTATACCTAAATCCTGGACTGTTGGGGTGCCTTGAGGACCGCGTTTGGGAACCTCTGGTTTACTCGGGTAAAGCCACTTTACGTGTTAAAACCACCAAGTCTATTTGGATGCAACATGCGCGGAACGCAATACGCGTCCAATTACTAATGAAAGTGATGGGGAATCGGGCACAAAAACTGTTGAATCACCCCCAGTGAATTCTAGCAGCATTAAGTAGGGAAATGTCACCTTTTCCCCCATCACCAAACATGCTGTTGTATAATGAACATTGCTATTATTATTATTTTACAGATGCAGTGCCATATTTTCCTATCATATCCCTTTGCATTGCCACCCTTATCACCATTTCTATTCACACAAAAGGCCAGTGACATATAGTAATTCTATGACATGTTACGCTCTTTATAATATCACCCTTACTGGAACACTAAGTTTGGTACGCACTTTAAGATGACATTTTACAGACTGAACAGTTTTAGATTTGTCACTGGTTACTGATGCAATCTGGGCAGGGGGAACAGGCCGCTTCGGAGAACTGTATTTGTTAAAACTGTTACCCTTTAGCATTGGCTCGGTTAGTAAGCAAACATATTAGGCGAGTGACATCGGAAGTGAGCATGTTCCATATCTTCATAGAAAATGTATAAAAACAAATATCTTTGATGTTTGGTTCATTTCTTCTAGAGGTTTATTGATATTGGTGGTTCCACATTATTTAGTACAGATGTGTCCTCATACATCTTGCCTCACTCCGGAGTAGGAGATGCCTGGCGCGAGTGAGCTGACAGATCCTATGCATCCTTTTGCGGAAAACGCGTCTTATTTACATCGCTATATGAATAAGGCACACAAGCAGATTGTGCTGATAAAAATGATATGCAGCATGCCTATATTCTGTGTGCGTCTGCGGCTGTATCTGCATAGGAAATGGTACATTAGTGTTTTCTAGGAAAACGCTGTACCAGCACTGTAACACAGCATTTTGTATGCAGATACAGCCGCTGTCGCACACAGAATATAGGCATGCCGCATATCATTTTAATCTGCATAAATTGTTTGTAGATCCTATTCGCATTGTTTTGCGAATAAGACACATTTTAATGGAAAAAATCGCACAAAAAACGGAATTTAGATCAATTAAGCTCTGAGAGCACATGCTGTTATGGGGACTCCTCATAACTTGCCCATTCTATGTAGCATGCAGCTCCTTTATTATCTTATCCTGAAATGCAAAATGGCATGTTTGCATGGAATGCCACATAGGCCGCATCAGCCACATGTCACATTCCTTTCCATACCACTGCATGATATCTGCTAGTGTAGGCAGAGCAGGGAATCCTACGCATGTTGGGGGTCATTCTGACCCGATCGCACGCTGCAGTTTATCAGTTTATCGCAGCGGTGCGATCGGGTCAGAACTGCGCATGCGCCGGCACCACAGTGCGCCGGCGCATGCCAGAAGGCCATCGGGCCGATACGATCGCCTCTGCCTGATTGACCGCAGAGGCGGTCGCTAGGCGGGCGGAACTGCGGCATTTGGCCACCGTTTTGTGGGCGTGGTCCGGCAAACGCAGGCATGGCCGGACCGACCGGGGGGCGGACCGCAGCGGCTGCGTGACGTCACACGCAGCCGCTGCGAGCCAGGGAGCGATGAGTAGCTCCCGGCCAGCACGCTAAAGCTACGCTGGTCGGGAGCTACTCTTGAAGTACAAAGGCATCGCCGCTGTGCGATGCCTTTGCACTTCTGCGGGAGGGGGGCCCTGTGCTGGGCGTCCCCCCGCATGCCAGTGTGAATGATCGTAGCTGTGCTAAATTTAGCACAGCTACGATCATCTCGGAATGACCCCCGTTAACTGTAGTAAAAAGATGTGGAAAAATAATTTTTCAAATGAACCACACAGGAAGCATCACAATTTAAAGAATACTCACCTTGTCATGGGTACCAAAAAAAAAATCTTGGCGGGACTGAGATGCAGAAAAAAGTAATAAAAAAGCATGATGATTAGCAATAATGATTACAGAACCCAAAATTAGTTATTATTCCACTTATTTTAAAATAATTTTTAAAGTTTTATCCATCTCCAACTAGGTGAAGACAAATCTGTGATGACCATAGTCCAAACCCCTGGTAACTTATCACTGGTTTGTAATTGGTTACCGAATACCAATTAAGTCACTTTTTTTTTTACTATGGAGAAGAGCGAAACCTGCAAAAATGTAATGTATTTATTTTTTGCGAAAACGGCACAATAGGAGAAGCCGATAAGTTGAGGACAATTGGATACCCGCATAGTCTACATTTAGTCACGAATGCCAAGATTCTCCCAACTCACCATAAATGTAGTGAACTACCTGCAGTCATTGCCCTTAATGTGACAGTACATTTAACAGCTGCATTGGCGCAAAGGTGTGGACAGCATCACAAATCTCGCCAGCCAGACTACATTGCCACGTCACGTTTGTGAATGACCCATAGGCAGTGGACCAGGACACACACACATAAAATTACAAAAATATGTACCGTAATTAAAGCTACTAAACAGTGATGTCAGCTAGAACATTGAACTGCGTTGCCAGTTATTTTATTAACACTCTTGTTTTCTCACACATGATGAGGATGAGGAAATTTACTAAGGTCTGCCCTGTCCAGGGACGTGCGGTGAGGTAAATTGCTCAGGAGGCACTGGCTAGTACCAGAGCCAGATTTACACACAATATATGAGCCAAAGGGTACATGTGGGCATTATACACGGGTGGTATTCATGTGACTGCCGGTCACATGACCTCCACCAACATCCCGCCTCCTCACTATCCCGACGGTCGTCATGCCGACCAACAGGGACTATTTCCACTCGTGGGTGTCCACGACACCCATAGAGTGGGAATAGAACCCGGTCGCCACCGAGCCCGCAAGGGGCTTGCTGTACTCTCTCCCCTCCACACCGGTATCCCGGCGTCGGTATGCTGACCGCCGGGCAGCCATACCGCACCCATTATACACCGGTGCAACAGTATAATCTCCTGAAAATTTGGTGAGTTTTGATCAGAGATATGTGGAAAAGATAGGCAGCGCCTCACCTGCCATTGACTTTACTCCAGAGTTTTGAGTATAAAAATGATTAGTAGATATTTCTAACACATTCTTTGTACTTTTCATATACTTTATACTGTCAAAACTGATGCAAACGTTAGTATAACATGAAAGGCTGTACCTCACCCCACCGACCCTGTTTCTGACATGTTGTTGTTGTTGTTGTTGTTGTTGTTATTATTATCCTTTATTTATAAAGCAATGACAGATTATACAGTTCTGTACATTGTGAAATGATAACACAAAGTATGTACCATGACATGAAAGAGAAGGTAAGGGCTGAAACACACGCGCCGGCTTTTGCCGGCCGGGAAACAGCCGGCCGGCTTTTTCCCGTGCCGGTATTGTAATGAACAGTGTGAGGGGTAGGTTCCTTTCACACTGCACGGCCCCGGCCCGGCTGCCGGGTTGCAGCCGGAAATATCCACTGGAAGGTCCGGCTGCCGGGCCGGGGCCGTGTCGTCTTTGAAGGCAGTGGGCGTGTGTGTGAAGGGGAGCTTTCACACACCACGTTTTTTTTCCAAGCCGTGTCTAATCTTGCGCACAGTATTTCACACGGCTCAAAGCCGTTGTGTGTGAAAGACCCTCCCGGATGGCAAAAAGCCGGACAAAGTTTGTCCGGCTTTTTGCCATCCGGGAGAAACCGGCGCGTATGTTACAGCCCTTAGGATGGCTATGCCCAGGTGAGATGACACTGTTCTTGACACTGTACCTAATACAGAAATGGCTACTGTATGGTAGATCCATTATCAAGTTCCAATAACAAGGCAGCCATTGCCGGCTGACATTTCTGCTACCAGTGGGGTGATATGATTGGAGTGAGGAGAAGACTCCAAGAAATATACAACACCTTTGTATATTTGAGAACACTGCAGCAATGGATTTTTATAATTACCATAGTGTAAGTGGACACTACAACCACATACTGCATATGACAAAGTAACAAATAGGTTGTAAGGTTAGCCATTGAGAAGCTATCTTGTAATTTGATTGTGATTTTTTTTTTTTTTGTCGTTATTCTTTTTATACTTCATTGATTTAAACCACCATCAGCAGACAGGCTGTATCCATCCCGTATAACTTGGCTAATAGGCTATTAAGGCTCTGCCCTTGTTACTATGACACATCCAAGTCTTCGCTTGCAGGCTGTTGTGCCTTCACCGCTGGTGAAAGAATGTTATTTCTGTGAGTAGAAGTCCCCATTGATTCCGATTTGTGCTGAGGGAGTTGGTTAAATGAGTATGTGGTTTTCTATTGTTCTACTTCATTTAAACAGAAGGCTAAAATAAAATACTAAGTAAATGTAAGCAAATGCTGGAGTTAGATGACAGCTTACGAGCAGGAGCCCGAGCGCAGCCGGCCACATAACACAGATGTCTAAGGGAGTCATCTGCCAGCTATGCCTGTCCCATGGTGTTGCACTCTCCCTGGGTGAAAGCATTCGACACAGTGCTGTCAATGATGCAAATTGCACAATAGAGGAGGATGCAGATAGTGAGCCCCTGCCGTGTGCAGTCCTGCCCTGCTACCCTATGAGATAGCAAGAGGCGCTGGAGGAGTGGAGCGCCTAGAGCTCTGGAGACCAGGAAAGGTCATGCAGCCAGGGTCATTTGAATTGGAAATTGACTACCCTCTCCATTCTGAGACGGAGATAGACAGAAATATTATATATATAATAATAACAATAATAATAATTTTATTTATATAGCGCTCTTTCTCCAATAGGACTCAAGGCGCTTAACAGATACATAGCATAATATAGTACAGAAAATAATAAAGTACAATTTCATAAAATACAGAAGCATGAAGATATAGCAGGCGTGGAGACTGCGGCACTCGTGATAATGTTTAGAAAAAGATGCTGTTTAATGAATCAAATCCATGATAAAAATGCCACACAAGGCCAACGTTTCGGTGCCAAGCACCGTTTTCAAGGCAGGCATAAACATGAAACAAACAAACATTACAAGTACATAACACTCACCTAAATAGGGAAGAACCACCCCACTGCGGGAGAGCCGGGGAGATCAGTCAGCGGTATCCTGCGGGTGGCCCGGCAAGCAGACGCGTTGCCAGGGAAACGGGACGCGTTGCTATGGTAACCACGGCGGATGTCGACTGACGTCACCGGATGTGATGCACTCGTGGCTGCGGCTGGCAGAAGCGCACGCCGGTCCCGGCTCTCCCGCGGTGGGGTGGTTCTTCCCTATTTAGGTGAGTGTTATGTACTTGTAATGTTTGAATGTTTCATGTCTATGCCTGCCTTGAAAACGGTGCTTGGCACCGAAACGTTGGCCTTGTGTGGCATTTTTATCATGGATTTGATTCATTAAACAGCATCTTTTTCTAAACATTATCACGAGTGCCGCAGTCTCCACGCCTGCTATCACTACCTTACTGAAGGCACCGTGCAAAACTTATTACAGCAACGAGTGATGGTTCATTTCTGCATATATATATATATATATATATATATATATATAATGTATAATTTTTTTATGTCTGTATTTCTGTGTATAGATAATCTGTTAATAGCACATGAAAGGTTAGGCTTTTAAGAATACCGATGATATAATTACTGTATTTATATATTTCCTAAAACCTGTAAATAAATTAATATAATACATTTAATAAACAATGCATATTTCACATTATTGTAAATATTTGTATTCTGACTTGCACTGAGCATTCCGCCGCTAAGAACGCTATCTGTAGTCCTAAGATGTTCAGGTGCCCGCTTCCAGAGTTCATTAGCCATCGTCTGCGGCCGGTGTGATTTTTCTGACCAGAAAAGCAAATACAAGGAAAATTAGTGATTTGTTCAGGAAGCGTTAAAATAAAGAAACAAAAGATAAATCTGGCATCATTTAAGGTGCAAAGAATATAGAACCGCAGATTTGTCACAGCTCATAGAAGATGATGGATACAATTACTCTTTTGTAATAGGGGCAGCACACAATATGGGCATGTATATTAATCGTGGCGTAATTTAAATGAGAACAAATAGTCAATGAATATTTTTAAATATAATTCATTTTGCTTTCCCCTGTTTCAGTGTCCGTCTGACTGCTGATTTTCACGCCCGGGTCTGGAAATGTGACATCGAGTACTGATTATCTTCTAAACCAAATAATTGTGTTTTACTGATTTCTCTGTTCATAACTTTTCAGTGATATAAATGTTCGTTATATTGTTCAGGTTTTTGATACCTGCGCCCAACCCTATACTCTGTGTTGTATGTGAGAAACAGGTGTCTATATGGTCTGTAAATACTTTTATTTTTGCAGTCACAATGCTCAGTATAACAGACAGTACAATATTGCATATATATTAGATCACATGCAGTAGCATGCATGCAGTGTAAACAAACCGATGTGTAGAGAAATCAATGCAAACTTGATGTCGTATGATGAATACAGTAATGAACAGTCCTGAGAGCAAAGAATGTCTCTATTCCGGATATATCAAGTGGCAGTCTTTTCCTAAAGGGACTTCCGTGTCCCCCAGTATAAGTCCGAGTAACTGTGCCCAGAAGCAGTTCTCTCTCAATGAATTGTTTCTGATGGGAGTCGTGTTCTGGAATGTCTGCGTCTCGGCCTGCCAGGTGCAACTTACCCTCACGATGTGGTGCCTCGTTCCCGTTGCTCACTCTGCGGTGAGCCTTTGTGTAGCCGCTTGTGTAGCTTCAACCCTCTCCGTCCCCAGTGGTGTTCCTCAGCATGCAGTGCTGGATGTCTTCCTGGCTCTACTGCTGGGCCGCCGGGTCCCACCGGAAGAAGCGGAGCCTTGCGGCAACGCAACTTCCGGTACTCAGTGCGGCTTCCAGTGGGACCCGGCGGCCCAGCAGTAGAGCCAAGAAGATATCCAGCACTGCATGCTGAGGAACACCACTGGGGACGGAGAGGGTTGAAGCTACACAAGCGGCTACACAGAGGCTTACCGCAGAGTGAGCAACCGGAATGAGGCACTACATCATGAGGGTAAGTGGCACCTATTTCTGCAGCAGGGTACATTGGTTTCCACAGGGAAACATCGAGGTGTAGAGATGGATCTTGATTCAGGCACCAACAGGCTAAAGCTTTAGACTGTCCCAGGATGCATTGGGGCCTCCTCTATAACCCCGCCTCCAGGCACTGTGAGCTCCGTTTCGAGTTGATTCCCTGCAGAGCAGGTCACTTAACAGGGGTGCTGCACTGGGCAGCCCTGACAAAGCTTTTACTTGAAGACTTCAAGGGCCGCAGCACTTAATGTCAGGGTGACATTCTGTGCTGTGGCTCCGTCACCTCCCCAGCGGCGTCGCAGACTCTTGCTGGCTCAGTTCCCGGGTACTTGCGGCGGGGACGCTCCGGCATTGGGCACACGGTCGCAGCGCTCTCCTGGTACGCATGGCTTTTACGAAGGGAGGCGCAATTAAATTGTGTACTAATCGCAGTCTAGGGAGACAGACTGCGACGCTGGCGTGGACACTGTCACCGAGCAGGGACCCCACTATATAGGCCCTATAGGAGTACAGGTCGGGTGTACTAATGCCCACTTTAATAAGACTCCATAGTACCAGGTGGTGAGGACCAGCATAGGGGAGCCGGTGCTTGACCTTTAACCCCTCCCCCAGCTCAGGGAGCCATCTACTGGTGTTCCCGCCCTGGAGCTACCTCACACTCTCCCTGACTCCCTGACTGAGACGCTGGGTGCCATCTTCTAAGCATAGCTGCGACTGGTCTCCAGGACTGCAGGGCAAGGTCTCCCCTGTAAATCCGCCTGTACATCAGCGCTGTAATTTAACAGACACTTAAGTATTCTACATGTCAATATAAAGACAGTGTTAGTTAAGAACAAGTATACTTGTGCCAGAATATATTGTACGAGTATTCTGAAATATACTTCCGGTCTGAGACCGCACTTTGATATATATATATATATATATATATATATATATATATATATATCCTTCCAGTATTTGCCGGCACTCAAATCCTTCAATCAGCATGCTCCGGTGCCAGTTAAAGCAGAGTAATATCAATCCAATTGAAAACGGCACTCGGAGATCACAAACCATGTGGAAAAATTTAATTCGTAGCATTAACGTTTCGGGGCAGCAAGCCCCGTCCTCAGAATGAACAGAAAATGTTCATTCTGAGGACGGGGCTTGCTGCTCCGAAACGTTAATGCTACGAATTAAATTTTTCCACATGGTTTGTGATCTCCGAGTGCCGTTTTCAATTGGATTGATATATATATATATATATATATATATACTAGTCCAGTGCAGTTTTATTGTCTTACTAAAATAATTATCTGCATTGTCACTGTGACTCTGTGTGCCTGTATCTGCTGTGTGGATTTCACTTTCAGTGTATCCCAGCTTTGTCTATCACTGTATTCTGTACCCTAAAGGAGTAGGGGGGTCATTCAGACCCATTCGCACGCTGCCTTTTTTCGCAGCCGTGCGATCGGGTCTGAACAGCGCATGCGCCGGGCAGCATCAGAACTTATGAAGAAAGCGATCGCACCGACGATCGGAAGAAGATTGACAGGAAGAAGGTGTTCGTGGGTGGCAAATCACCGTTTTCAGGGAGTGTCCGAAAAAACGCAGGTGTGCCCAGCCGTTCGGGGGGAGGATTCCTGACGTCGGCATCGGCCCGGATCGTCGCAGCGGCTGAGTAAGTCCTGGGCTGTGCAGAAACTGCACAAACTTTTGTTTGTGCAGCTCACTGCACAGCCGATTGCACCCCTGCACAGCGATTACCACCTCCCCTGTGGGCGGCGATTACCTGGTCGCAGCAGTGCAAAAAACCACCTGTGTGCGACCAGGTCTGCATGACCCCCCTAGGTGCGTCAGGGTCTCATATTTAGTGTTTCACAGTATTTACTGATTAAGGTATTCTATTGTATACTCAGTCACATAATACCGGATTTATTCGCTGGTGTTGTGTACTTTGTCTGCGGTCACATACTAGGGATTTTATTCGCAAGGTATTGTACTCTGTCTGGCTGTATCGTACTAATACTCTCTGTTGTTGCATAACTGAAATTTCTAACACAAAGGGCGGGAAATCTGAGGATGCTCCTGCATCATGCAGTGCATGCACCAAGGCTTTGTTTGAGGGGGAAGTTTTGTATGATGGTTTGTGTACTATGTGCCATACATCTCCCAGTCAGTCCGCAGCTCCTGTAACCAATCAGGAGCCACCTTGGGCGGCAATCTCAACTATGTTAAATACGCTTGTGACAGGGTTTACGCCCCCTATGGGACCTCCTGTACCATTACAGTCACATCTTGTCCCTATGGTAAATCCACCTTGTGTAGATAATTTGTCTACCCAGTTGCAGCAATTGAATCAATCTTTGGTTAGACATAAGACTGCCCCAAGCCACTCTCGTGTCACGGGGACCACTGCCTCCTCACAATCCACTAATCTCAAATTCTTCTGAAGAGGACGGGGAGCACACTGTCCTTTCAGACACTGACACAGCTGCTTCTGACGAGGAATCTACAACTCAGGGTGATGTCCCGGACCTAGTGATTGCTATTAAGCAGATCCTGCAAATATCAAATGATGATGATATTACGGTGTCTAAGAAACTTAAAAAGGTTTCTAAGAAACCTGAAAAGTTTAAACGGTGTCTAAGAAACCTACGGTGTCTAAGAAACCTGAAAAGTTTAAACGTCAGAAAGTAACTAAAACATTATTGCCGCATTCTATTTAGTGGACATACGACAAGAACCCTGGATTACTCCCTGTCTAAATAGATGTAGCTCGCTATCCTCTCCCTACAGAGTTGTGTAACAAGTGGGAAAAATCACCGCCGGTGGATTCTCATGTCACCCGTCTGGTGGTGTCATCTACTCTGCCTGTCACCTCACTGAAGGAACCGACAGATAAGCGCGTGTAGGGATGCCTGAAGTCTATTTACTCCCTTACAGGTACTGTGCATAGACCCACTATAGCAGCCTACTGGGCTGCAAAAGGAATTGAAGCATGGGTTCAGGCATTAGAGGATGAGTTGCCCCATGATATATCCGACAGTGCCAGACAATGCCTGTCTCATATTACCACCGCCACCTATTACATTCAGGAGGCGTCCTCTGAGGCGGGTGTGTTGGCAGTCAAGGCGTCGACTACGTCCATCTTGGCTCGCCGTATTCTGTGGTTGAGGTCATGGAAGGTGGACCTGAACTCCAAAAAGACCTTGGAGGTTCTCCCTTTTAAGGGAGACATCTTAATTGGGGAAGACCTCAAAAAGATTGTGGGTGACTTGGCGGCTGCTAAGTCCGCCTTTCTCCCTAATACTACTCCTTCTGCACAGAAGGCAAAAGGTACCACTTTTCGCTCCTTTCGACCTCAAGGGAAAGCAAAAGGTCAGACATACCTGAGACAATCTTGTGCTTCCAAAACCACAAAGCCTATGGCAAAACAACCCTAGGCAGCCCGTCAGCCTGCTTCTAAACACGACAAGCCTGCTGCATGACGGGGCGGGCCTCCCCCTGGGGGACCCCAGGGTGGGAGGCCAACTTCTGTGATTCACCCAGGTCTGGTTAAAGACCACTTCAGACACGTGGGTGCGAAAAGTTGTCTCTCACGGGTACGCAGTCTCTTTCAAGAGATGTCCCTCTCGCCAGTTTTATACCACGGTTATCCATTCGGATCCGTTAAAGGCGCAAGCTCTTCAATTGGTTGTGCGTTCCCTCCTGGATACACAGGAGTGGTGATGCTGGTACCTCTGTCCCAGAGAAGCAATGGATACTACTCGACCCTGTTTCTATTCCCGAAACCCAATGGGTCTTTCCGGCCCATACTCAACCTCAAATCACTGAACAAGTTTGTGAGAGTGTCCAAGTTCTGTATGGAAACACTGCGCTCAATTGTACTAGCCATGGAACCCGGAGATTATATGGTATCCCTGGATATACAGGATGCTTACCTGCATATACCTATTGCCATATCGCATCAGCAATATCTGTGGTTTGCTGTTGGCAACCTACACTATCAGTTCCAGGCTCTGCCATTTGGACTGGCCACGGCTCCTCGGATCTTCACCAAGATTATGCCCGTGATGACGGCTCATCTCCGTCGCCAGGGAGTCAGGATCCTGCCGTATTTGAACGATTTGCTGATTCTTGCAAACTCCCATGATGTCCTCCTCAGTCATCTGCAACTGACGGTAAACTTTCCCCCAAGCCTGCGGGAGGCTCATCAATTGGAAGAAGTCCTCACTGGTCCCAGCTTGAAGCATGGTGCACCTGGGGGCACTGCTGGACACACACAACGAACGCTGTTTCTGTCTCCAGAGAAGGTCCTGAAACTTCAGGAAAGGATCAGATACTTCCTCTCTCACCCAAGAGTATCAATACACTCGGCAAAGCAAGTACTAGGCCTGATGGTGTTGGCGTTCGACATGGCAGAGTATGCTCAATTTCATTCCTGCCATCTGCAGAGGTTAATCCTTTCCAAGTGGGACGACCTGCCTCATCGGATCAGGTCTCACATGATCTCCTTGACTCCGGAAATTCATCTGTCGCTGACCTGGTTGCTACAGGACCAGCAGTTGAGCAGGGGCCGTCCCTTCTTGATCCCCAACTGGGTCCTACTGACTACGGACGCCAGTCTGAGGGGTTGGGGCACGGTGTTGGAGCAACACTCTTTCCAGGGTCGGTGGACCATAGAGTAATCACACTCCCGATAAACATTCTGGAATTGCGGGCAGTGTTCACTGCTTTGTCTTTCGCTTTGCCTCTGATACAGAACAGGCCTGTTCAAGTACGGTCAGACAACGCCACCATGGTGGTATACATAAACCATCAAGGCGGCACTCGAAGCCGCATGGCAATGATGGAAGCGTCAAAAATTCTTTGTTGGGCGGAACGCCATCTGCCAGCAATATCGGCAGTGTTCATTTCGGGAGTCCTTAACTGTGAAGTGGATTTCCTCAGTCGTCAGGACTTGCACGCCGGAGAGTGGAGTCTTCATCAGGAAGTCTTTCAACTCTTAGTGGACAAGTCGGGCCTACCAGATGTAGACCTGATGGCATCTCGACACAATCACAAATTTCTTCGGATCAAGAACCAGGGATCCTCAAGCAGCGTTCGTGGACGCACTGGCAATTCCATGGAACTTTTGGCTGCCGTACATGTTCCCTCCAGTGTCACTCCTGCCCAGGGTACTGCAGAAGTTCAAACAAGAAGGAGGAATACTACTTCTAATCGCTCCAGCATAGCCAAGACAGCAGTGGTTCTCAGACCTGCAGGGCCTATCGATAGAGCGTCCTTGTCTACTTCCTCAACGCGCAGACCTCCTTGTTCAGGGCCCTTGTGTCTAACCGGACCTAGCCAGACTGGCTTTGACGGCGTGGCTCTTGAAGCTTCAGTCCTGAAAGCCAAAGGATTCTCCGAGGCGGTTATCCAAACTATGCTGAAGGCCAGCAAACCGGCATCTGTGTGGATTTATACCTATAGAACGCCTGCACTAACTTTAATTGGGTGAGTGTAATAAATAGAGGCCAGGGGCTCAGGTATTTGCACAACCTTCATCTACAGAATCCATCCTCAATTGACCCTTTTTCATTAGTATTATGTTTCTGCATTTGCTACTTATTGTCATATTTCCAGATCAGATATTTCCAGCATTAAGGTGATTAACCCTTTTGTACATGATGCGTAGTTCATATGTTACTACGTGATACTACAATATGTAGCAGTGTAGACACCAGACAATTATCACTCAACACTTTTAACTCTTTTGCTACTGCAGGTTTCTTGATTCTGTTATGCGTCATGTAGTCATTTTTACACACAGTACATTAATAAAATGTGATATAAACTGTCCCCTCCTCCCCCAGTCATATATTTTATGGTAAGTATACATCCTGTAGAGTTCAAAAGTAGGATTTTGTGTCCCGCAATATATATATTTTTTTTAATAAAGATGAGATATTAACCATTGTGACTAAAAATTGAATGCAGATGCAATGTAACACAAAGTACCTATTACACTTACATTTTTATTTACTGTACATTTTAGCTCTATACACTTTATTAAAGTGTATAGAGTTCCTACATGCCACATGTCCAGGTTTAAACAGATGGGCACACACCAAATTAAAAAAATAGGTTAACTATCATTTTAGATTTTATACTTTGCTGTTTCGACACAGTTGTGGATTAAAATACAAGATGACTGTTTTGTCTTTTTTGTTTTTTAACCTTCCCATTTTCCCCCCGTATTAATATCAAACAGGCCTATGTCTCCCATTTGATAATGTTTATTGGATATTAGAAAATTACAATTCTTCGTTCTATCATTCCCTGAAAGGTGAAGTCATTTCATCCTTCTCTGTATAGAATAACATTATGCCAGGAAGCTACAGCATTGACTGGGGTGGTATTCAGTATACCGGTTGTTGGGATCCCGGTGCACAGTATATCAGCGCCGGAATCCTGACAACCAACATACCGACACCTTTTCTCCCTCTTGGGGTCCACAACCCCCTGGAAGGAGAATAGATAGCGTAGCGCACCACCGTGCCTGCAGCGTGGCGAGCGCAGCGAGTCCGCAAGGGGCTAATTTGCGCTCGCCTCGCTGTCGGCAAGCCGGCGGTCGGGGTTCCGACGCCGGCATGATGGCCGCCGGGGACTCATACCACACCCCGTTGACTGGACCAAGAGGTAGCCACAGGGGATGAAGTTAAAATGACGGCTGTTGATATCCTGACGTTCAGGATACCGATGCCAAAATCTCGACAGCTGACAATACTAACAGCTGGAATCCAGTCGCACCAGGCCTATACCCACTCGTGGGTGTGTACGACACCCATAGAGTGGGAATAGATCCTGTGGTGAGTGCATCGATCCACCAAGCCCGCAAGGGAACTCTCCCCGCTGCTTGCTTTCTGGAAGGCGGGATGCCGCTGTCGGGATATTAACTGCCGGCATCCCGTCCGCCGGTAAAAAGTATGTAATCCGGCCACACAATGCACCTGGTGGCTTCTGGGTGCACATTTCCGGCTGTGCTGTGACGTACAGGATTGCTGATGCGTGATCTGTGTGCATCCCCGTCAGATTAAGAGTTTCTGTTGTGTGTTTAATGTGAGTGACACAATGGATTATGTACATTTTAATTCTGAGGCTTCTTGGGAATGGTAGAGCATTGAAATAATAGTAATGTTTGCATTTCATAAGTTTTCGTTTGGGTCAGATCTGCATTCATATTTTAATTTGCCCCATGTCCTGTGAGGCAACTCAGTGGCATTTTAGGTTACACTTATCTTTATAAATGCCTTTTATAAAATACACCTTAACATGTCCAATAAACTTACAAGATGATGTTGGTGGCTACAATAGCATTGCTTCAGATACGTCAATATTCACATATTTAGGTTACATCTAATCCAAAGTACATATGGAAGCATGCAAGTTTGCAGACGCGTCTTTGCTTATACTCAAAAGGCACATCTTGCAATTCAAAATGTGGTTCTAAATATATATATATATATATATATATATATTTCTCTGACGTCCTAGTGGATGCTGGGAACTCCGTAAGGACCATGGGGAATAGCGGCTCCGCAGGAGACTGGGCACAACTAAAGAAAGCTTTAGGACTACCTGGTGTGCACTGGCTCCTCCCTCTATGACCCTCCTCCAGACCTCAGTTAGAATCTTGTGCCCGGCCGAGCTGGATGCACACTAGGGGCTCTCCTGAGCTCTTAGAAAAGAAAGTTATATTTAGGTTTTTTATTTTCAGTGAGATCTGCTGGCAACAGACTCACTGGTACGAGGGACTTAGGGGAGAGAAGCGGACCTACCTGCTTGCAGCTAGCTTGGGCTTCTTAGGCTACTGGACACCATTAGCTCCAGAGGGATCGAACACAGGCCCAGCCTCGGTCGTCCGGTCCCGGAGCCGCGCCGCCGTCCCCCTTGCAAAGCCAGAAGCAAGAAGATGTTCCTGAAAATCGGCGGCAGAAGACTTCGGTCTTCATTAAGGTAGCGCACAGCACTGCAGCTGTGCGCCATTGCTCCCCATGCACACCACACCGGTCACTGATGGGTGCAGGGCGCTGGGGGGGGGGCGCCCTGGGGCTGCAATAAGAGTACCTTACTGGCAAAATAACACATAATATAGTCATTAAGACTATATATGTGTAAAATCCCCTGCCATATATTCCATAAAAAAGCGGGAGAAGTCCGCCGGAAAAGGGGCGGGGCTATCTCCCTCAGCACACTGGCGCCATTTTCCCTCACGGCTCCGCTGGAAGGACGCTCCCCAGGCTCTCCCCTGCAGTTTCCAAACTACATAGGGTAAAAAAGAGAGGGGGGGCACTAAATTTAGGCGCAATCTGTGTAATATCAGCAGCTATAGGGGAAAAATCACTATGGATAGTGTGAATCCCTATATATATAGCGCTCTGGTGTGTGCTGGCATACTCTCTCTCTGTCTCCCCAAAGAACTTTGTGGGGTCCTGTCCTCAGTCAGAGCATTCCCTGTGTGTGCGGTGTGTCGGTACGGCTGTGTCGACATGTTTGATGAGGAGGCTTATGTGGAGGCGGAGCAGGTGCCGATAAATGTGATGTCACCCCCTGCGGGGTTGACACCTGAGTGGATGGTTATGTGGAAGGAATTACGCGACAGTGTCAACTCCTTACATAAAAGGTTTGACGACATAGCAGATGTGGGACAGCCGGCTTCTCAGCCCGTGCCTGCCCAGACGTCTCAGAAGCCATCAGGGGCTCTAAAACGCCCGCTACCTCAGATGGCAGACACAGATGTCGACACGGATACCGACTCCAGTGTCGACGATGATGAGACTAGTGTACATTCCAATAGAGCCACCCGTTACATGATTACGGCAATGAAAAATGTGTTGCATATTTCTGATATTACCCCAGGTACCACAAAAAAGGGTATTATGTTTGGGGAGAAAAAACTACCAGTGGTTTTTCCCCCTTCTGATGAATTAAATGAAGTGTGTGAAGAAGCGTGGGCTTCCCCCGATAAGAAACTGGTAATTTCTAAGAGGTTACTAATGGCGTACCCTTTCCCGCCAGAGGACAGGTCACGTTGGGAGACATCCCCTAGGGTGGATAAAGCGCTCACACGTCTGTCAAAGAAGGTGGCAGTACCGTCTCCGGACACGGCCGCCTTAAAGGAACCTGCTGATAGAAGGCAGGAGGCTATCCTGAAGTCTGTATATACACACTCAGGCATTATACTGAGACCAGCTATTGCTTCTGCATGGATGTGCAGTGCTGCAGCTGCGTGGTCAGATTCCCTGTCCGAAAACATTGATACCTTAGACAGGGACTCTATATTGCTAACCGCAGAGCACATTAAAGACGCAGTCTTATACATGAGAGATGCACAGAGGGATATTTGCCGGCTGGCATCTAAAATAAACGCAATGTCCATTTCTGCCAGGAGAGGATTGTGTACTCGGCAGTGGACAGGTGATGCTGATTCTAAAAGGCACATGGAAGTTTTGTCTTACAAGGGTGAGGAGTTGTTTGGGGATGGTCTCTCGGACCTCGTTTCCACAGCTACAGCTGGGAAATCAGCATTTTTACCCCATGTTCCCTCACAGCCAAAGAAAGCACCGTATTATCAGGTACAGTCCTTTCGGCCCCAGAAAGGTAAGCGGGTTAAAGGCGCGTCCTTTCTGCCCAGAGGCAGAGGTAGGGGGAAAAAGCTGCAGCATACAGCCAGTTCCCAGGAACAAAAGTCCTCCCCCGCTTCCTCTAAGTCCACCGCTTGACGCTGGGGCTCCACAGGCGGAGCCAGGTACGGTGGGGGCCCGTCTCAAGAACTTCAGCGACCAGTGGGCTAGCTCACGGGTGGATCCCTGGATTCTACAGGTAGTATCTCAGGGGTACAAGCTGGAATTCGAGACGTCTCCCTCTCGCCGTTTCCTCAAATCTGCCTTGCCGACGGCAAGAACTATACTCATTGTTCCGGATTGGCCAAGAAGAGCTTGGTACCCAGAACTTCAAGAAATGATCTCAGAGGACCCATGGCCTCTGCCGCTCAGACAGGACCTGCTGCAGCAGGGGCCCTGTCTGTTCCAAGACTTACCGCGGCTGCGTTTGACGGCATGGCGGTTGAACGCCGGATCCTGAAGGAAAAGGGCATTCCGGAGGAAGTTATCCCTACGCTAATTAAAGCTAGGAAAGAAGTGACCGCATACCATTATCACCGCATATGGCGGAAATATGTTGCGTGGTGTGAGGCCAGGAAGGCCCCAACGGAGGAATTTCAGCTAGGTCGATTTCTGCACTTCCTACAGTCAGGGGTGACTATGGGCCTAAAATTGGTTTCCATTAAGGTCCAGATTTCGGCTCTATCGATTTTCTTCCAAAAAGAACTGGCTTCACTACCTGAAGTTCAGACATTTGTTAAGGGAGTGCTGCATATTCAGCCCCCTTTTGTGCCCCTAGTGGCACCTTGGGATCTCAACGTGGTGTTGGATTTCCTAAAGTCGCATTGGTTTGAACCACTTAAAACCGTGGAACTAAAATATCTCACGTGGAAAGTGGTCATGCTGTTGGCCTTGGCTTCGGCCAGGCGTGTGTCAGAATTGGCGGCTTTGTCATGTAAAAGCCCTTATCTGATTTTCCATATGGATAGGGCGGAATTGAGGACTCGTCCCCAATTTCTCCCAAAGGTGGTTTCAGCGTTTCATTTGAACCAGCCTATTGTGGTGCCTGCGACTACTCGTGACTTGGAGGACTCCAAGTTGCTGGACGTAGTCCGGGCCCTAAAAATCTATGTTTCCAGGACAGCTGGAGTCAGAAAGACTGATTCGCTATTTATCCTGCATGCGCCCAACAAGTTGGGTGCACCTGCTTCAAAGCAGACTATTGCTCGCTGGATCTGTAGCACGATTCAGCTTGCACATTCTGCGGCTGGACTGCCGCATCCTAAATCTGTGAAAGCCCATTCCAAGAGGAAGGTGGGCTCTTCTTGGGCGGCTGCCCGAGGGGTCTCGGCTTTACAACTTTGCCGAGCAGCTACTTGGTCGGGGTCAAACACATTTGCTAAACTCTACAAGTTTGATACCCTGGCTGAGGAGGACCTAGAGTTCGCTCATTCGGTGCTGCAGAGTCATCCGCACTCTCCCGCCCGTTTAGGAGCTTTGGTATAATCCCCATGGTCCTTACGGAGTTCCCAGCATCCACTAGGACGTCAGAGAAAATAAGATTTTACTCACCGGTAAATCTATTTCTCGTAGTCCGTAGTGGATGCTGGGCGCCCGTCCCAAGTGCGGATTGTCTGCAATACTTGTATATAGTTATTGTTTAACTAAAGGGTTATTGTTGAGCCATCTGTTGAGAGGCTCAGTTCTATTTCATACTGTTAACTGGATATAGTATCACGAGTTATACGGTGTGATTGGTGTGGCTGGTATGAGTCTTACCCGGGATTCAATGTCCTTCCTTATTGTGTCAGCTCTTCCGGGCACATTATCCTAACTGAGGTCTGGAGGAGGGTCATAGAGGGAGGAGCCAGTGCACACCAGGTAGTCCTAAAGCTTTCTTTAGTTGTGCCCAGTCTCCTGCGGAGCCGCTATTCCCCATGGTCCTTACGGAGTTCCCAGCATCCACTACGGACTACGAGAAATAGATTTACCGGTGAGTAAAATCTTATTATATATATATATATATATATATATATATATATAATACACACTGAGACCAAAGTGAGACCCTGGCACTCCGGACTTACGAATAACCTGCTCCGGTGCCTTCCCCTCAGAGTTATCCCTGCTTCATATAGTTCATGGCTGGGCGGCACTCAGAGACTGCTGTCATAAGTCATAAAGGTGAACAAGACCCGTGGGGCAACTTTAATGTGACATTTCGGGGTACAAACCCTTTCCTCAGACTGGGGTCTCAGGAAGGGGTTTGTACCCCGAAATGTCACATTAAAGTTTCCCCACGGTGCTTGTTCACCTTTATGACTTATGACAGCAGTCTCTGCGTGCCACCCAGCCATGAACTATATATATATATATATATATATATATATATATATATATATATATATATATATATATTATACCAGATACTGTAACTTCATCTTTATATTTATCTTACTTGGACTTTATATAACATTAATACTACTACTACTACCACCCACCACCACCCACCACCACCACCATATCCTCCTCCTCCTAAATATCCTCCTCCTAAATATCCTCCTCCTCCTCCTAAATATCCTCCTCCTAAATATCCTCCTCCTCCTCCTCCTAAATATCCTCCTCCTAAATATCCTCCTCCTCCTCCTTTATATCCTCCTCCTCCTAAATATCCTCCTCCTCCTAAATATCCTCCTCCTCCTCCTAAATATCCTCCTCCTCCTACTCCTCCTCCTCCTCCTCCTCCTAAATATCCTCCTCCTCCTCCTCCTAAATATCCTCCTCCTAAATATCCTCCTCCTCCTAAATATCCTCCTCCTCCTCCTCCTAAATATTGTGTAATTTATTGCAGGCACATTGAGATCATACTGTATAACTAGTGTTCACTTTAGGATTTTTTTAGGGCAGGGTGCTGATCACTGAGGAGGGCACATTTTAATTTTGTAGGGCACATTTTTGGTGTGACGCTTTGCGTACGAAGCATAGCGCATATGTCTATAGTTGTTATACATATATTTTCCCCTTAGTGTATCATCTACCGATACATACATATAGGAGACCCATGTAACACCCAACATACAGGAGCCACAGCAGTAATGTAATTTCCTCCTCTTCTATCCCATTCGCAGAGGATAGAAATTGTGTTCCAATTTTAAAGATGGGCAAGGAGTAGACCACTGCATTGTAACATGCGCTCTGACTGTTGCATTATGTATACAAGGGGGTGATTTCTGATCCTGCAGGGTGCACTGAAAAAGGGCAGGGGGCTTTTTCACATTTGAAAAATGGGCTGGGTGCAGCACCCTGCTGAAACAGCCTAGAAGGAACACTAGTATAACACCCATGACCGTGCGGAACCAGAAGAAAATGACAGGGGGAGGGGAGGATGGTGTTGTTTGTTAGTAGTGCCAGGTACATTCTGGACGCACGCTCCCAGCAAAGGGGCGTGGTCTCATAGGATGTGCGGTGTGCGGAACACAAATACAATTTCTTAAAATATGAGAATAAAGAGGAATTACATTTTTATTAGTAGTATCTTACAAACAATTTTAGTAGTAGGCAGTGGGTGACGGGAAGAAAGAGAAGGTGACAAGCAGGGTGTGATGGAGAAGCAGCGGGTGACGGAGAGGGTTAGATGGAGAGGGTGGCAGAGAGAAGCATTGGGTAATAGGGAGAGGGTGATAAGCAGTGGGTGACAGGGAGATGGAGACGAGCAGAGGGAGACTGGGAGAAGGAATGGAGGACGGACAATCAGAGTGTGATGGTGAGACGATGACAAGCAGATGGTGACATGAGAGAGACAGACACTGGAGAGTGGGTGACAGGGAGAGGACACTGGGTGACAGGGATAGGCAGCAGGTGATGGGTAGAGGCATGGGGTTACAGGGAGAGGTCTCTGTAGGACGGAGTAAAGGGTGTAAATTTGGTGGAAAGGGAAGGGAACGTATCAGTGGGGGAGATGGACAGAAAAAAACCCAAGGGGTTTTAATACGAGAACAGAGAGAGGGGGAAAGGGAGGGAATGGTAGTAGACAATACTCCCGAGGAGTTTGAAAGCAAAGAGGAGCAGAACGAATGGTGAAGGAAGAGGAAAATGAGCTAGAAGAGACATCAGTAAGGACTGCTAGGTACCATTCACCTGTTCTAAGTGAAAAACTGACAGGACAATGTGTGACAAAGTTTGACTGAAAGATCCATGTATCAGGGGTTACGCCTGCTTTGTACTGCGCTAAGGGACATGCAGGTGCTATTTAAAGAGTAATGATAATGAACTGACCCTTGAGGACTTGTAGCAGCAGCTGGATGCCTTCCTTATAGCAGACCAGACTTTACTGGTACCACCCATTCCCGTATTATCACGGGTAAAAGTTATCAAATAATTGGATAGGTCCGTTTTTGCACTAATTGAATTCCCCCATAATGTTAATATTCATTTGTCTATCCATTTTCACACTGTTTTACCTCATCTGTGACTTTTTGCACTGTTTTTTTTTTCTTTTTTTGAATCCTTCCTCCCATGTTCTTATAAGTCTCCTTACAACTATACTATATCCAGCAGACGTTACTCGGCACTCCACAGAATAAGACAACCACCCTGGTGCCCTCCACAGCATTCACATAGAAAAGAGGGAGAATGGTGTCACTCACAGCATTTACAGCCAACAAGATATGTGTGTGTGTGTGTGTGTGTGTGTGTGTGTGTGTGTGTGTGTATGTGTATATATATATATATATATATATATAAAATGTGTGTATGTGTTCAGTGAGATAAGATCATGTTTACCTCATTAGACTATGTTTTTTCTTACGATATGATGTGGATGATCAACTTCATTCTCAGTATATTCAATAATACATATTTTATTTTAAAACACGATAAACAACCCTCCAGATACAATAGAAATCTCTTATACATCACACATGTTTCGTGGTCATTTTGAAGCAGTTGGTACTTAAACTTGTTGTGTCCCTTATATGGGGCAAGCTTGTTGACTGCTCATTCAGCCAACATGACATCACCCAATGCGTTTCATCATTAATGACTTCCTCAGGGGTGTTTAGGATCTGTGTGTGATTCCAAAGAAGTGTTTCATTTTCCAAACCAAAAACACCAATTGATGTATCCTTTGAATGGCATTTATTGGTATACTTCAAAGTAATGAACTGACCGCTCCAATCGCCTCTAGGATCTTTAGGATGTCCTTTAGATGTAAACTTCAAAGTGTGGCCTATGAGTTGCCAAAGTATGAACTCACCTGTGAGTAGCACACTTGGGCAGGAGGGCTGATCTTCACTACAATCCCAGCTGAGGATAACAATAAAACTACAGATTTGGTAAATATTCTACAATCAGTTGGAGCAGCTTGTTCATTTAAATGTATTTGACTATGCATATAGTATGAGGACAGTGCCCCGTACCTCCCTAGATTCTACAACATTGCCAATCTTTTATTTTATCTCATTTGTATATATTTTAATTACCCACCCCTAATCTTTAAGTAGTAGATTCTCTAGGATTCCATGACTGAGCACAATGGTGTGGTTGCAACGTACTTCCCTGTCTACTGCAGTCCTATGATGTTGCAGGGACTATAAAGCACATAGATTAGGTGAAACAGATTCTCCTGAACTTCTTGTTCAAAAGCTTACTTATATCTTGTTCAAAAGCTTACTTATATATCATCTTAATACTTGTAACAGGTGGCCTTGGCATTTGTTAATCTTTTACCTATTTTCCTGATTAGTAATTCATATCTAATACCCAAAGCTTTTTTTATTGCAATGAGGCTGTACACAGTGAGATGTATTCTAGTAGTGTAATAAATACGGGATGCAGTAAATTTAGCGACAGTCGGGATCCCGGCTGTCGGAGTACCAACCCCCACCGTAATGTCGGCACCAAAATCCCGATTTGGTCAGGATACCGATATCAGAATCCCCACAGTCGGCATCCTAACCTATGTCAGTATAGCGCCGGCGTAAGGTTTAGGGCCGTGGGGGATGAGGGGTTAGTTTAGATGCCCCCCCGGGGAGGTTAGGGTTAGGCTGTGGGGAGGGGGCTAGGGTTAGGCACCCACGGGAAGTGCTAGGTTTAGGCAATGCCGTAGGGAGGTTAGGGGTTAGGCTATGGGAATGAAGGGTTAGGGGAGAAGGGAGTGCCAGCCAATCAGCTCTTAACTGCCATGTTTCAGACTGTTTGAAAAATGACAGACAAAAGCTGATTGGTTGGTACCTTATTTTTCTTCAAGACTTAGTACATCTGCCCCTAAATGTCTGTGTGCCGCAGTATGGTCATACTCTGGCTTATAGCGAGCGCTGCTGCAATTTGAATCCTCACTGTAAGTTTACAGACTTCTGCCTGGTCATAGCTATGTGTAAGAAATTTACATTTTTATTTGATTATAAAGTGCTTATCTATTATAATTTATATATATATATATATATATATATATATATAAATCTATCTATATATATATATATATATATATATGTGTGTGTGTGTATAATATGTATATGTGTATACTGTAACAGTAGCGAAATATGGCCATTGCCAAATGATGAGTATTTTACAGTCTACGAGTTGTAGGGAGTAGTTGATACATATGTTCGGAATTAACAACTGTGGTGGGGGAAAGCTGCGTAGCTCCTGTAAGGTGGAAGCAATATTACAGCATATTATTAAATCCCCTGCAGTGGTGAGAATGGGAAATACTAGTTTTCTGATTTGCATGTTTTTGCTGCATGTAGTCAGCGTTGATGCTAGTGCCCTGTTGGAGGTAGGGATATTGATTGTTTTCAGTGGGACATTGTCTACGCATTGTGGGAGTGTAAGCTAACACTCATTTATGCGCCATGAAACAATGTAATTGAAAACAGAATCAATAAATATGACATTGACGTAAAGACAACCCCAATGTCGTCTTGCCATCATGAATTATGTAACATCTGAACGAGTGTACGTAAGGCAACCACAGCAAAAGTCCAAATTAATGAGGGCAAGCACCGTGTGCTCTAGTAGGCAGTGCTTTCACATGCAACCTTGTATGAGTGACAGGTTAACTTTAAAATAAAAAGCGTATATCCAGCGATCACCAATTGTTGTGTCAGGAAGTTTCATAAATTAAATGAGCTGGTGATAATGGGGCTAGTGCAGAGCTGGATACAAGTTGGACATAATTACTCCTTCATCGCATACACGGTAATAAATATTATTATTATTATTACATTTTATTTCTAAAGCAGCACGAGTGGTCCGCACCGCCGTACATACGGCAACAGTAGGACAGTACAGGGTACACAGAACATTACAGTAACCAAGACATAAACAGAACACAAGTAACAAGTAGCACCACAATTCTCAGTGTCCAATACAGCTGAGAAGCAAGGCGAGTGATGGGGTAATCTGTGAAGGGTGGAACCTGTCTCCAGTAGTGATGGCATGAATAGCTGGAGTAGAGTCGCTGGAAGAGATGAACGGCTGTCAGTGAGAGGAATTTCGGGCTAAATGGCCACTTCAATGACCATTCACAAGGTGAAGGCTGTCATTGAAGTGCTAGAGAAGTGGGCTGTGAGAACAAGAGGGAGGAGGACCCTGGTCCTAGGAGCTTGCAATCTATGGGAGAGGGGAGACTGACAGATGACATGACAGCTGAGCATGTGGGTGGGGACCTGAGGGCAGGAGGTAGGCAAAGTAAAGATGATTGAGATAGGAAGGGGTGGGGGGGGGTGGGTAAGTGACCTGGTGGCAAGGTTATATGTTGGAAGGGCACCTTGGATGGGTTTTCAGTGCACGTTTGACTCTATGGAGCGAGGGAGCTTGTTCCAGTGAAGGGGGGCTGCACAGGCAAAATGTTGGATTCGAGCGTGAGATGTATGAACCTGGATAGAGAGGCGACGGTCATTAGCTGATCGGAGAGGGCGGGAAGGAGTATGCGAGGAGATGAGGCTGGTGATGTAGGGCGCAGTGGGGTTAGAGAGGGCCTTGTATGTGAGGGTGAGGAGTTTGAAGAGGATTCTATAGGGGATGGAAGAAATTGCAGGTTTTGGTGGAGGGGGAGTAGCGGGAGAGGAAGATGAGTTCAGATGCAGCATTGAGAACAGATCGGAGTTCAGCAAGATGGGAACGTGGTGGGCTCTTGAGGAGAAGGATGAAGTAGTCGATCCAAGAAATGATTGGTGAGTGGATAATCAGCTTTGTATGCTGCGATATACTGATCTCTGTGCCCGGTCCGCCGTCACCCATTTGATGTCTTTGCTGTCACTTGTACCAGCCCTATCACACATGCAAAAGATACATCTGAAAACCGGCGTATTTACACGTACAGGCAGCTCTGCATATGCCAATGTCTTCCATGAGCTTTGCCTAGGTGTACATGCCCCTCCACCACGCAGTTATCCCCTTAGAAGATATGTACACTTAGCTCTGAGCATGCACAGTACTAAAACAAGCACTGACTCCAACGCTGCAACTGCTCCTTTATGTAGCACATTGCTATTGGACGTTTATAGCTCACATTGGTATTGAGTATCATGTTTGCCTATTGAGCCTTTATTTTTTCTCTAGTGTTTTAACTGAATAGAATAACAAAACAAAAACAAAGTTATTAAATGGGATGATTTGCAGGTGTATTGCAACAGCAAACTATTCTGGGAACCGTTGCCTTTAACCCGTTTAATAATACTAGTTGTAATCATAGTGCAGTGAATGCTGAAAGTAGTATTTTAGATTTTTATGCTTCCAGCTTTTTTGGTATTATTCTTCTGTTGCTTAGAATGTGTCAGGCAAAACACCAGTTCTCCACGACATCTTGGCCAGTGTCAATCCAGAGAAGATTGTAGACTTCATCTAGAGGAAGGACAGGGACACAATATGCTTTGTGCGTCTCTCTTGGGGCACATGAATGCAGATGAAGAATCCTCCCAGGCTTAACGTTTTCAGAGCAGTGTCAGAATAATGGATGTTGAGCACATGTCAAGCATTTGTTAATTTCTCTGTTATTTGGAGTTTATCTACCATGATCAATCTAGTAAACGAGTGCTTGGCTCCCGTGGCATGTGCCATTGAAATGGTGATTAGGCAGGCCGGTGGAGCCTTCTGCCTTCTAGTTTCCTCTTTGCCAGGTAACCAGCTACGTATGAATAGCAATCGCTTTCCAATTAAGGGCCAGTTTACAGTTTAAATTGGTGGAAATGTATTTGGAAACTGCCACATTAACTTAATGCCGTGCAGCTAACAAAAGTCCTCTACTCGATTTTAATTCAGCACTTAACAAGGACGAAATGAACCCAGGATAATGTGATTAGGAAGGAGATAAATATGGATACCTCCCAGCCTTGCGCTTCTGGGTTTTTTTTTTATAATGAAATATATAATACTGTTTTTTGTCTTTTAACAAATGATACAATATGTGATTGACAGAAATATTTACTTTAACTATATAAAATATGACTTACAAAAGAAAATGAAATGGATTACTATACTCTGCATTGTAGAGCTCATTCCCTAACACTGTGTACTATTGCTGTACATAGGTGCTATATCCTTAGAACTGGTTTGATTTAAATCTGTATTTGAAAAATTATACCTTAGCTTGGTGTTCCCGTCGAGGTCTTTTCTACATTTATTCAACATTGCATAAACGTATATAGAGTATACAAAGCGTTGTCCACATCAGCTGCACCACTGCAAGCTTCTTCTCCTCACCTTCAAGGCCCTCACTAACCCTTCCCCTTCTTATAACTCTGACTGTGTCACCCTTTCGATGTGCCTATGACCTACGCCAGACCTCCTTTCTGGTAACCACATATCCCGAGTCCAAGGCTTCTCCTGTGCATCTCTTCACTTATAGAGCTCCTTACCATGCTGGACCAGACTCTCCACTATCATTCAGTCTTGTAGGTTGTTAGTCAAAGCCCACCTCTTCTCTATAGCCTGTTACTACTATCTCAGGATGTTCTACTAGCTCCTGCCCCATGTTTACTCAATGATCCAATATCTCATTGTCTTAGCATTGCCTGCTCCCTCTAGGTTGTAAGCTCTCATGTTCAGAGCCCTCTCAATCCTTTGTTTCTTGTCTGTTTTATTAATCATACAACTCCATTTTTTATTTAATAGGCTTGAGTCACCAGAAAGTTGGTTTGATTATGAAGTAAGGTTTCACATCTGTATTTGCTATGCTACATGATCTTTGATAAACATTATTATACAGTAAGCTTAAAATTTCTCCATGTAGCCTCTTCACATTGCAGTCTTGTTGTCAGGCCGATTGCTGAATGATGAGTTCTGCCTGCATTTTAGGCAGATCCTTGGAACGTAAAACTTGCACAGATCCTTTAATTTGGGGCACAAGGATGAGATGGTAAAATCTTACTGCATGTGCCCACTCTTGTGCGGAGGCAAATTAACTTTCACTTCAATAGGGCTCTAGGACTAAACAGCTGTGAACCCCCCCCCCAGCTCTCCTAGGTAGCTGGTCACATTCCTACCACAATTCCTGCATTAGACACAAAATAGGCCACACCCCCACTCAGCAATAGCCACACAGATCTGCAAAGTGGCATCTAGATGGTCCTTCAACATCAATGTACACACCTACTGCCCACTCTCAGCGTAGGAAAAGGCATTAAGCGTGTACTGTGCATTCGTTAGATTTTTAGGGTTTTTTGTTTTCCTGAAACACTGCATTTTTAGATAACAGGTTCTCAAACGTGGTCCTCTGGACCCCATACAGTACATGTTTTCCAGGTTTCTTCAGTGAATCACAAGTGAACTAATTATCTACACCTGTGGATCTTTATAAATGTGTCAGTGAGTAATGAGTGCACCTGCTTGGTGACTTGGAAAACGTTGACTGTGTGGAGTCCTGAGGACCGAGTTTACATTATGGTTTACATTAATTTATTACTTATAATAACCCTAAGACTAACGTGGCACTCGGGCTATCTTTACTGTATGTATTTCTTTTTGTGTAAAGCTTTTTAGCGGCACTTTCTAGAGTTTGTTGCTAGAAATACGCTTCTTCCATCAAGTGCTCCGTGGTGCAAAATGTATCCTATTAAAAGCATAAAAGAAGAACATAGGCATTTAGTATGTTATCCCGATGGACATTATGCCGGCGGTTAGAATACGGTCACCGGAATCCAGACAGCTCCCCAGAGAGTACCGTAAGCATCCCCTCCCCTTCCCTAACCCTTCCTTCCCCGCTGCCTAAGCTTAATCCTTTTCTTCCCTTGAAAGTGCCTAACCCCCACTCCCCGGTACCTAACCATAACCTTCCCTAACCCTAATCCCACATGGCAAAACTTGAGCGCGTCCCGCTGCAACAACGATTGGGATTCCGTGCATCTGTATTTTAGCGGCGGGATCCCGTCCCGTCAGGATGTTGACCCTTGTCTTAAGCCGTTGTTCAGGATTCCGGCGTCGGTATTTGATTGCTGGGATCTTATCCGGCGCCATTTTAACTGCATCCCAACCATAGAAAGTCGGCTGCAAACCAGTACAAATTAATAATTAAATGCCCTTGTGCCCCTCCACAATTCAAGAAATGCCCATAAAAAGGTGCCTCCTCCACCCCTTGTCTCATTCCAATAATCTCATTCTGAAAAAAATGTAAACAATAATGTTATCATTACTTGGGCACTACTGGTGTATACGGAGCATCATTTGGACTTCCTGGTATCCCCCCCTCACCCATAATAAACTACAAGTTGCAAGACAATAAAAAAAAGTGGGTAGCACAAAGGGTGCTGAGAAGTAGGTGCAGTGTTCCCATTGCTCTGTAAATTGATTGTGTATTGGGTAGCGGATCTGTATTGTGCTGTACACTCTAAGCTGCAGTGGTCGTAGCCTCCTATAATATATCATTCAAGACGAGTAGATAAACTGGTTGGAAATTTGTTTTATCTATTGTATTGCTTTACATTTTGTAAGACATGAGAATCCACTTTTGACTGTTGTATTGCGCCTTTGTACAATGTGCATATGCTGCATGAGGCGCCTTATGTAATAGACTTCTTCTGCCGGCGTCTGTGATCTGCTGCTGTATCCTGAGTGCGCAGCATCGGATCATCTGAGTGGACCTCAGACCCGTGAGTAACTCTCAGGATGTCCGGTGATTTCATGCTGCCAGGACTGTGAAGCCACGTCCGAGGATGCCGTCACTGTCTTTATTTTCTGCAGCGCTGCTTGTTGCCGCCCACAAAGGCTAGCATTAGGGCACTGCGTGCCACGTTGCAGCATATGCGCAGTGTGGATCCTGCGCTGATCTCGAAACATTGTAGATGTGCGTTAATATCGAATCATCGTACATCTCTGAATTAAGCCCTTACATCCATCTAATTTCTTTTCCTGACTTTCTTAAATCACATTTCTTTGAAGCACGTCACTGTAAGTAATGGCCAGGATCTGCTGCGACTTGTACGGAATTAACAGATGTGTCCTCATACACTGTGGTTCGAGTCGCGCTAAATATCCTTTCTAAATGCGCCAGGTTTTGTGCAACCTGGCTGCGCCAAGCATGTTTCTCCTTTCAAAATGTGCATCTTATTCGCGTAATGAAAACCACTGGAAGCAACAAAGCAGCGCATGTATATCTGTGTGCGACTGAGTCTGAATCTGTGTAACAAAGTCTCTGATATGAGCAGCCACAGGTTTTCCTCATGCTGTGTTCCGTCATTTCGCATCTACGGCTTTGTACGTGTATTAAACCATTTCCTGTGTGATTAAAGTTACAGCCCAGTCTATCTGGCACACTGTGAGCGGCCTTTTGCTGCGTCTGCGATGTGACTGGTACACTAGTCGTCCCGTATCACCTCAGTCATGCTGGGCACTTCTCGCCATACATATGTGTCTGGGTCTGAGGCATTATTACGGCAGTCAGGATGCCAGCAGTCACATGACCGACACCAGCATCCCTGACAATTAGAACTCATGGGGGTGGGGTGGAATCTAGGACAACCCCCTCCCCCTCTATTGCCTAACCCCCCTCCCCGACCCTAACCATCACCCTGATACTTACCTTCGGGTTGTTGGTGGTCGGTGTTCTGGCAATGAGATTCCGAATGGTGTCGGGATTCCGGCATCGGCCACATGACCGCCGACATCCTGACCGCTGGGATGCTAACTGTTTCACATGTGTCTTCATACATTGTTGCTGCAGTCGCGCCAACCAGCCCCTCTTGACGTGCCAGGTCCTGTGAGAGACTTCAAATGGCGAGCATCTTTTTACCTGAAAAAGCATCTTAGTTACAACATGTGCTGTGCTGATTAATTTGAATGCAACATTTGTATACTTGTGTGCGAGTAAAGGTGGGTACACACTGGGCGATATATCGGCCATTCTCTTGAACGGCCGATATATCGCGGGTCTGTTGGCCAGTGTGTACGGGCGAACATGTCTGTGAACTCCGTCGTTCACAGACATATCGTGTCGGCCCCCGCAGCACAGACGACGCCCAATATATCTACCGATATATTGGCGCGTTGCTGTGTGTGTACGGGCGACCAGTCGGCCACCCGTACACATGCTGCGGCGGCCGGTGGTGATTGACAGCTGAACTGGGCGGGCGTGTGTACACGCACGCCCAGTTCATGACGTCAGTCCCCGACGGATTGGGCAGTGTGTATGCACAGCACACTACCCGATCCATCCATAGATACAGTATATCTGCCGATCAATTGATCAGCAGATATATCTATCCGTGTTTACCCACCTTGAGTCTGAATCTCTATATGGAGTGCTACGATGCAGCGGCCATGGGGATTTTTCATGGCGAGTTCTGTTGTGCTCCGTATTCAGAGTCACTCACAGATATACAGGTGCCGCATATCAAATTAATCAGCACAGCACGTGCTGCGACTAAAATGCTTTTTCAGCAATAAAAGATGCCCGGCATTTGCAGAGTTGCACAGGAGCGGGCATCTTGCGCTGCATGGCGTATTGAGGCTAGATGTAACAGGACACATCTGTAGTACTGCCACTGCAGATGCAGTATTTTGTTATTTTATTTATATTTTGTAGGATGTTAATCTCAGGATATTTGTTATATTTAATCATTGTGTTGCACCCAATTAAGATGGTAATTTCAGACCTGATCGCTCGCTAGCTGTTTTTTGCAGTCCTGCGTTCGCATAGTCGCCGCCCACCGGAGAGTGTATTTTAGCTGTGCAAGTGTGCGATCGCATGTGCAGCCGAGCGTATAAAAAACTTTGTGCAGACTCTGAGTTGCTCAGGACTTACTCAGCCGCTGCGATCACTTCAGCCTGTCCGGGACCGGAATTGATGTCAGACACCCGCCCTGCAAACGCCTGGACACACCTGCGTTTTTCCAACCACTCCCTGAAAACGACCAGTTGCCACCCACAAACGCCCTCTTCCTGTCAATCTCCTTGCAATCGGCTGGGCAAATGGATTCTTCGTAAAACCCATCGCACAGCAACGATCCACTTTGTACCCGTACGACGCACCTGCGCATTGCGGTGCATACGCATGTGCAGTTCTGACCTGATTGCAGCGCTGCAAAAAACGCTAGCGAGCGATCAGGTCTGAATTACCCCCTAAATTAATTACTTTACATACCTTCAAATATGAAACCTTTCAACCATGACTCAATAGTGTGCTACAATTTATTTCTACATTTTGTCATTGCAGTAGCCTTGTGTGCATATAATATAAGTATATTTAATAATAATTATCTACTGCAAATCTGCTAAGGTTATTTCAATGAGAAAAAGTAGTGGGGAAAATAAAAGCACAAATGATCTTTTTGTTGAATGGTCATGATGCAAGATAACCAATTGACATTATCCAGTGCCTAATTATGGGTATCCGGACTCCAGGTCGACAACAAAAAGGTCGACACACCTTAGGTCGCCGCCAATTGGTCGACACACCTTAGGTCGACATGGACAAAAGGTCGACATGGAAAAAGGTCGACATGAGTTTTCCACAATTGTTTTCTTTTTTGGAACCTTTTCATACTTAACGATCCACGTGGACTACGATTGGAACGGTAACCTGTGCCGAGCGGAGCTGAGCGAAGGCACCATGCGAGGGGACGCGGTGCACTAATTGGGGTTCCTGGTCACTCTACGAAAAAAACGACACCAAAAAAACATAAAAAACTCATGTCGACCTTTTTCCATGTCGACCTTGTTCCTGTTGACCTTTTGTCCATGTCGACATTTTGTCTGTCGACCTAAGGTGTGTCGACCAATTGGCGTCGACCTAAGGTGTGCCGACCTGGAGTCCCAGACCCTAATTATGACGATTTGTGAATCTGCCATTTGATTCCCAAACCTATTCATACATGTTGTAGTCATGCATCTTCAGATGGAGTTAGCCATTGTACCCTATGGGCTATGGATCACAAAACATTCCAGTAGAGGGATTGGTGGGACATACTTGTCAAATCTCCCAGAAGGTCTGGGAGCGTCACAGATATTTTGGGGGGAACTCTCCCGACCTCCATACAGAGTTGACCAGTCTCCTGATGCTGCCCACTGCAGTCCCGACTGAAGTGGGCAGCTGGGAAGTTGAATGGCGCAATTTGCATTGTATTGGGTAATCCTAACCCTTCCACCACTGTAAGTCGCAAGAAACTGTGGCTTTGAACAGCAGGAGTGGTGTCTCAATACCATGTAGCCCTGCCGTCTGCTGTAAAATGTATCAAATTGCGGATTTAAACATCTGGGTGTGGGACCAGGATGATGAGAATGTTGGGCCATGGCCAATGCCCATTGGAGAGTGTCCCGGAGGGGGGTTTAATGAAACCCCTAGCGGCTAAACTCTTCTAAGCTCCCGAAGCACTTGTGCCCCAACAATTGAATTGCTTTGTCAGGCGCCCACTAGTGTCAGCTGCCATGGGAAACCATTGGATCACTCCTGCAGAGTTTAGATGACGTATACCAGTGGCCTGTTTATCATTAAATATTTGCAGGATTTTATCCACAAATATTAAGCAGTCCCCAGATGTACTATGGAAGAATTTCAGCAGATATCTCTGGTATCGGCCGCAGTCCCTTCATTTTCATCCACAAATGCAGCCCCCATAGGTTTTGCCAGATTTACCAAGCGGCTGTCAGGTTCGGTCTGGTTTGTGTCCCCGGAGGGGGCGCTAGTGGGTCAGTGGAGGTAGGATGGAAGAATGAAGTGAGGAGGCAGTACTGGGTCTCTGCGCATGTGCACAATGGTATTTATTATACAGGAGGTAAACAATACGGCAGCAGAAATGATAATAAATGCAAATGTCAGTTATACAGCGTGATAGCTGAAAGTCTATTGAAACAGGTTGGATAATGACTTGAAGAAATAATGTCCAGTAATGATAATAAACAGATGGGAAGGTAACTTGTAGTAATATTCTGGTATAGGAACCAGTGCAGGTTGAATCATGGAACTTAACAGTGATGTTTGTAGTATGGCAAACCTGATAGCAGAGGCAGGAGTCTGACTGTGTCCACAGTGCAGGTGGAGAAGCACTGACAGCGAGCAAGCTGTATCACAGGTGAGAGATGGAACACACCTGGAGTCAGTCTCTACTGCAAGGCTGAAGCACACCAGGTAATGATGGGTGTGAAGCCTTTTGATGAATGCAGGTATTGCTGGGACTTGAAGTTCCACGGAGCAGAGTGAAGTAACCAGGAGTACTAAGTCTCTTGAGAATAGCCAGGTACACGGAGGAGACCCAGGAACACAGGGGATCTGGAGACTGGAACACAGGGAACCACTGGATGCAGCAGGAGAGCTGGAGTGATTGCTGGAACTTGTAGTTCCACAGAGATGCAGGAGGATAACCAGGAACACAGGGGATCTGGAGACTGGAACACAGGGAACCACTGGATGCAGCAGGAGAGCTGGAGTGATTGCTGGAACTTGTAGTTCCACAGATGCAGAAGGATAACCAGGAACACAGGGGATCTGGAGACTGGAACACAGGGAACCACTGGGAACTGGAACTGCTGGGACCTGTTGTTCCACAGGTCTAACACACAAGGAAATCTCTGTACTCAGAGGATTGCAAACAGGAACCGTCTGTTCACGGGATGTGACGTGTTGTCCAAGGCGATGTGAGAGAGCCACAAACTGGAAGTTATACCTCCTGCCCAGCAGTGATTGGACACAAACTGCAGGCAGAGATACTAGCTGGATTAGGTGTCCAGATCAGCTGTGAGTTGGCTGAAGCATTCCAGGCTGCAGAGGACTGAAAACCAGAACTGGAACAGAACTGAACTGGTTAGATGGAGCACGGTGAGCTGTGGGCTGCAGGAGACTGAAGACCAGAACTGGAACTGCTGGGACCTGTAGTTCCACAGCAGAGATGCAATGGAAAATGTGGATTCCTGACAGTACCCCCCCTTTTATGGGTGGGCACCGAACACCCACGCTGGAACTTGGAGGATCCTTGAAAAAGAGCTTAGGAATACACAAAAGCAGAGGTCCTCAAAAGTCTTCCCAACTTTCATCTTCAGAATAAGTAGACCATTCATGGTCATTTGAGACAGATTTTACTTCCTGGGAGAAGGCATAACTCGGAAGGATAGAACCCCCCATAATGTAACTTGAGTCGTCATCAACAAACTCACTTTCAGAGTCAGAGTCCAGGTCTAGTGTGGTCATGGGAGCCTTTTGTTTAGGAACAACAGAATCTGAGACAATCTGTGGACCAGTGAATTTGAAGCTATGCGAGACACCAGGACTAGGGTTTACGGCAGCATAGCCAACACTTACGTCAGATGGTAGACTTTGAACTGATTCTGGAGCTCTCCAAAGCCTGTGATTCTTGAAATCTCTGATACATTGATTCAACAGAACCTGTTCATGTTTGGAAGGAATTGAGTCGAAAAACTGAGAACCTTGTCTTGACTTTACAGCTTGGAAATCTTTAATAGCTTGGTCTAATGTATCCTGATCTTGCACAGACAGAGATGTTGGAGAGGATTTAGCAGTAGACAAACTGTTGACAAATTGGCCGGAATGCCCAGATGACTTTGACTGCATAAACTTTGGAGCAAACTCCTGTTTTACGGCTTCGCAGAAAGCGGGAAGATCACTCAGTAGCGGATCTTTAGATTCAATGAGAGGATTCGCCCAGTCCAATGCTTTACCTTTGAAGAACAGGAGGAAGTATCTGATTGCATTGGCTGGAGAAATAGTCACTGAAGGTTCAGACTCAGTAAAAGCGAGGTATTGGCTCGCCACTGCAGGAAACTGAGCATAGTCACCATCAAAGTAGACTGGAGCTTTTGTATCTGGTGGACACTTGGAAGGCTGAATGTCAGTTGAAGTCTCGGAAGACAATGTAGGACACTTGAGAGTTGAGGACTGGAATAAGCATTCAAAAGCAGGAGTAGAATCAACTTGAAATGCTCGAGGGTGGAGAGAGGACGTCATCTCCTGGATTGACTGACGGGAATTTTCTGCTGAGGTTGACAGAATGCTAGAAGCTTCATCTTGGGGTGAGATGCGTAGAGCCTCCATCTGGGTTGAGGCAACTGCAACATCTGCAAGAACTGTAGACTCTGGACATAGCGACAGGAGTTGTTTACTTGAAGCACCGGAGAGAACCACACCGGGTTCAGAGGAACTGGAATCGGTAGGGACCGATGGCAACTTTAGACAAATGGATGGATCCGGGATTTGTACAGGACTACTTGACTTGACTTGAACTGAGGGAGGCTGATCTGGACAGACGGATGGGACCAGATTGGGTCCAGAAAAGCTTGAACCGGCTGGAACCGGAGGAGTCTTCGGACAGACGGATAGGACCAGATTTGATCCGAAGAGACTGGAATCGGCTGGAACCGAAGGAGGTAGCTCAGCATTGGAAACAGAGCTACTCGGGCTGGCTGGAACCAGAGGAGGCTGATCTGGACAGACGGATGGGACCGGATTGGGTCCAGATAAGCTTGAAGCGGTAGGAACCGGTGGAGTCCTCGGACTGACGGATAGAACCGGATTTGATCCGAGGATGCTGGAATCGGCTGGAACCGAAGGAGGTAGCTCAGCATTGGAAACAGAGCTACTCGGGCTGGCTGGAACCAGAGGAGGCTGATCCGGACAGACGGATGGGACCGGATTGGGTCCGGAAGAGCTTGAAGCGACAGGAACCGGTGGAGTCCTCGGACTGACGGATAGGACCGGATTTGATCCGAGGATGCTGGAATCGGCTGGAACCGAAGGAGGTAGCCCATCATTGGAGCCACTCAGGCTGGCTGGAACCAGTGGAGACTTTGGACCGACGGCTGGAACCAGGCTAGGTCCATTGACACTTGATTCTGTATAGACAGAATCCGGATGTTCTGATGATCCCTTTTGGAGTGGTACTGAGCTGGTAGCACTCTCTGAAGTTGGCAAACAAAAGTTCACGTCTGTATCTGTGGCTTTAAGAATTCCTCCTGGGATCTTGGCCCTGGATTCCTCACTTGAGGATGAAACTCCAAAGACCCCTCCTGGGGTTAATAGATCAGACACACTTCTTTGAGTTGCATGCCCGGATGCCACTTCTGGAACCTGAACATCAGATACCCCTACTGGGGTCACAACATCAGATGCCCCACCTGGGGCTGTAGAGACAGACGCCCCTTCTCGGGCTGAAGGCACGGATGCCCCTTCTCGGGCTGTAGACACGGATGCCCCTTCTCGGGCTGTAGACACGAATGCCCCTTCTCGGGCTGTAGACACGGATGCCCCTTCTCGGGCTGTAGACACGGACGCCCCTTCTCGGGCTGTAGGCACGGACGCCCCTTCTCGGGCTGAAGGCACAGATGCCCCTTCTCGGGCTGTAGGCACGGACGCCCCTTCTCGGGCTGTAGGCACAGACGCCCCTTCTCGGGCTGTGGGCACAGACGCTACTTTAGTTATGGGCAACATAGATAGTCTCTGTTGATTTCTGAACTTGGGATTGGGTCTATTTGTCACAGGACCCCAATCGTATACTTTTTGGACACTTCTGTCTGGGGTAAAGGAACTTGAAACTGTAGAGGATACGTTGGAAGGTTTGCAGGTGAAAACACTGTGATGCTGGGACCTGTCACCAACTTTTGAGTCGCGGAAGGAACAGTCCTTAATAAGATGACTAGGACTCCCACAGTAAAAGCAGAGGTGAAGCTGCCTGCGATGGCGGCGTTCAGCTTCCGTGAGTTTGGAGCGCGGGTAGCTCTGGAATCTGCCCTCTCTTTGCACAAGAGGAGAGACTTTAGTTTGAAAAAAAGTTGACACGGAGGTCGCACTAGTCTTAATACTTTGAGCAGTACTCTTCACTGCGTTTAAAGCACCACTCAGGATTTCTGGCATTATCGGAATGATTTTTGTTAGGAGATTTTGAAGTTGTTCCAATAGATGATAAAGAGTGCTTAGTGGTTCAGAGTTCACAGCAGACAACAAGGGAGTCTTGAAGCTTTCAAAGGAGGAAGTCGCTCTCTCAGGAGAATTAGCTGCGAAGGGACTGCCATAGGACTGACTTGAGCAACAGCCATCCACAGGAACGGATTGTGCAGGGAAAGTTGAAATGACGGGAGCAGGAGTGACTTGAACAGGAACTGGAGAAACAACTGAACTTGAAAGGGATTGCTGCAAGGTATCCAAACGGATAGACATTCCCTGTAGGAACTGGAACATCTGCTGCTGCGCAGCCTCTTGACCATCCAAACGGGAGACCAGATTTTGTAAGGCCCCTGACCCCACATTCTGACCACCATCCGAGTCCATTGGCCTTGGACAAACTGTCAGGTTCGGTCTGGTTTGTGTCCCCGGAGGGGGCGCTAGTGGGTCAGTGGAGGTAGGATGGAAGAATGAAGTGAGGAGGCAGTACTGGGTCTCTGCGCATGTGCACAATGGTATTTATTATACAGGAGGTAAACAATACGGCAGCAGAAATGATAATAAATGCAAATGTCAGTTATACAGCGTGATAGCTGAAAGTCTATTGAAACAGGTTGGATAATGACTTGAAGAAATAATGTCCAGTAATGATAATAAACAGATGGGAAGGTAACTTGTAGTAATATTCTGGTATAGGAACCAGTGCAGGTTGAATCATGGAACTTAACAGTGATGTTTGTAGTATGGCAAACCTGATAGCAGAGGCAGGAGTCTGACTGTGTCCACAGTGCAGGTGGAGAAGCACTGACAGCGAGCAAGCTGTATCACAGGTGAGAGATGGAACACACCTGGAGTCAGTCTCTACTGCAAGGCTGAAGCACACCAGGTAATGATGGGTGTGAAGCCTTTTGATGAATGCAGGTATTGCTGGGACTTGAAGTTCCACGGAGCAGAGTGAAGTAACCAGGAGTACTAAGTCTCTTGAGAATAGCCAGGTACACGGAGGAGACCCAGGAACACAGGGGATCTGGAGACTGGAACACAGGGAACCACTGGATGCAGCAGGAGAGCTGGAGTGATTGCTGGAACTTGTAGTTCCACAGAGATGCAGGAGGATAACCAGGAACACAGGGGATCTGGAGACTGGAACACAGGGAACCACTGGATGCAGCAGGAGAGCTGGAGTGATTGCTGGAACTTGTAGTTCCACAGATGCAGAAGGATAACCAGGAACACAGGGGATCTGGAGACTGGAACACAGGGAACCACTGGGAACTGGAACTGCTGGGACCTGTTGTTCCACAGGTCTAACACACAAGGAAATCTCTGTACTCAGAGGATTGCAAACAGGAACCGTCTGTTCACGGGATGTGACGTGTTGTCCAAGGCGATGTGAGAGAGCCACAAACTGGAAGTTATACCTCCTGCCCAGCAGTGATTGGACACAAACTGCAGGCAGAGATACTAGCTGGATTAGGTGTCCAGATCAGCTGTGAGTTGGCTGAAGCATTCCAGGCTGCAGAGGACTGAAAACCAGAACTGGAACAGAACTGAACTGGTTAGATGGAGCACGGTGAGCTGTGGGCTGCAGGAGACTGAAGACCAGAACTGGAACTGCTGGGACCTGTAGTTCCACAGCAGAGATGCAATGGAAAATGTGGATTCCTGACAGCGGCGCTTGGACCCGATAGATAACACCATCTCTCCACTAGCCTACGGGCTGCTATTCTTCTGGAGAGAGTTCAGACGGCCGTGCATGTGCGGTGTTCGCGAGGACCTGAGCCAGGACGCAGTGTGATCGCATTACTCCGGCTCTTCACCAGGGCGTCTCTTATCAGAGCTTGTTTCCTGAAAAGAGAAAAATTGATAATTTGCTTGTAAATAATTATTTTCATGTTGCAAATTTACGTGAAAAATATTTATCACATCCGTATTCAAAAATGCAAATTGTGCTAAATATTCCCTATAGCGAGATGGCAATCCAAAACATTTACTCAGCCCCCTTTCTCTATTCTTCTCATCTCAGTAGACCCTGGTAGGCAGACAGGCAAGACTTCTGTTAAGCTGGTTACGCACCTTCTGACAGTGCGACCAGGAAATGCCTTGTAACAATACATCTCATCCGTGTATACACTACTCAGTAAGCTGTGCAGTGTATAGTTACATGCTGCACGCAACAACACCGCCTGCAGCACATCCAATGGGGCGATTTGGTACATGACTGATTGTGGATATACACTGTGTGATGTGTACGATATAGCGTTCCGATCGGCACCGTGTTGCTCTATCACAGGATATATAGTCTAGTGTGTACCCAACTTAACCCTTTCATATTTTGTGGTAACAGTGTTGTAGTTCTTTGCAATATGGTAACTGGTAACACAGCACTGCTTTTCTTTAGGTGTCTGCCTCATGTTTGTTATAGATGAAGGCCACGTGAATTAAGGTCAGTGGAGTGTGCTCGGGTAACCTCCCTGAACGCAAATACCATCTCTCCACCTTTTTACCACATGTCAAATGCGTTTATGGTAGAAATGCAGCGTCTCACTTTTTGCGCTTTTTAGGCACAAGTTGGATCCCTGCCGACAGAAGTATAAAAATATGATCTTCTCCATTGCAGGATATTTAATTAAACCATCACTGTTTTTGTGGATAGCATCTTTCAGTGCGTGCCATTGCTCATGATGGGGTTCTGAGAGGGGTGGTGTCATTCTATTAAAGGCTTTGGAATGCAGGGGTTAATTCAGCATAATTAGGTGCAATGCTCAGTGCTCTCTCCAGACTAATTAAGGATGTCTGGCTCAGTATGCTCTGTTGCGTTCCCAATATGCTTTTTGCATTAGCACATCTATCTCTCTGGACAACAGAAGTGGCATAAGCATTTGGGGCCTCATTTGGAATTAGGACCAGATCCAATGGAAGGGTGTAACTGAGAGAATACCTCCTGGTTTGGGCATGGACATACTGGGCAGCATTTGTTGTCACTGTGATGAGTCAGGGCTGACGCAATGCGTCTTTATACGCAGCGGATCTGAGGAGGTAACGCTAATGCTGTCGCCATTGGAGTTTGTATTGAGATGTCCGCGTCTCAGATCTCGTGTACAAAGACACATCACTGGGGGCACACCGATCACACCATCGGACCTCCGAGCAATCATTGCAGAGAGGAAAAGGCTGTGTCCCCTCATGCAGTGCAGGGATCTTCCCTATAAATGCGCCTTGTCCACCCCTAAGGGCCAAATTCAGTGAGTCACGAAATGGTGTTATTGTGGTAAAAAAAAACAACTGCAAATTTACTGCAAATAGCAAAAAGTGCCTATTCAATTGTTATCGAAAACGGTTTCACGGTAGTTTTACCACTAATTTCAATTCACCACCTTTGATCAGGTGAAAAGTTGGGAAAAATCCCTATTTTAAGTTAAAGATGTCAGCATTTGGTTCAGAAGCCCTGGGACATGCCCCTGAATGGCTAATTACGCACTTAGACATTTTTAAGTGGGCAATAATGCCCTCATTTTTTGGGGTGAAAGTGCAAATTATGGAAATTGGGGTACAAGGTATGGGACTGCTATAGTGGGGTGCTTTATGAGTGGGTCAAGTCTCTAGGCTTGCAGGTGGGAGTAATATACATTTTTTTGTTTGTTTTGGAACCTTTTTCAACATGGTGTAAAATGGAGCAAATATATACTATAGCATTTTTCTGTGCCCAAAATTTTATTTTATCACTTATTTTAATGAAGAACACTTGAAAATGCAGATAACAGCCATTTTACACAATTTAAGTACCATAATACTTTTTTTTATAACCAATAATAAACTTCTGTACTGCTAGTTGTTGTTAGTTTAGCAGTTTTTGGGGGTAGAGTCAGATTTACTCATTTTTCACTGCTGGCAACAATTATCGCTGTAATCCTGTTTTTGCGAATTTGCAATTCAGTAGACAAATTGTGGAAGTATGCATTCCCGCAATTTATTCCATTGTCGCTGCAAAAAAAGCTGCAGCAATTGCTTTAAATTGCATTTAATTTTATGCAATGGCATTAAATTACTGCAATTTCACCACTAATTGAATTTGGCCCTAAATCTTAAAATATCTCAATCTTCAGTAGGGGCACTTGGGCAAGTAATCTGTAGTCAGCAGGAATGCCCCCCAGTCCACCTAACTTCCCACCAGCCACAATACATTTTCAACATTTGCAGACCCTGTCTTCTTGGCCAATACCTCATAAACTTTAAACCTACATTCCTTGTAACACTTGTTGCAGTTGTTTAAAACAGGATGCGTTTAATTTACCGGCTGGCGGGATCCCGCTTGTCAGGATACCAGTGCCGGAATCCTGGCAGCCGACAATACTGCAAGTCGGAATCCCGGCGCAACAGGGCAACTCCCACTTGTGGGTGTCCACAACACCCACAGAGGTGGAATAGATCCTGTGGCGAGTTCAAGAGCCACCAAGCCCCGCTGCCGTAATTCTAGCAGGTGGAATGCCGCTGTCGGGATATTGACGGATGCCATCCCGTCCGCCGGTCATCCGTACCGAATATCTTTAAAACAAGAGATGCAGCTTCAAGGGAAAGCATTTGAATCACAGTTTGGGAATTTTTAATGATCTGTAATGTCACACTAATTAAATCTATATAATAATTCTCTAAGGTCTGTCCCTAGCCTAGCAGGAGATGAGGAAGACGAGGACCGGGGCCACCAGGAATACGGTAAGTATGGCGCGGGATGGATTGGGTGGGACAGGATCGGAGTGGGACAGAGAAGAAGGCAGAGAAGGGTGTGTGGCTTCACAGGGTGGGGAAGAGCAGTGGATAGAGAAGGGGGTCCAGCAGCAGTCGGACACTATCTCCCTTTACTAGTGTATTAACATTTTTCACAACGAAAGTATCCCCCAAACAACCAAAAATGGCGCCATTTAAGATTTTGTTCAACCCTACCTGCTTTATTTCTTCACAGTAACAGTTATTTTCCAAAGAAATCTTTCATTCTTTACAGCTGTCCTGATTCGCAGAGTGTCTTTGGATGGATCTGAGTCGGGGTGATGCTTATTTTGTACTGATTTGTCTCAGTAAATAGTGTTTGTTGCGTTATATATTTTCCCGCAATGTTTTCCTATATTTTTCTGCTCATGAATAATTAGGCTTCGGGACTAAATGATGTAAGAAGAAATTGGGGGTCATTCCGAGCTGATTGCTAGCGGCATTTGTTCGCAGCGCTAAAAAATGGCAATTCTGTGTGCGTATACGGCGCAATGCGCACGCGCGATGTACGGGCACAACAAACTATGCAGTTTTGCACAGGGTCTAGCGATGCATTTCAGTCGCACTGGTTGCCGCAGAGTGATTGACATGAAGTGGGCGTTTCTGTGTGGCAACTGACCGTTTTCAGGGAGTGTTTGGAAAAACGCAGGCGTGCCAGGGAAAATGTAGGTGTGGCTGGGCGGGTGTGTGTGACGTCATATCCGGAACTGATTAGTCTGAAGTGATTGCAAGCGCTGAGTAGGTTTTGAGCTACTCTGAAACGACACAATAATTTTTTGCAGGCGTTCTGCGATACAACCGTTCGCACTTCTGCTAAGCTAAAATACACTCCCAGTGGGAGGTGGCATAGCGTTTGCACGGCTGCTAAAAACTGCTAGCGAGCGATCAACTTGGAATGACCCCCATTGTACAGATATGTGTTTATATTTTAAACTCGTACTATTTTCTTAATGAAATCAAATACAAATAGAAGACTTCCTTGAGATTTATAATTGTTCCTTTTAGCACCACATACGGTATACTAATATTGCTCGGTGTTATAAAGTTGGCACTCATCCAAGTCTTCCTAGGCGTGACCGTCTTTTCAGCATTCTGCATAAATGTAATATGTAGCAGTCTATTCCTTGGCAAGCTGGGGCAGCACGGTTGGTTAGCATTTCTTTCTCTCACTCCTGAGCAAGGCACACTCTGTGTGGAGTTTGTATGTCCGCTCTGGGTTTCTCCCAACAGTCCAAAAACAGGTTAAATGGCTTGCAGCAAAAACTATTATCCCTATTGTGCACATGTGTGTGATAGGAATATAGATTGTAAGCTTATATTTTCTGTAAAGCTCGGTATACAACATGTGTGCGCTATATAAATAACTGAATAATAATAATATATAAGCTGACGCTCTGATTGTGGCTTCTTGTGGCTACCGCCTGAGGAACGGTGATTGCTTACCGATCATTAATCATGCAGAAATGGGCTGTACTGAACCCATTAACCTTAATATTTTCCGTGATGTGTCATTATTTTGCCACTAAAATGTTCATCAATATTGGTCTATTACATTAACATATGTGCTGCCACCTTCAGTTGGGTAGCAGAAAGGGGATATCCTGTTCAGCTGCTTTCACTTGCCTCGTCTCCCCACTGCCCGACCACCATACATATTTATCTCAATACTTTTCCACGCTCTACTGCTCCTTTTCATGCCTATCCCACACCAAGCTTGACAGAGCACTTATGCCCCCAAGAAGACATGCACTCCTACACACATTTGACACATGGTTATGCTAAATACTGAAACAGCATGAGGCACATGTCATTAGCAGTAATTAACTTAATGAAAGCCACCTGGCTTTAAAAAAATAATTAATTGGTTGGAAATAATAAACTTAGATATAATTTATATGTTCCTCTATTTGATTTAACATACAGTCCCAACAGGAATCGTTTAAAAAAAAAACATTCCTGGAAATCAGCGCGCAGCGTCGAAGCCGTATTTCTCCCACTACGTAGGCTGCACGACGTTGGTTTATTGGCTTCTGTTGCCAGGAGTTGACCATCCTTTTACTACTGCTGTGTGGCATTGCTGATAGTTATATGTGTGTGTAAAGTTGCATGTGAAAAAGTCTGTTTGTCCCTGCGATCCCAGGAATACGTCATCGCTTTTCTGTCACATAAAGCTGTAACTGCAAATATATGGTATGTTTTCCCAGCGTTTGTGTCCTTTGTATGACTTGTATACCATCGGAGTGACCATGGGGGTCATTCCGAGTTGATCGCTAGCTGAAAATGTTCGCTGCGCAGCGATGATGAAAAATATCGGCACTTATGCGTATGCGGCGCAATGCGCACGCACAACGTACTTTCACAACGGCCGATGTAGTTTCCCACAAGGTCTAGCGAAGCTTTTCAGTCGCACTGCTGGCCGCAGAGTGATTGACATGAAGTAGGCGTTTCTGGGTGTCAACTGACCGGTTTCAGGGAGTGTTCGAAAAAACGCAGGCGTGGCTGGGCGAACGCAAGGCGTGTTTGTGACGTCAAAACAGGAACTGAACAGTCTGAAGTGATTACAAGCGCTGAGTAGATCTGGAGCTACTCTGACTCTGCACAATTTTTTTTTGTAGCCGCTCTGCAATCCTTTCGTTCGCACTTCTGCTAAGCTAAAATACACTCCCAGTGGGAGGCGGCATAGCGTTTGCACGGCTGCTAAAAACTGCTAGCGAGCGATCAACTCGGAATGACCCCGCATATCCTCTGTTGTTGGGATTGCAATTAAATACACTTATCAAGTCATGACAGTGTAAAATATATGTGTAATGGATAGAGAAAAATGCTAGCTAATGACATCGTGCGCACATTTGGCAATAATTACATTTGTTTTTACCGTTTTCAGAATGATTTTCATGTCAGGTGATCTGTAGCTATTCTCGTGTCTGTTTATATTTGATTGACTGTAAGGACTATTTAGTCCTGTTTATTTCGATATAACCACAAGTGGAAAAAAAAACTCTGTCATTTAGGTGTAATAAGTTAACACACTCACATTTTCCCCAAAATGACCTCAATAAGTTGAATATAACACCTCTTAGAACATTACTATTTGCTCTTGGCTACTAACATGGGATATTGGGGGTAATTCCAAGTTGATCGCAGCAGGATTTTAGTTAGCAATTGGGAAAAACCATGTGCACTGCAGGGGAGGCAGATATAACATGTGCAGAGAGAGTTAGATTTGGGTGGGGTGTGTTCAATCTGCAATCTAATTTGCAGTGTAAAAATAAAGCAGCCAGTATTTACCCTGCACAGAAACAAAATAACCCACCCAAATCTAACTCTTTCTGCACATGTTATATCTGCCTCCCCTGCAGTGCACATGGTTTTGCCCAATTGCTAAAAAAAAATCCTGCTGCGATCAACTTGGAATTGCCCCCATTATGTGGTGTTCATGGTAATCCTATAATATAGCTCTGTATATATAAATCCACTGTGTGAGTGTGAAACATTCTCCTGCTTGTGTTCATCAAGCAGCATCATTCCTCCTCGTACTGCTGTCTAGCCGTCATTTTATCAGTTCTGACCACAGAGAAGGTCCCAGAGGGCTTTAAAGTTCTGTCTGGCAATTTTACAAAATGTGAAAGTTTCCCTTTGATCTGGTCCAAGTGAAGATTGTTATTTTTTTTTACGTGCGGAGAAAAAAAAAAACTTGCGGTAGAAGATAATTAATCCTGAATAACATCGCTTTAGTGTTTTGTTTGTAAATAAAATTGCCTCTAGAAAGGGAAAAAAAAAGTAAAATACTGGATATGAGGAGAAAATGCAAAATATGTTAATTACTCGGCGTGTTTTGCGATACAGTAAAAACAGATTTATCGGAATTGTAATCTGTGAGATGTGTCTAGTAGGAAAATATATCATAAGTAATGAATTGTGTTTTAGGACGGGGTGAGGGGTAGAGATCCACAGAGGACAATTGAGCAGAAACAATAACAGTCATATTTATTGATCGGCATGAGAAGTTGGAGGCTGCACACACTGTCCTGCGTCTCGGAGGTAACCTGTTAGCTGCTGGAGTGGGCTAAGCTGATCCTGTGCATTGTCTGTGTTATTGCGCGAAGAGTTAACTGTGCCGTAGTCTGAGGAGTGAAAGAGAGAAATGAGATACAGACTGAGGGGAAATCCCTCTTGGAATAGCTGCTTCATTTGCCAGGTGCTTGACACAGAGTGGAGTAGGGGATGGATGGAGCTCTGGAAATGACTGACTCGGAGGAAAAGCAGCCCTCCTGCTGGGAAAGTTTCTATTTTCAAAGCCCCGTCAGTTTCAGTGGGAATGTTAGAGTCCCATATGCTGCTACTGACATTGAGTTAAACCCCCCTCCAAACCCTCCCCCCCCCCCCCCCTTGGCTTTTCTTCATGCTACCCTTTAATAAGACACAGCTTCCAAAGAGGTTTCCCTGACTGCTCACAAAATGAATTTCAATATGTTGCCAATGAGCTAAGCGGCATGTTCCCAACTGCTAATGGATCTGAATTTCCATCCATTATTAATAGGAAATGTACTCTGTTTTCTTTTCAGTCCCCCCCTCCCCTCCTGCTCCTTGTGTTTTACCAGCAGGACATGCCACTAACACAGCTTTGTGGGCCTGGAAAGTGAAAAAGGATCCTGCCAACACATGTGCCTACTCTATCTGCCGCTCCTGCCTGAGTGTCCCCTGTCTTCCTCCTCCTTCTCTCCTAACTTTCTTCTTCTTTCCCTCTCCCCCTGTCCCCTGACCTAGCCTTTGTATGAGGTGTCCGTCTGGAACAACTTTTGCGCACTTGTTTTCGTGTTCTCTTAGATTACAGGGCAGCGGGGCCTACCTTTGAAGCTGACTAGCCTTTTGTCTCCCCCCATGCACTCCAGTAATTAACTTTGTCCATCTTTTATTTTGTTCCAGTCAATCGCAGTCCACTCTGCTGAGCATCTTCTCCCAGGAGTACCAGGTTAGAAGTTTCCTCCTTTGTGAAGCTTGACAGGTGCTTAATTGAATGATGAATGTCCCTTTATTTCTTTGTAATTGAACTGCCAGCCCGGTGATTGGTTTGGAAGCTGTAAACCCCTCCATCTCCCTCCCCTCCGCTCTACCCCCACCCCTTATCAAGCGTTGCCTGATCCTGAGTGGATGCCTGCCAAGCTTTACCCATCCATCTGTCTAATAACATCTATCCTTTGCTTATTTGGTGGACCCGTAATAAATTATGCTAAACCATTATTATTCTGACAATAATAATTTCCCTACGTTGCACGGTTCCGTGTGCTAAATGTTTGCTGACTTGCACTGTCAGAGCTACTTTCCCTCGCTGACAGAGATTATGATAAACGACCCTCTCTTGGAGTGGCAGAAGGCAAGAGAGGCAGAAAATGGAGTCATTTATCATCTTGTGACGGGTGTCACTCATATGGCAGCTCTCCAAGGAACCGTCACCGTTGTTTTTTTCCCTGCCTCTCCATTTCTGATCTTCGTTTCTAAATATATATATATATATATATATTTTTTTTAAATTAAAAAGAACACTGCTCTCTTGCTCTCTAGAACTTTGAAATAACATGCGCAGGGGCCAAATGGGAATGGAGTGGACGGAGAAATGAATGGCAAACTGGAAATTTAGAAATAGTCTTGTTTAGCCTGACCGCTTTCTCCCTAAGGCTGCCTATTGCAATTCTGTTTGCGTGCAACCCTGTGTGGGTGCGTCCCAGAGTTTAACACAAAATCTCTGCTCAATAGGGTGATTTAAATATGCTGTTTAAGTCTATATGAGATATTGTGATGTCTGAAACTTCTATATGTTTTACACTTGTAGTATTAAATCCAAATTGTATATTAGCGCTGAGTATGTTTATTTCCAACAGAGAAAAAAAAGTAATAAGATTATATAAGTCTCAGTCTGTTTTCTTTAAACTACTACTTATTTTTCATATACAAAAGTCTATGTAACAAAGGTGTGCTTGTGGCATCTTTCACACCCTAATGGTGGGTACACACGGATAGATATATCTGCAGATCAATATCTATGGACGGTTTGGGCAGTGTGCTGTGCATACACACTGCCCGATCTGTCGGGGACTGACGTCATGAACAGGATGGGCATGTACACACGCCCGCCCAGTTCAGCTGTCAATCACCGCCGGCTGCTGCAGCATGTGTACGGGCGGTCGGCTGGTCGCCCATATACACACAGCGATGTGCCAATATATCGGTAGATATATTGGCCATCTGCTGTGCTGCAGAGCCGACGTGATATGTCTATGAACGACGGAGTTCACAGACATATCGCCCGTACACACTGGCCGACAGACCCGCGATATATCGGCCTTAATGGTATTGAAGATGCCAGCAGGTCACCTGCTACGGAAGTGATACCTCTCTAGACCAGCCGTCCCCCCTATGTGCACTGCAGGGGTGGGAAACTGGCATAGTATGGGCTGATGTAGTGTGAGATTGATGCCAGCTTGCATAGCCTGAATTCTCTCTGCACATACTCTGTATGGCTGTATGTGTATATGACATTGCAGCTTTGCGTGATTCTATCTAACTTATACCTAGTACAGTCAGACACACACGCTTGTGGTATGTTAGATAGAATAGACTTAGGTCGACAGTGTCTAGGTCGACCATTATTTATTGACATGAAAAAAGGTCGACATGAGTTTTTTAAAAAATGTTGGTGTCGTTTTCTGCGTAGAATGACGGGGAACCCCAATTAGTGCACGGTATACTCTTGCATTTCGGGCACGGTGCCTTGCTCTGCTGCCGCTGCGCTCGGCACTGGTTACCGTTCCCAATTGTAGTCCACGTAGATCGTGAAATATGAAAAAGTAAAAAAAAAATGAAGAAAAAAAAAGTGAAAAACTCATGTCGACCTTTTGTCATGTCGTCCTTGTATATGTTGACCTATTTACTGTCGACCAATAGTCGTCGACCTAGACGTAGAGACCAGATTCCGACACACACACATATACAACAAGCGACCGGGCAGATGGTGATAATGATGGTCACCAGCCTAAGCTATCTGCGTGTAATGGGTAGATTGTGAGTAGGCACCACTGATGGTAGTATGTGCGAGCTTGGTTACCTGTGCATACTGTATATAGGGAGGAATTCAGCTGCTTTAGCCCGGCTGCAGCTCCTGCCTAAAGTGCCAGGAGCTGTTCAGTTGTTTGTGCTGCGTGTTCCCGACATTTATTGCGGCTGTCGCTCCTAAAATGCAGAGGATTAACTGCGTAAAGAGACGGGGTGCCCAAAAGCCTTATTTTTGTGCCTATTTTAAGAAAAACATTTAGAATAAACAAAACTGATATCGAATGCGATTAAAGCCGTGGGTATAATTGTATCTGAAATTTGCTGAAAGTAAACCTGGAGCGCATGCTACTGACGCAGACCCGCGTGCATCTAGCGCGGATTGCTGCTCTGCTTGCAGTTGTGGCTGTTAGAGGACACATTTATACCTACGATTTAGGGAGCGATTGTGGCCAACACTACATCAGCCACTAGTGCACTGCATGTGTTTTCTCCATCTCCAATACTCTGTGCGAGTTCCATGACGGAAATCAGTATTAGCATTATATACTTTTATCTGGCCAATTTCACTATAAGATTCCTTGTGATACTGTCATGTGATGTTTTCAGTATGTTGTGTTTTATTTTAGAAGCTGACTAAAAGGACACATGCGAGACATCATGCTCCCGACACCATTGAAACGTACTACAGCAGGTGAGTTGACCAACCCCTTATGTCATTAGCGTTTATGTGGCCAGTTCTCAGTCGCACTCAGACTGCGTGTGCAGCACTAATCGCAGATCATCACCTGTTTGCAGGGTTGCATGCCTCTATGCAATTGCATCGGCACTATACATCCACTTGTGCAAATACTGTAGCCGGCACCAATATCAGCGCACACTTACGCCATCTTTGTACCCGGTGCAAGAGATTAGCCACATCCCTGCATACTCACTACGCCACATAGCCCGCAATTCAACTACATGCAAGCATCCCGTTGCTGACCATTACGTACATTGGACCTGATTCATGTTTGTAAGTAAAGCAAAAAAATCAAGTAGCTTTGTGTCTGGATCAAACCATTCTGCCATGCAAGGGGAACAAATACATTTATATATTTTCTGTGCAGGGTAAATACTAGCTGCTTTTGCATGTAGCCCACAGATGTTAGACAGCTTTATATTTACAGTGCAATTTAGATTTCAGTTTATGCACACCCCACTCAACTAAATCCCTCTGCACATGTTAAATCTGCCACACATGGTTTTGCCCAGTTGCTTGCTCTTTGATGCTGCATTCAGATCGCAAATGCCGGATCCTACCCGGTAAGAGAAACGTGTCCTTACCGGGTGGGATCCGGCATTTGCGCTCCGTTGCTGGCTTTCCGACCCGGCAATATACCGGGTCGGTTGCCATAGCAGCAGTGGGGCGCAGCAGGGGCGGGGGTGGAGGCGGCGCCGGGAGATGAGCTCATCTCCTGCGCCGCCTCTTCCTATGCTGTGAATGGGAGCCATGTCGCATCGGAACGGCTCCCATTCACACTGCGCCTGACCCGGTAATCAACCCGGTAATAACCCTTCTTTTTTACCGGGTTGAATTACCGGGTCAGGCGACCCGCTAATTCTGAAAAGGACCTTTCACATCGCACACTGACCCGTTTCTTGCCGTGTCGATACCGGGTTTTTAGTGCGATGTGAAAGGGGTATAACTTTACTTGCAAACCTGAATCAGGACCAGTGTGCCACAAATAGGGAGGCCAAATGTGCCGGTATTTAAATCCCGGTATTGGAGCCTTCAATCCCAGTATTTGCAGGATTAAGTTGCACATGCGCAAATTTGTTCTTTTGCGGGGCAGCGCTGAGCACTAGCAGGACACGGCTCAGATGCTGTGCGCAGCGTGATGTCAGAAAGGTCATGCTGCGCAATCCTACGTCAGCCGCCCTTTCAGCCATGCCCACGTAAGAGGAGAGGACGGCTAGACAGTGCTTAGCGGACTGGTAACAGTGTGTTACATGTATCGTCCCTGCAGTCATAGAGGAGATCAATGGCTCATCACTGCTGGGAGTTGGGACGGGATAGGAGTGCACTGGTAACTGGTAGTGGTAGCTGTGTTCCTGCTGCTGCTGCCTTCCAGTGAGTGTCAATGCCCTGGGCTGGCCCTGCCTGGTCTCTGGAGGACAGTGAGTCAACTTGAATATGTGACAGTGTCACTGTCTGTCATACAGTTTTTTTTACTATGGGGCCTGGGCTGGATGGGGGTCATGAAAGAATGTTCTTTTATTCCTGGGGGAAAAAAGGGTATGAAAGTTTTATATTTTCCTGGTGTGGCTGCTGAGCCATCTTTTCATTGATCAACTCAATCCTGGGATTGAGATTTTTTTCAATCCTGAATCCTGGGATTGAGAAAATAAAGCAGGATTGACGTCACTAGCCGCACGTTTTGTAAACCACTCAGCTTGCAGAGCCTGCGCAGTGCTAAACATCACAAGATATGCAATTATATGTGTGCCCCCGTGTATGGTGTGCTCTATCCTATATCTAAAGGAAGGTTTCCAAAAATTCGGCTTTAAACTGTTCCATTCTCTCTCTCTTTCTTCTTCTTTCTTTCTTTCTCTCTCTCTCTCTTTTTTTTTTTTTTTTTTTTACTTTTTCAATTAATTTTATCAGTTCATACCATATTTTTTTCACTTTATTTTATGTTTGGTTCAAATGTAAGTATTATTATTCTCCTATATAGTAATAACAGCAGTAAAATTACATTTATGAGTGACCTATTTCTATGATGCCGTTGTCTGAGCAGGGCACATCATATACCAAATGAAAAGTCTTGGTCTGTAAATTTGCAGAAAAATATTGGCAAAATAATTGGTAGCTTTGTTTTGGAGTTACGTTGCAAACTGTCCGCCTGCCATTTACAAAGCATCACCATTGTGCTCTGGGAAATGTGACAGTTGGTGAACTCTCCCTGTGCACCTGCTGGGTTACCTAGAACACGTGACCTGCTGGGTGGTTTGGAAACTGTGACAGTTATTTGCAGCCACCTACTAAGCAGGGATTTTTCAAAATTCGACTCATAAGGGGTCGAATAGGGGTAAAATATTCCACCCAGCAAACCTTTGCCCGGTTGACACTGGTCACATCATTTAGTAATTATTATAACATATTTTAATTATTAATAACTTTTTTTGTAAACTAGAATGTTTTAACATTGTCATATATATTTCCTTTCCAAGGTGATACTCCCAAAATGTGCAAATTCCGAAGCCTTTCTAATTAAGTGTTTTAGTGTTTTGCTCAATTCTAAATATATTACAGTAGATGTATGCACAAAATGAACCATTGCAATAAAATGGACAATATTAAAAAACAGTAATATTCTGCACAGTTTAGACCAAACCTAAACAGCTTGTTTATCTCTTTATACTGTATTTAAGATCAGAAAATGTAGCTGTAAGTAGCAGACTGATGTGGAAAGTCTCTCTGTTTGTCTATTTAGTATTGTCTTTTCACACATTTATAAAAATGCCCATCTAGCATTTTAACACATTACAACGTTCAGCTTATCTGTCAGTGCAACGTAATATAATTTTTTTTGACGCTTCCTGGATTATATAAAAAAAAAAAAAGCGTATATCGCTTTAAATATGTGCATCAATCCATTGGCACATACTTAATATGTATTTATGATACAGTATATGCTAAATTCACCTTTTCTTTAATAAACACATGAAAGTTTAAATTTTTTTCATTAGAAGAAGTTACAGGAAAGGAGCTGTAGACAGTTGGAAGTTGTATCATTACAGTCCCATTTAAGGAACATGTTGGGTGATTTTTTGAAGTGTTTCTCTATACTTTTGCTTATCTACCCTTATATAATAACAAAATATTAGACTTAATGCAATATGCTACAAAAAAGTGCCTTGTACAGCACAAACAATATATACAATTTACTTTGCTCACCAAGTTACCGAAATGTTATATTGTTTTAAACATGGACCTTTGAACCTTAGAATTGTCTTAGCCTAAAGTTAGAGATTACGCTCATGGGCCCTCATCCCGAGTTGTTCGCTCGCTAGCTGCTTTTAGCAGCAGTGCACACGCTAGGCCGCCCTCTGGGAGTGTATCTTAGCTTAGCAGAATTGCGAACGAAAGATTAGCAGTATTGCTACTAAAAATTTTCATGCAGTTTCTGAGTAGCTCCAGACCTACTTCTAGATTGCGATCACCTCAGTCCGTTTAGTTCCTGGTTTGACGTCACAAACACGCCCTGCGTTCGGCCAGCCACTCCTGCGTTTTAGCCTGACACGCCTGCGTTTTTTAGCACACTCCCAGAAAACGCTCAGTTGCCTCCCAGAAACGCCCCTTTCATGTCAATCACTCACCGATCAGCAGAGCGACTGAAAAGCGCCGCACGAACACCAGCAAATCTGCTAAGTTTTGTGTTAAATAACTTAGTACATGCGCGCTGCGTACCATGCGCATGCGCATTTTCCACCTAATCGCTGCGTTGCGAAAAACGGCAACGAGTGAACAACTCGGAATGACCACCATTAAGTACAGTACATAGGAACTGCATATTGGATGCTCTGTGTATATGTCAGGCAGCTTACATGTGGTGTCTGAGATTAAATGTCCCATACATGATGTACTGCTTTGTATCACAGGTATCTAAATGGCGTAGCTGTAGACCCAGCCGCACCTGTTTTACTAAACCTGGCTAATGAGGTAAGACTTCTAAGTAAATTAAGTTTTATAGCAACAGAACATATGAGTGTGATTATAAGACTGTTAAATACATGGGTTGTATTTATAGTCTGCTGTATTTATACAATTAGTTTAATTGTGTACTTGTGGAGTTGGGCAGTGAAAATACATTGGTAAACTAAAGTGTGTGACAGTGGGTTTCCATATCTAAGTGTTTAATTTGAATTGGAACGACTTGTCATTTATAAACAAACTATTGTAAGTATTGAGAGGGAAACAAAACATAAATAGCCATTACATGCCATCGGACCATCCAAATAGACACAGCCATATAGCATATAGGGTAGTGCTAGACAGTTAATGAACCTTTAAAATAAATAAAAATCTGAATTTCTGCATAAATGTGATCTTAAATGCATTCAGATCTTATAATCCATGAAAATAAAGATAATTTTTTCATTGATTTATTATTTATCAAAATTATCCTACATTTTCTTTGTCGGAAAATATATGTAAACGCTCTAGGTTCAGTAATTGCAGCAATGACTTCAATCAACAGTTTACAGTAATCTTTGTTCAGTGACTGGAGGAATTTGGGACCTTCCCTCCTTACAGAACTTCTGCAACTCAGATATTTTTGGGTTATCTTGCCATAGCATTTCTATTGGATTAGGATCTAGACCACTAATATATGAATATCTCCTCAGCCTTGTGTATATATGGTTGCTGTCTTGCAGTAAGACTCACCTTCTGCAGAGTTTCAGTTTATGGACAGGTAGTGTCCTGTAGAATTTGCTGGTACAATGCAAAATTCATAGTTTTATCAAAGATGGAAAGAAATCCTGATCTCATGGCAACATATCAGCCCCAAACCATGATGCTGCCAATGTTGGGCTCGTTCTTCCAGGGATCTTCTCCCAGACATCTTCTGGCTCAAACAGGTGGTCATTAGCAAACTTCAAATAGGCACCTCCTCCTTGCTCTTCTCCCATGCGCACTATAATACAAACTAATTGATTAAATGAATTTGGCCACTCCTTCTAATCAGTGTGTTTTGCCTTTCAGCCACATCTATTTCTGGGAGGTGCCTAAAATCAATTATAAAGCCATGCATTATCCCCAGCACAATAAACAAACACAACTAGTGTTTCACTTTATGGGTAAGAAAATTGTCTTCCACGTTCCATAAAGGCTCTCTAAGGAAGGAGATATGAATTATCATTGTGGATTATCCCATAACATCTTTGTACCTGCTACTGTAAGATGCAAATATAACCAAGGTAGAGAACACAGTTCCCCCTGGTGTTTCCACACTGATGCGTTTTGACAGTGTCTTTGTCTTCATCAATGCAATAGTCTCCTTACTGGTCTTCCCAAGAAGATACTCTCACCACTACAGCCCATTTTGAATGCGAGGCTGATCATCCTAGCAAAACGTTCATCGTCTGCTGATCTGCTCTGTCAGTCCCTCCAATGGTTGTCCATATTTTACTATATTCAATATAAAATACTTTTACTCACATGTAAAGCTATTAACCAAATTACACCAACATATATCTCTTAGCTTATCTCAAAATATCTTTCAACTCAACCTTTCCGCTCTGCACAAGGTCTGTCTCTCTTCTGCATGGATCACTCGTTCCCATTCACAATTACATGAATTTTTTTGGCCAACACCCACCCTATGAAATGCCCTCCCACACACAACAAAACTCTTCTCTAGTCTCCAAACTTTCAAGCATTCCATGAAAACTCACCTATTCAGGCACGCCTATCAAATTCCGGAACCGCCCACAAAAACTTCAGAAGCATTATTATCTAATTATATCCCATCAGGACTGTCTTTGCAGTCTGGTGGTACCGCTATGCTATAGATAGCGCCTATCCTTGTGAATCCTTCCTATTTCCCTTTAGATTGTAAGCTTGCGAGCAGGACCTTCCTACCTCTATGTCTGTCTGTCATTACCCGGTTTGTCTTATCACTGTTGTTCCCAATTGTAAAGATCAACGGAATATGCTGCGCTATATAACAAACTGTAAATAAATAATAAAATAAACGCAGTGGACTTCTTTGGGGAATAACATCTAAGCTTGTTAATTAATGTCTAAAGTCTGGTAATATACCACAGTGGATGTATCTTAGTGACTTCTCTATAGTCAAACAATAGCATTAGATTGTGTCGTACAGAAGATCACAGAATGGGACTGGAAGTAAAAACCATTTGTCCTCAGTTGCAGCACACTTCTACTTGGTTACAAAGTAGGTTGGTTCTCTAGAAGCAACATCACAACAACTGTTCTTACAAAACTGTGTTTATTGGGTTTCCATAGCCAATCAGCCACACACAAGCCTCAAGCCACCATATGCAATGCCCAACGTTTGCTGTATTCGGATAAAGCATATCGCCATTGGACTCAGGAGCAGTGGAAATCATTTTTCTGGAATGATAAATCATGTTTCACTTTCCGACTGTGTGTAGGATGAGTCTGGATTTGGCATGTGCCAGGAGAATTATTCCAGCCTCATTGCATACTGCCAACTGGAGGAGGATAGTTTATTCAGGGCTGTTTAGGTTTGTCATGGGCCTTTAAATTCAACTGAAGAGGTGAGTGGTGGTTTTTAGAAACAAACCTAATAGCCATTAGTTTGTAATGAAATGCTCAACAAACACACATAGGAGTGATGTTCAGCATTCACATGCCATGCCACGTGGTGCAAATAATGTATACATATATTATGTAAATGATGCATGCACCACAAGAAATGTGTTGTGGATATCAGCATGGTATGGACCGGAGGGCGAGGGCATCATTGGGAGCCTTAGTGCACTGGGGTAGTTCTGACTTTGTGCAAGCAGTGAGCAGAATAGGTTCCTAAATATGACTGTCCATGTGGTCTGTATGAAATGTATCCATTATTCCTATCATATTGATATTAATGGGGAGCGGGCACCGGGGCTGCCCATGGGCCTGTCTAGTGTACTTGGCAATGATGCCTGTATGAAGTATTTGCATGTACATAGAATCCTATGTTGTGCTGATGAAATGAGACTGGCAATGATGGTAAGGGATTATACAAAGTACGGGGACAATGGAGGCTGTGTAACAGGGACTGTGCAATGTGCCTGCCATTGGATCCAGTCCAATGTGCCTGCCGGTGGAACCAGTGCAGTGTGCCTGCCGGTGGAACCAGTGCAGTGTGCCTGCCGGTGGAACCAGTGCAGTGTGCCTGCCGGTGGAACCAGTGCAGTGTGCCTGCCGGTGGAACCAGTGCAGTGTGCCTGCCGGTGGAACCAGTGCAGTGTGCCTGCCGGTGGAATCAATGCAGTGTGCCTGCCAGTGGAACCAGTACAGTGTGTCTGCCAGTGGAACCAATGCAGTGTGTCTGCCAGTGGGTCCAGTGCAGTGTGCCTGCCAGTGGATCCATAGCAGTGTGCTTGCCAGTGGATCCAGTGCAGTGTGCCTGCCAGCGGAACCAGTGCAGTGTGCCTGCCAGCGGATCCAGTGCAGTGTGCCTGCCAGTGGATCCAGTGCAGTGTGCCTGCCAGTGGAACCATTGCAGTGTGCCTGCAAATGGAGGGCTGAAAATGGATTTATCATTGTGGCTGGTAATGACAGCGGGCACCACCTGGATCATACTAGTATAATAATTGTCTGCTATGGGATCAGTATGATATCCCAGCTGTCGGGATCCCGGTGGTCAGGTGACAGACACCAGGATCCCTACAGCCGGAATACTGGCGGTGAGCGCAGGGCCCGAAGCGGGCTCCCTGCGCTCGCCATGCTTCGGTCCCGGTGGCGGCCTTGGGTGGCCACAGGGTTATATTCTCCCTCGGGTGGTGGCGTGGACCACCACCCAAGTGGGGAACTTGGCCGACTGTTGGGATCCCGGCATTGGTCTCCTGACAGCCGGGATCCCAGCAAATTGACTGCCTCCCGTCTGCAATACTTTGTATACACAATGAGTTCTTAAGGTCACCTGTAACATACATAACATTTTTTTAAAGCAAGGGACACTTCAAACTTAGGGGCCTATTTATCATGGGATATTTGCGGAATACCCACAAATAATAAGGATCCTCCAAATGTATGAAGGAGGGATTGCATTAGATATCTGCTGCGGTTTCTCTATTCGTGACAGCAGCCACAGCTCCCATTGTTTTCTATGGAGGCTACAAAGCTGTAAGATTTACCAAACTTAGGCCTCGATAGATTAACATCTTCAGATAGCGTTGTGCCACTGTACAGATTGTAGAAAACACTGGGAGAGGGTTTTTCTGGAACCCTTCCAGGCAGTGATCTCCGCACGAGCGTGGTCAGCAGCCTGCACATGAGCAGAACAGCCCCAGCTTCCAAAGTAGAAGTGAAATGAGCGCTCACTTTGCGGCTTTACACATGACTTACTGCCACGAGTAGCGCCTCTACAAAATTCTAATTATCTGGTCTAAAAGCTCATAATTAGTAAATGTATCCCTTAGTGCTCATTTCTCTAACGTCCTAGTGGATGCTGGGGACTCCGTCAGGACCATGGGGATTAGCGGCTCCGCAGGAGACAGGGCACAAAAATAAAGCTTTAGGATCAGGTGGTGTGCACTGGCTCCTCCCCCTATGACCCTCCTCCAAGCCTCAGTTAGGTTTTTGTGCCCGTCCGAGCAGGGTGCAATCTAGGTGGCTCTCCTAAAGAGCTGCTTAGAAAAAGTTTTTAGGTTTTTTATTTTCAGTGAGTCCTGCTGGCAACAGGCTCACTGCATCGAGGGACTTAGGGGAGAGAAGTCAACTCACCTGCATGCAGGATGGATTGGCTTCTTAGGCTACTGGACACCATTAGCTCCAGAGGGATCGAACACAGGCCCAGCCATGGAGTCCGGTCCCGGAGCCGCGCCGCCGACCCCCCTTGCAGATGCCGAAGATGGAAGAGGTCCAGAAGCAGGCGGCAGAAGACTTTTCAGTCTTCCTGAGGTAGCGCACAGCACTGCAGCTGTGCGCCATTGTTGTCAGCACACTTCACACAGCGGTCACGGAGGGTGCAGGGCGCTGGGGGGGCGCCCTGGGCAGCAATGTATAATACCTTTTTATGGCTAAAAAATACATCACATATAGCCCTTGAGGCTATATGGATGTATTTAACCCCTGCCAGATCTCACAAACTCCGGAGAAGAGCCCGCCGAAATAGGGGGCGGGGCTTATTCTCCTCAGCACACAGCGCCATTTTCCTGCTCAGCTCCGCTGTGAGGAAGGCTCCCAGGACTCTCCCCTGCACTGCACTACAGAAACAGGGTAAAACAGAGAGGGGGGGCACTTTTTTTTGGCGATATTACTATATTTAAGCTGCTATAAGGATACAACACTTATATAGGGTTGTTCCCATATATATTATAGCGCTTGGGTGTGTGCTGGCAAACTCTCCCTCTGTCTCCCCAAAGGGCTAGTGGGGTCCTGTCTTCAATAGAGCATTCCCTGTGTGTCTGCTGTGTGTCGGTACGTGTGTGTCGACATGTATGAGGACGATGTTGGTGTGGAGGCAGAGCAATTGCCGGTAATGGTGATGTCACCCCCCAGGGAGTCGACACCGGAATGGATGGCTTTGTTTATGGAATTACGTGATAATGTCAGCACATTACAAAAATCAGTTGACGACATGAGACGGCCGGAAAACCAGTTAGTACCTGCCCAGGCGTCTCAGACACCGTCAGGGGCTGTAAAACGCCCTTTACCTCAGTCGGTCGACACAGACCCAGACACGGACACTGAATCTAGTGTCGACGGTGAAGAAACAAACGTATTTTCCAGTAGGGCCACACGTTATATGATCACGGCAATGAAGGAGGCTTTGCATATCTCTGATACTAGAAGTACCGCAAAAAGGGGTATTATGTGGGGGGTGAAAAAACTACCTGTAGTTTTTCCTGAATCAGAGGAATTGAATGATGTATGTGATGAAGCGTGGGTTAACCCAGATAGAAAAGTGCTAATTTCAAAAAAGTTATTGGCATTATACCCTTTCCCGCCAGAGGTTAGGGCGCGCTGGAAAACACCCCCTAAGGTGGATAAGGCGCTCACACGCTTATCAAAACAAGTGGCGTTACCGTCTCCTGATACGGCCGCCCTCAAGGATCCAGCTGATAGGAGGCTGGAAACTACCCTAAAAAGTATATACACACATACTGGTGTTATACTGTGACCAGCCATCGCCTCAGCCTGGATGTGCAGTGCTGGGGTGGTCTGGTCGGATTCCCTGACTGAAAATATTGATACCCTGGATAGGGACAGTATTTTACAGACTTTAGAGCAATTAAAGGATGCTTTTCTTTATATGCGAGATGCTCAGAGGGATATTTGCACTCTGGCATCGAGAGTAAGTGCGATGTCCATATCTGCCAGAAGAAGTTTATGGACACGACAGTGGTCAGGTGATGCGGATTCCAAACGGCATATGGAAGTATTGCCGTATAAAGGGGAGGAATTATTTGGCGTCGGTCTATCGGATTTGGTGGCCACGGCAACTGCCGGGAAATCCACCTTTTTACCTCAGACCCCCTCCCAACAGAAAAAGACACCGTCTTTTCAGCCGCAGTCCTTTCGGTCCTATAAGAAGCGGGCAAAAGGACAGTCATATCTGCCCCGAAGCAGAGGAAAGGGTAAGAGAGGGCAGCAAGCAGCTCCTTCCCAGGAACAGAAGCCCTCCGCGGGTTCTGCAAAGCCCTCAGCATGACGCTGGGGCTTTACAAGCGGACTCAGGAACGGTGGGGGGTCGACTCAAGAATTTCAGCGCGCAGTGGGCTTGCTCACAGGTGGACCCCTGGATCCTGCAGGTAGTATCTCAGGGTTACAGGTTGGAATTCGAGAAGTCTCCCCCTCGCCGGTTCCTAAAGTCTGCTTTGCCAACGTCTCCCTCAGACAGGGCGACGGTATTGGAAGCCATTCACAAGCTGTTTTCTCAGCAGGTGATAGTCAAAGTACCCCTCCTACAACAGGAAAAGGGGTATTACTCCACGCTATTTGTGGTACCGAAGCCGGACGGCTCGGTAAGACCTATTCTAAATCTGAAATCTTTGAACCTGTACATACAAAAATTCAAGTTCAAGATGGAATCACTCAGAGCAGTGATAGCGAATCTGGAAGAAGGGGACTTTATGGTGTCCCTGGACATAAAAGATGCTTACCTGCATGTCCCAATTTGCCCTTCACATCAAGGGTACCTCAGGTTCGTGGTGCAAAACTGTCATTATCAGTTTCAGACGCTGCCGTTTGGATTGTCCACGGCACCTCGGGTCTTTACCAAGGTAATGGCCGAAATGATGATTCTTCTGCGAAGAAGAGGCGTATTAATTATCCCTTACTTGGACGATCTCCTGATAAGGGCAAGGTCCAGAGAACAGCTGGAGGACGGAGTAGCACTAACCCAAGTAGTGCTGCAACAACACGGGTGGATTCTGAATCTTCCAAAATCTCAGTTGACCCCGACAACACGTCTGCTGTTCCTGGGAATGATTCTGGACACGGTTCAGAAAAAGGTGTTTCTTCCGGAGGAGAAAGCCAAGGAGTTATCCGAACTTGTCAGGAACCTCCTAAAACCAGGAAAAGTGTCTGTGCATCAATGCACAAGAGTCCTGGGAAAGATGGTGGCTTCTTACGAAGCAATCCCATTCGGCAGATTCCACGCACAAACTTTTCAGTGGGATCTGCTGGACAAATGGTCCGGATCGCATCTGCAGATGCATCAGCGGATAACCTTATCGCCACGGACAAGGGTGTCTCTTCTGTGGTGGTTGCAGAGTGCTCATCTGTTAGAAGGCCGCAGATTCGGCTTACAGGACTGGGTCCTGGTGACCACGGATGCCAGTCTGAGAGGCTGGGGAGCGGTCACACAGGGAAGAAACTTCCAGGGAGTATGGTCAAGCCTGGAGATGTCTCTTCACATAAATATACTGGAGCTAAGAGCGATTTACAATGCTCTAAGCCTGGCAAAACCCCTGCTTCAGGGTCAGCCGGTGTTGATCCAGTCGGACAACATCACGGCAGTCGCCCACGTAAACAGATAGGGCGGCACAAGAAGCAGGAGAGCAATGGCAGAAGCTGCAAGGATTCTTCGCTGGGCGGAAGATCATGTGATAGCACTGTCAGCAGTGTTCATTCCGGGAGTGGACAACTGGGAAGCAGACTTCCTCAGCAGACACGATCTACACCCGGGAGAGTGGGGACTTCATCCAGAAGTCTTCCACATGATTGTGAACCGTTGGGAAAAACCAAAGGTGGATATGATGGCGTCTCTCCTCAACAAAAAACTGGACAGGTATTGCGCCAGGTCAAGAGACCCTCAGGCAATAGCTGTGGACGCTCTGGTAACACCGTGGGTGTTCCAGTCAGTGTATGTGTTTCCTCCTCTGCCTCTCATACCCAAAGTACTGAGAATTATACGGCAAAGGGGAGTAAGAACGATACTCGTGGCTCCGGATTGGCCAAGAAGAACTTGGTACCCGGAACTTCAGGAGATGCTCATGGAAAATCCGTGGCCTCTACCTCTAAAACGGGACCTGATTCAGCAGGGACCGTGTCTATTCCAAGACTTACCGCGGCTGCGTTTGACGGCGTGGCGGTTGAACGCCGAATTCTAAGGGAAAAAGGCATTCCAGAAGAGGTCATTCCTACACTGGTTAAAGCCAGGAAGGAGGTGACTGCACAACATTATCACCGCATTTGGAGAAAATATGTTGCGTGGTGTGAGGCCAGGAAGGCCCCCACGGAGGAATTTCAATTGTGTCGATTCCTATATTTCCTGCAAACAGGATTGTCTATGGGCCTCAAGTTGGGGTCCATTAAGGTTCAAATTTCGGCCCTGTCGATTTTCTTCCAGAAAGAATTGGCTTCAGTTCCTGAAGTCCAGACTTTTGTAAAAGGAGTACTACATATACAGCCCCCGGTTGTGCCCCCAGTGGCTCCGTGGGACCTTAATGTAGTTTTGGATTTTCTCAAATCCCATTGGTTTGAGCCACTCAAATCGGCGGATTTGAAATATCTTACATGGAAAGTAACCATGCTACTGGCCCTGGCTTCAGCCAGGAGAGTGTCAGAATTGGCGGCTTTATCGTATAAAAGCCCATATCTGATTTTCCATTCGGACAGGGCAGAACTGCGGACGCGTCCTCATTTTCTGCCTAAGGTGGTGTCAGCGTTTCACCTGAACCAGCCTATTGTGGTGCCTGCGGCTACTAGCGATTTGGAGGATTCCAAGTTGCTGGACGTTGTCAGGGCATTGAAAATATATATTTCAAGGACGGCTGGAGTCAGAAAATCTGACTCGCTGTTTATACTGTATGCACCCAACAAGCTGGGTGCTCCTGCTTCTAAGCAGACGATTGCTCGTTGGATTTGTAGCACAATTCAACTTGCACATTCTGTGGCAGGCCTGCCACAGCCTAAATCTGTCAAGGCCCATTCCACAAGGAAGGTGGGCTCATCCTGGGCGGCTGCCCGAGGGGTCTCGGCATTACAACTCTGCCGAGCAGCTACGTGGTCGGGGGAGAACACGTTTGTAAAATTCTACAAATTTGATACCCTGGCTAAAGAGGACCTGGAGTTCTCTCATTCGGTGCTGCAGAGTCATCCGCACTCTCCCGCCCGTTTGGGAGCTTTGGTATAATCCCCATGGTCCTGACGGAGTCCCCAGCATCCACTAGGACGTTAGAGAAAATAAGATTTTACTTACCGATAAATCTATTTCTCGTAGTCCGTAGTGGATGCTGGGCGCCCATCCCAAGTGCGGATTGTCTGCAATACTTGTACATAGTTATTGTTACAAAAAAATCGGGTTGTTCTTGTTGTGAGCCGTCTGTTCAGAGGCTCCTACGTTGTCATACTGTTAACTGGGTTCAGATCACAAGTTGTACGGTGTGATTGGTGTGGCTGGTATGAGTCTTACCCGGGATTCAAAATCCTTCCTTATTGTGTACGCTCGTCCGGACACAGTATCCTAACTGAGGCTTGGAGGAGGGTCATAGGGGGAGGAGCCAGTGCACACCACCTGATCCTAAAGCTTTATTTTTGTGCCCTGTCTCCTGCGGAGCCGCTAATCCCCATGGTCCTGACGGAGTCCCCAGCATCCACTACGGACTACGAGAAATAGATTTATCGGTAAGTAAAATCTTATTTTTCATAATTGAAAAAAACAAACAAACCTTTATTGAGCCTGGTTTGCTACCCAGTGATTTGTTTGCGCCATGTTTACCACACAAAGCACCTCACTGAGAAAAGGTTTAAGGTTTAATGCTTTTCATAGACTGATCAAAATAAAAATCCACACTAGCTGGAAGGTTCTGGAATCGCATTTATTGCCGTTATAAATATAAATAACTCTCTGGAGTTTTATTGAGTAAAGCCCCACGTGAATGGTGGTGGGGGCAGATAAAAGCCAACATGAAATCAGTGTGTGGAAAACTAAAATATTTATTTACAATAATAGTGTGGCTGTGATATCTGGTCACACAGAACCGGCGGCCCCTATAAAATCAAATAAAATGGCATAATGTGTCTTCTGTTACGTTTTGTGTTACGGAAGTAACTTTTAGTCTTTATTGTGAAATAGAAGTTTAGATTTTATAAATGTCCTTATAGTGTTTGTAGTAATGTATAGTTTATTGGAATATAAGCACAGGTTACTAATGAAACACATTTTTTTTATCTATAGATGACCAGCAAAGACCCTTACCCACTGTTGCTGCGTTTTTACACACACACACATACACACAAAAATAAAAAATCTGAAATAACTGCAGGCAGTGTTGGACTGGGGCATGTAGGGCCCACAGGAGGAATGCAGTGGTAGGGGCCTCTGTTTAGGGGTGTGGCCAGTCTGCAGAGGGGGTGTGGCCTGCCACCATATTGGTTTGACTAACTGTCACAGAGTGCAATGTCTGGGCCCCTTCATAAATATATACAGTCAGTTCAGCTGCTGCGTGCGTGATAATGTACCAGATTAATAACAGATTAATAACAGCAATGCACTGTAGAAAATACACCATAGTCCAGTATAAGGTAACATATGTATAATGTATAATTCAAGTGCACAGTCTGGAACTTGACCTTTAGAGGAGTAGGTGGGCCCCCAAGCAGTGGGGCCCACCGGTGGTTTCCCCTGTACCCCTGTGGGCCAGTCCAAGCCTGACTGCAGGCGAGTGTATGCACTGTAAGTGTTCTGCATGTGATATGTGCTTCACGTGTGATGATATATGCTGAATGCATTTGCATTCTCCACTCTTTTCACTGCTTAGTACATCCCCCGATATCTTTAGAGACCCCGTTATTATGAATGTGTTATTAAAATAAATGGGAATGCTCCATTCATAAAAAAAAAAAGCTGACCACTCCCTTTTAGGGCTTATTTAGAGAAATACAGTTGTGCTCATAAGTTTACATACCCTAGCAGAATTTGTGATTTTCTGGCCATTTGGCAGAGAATATGAATGATAACTCACAAACTTTTCTTTCACTCATGGTTAGTGGGTGGGTGAAGCCATTTATTGTCAAACAACTGTGTTTACTCTTTTTAAATCATAATGACAACAGAAACTACCCAAATGACCCTGATCAAAAGTTGACATACCCTGGGGATTTTGGCCTGATAATATGCACACAAGTTGACTGAAATGGGTTTGAATGGCTACTAAAGGTAACCATCCTCACCTGTGATCTGTTTGCTTTTAATCATTGTGTGTGTATAAAAGGTCAGTTGAGTTTCTGGACTCCTGAGAGACCCTTGCATCTTTCATCCAGTGCTGCACTGACGTGTGTGGATTCTGAGTCATGGGGAAAGCAAAAGAATTGTCAAAGGATCTGCTGGAAACGGTATTTGAACTGTGTAAAACAGGAAAGGGATATAAAAAGATATCCAAGCAATTGAGAATGCCAATCAGCAGTGTTCAAACTCTAATTAAGAAGTGGAAAATGAGGGATTCTGTGGAAACCAAATCACGGTCAGGTAGACCAACAAAAATTTCAGCCACAACTGCCAGGAAAATTTTCGGGATGCAAAGAAAAATCCACAAATAACTTCAGCTGAAATACAGGACTCTCTGAAAAAAAGTGGTGTGGTTGTTTCGAGATGCACAACAAGGAGGCATTTGAAGAAAAATGGGCTGCATAGTCGAGTCGCCAGAAGAAAGCCATTACTACGCAAATGCCACAAAGCATCCCGCTTACAATACTCCAAACAGCACAGAGATAAGCCTCAAAACTTCTGAAACAAAGTCATTTGGAGTGATGAGACCAAAATTGAACTTTTTGGCCACAACCATAAACGTAACATTTGCAGAGGAGTTAACAAGGCCTATGATGAAAGGTACACCATTCCTACTGTGAAACACGGAGGTGGATCACTGATGTTTTGGGGATGTGTGAGCTACAAAGGCACTGGAAACTTGGTCAAAATTGATGGCAAGATGAATGCAGCATGTTATCAGAAAACACTGGAGGAAAATTTACACTCATCAGCCCGGAAGCTGGGCATGGGACTTACTTGGACGTTCCAACATGACAATGATCCAAAACACAAGGCCAAGTCGACCTGTCATTGGCTACAGCAGAATAAAGTGAAGGTTCTGGAGTGGCCATCTCAGTCTCCTGACCTCAATATCATTGAGCCACTCTGGGGAGATCTCAAACATGCAGTCATGCAAGACAGCCCAAGAATTTACAGGAACTGGAGGCTTTTTGCCAAGAAGAATGGGCAGCTTTACCTTCTGAGAAACTAAAGAGCCTCATCCACAACTACCACAAAAGACTTCAAGCTGTCACTGATGTTAAAGGGGGCAATACACGGTATTAAGAACTGGAGTATGTAAACTTTTGATCAGGGTCATTTTGGTAGTTTCTGTTGTCATCATGATTTAAAAAGAGAAAACACAGTTGTTTGACAATAAATGGCTTCACCCAACCACTAACCATGAGTGAAAGAAACGTTTGTGAGTTATCATTCATATTCTCTGCCAAATGACCAGAAAATCACTAATTCTGCTAGGGTATGTAAACTTATGAGCACAACTGTACATCAACCTGGGAGCGACAAAACTACATTGCTAGCTTGCACTAATATTCTATAGATTTTATGCTTGCGAGCAGGGCCTTTCGGCCTCTATGTCAGTCTGTTATTACCCAGTTTTGTGTTATCACTGTTGTTCCAATTGTAAAGTGTAACGGAATATGTTGCCCTATATAAAAAAATTGTTAATATGCGATGGTATGAAACTGTGTATGAAGTGCTTCTAATGCAGCGTCCAAGGCTTTTTCTCACACCAAGGGGGTCATTCCGAGTTGTTCGCTAGCAGATTTCGGTCGCAGCGATCAGGCAAAAAATTGGCACTTCTGCGCATGCGCCGAAATGCGCACGCACGTCGTACTATTACAATGAACAATATAGTTTCACACAAGGTTTAGCGAAGCATTTCAGTCGCACTGCTGGCCACAGAGTGTTTGACAGGAAGTGGGCGTTTCTGGGTGTCAACTGACTGTTTTCAGGGAGTGTGTGGAAAAACGCAGGCGTTCCAGATTAAAATCGCAGGCGTGGTTGGGGAAACGCAGGTGTGGCTGGCCGAACCCAGGGCGTGTTCGTGACGTCAAAACAGGAACTGAATAGTCTGAAGTGATCGCTAGCGCTGAGCAGGTCTGGAGCTACTCTGAAACTGCACAAAATTATTTTGTAGCCGCTGTGCGATCCTTTCGTTCGCACTTCTGCTAAGCTAAAATACACTCTCAGAGGGCGGCGGCTTAGCGTTTGCACGGCTGCTAAAAGCAGCTAGCGAGCGAACAACTCGGAATGAGGGTTCAAGTTCCGTTGGGCTTAATCTGTGACTTTGTACGCATCTCAGACTAATTCCTGTGCGGTTAAAGTCTCAGTACACAGAGTCTTGCTGCATCTGCAGTACGGATAAGATGCAAAATGTAAAGTAAAAGACGATACACCTCTCGGAGTGACTCAGTCGCCCTGGTCATCATGCTCTATATGGTGTATTGAGGCTAGGTGTAATTATTATTTTTACATGCCGTTTTATTCCTTGCACTTGTGTTAAGAGCACAGTTCATTTAAATGCAAGTTGGTGAGTGCTCTTAAACCCATGGTAATATTACTCAGCAAAGAGCACATCTTTCTCTCTGTATAAGTTGCAGTCACTATAATAATGAAATCATGCAACTACTGGTACATTTCATCTGGAACATTTTTTAAATATTTGCTTAACCTTATCATGAAATAACTTTTGAAGAAAAGGATCTCTCAGATACGAAATTACCTTTCATTTATTTATTAGGACGATCTATAGTAAGGTTCTATAGGTTATAATTACTTGCTGTATATACTTTCTGACTAAATCAGTAGAAGCCAGAGAGTACATGTTTAAATGACCTTCTAAAATAATGACCATTCTGACCTTTCCTTGCAGAATCTTTTACTGCAACCTCTACTTTTAGAGGCTGCTAAATTCTGACCCCTTCGCTCGCTGCGTTTTAACGCAGAGAGAGAACGGGTCCCTATTGTGCATGCCAGACGGCCGAAGGCCGTAGCAGGGATGTGAGTGTCTCTGCCTGATTGACAGGCAGAGGCGATCGCTGGGCGGAACGGCGGCGTTTGGCCGCCGTTTCGTGGGTGTGGTCGGGCCAACGCAGGCGTGGCCGGACCGAACGTGGGCGGGCCGCATCAGCTGCGTGACGTCACACGCAGCCGCTGCGGGCCAGGGAGCGATGAGTAGCTTCCGTCCAGCACGCTAAAGCTGCGCTGGCCGGGAGCTACTCTTGAAGTGCAAAGGCATCACCGCTGTGCGATGCCTTTGCACTTCTGCGGGGGGGAAAGGGGGGGGGGCTGACTGACATGCAGGGTGGACTAGCCCTGTGCTGGGCGTCCCCCCGCATGTCAGGGAAGAAGACCGTAGCTGTGCTAAATTTAGCACAGCTACGATCAACTCGGAATGACCCCCATTGACCTCTGGCTATACAACCACTGAGATCAGACTTCTTTTTGTGTTTAGCGGTTCAGTTAAGTATTTTGTTTAATTTTTGAAAACTATCTATTACGTAATTGGGCCGAATGTAATGCGGGTATGGGTCGTTGGATCGACTCAACTTAGGTCGACAGTCATTAGGTCGACATGCACTAGGTCGACATGGAAATTAGGTCGACAGGTGAAAAGGTCGACATGAGTTTTTGGACTTTTTTTGGTGTCGTTTTCTTCGTAAAGTGACGGGGAACCCCAATTAGAGCACCGTGTTCGCTCGCCATGCCTCGGGCAAGGTGCCTCGCTCCTCTACCGCTTCGTTCGGCACAGGTTACCGTTCCAATCGTAGTCCACGTGGATCGTCAAGTATGGAAAAATCCCAAAAATGATTTAAACACCCCCCCCCCCCAAAAAAACACACACCTCACGTCGACATTTTGACCTGTCGACCTAGTACATGTCAACCCAATGGCCATGTCGACCTTCAGTGGTCGACCTAATGACTGTCGACCTAAGGACCGTACCCCATGTAATGCAGTGAGAGACGGCCGGAGTTCCACGATTCTGGCTGAACTTGTACGTTTTTTAAAGCAGCAATGATGCCTTGTAAATGTTTGCCGCTTTAAAAAAATCATGAGTTCGGCCGGAATATCGGAGCTTCAGCCATCTCTGGCCCATTTGCCTAAAATATTTTGAATGGTCTATCTCTAAATTTGTGCATGTTGGCAATTGAAAATTGCTACAGCAAACCATGATCATACACGACTATATTTAGCCAGCCATTGTCTCATACTGTCTAGCCAAAAACACTTTCATGTCTTTCTTTATACTCAGATGCCTGTTCATTACAGGGAGAAACCCCCTCTCTGGCGAAAACCGGTGTGTACAGAATAGACAGAACGAGATTTACGAAGCGGCAGCTTGCTGCTGACCTAGAAATTTAAAGAGGAAGTAGAATTAAGTGCAAAGCCGGAGCGTGTTTTCCATTTTCTTGGTGAAACCCGCCTCTTAGTAAATCTACCTTTTAAGTGTGATAGACTTAATCAGTAGTCAGTCCAGACAGATATTGCATTAGTGACATACAGATGTGTCCTCATACTGTACATCTTTGCTGCAGTCATGCCAAACAGCCTATCCTGTCACGCCAGGTCACGTGACAATCTTCAAGCATTGGACGTCTTTTTTGCCAAAAATGCATCTTAGGAGGTCATTCCGACCTGATCACACACTGCTGTTTTTCGCAGCGGTGCGATCAGGTCTGTAGTGCGCCTGTGCATGGGTCACAATGCGCGTAGCTCCCTTGCCACAGCCGTCGCTAGGGAGTGACAGAACTAACGAAGAAAGTGATCGCACCCGCGACCGCAAGAAGAGTGACAGGAAGAGGCCGGCCGGAGGCGTCAACTGACCATTTTCATGGAGTGTCCGTCCGAACGCAGGCGTGCCCAGCCGTTTCCAGGGAAGGGTCCTGACGTCAGCTCCGTCCTGGATGATCGCAGCGGGTGAGTAAGTGCTGAGCTGTGCAGAAACTGCAGAAACTTTTGTTTGTGCAGCTCTCTGATTAGTTTGATATGACGCTTGTATATTTGTGTTTGACTGTTGTGCTCCATATACAGACTCCTGCAAACACAATATATGAGTGTCGTATATCAAATTAAACAGCACAGTCTCCTTATGTGTCTTAGTTACAGCTGCACTGCAACTAAGATGCATTTTCAGCAAAAAAAAAAGACACCCGATATTAACAGAGTTGCACAGGACCTGGTGGCTCACTCACGCCAGGCATCTCGCGCTGTATGCTGTGGGGAATTTCCGTGAGGGTCAGCACTTGTTTTGGGGGGTGGCACTTGGTTGGTTGTGTCAGTAACGTCAGCCTAAAAAGTACCACTGTACTGTACGATATGCCATTGTCTGGCCTTTACTATTGTGCCTAGAGGTGCCCTCACCACTACATCTGCCCCAGACTGTATGGCGCATTGAGGCTGGATGTATGAGGACACATCTGTACCTTCTGTACATAGCATAGAATTCTGTGGCTGCCTGTGGTGATCTGCTGGACACAGTGAAGTTCCTCGTAGTAGCAGAGAAGTGATCCCACCAAAGTGCAACTGTTACATTGGTTCAGTATTAACCTATACAATATACATGTTGAGTATCTCATATCTTAGATGCTTGGGACCAGAGGTATTTCTCTTACGTCCTAGAGGATGCTGGGGTCCATATAAGTACCATGGGGGTATAGACGGGCCCACCTGGAGCCATGGGCACTTTAAGACTTTGATAGTGTGGGCTGGCTCCTCCCTCTATGCCCCTCCTACCAGACTCAGTTTAGAAAATGTGCCCGGAGGAGCTGGTCACAGCTAGGTGAGCTCTTAGTGTTTTTATAGTTTTACTTTTATTTTTTTAAAGATATTAGGCACAGGGAGGTTGCTGGCAACAGACTCCCTGCTTCGTGGGACTTAGGGGGGGAGTAGTGTCCAACCCCTTAGCGGTTAATGGCCACTATCTCCGCTGACAGGACATTAAGCTCCTGAGGGTGATAATCATTAGCCCCACGAGGCGACCGCTCACTCCCGCAGCTTGCCGCCCCCCCCTAACAGAGCCAGAAGATCGCGGTGGTGAGTGTGTCACCGGTGACCCGACAAGCGGGGAGCCAGTGTAAATGGCGGCATCAGGGTAGGAGCGCAGTACTAACACTGCGCTCCGGACGGCTCAGCGGTACATCAGGTGCGGCGCTGTGAGGGGCGCCCTGGGCCAGCGCATATACCCTAAAAACTGGTCACCTCTCCTATCAGGGATGTTAGTTCTACTGCTAGAATGCATTACATCAGGCCAGTATAATCCTGTAAAGTGCGGGAAGCTGCGCCATGTTTGGGAGCGAAGCTTCTCCTCAGAGCGAACCCAGCAGCTCACCAGTGCCATTTTCTTCCTGCAGTTCATCACTAAGAGACGCTGACAGGAAGCGCTGCCCTCCGCACGACTCCAGCTATTCTGTGCGGTACCAGGGGCTTGTAGAAGGGGAGGCTGTAAATTGCTGTGTAATCTATTAAGGTACACAGTCAGCACCAGGCAATTACTCTGTAACTGTCGACTGGGGCGCTGTGTGGGTGCTGGCTCCAATCTCTGTGTTTCTCTGAAGGTACTTGGGGGAAACTGTGTCTGACATTTTCCTCTGTGTGTTTGTGTATATGCAAATTATCATATAACCATGTCCAGGGACTCTGTGTCTTGTGCGGCAGAATAAGTATCTTCCCCAGAGGAATCCATTCCATGTACTCAGGAATGTAATATTTTGTCTCAGCCTTCCGAAGCCAAGCCCCAGTGGGTAGCTTCTATTAGGGGAATGATATCCCAGATTTCTACTAGGATTGCACATTGAGACTGAGCCACAGATTTGAAAACAATCTGTAGAGATTTTGTCTGATTCTGTCCCCACTACCTCAAAATCCCCTGGTGTGTCCAAGAAACATGCGCTTGCTCAGATTATGCAGGTCGACACGGGCACCGATTCTGACACGGCAGAGGGTGATGCGGATTTGCGGGGGTGGGGGGATCCCTGACAAGAGGGGTGCAAATCATGATTGAGGCAATTAGGGATGTGTTACACATTACTGACAAACCACCTGAACAGGTAGAGGAGGTTTACTTTACAGACAATAAGAAAGCTTCCCTGACCTTCCCTGCGTCTAAATGATTAAACCCATTATTTGAAAAATCCTGGGAAAATCCAGAGAAAAAATTCCAGATCCCAAAGAGGGTTTTTGTGGCTTTTCCTTTCCATGAGGATGATAGGAAAAAGTGGGAAAACCCGCCTATAGTAGACGCGTCTGTATCTAGACTGTCTAAAAAGGTGGTTTTACCTGTCCCGGGGTCTACCGCTTTGAAAGAACCGGCAGATTGCAAGATTGAAACTATGCTCAAATCCATATACACTGCTTCAGAAGTGGCGTTAAGGCCCACTATTGCCTGTGCATGGATTTCTAAAGCCATAGTAAAGTGGTCAGGCACATTACTAGAGGACTTGAATTCTATGGATAGAAGTGACATTGAATTGTTTTTACGTAACATACAGGATTCTGCGTGTTTCATGGTGGAGGCCATGAAAGACCTGGGTAATCTGACTGCGAGGACTTCGTCCATGGCTGTCTCAGCACGCAGGGGACTATGGCTAAGCCAATGGTCTGCAGACGCGGAATCCAGGAAAAGTGTAGAGAACCTACCCTTCACAGATAAGGCTCTCTTTGGGGAAGCATTGGATGCGTGGATCTTCACGCCAACAGCTGGTAAGTCAACCTTTCTTCCCTCAGCTTCTCAGACGACTAAGAAACCCTTTTCTACGTCTTCGGTGCAGTCCTTTCGGTCTGCAAAAGCTAAGAAGTCCAAGACTTCTACCACGTTCTTCAGGGGTGGCTGTGCTAAATTAAAAAAACCGGCACCTGCAGGTTCCCAAGACAGAAACTTGCCTCTGTGTCCTCAAAATCCTCAGCATGACAGTGGACCTACCTGCCAGGAGAACGGGCAGGTGGGAGCAAGGCTCAGATGTTTTAGTCATGTCTGGGTGTCATCCGGTCTGGATCCCTGGGTACAGGATATTGTGTCCCAGGGATACAAACTGGAGTTTCAAGAGCTCCCACTCCACAGGTTCTTCAAATCAGGTCTGCCAGCTTTGCTGGAAGACAGGGCTATCCTTCAGGAAGCCATTCACAAATTGGAAAGGACAGATGTCATTGTTCCAGTTCCGCCTCATCTGGTAAACCAGGGTTACTCTTCAAGCCTCTTTGTGGTACCGAAAATGGATGGTTCGGTCAGACCAATTTTGAACCTGAAGTCGCTAAACCCTTAGCTAAGGGAATTCAGGTTCAAAATGGAGTCTCTGAGAGCGGTGATCTCAGGGCTGGAAGAGAGTGAGTTTCTGGTATCTTTGGACATCAAGGATGCATACCTCCATATTCCAAATTGGCCGCCACACCAGGCTTATCTCAGATTTGCGTTGTTGGACTGTCAGTTTCAGTTCCAGGAACTGCCGTTCAGCCTCTCCACAGCACCGAGGGTGTTCACTAAGGTAATGGCAGAGATGATGATCCTCCTCCGCAGGCAGGGGGTGAATATAATTTCTTATCTGGACGATCTGCTGATAAAGGCATCTTCCAGGGAGAGGTTGTTGCAGTCCATTGCTCTCACGACTCGACTGCTCAGGGAACATGGATGGATCCTGAATCTTCAGAAATCACATTTGGAGCCGACAAGGAGATTGTCTTTCCTGGGGATGGTCCTCGACACAGAAGTGCAGAGGGTATTTCTACCGGTGGAAAAGGCTTTGGTGATCCAAAGTATGGTCCGGGATCTCTTGAAGCCTACCCGGGTATCGGTTCGTCAGTGCATTCGCCTTCTGGGGAAGATGGTTGCCTCCTATGAGGCTTTTCAGTACGGAAGATTTCATGCACGGTCCTTCCAACTGGACCTCCTGGACAAGTGGTCGGGATCTCATCTGCACATGCACCAGAGGATAAGTCTGTCGCCGAAAGCCAGGATTTCACTGCTGTGGTGGCTACAATTGCCTCACCTTCTAGAGGGCCGAAGGTTCGGAATTCAGAACTGGATCCTTCTAACTACAGATGCAAGTCTCCTAGGTTGGGGCGCAGTCACCCAAGGGGAAACCTTCCAAGGAAGGTGGTCAAGTCTGGAATCCATTCTTCCAATCAACATTCTGAAACTAAGGGCCGTGTACAACGGTCTTCTGCAAGCGGGACATCTTCTACAAGATCGTGCCATTCAGGTTCAGACGGACAATGTAAAGACGGTGGCCTACATAAACCGACAGGGCGGAACGAAGAGCAGAGCTGCAATGTCAGAGGTAACAAGAATCATCCTCTGGGCAGAAAGGCACGCGTTGGCGCTGTCAGCAATCTTCATTCCAGGAGTGGACAACTGGGAAGCGAACTACCTCAGCAGACACGATCTCCATCCAGGAGAGTGGGGCCTCCATCCGGAGGTGTTCACGGAGGTGACATCTTTGGGGTTTACCTCAAATAGACATGATGGCCTCCTGTATCAACAAAAAGCTTCGGAGGTACTGTTCCAGGTCAAGAGACCCGCAAGCAGAGGCGGTGGACGCCCTGGTGACTCCGTGGGTGTTCCATTCAGTGTACGTGTTTCCTCCACTTTCACTTATTTCCCAGGATTCTACAGCTCATAAAGAGAACAAGAGTACAGGCAATCCTCATTGCTCCGGACTGGCCAACGCGGATCTTCTGGATCTACTGCTGGAAGATCCGAGGCCTCTTCCTCTTCGGGAGGACCTGCTGCAACAGGGGCCGTTCGCTTATCAAGACTTTCCACGGCTACGTTTGACGGCATGGAGGTTGCCAGATATTAGCTCGGAAGGGCATTCTGAACAAGGTTATTCCTACCCTGATACAGGCTAGGAAAGGAGTAACGTCTAAACATTACCATCACATTTGGAAAAAGTATGTATCTTGGTGTGAGTCCAAGAAGTTTCTTACGGTGGAGTTTCAACTGGGATGGTTTCTCCTCTTCCTGCAAGCAGGTGTGGATATGGGCCTGAAGTTGGGGTCCGTAATGGTCCAGATTTCGGCCTTATCCATTTTCCTTCAGAAACAACTGGCTTCCCTCCCTGAGGTCCAGACTTTCTTGAAAGGGGTTCTGCACATCCAGCCTCCCTTTGTGCCGCCTACGGCATCCTGGGATCTTAACGTGGTGTTACAGTTCCTCCAATCGGATTGGTTCGAGCCTCTACAGGAGGTTGAGGTCAAGTTTCTCATGTGGAAGTCTGTCACTTTGTTGGCCTTAGCTACTGCTAGACTTGTGTCGGAGTTAGGTGCTTTGTCTTGTAAAAGCCCCTACTTGATCTTCCATGAAGATAGAGCTGAGCTACGGACACGTCAGCAATTCCTTCCAAAGGTTGTGTCGGCTTTTCATATCAACCAACCTATTGTGGTGCCAGTTGCTACTGAATCCTCAATTCCATCAAAGTCCTTGGATGTTGTAAGGGCTCTAAAAATCTATGTGAAGAGGACTGCTCGTCACAGAAAATCGGACTCTCTGTTTGTCCTGTATGATCCCAAGAAAATTGGGTGTCCTGCTTCTAAGCAGACGATCTCTCGCATGATCAGGGTCACTGTCCAGTATGCACATTCTACGGCAGGATTGCTGTGTCCAAAATCTGTTAAGGCCCACTCTACTCGTAAGGTGGGTTCTTCCTTGGCGGCTGCCCGGGGTGTCTCGGCTTTACAGCTTTGCCGAGCGGCTACTTGGTCTGGGTCGAACACGTTTGCTAAGTACTACAAGTTCGATACTTTGGTCACTGAGGACCTAAAGTTTGGTCAATCAGTACTGCAGGAGCCTCCGAGCTCTCCCTCCCGTTCTGGGAGCTTTGGTACATCCCCATGGTACTAATATGGACCCCAGCATCCTCTAGAACGTAAGAGAAAATAGGATTTTAATTACCTACCGGTAAATCCTTTTCTCGTAGTACGTAGAGGATGCTGGGTGCCCGCCCAGCGCTTCGTGATCCTGCAGTGGTTACTTGGTTCAGTACTGCTTTGTTCTCGGTTAAGTACTGTTTTTCTTACTTGGTTAAGTAATTTTGATCAGCCGTTGCTGAGTTTTCAAGCTGGTTAGCTTGGTTTGCCTTGTATGTGTGAGCTGGTGTGAATCTCACCACTATCTGGGTAAAGTCCTTCTCTCGAAGTTGTCTGTCTCCTCGGGCACAGTTTCTAGACTGAGTCTGGTAGGAGGGGCATAGAGGCAGGAGCCAGCCCACACTATCAAAGTTTTAAAGTGCCCATGGCTCTTGGTGGACCAGTCTATACCCCCATGGTACTAATGTGGACCCCAGCATCCTCTACGGACTACGAGAAAAGGATTTACCGGTAGGTAATTAAAATCCTATTTTTGGATATCAGATTTTTCCGTATTTTGGAATAATTGCATACCATAATGACATATAATGGCGAAGGGACCCCATTTACACCTTATACACACAGCCTGAAGGTCATTTAATACAATTATTTTCAATAACATTTGTGTATTAACAAAGTTTGTGTACACTGAGCCATCAGTCTCATTAACAAACAAAACAAAACAGAATTTCAGAATATTCCGTATTTCAGAATATTTGGATGTGGGATACTCATCCTGTATATATAATTACGTGAGCCAGGAAAAACTCTTGTCAGTCTCTACATTGCCTTTCTAGAGGCATACCCACTGAATTGCAGCCAGTGTCAGTCAGTCTGGTGTACCCGTGAGCTATATTCTAGAAGTGGCACCAGCATTCTCTGTCTCAGCAGCATACAGAATTATATTTTCTTTAGAAATTTAGAGTAGTCATAACAGAAAACAAAAGAAATATTTAATATCCACATTGTGGATGAAAACAAAATCCAGGCATGAATTATACAGTGACGTTTATTGTGTAGATTTAATTCCGCGTCTGAGGTCTTATTTTCCACCCGCCATCTTAGCTATTCGGCATCCCTTGCACAACCCCCTATCCCTGCCCTGGGCCTTGTTGTGTTCTCGTTGTGAGCGCTGCTTAATGCATTAGGGAAATGTTGCAATAACCAGTAGCACATTATTACCTCCAAACAATCAAGCTGCCATTTTTATATGATACTTAATATTTAAATGACACCTCGCCGCATCTGCTGACGATTGATGTAACGGCGCTACTTTATGAGTCAATATATATTTAATCAGTGAAAACTGTAAAATCTGATGAGAGATGTATAACATACTGGCAGGGTATGGTTGCAGAAGGCCAGTTAAAGCTGCTGCTAAGTCCTATGATGCTGCTTTGCATGCACCTCGACAGATACACATATTTCTTACCTGAGCTGCTGTATATATTTATCTGGTTCTATCTCTGTACACAAGTGAGTCAGTGCTGCAGCCCGTGGACTTTGTTATTAATATATGCCACCCTAATTCTAGATGAAATAAAATGAATATGCCCAAGTGCCATAAACAGAAATGATAATTCAGTTTTAGCGTTCCAAAAGCTGTCCGTCTTTGCTCTGCTTGGTAAATGACTACTTACTGGAATAGTGCCATTTCTGCAACATTAATTAGTTTAGTTAAAATCTGTCAATTAGTATGAATGCCCTGTGTGTATCTTCAGTATACTTGAGCAGAGGATACTGTTGTTTTTCATGAGGCATTTGGTCTTATAATAGTTATAGCATGTTAGAAATAGCATGGTTTATACATGATTAGTGCAAACGTGTTCCTGTACGTGTGTGCTGAAATTGATATGGCATAACACATAATTACACATATAGCAACCCTACTAGTCTTGCTTTCGGAACCCCCCCCCCCCCCCCCCTTCCCCGCAGTCTAACCCTAACAGCTTAGTGCCTAAACCTAACCTCCCCCCAGTCCTAACCCGCCCGCTATATTTACGGTCGGGTTGCTGGCTGTCTGGATTCCGGCATTGGTCGTCTGGACCTGATGAGATACCGCTGTCGGCATTTTGACGGGTGTCGGGATTCCGACTGCCGACATCTTGACCACATCCTGTTGTCTGACAGTAAACTGAATGTTATTCACTAAACCAAATGAGAGGTATCATTTTACAAAGAGAGGGCTAAGAAGGAGAGAATGTGTTCAGTGGATATTAATATATATCTTCTGATATGACTGGCCAGATTGTGGTAGGCAGCATAGGTAGCCGAGGTACAAGGACTGTATTGAGGCCTGCTCAGGTTATATTGTCTCCCCAGTTGAACAACCAATTATAACCATCGCTCTTAGGTTATCAGGAAGGAAAGATCTTGGTGAACCTGTTCCGGAGCTGCACAGACTAGGTAGTACTGGTCAGTATGGCTGAATCATCGCTAATCATGGGAACTGAAATAAATGATACATAGAATGGCAGGTGCTCAATCAATGTATTGGTCCATCACAGGTGCTTAAAAGGGGGGGCTGATCTAGACAAGAAAAAACACTGTAAGGTACCAAGGAATACTTGCAGGGAAGGTGACTTTTAGCAGGACTTAAGCTATAATCGGCAATGCACTAAAGCCCTAACTGTGCTTTAGCTATTCAGGATGACAGTCAGAACCTCAGAACAGAGTCAGGCCCCTTTCAATTCATTACGCTACAGCTCAGTAGCTGCAGGTACAAAGAAAGCGTCCTGGCTGCTTCATAACAGCCAGGACCAACAGGCAGTGTAACCACAGCGTGTCCCGGTTGCCTAGCAGCCATCGGGCTCATCGTCCATTTCGGCTGCCGTGACACGGTGTCCCGATCGCCTAGCAATGACCGGACTTGTTAGCGGCAGCAGTGGCTCCTAACAATATTATATTATACACCTCATAAAAAACCTCTGAAAATGATATGGTATTTATAATGTTTTTGATAAGGTGTTATAATGATTATTTCTCTTGCAGGGTCCACAGATTATCCACAGGATAAACATTGGAACATGAGTTTGCGTTAGCGGATTGTTACCAACGATCAAAAGCTTTCGGCCTCCCACAATGCAACGGGCCAGTCCCCTATATCCCCGCCTCCTGGCTCAGGCAATTCTGTTTTTGTTTGGTGCAACAGGAGCCAGACCCTGGTCAATGAGCTGCTCGTTTTTAGCAGCCATAAGCTTTTTATTATTTTATTTTAATAGTCTTATTCTTTTTGAGTGATCTTTCTAAAAAGCATCTTATACGTACCTTAGAAAGAGTCGCTCCGATAAACTTCCCGCCGGGTCGCCTTAACGCTTACCCACGTGTACAGTGCTGTTTCGGCGGGCATCTGTGTAGGATGTACTAGCAAGTTCAGGAGATGTTACCCGGCTGTGGCCAGAGCATGGGTAGAAGGTAAGGCGTCGGTTCCGCTTAGCGGGGGAGACGTGAGACACAGCCGCACTGTTTTTGGGATGGAGACTACCGAACAGTCACGGACGCGGCTGCCACCTCGGGTGCACCAGCGCTAGGCCCCAGGGATCATATGCCCCTTTCCCCGGTTCATGACCAATTTCCTCTGAGTTTCCTGCCATGAACTGATTTCCTGCTTCCGTCTGAGATGCTGTGTATTAAAGGGACCCAGTCGCAGCATAGGCAGCTGTGTGACTGGTGCGTCGGTGTTCACTTGGGCATCTGTGTTCACTGGGCGTTTTGTGTACACTATTTGCGTCTGGATCCACTCAGTGTTCACTAATTAATCGATCCTGGAAGCGGGGTGACGTCTCCCTGTATCCCACTCTCCTGAGCCAGGTGATACAGCACTAAGTCTCTACAATTGGATATGAGTAGTTGGATAAGTGCCTGATGCATATGAGTCTGTAAACTATTGCTGAATACGTTAAATGTCCTATATAAGGTATTATAGTAATATTTTTCTCCTACATACTTGAAATGTATCTATAGTTGAATATGTGCTCATCTTGCTTATTATACTAATGTATAATTTGTGACTGATTGCTAGTGTTATTGCTGACTTTACTATTTCTTGTATAATACCAATCGTCAATGCTGGTGCAAGGCAGGGAGGGATCGGATTGTATGTCACTTTAACAAGCTTTAAAGTGGTTTCAGTCACAAATTGTGTAGTTAACACCATACAGGTGTGTGATTTGTTTACCATGTCTAAGAGAGGCAAGGGTGAGGAGGATACACTCCACAGCAACACCCACACTGATTTCATGTTTGTCCTACAAAGCTGGGTTAACCTCTCAGGATCTGGTTCAAAATTTTTATCTGCAAATTGTTTTAACTTACATCAAAGCCTCCTGAATAATCCAAGGCAGGCACATGTTCAAATCGAACCTCCATGGGCTGCTTTTGCACAGACATTATCCAATATAGCTGAGCGGATAATGCCAGCTCCTATACCAGGGATAGGTTGCCCTGTTAGCCCTTACATGCAACATTCTCCGTGGATTTTATCACACCCAGTCCAGAAATCTGAAGCCTTTCAACAAAAGCAGGCTGAAAGGCCTGGGGAACGTAAATCACACAGTCTACACATGTCTACACATGTTTCAGATGGGGACCCATCGAATGAGGATTCCTTGCATTCTGGTTCTGCATACAGAGATGAGGATGAAGGTCCCAGCTCAGTGGATATGCCTGAGCTAATTAGTGCTATGAAAGCCATTCTATTCTTAGAGGAGGCAGCAGAGCCTTGGTTAAAATCCAAGGCTCCTGTGTGTAAACGTCCCAAAACAGTCAGAACTGAATTTCCGGAGTCAGAATAGCTGATGGAGATTATGCAAGAGGCTTTGGTCACACCCAGTAAGAAGTTTAGAATTCCAAAGAAATGGAATTCCCACTATCCTCTTCCAGCTGGGGACTGTTTAAAGAGGGAGGTGGCTCCCAAAGTAGATACGCACTCGATTGGTGCAAAAATCTACATTGCTTTTGCCTTCAACATCATTAAATGATGTTACGGATAGAAAAATAGATTTAAAAAAAACCCCAAAACATTTTCTACTTGTCAGAGGCAGTTGTAAGACCAGCCATGGCTTCAGCCTGGATGGCAAGAGCAGTGGCGGCCTGGGCTGACGCATTGGAAGATGATCTTTCATTGGCATCTAAAGAGCAAAATTCCCATATTACACATATTAAACAGGCAGCTATTTTTATGGAAGAAGCAGCCTTGGACATGGGTACTATTGCCTCTCAAGCATCAGCCTCAGCAGTAGCAGCTCGCAGAGCTGTCTGGCTACGTACATGGAAGGCTGACTCAGAGTACAAGAAAGTTTTAGAGTCTTTGCCTTTTAGTGGAGATATTCTTTTTGGTAAAGAATTAAACAGTATTTTGGAGTCAGAGGCAGACTCCGAGAAAGTGAAGTTTCCCTCTACCCACAAATGCAAACCTAGATTTCCAGCTTTTCGGCCCCAAGGAAAAGCATAAGGAAAGCGTTATTGCAAACAGTCCCAATCTGATAAGTCTGGTAAGACTAAAAAGCATTGGGCTATCAGAGGACCTGCTTCCAAGCCAGAATATAAGCCATCAGCCTGATGGTGCGGGCCTCCACTTGGGGGACCCCATGGTGGGAGGCTGATTTCTTCATTTTGCACAGATATGGCAGCAGTCTACCATAGATGCCTTGGTGCAAGAAACGGTATCTCACGGTTATGCGTTTGCCTTCAAGAAACACCCTCCACAAAGGTTCTTTTGTACCAGCCTATCTGCAGTAGAAACAAAGGCCAGGGCCTTACAAGAGCCAGTTCAAAAGTTGCTAGAATCAGGAGTGATAATTCCAGTTCCTCCTGCGCAATAAGGACAAGGTTTCTATTCCAACCTGTTTCTAGTTCAGAAGCCAAATGCAACAGACAATAGCTTGTTTAGAGAAACACGGTTGGCTCATAAATTGGGCAAAGTCACCCCTGGTTCCGTCATAGTGTATGATGCACTTGGGGGCTGTATTGGATACCGGTCTTCAGAGAGTATTTTTTACCTCCGAACAAAATATCCACAATATATTCCAGGATTCAGGAGCTACTACACAGTCAAAGGGTATCCATTCACGTGGTTTTGAAACTGGAAGGTTTGGTAAGGCCCATTTTAAATCTAAAATCCTTGAACCCTTACCTTAAGGTTTTCAAGTTCAAGGTGGAATTCTTGCGAGCAGTGATTGCGGGCCTGCAAGAACAGGAGTTCATGGTCTCACTGGATATAAAGGACGCCTATCTCCATATCCCGATTTGGCCACCTCACCAGGCTTACCTGCGGTTTGCCTTGCTGAACGTTCACTACCAGTTCCAGGCCCTACCCTTTGGCCGGTCCACAGCTCCGAGGGTGTTCACGAAGGTGATGGTGGAGATGATGTTCCATCTCCGAGTCCAAGGGGTCAATATTGTCCCTTATCTGGATGATCTCTTGATAAAGCCGAGATCCAGGGAAATTTTAATGCGCCATATAGACCACACTATCCAACTTTTGTCACACCAGGGTGGATCCTCAATTTACAGAAGTCCCACCTGGAGCCAACTCAACGGCTCCTGTTCTTAGGAATGTTGCTGGATACTGTGGCCCAGAAAGTGTTCCTCCCAGAGGACAAAGTGAGAACACTCCAGGAGATGGGTCGAATGGTCCTACGGCCTACTTGAATATCCATCTATCTTTGCATAAGATTGTTGGGGAAAATGGTAGCCTCATATGAGACGATCCAGTATGTAAGGTTCCATGCCAGAACATTTCAATTGGATCTCCTGAGCAAGTGGTCAGGATCACATCTTCAGATGCACCGGATAATACGGCTGTCACCTCAGGCCAGGATTTCCCTCCTGTGATGGCTGCAGTCCTCAAACCTACTGGAAGGTCGCAGTTTCGGGATTCAGGATTGGATCCTCCTCACTACAGATGCGAGTCTCAGAGGATGGGGAGCTGTCACCCAGGGGGCTCAGTTCCAGGGCAGGTGGTCAGCCCACGAAGCCCTACTTCCGATCAACATTCTGGAACTTCGGGCGATCTACAAGGCTTTGCTTCAGGCATCTTTTCTACGCAGGGATCACGCGATCCAAGTTCAGTCAGACAACGCCACGGCGGTGGTGTACATAAATTGACAAGGAGGGACAAAAAGCAGGGCCTACATGCGAGAAGTTTCCAAGATACTCCTCTGGGCAGAAATAAATGCGAGAGCAGTGTCCGCAATCTTCATTCCGGGAGTGGACAACTGGGAGGCGGACTTCCTCAGTCGTCACGATCTCCACCTGGGACTTTGTTTGACAGCATTGAGGTTGAGCGGAACATCCTAGCTCACATAGGTCTTTCCAAAAGATTATTGCTACCATGGTTCAGGCTAGGAAGCATGTGACTTCAAAACACTATCATCATATATGGTGAAGATATGTCTCTTGGTGCGAGGAATGCACGTATCCGCCGCAGAGTTCCACTTGGGACGTTTCTTACGGTTCCTGCAGACTGGTGTGGATAAGGGCTTACGTCTGGGTTCCATTAAGGTCCAGATTTCAGCCCTCTCAATTTTCTTCCAGAAGAAATTGGCCATGTTGCCAGAAGTTCAGACCTTCTTGCAAGGGGTACTCCACATACAACCTCCTTTTGTGCCGCCCACGGCACCCTAGGATTTGAATGTAGTGTTGGAATTTCTGTAGTCCTCCTGGTTTGAACCTCTGATGATGGCAGAAGACAAGTACCTCACGTGGAAGACGGTGATGTTACTGGCCCTGACTTCTGCCTTATCGTGTAAAAGTCCCTACTTGGTCTTTTACGAGGACAGAGTGGAGCTCAGGACTAGACAGCAGTTCCTGCCGAAGGTCGTCTCTGTGTTCCACTTAAATCAACCTATTGTGGTTCCATCAGCTTCTGGCACTTCTGCTCATCTGGATGCATTGGATGCTGTGCGAGCCTTGAAGATCTATATCAAGAGAACAGCTCGGATCAGAAAGAAAAGGGCCGTTCTGCATCTAAGCAGTCCATTGCTCGTTGGCTTTGGCTTACTATCCAACAAGCCTATGTGTCGGCAGCCTTCCCTGTTCCACAGTCTCTGAAGGGCCCACTCTACGAGATCAGTGGGGTCTTTCTGGGTGGCTGCCCGTGGAGTTTTGGCTTTGCAACTATGCCGCGAGGTGCTACCTGGTCGGGAAAGAACACCTTTGTGAAGTTCTAAAGCATTGATACCTGGCCAAAGAGGATTCCCAGTTTGGGCAGGCGATGCTGCAGACGTCTCCGCACATTCCCGTCCGTTCTGGAAGCTTTGGGACGTCCTCATCGTACTAATTCCTCAATATCCCTTATGGGTGCTAGAGAAAATAGGATTTTAATTACCTTCCGGTAAATCCTTTTCTTGTAGTCCATAAGGGATATTGGGCGCCCGCCTCAGAGTGTTGACTTTTCTGCAGGTTTTCTCTTATCTGGTTACCTGTTGAGCTGTTGCTAGTCGTTTTCTGTTGTTGGTGTGCTGGTATTTGAATCTCACCACTCCTTGTTATGTTCCTTCTCTCATATATGTCCTTTCTCCTTCGGTCACTGTTTTTCCTATAATTGCCTGTGGGAGGGGGCATAGAGGGGAGGAGCCAGCAAACCCAGTTGAAGAAATTTAAAGTGCACCGGCTCCTTTGGACCCCGTCTATACCCAATCGTACTAATTCCCCAATATCCCTTATGGACTGCGAGAAAAGGATTTACCGGTAGGTAATTAAAACCCCATTTTTGTTTTTTTCTAAAGTATAGTTGCTATAGTAATTGAGAAGGGGCTGGTTCTTCCACGCCTTTATTCTAATGCCGCAAGTTTCTCCAGCTGAATATGGCGTCCTGTAGAGCCACTGTTAGCGGCATGCCCACGTCTGTCTGCCCCCCCCCCCCCCCCCCCCCGTTACCTAGCAGGAACACCAAGTGATATTCGCTTCCCTGAGTCCAAATTCGTTCTGCATCTCCAAGCAATAACCATTGGGATACATGCGAAGTGCGACTCAGGCCCATAATGTGTACAGTGGCTTACAGAATTTTGTAACACAGGAAAAATGACTCTAGTGTACATCATTCAAAAATGGCACAGACTTGCCTGAGCAGTAGTAAAGCACTAGTAAGCTAAAGATTCCATTTTCACATCTGAAATGGTCAATTATAAAAAATCTATTGTTAATTGTTGAGCTGCATCCTTGTTTAGAAATAGATTACCTACTGCCCCATTAGAGACAGCTGAATCTCCTCCCACGTCTTTAGAATCCTGTCCTAGTGATTAAGATCAACTGCTGATGTTTAGAAATCATTGATGGTTTACTATTGATGTTTGGTGGGTTTCCATCGATGGTGGCATTCCGATGTTTCTCCATAACCAATGGCGGCACAGTGATTCCCCCAACCCCCCCCCCTTACCACACTCTTATATTGCTTAGCCCTACATCCCGTAGCACTGGCCTCTTTCTCTTTTTGTCATGTGTCCGGCAGGGGTGTGAAACAGAGCATGGTGGTCATATTTAGGGTGTGTAGACTTGGTGAGATCCTTGCTATGCCCGATTTTCACTTGCGATTTCCCTTGAGCTCCCCGGAGCCCAGCACCACCGATTTTGACTAACTTTTCTTGAGCTATGGACTATGTGTGCTTACGATTTTGGCCTATGTGAGATTTCTCTAACGTCCTAGTGGATGCTGGGGACTCTGTAAGGACCATGGGGATAGACGGGCTCCGCAGGAGACATGGGCACTTTAAGAAAGAATTGAGGTTCTGGTGTGCACTGGCTCCTCCCTCTATGCCCCTCCTCCAGACCTCAGTTTGATACTGTGCCCAGACGAGCTGGGTGCTTTTCAATGAGCTCTCCTGAGTTTGCTGAGAGAAAGTATTTTGTTAGGTTTTTTATTTTCAGGGAGATCTGCTGGCAACAGACTCCCTGCATCGTGGGACAGAGGGGAGAGAAGCAGCCCTACTCTCTGAAGCTAGGTCCTGCTTCTTAGGCTACTGGACACCATTAGCTCCAGAGGGATCGGTACGCAGGATCTCACCCTCGCCGTCCGGTCCCAGAGCCGCGCCGCCGTCCCCCTCGCAGAGCCGGAAGACAGAAGCCGGGTGAGTATGAGAAGCTAAGAAGACTTCACAGGCGGCAGAAGACTCCGTGATCTTCACTGAGGTAACGCACAGCACTGCAGCTGTGCGCCATTGCTCCACACACCTCACATACTCCGGTCACTGTAAGGGTGCAGGGCGCAGGGGGGGGGGGGGGGCGCCCTGGGCAGCATTTGGGACCTCTTTTTGCAAAGTTAAACATATATACAGCTGGGCACTGTATATATGTATGAGCCCCCGCCAAGAATTGCATACTTAAGCGGGACAAAAGCCCGCCGCCGAGGGGGCGGGGCTTCTTCCTCAGCACTCACCAGCGCCATTTTTTCTCCACAGCTCCGCTTAGAGGAAGCTCCCCAGGCTCTCCCCTGCAGATACACGGTAGAAGAGGGTTAAAAAGAGAGGGGGGGCACATAATTAGGCGCAAAACACAATATAAACAGCAGCTACTGGGTTAACATTAAGTTACTGTGTTATTCCTGGGTTTATAGCGCTGGGGTGTGTGCTGGCATACTCTCTCTCTGTCTCTCCAAAGGGCCTTGTGGGGGAACTGTCTTCAGAAAGGGCAGTCCCTGTGTGTGTGGTGTGTCGGTACGCTTGTGTCGACATGTCTGATGAGGAAGGCTATGTGGAAGCAGAGCGCGAGCAAATGATTGTGGTGTCTCCGCCGACGGCGCCGACACCTGATTGGATGGATATGTGGAAGGTTTTAAATGATAATGTTAATTCCTTGCATAAAAGGTTAGACAAAGCTGAAGCCTCGGGACAGTCAGGGTCTCAACCCGTGCCTGATCCTATGTCGCAGAGGCCGTCAGGGTCTCAGAAGCGCCCACTATCCCAAATTGTTGACACAGATACCGACATGGATTCTGATTCCAGTGTCGATTACGATGATGCAAAGTTACAGCCAGAATTGGCTAAATCCATCCGTTATATGATTATAGCAATTAAGGATGTGTTGCACATCACAGAGGAAACCCCAGTCCCTGACAAGAGGGTGCATATGTATAAGGGAAGAAGCCGGAGGTAACCTTTCTCCCCTCACACGAGCTGAATGAGTTATGTGAAAAGGCTTGGGAATATCCAGATAAAAAACTGCAGATTTCCAAAAGGATTCTTATGGCGTATCCTTTCCCGCCAACGGGCAGGTTACGCTGGGAATCCTCCCCTAGGGTGGACAAAGCTTTAACACGCTTATCCAAGAAGGTAGCCCTGCCGTCACAGGATACGGCTACCCTCAAAGATGCTGCGGATCGCAAACAGGAGGTTACCCTGAAGTCCATTTATACACATTAAGGTACCTTACTGAGACCGGCAATCGCGTCGGCCTGGGTGTGTAGTGCTGTCGCAGCATGGACGGATACCTTATCTGAGGAAATTGATACCTTAGACAAGTATGCTATATTGTTGACCCTGGGGCATATTAAAGACGCTGTCCTATATATGAGAGATGCTCAAAGAGACATTAGTCTACTGGGTTCTAGAATAAATGCTATGTCGATTTCTGCCAGAAGGGTCCTGTGGACTCGGCAATGGACAGGTGATGCCGACTCAAAAAGGCATATGGAGGTTTTACCTTACAAGGGTGAGGAATTGTTTGGGGAGGGTTTCTCGGACCTGGTCTCCACAGCTACAGCTGGAAAGTCAATTTTTTTGCCTTATATTCCTTTACTGCCTAAGAGAGCAGAAAGAAACAAGAAAGTCCGAGGTGCGTCCTTTCTTGCCAGAGGCAGGGGCAGAGGAAAGAAGCTGCACAACACAACTGGTTCCCAGGAACAGAAGTCCTCCCCGGCCTCTACAAAATCCACCGCATGACGCTGGGGCTCCACAGGCGGAGCTAGGCCCGGTGGGGGCACGTCTTCGAAATTTCAGCCACAAGTGGGTTCACTCCCAGGTGGATCCCTGGGCAATAGAAATTGTGTCTCAGGGATACAAGCTGGAATTCGAAGAGATGCCCCCTCACCGATACCTCAAATCGGCCCTACCAGCTTCCCCTCACAAGAGGGAAATAGTGTTAACTGCAATTCACAAATTGTATCTTCAACAGGTGGTGGTCAAGGTTCCCCTCCTTCAACAGGGAAGGGGTTATTATTCGACCATGTTTGTAGTCCCGAAACCGGACGGTTCGGTCAGACCCATATTGAATTTAAAATCCCTGAACATATACCTGAAAAGGTTCAAGTTCAAGATGGAATCGCTGAGAGCGGTCATCGCAAGCCTGGAAGGGGGGGATTTTATGGTGTCTCTGGACATAAAGGATGCATACCTTCATGTCCCCATTTATCCACCTCATCAGGCGTACCTCAGATTTGTGGTACAGGATTGTCATTACCAATTTCAGACGTTGCCGTTTGGTCTCTCCACGGCACCGAGAATATTTACCAAGGTAATGGCGGAAATGATGGTACTCCTGCGGAAGCAAGGGGTCACAATTATCCCGTACTTGGACGATCTCCTCATAAAAGCGAGATCAAGAGAGCAGTTGCGGAACAGCGTATCACTTTCTCTGGAAGTGTTACGGCAACACGGCTGGATTCTAAATATTCCAAAGTCGCAGTTGGTTCCTACGACTCGTCTGCCTCTCCTGGGCATGATTCTGGACACAGACCAGAAAAGGGTTTGTCTCCCGATAGAGAAAGCTCAGGAACTCATGACCCTGGTCAGGAACCTATTAAAACCAAAACAGGTGTCAGTGCATCACTGCACTCGAGTCCTGGGAAAGATGGTGGCATCATACGAGGCCATTCCCTTCGGCAGGGTCCATGCGAGGACCTTTCAATGGGACTTACTGGACAAGTGGCCCGGATCACATCTTCAGATGCATCGGTTAATCACCCTATCCCCCAGGGCCAGGGTGTCACTCCTGTGGTGGCTGCAGAGTGCTCACCTTCTCGAGGGCCGCAGATTCGGCATTCAGGACTGGGTCCTGGTGACCACGGACGCAAGCCTCCGAGGTTGGGGAGCAGTCACACAGGGAAGTAATTTCCAAGGTCTGTGGTCAAGTCGAGACTTGCCTTCACATCAACATCCTGGAACTAAGGGCCATATACAACGCCCTCCGTCAAGCAGAGAACTTGCTTCGCGACCAACCGGTTCTGATTCAGTCAGACAACATCACCGCAGTGGCTCATGTAAACCGACAAGGCGGCACAAGGAGCAGAGTGGCGATGGCGGAAGCCACCAGAATTCTTCGCTGGGCGGAGAATCACGTAAGCGCACTGTCAGCAGTGTTCATCCCTGGAGTGGACAACTGAGAAGCAGACTTCCTCAGCAGACACGACCTCCACCCGGGAGACTGGGGACTTCATCAGGAAGTCTTCGCACAGATTACAGGTCGGTGGGAACTGCCACAGGTGGACATGATGGCATCCCGCCTCAACAAAAAGCTACAAAGGTATTGCGCCAGGTCAAGACACCCTCAGGCAGTAGCTGTGGACGCCCTGGTGACACCGTGGGTGTTCCAGTCGGTCTATGTATTTCTTCCTCTCATACCCAAGGTGCTGAGGATAATAAGAAAAAGAGGAGTGAGAACAATCCTCATTGTTCCAGATTGGCCACGAAGGACTTGGTATCCAGATCTGCAAGAAATGCTCACAGAGGACCCGTGGCCTCTTCCTCTAAGACAGGACCTGTTGCAACAGGGGCCCTGTCTGTTCCAAGACTTACCGCGGCTGCGTTTGACGGCATGGTGGTTGAACGCCGGATCCTAGCAGAGAAGGGCATTCCGGATGAGGTCATTCCTACGCTGATAAAGGCTAGGAAGGACGTGACAGCTAAACATTATCACCGTATATGGCGAAAATATGTTTCTTGGTGTGAGGCCAGGAATGCTCCTACGGAGGAATTCCAGCTGGGCCGTTTCCTTCACTTCCTACAGTCCGGAGTGAATTTGGGCCTCAAATTGGGCTCCATTAAGGTCCAGATTTCGGCCCTATCCATTTTCTTTCAAAAGGAGTTGGCTTCTCTACCAGAAGTTCAGACGTTTGTAAAGGGAGTGCTGCATATTCAGCCTCCTTTTGTGCCTCCAGTGGCACCTTGGGATCTTAACGTGGTGTTAAGTTTCCTGAAATCCCACTGGTTTGAACCACTTACAACGGTGGAGTTGAAATATCTCACATGGAAGGTGGTCATGCTATTAGCCTTGGCTTTGGCTAGGCGTGTGTCAGAGTTGGCGGCTTTGTCACATAAAAGCCCCTATCTGGTTTTCCATATGGATAGAGCAGAATTGCGGACCCGTCCACAATTTCTGCCGAAAGTGGTTTCATCTTTTCATATGAACCAACCTATTGTGGTGCCTGTGGCTACTCGTGACTTGGAGGATTCCAAGTTGCTTGATGTGGTCAGGGCTTTGAAGGTTTATGTAGCCAGAACGGCTAGGGTCAGGAAAACAGAGTCGTTGTTTATCCTGTATGCATCCAACAAGCTTGGTGCTCCTGCTTCAAAGCAAACCGTTGCTCGCTGGATCTGTAACACGATTCAGCAGGCTCATTCTGCGGCTGGATTGCCGCTGCCAAAATCAGTTAAGGCCAATTCCACTAGGAAGGTGGGCTCTTCTTGGGCGGCTGCCCGAGGGGTCTCGGCATTACAACTTTACAGAGCGGCTACTTGGTCAGGTTCAAACACTTTTGCAAGGTTCTACAAGTTTGATACCCTGGCTGAGGAGGACCTCTTGTTTGCTCAATCGGTGCTGCAGAGTCATCCGCACTCTCCCGCCCGTTTGGGGGCTTTGGTATAATCCCCATGGTCCTAACGGAGTCCCCTGCATCCACTCGGCCGTTATAGAAAATAGGATTTTACTTACCGGTAAATCTATTTCTCGTAGTCCGTAGTGGATGCTGGGCGCCCGTCCCAAGTGCGGACTTCTTCTGCAATACTTGTATATAGTTATTGCTTCAATAAGGGTTAAGTTATAGTTGCATCAGGGTTTGACCTGATGCTCTGTTGTTTGTCATACTGTTAACTGGTTGTTATCACTTGTTATACGGTGTGATTGGTGTGGCTGGTATGAATCTTGCCCTGGATTACCAAAATCCTTTCCTTGTACTGTCAGCTCTTCTGGGCACAGTTTCTTTAACTGAGGTCTGGAGGAGGGGCATAGAGGGAGGAGCCAGTGCACACCAGAACCTAAATTCTTTCTTAAAGTGCCCATGTCTCCTGCGGAGCCCGTCTATCCCTATGGTCCTTACGGAGTCCCCAGCATCCACTACGCACTACGAGAAATAGATTTACCGTAAGTAAAATCCTATTTTTGGCTTTTGTGAGATGTCATTGACATGTGAGATGAACTAGAGTAGACAGTACACCGATCTAGCAAGGATTGACTTGCCTGCAGAGTCTATCTTTTCGTGCGTTGCTGACCTGGCGGGACCGCTTATCGGGATCAAATTTGGATCGCAAAGGTGACTTTCACCTTGCGATCTGCACTAACTTTTCCTGTGATTTTGACTATATAGTCAATATCGAAAGAAAATATCTTACCGTGTGTACACACCCTAAGTTTAGTGTCAACACACCAGTTATTTAACAGGTTATTCATCCGAGCAATGTGGTCTTTTTTTTAATTTTTATACATTTTAATTTTGAATAGTGCTTTACTTTCTTTTCTGCTGCGGGGTACACTGGGCTCCACAAGTATAGACATAGGGGTGTAGAGTAGGATCTTGATCCGAAGCACCATCAGGCTCAAAAGCTTTGACCTTCTTCCCAAGATGCATTGCGCCGCCTCCTATGTCACCCCGCCTCCGTGCACAGGAGCTCAGTTTGTAGTTGGTGCTTGCAGTGCAAGCATGTGACAGGAAGAGCTGCTCACAGTAGCTCTAGAAAAAGCTTTTTCTGAGGAAAAGAGAAGACTACAAGGGCTGCAGCAGAGGCACAGATTGTGCTGGATGTCAGTAGACATTGCCTGCTGCAGCTCCATCTCTCCCCCAGCGGCGCTGTACACTCCCGTGCCCTGGTTGCCGGGTACCTACAGCAGGAGGCTCCGGTTTTCTTCCAAGTTAGTCACACATGGCTGGGGCTCTCCAGGATCGGGTGGCCGCACTTCGGGAGGAGGTAAGTGGGTCCCGCGAGCGGGAGCCGCACCGTATCGCGATCTGGCGCGGCCGGTGGGAGGCGGGCCGTGCGCGCTGGCGGTGGACACTGTTTCAGTACAGGCGATCCCACTAGATCACCAGGGCATGGGTGCAGGTCAGGTTTTCTCTCTAAACCTTGAACAATTGTGCAAGGTGGCTACGTGGTCCTCTGTGAACACGTTCATAAGGTTCTATGCCTTCGATATTGCCGCTTCCCAGGATGCTTCCTTTGGATGCAGGGTTCTTGTGCCCGCTACAGTGCGTCCCCTCCCATAAGGAACTGCTTTAGGACATCCCCTATGTCTATCCTTGTGGAGCCCAGTGTACCCCGCAGCAGAAAACGAGTTTTATGGTAAGCCCTTACCTTTGTTAAAACTCTTTCTGCGAGGTACACTGGGCTCCACAAGGCGCCCAGCCTGACGCACTTAGCTTCTTTGGGTTGGTATTGCATTAGCCGCTGACACTTCTCCTGTCGGGAGAGTGTGGTGTTTGTGGCAACTGGCAGTTGTAGTCTCTTTTACTTGCTACTGCATTGGGCTGGTTAACAAAACTGAGCTCCTGTGCACGGAGGCGGGGTGATATAGGAGGTGGCGCTATGCATCTTGGGAATAAGGTCAAAGCTTTTGAGCCTGTTGGTGCTTCGGATCAAGATCCTACTCTACACCCCTATGTCTATCCTTGTGGAGCCCAATGTACCTCGCAGAAAGAGTTTTAACAAAGGTAAGTTCTTACCATAAAACTCGTTTTTAATCTGTGTCCACATGAAAAGCGAGGCTGCAGGTGTGTCTAACTCCTAGTGATGCATTTGCCTCATCACATGTCAAATCACACCGGGCTCCGTGTTCTGTAAGAAATCTATCTGGATACCTTATAATGCAACTGACTCGCAATTTCGCTGCAATTTTTCTTCTATAAGGTGCAGACAGTATAATTAGTTTCAATAAATACTTTTTTGTGTGTGTGACAGGATGGCTATAAGGTATCGCTTACTAATGGCACTTGATGACCCCTTTGAAAACCGCTGGTCTAAACCCTGGAGACAAAACTAGAACTTATTAAATGTGATACATCCTGCTTTAGAGAAATTGGTGCATGGCTAGATAAATACCTGAACAGTTTACAAGGAGAAGAGAGGCATGAGGTCATACTCTTGTCTGGAACTGTGGTCCTCTTCCTGGTTCAGTGCTGGAGAACGCAGACAGCTCTTGTAGCTGAGAAGGTAGCGCAGGGCTTGTATGTAAGGCAAACACTGATTCTAAAGCCTAGTTTCTAAATCAAGATGAAAGGACGGTGTGATTATTAGCCTTGAAAGCTGTCAGAGTGTTCATTATGCAGGGATATTCAAGCAAGTCACTGTCTTTGCTCTCACACTTACAAAGGTGTCTTCGAACAACTGTAGTATTTGAAGACCTAGATTAGATTACTTGGTGTAATTGGAGAGCTGGGTCTTCTGAGTTCCCCTGTGCTTTGTGCATATCATATTTCCCCGTCATGAACAATTGTGTGATGTTGTTGTGTGTTTTGTGGCAGTTTTGCAGGGTTTTTTGTTTTATCCCCATGCAAATGAATAAGTGCCCTAGCTAACGTACATGCCTCAAGTACGCAGCCTTACAGTACATAACACACTGCTAAATCATCTTAATTTAATATATTGAGTTGGTATTTAGTTTCTTTTTTGTTTTTATATGATGTTCAAAAATGCAAACTATAGTCTGATTAGCAATGCCTTAATTGTATGTGATGTGTGCAACTTATACAAAGAACATAGGGTGTAATTCAGAGTTGATCGCAGCAGCAAATTTGTTAGCAATTGGGCAAAACCATGTGCACTGCAGGGGAGGGCAGATATAACATTTGCAGAAAGAGTTAGATTTAGGTGGGTTATTTTGCTTCTGTGCAGGATAAATACTGGCTGCTTTTTTTTTTACACTGCAATTTAGATTTCAGTTTTGAACACACCCCACCCAAATCTAACTCTCTCTGCACATGTTATACCTGCCCCCCCTGCAGTGCACATGGTTTTGCCCAACTGCTAACAAATTTTCTGCTGCGATCAACTCTGAATTAACCCCCAGTGTCTTGACGTTTATAAAGAACTAGTAAAATGTAGCCGTCATATGCCGGGTCACCTCAGCCCGCCTCCGTTCCCCCGTTTTGCTCTCTGTAATACCTGTGTTGGCGCAGGGTTCCCCTCTAATGCTCTGTCCACTCTCTGTCAGTGAGCTCTGTGGAAGGGATGTGCACGACTGCCTAAGGATGTGCCATTCTTGATTATTATATAGATTGTGAAAGATCCATTTCCATATAAATTGTTGTTAAATACCAGTCATTTACAAGCAAATACGAACAAATATCTTGTTTCCCCCTTTAAAAATGAAACGGGAATGCTCTTTCTTTTAGTTGCCCAAATGGATATACCACTGAAGTATTGCTCTTAGGTGGGCATAGCTTGCTGTCTTATCGATGCAGGGCTAAAGCTGGTGGGGTATGTAATCAGCCAATCAGGGGCAGCTAGATAATGTTTCTGATAGTCTTCTTTATAATTGTTGCCCCCTTGTACCTCCAAGCAGTGTGCCTCCTAATAGGCGTATTGCAGATTTGGTCACATGTAATTGTGCTGCAGTTATGTGAATATGCCTTGTACTTAGTCTGCCCATATCCGCCTCTCTGTACGTAAGGGGACACAAGTCAAAAATGTATATTCGGATATATGCGTGCATAGGTTTGGGGCCTGTGTGCAGTTTGGAACTATCTTATGGAAAAGTGTAATTTACACATATGCTGCCTCTGAAGCTGGGTATGCACTAGGCGATAATTGAAACAATATTTCTCATTTTGACCCTTCTGAGCGATGTCGTTTGCAATATCGTCCAGTGTGTACGCACAATATTGTTAACGATGCGCATTATATTGTCCAAAACTGCATGTTTAGGGTTGGGGCCGGGTGACGTCACTGAACAATATCATTAAGTCTGTATGCACTATGGACTTTATTCAGTAAGGATTGCAATTTCTGCTAAAAAGCACTTGCCATGATCAAATAGTTGCCGCCTAGAAATTGAGAAAAAACGCCCATTGCAGAAATTGCGAATACATCGCAATATGTGGGCTGATCGCAAAACTATACGCAATTCCTGGAACATTGAAGATTTTTTTTTCTATCTGCGCCAGGCAAGGTCATCCACAAGTCTTGCGACACAAGACGCTGGAAGCGGTCATCGCTGACGTCAGAGGCCCTCCTCAAAAACGCCTGGGCACACCTGCATTTTTTCAGACACACTCAGAAAATGGCAGTCAAATAGCGTCTGCATTGCAGTCACAATGTGTACACATTTTCTGTCGCTATTGTTACTCGCATGTGCGCAATGTGAACAATGCACATGCGCAGTTGTTTGATAGTCGGACAGATTGTGATTCACAAATTTGCAATCCTTACTGAATAAGGTCCTATATCGTCCCATCTATGATCCCACTGTCTGTCCCTGATTGCCGGGAGTGGAAATTCAAGTTTAAAGGGGGGTTCCAGATGTTTAGTGATAACAGGACATATCTTTGCTTTTTTGTAGATTTCATGCATGTAATAATGAGGGTATATAGCAAATCAAAGCATAGTGGAGGCAGAAATGAATATAATTTAGCTATATTTGACTCTGAAGTATAAAACTGGTAAATGATGGGAAACAATATATATTGTCACATATTGATGGTCTATAACTGCCCAGGTGACTCCTGTTGTGGTGGATGAAGGAGAACGTCCTTTATTATGTATTTCACCAGGAAGGATTCATTTAGAGTTACCTAAGTATGTATCACATTAGTATAATTGTAAGTACATTGTGACCTAGGCCAAAGGCATTAAACATTCCAGTTACAGACATGTTTAGAAAGCATTATATAACAAATATCACTCTTTTGGTCTCTGTTCTCTATTACAGGTGGACTTTTCTCCAGCCCTTATTGCACGGATTGTTTTGGAGAGATTCCTGCAAGATCAAGATTCACCTCCACGTGAGTATTTTCCATTCTTCCCCAATAAATAAATGTCCCACTTTATTCTTTTCACTGGGGCAGTGCACAGATTTATTAATACTGCTTTCACATCGCAATGGCGGGTCGCACCTGGAATTGTACACGGGTACTTCCTGGGTGCGACCCGCCTGAGACCCCTTTCAGATTGGCAACTCGACCTGGCAATTTACCAGGTCATTTTGCCAGCGGAGGCGGCGTTTGGAGATGAGATCCTCTCCATGCTGCCTCCTCCATAGTGTGAACGGGTTCCGGATTGCGTCGACCCTGGTAACCCATTCACACTGCTCCTGACCTGGTAATAACCCTACTTTATTCCCGGGTTGAATTACAGAGTCAGGTGATCCAGAAATTCGGGACTTACCTTTTCACACCGCACATCGACCCGTGTTGACCCGGCAATATATTGGGTTATTTGTGCGGTGTGAAAGAGGTATTATTTTTTCCATGAAAGAGGAGGTACAATAGGGTCGTCCTGCAACATTTATATACATTACTTGTGTCATACTGTTTCCTTCACTATTATCCAAAGCTAAAATTATTAAGATTGTTTTTGTTACATGTAAGTGCCGTTCACTATTTCATGTATTAGTAAAACAATAAAAAATGTAGTGAATACATCTGTTACTATGCATCTTATGATTTGCTAACTCTTACATTAAAGTTCTGCACATGTGCTATAGAAATGGGGTGGGGGGTCTCACAGTTAGGGGGCGTGGCTTTGTGGGACATGCTGTGGGAGCGACTGCCCATGCCCCCAGTCCCTCTCTCCCAGGAATAGACACTGTGCGCACACAGCCTCTTTTCACTGCTGCTCTGCAGAGCTACAAGTGAGAGGGGGCCTCCAAACTCCCACTCAACGCCCCCCCCCCCCCCCCCCCTCGCGGGACACTATAGCGCCGCAGGTGGGACAGCGGGACAGTGCCCAAAAAACAGGACTCTCCCACTAAAATCAGGACAGTTGGGAGGTAGGAGACTGTGTTCTCTAATGAACAAGTAAAGTTAGGCGGGTGCTTGTATTTGCAGGAGTTAACTTTTTTATTTTGGCTAGTTTACATTCTTATTTTGTGAAGTGTGTTTAGAATACAGTATACTGTATTTGAATCCACACGGTATTCAATACTTTTGTATCAGGTCCCCCCCCCCAAAAAAAAAAAAACAAACAAACAAAAATAAAACAAACAAGTTCAGTTTATTCCTAGAATGCACTGTGTATCTTACCCCCTTCACATCTCCAATGCCGGATCCCACCCGGGTGGGATCTGGCATTGGAGCCTCAGCGCTGGCTTCCCAACCCGGCAATATGCCGGGCCGGTTGCCATAGTGGCGGAGGCGGGGGAGGAGGTATTCAACCCAGGAATAACCTTTCTTATTACTCGGGTTGAATTACCGGGTCAGACGACACGGGAATTCTCCAAGGCCCCTTTCACATTGCACACTGACCCATGTCGACTCGGCAATATACCGGGTTATTTTTGCGATGTGAAAGGGATATTTGTGATAGTGTCTAAGGTGATGATTTTTCCAAACCCTGTACTTTGTTACACTCTCTGTTAGCACTACTAGCAGGGGGGATCAGCATTCTAGAAGAGTCGTTCATTTTATTTTTTGGCACATTTGGTGGCTGTGGAGTATCTTGTGTAATTCATGTGACATTGGCCCTCATTCCGTGTTGATCGCTCGCTAGCTGCTTTTAGCAGCAGTGCAAACGCTAAGCCGCCGCCCTCTGGGAGTGTATCTTAGCTTAGCAGAAGTGCGAACAAAAGTATCGCAGCGCTGCTACAAAAAAAACTTGTGCAGTTTTAGAGTAGCTCGAGACCTACTCCTAGCTAGCGATCACTTCAGACTGTTTAGTTCCTGCGTTTGGCCAGCCACGCCTACGTTTCCCCAGCCACTCCTGCGTTTTTATCTGGCACGCCTGCGTTTTTTCACACACTCCCCGAAAACGGTCTGTTACCACCCAGAAACACCCACTTCCTGTTAATCACTCTGCGGTCAGCAGTGCGACTGAAAAGCGTCGGTAGACCTTGTGTGAAACTGCAATGGCTTTTGTGAAAGTACGACGCGCGTGCACACTGCGCCCCATGTGCAGAATTGCCATTTTTTTTGCCTATTCGCTGCGCTGTGAACGAAAGCAGCTAGCGAGCAAATCGGAATGAGGACCATTATTTTAAAACCCAGGTGTTAAAATCACGGTATGGCCCTATCAGTTTTGCCTGCTACCTAGGAACGTACAGGTGAGATACATTCTCATTTGCAATGTTGCTGGGGTATTAAACACATAGCGTAAGGGACTTACAGTTGCCCTGTTTATGGCAATCAACCTAGAAATGCCGTCAGATTTTTTTATACTCAAATATGTCCAGTTCACTGGCTAATGCTGACATTCGCTATTTACAAATATGTATTATATTTATCTGAGCTCTGTACTCCATGTTGCATTGCATAGTGGCATAATGTATTGCACCTACATCATCTTTCCAAGCAATGTTTCCTTTTCCATCTGTGGGTATCTCTGATTATATGACCTTGCCTGACCTATCCGCAGATGAGCATTCTCCTTCAGCCCCGCTACCCACCTGTCGCTAGAAATAAAACATCTTTAGCATTAAACGCCTTTGTTCTGCTTGTGAATTCTCTGCTTGTGTTGTTATTTTGTCCTTCCGCCCTGGAATCCTCCTCCCCGCACAGTAACGCTGGGCTCGGGAAGAGGGTAGGAGGAAATACTCTGCTGCTACTAATAATAATAATAAAAAAATAAATAAAACGGAGAAGAGATGAAAAGAGCAGCGCTTCAGGAGGAGGTTCAAACTTAAATTAATTTGCCACTGAAAAAATACATTTTGTTATTTTCTCCATGTCAACTGCATGATTAAAACTGGCTGTTAAGTGAGCTCAGGGGATCTTCTCGTAAAAGATTTATGAGTAATGTTCAGTGCAATATTCAAAGTGAGCCATGAATATCAGGGTAATTGCTCTCTCTGCTGCTTCTTTTACTAGGCATGAGTTTGTCAACTATGCCATAAATATTTGCCTAGTCTGGTGAAGGAAAAAAAAAAGAAGAAGAGAACGTTTCATCGCCTGCGTTTTTTATTACCTGGTGTTATGTTTACCTTTTGAGTCCTGCCTTTAGGCACATAGGTAATCTAACAATAAAGAAGAAAGGCAGCAAATAATTCTTTGTGGGTTTCATCTTTCCGGTTTTTAATGCAGCTCGCTTTTAAAGGTCTATTGTGCGCGCCACGGCATGCAAACTTAAAACCTGGCTGGCTTTCACAGTACATCAATAGGGATCGCTATGCTTGACGCCTATATTTTACAGGCAGGTAAATATTCTTCTGTAGCAAAAAGATTTAAGATGTATGAATGTTGCCCTGGGGTGGACGCTATCCAAGTGCATCATCCTGTTTATATTTTCTTTTGGATATATTTGTTTGCTGTGAACACTTATTATGTCGTATTCATCCTGGAGATCCTTAACAAGAAATGGGATTTTGCTTACTGAAGCAATGTAAACGGAATCCGTACGGATTTCAGATACTAGTAGGATTTTTATTCATTTATTTTGTTCTTTATTTTGCTTTTTGGACATTGATGTTTACATTCTGACTGTGGTAATTAAATGATTTACCATTAAGACAAGAAGAAGAGTTAATACATCATTTGCACTGTAGGTTTACATTGATCCCCCCCCCCCCCCCATAATTTGTATTTTTTGAGGTTAGTTACAATATTTAACCCAAGTCCATTTTGCCTTCACCTGCACACTTTGAAAGGAAGTGGAAATGTAACGTTTTATACCCAGCGTGCTGTAACGCGCCGACGCTTTGTGAGCAAATCACATGATGTCAGAACAGCACGGCTTTAGATTTAATCAAGAAAGAGATTAAAGTGAATGTGTCTCCGCTCCCTCCCTCCTTCCCTCTCCACAAGTCTGCCGCAGCCTGGCCATTTGTCAACGTCAGGCGGTCTGATTGCTTTGGACCTACTTCTATCCGACTCGCGTCAGCCAGCACAAGGGCAAGGCAGGCAGATTAGCCTGTATCAGACCCAGTAAAGCAAAATTCATTGAGTGGAGTAATTGTAAAGTTAATAGACTGACCGTAAATGTGATGTCTATTAAGATATTTCTTGTTGTACTATATAGTATTATTTTAGTTGTTGTTTTTGTTTTTCCAAAAATATTTTTCATTTTGGCTTTGATCAATACAATAACGAATGCAATTGTATTCAGTAAAAACACAACTGCTTTGCTATTACATAAGTCATTGTGACAAGATACGTTTCCAGTTGTCTTTATTTTATTTTTGTGTGTATTTCCCAGCTCTGTATTCTGTTTTCATGTATAGAGATTTAATCTTCTTTACACAGAATTTCATTACCTAGCATTTGATCTTTTAAAAAACAGTGAAAAAATAAAATAAAATCAGTGCCTAGGTCATTTTTACGATGTTATCTTTTTGAGAAATCAGAGCTGTTTTTGAAATTAGTACAACAATTCTTTGAGGGGCAGAGACCAGAGCTGCAGAGATGGTAAGGTGGTGGTGGTGGGCGAGGGGGGGCAGGTGTGATGGTGTTGGGTCACTTGTACCAGGTGGATGCAAGTACATATCGGCATGGATGGAATGTATTTCTGTGTAGAAAGGCAGAATGGGTAAGCGAAGAGGGGATCTGGCTTTGACCAAGGTCACGCACCTTACTTCTCTTAGGAGGCTTCTCCACTACGCTGCTGCAAGATCCTTACTGATTATGTTGATCATCAGCATAGACCTTGTTTAAATATAATAAAAATAATTAAAGGTGGAAAAATTAAATTGACGCTATAAGCACTATAGTAGGAAAGCTGGGTTGCCAGTTCATAGCACCAACCAGCCCTAGGCAAGTCAGCAGGGGCCACCCAAGAATCTCCCGGTATCATCCAGGAGACTCCTGAATCTCAGGTGGCTCTCCTGTACATCCAGAAAAGTGAACAAGATCCCGGTGGCCGCCTACTGCAGCATACTTCCAGAGTGTATTGCTTCATCTTAGCCCCACCTCTTTCTTTACGCTGCCTGCTATCTCCCTCATTAGTTGTGCCACGCCTCTCTCCCCCCCCCCCCCCCCCCCGCTCTACTGACCTTTCTGCTCTCTCCCACAGAACGCAGCCAAAAAGTCGGCAAGTATGCTTAGGAGATTTGGGCATGCAAAATAGGGTCCCTCACCAGCGCTAGAGCTGTTCTTAAACCTCTGGCCATTGGTTTTGGTTAATACATTTTAAATGTTCTTTGTTTCTGTTACACCACAGCCACCAGTACAGATGGTCCTCATTTAATGACCGAGTTCCGTTTCTACGACTAGGCCGTTAAACAAATTAGTTGTTAAGCGAGGAGCCCATACTTAATAAAGGTAATTGTTTTCATTTAATCAGAATAAACAAAAGGTCTAAATGAAATTTCAACTTCATGACTTTGTTTTACTTTGCATAAGTCTTACATAATGTTCAGTATTACAGAACATGAAATTACAATCAGCGAAAATTTTAAAAATGATTAAAGTGCCGTGTTCAGCTGGTCATAGAGCTGGTCTTAAGACCGAGCGGTTGTTAAACAGATAAGTTGTTAAGTGAGGAGTATCTGTATGTGCAGTCCCCACACAAAGGACTTGTACAGTACACCAGTTTATTGATCTGCAAAGTTCTGGGGGGTCCTGGTTTGGTTGTATAGGTAATCACCAGTTACAAGCAACCAACCCCCATTCAATGACGAGTACTTGGTCCTTTATACAGCTCTAATGTGAACAAGTTAGAATTCATTCTGTTTATATGAGGTCAGACTATGATGAATACCCACTGTAACACACCAAAGTGATACACTGCTAGGAGTTATATACTTTAATAAGTGTTTCTTAACGCTATTAGTCTCTACTACAAAAAAACTGTTTTGGGGAATAAATTGCGTCCTACTAAAATCATCAGGACCAAAAGAGACAAGGGGTTGTATTCAGTTGTGTCATTGTCTCGGACCCCGTGCATGCCTGTCGGCAGCTAATTAGTTGATTCTGCTGCCGGGCATGCAAAGATCATTTCAACTCACTACGCCCGGGGGTTTCAGGCTTAAATAAGCGCCGAAACAGGACTTTTTGTGTTGCGCCCATTAGTTTAGTTGGGTATAGCTGCTTCAGGCGGCATAACCAACCTCTGTGGGCATGATAAAAACAATCAACTAAATATCGACCCGCGGTCTCCCGTCACTTTAGATGGGAGATCGGGCGCGATATAACAATTGAATACCACCCAAGGGGTGAAATAATTTCTAATTCAAAATTTTACATGTTATGTGGACATGTTGTATCTCTGACTGCAAAATATAAGGATATTTGGAGACCCTGATTAGATCTCTGACCATATATAAATACAAGGCTGTAACTTTAAATGGAGAACGTTGCCTGTGTATAGTGAATATACAAGTATCGGTTATATATTCCAACACGGAACATTTGTAATGTCCATAGACTACTAGAAAGTGGGATGTAGAAAGATCTCAGTGGCGATTGGGAATGCTGGGGCTTCTTATGCACATAAGGCAATTTCAGCATCCGTTTTGTGGTATTTGACAATATTGTTCCTGAATAGCTTGATATGGCCCCAAAAAGTCAAAACACAAAGCAGTCCTAAAGGTGATCTGATTGGTAACAATGGTTGTCCGGCGTGACTGATTAGCCAGTCTTTGCGTCCAGCGGCGGAACAATTAGGCTGTATTTGGTCCAGCTGCACATGCGTGGTCAGATTGGATCCCATACTCAGGCTGCGCTACTATTGCTCTGTAAGCGGAAATGGCAAAGACATAAAAAAAAAAGCATTGGTTTTAAAGTGTCCAAACTTTTGTCACGTTCAAAAAAAATTTTTTATTAAATATTCTATTACTAGATACAGCTATTCTACTGCCTAAAATTAATGCATTATTCCACAGGTTCTCAAACTCGGTCCTCAGGACCCCACACGGTTCATGTTTTGCAGGTCACCTGTAGATTTTTAAAATGTGACAGTTGGTGATACACAGGGCACCTGCTGGGTGACATGGAAAACGTGAACTGTGTGGGGTCCTGAGGACCGAGTTTGAGAACCACTGCATTCCCTAAATTTGGGGTATCCAGAACATGTTTTGTAACATTATAGAGATATAATAAATACATTTTACAGAGAATGGATACATAGCTATAATGCTGTTTGTGGTTATGCTCCATTTGTTTGTACTGTAGTATAGTGATTATGAGATACGGAATACTTATGTACCGGACATTCGCTTTCAGCTATTATTTTTTTCTAGAGCTCTATGCAAAACTTATTGACAACTTTACAGGCCTCATAATATATGTCCACCCAATAATTGATTCTTTAGTGCAGTCCCTTTAGTTTATTTATAAAGTTGAAGCAGCAATATCAATTTGTTTAATATAGATCAGAAGCTGACAATCTCCGGGTCACCGTGGCGCCTGTAATACTGTATGCATGGCCGAGCAAACTGCCAAATTATACACTTGCTAAGGGAACAACTAATCATTGGTCAGTTCGTCTGTAATCAAACAGATGTGCTCAGGATAGGGGTAAATGTGATTGATGCTGGGGTTGCATACTTGCCGACTTTTGGGCTGCTCTCTCCAGGGGAGAGCAGCCAGGTCAGCTCAGCAGGGGGGCGGGCAGTGAAGTGATGTGTAGAGGGGGACGAGCCAGAGGCGGAACGAGGGTGTGACGGAGCCGGAATGGGGGCGTGGCTGCTGGATCGCATCATGTAAGCCACGCCCCCCGCTGTGTAATGCTATTACCGGCATTATACAGCAGGGGGCGTGGCTATGATGACGTGATTCAACAAGAATCGCATCATCGCCTGCCCGGACCGCCCACTTTACTCGCTAAGTGGGCGGCCGAGCATGGGGTTACCCCTGAAATCGGGAGACATGCCTGCTCTTCCGGGGGGCCGGGAGGGTTACCCGATTTTGGGAGCCTCCCGGCCAATCCGGGAGGGTAGGCAAGTATGGGTTAACGATGATGTAAGATGCAGGGGGTGGTCAGTGTGGATGAGGGTTTTATCCCTATGATTATAATGCATAAGAGGAGATGATGAGGTCAGGGTGATAACAGGATGGTGATAGTAATGAAGGGGACTGTGTGATAGTAAAATTTTGAGGAGAGGTGAATGATGAGGGGACAAAGGTTTGGACGTTGGCTTGGTATTGCAAAGGCTGTAATCTCATACGTGTGAGCTGTATTTTACCCAATATCATGAAAAGTTGAGACTGGTTCCTAGAATTTGAAGTCATTGCTGTTCCCTGCTGCACAGATGGCTCCTGGGATACAGGGTGCGTGGCACTGAGAAAGGAATAGAGTCACCACACACTGGATGGAGGAGGACGGTTACCGAGCTGTAGGCAGCAAGGCGCCCAGAGCACAAACTTCCAATAATAGCCTTCCCACATTTCTCAGCATTTTAATAATTTCTACTTCAACTCCTGCACGGATTGGTAATAATAATTAAACACAATGCAATTAAAATGATGAATGCCTTTCCTTTCAGTGCTTGCTCAGCAATGTGTAGATGGTATCTGTCCCAATTATATGGCTCCTAAAAGCACAAGTGGCAGGAGAAGCTGTATTTCTCTGTGTTGCACCCAGCCTGTGTCTTTGCCTCTCTAGAGATGCCATGTACTGCAGCTTATACCGTGCGGGCTCTTTTGTGTGGTTAGCGTTCTCCCTCATTACAGGCTGGTAAATGTGCTGTAACACTGATAACACAACAAATAATATAAGGGAATAGACTTCTGCATTTAAGAAATGCTCACACGGCAGCTATCTCAATGTCTCCTGCAGTGTTAATGTTCAGTACAGAGGCCGTAATGCTGCAAGGAGGCCTTGGGAAGACGCTTTGATTGCTGGGTTAAATGTGAGGTCGAAGTACAAGAATTTACCAGGCGTTTAATGCCCGTGTATGAGCTCTAACATGTATAGGTTTTTATTATCTTCATATCAAGGTGAAAAGAGTTTGTGCTGAACAATGTGTTATATGTATTTTATCATGCAATATATGCCGTTTCATTGTGGTTAATATAAGTTCTCGGAATCTACCCATTTTTTCATTGGCTTAGGTGCCCATGTATGCAATGCACACACCTACAGTTCTGCTCATATTTCACCTAATCATTTGCTGATTAGAGTGACATTTATAGCCGAATGCTCCAAGTCCTTGTTTCAGCCCCCATTCTAATTCTCACCCCCAAATAAGGGGTGCATGGTTGTGCATAACACTGTCCTGACTCACAGCAGAGTATAGCTGCTGTCTTACCAGCAAAGGGGGTCATTCCGAGTTGTTCGCTCGCTAGCAGTTTTTAGCAGCCGTGCAAACGTTATGCCGCCGCCCACTGGGAGTGTATTTTAGCTTAGCAGAAGTGCGAACGAAAGGATCGCAGAGCGGCTACAAAATAATTTTGTGCAGTTTCAGAGTAGCTTCAGACCTACTCAGCACTTGCGATCACTTCAGACTGTTTTGACGTCACAAACATGCCCTGCGTTCGCCCAGCCACGCCTGCGTTTATTCTGGCACGCCTGCGTTTTTCCGAACACTCCCTGAAAACGGTCAGTTAACACCCAGAAACGCCCTCTTCCTGTCAATCACTCTGCGGCCACCAGTGCGACTGAAAAGCTTCGCTAGACCCTGTGTGAAACTACATCATTCGTTGTAATAGTACGACGCGCGTGCGCATTGCGCCGCATGCGCAGTAGTGCCGTTTTTTTTGCCTGATCGCTGCGCAGCGACCGAAATCTGCTAGCGATCAACTCGGAATGACTCCCAAAGTGCAAGGAATTAAGTTAACATGAATTTGGTTTCTTTGTGTTTATAGCACTTGGGGGGATTTTCAATTACCCTCACTCACTGCTTGTGTGTAAAATTATTGCCGGAGGGCTATTAAATTAGCCCCAATAATCTGGCGCGTACTGCAGCTTTTCTGGGATTTTTTTATCCTGCCTCCTGCAGGCGAAGCAAAACCCCTGAAAACAACTCAGTTTTCACCCGAAACACTGGCTGCTTCTACCGAAAACACACAAATTTTGCAGAACCTGCGTGTTTTCGGGTGAAAAAGATGTTTTATCCGGGTGAAAAAACAATTGATGAAACATCAGGAAATATCACCGGACGCTTCATCGGCGGTATAGTCCCTTTTGTATATGCACCATATTCTTTAAAATGCTTCAGTGGGTTTGCATACTATTTTAAAGAATAAACGCTGCTATTTATATGATCATGTATTTGAGTCGGATCAGAGGAACAGTGAGCCTGATTCTGATTTGGAAGTAAAGCTAAAAAAAACCAACAAGTACTATAATTGAGCGCCTAGGAAAAACCATGCCACACTGCAGGTGGAGCAAATGTAACCTGTGCAGAGAGATTTAGATTTGGGTGGTGTATGCCCAAACCGAAATCTAAATTTCAGTGTAAAAATACACTGTCTCACATTTTGTGGGCTACATGCAAAAGCAGCAGGTATTTACCCTGCACAGAAATTATAAATGTATTTGCTCCCCTTACATTGCAACATGGTTTGTTCCAGAAGTTACTTGCCATAATACAGTCCGTCCGTGCAGCCTTTCTCTGGTGAAGATTCTGTGTGTTAATGTTGATATCAGAGGAGTGCTTTTTACTAGTGCTATCTTCAGTTTAAGAAACACTCAACACTACTTGTATAGGGGTTTAATTGCAGCTTGAAAAGTGCGGCATGAATGAGTCTTGTAAGTTTTTAAAGAGTGTGTGAAAAAGTGTGTGTCTGTAGGGGGGGAAAGATTTATACCCCTTTTACACCGAGCTTTTGACACAGGTTATTGCTGGGTCTATCCAGGTCACAGCTTGGTGTAAAAGGGTCCTTGAAAAATAACCCAGGTCAAGTGACCAGGGAAGCCGACCCTGGCAGCTACCAGGGGTGCACCCTAGAGATGAGCGGGTTCGGTCCCTCGGAATCCGAACCCGCCCGAACTTCAGCTTTTTTTACACGGATCCGAGCGACTCGGATCTTCCCGCCTTGCTCGGTTAACCCGAGCGCGCCCGAACGTCATCATGACGCTGTCGGATTCTCGCGAGGCTCGGATTCTATCGCGAGACTCGGATTCTATATAAGGAGCCGCGCGTCGCCGCCATTTTACACGTGCATTGAGATTGATAGTGAGAGGACGTGGCTGGCGTCCTCTCCGTTTAGAGAAGAAATAGATAGGAGAGTGAGAGTGAGACAGTGACACTTCATTTACTGGAGCTTAGGAGGAGTACTCAGACAGAGAGTGCAGAATTTTGCTGATAGTATTAGTTAGTTATACTAGTGACTGACCAGTGACCACCAGTGCAGTTTTATATTATTTAATATAATCCGTTCTCTGCCTGAAAAAACGATACACAGTGACTCAGTCACATACCATATCTGTGCTCAGCCCAGTGTGCTGCTGCATCATCTATGTATAATATCTGACTGTGCTCACACAGCTTAATTGTGGGGGAGACTGGGGAGCAGTTAGGTTATAGCAGGAGCCAGGAGTACATATTAAAAAATTAAACAGTGCACACTTTTTTTCTGCAGGAGTGCCACTGCCAGTGTGACTGACCAGTGACCTGACCACCAGTATATAGTATACTATATTGTATTGTGAATGTCTGCCTGTAAAAGTTAAACACACGTCGTGTGACTTGTGTGGTGTTTTTTTATTCTATAAAATAAAAAACTCATTCTGCTGACAGACAGTGTCCAGCAGGTCCGTCATTATATAATATATACCTGTCCGGCTGCAGTAGTGATATATATATTTTTTATATCATTATTTATCATCCAGTCGCAGCAGACACAGTACGGTAGTTCACGGCTGTAGCTACCTCTGTGTCGGCACTCGGCAGTCCATCCATAATTGTATACCACCTACCCGTGGTTTTTTTTTTCTTTCTTCTTTATACATACTACATCTCATTATCATCCAGTCTATATTAGCAGCAGACACAGTACAGTACGGTAGTCCACGGCTGTAGCTACCTCTGTGTCGGCACTCGGCAGTCCGTCCATAATTGTATACCACCTACCCGTGGTTTTTTTTTTCTTTCTTCTTTATACATACTACATCTCATTATCAACCAGTCTATATTAGCAGCAGACACAGTACGGTAGTCCACGGCTGTAGCTACCTCTGTGTCGGCACTCGGCAGTCCGTCCATAATTGTATACCACCTACCCGTGTTTTTTTTTTCCTTTATACATACTACATCTCATTATCATCCAGTCTATATTAGCAGCAGACACAGTACAGTACGGTAGTCCACGGCTGTAGCTACCTCTGTGTCGGCACTCGGCAGTCCGTCCATAATTGTATACCACCTACCCGTGGTTTTTTCTTTCTTTCTTCTTTATACATACTACATCTCATTATCAACCAGTCTATATTAGCAGCAGACACAGTACGGTAGTCCACGGCTGTAGCTACCTCTGTGTCGGCACTCGGCAGTCCATCCATAATTGTATACCACCTACCCGTGGTTTTTTTTTCTTTCTTCTTTATACATACTACATCTCATTATCATCCAGTCTATATTAGCAGCAGACACAGTACAGTACGGTAGTCCACGGCTGTAGCTACCTCTGTGTCGGCACTCGGCAGTCCGTCCATAATTGTATACCACCTACCCGTGGTTTTTTTTTTCTTTCTTCTTTATACATACTACATCTCATTATCATCCAGTCTATATTAGCAGCAGACACAGTACAGTACGGTAGTCCACGGCTGTAGCTACCTCTGTGTCGGCACTCGGCAGTCCATCCATAATTGTATACCACCTACCCGTGGTTTTTTTTTCTTTCTTCTTTATACATACTACATCTCATTATCATCCAGTCTATATTAGCAGCAGACACAGTACAGTACAATAGTCCACGGCTGTAGCTACCTCTGTGTCGGCACTCGGCAGTCCGTCCATAATTGTATACCACCTACCCGTGGTTTTTTTTTCTTTCTTCTTTATACATACTACATCTCATTATCATCCAGTCTATATTAGCAGCAGACACAGTACAGTACGGTAGTCCACGGCTGTAGCTACCTCTGTGTCGGCACTCGGCAGTCCGTCCATAATTGTATACCACCTACCCGTGGTTTTTTTTTCTTTCTTCTTTATACATACTACATCTCATTATCATCCAGTCTATATTAGCAGCAGACACAGTACAGTACGGTAGTCCACGGCTGTAGCTACCTCTGTGTCGGCACTCGGCAGTCCATCCATAATTGTATACCACCTACCCGTGGTTTTTTTTTCTTTCTTCTTTATACATACTACATCTCATTATCATCCAGTCTATATTAGCAGCAGACACAGTACAGTACGGTAGTCCACGGCTGTAGCTACCTCTGTGTCGGCACTCGGCAGTCCGTCCATAATTGTATACCACCTACCCGTCGTTTTTTTTTCTTTCTTCTTTATACATACTACATCTCATTATCATCCAGTCTATATTAGCAGCAGACACAGTACAGTACGGTAGTCCACGGCTGTAGCTACCTCTGTGTCGGCACTCGGCAGTCCGTCCATAATTGTATACCACCTACCCGTGGTTTTTTTTTTCTTTCTTCTTTATACATACTACATCTCATTATCAACCAGTCTATATTAGCAGCAGACACAGTACGGTAGTCCACGGCTGTAGCTACCTCTGTGTCGGCACTCGGCAGTCCATCCATAATTGTATACCACCTACCCGTGGTTTTTTTTTCTTTCTTCTTTATACATACATACTACATCTCATTATCATCCAGTCTATATTAGCAGCAGACACCGTACAGTACAATAGTCCACGGCTGTAGCTACCTCTGTGTCGGCACTCGGCAGTCCATCCATAATTGTATACTAGTATCCATCCATCTCCATTGTTTACCTGAGGTGCCTTTTAGTTGTGCCTATTAAAATATGGAGAACAAAAATGTTGAGGTTCCAAAATTAGGGAAAGATCAAGATCCACTTCCACCTCGTGCTGAAGCTGCTGCCACTAGTCATGGCCGAGACGATGAAATGCCAGCAACGTCGTCTGCCAAGGCCGATGCCCAATGTCATAGTACAGAGCATGTCAAATCCAAAACACCAAATATCAGTAAAAAAAGGACTCCAAAACCTAAAATAAAATTGTCGGAGGAGAAACGTAAACTTGCCAATATGCCATTTACCACACGGAGTGGCAAGGAACGGCTGAGGCCCTGGCCTATGTTCATGGCTAGTGGTTCAGCTTCACATGAGGATGGAGGCACTCAGCCTCTCGCTAGAAAAATGAAAAGACTCAAGCTGGCAAAAGCACCGCAAAGAACTGTGCGTTCTTCGAAATCCCAAATCCACAAGGAGAGTCCAATTGTGTCGGTTGCGATGCCTGACCTTCCCAACACTGGACGTGAAGAGCATGCGCCTTCCACCATTTGCACGCCCCCTGCAAGTGCTGGAAGGAGCACCCGCAGTCCAGTTCCTGATAGTCAGATTGAAGATGTCAGTGTTGAAGTACACCAGGATGAGGAGGATATGGGTGTTGCTGGCGCTGGGGAGGAAATTGACCAGGAGGATTCTGATGGTGAGGTGGTTTGTTTAAGTCAGGCACCCGGGGAGACACCTGTTGTCCGTGGGAGGAATATGGCCACTGACATGCCTGGTGAAAATACCAAAAAAATCAGCTCTTCGGTGTGGAAGTATTTCAACAGAAATGCGGACAACAGGTGTCAAGCCGTGTGTTGCCTTTGTCAAGCTGTAATAAGTAGGGGTAAGGACGTTAACCACCTCGGAACATCCTCCCTTATACGTCACCTGCAGCGCATTCATAATAAGTCAGTGACAAGTTCAAAAACTTTGGGCGACAGCGGAAGCAGTCCACTGACCAGTAAATCCCTTCCTCTTGTAACCAAGCTCACGCAAACCACCCCACCAACTCCCTCAGTGTCAATTTCCTCCTTCCCCAGGAATGCCAATAGTCCTGCAGGCCATGTCACTGGCAATTCTGACGAGTCCTCTCCTGCCTGGGATTCCTCCGATGCATCCTTGCGTGTAACGCCTACTGCTGCTGGCGCTGCTGTTGTTGCTGCTGGGAGTCGATGGTCATCCCAGAGGGGAAGTCGTAAGCCCACTTGTACTACTTCCAGTAAGCAATTGACTGTTCAACAGTCCTTTGCGAGGAAGATGAAATATCACAGCAGTCATCCTGCTGCAAAGCGGATAACTGAGGCCTTGACAACTATGTTGGTGTTAGACGTGCGTCCGGTATCCGCCGTTAGTTCACAGGGAACTAGACAATTTATTGAGGCAGTGTGCCCCCGTTACCAAATACCATCTAGGTTCCACTTCTCTAGGCAGGCGATACCGAGAATGTACACGGACGTCAGAAAAAGACTCACCAGTGTCCTAAAAAATGCAGTTGTACCCAATGTCCACTTAACCACGGACATGTGGACAAGTGGAGCAGGGCAGGGTCAGGACTATATGACTGTGACAGCCCACTGGGTAGATGTATGGACTCCCGCCGCAAGAACAGCAGCGGCGGCACCAGTAGCAGCATCTCGCAAACGCCAACTCTTTCCTAGGCAGGCTACGCTTTGTATCACCGCTTTCCAGAATACGCACACAGCTGAAAACCTCTTACGGCAACTGAGGAAGATCATCGCGGAATGGCTTACCCCAATTGGACTCTCCTGTGGATTTGTGGCATCGGACAACGCCAGCAATATTGTGTGTGCATTAAATATGGGCAAATTCCAGCACGTCCCATGTTTTGCACATACCTTGAATTTGGTGGTGCAAAATTTTTTAAAAAACGACAGGGGCGTGCAAGAGATGCTGTCGGTGGCCAGAAGAATTGCGGGACACTTTCGGCGTACAGGCACCACGTACAGAAGACTGGAGCACCACCAAAAACTACTGAACCTGCCCTGCCATCATCTGAAGCAAGAAGTGGTAACGAGGTGGAATTCAACCCTCTATATGCTTCAGAGGTTGGAGGAGCAGCAAAAGGCCATTCAAGCCTATACAATTGAGCACGATATAGGAGGTGGAATGCACCTGTCTCAAGCGCAGTGGAGAATGATTTCAACGTTGTGCAAGGTTCTGATGCCCTTTGAAGTTGCCACACGTGAAGTCAGTTCAGACACTGCCAGCCTGAGTCAGGTCATTCCCCTCATCAGGCTTTTGCAGAAGAAGCTGGAGACATTGAAGGAGGAGCTAACACGGAGCGATTCCGCTAGGCATGTGGGACTTGTGGATGGAGCCCTTAATTCGCTTAACAAGGATTCACGGGTGGTCAATCTGTTGAAATCAGAGCACTACATTTTGGCCACCGTGCTCGATCCTAGATTTAAAGCCTACCTTGGATCTCTCTTTCCGGCAGACACAAGTCTGCTGGGGTTGAAAGACCTGCTGGTGAGAAAATTGTCAAGTCAAGCGGAACGCGACCTGTCAACATCTCCTCCTTCACATTCTCCCGCAACTGGGGGTGCAAGGAAAAGGCTCAGAATTCCGAGCCCACCCGCTGGCGGTGATGCAGGGCAGTCTGGAGCGACTGCTGATGCTGACATCTGGTCCGGACTGAAGGACCTGACAACGATTACGGACATGTTGTCTACTGTCACTGCATATGATTCTCTCCCCATTGAAAGAATGGTGGAGGATTATATGAGTGACCGCATCCAAGTAGGCACGTCACACAGTCCGTACTTATACTGGCAGGAAAAAGAGGCAATTTGGAGGCCCTTGCACAAACTGGCTTTATTCTACCTAAGTTGCCCTCCCACAAGTGTGTACTCCGAAAGAGTGTTTAGTGCCGCCGCTCACCTTGTCAGCAATCGGCGTACGAGGTTACATCCAGAAAATGTGGAGAAGATGATGTTCATTAAAATGAATTATAATCAATTCCTCCGCGGAGACATTGACCAGCAGCAATTGCCTCCACAAAGTACACAGGGAGCTGAGATGGTGGATTCCAGTGGGGACGAATTGATAATCTGTGAGGAGGGGGATGTACACGGTGATATATCGGAGGATGATGATGAGGTGGACATCTTGCCTCTGTAGAGCCAGTTTGTGCAAGGAGAGATTAATTGCTTCTTTTATGGGGGGGGTCCAAACCAACCCGTCATATCAGTCACAGTCGTGTGGCAGACCCTGTCACTGAAATGATGGGTTGGTTAAAGTGTGCATGTCCTGTTTATACAACATAAGGGTGGGTGGGAGGGCCCAAGGACAATTCCATCTTGCACCTCTTTTTTCTTTTCTTTTTCTTTGCGTCATGTGCTGTTTGGGGAGGGTTTTTTGGAAGGGCCATCCTGCGTGACACTGCAGTGCCACTCCTAGATGGGCCCGGTGTTTGTGTCGGCCACTAGGGTCGCTTATCTTACTCGCACAGTCAGCTACCTCATTGCGCCTCTTTTTTTCTTTGCGTCATGTGCTGTTTGGGGAGGGTTTTTTGGAAGGGCCATCCTGCGTGACACTGCAGTGCCACTCCTAGATGGGCCCGGTGTTTGTGTCGGCCACTAGGGTCACTTATCTTACTCACACAGTCAGCTACCTCATTGCGCCTCTTTTTTTCTTTGCGTCATGTGCTGTTTGGGGAGGGTTTTTTGGAAGGGCCATCCTGCGTGACACTGCAGTGCCACTCCTAGATGGGCCCGGTGTTTGTGTCGGCCACTAGGGTCGCTTATCTTACTCACACAGTCAGCTACCTCATTGCGCCTCTTTTTTTCTTTGCGTCATGTGCTTTTTGGGTAGGGTTTTTTGGAAGGGCCATCCTGCGTGACACTGCAGTGCCACTCCTAGATGGGCCCGGTGTTTGTGTCGGCCACTAGGGTCGCTTATTAAATTAACACAGTCAGCTACCTCATTGCGCCTCTTTTTTTCTTTGCGTCATGTGCTGTTTGGGGAGGGTTTTTTGGAAGGGCCATCCTGCGTGACACTGCAGTGCCACTCCTAGATGGGCCCGGTGTTTGTGTCGGCCACTAGGGTCGCTTATCTTACTCACACAGTCAGCTACCTCATTGCGCCTCTTTTTTTCTTTGCGTCATGTGCTGTTTGGGGAGGGTTTTTTGGAAGGGCCATCCTGCGTGACACTGCAGTGCCACTCCTAGATGGGCCCGGTGTTTGTGTCGGCCACTAGGGTCGCTTATCTTACTCACACAGTCAGCTACCTCATTGCGCCTCTTTTTTTTCTTTGCGTCATGTGCTGTTTGGGGAGGGTTTTTTGGAAGGGCCATCCTGCGTGACACTGCAGTGCCACTCCTAGATGGGCCCGGTGTTTGTGTCGGCCACTAGGGTCGCTTATCTTACTCACACAGTCAGCTACCTCATTGCGCCTCTTTTTTTCTTTGCGTCATGTGCTTTTTGGGTAGGGTTTTTTGGAAGGGCCATCCTGCGTGACACTGCAGTGCCACTCCTAGATGGGCCCGGTGTTTGTGTCGGCCACTAGGGTCGCTTATCTTACTCACACAGTCAGCTACCTCATTGCGCCTCTTTTTTTCTTTGCGTCATGTGCTGTTTGGGGAGGGTTTTTTGGAAGGGCCATCCTGCGTGACACTGCAGTGCCACTCCTAGATGGGCCCGGTGTTTGTGTCGGCCACTAGGGTCGCTTATCTTACTCACACAGTCAGCTACCTCATTGCGCCTCTTTTTTTCTTTGCGTCATGTGCTGTTTGGGGAGGGTTTTTTGGAAGGGCCATCCTGCGTGACACTGCAGTGACACTCCTAGATGGGCCCGGTGTTTGTGTCGGCCACTAGGGTCGCTTATCTTACTCACACAGTCAGCTACCTCATTGCGCCTCTTTTTTTCTTTGCGTCATGTGCTGTTTGGGGAGGGTTTTTTGGAAGGGCCATCCTGCGTGACACTGCAGTGCCACTCCTAGATGGGCCCGGTGTTTGTGTCGGCCACTAGGGTCGCTTATCTTACTCACACAGTCAGCTACCTCATTGCGCCTCTTTTTTTCTTTGCGTCATGTGCTGTTTGGGGAGGGTTTTTTGGAAGGGCCATCCTGCGTGACACTGCAGTGCCACTCCTAGATGGGCCCGGTGTTTGTGTCGGCCACTAGGGTCGCTTATCTTACTCACACAGCGACCTCGGTGCAAATTTTAGGACTAAAAATAATATTGTGAGGTGTGAGGTATTCAGAATAGACTGAAAATGAGTGTAAATTATGGTTTTTGAGGTTAATAATACTTTGGGATCAAAATGACCCCCAAATTCTATGATTTAAGCTGTTTTTTAGGGTTTTTTGAAAAAAACACCCGAATCCAAAACACACCCGAATCCGACAAAAAAAATTCGGTGAGGTTTTGCCAAAACGCGGTCGAACCCAAAACACGGCCGCGGAACCGAACCCAAAACCAAAACACAAAACCCGAAAAATTTCCGGCGCTCATCTCTAGTGCACCCAGTTAATGATGCAGTATAAACAGCTCAACCCAGGTTATCCGTCCTGTGTTATGCTTAAAAGCTGCTGATTGGCTGTGTATACAGAGATCCGCCTTAAGGGAGGGTCTGTGAGTAACATTCAGGGCAGATCCGGTTTCAGTGTAATACCCCTTTCACACCGCCAATGCCAGATCCCACCCAGGAATTGGAAACGGGTCCTTCCCGGGTGGGATCTGGCATTCGACCTTAACGACAGGCTTCCCGACCCAGCAATTTGCCAGATCGGTTGCCATAGCAGGCGGAGGCTGCGCTGGGAGATGAAATCATCTCCGTGCCGCCTCTCCCTATGTAGTAAACGGGTCCCGGGTTGCATCAACCCGGGAACCCGCTGCCACTGACCCGGTATTCAACCCAGGAATAACACTGCTTTATTCCAGAGTTGAATTACCGGGTCAGGTGGCCCGTGAATTCGACCATGGCCCTTTCACACCGCACACCGAACCGTGTTGACTCGGCAATATGCCGGGTCGATACCGGGTTATTTGTACGGTGTGAAAGTGGTATTAATGGGGCTGACCCGGGTCCAATGTGGTGTAAACAGGGTCTGACCCAGGTTGGAACTGTGTCTGGAATCCTGGGTTTCTGGCGTAAAAGTAGTATTATCAGTTGAGTGAGATTTGTACCAGAGGCTTAATCCTGCCACTGACAGACTGGGCATTGTGCACGCCATAGTGCATAGTTGTTTTGGAGACTGAAAATGCCAATTGCCAGTGACTTGACTCAGGGTGGTGGGAAAAAAGCCAGAGAATGGCCAGCAAAATTACGGGTGGGGATCATTAGATCGACAGGGTCTGGGTCGACAATGTTTAGGTCGACCACTATAGGTCGACAGTCACTAGGTTGACAGGGTTTGAGGGTCAACAGGGTTTCTAGGTCGACATATGCTAGGACGACAGGTCAAAAGGTCGACATGAGGGTTTTTTTTTGTGTTTTTGGTGTCGTTTCTGCGTACAGTGACCGGGAAGAGGAATTAGTGCACCGTGTCCCCTCGCATGACTCGCTTCGCTCGGCACAGATTACCGTTCCAATCGTAGTCCACGTGGATTGTTAAGTATGAAAAAGTTTAATAAAAAAATTGTGAAAAACGCATGTCGACCTTTTGACCTGTCGACCTAGCACATGTCGACCTATAAACCCTGTCGACCTAGTGACAGTCGACCTAAACATTGTCGACCTAGACAGTGTCGATCTTCAGACCGGATCCCCAAGATTACTCACCCTCATTGCAGAATGAGTTACACAGTATCTACTGGATCAGAATCTATACATAAGGAGCCGTATTCAGCATGTGTATTGTTATTAATAAGTACGGGATCAAAACCAGTTTAAAGAAATAGTCATAAAAATTCCATCTTTTTTTATTGTGCGGACACTATAGTAGTTAACAAATATTAATGGGCCAATATTATTTTTTTCAGTTATATAACGGAGACAATAATTTATGTTAATTAAGAGCCATGTTAATTAGTGGTGGAGGAATGTGTGTGCTGGCAGTTACGTTTCCCTCTGTGTGTTGTAGGGCCTGCTGAGGCTTAATGTACTAGTAAGCTGGACCTGACATACGCCGGGTCGCCTCAGTCAGCCCCCTGCCCACCCAGAGACTGGTCAGCTAGGACCTTTCACTGTATATACTGTGCTATTATAATACATTTCAGTTGGAGAGAGGTTCTACTGAGCTCTTTCAGCTCTTCTCCAAAAAACTGCTGTTAGCATTTTAGAAAGCTCGATGGCAGCGATGGGGAATCTTTGGCACTTCAGCATGGGCAAATAGCAAAACTGTAGCAGGGCATGCTGGGATGTGTAGTTCAACAACAACTGGACTGCCAAAGGTTCCCCATCACTTCTCCATGGGGTGCAAGGAAAAGGTAACGATATCGCTGGTCATGTTGTGACTTTCTGGAATGGCACATCGCGGCCAAGCCGCTAATTGAATAGTCCCCAGAAAGTGTTGGAATGCTGAATTTTTACCTTCATTATTTCCGCAATTTGAGTTTTTACAACCTCACAAATGTAGGATTGTAAAGAGGGGGAAAATGGCGATAACCAAAGCACTATGCGGATCAGTAGGTTTATTTGTGTATATATAAAACTGTGAGCCCTCATTTTCATGGATCATGTATGAACCTTAGAGGATTGTTACTTTTAAGGCCCACAAAATAAGCAGTATTTGGTCTTTTATCCTTTCAGTGTTAAATAAAATAAACAAAACCTTGGAGGCTGTGAGTGTAGACAATTACTAGATCAATACACAATTAAAATTGTTTTTGTTCTGAAGAGAAGCAAGGAATCTGGATGTAGACCTGTATAGCTGGATGCAGCCGCCGTATAGATCTGTGGTGCTGTAACGTTATGATGGAAATTCCATTCTCGGCAGTGTGGAGCTGCGCACATCACCATAGGTTACAGTACGCCATCGTAGGTGCGAGATGGATGTTGGTGGCCGAGAGGTGCTGGCTAACAGAATGGCCACCTACAGTACAGTATATGTAAGGTGTGTGTCCTGCCAAAGGGTTTACTACATTATAGCTGTTTACCTTGAGTATAAAATGTTTAGTGCCATTTATATTGGACACATCATTCTTTTCTGGGAGCAAACATGATTATATTACAATCAGTGGCGTAACAAGGGGGGTGCGTGGGGTGCAGCCCGCTCCCAGGTGTCACCCGCCGAGGGGTGACACCAAAATGCCGGCTCCTGCACAGTGACAGGAGCCGAGTGCTGCACTTTTATATTATGTACAGCACTCGGCTCCTGTCACTGTGTAGGAGTCAGCACTGCAGGGACAGCACCTCCCGAGAGTCAGCCCTCACCTCCCAAACCCCCGAGTGACAAAAAAAAAAACGGGTGTCGGGACGCGAAGCCCCGCCCCTTTTTGTGCCTTCAATGGGCTAAAAATGGGTGCAGGCCCTGAAGCCCCGCCCTCTCTTTAAGCTCCACCCATCCCCGTGAAGTCCCACCCCCTTTTCCCACGCTGCCGCACCGGGTGTTACAGAGGTGAGTGACGCCTCTGATTACAATATAATATGGGTAATATGACTAGTATCATTTCTTCATGAATGAAGCAAAAGAGAAAAAACTAAACAAAAAGTTCACAAGAAAAGTTAGTTTTATAATAAATGTACAAGAAAAAGGGAGTAGTTTAATAGCGCTTTTGTTTTTATTTTATTAGCATTTGTTTTACATGTTTAAATTAGTATCAGTTGGTTCTACAGTATGTCATTTAACTTTTGTTCAGTTTTTGCGCTATTTCTTACACCTTAAAAGTTGTGCGCTCTGAGTTCCCGCAGATGCGGTGACATCACACTGTTGCGTTAGATCTTTGACAGGGGTCACATTAAGCAGGCTGACCAGATCTGTGACACCATATTTCTCCGCTATTGTTTGTATTATATGTAACCAGTTAACACAGGGGTGGGGAACCTCAGGCCCGCGGGCCGTATAAGGCCCGCAGAGCCACTTGATCCGGCTCGGCCAGGCTCACCTAACCGAGGGAGATGCTGGGTGCCCACTGACATTTTGTTACTTACGGGCGCCCGGCTTCTTGCCCTCAGCAGCAGCCGGAGGCAGGAGCTCACTCCTGAGCTCCGGCTTCAGGCTCTAGCAGTGTGCGTGTGCAGCTGTGCGGTGCTATGGAAGAGATGTCATGACATCTCTCCCATAGTTCTGAGGAGCGGGAGGCCAGGCTGAGGGCAATGGTCCGGAAGCAGGAGCGGGGCTGGTGAGTATTGTGTTTTCTCTAACGTCCTAAGTGGATGCTGGGGACTCCGTCAGGACCATGGGGGGATAGCGGCTCCGCAGGAGACAGGGCACAAAAATAAAGCTTTAGGATCAGGTGGTGTGTACTGGCTCCTCCCCCTATGACCCTCCTCCAAGCCTCAGTTAGGTTTTTGTGCCCGTCCGAGCAGGGTGCAATCTAGGTGGCTCTCCTAAAGAGCTGCTTAGAAAAAGTTTTTTAGGTTTTTTATTTTCAGTGAGTCCTGCTGGCAACAGGCTCACTGCATCGAGGGACTTAGGGGAGAGAATTTCAACTCACCTGCGTGCAGGATGGATTGGATTCTTAGGCTACTGGACACCATTAGCTCCAGAGGGAGTCGGAACACAGGTCTCACCCTGGGGTTCGTCCCGGAGCCGCGCCGCCGACCCCCCTTACAGATGCTGAAGATTGAAGGTCCGGAAACAGGCGGCAGAAGGCTCTTCAGTCTTCATGAAGGTAGCGCACAGCACTGCAGCTGTGCGCCATTGTTGTCACACACTTCACACCAGACGGTCACGGAGGGTGCAGGGCGCTGCTGGGGGCGCCCTGGGCAGCAATATATAATACCTTTTATGGCAAAAGAATACATCACATATAGCCATTGAGGCTATATGTATGTATTTAACCCATGCCAAATGTCTAAAACTCCGGGAGAAAAGCCCGCCGGAATAGGGGGCGGGGCTTATTCTCCTCAGCACACAGCGCCATTTTCCTGCTCAGCTCCGCTGTGAGGAAGGCTCCCAGGACTCTCCCCTGCACTGCACTACAGAAACAGGGTAAAACAGAGAGGGGGGGCATATTTTGGCGATATTTTTATATATTTAAGCGGCTATAAGGAACAACACTTATATAGGGTTGTTCCCATATATATTATAGCGCTTGGGTGTGTGCTGGCAAACTCTCCCTCTGTCTCCCCAAAGGGCTAGTGGGGTCCTGTCTTCGATAAGAGCATTCCCTGTGTGTCTGCTGTGTGTCGGTACGTGTGTGTCGACATGTATGAGGACGATGTTGGCGTGGAGGCAGAGCAATTGCCGATAATGGTGATGTCACCCCCCAGGGAGTCGACACCGGAATGGATGGCTTTGTTTATGGAATTACGTGATAATGTCAGCACATTACAAAAATCAGTTGACGACATGAGACGGCCGGCAAACCAGTTAGTACCTGCCCAGGCGTCTCAGACACCGTCAGGGGCTGTAAAGCGCCCTTTACCTCAGTCGGTCGACACAGACCCAGACACAGACACTGAATCTAGTGTCGACGGTGATGAAACAAACGTATTTTCAAGTAGGGCCACACGTTATATGATCACGGCAATGAAGGAGGCTTTGCATATCTCTGATACTACAAGTACCACAAAAAGGGGTATTATGTGGGGGGTGAAAAAACTACCTGTAGTTTTTCCTGAATCAGAGGAATTAAATGATGTATGTGATGAAGCGTGGGTTAACCCAGATAGAAAAATGCTAATTTCAAAAAAGTTATTAGCATTATACCCTTTCCCGCCAGAGCTTAGGGCGCGCTGGGAAACACCCCCTAGGGTGGATAAGGCGCTCACACGCTTATCAAAACAAGTGGCGTTACCGTCTCCTGATACGGCCGCCCTCAAGGATCCAGCAGATAGGAGGCTGGAAACTACCTTAAAAAGTATATACACTCATACTGGTATTATACTGCGACCAGCCATCGCCTCAGCCTGGATGGGCAGTGCTGGGGTCGTCTGGTTGGATTCCCTGACTGAAAATATTGATACCCTGGATAGGGACAGTATTTTATTGACTATAGAGCAATTAAAGGATGCTTTCCTTTATATGCGAGATGCGCAGAGAGATATTTGCACTCTGGCATCGAGAGTAAATGCGATGTCCATATCTGCCAGAAGGAGTTTATGGACGCGACAGTGGTCAGGTGATGCGGATTCCAAACGACATATGGAAGTATTGCCGTATAAAGGGGAGGAATTATTTGGCGTCGGTCTATCGGATCTGGTGGCTACGGCAACTGCCGGAAAATCCACTTTTTTACCTCAGACCCCTCCCAACAGAAAAAGACACCGTCTTTTCAGCCGCAGTCCTTTCGTTCCTATAAGAACAAGCGGACAAAAGGACAGTCATATCTGCCTCGGGGCAGAGGAAGGGGTAAGAGAGGGCAGCAAGCAGCCCCTGCCCAGGAACAGAAGCCCTCCCAGGGTTCTGCAAAGCCCTCAGCATGACGCTGGGGCCTTACAAGCGGACTCAGGAACGGTGGGGGGTCGACTCAAGAATTTCAGCGCACAGTGGGCTTGCTCACAGGTGGACCCCTGGATTCTGCAGGTAGTATCTCAGGGTTACAGGTTGGAATTCGAGAAGTCTCCCCCTCGCCGGTTCCTAAAGTCTGCTTTGCCAACGTCTCCCTCAGACAGGGCGACGGTATTGGAAGCCATTCACAAGCTGTTTGCTCAGCAGGTGATAGTCAAGGTACCCCTCCTACAACAGGGAAAGGGGTATTACTCCACGCTATTTGTGGTACCGAAGCCGGACGGCTCGGTAAGACCTATTCTAAATCTCAAATCTTTGAACCTGTACATACAAAAATTCAAGTTCAAGATGGAGTCACTCAGAGCAGTGATAGCGAATCTGGAAGAAGGGGACTTTATGGTGTCCCTGGACATAAAGGACGCTTACCTGCATGTCCCAATTTGCCCTTCACATCAAGGGTACCTCAGGTTCGTGGTGCAAAACTGTCATTATCAGTTTCAGACGCTGCCGTTTGGATTGTCCACGGCACCTCGGGTCTTTACCAAGGTAATGGCCGAAATGATGATCCTTCTACGAAGAAGAGGCGTATTAATTATCCCTTACTTGGACGATCTCCTGATAAGGGCAAGATCCAGAGAACAGCTGGAAGACGGAGTAGCACTAACCCAACTAGTGCTGCAACAACACGGGTGGATTCTGAATTTTCCAAAATCTCAGTTGACCCCGACGACACGTCTGCTATTCCTGGGAATGATTCTGGACACGGTTCAGAAAAAGGTGTTTCTTCCGGAGGAGAAAGCCAGGGAGTTATCCGAACTTGTCAGGAACCTCCTAAAACCAGGGACAGTGTCTGTGCATCAATGCACAAGAGTCCTGGGAAAGATGGTGGCTTCTTACGAAGCGATTCCATTCGGCAGATTCCACGCACGAACTTTTCAGTGGGATCTGCTGGACAAATGGTCCGGATCGCATCTGCAGATGCATCAGCGGATAACCTTATCGCCACGGACAAGGGTGTCTCTTCTGTGGTGGTTGCAGAGTGCTCATCTGTTAGAGGGCCGCAGATTCGGCATACAGGACTGGGTCCTGGTGACCACGGATGCCAGTCTGAGAGGCTGGGGAGTGGTCACACAAGGAAGAAACTTCCAGGGAGTATGGTCAAGCCTGGAGATGTCTCTTCACATAAATATACTGGAGCTAAGAGCGATTTACAATGCTCTAAGTCTGGCAAAACCCCTGCTTCAGGGTCAGCCGGTGTTGATCCAGTCGGACAACATCACGGCAGTCGCCCACGTAAACAGACAGGGCGGCACAAGAAGCAGGACAGCAATGGCGGAAGCTGCAAGGATTCTTCGCTGGGCGGAAGATCATGTGATAGCACTGTCAGCAGTATTCATTCCGGGAGTGGACAACTGGGAAGCAGACTTCCTCAGCAGACACAATTTACACCCGGGAGAGTGGGGACTTCATCCAGAAGTCTTCCACATGATTGTGAACCGTTGGGAAAAACCAATGGTGGATATGATGGCGTCCCGCCTCAACAAAAAACTGGACAGGTATTGCGCCAGGTCAAGAGATCCTCAGGCAATAGCTGTGGACGCTCTGGTAACACCGTGGGTGTTCCAGTCAGTGTATGTGTTCCCTCCTCTGCCTCTCATACCAAAAGTACTGAGAATTATACGGCAAAAGGGAGTAAGAACGATACTAGTGGCTCCGGATTGGCCAAGAAGAACTTGGTACCCGGAACTTCAAGAGATGCTCACGGAGGATCCGTGGCCTCTACCTCTAAGACGGGACCTGCTTCAGCAGGGACCGTGTCTATTCCAAGACTTACCGCGGCTGCGTTTGACGGCATGGCGGTTGAACGCCGAATCCTAAGGGAAAAAGGCATTCCGGAAGAGGTCATTCCTACACTGGTAAAGGCCAGGAAGGAGGTGACTGCACAACATTATCACCGCATTTGGAGGAAATATGTTGCGTGGTGTGAGGCCAGGAAGGCCCCCACGGAGGAATTTCAACTGGGTCGATTCCTACATTTCCTGCAAACAGGATTGTCTATGGGCCTCAAATTGGGGTCCATTAAGGTTCAAATTTCGGCCCTGTCGATTTTCTTCCAGAAAGAATTGGCTTCAGTTCCTGAAGTCCTGACTTTTGTAAAAGGAGTACTACATATACAGCCCCCGGTTGTGCCCCCAGTGGCACCGTGGGATCTTAATGTAGTCTTGGATTTTCTCAAATCCCATTGGTTTGAGCCGCTCAAATCGATGGAGCTGAAGTATCTCACATGGAAAGTAACCATGCTACTGGCCCTGGCTTCAGCCAGGAGAGTATCAGAATTGGCGGCTTTATCATATAAGAGCCCATATCTGATTTTCCATATGGACAGGGCAGAACTGCGGACGCGTCCTCATTTTCTGCCTAAGGTGGTGTCAGCGTTTCACCTGAACCAGCCTATTGTGGTGCCTGCGGCTACTAACGAGTTGGAGGATTCCAAATTGTTGGACGTGGTCCGGGCATTGAAAATATATATTTCAAGAACGGCGGGAGTCAGAAAGTCTGACTCACTGCTTATATTGTATGCACCCAACAAGATGGGTGCTCCTGCTTCTAAGCAGACGATTGCTCGTTGGATTTGTAGCACAATTCAACTTGCACATTCTGTGGCAGGCTTGCCACAACCTAAATCTGTCAAGGCCCATTCCACAAGGAAAGTGGGCTCATCCTGGGCGGCTGCCCGGGGAGTCTCGGCATTACAACTCTGCCGAGCTGCTACTTGGTCAGGGACAAATACGTTTGCAAAATTCTACAAATTTGATACCCTGGCTGAGGAGGACCTTGAGTTCTCTCATTCGGTGCTGCAGAGTCATCCGCACTCTCCCGCCCGTTTGGGAGCTTTGGTATAATCCCCATGGTCCTGACGGAGTCCCCAGCATCCACTTAGGACGTTAGAGAAAATAAGAATTTACTTACCGATAATTCTATTTCTCGTAGTCCGTAGTGGATGCTGGGCGCCCATCCCAAGTGCGGATTGTCTGCAATACTTGTACATAGTTATTGTTACAAAAAAATCGGGTTGTTATTTGTTGTGAGCCGTCTGTTCAGAGGCTCCTACGTTTGTCATACTGTTAACTGGGTTCAGATCACAAGTTATACGGTGTGATTGGTGTGGCTGGTATGAGTCTTACCCGGGGTTCATTATCCTTCCTTATTGTGTACGCTCGTCCGGGCACAGTATCCTAACTGAGGCTTGGAGGAGGGTCATAGGGGGAGGAGCCAGTACACACCACCTGATCCTAAAGCTTTATTTTTGTGCCCTGTCTCCTGCGGAGCCGCTATCCCCCCATGGTCCTGACGGAGTCCCCAGCATCCACTACGGACTACGAGAAATAGAATTATCGGTAAGTAAATTCTTATTTTTTTTTCTTTTAATGTGTGCGTGTAAGCAACGCTACTAGGGGGCAAAGCTAATGGGGCATATTTAATGGGGCATAACAACTGACTGGAGGCATATCTAATGGGGCATAACTGATTGGGGGAATATCTAATGGGGCATAACAAGTGACTAGGGGCATATGTAATGGGGCATAACAACTGACTGGGGGTATATCTACTGGGGGCATAACTACTGACTGGGGGCATATCTACTGGGGCTTGTCTATTGGGGGGCAGGCTAATTTTTAAGTTGATAATTTTTGTATGGCCCCCGAAGGATTTTATAAATACCCAAATGGCCCTTGGTAGAAGAAAGATTCCCCACCCCTGAGTTAACATATAGAATTATCTTGGTGGCCAAAAGTCCATCCTGTATCATTCAAGATTTTATTCACTTATAGAAACTGACTTGAAATATATGTCATGAAATTGTTCTCTAAAAGGGGAAGTGACACATGTCCTCATACAGCTAGCGTCAGTACGGTGCGGGATGCCTGGCGTGATGGAGCCACTCAGAGAGGTGTAGTGTAGAGACTTTTTCTTTCAGTTTTGCATCCTATTCGCATCACAGTTGCAGCAAAACACCACTCACAGTGTACTACAGATGCTGGTCTGTGACTTTAACCACACAGGAATGCTTATTAAACACATACAAAGTGGCAGCTGAAATACAACTGAACTTGGCGTGAGAACTAGCCGCTTGCGGCTACACAGTGCCACTTCGTATACAGGTTCATTTGTACTCAGATGTACAATTATCACACATCAAATTGATCTGTGCAATCGAGCAATGTTTTGTCATGTCCAGTTGTTTTATTTAGGTGAAAAAGAGATATGGCCGAGTCGCATGGGACATGGTGGTCCAAAAGGGGCTGTTTGGCACGACTGAAGCCACATGAGGACACATCTGTAGGTTGGAGAGCTTTAAAAATGATTTACAGAGGCAGATAATAACCTTTTAGATTTGTCACTTACACGCTTTTAAGGTGACAATCTGAGAATTGATACATACTGTACATGAAGTTTCACATTTGTAATATTGATTATGTACATTTGTTTAAGGATGCTTCAACATTTGTATATGTATAATGCACAGAACTGTAACAAAACATTGATGTACTGTAATATGCAGACTGTAATATTCTAAAAGATACGAGTGTAACCAATTTAGTCATACAACTTGTCTGATTGATTTCACTTTTTCCACAACATGTGAGTTTTCTTTAATTATGCACACATTTGGAAACTTCTTATAGCCTCCAGTTGTTGCTGTCTATTGAGATTAATATGTTAAAACAACGCATTTCAATGAAGTTACTATGCTCAGAACAAAGTAGAGCAGTTTTACAGAGGGACCTGGGTGCATAGCTCCAAACACGTTGCTTTTGCATTGGTAAGCCTAGGTGCCCACCTAGGGACACAACCAGAGCTGGGTCTAGGCACATGCAAACTAGGCAAATGCCTAGGGCATTTGGAATGCCAGGGGGGGGGCACAAGCAGCCTCTGCTGATTAAAATGATATGCAGCATGCGTATATTCTGTGTGTGACTGCAGCTGTATCTGCATACGAAATCCTACGTTAGTGTATTCCTGGAAATCACTGTAAAGTAGCATTTTGTATGCAGATACAGCCACAGTCGTACACAGAATATATGCATCAGCAGAAGCTGGTTGTGCGTCCTAGTCACATAGCAATGCAAATAAGATGCATTCTCAGAGAAAAAGGCGCCCAACGTTAGCTGAGCTGCCAGCTGACTCACTCCATGCATCTCTTGCTGCATGGCATATTGAGGCAAGATGTGCTGTATGAGGACACATCCAAGCAGAGGCAGAGGTCACAGTGTTAGCGGCTGTGTGTGAGTGGCTTGGTTGTGCAATATTGTTCGGCATATGTGTAAGGGGCATTATGTGTGTCGTGTATAAGTACATTAATAATGTGCAGCACACAGTATGTGTAAGGGGCAATATGTGTGTCATTATGTGTATAAGGGCATTAATAATGTGTGGTATATGTGTAAGGGACATTATGTATATAAGGCATTAATAATGTGTGTCATGTATAAGGGCATTAATAATGTGTGGCATATGTGTAAAGGGCATTATGTGTGTAAGGGCATTACCAATGTGTGGCATATGTGTAAGGGGCATTATGTGTATAATGGCATTAATAATGTGTGGCATATGTGTAAAGGACATTATGTGTATAAAGACATTAATAATGTGCAGCATATGTATAAGGGACATTATGTGTGTAAGGGCATTAATAAAGGTTGGCATAATGTGTAGGGTGCATTATGTTTATAAGGACATTATTAATGTGTGTCATTTGTGTAAGGGGCATTACTGTGTGGTATTATGTGTATAAAGGCATTACTAATATGTGGTAATTATGTGTCAAAGGTGCTCTACCATGTGGCGTAACGTATAGAAAGGGCACTACTGTGTGGTCTTATGTGAAGAAAGAGCAGTATGGTGTGGTGTAATGTGAATAAGGGTCACTACTGTGAGGAGTAACGTATATAAGGTAAAGTGGTACTGCTGTGTGATGTAATGTGAGTAAGGGACACTATCGCCTGATAATGTGAATAAAGTTGCACTACTATGTGACGTAATTTGAATTAGGTGTACTATTGTGTGGTCATGCCCCTTCCCAGCAAAAACATGCCCCTTTTTGGGCTGCGCACTGAATGTACGCACTGTTCCTATTTAAAATATATGGCGTAGGAGCACCAAAATGAGGACTGCTATGGGTGAGGGGCGATGGTGCTGGGAAAGGGGTGCAGGGTTAGAGGCGTATCTAGCAGTGGTACTAAGGGGCACCAGCCGAAATCTTGGCAAAACACAGTCTAGGTATATTTTTTTAAATAAAATATTTACATATGTCTTTAAAAATAATTGTAAAACTTTATGAAACAAGAAAAACCATCAATTTCTGGGCTTTTTTTTTTTTGGGGGGGGGGGGGGGGGATTGTTAAGATGTTAATAATCTAGCTCTGCAAGAAATATCCTTTTTGCACTGCTACATCAAGCTAGGCTGACTGATGTGCCAACTCCATACTTACTCTGCCCAACCCATCACATTGGAAGGCTCCTCTTGCTCTATAAACCCATTTGCTTTGGTAGAAACCTAGGTGCATAACACCACCAAAGAGGACTTGGCTCTGCGCATATGTCATTTTGCACCTCTTAAATGCAGTGACTTCCAGAGCGAGCATCAAACAGCAGTGTGTCCAACACGGTGGGTACCTGGCCTTATTGTCTGCAATAATCACAACCACTTGAAACCATAACATCGCTGTTCATGGGTTATACCTTCCCTGCTCATATTTATCCAATATTATGTACTTCCAGTTTAACTGAGCAAGAGTGTAACTGTTCAAAACAAATAATAATATAGATAAATAGATCAGATTGTGTTGTCATGCGTGTCTCTGCCCACTGCCAATCTGGCAACACGTAGGTTATGTGGTATGACGGGCAGAAACGGTCTCATGGGAATGGCAGAAATATATCACTAAAATGAAACTTGTCATTTGGATGCTGCGTTTTCACAGCCATCTGGCTGGCAAGAGTTTGCTAGAATGTGATTATTTTTTTCCCAAAAAGAAAAAAATTCCTACCTATTCCTAAAATTAGGATTAGCTAGTTTTATGGCTTTTGGGGGTCATTCCGAGTTGATCGCTCGCTAGCAGTTTTTAGCAGCCGTGCAAACGCTATGCCGCCTCCCACTGGGAGTGTATGTTAGCATAGCAAAAGTGCGAACGAAAGGATCGCAGAGCGACTACAAAAACATTTTGTGCAGTTTCAGAGTAGCTCCAGACCTACTCAGCGCTTGCGATGACTTCAGACTGTTCAGTTCCTGGTTTGATGTCACAATCACGCCCTGCGTTCGGCCAGCCACGCCTGCGTTTTTCCTGGCACGCCTGCGTTTTTCCTGGCATGCCTGCGTTTTTCTGAACACTCCCCGAAAACGGTCAGTTGACACCCAGTAACGTCAACTTCCTGTCAATCACTCTGCGGTCAGCAGTGCAACTGAAAAGCTTCGCTAGACCTTGTGTAAAACTACATTGTCCGTTGTGAAAGCATGTCGCGCGTGCGCATTGCGCAGAAGTGCCTTTTTTTGCATCATCACTGCACAGCGAACATTTTCAGCTAGCGATCTACTCGGAATTACCCCCCTTTGTGTCAAGCCGCAACATAAGACGAACTTGTAGCTGTATATTAAGAGTATGTACCGTCCCAACGTGGCCTGGTTCCCCACCCATATCCCCAGCACTTGGAGTAACCTTGTCTCTTTCACCCTAAATAAGTTGCCGTGTGTGCATGTACGCTTTTTTTATGTCACTCTGTAACAAACTGTAAGTTTCTCCGCTCACTGCCTTTTACATTGTAAATAGCAAAGTTCTTGGCTGGAGTAGAAATGTATTCGCCACCGACAGTGATATAGTTTATTGGAATGGATTGTATAATTAATAGCTTACTTTTGGAAGCTCCATGTTTGAAATCTGCCATGACATCTCCACTCTCTTCTCATTCTCAAGCTGGCATCAGGACGTAACCCACTAGTCCCCTCCCTTACCACCATCCATCACGCTGTCACTTAACGGCAGGGTGGGTTGGAGTAGAACTCTTGTTACTCCACTAGGATGTGCACTGAAACCATTTCATTTATGCTAAATGCCTCTTTATTTTATTTTTTTGAGTAATGAGTCAGGAGCAGTTCATTAGCTTCTGGGGACAAAAAGACAAGTGCAGTGAGGAGGAGAGCAGGCTCTAATTTGACAAGTAGCACTCATTTTTCAGCTTCTCCTTGTCTGCTGAGCGGCTGGAATGCAGGTACATCCAGGCTCACTATTTTAGATGGATGTTTAAAAATAGTAACATGCACATGAGTCCAAATACATTGAGACTACTATCTAGATTTAACCCCTCTTTCATCAAAGGTACATCTAAAAAATTATATTCCTGAACAAAATAGAGGGGTAGCAAAAAGTTCCTTTTTATTTAAAATATCATCACCTAGATCAATCATTTCCACCCTCGGTCCTGAAGACACACCAAGTCAGGTTTTATTGATGTCCAGGCTTCAGCACAGGTGGTTATATCAGAATAACTGAGATACTAATTAAGTCACTTGTGCCCAAACATGGATATCACTAAAACCTGGACTGCTAGTGTGCCCTGAGGACGGAGGTTGGGAGTGACTGATCTAGACTGAGCTTCTAATGCTTTTGGTTGCCCATTCTTATTCTTTTCAGGCGCCATATATTCTACTATAGGGTTATATTCTATATTGTGTTAGGAATAGTCGCCCCTTGGTGTCTGTGGGTCTTCTTCATGTAAATGCCAATTTCAGAGATGTACACTAATTGCCGTCTCAGCTGCATCTTTGTACGCAGCGGCTGTGCAGAAATACGCAGATTTCGAAGCCGCTGGGATTTGTATTGAGACACCCATAATCGGAGTGTCTGTAACATCGCGTGCATACAAATGCACAACCATTGGGCGCACGTCAGGCAAACATTGGCATTCTCTGAGATGCCTTATGCCCGCTGGCATTTACACTGCACTGGGTCACTAGCGGCATTTTCTGTCGGCCTTGCTGTAGTGCCGACCGGAAGATATCGCTAGTGACCAGCGGGTGCACGCAATTAATGCATATACACTTTACGATGTAGATGATTTGTCGCTACGAAACGCATGCGTAGACACCGACAGCCGATCAACTGCAGAAAATCGTGTTTGTATACATCTCTCAAATCAAGCCCATAATCCTTACTTGTGGTTTAAATGAATCCTTACTTGATGTTGTTGATTGTATCATTGTTGTTTATGTTGAAGGTATTGATGCTGCTGTTGAAAAACCTAAAATACCATTGTAAAAAGACAATAAAAACTGCACAAAAAGTTGGTACTGTACATCAGTAAAAAAGGGTGAGCAATGTATAGATTAATAATAAAAAACGTTATCATTTAAAACATCAAACGGAAAATGCTTCCAGATCTATAAGACAAAACTAGGAACGTGCACAATATTAACCCAGGTGGATTTGGAACACATTTACTGGTATTAAGTAGTTAAATTGTCAAGTGTGTAAAGTTGTGTTCAACACATTGCTGTGATAGCTTGCAGGTCTCAGCGGATGTTCCCCTTTGCCAGGTGAGCAGTAGCAGGTGGAAGGGGATTAGTTCTGGCAGAATGGCCTCCCCCCACCCTCCCTTGTCTGTCGCCTCCTGGAGCAGCACAAGGGAAAAATATCAGCACTTTTTATTTTTAGTGGGAAGATAAATTTAAAAGGAGTAAATTGGAAAATCAAATGAGGGCTGTGGAAGCCGGGGAGATTTGCAGAGCTGTCTCTCGGCGTTTGAATGAGCCATTCATCATCCCTTAGAAGTAGTCAATTCCTCTAGTATCTGTAAATGTTTTCAGATATTAGCCAATTTATATGCTCTGAGATTCATCATGGAAAATCAGCTTTACCGATGCGCATTATCTCCATCGGAGATGAAGTTTGATGTATGGGCATCTTTGGAACTCAATGAGATGTGCGTTCAGAGAGAGGAAAAAAAATAAAGGGGAGGAAAAAGGAAAAAAAGCGTTTTTAATTAATAAACAAATTTGCTCAGGAGCCCATCAGTGTCAGAAACAATAAGAAGTGTCGTTCATTACTGTTTATTGCGTTCCACCCTCAACAAATGTTGCCTTCTAATGAGATTTTGTTTCCTTTTTCCCCCCTTTTTTAATTTGGTTAATGGCATTCTCGGAAGAGAAAATGCTAATTTATCTTGAGCGAAAAATAAAATTAAGTTAAAACTCCACGTTTCTGAGATTGGAGTAAGATTTCTCGGAAACGTTCAGTTGTTGTACGGGCAGCATAACAGAGCCATTGGCAGATTCTGGGTCACAGGACTGAGTGGACATTGTGACGCTGAATATTTACTGATGTCCTTTTTCTCACGTCTGATGTATTAGATTTTCAGCAGACAGATTAACCCCTACATTTATGGAGGTGTATCGTTTCATTTCCACCGTAGGGAGGTGTTTTTTTGTTTTTGTTTTTTTTCGGGGGTGGACTGACTGGGTTTTTTTTTTTAAATCTGTCGGCTCATTAAGTAATTCTTTCTCATTTTCAAGCCCCTGTGTAAGCAAGTTGGGGAAACAATAAACTTTTACATGATGATTATTATTATTATTATTATTATAGCTGCTTACACACAATAATATTACCTCTTGTTCTTCCAAATATATATTTACATTAGGAAAACGTTCATGAAACTAGTAACGTTACACAGTTTCATTTACTTTTTATTTATATTTAACGTGCTGCAAATGCAGGCGTGTGACAGCCTTTATAGTGGAAGTAGGGACGGACAGGACTGTGGTGGGTGGATAGAATTTGAGGTCTTAGATCCTTTTCTATGGGTTTGGGTAACATTCAAAATGTATTAGATGTACTTTTTCTAGTGGGAACGCATTGGATGCTGGGTAGTGAGGTGAGGGATCGCGGAGGTCCAAAATGTATTACATGTACTTTTCTAGTGGGAACACATTAGATGCTGGGTAGTGAGGTGGGGGGCGGAGGTCCAAAATATATTAGATGTACTTTACTAGTGGGAGCGCATTGGGTGCTGGGGTCTTCACAAACATTCATCTTCTTTGCTTTTAATTGTGAGTAAGGAGTCAGTCAGCTGTAATACTCACTGCATTGCTTTATTAATAAGGACTGGGTGATTTATAGAATAGTAGTTAGATTTGGAGGCACTTTAATCTCTGTGCCCAATCTTCCACGTAATCTCAGTAAAGCAAAACAGACACATTTGTGAAAGGGATGTAGTTGGCATCCCGACGCTTAGAAATGCCGGTGCTAGAATCCTAACACCCATCAGAATCCTGTCAGTCAACATCCTGCCTGAATGTAAGTATGCCGGGGAGGGCTGGGGTTAGGCTGCGGGGGGAAGGGGAGGAGGTTAGGGTTAGGCTGCGTAGGGAAGGGGAGGAGGTTAGGGTTAGGCTGCGGGGGGAAGGAGAGGAGGTTAGGGTTAGGCTGCGGGGGGAAGGAGAGGAGGTTAGGGTTAGGCTGCGGGGGGAAGGGTAGGAGGTTAGGCTGCGTAGGGAAGGGGAGGAGGTTAGGGTTAGGCTGCGGGGGGAAGGGGAGGAGGTTAGGGTTAGGCTGCGGGGGGAAGGAGAGGAGGTTATGGTTAGGCTGCGGGGGGAAGGGGAGGAGGTTAGGGTTAGGCAGCGGGGGAGAGGAGGTTAGGGTTAGGCTGCGGGGGGAAGGGGAGGAGGTTAGGGTTAGGCTGCGGGGGGAAGGGGAGGAGGTTAGGGTTAGGCAGCGGGGGGAAGGAGAGGAGGTTAGGGTTAGGCTGCGGGGGGAAGGGGAGGAGGTTAGGGTTAGGCTGCGGGGGGAAGGGGAGGAGGCTAGGGTTAGGCTGTGGGGGGAAGGGGAGGAGGTTAGGGTTAGGCTGCGGGGGGAAGGGGAGGAGGTTAGGGTTAGGCTGCGGGGGGAAGGGGAGGAGGTTAGGGTTAGGCGTGGGAAAGGAGGGTTAGTGGTAGAGAATGGAAAGGGTTAGCATACTTACCTACTAGTTGTCAGGATTCTTAGTGTTGGGGTGCTGGTCCCAACCCTTTTTTGAAGTAATTGATCATTACATGGTGGTACCGAGGAGAGTACTCGTACCTAGGACAGGGTTGATTTGAAAAGACTTACTGGAATTCCATCTCAGTTCAGTTGGTGGAACCAATGTTTTGTTATTGCGATCCGTGTTCCTCCTCTGTTGAACTTTGCGTCCTCTTTGTTTACTAACTGCCTTCAGTTCTCTATAGTGACTGACTGCTCTCTCGTGTTTCCATATCCGTTTTTCTCTATGCCTCTTATATTATGAGCTCATTTCGGCAGGGCAGGTGTTAACTTATGTTTCCTATCACTGTAAGCTCTGTTCGATAGGGACATCTTTACCCCATTATATGTAGTAACTCTGGACAAGTAGAAGAGGTAAGCATGCTCAAACCATACAGTAATGTAGAGAGAAGCGGCCTTCACTGAAATAGGTAATAACATCCAATAACAATAATAATAATAATAATAACCATTTTATTTATATAGCGCTGTTTTTCCAATAGGACTCAAGCCGCTTAGATGTAGTGGATGTTATGTTCATGGTGTGGATAGCTTCCCTACAGGGAGCATGAGAAGGTGAAATTCATCAGAATCTTTAGAGACTTTTTCCTTGTACTGGATCCAACTTCTTCACCCTTGATATCTCTCTTGGCAAAGGGATCCCCTCATTTTCGGGTACTCCTTATCTTTTTTATTATCCATAAAACAATATTTTAAATTTTTAACATCACCTGCTATAAAAATAAACCACATAAATTCATTCTGTTTCGGTATCGTGTGTATATCCAACAGGTTTCGCGTTTTGTAAAAGTATCCAGAAGGTCACCATTAATGCCCCGTTCACACCCCATATTTTTACTGGTGCACAAACCTCGACCCTGGTCTTGACTATGTGTGAACAGACCCAACCCAGGGCCACGACCCTTCTCGGGACCATATTTTTTCCCTGGAGCGACCCCAGGTCTCCTTTAGTTTGAACGGGCACGGCCTGGGTTCGTCAGAAAAGTCTCTGATTGGCTGTTTGTTGTTGTCAACTTCAGGCGCCGGACCACATGGGGGCAGACATAGCAGTGCACAGGGGAACATGTTTGAATGCTCATTTGGGGGGAAAAGTGGTATCAGCGCTGATACAGCTTTTCCCCCATGTGTAAATGCGGAGAAGTATTCTCAGTGATAGTGGCGCCATGTGCCCCTGTCTATATTAGCGCTGCCATCTACAATATAACACGCCGATATGCAGGGCAATGTATGAGCGATCAGTTGCACTGTCTGTTCCAACACCTGCAGCTATTGATTTCATTTTCTGCAGGTGTCGTTGCCCATACACCATAGTCATGGACAGTTCTGTCCCTGACTGTGGCCGATGCCAACTCCGGCCTGCATGTGAGATATCGCAATAGTAGCAAGATCTCGCCCATGGCCAGTGGTGTCAGCTAGCGGAGAGGCATTGCGTATCAACCGTAGACTGATGCGCTGTGGGCTCAGACGGGGATCGCCGGAGGGGGGAGTTTTCACTCCCTCATTCCTGCAGACAAGATGTTAATACATCTTGTCGGAGTGGCTTCCTGCCTCGCCATGGTAGTGTGGCGAAGCAGAAAGTGCTATAAAATAATACAGCTCCCCCGCAGTGTGGCAACCGCAGCACCAGTGCAAACGCTGAAGGAGACGCAGCAGCAAAAACAGGCGTCCCCTTTAAATGGCAGCCCAAATTCCAGGGCAGCGTTCAGTGTGAACACATTTGACCTGAGGTTTTTGGTGCAGTTTGAAAGGGAGTCTCAGGCAGAGAGCGGGGTTGAAGCCGGGTTGATAGACCTGGGTCTGAGGTGAGTTTTTATTGGTGCATATGTGTGAAAGGGGTATAAGCCATCTATGTATGGCAACATATATTTAAATGATAATGTAACAATAATCTTGAACTGCAGGCCCTGCTAAGCCATCTACACTAATGTTGCCCAGTTCGTTGCCAGCAGCAGTAATACCAGCAATAACCATAATAGCCATTAAGACAAAACCAATAGCAGTGACCATTAGGAAGAAACCAAAAGTCATGTCTATTAAAATACCAGCAGTAGTAGTGGAACTCAGTAGTTATCCACACTCTCACAAGAGTAGGGCGCCCTCCTGATGTCTGTCTTGTGAAGTCGGCAGGGTAAGGCCTAGACATACGATTTCCGCCATTATTGCGTTTCCCTCCTCACATGCATGATGAATGTCCATTTCTTTAAATTGCTGAAAAGTAAACCACTGATGAAGTAAGCAGTCGGCACTGTGGACAGCCGCTGTGCTTCGTTTGCTGTCCTGACACACAGGGAAAGGAATATCTGCACCATTCACCACCTCTCAGTGACTATACTGGGACATTAAATTGTTCACACTTACTGTGCGGTGTACAGCATGGTAACCCAAGGCTTAATATGGCCCTCACCCGTATACTTTCTCATTTCATATAAGTGACATGTGTATATATTCTGCAAATTAACCATATGGAATTGCAGTTTTATTATCCCTATGAACCATATGAAGTAGATTACTAGATCGTTGCCTTAACGACAACATAGTTATTTGGTAATTTTGGATGAAATGAAAACAGTAAGCAGAGGTTGACTGAACATATGCATATGTATATACACAGACATTACGCATGTGATTATGTATAATTTATATTGAGAGGTGAAGTATATCTCAATCAGCTCCCGCTTATTACTCCCTATCCTAAGGCATGTTATTTCCATAAGTCACTGCAGGAGATATTTTACATTTTCAGATGACACCTGGCAGGGACAGCCTCTGCCATGCACGTTTCTCAGATCCAGGTGCAGGCCCTGTTTACATCCCACAGCGCTCTACCTTGCTTCCAGTAATCCAGCTCCTGTGTGGCTTGTCAGCACTATCGTACAGGTCAGAGAGCACCACACATTATATGTACAGGTGGCTCTGCAGGTTTTCACGTTTCCTCTGCTTGAGCATAAAAATGTGCATGGTAAATAGTATGTTGGCTAAACAGTACATTGTATTATGCAAAATATATATATATATATATATATATAAGGTATATCTTTAAGAAAATCTAATGCTTCATGCATCTACTATATTACTACTATGTTACTGCTGTAACCTAGCAGCTGCACAAAGCATATTGCAGTTTTATACAGTATTTTTTTATTCAAAAGAGTAGGGTGACCCCTTAGTAAGAACGGATGTAAACAGATGTTATACCGCACCCCAGATAGCAGTTTATTAGCAGTAGTGGGCCATACAGCAATGGGCAATAAGCAAGTAGTGTTTTATACACTATTTTCCTCTCTGGTCCTATTTCAGCAAAACAGCATTTTTTGGGAATATTAAAAAGGTGGCTGCAGCGCAGTTAGTTTACAGCTATATCCGTTCATCATTGAGGACTGAAGGTGGCAATTTATGGACACTCCGGGGGCGATTCAAATGTTTTGATGCAGCATATTGCATGTCACTTGTTTAGACGGGTCTATGTGCAAATGTCTGTCTGCCGCCACACATGCCCAAAAGCCCCGGGTTTAGCCGTGTAAAGTGGCTAATCCCATCTAAAGTATTTGGCATGACAAGAAGAATGTATGAAAAGCCAGACTTTTCGCACATTTTAGCACGCCCCCTCGGGATGGATGAAAGCAGAAATGATGAGCACCCGCAGTATGCACGCCCAATCAGAGCCCAATTGAATTGCTCCGTCGGGAGCAGGGCGCCCAAAAAACGGTTGAATTCCCCCTCTGTATTCTTTACATGGCTGAAATATATTAAAAATCATTGTTTATTTACTTCTCTCTACTTTTTGATTCTGGGCAACTGGACCCTTCGTCCATTATAATGGAGACCTTTAGGTTGGGAAAAGTCTATTCTGTAAATTTTAACATAGAAACATAGAATTTGACATCAGATAAAAACTATTTGGTGCATTAAATCTAACCTTTTAGGGTGTGGTAATTAGCTTAGGAGTTACAGTTGGGTTAGGGTATTCATGTTTGGATGTGAGCAGTTTTGTCCAAATAGGGCAGCGAGCTGTAGGTGGTGTGGGCGCAGCCTCAGAGTGACCGGATCCTCTCACACACAGTGGCTGTGCAGCACGAGTGTTCGCTCGCTCTTCTGGGTTCAGCTCTGTTGCTGGCAGTTATGGGACATGGTAGCAGCTCCGTTGGCTAAGAATCTCATGCCCTGCGCTGACCTCTTCTGGTGAGGTGTGAGGGCCGCATGGTACCTGCTGTGTGGTGTGAGGGTCTGGATACTGGGGAGTGCAGCGAGTCCCCAGGGTGAGAGTGGCTTGGTGAAGGGATACAGAGCTTTGGGATAGGGTGGGGGAGCCGGGAATTCATCATGGAGTCATTGGTGAGACACAGACTGTGGTGTGTGTGGGGGAGGAAGGAGAGATATACATATTTATAAACATGTATAGATAAATATAACCTTAAGGACTATGAATTTGGACAGTAGCTTGCTTTTGTGACGTAGGCACCCACTAAGAAGGTATTTTTCTAAATTCCACTCACAAAGGGGTTAAAAGGGGTAAGATAATTCCCCCCTCACAGAGGAGAGTTAAGACAGCCCACCCAGCTGGGGCTAAAAAAAAAATGCATGGTGCCGGCGATACCAAGTCACAGAAGGGGGAGGACACAATGCTCTGTTCATTATTCAAATAGGGGAGCCACATCAGCTGCCACCCCTAAACACTGTCAAACATCGCTGAGTGTGACTCCCCTATTTGAATAATGGACTGTTCTGTAACTGCCACTGGCAAGGATGTGCAGCCCTATGGTTCAGGAGATTGTGTGATGAGTCAGTGCCATATATATATACACAGCTCAAAAAAATAAAGTGAACACTTAAACAACACAATGTAACGCCAAGTCAATCACACTTCTGTGAAATCAAACTGTCCACTTAGGAAGCAACACTGATTGACAATCAATTTCACATGCTGTTGTGCAAATGGAATAGACAACAGGTGGGAATTATAGGCAATTAGCAAGACACCCCCAATAAAGGAGTTGTTCTGCAGGTGGTGACCACAGACCACTTCTCAGCTCCTATGCTTTCTGGCTGATGTTTTGGTCACTTTTGAAAGCTGGCGGTGCTTTCACTCTAGTGGTAGCATGAGACGGAGTCTAAAACCCACACAAGTGGCTCAGGTAGTGCAGCTCATCCAGGATGGCACATCAATGCGAGCTGTGGCAAGAAGGTTTGCTGTGTCTGTCAGCGTAGTGTCCAGAGCATGGAGGCGCTACCAGGAGACAGGCCAGTACATCAGGAGATGTGGAGGAGGCCGTAGGAGGGCAACAACCCAGCAGCAGGACCGCTACCTCCGCCTTTGTGCAAGGAGGAACAGGAGGAGCACTGCCAGAGCCCTGCAAGATGACCTCTAGCAAGCCACAAATGTGCATGTGTCTACTCAAACGATCAGAAACAGACTCCATGAGTATGGTATGAGGGCCCGACGTCCACAGGTGGGGTTTGTGCTTACAGCCCAACACCGTGCAGGACGTTTGGCATTTGCCAGAGAACACCAAGATTGGCAAATTCGCCACGGGCGCTCTGTGCTCTTCACAGATGAAAGCAGGTTCTCACTGAGCACATGTGACAGACGTGACAGATTCTGGAGACGCCAAGGAGAATGTTCTGCTGCCTGCAACATCCTCCAGCATGACCGGTTTGGCAGTGGGTCAGTAATGGTGTGGGGTGGCATTTCTTTGGGGGGCCGCACAGCTCTCCATGTGCTCGCCAGAGGTAGCCTGACTGCCATTAGGTACCGAGATGAGATCCTCAGACCCCTTGTGAGACCATATGCTGGTGCGGTTGGCCCTGGGTTCCTCCTAATGCAAGACAATGCTAGACCTCATGTGGCTGGAGTGTGTCAGCAGTTCCTGCAAGACGAAGGCATTGATGCTATGGACTGGCCCGCCCGTTCCCCAGACCTGAATCCAATTGAGCACATCTGGGACATCATGTCTCGCTCCATCCACCAACACCACGTTGCACCACAGACTGTCTAGGAGTTGGCGGATGCTTTAGTCCAGGTCTGGGAGGAGATCCCTCAGGAGACCATCCGCCACCTCATCAGGAGCATGCCCAGGTGTTGTAGGGAGGTCATACAGGCACGTGGAGCCACACACACTACTGAGCCTCATTTTGACTTGTTTTAAGGACATTACATCAAAGTTGGATCAGCCTGTAGTGTGTTTTTCCACTTTAATTTTGAGTGTGACTCCAAATCCAGACCTCCATGGGTTAATAAATTTAATTTCCATTGATAATTTTTGTGTGGTTTTGTTGTCGGCACATTCAACTATGTAAAGAACAAAGTATTTAATAAGAATATTTCATTCATTCAGATCTAGTATGTGTTATTTTAGTGTTCCCTTTATTTTTTTGAGCAGTGTATATATATATATATATATATATATATATATTGTGACAAGAACACTGGGATAGTGTTTGAGGGCAGGTATATTTGTCCCAGGTTCTTGTCTTACATGTTTTAGAAAATGTTAACTTCTAGGAAAAATGCTTTTTGTTTTGTCTGAACCTTTTCAGTTTGCTGTAAAAGCTGGGTAAAGGCTCTGAGAGAGAGATAAGGCGAGTTCTAGACATTGGGCCCAGTTCGGGTCTTTGGCCTCACAGAGGGCTAATCAGGGTTTCAGCTGTGTAAGTGTGTTATAGTGCTGCTAACCTGATTAGTATGGGCAGACTGCCTGGGAAGGCTGAGGGATCTGTGTGTGAGAGACACGCTTTCTGATGCAAGTGAGCTATACAGTATGTACTGAAGAACTCTGTGTTTTGTTTAGTGACAGTTAGGAATATCTTATGTTTAGTTAGTGCCGGACAGGCAAGGTATTTTTATTTTGGGGTTTGTTTTATTTTCTGTTTCAATAAAACTGGCCGGGGTCAGTTGTACCAGAAACTGGACTTGTGTTGTTCCTCAGCTGCTGCGTGCTACCATATTCCCCAGGAAAAGGCGCCTTGCACCCCTACAGTGTTACAACTTGGTGGAGAATGCGAGCAACCCCGTTCTGCGCATAAGTGAAAGCAGCAGCTTTGTGAGGCCTGCAGAAAACGGTGGTTTATGCAGATACAGCCCAGTGTGAAGTTACTGAGACTCACCCCTGAAGGTTTGATATATGTCTTGGGTGAAAGCAGCTACAAAGCCGCCTGAAAAATCTGTCGACATGGAGGATCTGCTTAAAGCCTTGCTGCAAGCTACAGCGGCTCAGCAGGAGGCCAACCGACAGCAGCAGGTGGCAATGGAGGAAAATTGGAGACTACAGCAGGTGGCAATGGAGGAAAATAAGAGACAACAGCAGGCAGTTGTTGATGAACTTTACAGGCAACAGCGTCAGGATAGAGAGGCCTTAGCAGAAGTGGTGCAGAGACTTGCAGCTCGGGTTGGAGATGTGGCCGTCAGTGCTCCAACCAGCTCTAGTTCTATACGAGCCAGTCACTTCCTGCAGAAAATGACAGAGGCTGATGATGTGGAGGCCTATCTGACCACGTTTGAAAGGACTGCCGAGCGTGAGAACTGGCCGAAAGCACAGTGGGCCAGTCTGCTGGCACCTTTCCTGTCAGGTGAGCCCCAAAAAGCTTACTTTGATTTAAGCCCTGCTGAGGCTCGGGACTATGATAAACTAAAGACTGAGATCCTGACCCGCCTGGGAGTCACGCTGTCAGTACGAGCACAACGGGTGCACCGTTGGCTGTACGCCATGGAGAAGCCTCCGCGCTCCCAGATGCACGACCTTATTCAGCTAACAAAAAAATGGCTACAGCCAGAGACATTAACTGGTCCCCAGATGGTGGAAAGAGTCGTCATGGACCGCTACTTGAGATCTTTGCCCATGGTCCTGCGCAAGTGGGTGAGCCATGGAAACCCGGGTACTGCTGACCAATTAGTGGACATGGTAGAGAGGTATTTGGCAGCAGAGGAACTACTGATGACCACCCAGCAACCCATAGATCCTCGACAGCGCCCTTCAGTAAAGACTGGTAAGACTGTTCCGTGGGAAAACGTTGCTGGGCGGTTAAGAGAACGCAAGGCTGGAGAGACTGTAAACACTGGCCCTGGAAACAGGCCAATGGGGCTAGAACGGTCTATGCTGCCCAAATGGGTTGATAATCGTGTGGTTAAATGTTTTAGGTGTGGTATGCCAGGTCATGTTATTGCCAATTGCCCAGTCACGCAAAAACCCATGCAATGTGATGCTGCCTTTGAATGTCGCAGAATGTCTTTCTTTGCTAGGTTAGCCTGTACTGTGGTACCTTCACCTGAGCTGGAAAAACAAATGTGTGATGTGTTCTTAGAAGGTAACCGGGTAGAGGCCTTGCTAGATTCAGGAAGTTTAGTTACCCTCATGAAAGCTGGGTTAGTGAACCCCTTAAAGGTCCAGCAAATACCTATTGGGGTAACTTGCATACATGGGGATACCCAACATTATGCCACTGCTGAGGTGAATATAGAAACTTGTTGTGGGTCAGCAATGGTTAAAGTGGGACTGGTCCCTACCTTGGTGCATGAGGCCATAATAGGGAGGGATTTTCCTCATTTTTGGAAACTGTGGGAATCACGGTTATCAACAGATGTGAGAAGTAAAAAGCCAGTTGATAATACCGGTGATTTTATGGATGTACGTGGGTCTTCGGAACTTTCTGGCCCTTTGCCTTTTGCTAGTTTGGCTGGGGAAGTGACAGATGGGGAGTCCAGTGAGGACCCTCTTGCCGGGAACAGAGACATAGTAGTTAGAACTGAAAGCGTGCCTGACCTGGAGGTAAAGAAGGATCTGTTTGCGTCTGAACAGTTAAAGGATCCTACCTTAATAAAGGCTAGAGAGAATGTTAAGATTGTTAATGGGGAACCTGTGGTACCAGGTGACAGGGTTACGTATCCCCACATGGCCATCTGTAATGAGCTCTTGTACCACATTGTCAAAAGGGGTGAGGATGTGGTGGAACAGCTGGTAGTTCCCCAGCCTTATCGGAGAACGGTACTAGATTTAGCTCATAGTCACGTTACCGCAGGACATTTAGGGGCAGAAAAAACCACTGAAAGAGTTTTACAAAGGTTCTTTTGGCCAGGGGTTTATAAAGAAGTGTCTGAATATTGTTCTTCCTGTCCTGAATGCCAGTATCATGCCCCTAGACCCCATTTCAGGAGCCCACTAGTTCCCATGCCTATTATAGAGGTCCCGTTTGACAGAATAGCCATGGATCTCGTGGGGCCCTTGTTAAAGTCTGCTCGGGGCCATCAGTATATCCTGGTAATTATGGACTATGCCACTCGATATCCTGAGGCTGTCCCTTTACGCACTATCACAACCAAGGCGATCGCTAGGGAGCTGGTGCAGGTATTTAGTAGAGTGGGAATACCAAAAGAAATTTTGACTGACCAAGGTACTCCATTTATGTCAAGGATCATGAAAGAATTGTGCAAGTTATTTAAGGTCACTCACCTCAGGACGTCCATCTACCATCCCCAAACTGACGGGTTGGTGGAAAGGTTTAATAAAACATTAAAAAGTATGTTAAAAAAGGTTGTTGAGAGAGATGGGAAAAACTGGGATTGTTTGTTGCCCTACTTGTTAATGGCCATCAGAGAAGTTCCTCAGTCCTCTACGGGGTTTTCTCCATTTGATTTGTTGTATGGTAGACACCCCAGAGGGCTGTTGGATGTTGCCAAAGAGACGTGGGAAGGACAGCCCACTCCTTATAGAAGCGTTATTGAGCATGTAACACAAATGCAGGATAGGATTGCAGCCGTGGTACCTGTTGTCAGAGAGCACATGGAACAGGCCCAAAGTGCTCAACAGAGGGTCTATAACCGGAGTGCCAAGATACGGGAATTTGCTCCTGGAGATAGAGTTCTTGTTTTGGTACCCACTGTGGAAAGCAAATTCCTAGCTAAATGGCAGGGTCCATTTGAGATTAGGGAAAAAATGAATGAGGTTAATTACAAAGTATACCAGCCGGGAAAGAGAAAACCCGAACAGATCTACCATGTTAACTTAATCAAACCCTGGAAAGATAGGTTGTCTCTGTCAGCGGAGCCTTGCCCTTCGGTGTCTTCACCCCGGTTGCTTCCCGCAGTGAAGGTGTGAGAGACATTATCAGCTGATCAGAACAATCAGGTTAAAGAATTTCTCATCCAAAATAGGGAGGTATTTTCAGAGCTGCCTGGCCGAACGACCATAATAAAACATGACATTGTCACAGAACCAGGGGTCAGGGTTCATTTAAAGCCATATAGGATTCCTGAAGCTCAGCGAGAAGCTATTTCTAAGGAAGTTAAAACCATGTTAGAACTTGGAGTCATAGAGGAGTCTAACAGTGAGTGGTCCAGTCCCATAGTGCTCATCCCGAAGCCCGACGGTAGCATACGCTTCTGTAATGACTTTCGTAAGTTAAATGAGGTGTCCAAGTTTGACGCATACCCCATGCCCCGTGTGGATGAGCTTGTAGAAAGGCTGGGAACATCCAGGTTTCTCACCACATTGGACCTGACCAAAGGTTACTGGCAAATACCTTTATCTGATAGCGCCAAAGAAAAAACAGCCTTTTCGGTTCCGGAGGGGCTGTACCAGTATAAGATGTTACCCTTTGGGTTGCATGGGGCTCCAGCAACCTTTCAACGGGCGATGGATAAAATTTTGAGGCCCCATAGAAAATATGCAGCTGCCTATTTGGATGATGTGGTAATTCACAGTACAGACTGGGGGTCCCATTTGGTTAAAGTACAAGCAGTACTGGACTCAATCAGAGAGGCAGGGTTAACTGCTAACCCAAAGAAGTGCTGCCTCGCAATGGAGGAGGTCAAATACTTGGGCTTCACCATAGGCAGAGGTCTGATTAGGCCCCAATTGAATAAAGTTGATGCTATTCAAAACTGGCCTCGTCCAGTGAATAAAAAACAGGTAAGGGCTTTTTTGGGAATTACTGGGTACTATAGACGGTTTATTCCTAATTTTGCGACCACAGCGGTGCCGTTGTCAGACCTTACCAAAGGGAAGCAGTCAAATGTGGTGAAATGGAACCCTGATGCAGAAAAGGCGTTCCAAGCGTTAAAAGTGGCTTTGTGTTCACAACCGGTGTTGATAACACCAGATTTTTCAAAAGAATTTGTGGTACAGACAGATGCCTCAGAGGTAGGGATAGGTGCTGTGCTGTCCCAAACCAGAGATGGGGACGAACACCCTATCATTTATTTGAGTAGGAAACTCAATGAGCATGAAAAAAGGTATGCCATTGTGGAAAAGGAGGCTTTGGCCATTAAGTGGGCACTAGATACCTTGAGATATTACCTCTTGGGTAGACAATTCAGACTAGTGACAGACCATGCCCCTTTAAAATGGATGTATGTAAATAGAGGCAAGAATGCTCGTGTAACTAGATGGTTTCTAGCGTTGCAGGACTTTAAGTTTACTGTCGAACATAGACCGGGAACACAATTGGCCAACGCAGATGCATTGTCTCGCATCTTCTGTTTGGGGGCTACAAGTGTTCCGGCCCCTAGGTCGAAACAGGGGAGGGGGATATGTGACAAGAACACTGGGATAGTGTTTGAGGGCAGGTATATTTGTCCCAGGTTCTTGTCTTACATGTTTTAGAAAATGTTAACTTCTAGGAAAAATGCTTTTTGTTTTGTCTGAACCTTTTCAGTTTGCTGTAAAAGCTGGGTAAAGGCTCTGAGAGAGAGATAAGGCGAGTTCTAGACATTGGGCCCAGTTCGGGTCTTTGGCCTCACAGAGGGCTAATCAGGGTTTCAGCTGTGTAAGTGTGTTATAGTGCTGCTAACCTGATTAGTATGGGCAGACTGCCTGGGAAGGCTGAGGGATCTGTGTGTGAGAGACACGCTTTCTGATGCAAGTGAGCTATACAGTATGTACTGAAGAACTCTGTGTTTTGTTTAGTGACAGTTAGGAATATCTTATGTTTAGTTAGTGCCGGACAGGCAAGGTATTTTTATTTTGGGGTTTGTTTTATTTTCTGTTTCAATAAAACTGGCCGGGGTCAGTTGTACCAGAAACTGGACTTGTGTTGTTCCTCAGCTGCTGCGTGCTACCATATTCCCCAGGAAAAGGCGCCTTGCACCCCTACAGTGTTACAATATATATGCCAAGAAATTGAAGAAGCAGGGAGCGCCAATAGTGCATTAAAAGAGTACAGAAATTTTATTTAAAAAGTCCAAATCGGTGACAAGTAAAAACCCGTACCATAAAAGGCGGTCAAACCACCGCTCGTATAACCGGCATATGATTTACCCCACCGTGCAAAGCAACATTCTTAGTTCCAAATCCAAACGTCAGAACACGCCCATACGCGTTTCGTCATTCGACTTCGTCAGTAGGCCTGGTCTTTTTTGTTCACAGCGGTTGTATCAATCCTCACAATTGGGTGTCAGTACTTACGTCACCTGTGGCCACAGGCCACAACCGCTGTGAACAAAAAAGACCAGGCCTACTGACGAAGTCTGACGTTAGGATTTGGAACTAAGAATGTTGCTTTGCACGGTGGGGTAAATCATATGCCGGTTATACGAGCGGTGGTTTGACCGCCTTTTATGGTACGGGTTTTTACTTGTCACCGATTTGGACTTTTTAAATAAAATTTCTGTACTCTTTTAATGCACTATTGGCGCTCCCTGCTTCTTCAATTTCTTGGCAGGACTACCACCCGTTCGGGATCGGGCAACACTGGGGAAGCGACAGCTGGAAATCCCAGAAGTGCGCACTGACAAGTCTCTTCCACCAAATAATATTGGCTGTCAGTGAGTTTGAGGAACATTGCTCCTAGTCTATCTTTGGACTTGTAGTTCCACGGGACTTTATATATATATATATATATATATATATATATATATATATATATATTTAAAAAAAGCTTTTACCTTGTTATTTGCGCTCATACTATCTGTTCATATATATATATATATATATATATATATATATATATATATAAAAACACAAATTCCCAAGTGCGCTAAAGTGGAATGTAATTACACAGTTCTTCCAGCGTTATTTTCGTCGGAATGTAGACTGGAGGGTATTTAAATCTGGGGACCTGTAACAAACACCCCTCACCAAATAGTCACCCAAACAAGAGGCCAACAGGCCAATTAGTAAAAAGTTATTTTAATAACGTATACATAGTTCAAAGTATAAAATTGTGTCAATAAAATGCAACTAAAAGAGTACACAGCCAACTCGTTTGTAAGGTGGATCTAGATTCTCCCATGGATCTGTAGTAGAAGCTCAGCACCTGTGTAAATCTATTTACACAGGTGCTGAGCTTCTACTACAGATCCATGAGAGGTCTCCTATCTAAGTGACCTTTCAGTACCTGAGTTTCAGAATTTCTTTTATTTAAGTTGTCTTACCACGAGGCCACACTGGTTACTTATCAGAAAGCCTTGGTGATATATTGGAATTTCCATCTTGCACGTATGAACGAGTTTTCTTGTATTTTACTATATATACCAGTTACTCGAGATTTACCCCTAAAGAAGTATTTTGTATAAGACGAAACGCGTCGGGTTGTCTATGTTGTGGCGTTATCTCCGAACCAACTTGAAGGAGAAGACTGTTGTGATCCACTTGCATTTGTATTCACCACTGAGAATTATACATCTTTCACTGTGGAATAATACGTCTCTTCTGTATTAGTTTTTAATGTGTTTTTCTCTGACGTCCTAGTGGATGCTGGGGACTCCGTAAGGACCATGGGGAATAGCGGCTCCGCAGGAGACTGGGCACAAAAGTAAAGCTTTAGAACTACCTGGTGTGCGCTGGCTCCTCCCCCTATGACCCTCCTCCAAGCCTCAGTTAGATTTTTGTGCCCGAACGAGAAGGGTGCACACTAGGTGGCTCTCCTGAGCTGCTTAGTGAAAAGTTTTAGGTTTTTTATGTTCAGTGAGACCTGCTGGCAACAGGCTCACTGCATCGAGGGACTAAGGGGAGAAGAAGCGAACTCGCCTGCGTGCAGAGTGGATTGGGCTTCTTAGGCTACTGGACATTAGCTCCAGAGGGACCGATCACAGGCCCAGTCATGGATAGGTCCCAGAGCCGCGCCGCCGGCCCCCTTACAGAGCCAGAAGACAGAAGAGGTCCGGAAAATCGGCGGCAGAAGACGTCCTGTCTTCAACAAGGTAGCGCACAGCACTGCAGCTGTGCGCCATTGCTCTCAGCACACTTCACACTCCGGTCACTGAGGGTGCAGGGCGCTGGGGGGGGGGCGCCCTGAGACGCAATAGAAACACCTTGGATGGCAAAAAAATGCATCACATATAGCTCCTGGGCTATATGGATGAATTTAACCCCTGCCAGAATACACAGAAAAACGGGAGATAAGGCCGCCGAGAAGGGGGCGGAGCCTATCTCCTCAGCACACTGGCGCCATTTTCCCTCACAGCTCCGTTGGAGGGAAGCTCCCTGGCTCTCCCCTGCAGTCACTACACTACAGAAAGGGTTAAAAAAGAGAGGGGGGCACTAATTACGCGCAGTATTAAAAATACAGCAGCTATAAGGGGAAAAACACTTATATAAGGTTATCCCTGTATATATATAGCGCTCTGGTGTGTGCTGGCAAACTCTCCCTCTGTCTCCCCAAAGGGCTAGTGGGGTCCTGTCCTCTATCAGAGCATTCCCTGTGTGTGTGCTGTGTGTCGGTACGTTTGTGTCGACATGTATGAGGAGAAAAATGCTGTGGAGACGGAGCAGATTGCCTGTAATAGTGATGTCACCCCCTAGGGGGTCGACACCTGAGTGGATGAACTGTTGGAAGGAATTACGTGACAGTGTCAGCTCTGTATAAAAGACAGTGGTTGACGTGAGACAGCCGGCTACTCAGCTTGTGCCTGTCCAGACGTCTCATAGGCCGTCAGGGGCTCTAAAGCGCCCGTTACCTCAGATGGCAGATATAGACGCCGACACGGATACTGACTCCAGTGTCGACGGTGAAGAGACAAATGTGACTTCCAGTAGGGCCACACGTTACATGATTGAGGCAATGAAAAATGTTTTACACATTTCTGATAATACGAGTACCACCAAAAAGGGGTATTATGTTCGGTGAGGAAAAACTACCTGTAGTTTTCCTGAATCTGAGAAATTAAATGAGGTGTGCGATGATGCGTGGGTTTCCCCCGATAACAACTGATAATTTCTAAAATGTTATTGGCATTATATCCTTTCCCGCCAGAGGTTAGGGTGCGTTGGGAAACACCCCCTAGGGTGGATAAAGCGCTCACACGCTTGTAAGAACAAGGGCTCTACCCTCTCCTGAGATGGCCGCCCTTAAGGATCCTGCTGATAGAAAGCAGGAGGGTATCCTAAAATGTATTTACACACATACTGGTGTTATACTGCGACCAGCAATCGCCTCAGCCTGGATGTGCAGTGCTGGGTTGGCGTGGTCGGATTCCCTGACTGAAAATATTGATACCCTAGATAGGGACAGTATATTATTGCCTATAGAGCATTTAAAAGATGCATTTCTATATATGCGTGATGCACAGCGGAATATTTGCCGACTGGCATCAAGTCTAAGTGCGTTATCCATTTCTGCCAGTAGAGGGTTATGGACACGACAGTGGTCAGGTGATGCGAATTCCAAACGGCATTTGGAAGTATTGCCTTATTAAGGGGAGGAGTTATTTTGGGTCGGTCTTTCAGACCTGGTGGCCACGGCAACAACTGGGAAATCCACGTTTGTACCCCAGGTCGCCTCTCAACATAAGAAGACGCCGTATTATCAGGCGCAGTCTTTTCGTGGGCAAGCGGGCAAAAGGTTCCTCTTTTCTGCCCCGTGACAGAGGGAGAGGAAAAAGGCTGCAGGAATCAGCCAGTTCCCAGGAACAGAAGCTCTCTCCCGCCTCTGCCAAGCCCTCAGTATGACGCTGGGGCTTTACAAGCAGAATCAGGCACGGTGGGGGCCCGTCACAATGAATTTCAGCGCGCAGTGGGCTCACTCGCAAGTAGACCCCTGGATCCTTCAGGTGATGTCTCAGGGGTACAAATTGGAATTCGAGACGTCTCCCCCTCGCCGTTTCCTAAAGTCGGCTTTACCGATGTCTCCTTCTGACAGGGAGGCAGTTTTGGAAGCCATTCACAAGCTGTATTCCCAGCAGGTAATAATCAAGGTACCCCTCCTGCAACAGGGAACGAGGTATTATTCCACACTGTTGTGGTACCGAAGCCGGACGGCTCGGTGAGACCGATTCTAAATCTAAAATCTTGAACACTTACATACGGAGGTTCAAATTCAAGATTGAGTCACTCAGAGCAGTGATTGCGAACCTGGAAGAAGGGGACTACATGATGTCTCGGGACATCAAGGATGCTTACCTTCATGTCCCAATTTTACCCTTCTCACCAAGGGTACCTCAGGTTTATGGTACAGAACTGTCACTATCAGTTTCAGACGCTGCCGTCCACGGCACCCCGGGTCTTTACCAAGGTAATGGCCGAAATGATGATACTCCTTCGAAGGAAGGGAATTTTAGTTATCCCTTATTTGGACGATTCCCTGATAAGGGTAAGATCCAGGGAACAGTTGGAGGTCGGTGTAGCACTATCTCAGGTAGTGTTGCGGCAGCACGATTGGATTCTCAATATTCCAAAATCGCAGCTGATTCCGACGACTCGTCTTCTGTTCCTAGGGATGATCCTGGACACAGTCCAGAAAAAGGTGTTTCTCCCGGAGGAGAAAGTCAGGGAGTTATCCGAGCTAGTCGGGAACCTCCTATAACCGAGCCAAGTCTCAGTACATCAATGAAATGGTTCTGGGAAAAATGGTGGCTTCCTACGAAGCAATCCCATTCGGCAGATTCCACGCAAGAACTTTCCAGTGGGACCTGTTGGACAAATGGTCCGGGTCGCATCTTCAGATGCATCAGCGGATAACCCTGTCACCAAGCACAAGGGTGTCTCTCCTGTGGTGGTTGCAGAGTGCTCATCTTCTAGAGGGCCGCACATTCAGGACTGGGTCCTGGTGACCACGGATGCCAGCCTGCGAGGCTGGGGAGCAGTCACACAGGGAAGGAATTTCCAGAGCTTATGGTCAAGCCTGGAGACATCACTTCACATAAATATCCTGAAGCTAAGGGCCATTTACAATGCTCTAAGCTCAGCAAGACCTCTGCTTCAAGGTCACCCGGAGTTGATCCATTCGGACAACATCACGGCAGTCACCCATGTAAACAGACAGGGTGACACAAGAAGCAGGAGGGCAATGGCAGAAGCTGCAAGGATTCTTCGCTGGGCGGAAAATCATGTGATAGCACTGTCAGCAGTATTCATTCCGGGAGTGGACAACTGGGAAGCAGACTTCCTCAGCAGACACGACCTCCACCCGGGAGAGTGGGGACTTCACCCAGAAGTCTTCCACATGTTTATAAAACTCGACAAGTATTGCGCCAGGTCAAGGGACCCTCAGGCAATAGCTGTAGACGCTCTGGTAACACAGTGGGTGTACCAGTCAGTGTATGTGTTCCCTCCTCTGCCTCTCATACCCAAGGTACTGAGAATTATAAGATGGAGAGGAGTAAGCACTATATTCGTGGCTCCGGATTGGCCAAAAAGGACTTGGTAACCGGAACTTCAAGAGATGCTCACGGAGGATCCGTGGCCTCTACCTCTAAGAAGGGACCTGCTCCAGCAAGGACCCTGTCTGTTCCAAGACTTACCGCGGCTGCGTTTGACGGCATGGCGGTTGAACGCCGGATCCTGAAGGAGAAAGGCATTCCGGATGAAGTCATTCCTATCCTGATCAAAGCCAGGAAAGATATAACCGCAAGACATTATCACCGCATTTGGCGAAAATATGTTGCGTGGTGCGAGGCCAGTAAGGCCCTGACGGAGGAATTTTCAACTAGGTCGATTCCTACATTTCCTGCAAACAGGAGTGTCTATGGGCCTGAAATGGGGGTCCATTAAGGTTCAAATTTCGGCCCTGTCAATTTTCTTCCAAAAAGAACTAGCTTCAGTCCCTGAAGTTCAGAAGTTTGTGAAAGGGGTACTGTATATACAGCCTCCTTTTGTGCCTCCAGTGGCACCTTGGGATCTAAATGTAGTTTTTGGGTTCCAAAAGTCACATTGGTTTGAACCACTTAAATATGTGGAGTTAAAATATCTCACATGGAAAGTGGTCATGCTGTTGGCCCTGGCCTGGGCCAGGTGCGTGTCAGAATTGGCGGCTTTATCCTGTAAAAGCCCTCATCTGATTTTCCATTCGGACAGGGCGGAATTGAGGACTTGTCCTCAGTTTCTCCCTAAGGTGGTTTTCAGCGTTTCACCTGAATCAACCTATTGTGGTGCCTGCGGCTACTAGGGACTTGGAGGACTCCAAGTTGCTAGACGTTGTCAGAGCCCTGGAAATATAGGTTTCCAGGACGGCTGGAGTCAGAAAATCTGACTCGTTTGTTTATTCTGTATGCACCCAACAAGCTGGGTGCTCCTGCTTCTAAGCAGACTATTGCTCGTTGGATTTGTAGTACAATTCAGCTTGCACATTCTGTGGCAGGCCTGCCACAGCCAAAATCTGTAAAAGCCCATTCCACAAGGAAGGTGGGCTCATCTTGGGCGGCTGCCCGAGGGGTCTCGGCTTTACAACTTTGCCGAGCAGCTACTTGGTCAGGAGCAAATATACGTTTGTAAAATTCTACAAATTTGATACCCTGGCTGAGGAGGACCTGGAGTTCTCTCATTTGGTGCTGCAGAGTCATCCGCACTCTCCCGCCCGTTTGGGAGCTTTGGTATAATCCCCATGGTCCTTACGGAGTCCCCAGCATCCACTAGGACGTCAGAGAAAATAAGAATTTACTTACCGATAATTCTATTTCTCGTAGTCCGTAGTGGATGCTGGGCGCCCATCCCAAGTGCGGATTGTCTGCAATACTGGTACATAGTTATTGTTACCAAAAAATCGGGTTATTGCTGTAGTGAGCCATCTTTTCTAGAGGCTCCTCTGTTATGCTGTTAACTGGGTTTAGATCACAAGTTATATGGTGTGATTGGTGTGGCTGGTATGAGTCTTACCCGGGATTCAAAATCCTTCCTTATTGTGTACGCTCGTCCGGGCACAGTATCCTAACTGAGGCTTGGAGGAGGGTCATAGGGGGAGGAGCCAGTGCACACCAGGTAGTTCTAAAGCTTTACTTTTGTGCCCAGTCTCCTGCGGAGCCGCTATTCCCCATGGTCCTTACGGAGTCCCCAGCATCCACTACGGACTACGAGAAATAGAATTATCGGTAGGTAAATTCTTATTTTAATAAATGTTTTATGATGGAACATGTTATTACTGTGCTTTAAAATAGGTTTTAACTAGTTAAGGTTTAAAAGTGGGAGTTGATACGACCCCTTGGCGCCAGTTTTTCTATTGTTGCATATATATATATATATATATATATATATATATATATATATATATATATATATATATATATATATATATGGAGGCAGGGGAAAAGAACAAGCGCCATATGGTGTAGTATTTTAAATAAATAGGAGTGGTAGATACGTATATATAATCTAAGTACCGGGTGGATTCTTGAGATCAGGCCTGTCTGTCTCACTCTATTCTTGGTGGCTGTTCCCCACCTATATGTTAGGAGACAAAGATCATCGCCATATAGTGTAGTAACCTCGGATATATCTTAGGGAACCCTCCCCTATATTTCATGCGTACCAAAAGAAAAATTCAATATAGCATATGGGATATACTTATATCCAGATAGATCAAGTCGGTCCAGTATGATGTTTTGGCTAAATCAATCGCCTGCTACTGCCTTATATAGCAATATCAAATTTTTAATCAACATAAACCATATACAAATTCAAAATAAAAATAAAAATAAATCAAATCAAGAATCTTAGCTGATTGGTATAGGCAGTAGGCAGGTCAGTCTCAACGCGTTTCGCCTCCAGGGCTTCCTTATGTTGATTAAAAATTTGATATTGCTATATAAGGCAGTAGCAGGCGATTGATTTAGCCAAAACATCATACTGGACCGACTTGATCTATCTGGATATAAGTATATCCCATATGCTATATTGAATTTTTCTTTTGGTACGCATGAAATATAGGGGAGGGTTCCCTAAGATATATCCGAGGTTACTACACTATATGGCGATGATCTTTGTCTCCTAACATATAGGTGGGGAACAGCCACCAAGAATAGAGTGAGACAGACAGGCCTGATCTCAAGAATCCACCCGGTACTTACATTATATATACGTATCTACCACTCCTATTTATTTAAAATACTACACCATATGGCGCTTGTTCTTTTCCCCTGCCTCCACAGAATTGCATGACTGAATGTACCCAAGTCATATTTTGAAGAACTGAGCAGCCACCAAAGAAGCTTGGGAGGTGTTCACTGACGGAGCATTCACGATCGACTAAAGTCCAAACAGCAGGACTTTTTGACGACCCCTTCCTTCAAAGGAACATTTGGACGTTAGACTAAGCGCACTGACCTATAAAAAACTCTCTCCATATATATATATATATATATATATATATATACACACACACATATTTCAGATATAAGTACTTAACCAACCTATTTCCAGTCAGGAGAGGATAGTGTCTCAATTATCAGCGGTTAACCTGTCCTTGAACTAAACATTGTCGAACCTCTCAGGGAGCAATAGGAGGAAAGGAGAGATAGATATTTTGACTCTTACATGCATTAAAGGAAAGATTGATAGTCAGCAATTGCTTATCTGCTGTGTAAAGGGAACCAACAGTTCTCCAAGTAACCTTAAGCGTTGTGCGAAAATCTTTACCTTTTTACCTCAAAGGAGGAGCCCTAAGGAAAGTGAGAAGCTAAGCAAGGAGACCTAGGGCCCTTTTGAACAGAGTCCGCCTATGCCTGCAAACCTTACATATTTAACATACAGCGGACAGAGCTTGGCCTGTCGTCCCATCATTTACAGCACTGAGCAGGTCAGCATCAGAGGCGAGACGGGGCAGAGAAGGAGGCGGATTATTCTCCTCAGCGCCAGCCTTTTGACAGCATCAATCCGGGGTAGGCCTGCCCGGAGGTGCGCCCTGACAACGTTTGGCTGCATCGGGCGGAGCATGTCCTGTTGTAAGTCTAATTAGTTTACCAGGAAGTCCTTCAAAATTAAAGTTATACGCACGGAAATACTTGAAATTCTGTATTGTAGCACAGGTATTCAGCTAGTGAATATCTATATATGGGTTGGGTATGGCCTACTGGCGCTGGGGATCCCGGTGGTCAGCATACCGGCAGCAGAAAGCTGACGGATTTTGGCGAGCGAAACAAACCTTGCGGGCTCGGCCTATTCCCACTCCATGAGTGGGAATAGACCCCGCTAGTCGGCATGTAGAGGGTGGCTGAATGTAGCCGGTCATATCTCTACATCCTATATATATATATATATATATATATATATATATATATAGAGAGAGAGAGTGTGTATATAATCTGAGGGGGCCCCAGAGATATCACTGTACCGTGCCCCAAGATTTCTGTTGCCGGCCCTGGCATTAGGATCAGGATTAAGGGTGTTGGGGTAGTAGGATTACTTGTGAGGTTTTTGGTTATTAGTGTTAGGGTATAAGATTAAGAGTGAAGGTTTGGTTAGTATGATTGGCATGGGCCTTTATTATTATTTATTATTATTATTGTACATGTGACGACAACCAATTCAATATCAATGTACAATCTGTAACTTTACAAACGCAAACTTACCTTCCTTCCATAGCCTTAGTAGCTAATAAACCCCAAAGTAAGCATCTGGAGACATAACACCAAGTTACGAAAAAAACACATTAGCGCAATATTCTACTTATTACTCAAAACCAATGCAACAATCCACCGAATATGCGAAAGTCCTGCGCTATAGGCGCCATCATTACTATATGAACTTGCGCCCACCCCCTGCTAGGTGCAATAGATCTGTCTTAAACAGGTGCCCCATCTTTGTCCACATGCTGCTATAGCGAACACACAGAAGTTGGACTTCTTGCTCACACCAGTCTAATGATGAAAAGATGTCTTGTATGTATCTGCAATCAAGATATCTGTCCATCTTTAAATCACCCGGAGATACACAATAATGCGTAAATTGTCTACTGCATAGGTGCAGTTGCTAAATGAATTATTTGCAGATGTGTATATAGGGAGCACAGAGGTAGCCCTCCTGCCACTTGCTGATACTGCCCTGGTGCTGAGCTGTGTGTTCCTCAGTGTGACGCGACATTAGGAGAGCCTGAAATCTGAATGCCTGCTTGCAGGACTGGCACATTTATATTTCATTTAAATAATCTCAGGATTGAGGGCTAACGGGTTAAACTGGAGAATGTCGAGATGTCGTAAAATGCTTATTTAATGATCTGGTCAAGCAGCATATTATTCTGATCATCAATAATGATTGTGTACGAGCTCTCAGCATTTCATGTAACCAGTTTCTTTATAGTCGTGTAAGAACCACGGCATACATTTACATGCAGGTTATTGTATCACAATTTATTACTGATGTAGTAATGCCATTATCACATGCCATTCATTTCATTATCATGTGATGCTTTCAATGTCAATTTAAAGTTTGTTACATCTGTTTACATAGCAACAACAGTAAGAAGTATTGAAAGGAGATGCTCACCCAAGTATCTTACCAGCAAACCCTCTTCCTTCACATGTCAGAATGGCAGGAGTCCACCTTCCAGTTGGCTGGTTAACTTGCAATGTATGAGGAACACTGGCCAAGTTCAGTTCTAGACAAATGATAGGTTTGTCCTTTATGGAGAGCACTGGCCAATAGGTGGGCACTTTACAGGCTGCAGTGTGTCACAAAACCAAAGATTAACGTTTCTCTTGACACCAGTGGTAGGAGAAGCAGCCGTTAGGGTGAGTGGCTCCTGTAATTCCCTATAATAATACTCAAATTGAATAACGTATTTTCTGCAGCGGGGTACACTGTGTTCCACAGGGAATACATTGAGGTGTACAGCGGGATCTTGGATCCAGAGGCACCATCATGCAAAGCTTTGACTGTCCCAGGATGAATTGGGGCCTCTTCTATAACCCCCCGCCTCCAGGCACTGAAAGCTCAGTTTCGAGTGGTGCCTGCAGAACAGCATGTCACCTAACAGGCGCGCTGCACTGGGCAGCCATGAAAAAGCTGATGACTTCAAGGGATGCAGCACTGTTATGTCAGAGTGACAGTCAGCGCTGCATCTCCGTCACCTCCCAAGTGGCGTTGCATACTCCCGCGGCTCAGATCCCGGGTACTTGTGGCAGAGACGCTCCGGCTTAGGCACACTGTCGCAACTGGTTCATATATATACACACACACTAGTCACACACACACTAGTCCAGTGCAGTTTTATTGTGCTTATAATAATCTCTGCATTGCCTGTGACTGTGTGTGCCTTTACCTGCTGTATGGTTTCACTCTCATGTGTATCCCATCTAAGGTAGCTATCACTATATTCTATACCTGAAGGGACTAGGTGCGTCAGGGTCCTCTAATATAGTGTACACAGTACTTATCGCTATACGGATATTTTACTGTATTACAGTCATGTACACCAGTATTTAGTTCACAAGTTTGTGTATTCTGACGCTGTTTGTGTACTTTGTCTGCAAGTTGTGTACTCTGTCTGGCTTCATCGTACTAATAGACTGATTGTTGCTTTATTACAATGTCTAACAATAAGGGCAGTAAAACTCTGGAAGCTCCTGTAATTAGCAACGCATGCTCCAGAGGTCTACCTGAGGGGGAAGTATTGTGTGATGGGATGTGTTCTAAATGTCATGCACCTCCCAGTCAGCCTGCAGCTCCTGTCACTACAATGGAGCCACCTTGGGCTATGTTCACTACCCTCCTGGGGACTCTGGTGGACCATTTAGCCCGTATCCCCCCCTCATGGGACCTCCGGTGTCACTGCCACCACAAGTTGTCCCTATTGTAAATACGCCTTGGGCGGAAAATTTGTCTACCCAGCTGCAACAGTTAAATCAGTCTTTGGTTAGACAGAAATCTACTCCCGGTCACTCCCGTGTCCCTGGGTCATCTAAGCTGGCTGCTTTCTCCTCACAATCCACTAACCTCTCTGATGTTTCATCTGACGAGGAGGCGGACCATACGGTCCTGTCAGACTCTGAATCATGTGTTACTGATGAGGATTCTACCTTACAGGTTGATGTCACCAGGGACATCAACCTGTAAGGTAAATTCCTCGTGGTGGTCCTTCAAATCACTGAGGATGAGGATTCCACTACAGTGGCCAAGAAAACTATATGTTTAAACAACAGAAGGTGGTTAAAACTGTTTTAACCCATTCTGATCATCTTGTGACAATCAGGAAGGAACCCTGGTCTACCCCAGGTAAGAAATTCCTGCTCCCCAAACAGGCTTTGGCTCGTTATCCTCTCCCTGCAGATTTATATAGTAAATGGGAAAACCCACCGCCGGTGGATTCTTAAGTCACCCGTCTCGTGGTGTCGTCTACTCTGCCTGTCACCTCCCTAAAGGAACCGACAGATAAGCGTGTGGAGGGATGCCTGAAGTCTATATATTCCCTCGCAGGGGCCATCCATAGGCCCACCATAGCTGCCTCTTGGGCCGCAAAGGGTACTGAGGTGTGGGTTCAGGTGTTAGCGGATGAGCTGCCTGAGGATATTTATGACAAATCCAAGTGATACCTGTATCACATATGCACCGCCGCCTACTACATTCAGGAGGCATCCTCTGAGGCGGGGGTACTAGCGGCCAAAGCGTCATCCGCATCTGTCCTGGCTCGCTGCATACTGTGGTTAAGGTCGTGGAAAGTGGATTTAGACTCCAAGAAGACCTTGGGGGTACTCCCCTTCACCGGGGACATTTTATTTGGAGAGGACCTGAATAAAATATTGTCTGAATTAGCAGCTGCTAAGACTGCTTTTCTTCCTCCTACTAATCCTTCTGTTCAGAAGGCAAAGACTACCACTTTTCATTCCTTTTGACCTCAAGGGAAAGCCAAGAGTCAGTCTTACCCCAGACAATCTTGTGCTCCCAAGACCACCAACCCAAGAAGAAGCAGTCCTGGGCAGCCCGTCAGCCTGCTTCAAAACAAGACAAGCCTGCCGCATGATGGGGCGGGCTTCCCCCTGGGTGGGAGGCTGACTTCTACAGTTCGCCCAGGTCTGGTTAAAGACCATTTCAGACACACGGGTACTGGAAGTTGTCTCTCACGGGTACGCTGTCTCCTTCAAGAGATGTCCCCCTCACCAGTTCTGTGCTACGGTGCACCCTTCTGATCCGTTGAAGGCGCAGGCTCTGCAAACGGTGGTAGGTTCTCTCCTGAGTACAGGAGTGGTTGTGCCGATACCTCAGTCCCAGTGTGGCAGAGGCTATTATTCAACCCTGTTTTATTGTGCAGAAATCCAATGGGTCTTTTCGGCCTATTCTCAACCTCAAGTCACTGAACAAGTTTGTGAGGGTCGCCAAGTTTCGTATGGAAACATTGCGCTCTATTGTGCTGGTGATGGAACCCGGAGATTACATGGTATCCCTGGATAAACAGTATGCTCATCTGCACATTCCTATTGCCGTATCGCATCAGCAGTTCCTGCGGTTTGCTATTGGTGACAGCCACTCTGCCGTTCGGACTGGCCACTGCTCCTCAGATCTTTACCAAGGTTATGGCTGTGATGACGGCGCACCTCAGTCTCCAGGGAGTCAGAATCCTGCCGTACTTGGACGATCTGCTGATTCTGGCGAGTTCCCACTATGTCTCCTCAGTCATCTAAAATTGATGGTGAGTTGCTTGCAAGCCCACGGATGGCTGATCAACTGGAAGAAGTCCTCGCTGATCCCAGCTCAGAGCATGGTGCACCTGGGAGCGCTCCTGGACACACACAGTCAGAGACTGTTCCTGTCTCCAGACAAGGTCTTGAAAATCCAGGACAGGATAAGTCACTTCATCCGTCACCCCAGAATGTCGATTCACTCAGCGATGCAGGTACTTGGCCTGATAATGTCGATGTTTGGCAACGTGGCGTACGCTCCATTTAATTCCCGCCCTCTACAAGGATTCATTGTTGCCAAGTGGGACAGCGTGCCTCATCGGATCAGATCCCAAAGGATCTTGTTGACTCCGGAGGTTCGTTTGTCGCTGACCTGGTGGCTCCAGGACCGGCAATTGACCAGGGGCCGTCCCTTCTGGATCCCCGACTGGGTCCTCCTGACGACGGATGCCAGTCTAAGGGGATGGGGAGCGGTGTTGGAGCAACACTCTTTTCAGGGTCGGTGGAACAAGGAAGAATCACTCCTCCCGATAAACATCCTAAAGCTGAGGCCAGTGTTCAATGCATTATCACTTGCCCTGCCTCTGGTACGCAACAAACCAGTTCAGATACGGTCAGACAACGCCACAACAGTGGCATACATAAACCATCAAGGCGGCACTTGAAGCCACGTGGCTATGACGGAAGTATCAAAAATCCTTTGCTGGGAAGAACGCCATCTGCCAAGTATATCAACAGTGTTCATTCCGGGTGTCCTGAACTGGGAAGAGGACTACCTCAGCCGCCAGAACGTACATGCCGGAGAGTGGAGTCTTCATCCAGAAGTCTTTCAACTCCTAGTGGACAGGTGGGGTCTACCGGACGTAGACCTAATGGCGTCTCGACACAATCACAAGGTTCCAGTCTTCGGATCAAGGACAAGGGATCCTCAAGCAGCGTTCGTGGACGCACTGGCAATTCTATGGACCTTTCGGCTGCCTTACGCGTTCCCTCCGGTGTCACTCCTGCCCAGGGTTCTACGGAAGTTCAAACAGGAAGGTGGAATGCTGCTTCTAGTTACTCCAGCGTGGCCAAGACGGCATTGGTTCTCAGACCTGCAGGGTCTATCGATGGGGCATCCCCTTCTACTTCTTCAACGCCCAGACCTCCTCGTACAGAGCCCTTGCCTCTACCCAGACCTGGCCAGACTGGCTTTGACATCGTGGCTCTTGAAGCATCACTCCTGAGAGCCAAAGGATTTTCAGAGGTGGTTATTCAAACGATGTTGAAAGCCCGCAAACCGGCATCTGCCTGGATTTATTACAGGGTCTGGAATTCTTTCTTCAGCCGGTGTTCTGAAAAGAATTACGATGTCCATAGATTCAGAATTGCCAGGATACTGGCTTTTCTGCAAAGAGGCTTGGACTTAGGTCCTCGTCTGGCCTCCCTCAAGGTTCATATATCTGCCTTGTCGGTTTGGTTTCAGAGAAAAATTGCCTCTATCCCTGATATTTAGATGTTCATTCAGGGCGTTATTCGTATTCAGCCTCCCTATGTCCCTCCTGTGGCTCCATGGGATTTGTCTGTTGTTCTGAATGCTCTGCAAGAGTCTCCATTTGAACCTCTTGAATCGGTGGACCTTAATTGGCTAACAGCCAAGGTCCTGTTCTTGCTGGCTATTGCCTCTGCAAGACGGGTGTCGGACTTAGGCACTTTGTCCTGTCGTCCACCCTTTCTAATATTCCACCAGGAGCAGTTCTTCGATCTCGCCCAGGTTATCTGCCTAAGGTGGTGTAATCTTTTCACCTTAACCAAGAGATTGTGGTTCCGTCCTTTGTCTCTTCGGATTTGCCTCCCAAAGAACGTTCTTTGGATGTAGATAGGGCTCTCCGTATCTATGTGGAGAGGACTTCCTCTATCAGGATGTCAGATTTCCTTTTTGTTTTGTTTGTTTTTCACAAACATGGCTGGCTTGTGAATAAACAAAAAAGAAGGGGGGTGCAAATCCCCACCCCCAAATTCCCTTCCGCACACTGAAAATTACCTGTAACCATCCCTGAATCTATCTGGTAATAAAATTCAGAGAATTCGTCACAAATGTTTGCAAACACATGTTTAGCTGCTGGCCACTTCACGGCTTCTCTGATACAGGTATGATTGAGCAGCTTCCAAATTGTTTGTCTGCTTGTGTGCATGAGGCATTGAATGGGAGCAGCATTTGGAAGGCATGCTGTTCCTTGTAGTGCCAATGGGAGATCCTGGGGGTGGCTCCCTGGTAAGTTAGCTCTCAGTCTGGAACTGTTTTAGTAATGGCCTTTATTATGAGGCGTACTGTGACAAATTACATGGCCCAATGTGGGCACTGCTATCAAGTAGTTAGGACTGCTGTATCAGAGAAGCCGTGAAGTGGCCAGCAGCTAAACATGTGTTTGCAAACATTTGTGACGAATTCTCTGAATTTTATTACCAGATAGATTCAGGGATGGTTACAGGTAATTTTCAGTGTGCGGAAGGGAATTTGGGGGTGGGGATTTGCACCCCCCTTCCTTTTTGTTTGTTTGTCTGTGACCCCTCCCCCTTCCAGCACCTGATATATAATTATCTCCAGGTATGATTGAGCAGCTTCCAAATTGTTAATAAGCAAACCTTGGCCAGATGGATTAGAATGGTAATTGCACAAGCTTATGCGCAGGCTGGACTCCCAGCTCATGCTGCAATTAAAGCCCATTCTACTTGGTCTGTTGGACCTTCTTGGGCGGCCTGCTGTGGCGTGACCCCAGAACAATTGTGCAAGGTGGCTACATGGTCCTCAGTAAACACGTTCATTAGGTTCTATGCCTTTGATACTTCTGCCTCCCAGGATTCTTCCTTTGGACGCCGGGTTCTCTTGCCCGCTAAGGCGTGTCCCCTCCCTTGAGGAACTTCTTTAGGACATCCCTGATGCATTCCCTGTGGAACACAGTGTACCCCGCTGCAGAAAAGGAGAGTTATGGTAGACTCACCATTGTTAACTCTCTCTCTGCGATGAACACTGGGTTCCACAGGGTGCCCACCCTGACGCACCTAGCTTCTGTGGGTTGTGTGGCATTAGCCGCTGGTACCCTCTTCTGTCTTGAGATTGTGGTTCTGTGTGACTAACATCTGCCTTCTCTTTTACCTGCTCCTGCATTGGACTGGTTAACGAAACTGAGCTCTCAGTGCCTGGAGGTGGGGTTATAGAGGAGGCTCCAATGCATCTTGGGACAGTCAAAGCTTTGCCTGACGGTGTCTCTGGATCCAAGAGCCCACTCTACACCCCGATGTATTCCCTGTGGAACCCAGTGTACCTCGCAGAAAGAACGTTAACCATGTTAAGTCTACCATAACTCTCCTTTTAAGAGCTGAAAAGCCATCTGAGGAACCTGCAGCACTATACACCAGACTAGGAAGTAAGTCTAGAAGACAGATGGAATATAAAGTATGGTTCAAAAGGGCTGCTGTGCTTCCCAAAATAGAACATTTGGGGGGTCATGTCCTTCCAATATGTAATCTTGTGAATGATATAAAAGGTGCTATGAGTGGACCTAACTCGAAGGATCGTGGCTGCCTAGCTGGCGGTATGCTTACAGAATGTGAATCTTGGTTGCTGTTTATTGTGACCATAGTCTGTACTAGGTGTGATCATTTTTGTCGCCCTAACTAGTGTTTCCAGAAATGAATATAGTGTATGTGGCCCATGGCAATGACCGTCATGGCCAGAGCATACTGAATGTTCCTGAGCACTTTCCCATCTTCTGACCTCATTCCGCTTGCTGGTGATCTTCAAGATGAGAAGCTTAAGAATAAAATGTGCTTGTCAATATGGCAGAAAGTGATGGCACAAAGACTCTAATCAGCTGCTTTACACTGCAAGATGTTTGTTGCTCTCGACCCTGCCAGGTTAATGAACCACTTTTCTGTTAAGAGGGGCAGCGAGAGAAAAGAAAAAAGAATCAGTTGAGTTTCACACTGGGGACCACTTAAGTCATTTAACCTCTTAAGTGCCGGGAGACCTGCAACGCATTAAGTGAAGGTGTTAAATGGTTTTTATTTGCTTGAGGGTTAGTAGAGGCTAGACAACTTTCCTCCACCCCCCCTCCTTCCCCTTCTGTTCTGCAAATGGCATTGCAGCTATGATGAATGAGCATTAGGGTAACTCATTTTAAGACGTGCTTGATTTATTAGCGCCAAGGTCTCCATTTTCCGGCAGGTCAGTGCTTTACTGAAACACCCAAAGTCATTGCCAAGGTCAGCCTGTTTATGATTTTTTTTTTCTTTTTACACAAATGTCTGCGACGCATCATTCTCTTTATCAGCTCCTAGTCGCGCTGATGAGATTCATATATTGGACAGAAAGGAAAAGCTTTTTTGGTCTTCACAAGAAAAAAAAATCTTTAAAAAAATAAAAAAAATAAAAGCTAGCGGCTGTGTGGGCCACGCTTCAATTATGACTCCCTAGTAAGACAAGGGCCTTAATGGTCAGTGTTTGCCTTCAGGGATGTTTATTACACACACAACTATTTTGCAGGAGCAGCGTCAAATCTATAAAACTACCATTAGGCTGAAAAATCAATCAAAATGCCATTAAACTGGAATAAGTTGCCAATATTGCTGATGTGGTAGCAGCTCTTTCGATTTTCCTTCAGATTATTAGGTACAGCCTAGTAGTGACTTTGTTAAGGAAAATAAGTGTTGTTCAGAAGTAATACGTCTCTTTGGCTTCATAAAGTTTGTGGCCTCATATTTCCCACTTTATTGATTACCCATTATCATTTCTCACAAGGCGTCCTAACTCAAGGGGAAAATATAACTCTCTCTCGTTTCTCGCTGAACGGCCATGCCATTATAGATCGGGAGGAAGGTATTTCAGATGAACCAGTCTGGGAGAAAAATGAGCTGAAAATAATAGGAGCAGCGTGCCTTCCAGGTTTTATCAGTTAGAAGTAAGAACAAAGCTTTGTCAGCAATCTCCCCTTCAGTCGTCCCCCACCACCACCTCCTTTCTTCTTTCTACCCTCCTCTCCTTGGTATACCACCCCCATACTGCTGCAGCTCCAGCCTAACCTCTCTTGCAAAACAATGAACAGCTGGAACAGAGTTCTTGAGATATCAGTAACCTTAAAGCGTTTCTGTGCAATGAGTAATTTTCTCTGAAGAAGAGAGTAGGTTAACGATTTCTACAACTCCTAAAATTCTAAGTCAACTGCTGTGATGTTCGAAGCGAGTAATCTTATTGTGCCCTGGCTCTCTCCTTAACTAATGTATGTGTGTGGATCTAACACACACACACACACACATATATATATATATATAGATATATATATATAGATATATATAGATAGATAGATAGAGATATATATATATATATATCTTCTCTCTTGCATTGTAGTTATGTGTAACCTCCATGTGCATGCTTTTTTTTCCCATCTCTGTGATGTGACTTTGGTAGGAAAGACTTGGGTTGAACATATAGTATCAATGAACTGTATGAGGCATTAAAACAAAGGTATTACATTGTATTTTGAATATAATTTATACATAGTAGGTGTGTGAAGGTTGTAACCGTTTTGTGTAACAAGCTCTCGTTTAGGTTTAGCTTTGCACACATGTAGCGCTTTAGTATTGCCCTCTCCCCCCGTAGTACAGTATGTGACATTGCTTTGTCGTTACACGGTACCACAAACAGTAGATTTACACCCATCATCATTGTGGAGAAAGTGTAATGTAGGAGAACCCATGAATTCTGTATATTCCTGGGATTTACTTGTCCATCACCGGTGTTACATACAAACTGTATGTGAGTAATTTCAAGGGTTAATAAATGGGTTCATTCATACTCGCATTAGCTACAGAAATGATTAGGATTTCAACTCCATTCAGCACCACATCCCGCCCACTGCCGCCGCGGTTTACAAATCATTGGCACACCTAGAATGTAGCATACCTGAGTTCAGCAGGCAATGGGCAAGTATTCTGATATCTCTCATTTAAGGGTTAACACACTGTAGCTCTGGTTTAGTTGAAAGGTAGTGAAGCTCATGTGTGAAGCAGATTAGGTTACCCCTTAGTTGTACACAAGTGCAGCTAGATGGTCCGACATGTCCATTTGCAGAAAGACCGATCCATCTAAGATCCAATTCGGAAGAGGGCGGATATTCAAAAAAAATTCCTTGAAGTGACATCTGTGCATGCACTATATGCTGGAACTCGCTATTTGTGTCTGTGCAACTCAGCTAGTGCAAAATGAAAGTCATATCTTAAGTGTGATTAGCTGTGCATGCTTCAGTACAGTATGGTATGTCTATAATATTGTACCCCGCTCCTCTGTTTGGTTTCAGTAATCTTCTATATGAAATCTTTGTTCACCAAATGCTCACACTTGCATAATGCTTTGCAGTGAACACCCTCACTGGGTCTAACGCTTACCATCTTCTTCTTATGGGTGTCTCTGTATTCTGCACATCCAGGGACTGCGTCAGATACGTGATATGTCTGCATGAATCAGGGAGCACAGCTCCCCCAGAGAGTAGATAAGATCAGCTAAACAGTATTATATAATAAATTATACCCCTTTAAGGAGACGGCTGGACTCCTTTCATTGGCTAGTCAAGCAGACTGACAACAGCCAATGGGAAATGTGTCCAGATGCCTAATAAACTGAGTTTCATAGGTAATTGGTATTGGCGGTACTAGGGATTCTACTTAATAGATATGAGTTATCTATTGTGTTCTAGTCCTAGGATTTTCTCCTAAGCCAACATTGGAAGGCACATAAAGTTGGCATCTGTCAGGTATTGAACTAATTCCAGGGCCATAACTAGGTGTGTGCAGAGGGGGCACTGCACATAGCGCTTCAGGGTAGGGGGCGCTGTTGGCGGCACTTGTCTATTATCTGTTTTAATTACATTCACTTGCAGCTTCTCCTGACCGCCCCATCTCCTACCCTGAACCCTTCTGTTGCTAATACCTACATAACATTCATGAACTCAATTTGAGATGTCTTTGTTAATTCAGTCACATGGGATTCGAACCCATTGCCTGTGACATAGCAGTCAGGCAATCTATTCATTGAGCTATCTGCTCTTACATAGAAAGCTAGATAATTCCAATTTAAATTACATTTTAAATTTATGGCAGTATATTGACGTGTTATTTAATAAAGGGTATTGTAACTGAATAACAACGAGCTCCCAAGTTAAATGCATGAATGTTGTATAAAGAGGAATTGTGTCCAAATCCATTTACTTGCAGTGGTCTATAAATGTGTGTGTATTATTTATATATAATATATTTTATTATATATTATATTTAAAATGTATGAAAGGGCAATATAGCTTGGGCTTCCTCTGGTATCAATCTTGTCATGCCCCTTCCGCACGAGGCATGCTCCTTATGTCCCTATTGGAAAAAATGGGGAGGGGGGAGGGCAATTCTCTCTCTCTGACACCGGGCACCAATTAGTCTAGCAATGGCTCTGACTAATATTATTTAGGGTATTCAATTATCCGCAAATTCGCAGTAATTTTTCGCCCGAAAATTTTTCGCGGCAATCGGGCGAAAATTGCCGCGAAAACGCTCCGTTTTTTTACCTATTCATTTCCGACCGGGTTTCACGTGAAAATTCTTGCAGTGAAAAGTGCAGGTGAAAATGGGGAAATCAGCCTGTACCCCCAAAAAATGCTAAACTAACATAGGAAAACAGAAGAGAAATGTGTTAGAGATCACATTAGAGCGTTTTTGGGGACTTAAATTGTGTGAAATGGCTGTTATATGCATTTTTTTTTAAATGCAAAAAAATTATAGAAAGCAAGTTTTTTTGTGCAAAATAAATGCTCTCATTAAATTTGGGGTACATGAAAATGGGTATAAGTATATATTTGGGTCATTTTAGGGTACTTTAAAAAAAAAGTGGAAACAGACCGATTATTCCCATCTGCAAGCCTAAAAAACACCTGTCCCACTCATAAAGCACCCCAATATACCTGTCCCATACCTTGAACCCCAATTTCCATCACTTTTTACTTTTTCACCCCAAAAATGACATGTCATTATTGACCAATTAAAAATAATTAAAAACTTCAACGTGCCTAATTAGTCATTAAGGGGGGTGTCCCAGGAGTTCTGTACCATATCCAAACATTTTTACCTAAAATAGTGACTTTTCCCAACTTTTCACCTGCTTCAGAGTAGGTGAAGTGAAATTAGTGAAAAAATGATCACCGATAAATTTTCCAGGATAATTGAATAGGCTGTAATTGCGTTTCACGTGAAAAGTCCGTTTTTTTCACCCGAAAACCAAACTTTTCACGTGAAAAGTCCGTTATCACTGCTAATTGAATATACCCCTATGTATGATCTACACTTTCACAGTTTCAGAGTGACTTATGGTTAAAAAGGATTTTAGCATTGTTTTTAAGATAGTTGGGCAAAGTTTGCATTTGTATTTCCGCAACTCATTTCTGGCCATGTTTGGATGATTTTGTATTATTTATGCCACTTTTGATACTGTTACTATTTTAGAAATAATAATTAACATTTAAGATTGTCCATTTAATTTACTGTTTAATGTACACTGCTGCTCCATCGTCAGCTGCATCGTGCAGTGTGTACCAGGCATTAGTTCCAGTGGTCCGTCTGAGCAACTGTACTACTGCTCAGAAGTTCGATGTTGTGGGTAGTGTTGTCGATGGTGCGTATTATGCAGAAGCGGTGTTTGTACAAATCCCCGCAGCTGCAGCATTATTATATCCCCTGCGTACAGCATCGCAGTAGCAGCGTCAGTTGAGTCCACCTGTGAGTCCCGCCAATATTCACTAGTAACCGCACTTACACCTACCTCATGCTAGGTGCGACACACAACTCGCACGCTGGCATACGCACAACCCACACGCTGATGATACTTTCACAAGACGGTTGACATTACATATATGGAGACACATGTACTAAGCTTTGGAGAGAGCTAAAGTACCAGCCAATCAGCTCTAAACTGCCATGTTACAGGCTGTGTCTGAAAAATGACAGCTAGGAGCTGGTACTTTATCCTACTCCACTTTATCACTCTGCAAGGCTTAGTACATCTCCCCTATAGAGCGAAACACTCAAGATTCCACGGAGTCAGAATCACCCTGAAATATGCAAAGAGTGCATGCGCAGTTATCTAATAAAACTGCATCATTTAGTGAGAAAGCTAGAAAACCAATTGTAATATACTGTATGCGTGTTTAATGGCCGACTGGTCGTTGTCATGCTGTCATTGGCTGCAGCGCCATCTTCCCCTTTGCTAATTTGGCTTTGGTACGGTATGCAATTTCTCACAGGATTTCAATATTTGAAGAATGTACAGAAACTCTACCCTTTGTGGGTGGTATTCAATTACTGGCGAGAATGCGTTTTAATGGTAAAAAGACGCAAAATGACAGCAATTCGCGGTAATTTCGCCAAATGCTTATTCAATTGTACGTGAAAACGTTTTCGCAGTCATTTTACCACAAATTTCAATTCACCAACTCTGAGCAGGTCATAAACAGTCTGTTTCCACGTTGTTGTTTATTTTAAAGTCCCCTAAAATGACCCAAATATATACTTATTGCCATTTTTATGGACTCCAAGTTTAATTTTAGCACTTATTTTGCTGCAAAAAAAATTGCTTTCTACTGTATACGTTTTTGAACATGTAATAAAAAATGCATATAACAGCCATTTGACCAAATTTAAGTACCAGAAATACTTTTATTATAACCAATAGTAAACTTTTATACTGTAATCCAATGTAAGTTTAGCTTTTTTGGGGGGTATGGACAAATTTACCCATTTTTCACTTTTTGCACCAATTTCCGTGGCAATCCCGTTTTCGCTAATTTGCATATGAATAGGGCGAATCGCAGGAGCTCGCATACGAACCTTTTGTCGTGAAAAACGCAATCAAAGTAATTTGTCGCAATTTCTGCGCTAATTGAATTCCCCCTATGTGTTCCTGATACCTCTTAGATTGCAAGCTCATTAGATCAGTGTCATCATTATCTTCTGTTTTCTGCCACCGTATGTTATTTGTATAACGATTCTCTAAATGTACAGCACTGTGCGATATCTTGGCTCTTTATAAATAAATAATAATAATAATAATAATAATAATAATAATAACATAAAACAAAGCCTGGCATACATTTTGTACAGTCCTTGTAAATTCCTGTTTTATACTTTTCTCATTGGAAATAGAACAGACTTGTTTTAGTGATTAAAAATAAATAAAAAATACAGTTCTGCAAGTTTAATTAAACTTCAAAACATAAAGTCCACTGACAGTAATCTATGTATAGAACTAAAGAAAATCTGAGAGATATGAGAATGTCTTCTTTACTGGCAACTTATTAGGGTAATGAGTAAGGCATTAAACATATTATGTCATGTTCTTCAAAAGATGTTTTCCTCTACAGAGTGAGTCTTTGGTGTACAAATGATGTTCTATAGGAAGTGCTTTCAGCATATACAGTTCTTGACCAATTAAAGGCTACAGTCATCATACTGTTTATCATAAAGTGTCAGCTCTTCTCGTTTTGTTTGCTGTGTTACTGGTTTATGGAGTCACAGATGTGTCCTCATACATGGGTTCACTACGGCTGGCCGGCGGTCGGGCTCCCGGCGACCAGCATCCCGGCGCCGGGAGCCCGACCGCCGGCTTACCGACAGCGTGGCGAGCGCAAATGAGCCCCTTGCGGGCTCGCTGCGCTCGCCACGCTACGGGCACGGTGGCGCGCTACGCGCGCCACACTATTTTATTCTCCCTCTATGGGGGTCGTGGACCCCCACGAGGGAAAATAAGTGTCGGTATGCCGGTTGTCGGGCTCCCGGCGCCGGTATACTGAGTGCCGGGAGCCCGACCGCCGGCATACAGAAGACCACCCCTCATACATTTAGTCCCAATACACCATGCGGTACGAGATGCCTGATGTCGGCGAGTTGCGCCGGGCAGTGTAGCGTCGTTTTCACTCTAATGTGCGTCTTGACTGTAATGCTTTGTTGCATAAACCGCTTCACAAGACTACGCTGATTGGTTTGATATGCGACACAGTGGTATATCTGTTTGCAACTAAGTCTGCAACTAAGTCTGAGGGATGAGGGCTATATCTAGTTTGTCCATGAGCTGCATATACAGTATACATTCTAATGGGTAGACCTTGCTGTGCTTTTCCACTTAAATGGCATGGTCAGATCTCATGCAACCGCGTTGCCCCACTGTGTCCCCCAGTTTTTGACGTGGAGATCCGTTCTGCAGATGTGCATAGTATAATATTTAAATATTGTAAAAAAAAATACTTTTTAAACTATTTTAAATAGAAAATATTAAAAAAAACAATGTTATGAACGATTTTGAAGGGAAAATTCGTCAGTTAAGTGGTTAAATGACTTAAAAATGGTAATGACAACACTGATCATACTGTGGACACAGCATTGTGTATGTAAGTATGATTATCTAAAGCGTCTTCTAAATGAAAAATAATTTGTCTTCTGGGAAGTGAGCTAAAGCTGTACAGAAGTACAGTACTGGCCAAAAGTTTTAAAATACCCCCATTTTCCAGTATTTTAATTTAACCAATTCAAGTCCAGTGAACACCATATAGTAGATACGGCGCTCCAGGATGGAATGCGGTCAGAATGTTGACAGCGGGATCCTGAAGGTAAGTACTGGCTTAGGGAATGGGTTAGGCATTCGGGGGAGGGGGAGGGTTAGGCTTGCGGGGTAGGAGAGGTTAGTATTAGACTGTGGGGTGGGGATATGTTACGGTTAGGCTGGGGCAGGAGGTTAGTGTTAGACTACGGGAGGTTAGGGATAGTGTTGGATTAGAGGTACTGTACGGTAGAGACACAACAATCCGACCGTATTCTGATCGATGGGATTTCAACTGCCGGGATTTTGTACCCAACCCTCCAGAATTTTAAGAGATTTAATATACAGAGCACTTTTGTGGGTCTTTCAGACCCCGCCGCTGTTGCAGCGCAGTTTGCCGGTGGCATAAGGGATGTAGCCGCAATGTTTTTGACAGCGGAGGGCGTTCATGGGGCAACGGCGCAGGATGGGGGGGGGGGTCCGTTTACGGTGTTGCTGCCTGACGTCATACACAGCCCTTCTGGGAAAAAAGATGGCCTCTGGCCACATGACAGCGCAGCACGCTAAGTTAGTAAAAGCTGAAAAATAATGTAGATCTCACATTTATATAAGAAAGACTTTTTCAGGGAGCAAGTAGTTGGTAGGAACTTGCAGCTGTTTTGCAGCAATGCATAGGAAGCTTACCTGGGCCATGAAGCACCATCACAGGGCTCCTGGAAGAATGTCTTATGCACCAATGAATCACAATTTGAAATCTTTAATTCATCATGCATGGTTTTTTTGTATGCCGTCAGGTAGGTGAAAGGCAGGTTCCTTGGTGTGTGGTGTTTCTGTACTAAGCGGTAACTTTAAATAGCAAAACACCTCATTTTACTGTTTAAAGCATTGTTCTTTTACATTTTACACTTAAACACTCTGAGAAGCAAGCATCTTGTACAAGCCGCCGCTTAGCAAATAAGTCTCGTGTCAGATATAAGGGAGAAAAACTGATCGTCTGGCGCTCTTTTGCTGGGTCCCAAGTCAACGACTTACACAGACTGACTGTACCATAAGGGTTCCCGCAGCATTTTGCAGCGGCAGCCCTCAGTTTTGTAGGTAACGGCCTCTGTATATTAGAGATGCACCACTCCACATAATATGATGATTCATCTGATGGAGGACAGGGACAGTACTGTCCCAATTTATTTAGACCAAAATTTTGGGAAGTACACATGTTGTTATTAGCACCACTGCTATGATTGTTCTACCATAGGAATTTTATGCTTGAAAGTAGTTCTAGATCCAGTAGAAATCATTTGGCGTTTCTGGATATTAATTGCTTGCGTTCCTTGAATTTCGTGATTCCTTTGGATGTTTTTCTTCAATCAATAACCGAATAAAGCATACTGATCTTTCTCAAGAATGGAGAGATAGCCTATGTACCTTGGGAGATGACCTTGATACCCCCTTGTACATCCTTCTAAAAGGAATCCGTGATTAGCTCAGGACAGCATAAAGCAAGCCTTGTCCCAGACGTAAGCTAGCCTTCCTCTGTTTTGGCTTTCATTCTCAACAGGTTACAACAGGAGGTCAGCCAAGTACTAGTCCCCTTGCAGAACCATTTTACCTATTAATAGGAATGGCTGGTTAAATTGCTATCCTTTCTGTGTTCTAAACGTTCGAAGGCAGCATCATGTTTAAGTACAGCAGGCAGTTGTTGATGGAGCTGGATGTACAGCTGCCAGTGTTCCCCAATTAGCTCCATCAACAGCTACCCAATATCCTGCATTTACCCACAGGCTAGGAGAGCCCATTGTCTAAATGAGTAACCTGTATTGAATCCTAAAGCACAGGTTAGGAAGCCTTGTACAGATTAAAGACCATTTTTATAAACCCATTTTATTTCCCTTGGTTAATTTAAATGATTGTTGTCCAGCTTGTGATAACGGGGGTCATTCCGAGTTGTTCGCTCGCTAGCTGTTTTTAGCAGCCGTGCAAACGCTAAGCCGCCGCCCTCTGGGAGTGTATCTTAGTTTAGCAGAAGTGCAAACGAAAGGATCGCAGAGCGGCTACAACATTTTTTCGTGCAGTTTCAGAGTAGCTACAGACCTACTCAGCGCTTGCGATCACTTCAGACTATTAATTTCCTGTTTTGATGTCACGAACACATCCTGCGTTCGCCCAGCCACGCCTGCGTTTTTCCTGGCACGCATGCGTTTTTTCAAACACTCCCTGAAAACTGTCAGTTGACACCCAGAAACGCCCTCTTCCTGTCAATCACTCTGCGGCCAGCAGTGCGACTGAAAAGCTTCGCTAGACCCTGTGTGAAACTACATCATTCTCTGTAATTGTACGACGTGCATGCGCATTGAGCCGCATATGCATGCGCAGTAGTGGTTTTAATTTGAAAAAATCTCCCGAACTGTTGGACATGACTGGTAAATAGTTGTGTCCACATACACCTCTAATCACGCCAGATCGCATGCCACAGGCTTTGCCACTTGGTTGCGTCAAATCACTCATCCTGAGTGCCTAGTACACTATAAGTGAGCAGCAACATTGAGGAAAAAAATTATAAAGTCAAATTACAGGTCTGATACGAGTGACTTAGTTGGTTATGCTAAGGAGGAATTCAATTAGCCCCATTAATTTAACGGGGGTGAAAAAGGGTGGTAGCCTCGGGCTTTAGCGCCCGGGGCTGTTCAATTAGAGCCGCTTTTTGTCGCCCGTTAAATGAATGTGTTATTAATCTGTTATCGGGCATTAACACTGTTGCTGCGCTTGAAAACAGGCTAATTATTTGGGATTTATTTTGGGGTCTGTTAAGACTCAAAAAGAAATCCCCATTAAGGGCAGCTGGTAGGCTGCCTTCGGGGGCTAATTGAGTTAAACTCTTAGGGGGAGATTCAAATGTTTGAAAAGTCGGTTGGGTGTCTGTCTATTATATAGGAAAAAACAGACTCCCAACTGACTTTTCAAACATTTGAATCTCCCCCATTATCTGCGATTTTGTACCAATTCCTTTGTGTCAGAAGTACAAATCTGAGTACACTGTGTGTTCTAAAATGCAAAATTGAGGAAAAAGTACAGTACGTAGCCCGGGAATCGCATCTCGTGGGTTACGTTACATGGCACAAAAAGGATATGTATATGAAAGCGTATCTGTGTGTATGTTCTTCCTTTGTGTTCTGTTCTCACCTATACTGTTTATTTTTCAGCCACAAAGCCCGTCTTAAATAGCATGCTGCGTGAGCCGTCTCTGATCCCTGACCCTGTTCTTGCCAATCAGGTCCATCAGGTAATACCCTATAGCCAAGCCAAGGGGAACATTTAGTATAGCTACAAAATAATATTGGGTTACAGAGTATACAAGATGCTGTATACCTTGCCTGTGCAATGCTTTCCATTGTTCACCACTGCATTCTGTGACGGCTGTAACCATGTGTGATCCTGTACAGCGTGTCATATGTAGGACACTGCTCTGGGTTGTTGATTATATACAGTGTGTCATATGTGTAGGACACTGCATTCTGCATTGCTGATCGCGTACAGCGTGTCATATGTAGGACACTGCATTCTGCGTTGCTGATCCCGTACAGCGTGTCATATGTAGGACACTGCATTCTGCGTTGCTGATCCCGTACAGCATGTCATATGTAGGACACTGCGTTCTGCGTTGCTGATCGCGTACAGCGTGTCATATGTAGGACACTGCGTTTTGCGTTGCTGATCGCGTACAGCGTGTCATATGTGTAGGACTCTGCGTTGCTGATCCCGTACAGTGTGTCATATGTGTAGGACACTGCGTTTTGCGTTGCTGATCCCGTACAGTGTGTCTTATGTAGGACACTGCGTTCTGCGTTGCTGATCCCGTACAGGGTGTCATATGTAGGACACTGCGTTCTGCGTTGCTGATCCCGTACAGGGTGTCATATGTAGGACACTGCGTTCTGCGTTGCTGATCGCGTACAGTGTGTCATATGTGTAGGACACTGCATTCTGCGTTGCTGATCCCATACAGCGTGTCATATGTAGGACACTGCGTTCTGCATTGCTGATCGCGTACAGCGTGTCATATGTGTAGGACTCTGCGTTGCTGATCCCGTACAGCGTGTCATATGTGTAGGACACTGCGTTCTGCGTTGCTGATCCCATACAGGGTGTCATATGTGTAGGACACTGCGTTCTGCGTTGCTGATCCCGTACAGGGTGTCATATGTAGGACACTGCGTTCTGCGTTGCTGATCCCGTACAGGGTGTCATATGTAGGACTCTGCGTTGCTGATCGCGTACAGGGTGTCATATGTGTAGGACACTGCGCTCTGCATTGCTGATCCCGTACAGGGTGTCATATGTAGGACACTGCGTTCTGCGTTGCTGATCCCGTACAGGGTGTCATATGTGTAGGACACTGCGTTCTGCGTTGCTGATCCCATACAGCGTGTCATATGTGTAGGACACTGCATTCTGCGTTGCTGATCACGTACAGCATGTCATATGTGTAGGACACTGCGCTCTGCGTTGCTGATCCCACACAGCGTGTCATATGTGTAGGACACTGCATTCTGCGTTGCTGATCCCGTACAGGGTGTCATATGTAGGACACTGCGTTCTGCATTGCTGATCACGTACAGGGTGTCATATGTAGGACTCTGCGTTGCTGATCCCGTACAGGGTGTCATATGTAGGACACTGCGTTCTGGGTTGTTAATCCTATACAGCGTGTCATACGTGTACGGCACTGCGCTCTGTGTTGCTGATTCAGTACAGCGTGTCATATGTGTAGGACACTGCGCTCTGCGTTGCTGATCCCAAACAGCGTGTCATATGTGTAGGACACTGCATTCTGCGTTGCTGATCACGTACAGCATGTCATATGTGTATGACACTGCGCTCTGCGTTGCTGATCCCATACAGCGTGTCATATGTGTAGGACACTGCATTCTGCATTGCTGATCACGTACAGCATGTCATATGTGTAGGACACTGCGCTCTGCGTTGCTGATCCAGTACAGTGTGTCATATGTAGGACACTGCGCTCTGCGTTGCTGATCACGTACAGGGTGTCATATGTGTAGGACACTGCGCTCTGTGTTGCTGATCACGTACAGGGTGTCATATGTGTAGGACACTGCGCTCTGCGTTGCTGATCCCATACAGCGTGTCATATGTGTAGGACACTGCATTCTGCATTGCTGATCACGTACAGCATGTCATATGTTTATGACACTGCGCTCTGTGTTGCTGATCCAGTACAGTGTGTCATATGTAGGACACTGCGCTCTGTGTTGCTGATCCAGTACAGTGTGTCATATGTAGGACACTGCGCTCTGCGTTGCTGATCACGTACAGGGTGTCATATGTGTAGGACACTGCGCTCTGCGTTGCTGATCACGTACAGGGTGTCATATGTGTAGGACACTGCGCTCTGCGTTGCTGATCCCATACAGCGTGTCATATGTGTAGGACACTGCGCTCTGTTTTGCTGATCCCATACAGCGTGTCATATGTGTAGGACACTGCGCTCTGCGTTGCTGATCCCATACAGCGTGTCATATGTGTAGGACACTGCGCTCTGTTTTGCTGATCCCATACAGCGTGTCATATGTGTAGGACACTGCGCTCTGCGTTGCTGATCCCGTACAGCGTGTTATACGTGTAGGGCCCATACTGGGTGCAGGATTTGGCATCCTCTGTCCATATGCATGACTTGGAATAGGGCGTATCTCTGACACTCCCAGCAGATGGTTCTCTCCATGCGTCCACCGATGTAACGGCCGGTGAGATGCACACCCCTTCCAACCTGCGTACAATTCACATATATGCGCAGGCAGCAGAATGCACATGTGCGATACTCGCTAGCTGTGTCAGTGGCCCGACATGGAAATGTATGCAAATGCTTTCAGATTTGTACGCAGTGGGCATGTGGCAATATTGTAGTGTTTTATAGAGATGGCCGTGATTGGCGTCTCTGATGCACCGAGCATCGGATGCACATCAGGTAAACATCGCCCTTATAGTATCCCAGCATGGCCACAGGAAGTAAGATGCTGTGGCCGATGTTCATGCAAAGCGATTATAGGCAAACTGCGCACGTGCTGTGATCGCACTTCATTAAGCTCCCGCTCGCAGTGAGGATTTCATGGAGAAGTGATTGACTGGATGTGAGAGCTAACGGGGAGTGGTTGCAAAAATGCAGGCGTGTCATGGCCATTTTCGTGGCTTGTATCTGCTAACAGCCGACTCGTATCTACAAAACATGGCTCCGGTGTCGCTACTGCCGTGTCCTGCATTACGTACATCTCTGACTCGGGCCCAGTATACAAAGTAGCATGTGACTCAGAATTAGCCCGCATACTTTTACGGTTATGATTTCCAATGAAAGCGCTTTGTATCATTGAACGGCATTTCAAAATGAAATCCTGTATGGCTAAATGGTCTGTACCTTACATCAGAGGTTCTCAAACTCTGTCCTCAGGACCCCACACAGTGCATGTTTTGCAGGTAACCCAGCAGGTGCACAGGTGTATTAATTACTCACTGACACATTTTAAAAGGACTACAGGTGGAGCTAATTATTTCACTTGTGATTCTGTGAGACCTGCATAACATGCACTGTGTGGGGTCCTGAGGACCGAGTTTGAGAACCTGTGCCTTACATAATGATTGGCGAGGTGCAAAATATGAATAACTATTATGCTGATCCTGCGTTCTTGTCTTGCAGTGTATTATCAATGACTGCTGTAACGGACCCTTGGTGGATTGCATCAAACAGTATCCTTCTATACACCACACTGCTGTTCCTGTGTAAAGTCACGCTGAAAATGTTGTACTAAATGTCACTGCTTGTGTGTTTATTATACAACAAGTGGGGTCACCGCTAACTCACAAGTGGACAGTTCAGTGCAGTTACTGTATGTAACCAGATTTTATTTTATTTTTATTTTGCAGGATGTTTCTGCCCGGTGGCAGGTCTTCCTAATAAGCCGGACTATGTAGCTTAGCAGTCCCCCTTGTGGTGTGGCCTGGGGGTTCTCATCTTCACATACTGTGCTTGGAACTCTGCAGTATGCGCTGTGTAATACACGTTGCCTGCCAGTTAATATTGGTCTCGCACATTTTAAGTTGCTCGTAACACAGGGATTCCGGCCACTTCAATGAAGAGACAAGTGTTTAGTGTATTAGTTTGAAGTATTAATGCACTTCTCTCTAATGCCAAATATAGTGCACCTTTGTGTGACCCTGCCTAATGCTACACACAGCCAACAAGCTGCTAGCATTATATCTGCAACTATTGGCAGCCAGGAATGAGTTATAATGGCTTGTAATGGCTTTGTGGTTTAAAAAAAAAATCAAGGCTGGTGAGGAAATAATTGATTAGCATTTGATAGAAACTATCAGGGAAATGCTTGATTGGCCTGTGGAGATATTGAGAAATATCATCCTTGCAATATGAAGTGGCATTACTCTGCAGGCTTTGACTTTGTGCATACTCAAGAGATTTATCTAAAGGAACTACATGTGACAGGCCATTAATAAGTGGGAGTATTTTTATTCTCTGCATTACTAGTTGTGAAATGTAATAAGTGAGGCGTGCAGGTTTCTTGCTGAACACAAACAAAAAGAAGTTACAGCCAATCGGGACACGCTGAATAGGAATTTATACAGCGTATATTTGTTACATCCGTGCAGTGTCGGACTGGGGCATGAAGGGCCCACCGGGGGAATGCAGTGATAAGGGCCCATACTTAGGGGTGTGGCCAGCCTACAAAGGGGGTGTGGCCAGCCTCCACAGAGGCTTGAAATACACAATAGTTTAGTGCAGTGTAATGCAACATATCTACTATGTATAATACAAGTGCACAGTCTGGAACCTGATCCCTAGAGGAAGGAGTGGCCCTCAGGCAGTGGGGCCTACCGGTGGTTTCCCTGGTACCCCTGTGGGCCAGTCCGACCCTGTATCCGTGCAAGCTAAGCACCTGTTGGCTCTAGTACTGCAACATGCAGTCAAAAAGGCAGTGTCCTATTAGACACCCAAAGCAACAGACACTGCATTACATAAATAACCAACTTAAAGCACACCCTCCACCCCTGCTTTAACCCTTTCAGTGCCACCCTACGTAGAGTTTATGGGGGGGGGGTCATCTATCCTCTAATAGCCGGCTATCTCAATAAAGCTAGCCGATGCGGTTTTTAAGATCTCATCTCCATTTACAGCAGTTTGTACTTACAGCTAAAAGATTTCTTTCTGTGCGTCCTGTAAATGTGTTATGTAATTTGTATTGTTGTGGGTCACCCTGCTCTTTTCTTTTCCGCACAGCTATCTGCATTGTGTTACTCTTTTTTGTGTTCCTTTCCCATACCGAATAATGATCTTCTATCTGGACTCCACACTGGTACTGGATTAAAGCTTTAGTTGTTTAAAGTTTCATTTTAGTTAGATATAGCTCTGCACTTTTGTTTCGGTACCAGATATGGCTTCTGATAATCACTTTTTGTACCATATAAGAAACATTTACTGCTGGGAGTAGCAGCAGTGGGGAGAAAGCTCTGGGAATTGCTATCAGGTTTTCTGCCCCGGTCCGTGGACAGGGCCACGGTGCTGCAATGGACAGTCTTGGGAAAATGTAAATTCTTCCAACAGTTCTCACTGCTTGCTGTACTCATCGCGTCATGGGAAATTACAGAAGCCTCAATATAGTGTTTGTAAATGCAGCATTAGTCTGATGTTTTGGTATTTGTTTTATTAAAGTCGGTTGCTGTAATGTTGGCCACACATTTTGGAAAATGATGAATATAGCAGAAATTGGGGCAGATGTATTAACCTGGAGAAGGCATAAGGAAGTGATAAACCAGTGATATGTGCAAGGTGATAAAAGCACCAGCTAATCAGCTCCAATATGTAAATTAACAGTTAGGATCTGATTGGCTGGTGCCTTTATCACCTTGCACATATCACTGGTTTATCACTTCCTTATGCCTTCTCCAGGTTAATACATCTGCCCCATGGCATAAATGTAATATGCTCTGAGTTGCCAGAGATGTGGGACTTTCTGAGAGTCTGCCCGTTTTTTTTAAAGCAGCAATCGTGTACAAGGCAAAATTAACCTGATTTTGCTTTGTAAATGGATTGCTGCTTTAAAAAAACAGTCAGACTCTCCGAAAGTCCAGCAACTCAGAGGCTATTACATTTTAACCCATATACTGTATGTGTAAACAGCACAAACTCCTTCCCCATATTGGAGTGTAAATGGCTATGTTCCACTTCTATCTGTTTGCATGGGCCCCTTAGAGCATTTGCTGGCTAGCCTTGCGTGAGCCTCTGTGACTTACGGCCATAAGGAAGTGTTACATCAGGGCGAAAGTTTTCAGAAATTACATGTTAATTTCAGGGCACATAAAATAGTTAAAAATCAATTGAAAGTTTAAGGTTTTAAAAGCATAATGTCTTCTGAAGGATTGTGTATTGATTTTAAATATAACTCTCTAATTATATATGCACGGCGTAAAGCACAGAGACAAGCTCTTTGCAAATGGCATGGGGCTATTTCACAGGAAGGGTTCTGAGGATTACGGGAAGCTGGGGCCTCAGTTTTTCATTGGGCAGAAAATGGCCTGTGAGATTATTTACAGGTTTTGCCTCATGGTCAGCGGGATACATCAATAACAGGTAGTAACATTATAGAGCATCTAAGTGTTTAGGCCACTATTACATTCGGAAATCGCTTAAAAGTTCTTGTATTATTCCCTGTTCATCCTCACCCTCCACTTATCTTCTTCCTCTGGCTTTCAGTCCCTATGGACCAATTTGCCTATATTTATATTTCTGCCCTTCTGCCTGGTCAAAACTGTGAATTACATTGGGCAGTTTTATACTGTTTGCCTTTTTCCCAGAATACATTTGGGGCATATTTTTGATATTGCAGCAAATATATTTATGTTGGGGAGTGTTATTTACCCCTATGGGGTATATTAAATTAGTGTCGAAAACTGCCGTCTGTCAAAAAGACGTCAGTTTTCGACTTTTTAAGGTCGAATAGTGATTCGACCTATTCAGCCCCATCAGTTTTTATTCGACAAGTCGTGGAATTCGACTTGTCGAATAGTACGTGAATCGGCGGTATAGCTGCCGATTCACTTACTTTTGAGTGAAACGGGGCCAAATTCGACAGGATTTGGCCTCGTTTCCGACCATCTCAGTCCGACATAAAAAAATGTCGGACTGAGATGTGGGACCCAGAGGAGGAGAGGGGGGGGGGGGGCCGCAGGGAGACGGGGGACAGCCGCGGGGCATACAGGGGAGAGAAGCGCTACAGTAGCGCTGCAGCAGGATGCCTCACAGCCGCACTGCTCACAGCAGCGTCCACCCGGCTCCAGCAAGTGAGGTCACGTTTGCTGGAGCCGGGTGGACACTACCGTGAGGTCTGACGGCTGTGAGACGTCCTTCTGCAGCGCTACTGTAGCGCTGCTCTCCTCCGTCTGCCCGCGGCTCCCCCCCTCCTCTGGGTCCCTCATCTTAATTCGACTTGAAAAAGTCGAATTGAGATGAGATGGAAAAGGGGTTGTCGGATCAATTCCGACAAATGCATGTCGGAATGGATCCGACCCTAATTGAATATACCCCTATGTCTTTTGGTTCTTAAACTGGAGCAATATCGTACCGAAATGTAGTTTCCGGCTAGATCGGTCATTTTGCATGGTCAATCGGCGCTCCCGCGGTCGTTAGCAATATCTTCCTGTAAGCCAGGATGCGCTGCCAACCGGGGCGATATCTCATGCGGTGCCGTGCAGTGTAATGAAGAACGGAATGAGGGATTATTCCGTCCTTCCTTACATTGTTCTGATGTGCACCATGGATATTGTCCGGATATGTGCACCATGGATATTGTACACGTCGCTCTAGTGTGTACCAAGCTTTAAATTGTCAGTTCTACAGACCAGGGTTCTGTCATTATGCCATGTAACTACCTAATTGCCCTGATATCGGGGGTCTGTGGCTTTACAGCGCTACAGAATACATTAACACTGGAGGAGATGTATTAAATCTCCGTGAGAGAGCAATCAATCAACTTCTTACTTTTTAACCTGGCTAGAAACTGGTTGCTATGGGCAACTTCTCTACTGTATTGCTTTTGAAGGTTTGATACAGTACGTCTCCCCTGTATATGTTGTGTGTGTGTATATATCCGTTACTGAGATGTCTAGGCCCTTGACCAGTTGACCGTCCAGCTCAATCGGTTATGAGCATGAAGTACTACTGAGAGAGAAGCTCTTGGAGAGAAACCTAGCCTTTTTAGGTAAGATATTTCTGTTTATTATTAGAAAAAAACATGTTTGCCCAGCTTTTATATGTGAATAATACCTTGTTTTACAATGGAGCTGTCCCTGCAAACTAACCATTATTAATTCAATGCTACATGAGAGACTACAGGTTCAGTAACATCTTGATAGCTTAAAATCAAATACAGCTTGCGGTGTGCTTAGGTGAGTAGTGTGCAGTACCGTTCTAATACATATACCTGAAATAAATGAAGCAAGTGTCTGGCTGTAGATTTGTGGATACAGTAGGTGATATATTGGGGGAGACCGGGGAGAGGGGGGGGGACTGCAGACCCTAATTACAAACATGTTGAGAGGTGCTGCCATGCTGAGACTTGTGGTTCCCCACAGAAGAAAGAACATGCAGATGCACACACTATAGTACTAAGCACTGCTAATCAGAATAATTGGAATACACTCTAATCCAACTCAGAGCAAAATAGAGGTTCTTAGCACCATTTTTGCCCAAACAAAAATATGAGCCCACCAACCAACGACCAGGTGACCTCATCTGTTGGGTCCCTAACACTAAGGTTGAAGTTCAGGGCACGGAACCCCCCTGGTTAGCAAAAGCCAACCACCCCAAGGCAGCACACTAGTGAGAAGTTAAAGTGTTGGTAAGTGTTAATAGGTAAGATGCATAAGCTATGTGTTAAGAGTGTTACATGGGTTAGAGGTAATAAGTAGTATGTTAAAAAGTGTTACATAGGTAGTAAAATAATTAGTTGCTTAAAAAAGTGCTGAATAAAGTATTTCACTGTAATGACCCACAGCAGTCAGGACACACCAACCTTCTGTATTGATAGGTGACATAATCAGTGATATGGGATAAAGCATTATATACAGTATAATGGGAATATACTGCTAGAGTGATTTAGTGGTTAGACTTCATCCAAAGAGTCGTCACAAGATTAGCCAGAAAATAGCTAAACCCACGATGCCAAATCTGCTGCCCTCCAGGTCATTCATCTATGTCTGGTGTATCAAGCCTTTATTATGGTAGCAAAACGGTACAGGGTCAGACAGTACTGAAAATATGAGAAACCACTGCTGTGAAGTGAGCCAGCAGCTTCGAGAGTCTGTTCAGATAGCTCATTGATTTCATGATGCATGCTGATCAAACTTAATTATATCTATATATTAATAGCAGAAGGACAACTTTTATGAGTGACCTATGTATATGATGCTTATGTCTGAGCAGGGCACATCCTATACCAAATTCAAAGTCTTGGTCAGTGGATTTGTAGAAAAGTATTGGCAAAACATCTGCCTGTCATTTTTGATGCATCACCATTGTGCTCTGGAAAATGTGACAGTTGGCAAACTCCCCCTGTGTACCTGCTGGGTGACCTGGAACATGTAACCTGCTGGGTGGTCTGGAAACTGTGACAGTTATTTGCAGTCACCGACGTCACTAAGGGGTATATTCAATTGAAGTCGGATTGACATTGTCGGAAACTGGGCAAAACCTGTCAGATTTGTCCGCGCTTCCGACAAAACACGTGGATCCGCAGCTATTCCGTTAATCCACGTGTTTTCTGACAAGTTGGAATTGCCGACTTGTCCGAAAAACGGCAGGGAAATTCAATAGGTCGGAACAGTTACCGACCTAAAAAAGTCGGAAACTGCCGTATTTCAGACATGACGGCAGTTCCGAAAACAACTGAATACTCCTAATAGGACATACATACAAATAAGCTTCTCCAAAAGTAGAAGGTAGTCTGAGAATGCCATTTATACCCCTTTTCCACTAGCTCAAAAAACACGGGTTTTTGCACGGGGGCACGCATTTACCCGTGTTTTTTGCTAGTGGAAACGGCTCTCTCTTAAAAAACCCGGGTCAAGTGATCCGGGAATCCTACCCGGGTAGCTACCTGGTTAGGACATGGGTAAGGTATAGTGTAAATGGGTTACCCGTGTCAGCCAACACGGAACCCGTTTACAGCATGTGAAGATACCATACCTACCTGACTGCAGGATCTTGCGGGCAGTCAGGAGGTTGACGGGGACAGCGCTGCTGTCTCTCCTGCTATAGCGCTTGCCGGGAAAGCGTGTGCTGGAGGCTGGGGGCAGCCCAGCAGCTTCCAGAGTGCCAGGCTTGCCCCCAGCGTGATGGTGGGCAGCATGGAATTGGGGGCGTGGCCTAACGGGTCCGAGGCCATGCCCCGGGGGTCCCGATCTGCCGGTTTTCCCGGCGCTTGAAGATGACGTCATCTCCAAGCGCCGGCCAGAAGACACTGCACCCGGGTTCAGGGTAAACAGCGCATACATGGGATATACCCGGGTCGGCACCATAGTGGAAAAGGAGTCCGTCTCGGGTCTGACCTGGCTTGGAACCGTGTTCCAAATCCCGGGTCAGACCCGAGACTTCTAGTGGAAAAAGGGTATTACTTTGCAGCACCATTTTGTCAGTTTTCCACCCATCTTGAAATAAACAATTTAACGATTTTAGATTGCAGCTTTACCTACTGTGATCAGATGCAGACAATGGTATTGTGACTATTGATTGCATGATGTGCGCGATGTCAGGTGAGAGGTTTGATGTTGGTGAGGGGCATTAGGGATACAAGAGTTGATAGTATAGGTAGAGAGTGAGGAGCCATGAGAGGACAGTGGGTATTGGAGACTGATCTGCTGTTCTCCTATTGGCTGTAAAACTATTAGACCTGCTCTGCAATGACAGGCTGTCACAAAGTACTCGCTTACTGGTGGGTAGGCCACATGAAAATGTTAATTCAATTTACAGCACCCCTCCCCCAAGAGGGAAAGAATAAATGAAATGTCTAAACATTGACATTTAAACAATACGAACATGAATGCACCTGTTGCAAATATTTCACATGTATGCAGCATGGTAAAAACTATAGACTTACAGCAAGCATGTGAGTAATAACAGTGCAGCCATGCAGCATGCAAAATATGCATGCATAAGAAAATGCTTTTCATGTATTTAAGTCAATTTATCTTTATACTACTACCTTATGCCTGTTGGAAATGCTAACAGTTGAAGGCAATGTCATCTTGTTTGAGCAAAAGATATGACCCGTCATGCACATCCACGTACTCATGAAGCGTACCTGTTCTTTCTACAGAAAAGTTCTTACTGAACTTTAATAAAATGTGATGTGAATGGAAGAAAGCAGTGGCATGTCAGCGAGTGACAGGACTATGACAGCAGGGGATCTAGCTTTCATAGTACCGCAGATATTGGTGGTCATTCCGAGTTGATCGTTAGCTGCATTCGTTCACTGTGCAGCGATGAGGCAAAAAAAGACACTTCTGCATATGCGTATGCGGCGCAATGCGCACGTGCGAAGTAATATTACAGCGAACGTTGTAGTTTCACACAGGGTCTAGCGAAGCTTTTCAGTCGCACTGCTGGCCGCAGAGTGATTGACATGAAGTGGGCGTTTCTGGGTGTCAACTGACCGTTTTCAGGGAGTGTTCGAAAAAATGCAGGCGTGCCTGGAAAAATGCAGGCATGGCTGGGCGAACGCAGGGCGTGTTTGTGACGTCAAAACAGGAACTGAACAGTCTGAAGTGATCGCAAGCGCTGAGTAGGTTTTGAGCTACTCTGAAACTGCACAAAAACACTTTGTAGCCGCTCTGCGATCCTTTCGTTCACACTTCTGCTAAGCTAAAATACACTCCCAGTGGGAGGCGGCATAGCGTTTGCACGGCTGCTAAAAACTGCTAGCGAGCGATCAACTCATAATGACCACCATTGTTCCAGTCTCTTATTCACAATCATACATTAGACATAAGCAGAGCCTAAACACAAACATCAGGCTGGTATCTCCATGGCCAGTGTATTGTTGCTTTGTGCATGTATGCAGAAGTCTTATTCTGTGTCAATATAAATGGGGGAGGGTGACACAAATGGATGTCCTCCTCCTGCATTTGAGCATCAGGCTTGCTATTAATGGGATCGCTGCTGGCTCTGGGAATGCTGTAGGTAAGGTTTAAGAATGAGGGGAAATGATCATTACTGAGCATGAATATTGCCAGGGAGAGAGTTCAGGATGATTGATGCCGAACAGGCTCTTATTGATTTAGGGCCGAGCAGGAACTCTGTTATCTAATACATTGTATAAACAGCACACCCTTGCTGGCGTGTAATTAATATTTTATAGAATAAGTAGCTGAAAGAAAATGCTTTAATATGTGCTGCAGTATTACTTTTCCTGTCATGAGATAAGAGCCATCATTTGGGTCATGTGATATTGCCAGTTGTATCAGCCCATTACCAGAAATTCTACTGGAAACACTAGAGGATCAAGTTCACGAATACAGAAACACATCATGGTTAAAATATACACATATATATATATATATATATATATATATATATATATATACTGTACAGTATATCAGCAGCTGCTGTTAGCTGCTCTGGCCTAAACAAGCTGACGTACTTTGCATTTTTCTTTATTTGCTGTACTTATAAGTGTGAAAGGTACATATTGTATTGTGTATCAAGGTTATTCTATGCACTAAGCTGTGGAAGAAATCTGTGTATATTACATTGTAAAATATTGCTAGCATTAAAATATTACATATTGTTCATTATTGGTAGTTTCAGTCTGCACAATAAACACGTTTTTGCTGTCTTAATATTTATTCTTCGCAGTACTATAAAGTTATTACATTGTTTATGCACACTATACTATACAATGTTTATATACTCCTTTTTAGACTGTTTTGCTTTTCTTATCTACAGATGGTTATTACTTTTAACTCTTTGATTTCTTCACCCTGACTAATCCTGCCGAGTGGTTTTTCTCACAGGAGATATTAGCACTTGGTCTCCGTGAGATGTTTGTCCGGGGCATATAGATGGATGGGAAGCTAGCTTTACCACCTCTGGGAACCGTCATTAATTCTAATCAAAGGTGAAGCAGAAAGAGCACTTGGAAGGCAGTGTCAGTAACCTAGCAGGTGTTAGGACAGGACCACACAGCCTTCCCTGTTACATATCCAGGTCATTAGTTAGGGTTGGTTGGAGACATACAGCAATGCCTGTTATAGGCTTCTACAAAATGCTATAGCACTCTCCTGGGTTTCAGAAGTCAAGGGCAATATGTTATGACATACAAGGGCTTTTCTGATCAAACTGTGGCAACTTTAAAAAGGAGAGAGAGGATCTTGGAGGCTTATGCGTGATTAGATTTCTAGTTACGAGGGCAGTTTGCTTTGCAGAACAGTAGACATGTTGTACATGATAAACTCTGGCTCCTGACTATATAGTTTACATTCAGTTATGCAGTAGCTCTAGCCAGTGTAGTATTATATAACATCCCGGTTAGATGATTTAGTGAGACCTCCTAATCTTGCAGGTTTTGGGAGCGACCACTTAGCCAGAAAACAAAGTGTGTTTTTAAAGTACATCGAGCAATTTGTATTCTGTCAGTTCGGACCTTCATAGAACAGCACGCTGGGTAACACAATAGCTCTGCATATACCGCGTTACACTAGGCAAGTATGAGAGGATCAGACAACAAAGTAGAGTTTACCGGGGGCAAAATCTGTAGACGGATAGAGATGGCGATAAAACAGGATCAATTAAAATGTTGTTTTTGTGCTCATTTGGTTTATTGTGTCATGTAGGAAATTTCTGATGACGTGACTCCAGGATTGTTTAGTAGTGTGTGGACTGTTACATGTTCCTCCTTTTGTAATAGTTGTATGGTAAATAACATTTAAATTAGTCCTTTTTATATTGGGATGCATTTTGTTATGTATAATTTATATTATATCTCCATTCTCCAAAGCATGCCGTATTATTAAACCATGGGGAACCACTAAGGGGGTAATTCAGTTGCAATCAATGGCCACGAAGTGCCATTGCAACGGTTGGAACAGAGGAACTTCACGACCACCAGCGCTGCCAATTTTCCCTTACACCCTGTGGAGTTTTTTTTTTTTTTTAAAGTAAGACTTGGTATCGGCCCTGACAGTAATATACTGCAAATCTGTGTGCAGGGCCATAGAGAGCTTGGCCGGTTCCGGGTAGTGCAGGAGGCATGGCCTAATTGTAGGAGGCGTGGCCACTCCACTCCTTTAAAAAGTATTTTCAGCTCTGTGGAGCGTCACTGCTGATGAACAGTTGGGTGCCGTGAGCCCCTTAGCCGTGGGCAAATCCAGTAGGGGGGTTGATCACTGTAACAGATGTCAAAGTCGAAAAATATTCCAGTACACACATCACGTACTAACCACACACACATGCCCGCTGCGCGTGCACTTGTTCCGCCGTGCGTGCACATATCCGCAATTTGCGTATGGTCGCTCCCGCGGTCCTGCGCGTGGTATGGGTATTTACGGCAGAGTTTGTGAACGCATGGAGGGTTATCAAAACATTACATATTTAACCCAAATAGTGCACATTGTACACATAGCCCCCCTGCACCACATCAGCAAGAAATAGCTGTTTAAAATGGTTACAGAACAAAGGGATTCACCTTTACAGGATAGGAGGGGACAGAACAAGGTTACAAGGTGGTGTTTGGTATCCAGCTGTAGGGTATTTTAAGGGAAACATTCTGGTGTTGGTTTGAGGAAGATCGCATGTTCCTGAGGATAGTTAGGTGCAGAAGCAGAATATAGGTATAAACTGTATTTACTGTATATTATGTATGCGTCGGGAATCCAGAGGAGACCACCCACAAGAGCAGTTAAGAAAGACATCGCCCACCTATTCAAATCGACCTATGACCTCTCTTGTACTGTAAAAGTGCATTCCTGTGTCCAATGGACAAAGGGATTACATTATCCATTGTATTGCTTTTGGAAGTAGTGTATAAAACGCCTGTTGCTGCCTGGCCGGTCAGAAAACTCTTAACGCTATCTACCTGATTAGCGGAGGACTGGACCAGGTTGCGCAAGCGAATATTCTCACGTATGTACATTGACTGTAGCCATTTACTCTGTTGTATTGTAGTGTATAAATTGTATTGTTATCCCCTTCCAGATATATACGCTGAGGTGTCGGAGCACAGTGTTTTAACTACAAATCTGTGTTGTGTCTCTTTTCCCTGCTAGGGTTTAAAGCGTGTTACATTACCTAACTGTATAAGGTTTAAGAGTGTATCGATAAGTTGTGTACGCGCTGCGGGTACTTTGTACCGTCAGCGCTGCATAAGTTTTAAGGTTTAACATCATTGCAGTGCTTTGCTGCATAAGGTTTAGAGTGTAATAATATCATTGCATTGCATTACTAATAAGGTTTAAAGTATATCAAGAGTGTGTGCGCGCTGTGTGTACTTTGTACCCCCAGCGCGGCGTTTGTACGCTGAGTCCGTACAAGGTACGGGACTCTGTACGCAAATAGCGTACAGAGTACGTAGCGTGTGTACTAAGTCTAGCGGCCGCAGCGGCTCCATGGTAAAAGTGTGTTTAAAGGTATAGCTTTATGGTTTAAGATAATATCGACATTATCACAGAAGCATGTGCTGGACTGGGGAGACAGTGAAACAGGTGTTAACAGGTAAGCGGAGGGCGACAGTGGACCTGGGCTCCACCAGAAAGTCCAGGGCCGGGTAATTAGTTTCGGCAGCCCTGTCTATGTATATAGAGCACAATATAAGCATGGAGATTTTGTTAACATTTTTGATCAAAACAAATGAGCTTTCAGCCTGTTGTCAGAGGATCCCAATTCTCTACAAGTCCCTACACTAGCATATATGCCCAGCGCACCATTACATTGTAGGTAAATGCACTCACCTCCCAGACACAGAAGGGGACAGCTATACACAGCTGGCTTGTGAGATACACCCAAACAGGCCTTTTACAGCCATGATAGCGCTAGGCAGAATTTTGAACCAAACACAAAAGAAATATGCTCGCGCTCTGCTTGTACCCAGTAGCAGCCAGCCTTTGTATAGACTAAAACAAGATGGATGTATGTATTCTGGCGCAAAGTTGTCAGCCCAATCTAAATCCTCCAAGGATCCGCCCAAAATCACAGATCGATTACAAAGATACAAGATATACAATTTAAGGATAGATCAAAGGCGATAACCATATGACACATAAAATGAATACAATCATGAAAATACGTCACTTGTATGGGTAGAAGTCCTTTTCGAATGGTCGCTTTTTTGCGCTATCTCACAAATTCCAGGTTTTATACATATGCAAAAAAGAGAAGAATACAACAATATGGGTGGTATAGTTGAAAACAAATAGGAAAAAAATCTGTGAATGTCCAAAAAATGGAACCCTATTGTGCCACCAATGCTTGATAGGAGATGAGGATAGTGACTCGCCACCACTTCACAACATAAATGGATGTACCACAACTCACTTGTGGAAGGGCAGGACAATATATATAAAGGTATCTTTAACACTACACCCGGCGTGGTATTATAACAGAAGAATTCTGCTCAGGATGGCGTACCCCACTCACATCTAGGTAAAATTGGTTCCACAGATAAAGGTTTCTTTAAAGCAGAATCAGCCACCACTTCGATGATCCAGCAGTTTAAAAAAGGTTAATCTTTGGTAAACATCTCACGAATTCCAGATATTAGGCGTATATGGAAAAGAAAGGAAATGGAGGGGTATGGGTGGTATTGTTTAACACAAAATGGGTGAAGTCCGTGAATATCCAAGGAATGGAACCCTATTGTGCCACCACAACTTGATAGAGGATGAGGATAGTGACTCGCCACCACTTCACAATATGTGAGGACGTACCGTAACTCACTTATAGAAAGGTAAAACCATGTGTGTAAAGGTATCTTTAACACTTATACGTGATGGTTTCAGGGAAATTCTTCTCAAAACAGGCGTACCCTACTCACTTTATGGAGGGAAGTGATCCCACGTATCAAGGTTTCTTTAATCAGGAATCGGCCACCACTTTTATAATCCAACACATTTATTTTTGTTCACATACAAAAAAATCCATAAAAAGACAAAATGATATTTTTCCGTGAAAAAAATCCCACTTTTTGGTAAATGTCAGCATGTGTGTCAGATGTAAACAGACAAGGACTGGTGCAATCCGGACTTACACCAGTATTAACATGTTAGGCATACCCCTAATGCGTTAATCACGATGAAAAAAAGCAAATGTCTGTATAGAATAAAAAACTCACTGTCTGGTGGCACCAACGGCGTTTCGACCTACTTGATAAAGACCCAAGTAGGTCGAAACACCGTTGGTGCCACCATCGTGACTCGCCACCATTTATGTTGTGAAGTGGTGGCGAGTCACTATCCTCATCTCCTATCAAGCATTGGTGGCACAATAGGGTTCCATTTCTTGGACATTCACTGATTTTTTTCCCATTTGTTTTAAACTATACCACCCATATTGTTGTATTCTTCTCTTTTTTGCATATGTATGAAACCTTGAATTTGCGCAAAAGAACGACCATTCGAAAAGGACTTCTACCCATACAAGTGACGTATTTTCATGATTTTAGATAGCGCAAAAGAACGACCATTCGAAAAGGACTTCTACCCATACAAGTTACGTATTTTCATGATTTTATTCATTTTATGTGTCATATGGTTATCGCCTTTGATCTATCCTTAAATTGTATATCTTGAGTCTTTGTATAGATGTTACACTGTGTACCTGAGAGGGGACTTGCAGAGCATTGGGGTCCGTTGACGATGGGCTGCAAACTTAAACGTTTTGATCATAAAATGAACAGAATCCCTACGCTTTTATTTGCAATATACACAGATTTGCAGTATATTATTGTTAGCGCAGATAGAAAAAGTATTTCTGCATTGTATACATACAGTATATGGTATTAATAATGCCACGCAGCTAGTACTATGTACAATATGGGTATAACAGAGCGCGGGCATTTTTCTTCTCTACACTATGGCCCTAATTCGGGGTTGATCGCAAAAGCAGAATCTTCCTCTAATGGGCAAAACCATGTGCACTGCAGGGGGGGGCAGATGTAACATGTGCAGAAAGAGTTAGATTTGGGTGCGGTGTGTTTAAACTGATATCTAAATTGCAGTGTAAAAATAAAGCAGCCCTTATTTAGCCTGCACAAAAACAATATAACCCACCCAAATCTAACTCTCTCTGCACATGTTACATCTGCCCCACCTGCAGTGCACATGGTTTTGCCCATTAAAGGAAGATTTTGCTTTTGCAGTCAACCTTGAATTAGGCCCCATATGTCATCTTACTCACTTGTAGAGTAATGATTCCTGCTCTCACCCTCACCTATCCTACACAGTGTGACCATTTTTATGTAACTGGATCATTTTAGCTATAACCAACATTATTCCAAAATGAAATGATTCTCTGTTGAGCTACGTTACTTATAGGGGTATATGCAATTGCGGTCGAATTCCCGAAAATGTCGAAAAACGGGACATTTTCGCAAAAAAAAAAAATTCGACAATGCAATTCAGTACTTTTCGTCAAAAAAACGGACTTTCCAAATTCTACTTTTTGAAATTCGACATTTGTCAAATTCGACATTTCTGCAATGGTACAAATGCGGCAATTCGACAAAAGTATATTCAATTGAAGTTTGGAAATTCGACAACAGTGCTCTTAGACAGTAAATTCGTCATTTTCAATCCGCCACACTTTGGTGGCGGAATCTAATAAAAATGTTTAAAAACATGTTTTTTTTAGTGTTTTTTTTTATTGGTAATAGCATATCTATTTATATTAGAAGGGATTAGGTACTTGGTTTGTCTATTTTGGAGGCACAAGTATTATTTATATATTTTTTTAAATATTATTATTTTATTTTATTTTTTAAATGGAATGGTAAAAATCAGAAAAAAAATTGCGTGGGGTCCCCCCTCCTAAGCATAACCAGCCTCGGGCTCTTCGAGCCGGTCCTGGTTCTAAAAATCCGGGGGAAAAACTGACAGGGGATCCCCCGTATTTTTAAAACCAGCACCGGGCTCTGCGCCTGGTGCTGGTGCAAAAAATATGGGGGACAAAAAGCGTAGGGGTCCCCTGTATTTTTTACACCAGCATCGGGCTCCAGTAGCTGGACAGATAATGCCACAGCCGGGGGTCACTTTTATACAGCGGCCGTGGCATTAAATATCCAACTAGTCACCCCTGGCCGGGGTACCCTGGGGGAGTGGGGACCCCTTCAATCAAGGGGTGTCCCCCCCAGCCACCCAAGGGCCAGGGGTGAAGCCCGAGGCTGCCCCCCCCCCCATCCAAGGGCTGCGAATGGGGGGCTGATAGCCTTGAGAAAATTGAAAGAATATTGTTTTTTCCAGTAGTACTACAAGTCCCAGCAAGCCTCCCCCGCAAGATGGTACTTGGAGAACCACAAGTACCAGCATGCAGGAGAAAAACGGGCCCGCTGGTACCTGTAGTTCTACTGGAAAAAAAATACCCAAATAAAAACAGGAGACACACCGTGAAAGTAAAACTTTATTTCACACATGTCGACACACACACATACTTACCTATGTTCACACGCCGACCTCTGTCCACTTGTCCAAGTAGAATCCACGTGTACCTGTGAATAAAATTATACTCACCTGATCCAGTGTCCAGATTATAATCCACGTACTTGGCAACAAAAAAAAACGAACACCCGGACCATGCGGACTGAAAGGGGTCCCATGTTTACACATGGGACCCCTTTCCCCGAATACAGAGACCCCCCCCATGACTCCTGTCACAGAAAGGTCTCTTCTGCCAATCAGGAAGCGCCACTTCGTGGCACTCTCCTGATTGGCTGTATGCGCGTCTGAACTCAGACAGCGCAATGCACAGCTCCCTCCATTAGTTTCAATGGTAGGAACTTTGCGGTCAGCGGTGGGGTTACCCGCGGTCAGCGGCTGACCGCGGGTGACCTCACCGCTGACCGCAAAGTTCCCACCATTGAAAGTAATGGAGGGAGCTGTGCAATGCGGGTCTGAGCTTAGACGCGCAGAGCCAATCAGGTGAGTGCCACGAAGTGGCGCTTCCTGATTGGCTGAAGGGACCTTTCTGTGACAGGAGTCACGGGGGGGTCTCTGTATTCGGGGAAAGGGGTCCCATTTGTAAACATGGGACCCCTTTCAGTCCGCCTGGTCCGGGTGTTCGTTTTGTTTTGTTTTGCCAAGTACGTGGATTATAATCTGGACACTGGATCAGGTGAGTATAATTTTATTCACAGGTACACGTGGATTCTACTTGGACAAGTGGACAGAGATCGGCGTGTGAACATTGGTAAGTATGTGTGTGTGTGTGTGTCGACATGTGTGAAATTAAGTTTTACTTTCACGGTGTGTGTCTCCTGTTTTTATTTGGGTATTTTTTCCCCAGTAGAACTACAGGTACCAGCGGGCCCATTTTTCTCCCGCATGCTGGTACTTGTGGTTCTCCAAGTACCATCTTGCGGGGGAGGCTTGCTGGGACTTGTAGTACTACTGGAAAAAACAATATTCTTTCAATTTTCTCAAGGCTATCAGCCCCCCATCCGCAGCCCTTGGATGGGGGGGGCAGCCTCGGGCTTCACCCCTGGCCCTTGGGTGGCTGGGGGGGGACCCCTTGATAGAAGGGGTCCCCACTCCCCCAGGGTACCCCGGCCAGGGGTGACTAGTTGGATATTTAATGCCACGGCCGCAGGGCGCTGTATAAAAGTGACCCCTGGCTGTGGCATTATCTGTCCAGCTAGTGGAGCCCGATGCTGGTGTAAAAAATACGGGGGACCCCTACTCTTTTTGTCCCCCGTATTTTTTGCACCAGGCGCAGAGCCCGGTGCTGGTTTTAAAAATACGGGGGATCCCCTGTCAGTTTTTTCCCCGGATTTTTAGAACCAGGACCGGCTCGAAGAGCCCGAGGCTGGTTATGCTTTGGAGGGGGGACCCCACGCAATTTTTTTTCGGGTTTTTTCCCGTTTTTTAAAAATCGGATCAAAATCCGTCAAATCGGCCGTTTTTCGACAGCGGGACTGTCGAATCTGTTTTTTATTGAATATGTTGAATTTCGGCACCCACTTGCCGGAATTCGACGGTCGAATTGTGTCGAATTAAAAAACGGGCGAAAAATTGCAGCGATTCGCCGGCAATTGCATATACCCCATAGAGTCAACCAATATTGTCCCAAAATGTATTTATTTTAACTTTAGCCTCCACACCCAAAAAATGCATCTTTGCAGCAAAAGGTTTCCGAGTTAATTATTTGGGTTAGCAGAATTGGTATCCGGACTCCAGGTCGACACCAAAAAGGTCAACACCCCTTAGGTCGGCACCTGCAATAGGCTGACATGGAAAAAGGTCGACATGAGTTTTTCCCTTTTTTTTTTCTTCTTCATTTTTTGAACTTTTTCATACTTTACGATCCACGTGGACTACAATTGGGAACAAAGCTGCGAAGGGACACGGTGCACTAATTGTGGTTCCCGGTCACTCTATGAAGAAAACGACACAAAAAAACCATTAAAAAACTCATGTCGGCCTTTTTCCATGTCAACCTTGTTCATGTCGACCTTTTGTCCATGTCGACCTATTTCAGGTGTCGACCAATTGGTGTCGACCTAAGGTGAGTCAACCTTTTTGGTGTCGACCTGGAGTCCCAGACCCAGCGGAAATATCACTCTGGGATCACCCACTGTATAAGCTCTCCCTTGTAGGGTCCTCTTCTTTGTTCTCTCCAACCCTGATGCACTCCCAAAGCTCATGTTTTGGGGCTTTTTGTTGATTGTGACGACAGGCTATGTTCTAAACCACTGTCCCCTGTACATGATTAGTGATACCCTGCAAACATGAGCTATTGGGGGGATAGAGGGAGATGAGGGCTCTAGCTCAGAAACATTGTAACTACAATATTTGCCATTTTTCCTAATTGTACACTGATACGGAGTATGTCTGATGAACAGTTGGCACCAAATTTCACAGCTTGGCAACTTTGAGGCACTTATAATTTGCTCTGCTCAGCAGATTTCTATGTCTACATTAAACGTGTACGCTAGTAGCGTTCATATTGATAAATAAGCATATAGTTCTAGTTTAATGATTATTTACAATGTAAAATGTTACATATTAATTGCTCACCAGTAGTTTTTTTTATTGTTTACTCAGTTAATTTGTTTTTGCGCCTCCACTTGTCACGTCTTGTGGTAGACACAGCAATGCCATGTGCTTTCTCCCGTAGGGGCCTATTTATCAACAGGCTGCCTTTCTTATCACTGCATATGGGGCAATAGGGAACGTTTTCTGAGGGGAAATCTGATTTACAGCAGTCGCCGGCATATGGACTACGATATGAGTCCATACCAAATATGAGTCATTGCGGTGGGCATATGCGGTTCAGCTGTATCCCACCTGGATCAGAAGATCATTCTCCAGCCGGGAAGCTCCGTAGAGGTTAGAGTGGTGACACCGTTCTCATATGGCATTACATGTGCAGGCATACGCCAGAAACTTTTGATTATTGGAACTGGTTAGATTGCACTACTGCTTTTTACCTTTATATTGTATGAGCTGCGGCATTCTGCTGTTTTTTATGTCAAATGCAGGAGATATAATTCTTACTTTTTCAGGTCACATCACTAAATGATGCGACCGCAATTACCCCACCTGAGGTGCTAATGTGCATGCGCAGGTACTGTCCTGCCATGCGCTAGCAGCCAATGCAATCAGATCGCATTGGCTGTCAATCAGGCAGAGGCGGGCAGGGGGCGTCGATGGAGGGTTGCAGGGGTGGTGCAGGGAAAACAGGATCTGGTCAGCAGCGTTTTCAGGGGGGGAGCTGCGTGACATGACATGCAGCCGCTCATATGATAAAAATGGCGGCTGACCGTCTGCATACGCAGCCTATCTGCAGGGGGTCGTCCACAGTTGCTGCAACCGCCATTTAATTGCTGTCCCAGCCGCTGGGCAGGCCATTTAGCATGCTGGGTGGCCTTGCCCTGCGATGGGCTGCTCCCAGCATGCGATAAAAAGGATCACAGATTCTGCTTGTTAGCAGAATCTGCAGTCCTTACTTAATAACTCCCTTAGTGTGGAAACTACTTTTTCCATATTATTTGAAGCCCCGGTTAGCTTGATACATATGCCCCATAGTGATTGTAGTTATTTTGAAGCTAATTACTTATATGCTCTTTCTTTATCTGCAGATGAAGACCAGCTGCGTATTAAGGGCTATGATAAAACTCCTGACTTCATCCTGGAGGTGCCAGTAGGTGAGTCTTTTAAACTATATATTTACTTCAGTGAAATAAGTTTGATTACATTTTTTCAAGTTTTCATTATAGAAAAAAAAAGACACATTGTCAGGACGCTTCTCGCTGTAGCTGTTCTAGCCTGTACATTACATAGTAGCTGACGCTTCCAGGGATGCATGCACTGTCAGCACAGTGGAAGCTGACACTTTATCACCTGACCTGATCTTACTGAGAATGCAGCCTATAGGCTCACTAGGAACTAGTGACATCATGGAGGCAGCTCATGTCAAGTTGGGCTCCCGCGGTTGTGGGAAATTTCAATTTCTTTACATCATAATTTAAATACATAAACGGAGAGCAATCTGATAGTCAGGTCATTCATACAGCTTGTGACGGGACTTCAGGATTTAGGTCCAGAGATGATGACCATGTATTACCCATCTGTCAATGCTGGGCTACTGGGTTGCAATCACATCCGTTCATAACAGACAACTAGTACCATCTTACTTTAGGTAATGCCTAGGACATAGGTCTTCAACCTGCGGACCTCCAGCTGCTGCGGAACTACACATCCCAGCATGCCCTGCCTCACTTTTAAGATGCCTTAATTAGCAAAACTGTGGCAGGGCATGCCGGGATGTGTAGTTCCACAACAGCTGGGGGGCCACTGATTGAAGACCCATGGCCTAGAACATATTAGCAAGCTTTCACAGTGTGGTAACCTGCTTGTAAATGAAACCCTGTTTTTATACTTATTATGTTTTCCTTGTTTATTAGCTGTGGATGGACATGTTATTCATTGGATTGAAAGCAAAGCATCCTTTGGAGATGAGAGCAGTCATCGCATGTATTTGCAGGATCAGTTCTGGAGCTACTGGAACAGGTGAGTCTGCTGCGCATTCATTGAGAGGACTTCATTCCAAACCTGCATTAATGCCATAAACTTGCCCCTCAGAACTTATTTCTGGACTACTCTATAACTACCAATAGCTTCTCCTTCCATGGTAGAAATGATTGGGGGAAGGGGGGGGGGGGGGGGGGAGACTCAGTGTTCTGAACTCCGTTTATATCATTTATCCTATATAAAAACAGGCTAACGCTACACTCCACTGATTCACGTGTTTTTTGCACCGGTAGCCACTAGATGTGGCAGACAGAGCAATTCAAGTGTTACAGTCAGGCACGCACAGCCGCCGGTGCGGACATCACTGTTATGTTGGTCCGTCATTTTGACGGGCTGGTAACAAGTAGGTCTATAATGCTCTAAATTACTTTATAAGCCGGCTGCAATTGGAGGTATCGCCGGTATAATCAACAAATGTTTCAGCTTCCCGTAAACTTATATATAAATTCTAAAAAGTAAAGTAGCCACAAACATGGAGAGATAATTAACAGATACATCCTTTACTTTAGTAAATTGTAAAACTGTTGCAGGCATCTAAATACACATTCCAAGGACTTGTCTTAGGGGTCTATTCATGAAGCAGTGAAAAGAGCGGAGAAGTGAGCCAGTGGAGAAGTTGCCTATGGCAACCAATCAGTGCTGACGTACCATTTATAAAGTGCATTCTATTAAATTATACAGAGCAGCTGATTGGTTGCCATGGGCAACTTTGCCACTGGCTCACTTCTCCACACTTTTTACTGCTCCATGAATAGACCCCTTAGTGTGAGAGGGGGCAGATGTGTTCCTAACACTCCCTTCACTCCAGTCAGAAAATGTTCAATATGTGATTGTTACATACACCAGCAGAAGGCAGCAGTAACGCACAACAAAAAGGCTATTCCAATATTCGCCCAAACCAAGGCCACAAGTTCTCCCATCAAGGTGTAATTATTATTGTGTCTTGCAGTGCAACACGTTTTCATAATCTTTTCCCTGGCATTTGCCTACGTTGAATAACGTTAAAGAAAAAAAACAAAATGCTGTCTTCCAGGAGACCGCAGCCTATCAACATTATCTAGATGGAATATGGACAGTAAATATACAGTCAGTGGGTCGACACCAGATTGTTGACATCGACATGGTCAAACAGTCAACAAGTTAAACGTTCAACATAGTCAAAAGCTCAGCATGCTAGTTGTCGACACAGAAAAGACGTGGTTTTTCATGATTTTTAGGGTTAGACACTTGGCGGAGGGATATGCTGCGGAAGGGGGCGTTAGGGTTAGGCACTAGGAGGAGGATTAGGTACCAGGGGGAGGGTTAGGGTTAGGCACTAGGAGGAGGATTAGGTACCAGGGGGGGGGATTAGGGTTGGCACTAGGAGAAGGGATAACCACTAGGAGGGGGGTTAGGGTTAGACACTAGGAGAAGCGTTAGGTACCAGGGGAAGGGGGTTAGGGTTGGCACCAGGAGAAGGGTTAGGCACTAGGAGGGGGGTCAGGTACCAGGGGGAGAGTAAGGGTTAGGCACTAGGAGGAGGATTAGGTACCAGGGGGAGAGTTAGGGTTAGGCACTAGGAGGAGGATTAGGTACCAGGGGGAGAGTTAGGGTTAGGCACTAGGAGGAGGATTAGGTACCAGGGGGAGGGTTAGGGTTAGGCACTAGGAGGAGGATTAGGTACCAGGGGAGGGTTAGGGTTAGGCACTAGGAGGGGGGTTAGGCACCAGCATTAGTGTTAGTGTTAAACACTAAAAGGGGAGGGTTAGGTACTAGGGGGTGGGTTGGGGGGGGGGGGGGTGTTAGGATTGAGGTTAAATTAACAAAAAAATGTGTCCAACTTTTCTGTGCCGACCATTTACTTGTCGACCTTTGACCATGTCGACCATCTGATGTCAACCTATTGACTGTCTTTATATATACTGTCAATCTTTTAATTCACACCCTCTATCAAAGGTGCTTTGAATAAACTGGACTCTCCCGAGTGAATGTTATTTCAGGGTAACCCTGATTTCTTTCTCTTTTGCTAACTTTGCATTGCGCAAAATACTATGTAGTAAATCTAAACATGATAACCTGTTCTCTTCAAACATTCATCCTTGTGTAAGGGTAGAGTGAATTTGGTTGGGTGAGTCACTAAAACAGGTGACGTTACATATTTCTTATGAAGCTGAATAGAGAGCAAGATAAGGACTCTAGAAATTATTTTAAAGGACACATGATAAATGCTGTATTTAGACTAGATGTGCACTGGAGTTCAGGCAATAATGAATGCTAGATTTTGGATTAGGGTTAAAGTTTGGATTACCTTAAACCTATTTTTTTTTTTAACTTAAAAAGTGTATTAGATAGGCCTGGAAATATAGGGGGGAGGAGGGGGGGGGGGGGTGTTAAGCACTAGGAGGAGGGTTAGGTACCAGGGCATAACAGACATAGCAATGCAGCCTTTTAGGACTGTCTGGAATTATTCCTCTCACTTCAAACTCAACTAATAGGCCCTACACACTGGGCGATAATACTCAAAGATATGAACGATCCCATTTATTAATGAACGAGATACCGTTCATATCTTTGAATGTGGAGGCACCAGCGATGAACGATGCGCGGCCCCGCGCTCGTTCATCGCTGGTGCCCTGTCGCTCAATGTGTAGGGCCCTTAAGTGTTAACTTCTCTGCAAATGTTAGTTCTTAGCAAACATATTTTACATATCAGATGATGCCAAAGGAGAGATGGATTCTTTTTCAAAGCCAGAAAAGTGTAACTGGATTTCTGGGCGTCAAAAAAATGCCTGCATTTCTTTGGCATATACTAGTAGTTCCCAAACTTTCTTGAATCACGGCACCCTATCAGCATAGAGTATCAGCATTTTTTACATGGCACCCCTAGGGTGATAATTCTTTATTGCTCACATAGTTTATGATTGGCAGCCACTAGCACTGGTTTTGCCTATCACTTTGGCCATAAATAATTTGGTCCTGGACCATCAACCCGAGGCACCCCTGCAAGAGACTTGCAGCACCCCAGGATGCATAGGCACACAGTTTGGGAACCACTGGCATATACTGTGATCACTTGTTTACCTATAGTACCTATATGTGTGGGAGAAGACGGTCACCGATAGTTCAGTTCTGACTTGCTCTCACTTTTCCTTTTATTGTCTTAATGATTGTCTACACATGTGTAAGTGTATTGTTTTAACTACTGAACAGCCATTTTGTATCTGATATATATCAAATTCCATGTAATATTTTTACATAGAATCCAAATATACCATCAGAAATTTGATATAACATAAGGTTTTTGAGATTTAATATAAATGTAAATTTGAAAATGTATGTATTTAATCACAGTTAGTTCGCCAAGGCTCCCTCGCGCACTATGGGGTAAGCATCTTGCCCAGACACCACCTCCTCTATGTCCTCAAAATCCTCATCTTCCTCATTTTCCTCCATGTGCTGGTCCTGGGGAAAAACCCTCCTCTTAGTGCTGATGCCATGTTGCTTGCTGGCTCCTGTCCTAGCTCCAGTCGGAGTGCAGAGGGGGAAGGAAGCAAGTAAGTGTGTGTGTTATTGGAGGGAATCAAGTATGAGGCTAAGGAATCTATGATGAGACTAAAAGGTAGTCACACTGCTGTTAGGTTTGCAATGTGGATCCACAAAGCACTGCTGTTTTCTGTGTGTATGGGACAGCAGAGACACTAAAACTCACTATATCACAGAGAAGTGACCAGAGAGAGAAACCTGTGATGCTGGAGAGAAAACCGCCAAGAACACTCCATTAGTTGAACCGTATGAAAGCATTTTACCTCCACTTGACACTAAGGGGGATATTCAGTTGTTTGAAAAATTGGTTGGGTGTCTGTTTTTTCCTGTCTATTAGATAGGAAAAAACAGACACCCAACAGAGGTGCTGATGTATTAACCTGGAGAAGGCATAAGGAAGTGATAAACCAGTGATATGTGCAAGGTGATAAACACACCAGCCAATCAGCTCCAATATGTAAATTAACAGTTAGGATCTGATTGGCTGATGCCTTTATCACCTTGCACATATCACTGGTTTATCACTTCCTTATGCCTTCTCCAGGTTAATACATCTGCCCTAGACTTTTCAAACAATTGAATACCGCCCTAAGTTTGTTCTAATGAAGACTTTCATGAAAGGTCTGGATAAAGAAGTCCGAGCTTTCAGTTATGTAAAGGAAAAGTTTCCACGGTTAAGTAAAGCTAATAGAAGGCATATTTGTTGGGATCCAAATAAGGGAACTGTTTATGGATGAAATATGTAACGCTAATTGACAGAAATTGAGTCTGCTGCTTGGTAAATGTAACGAGATAGAGAAAATCTGATTTTTTTCCACTGAATTCAGCATCCATAAATTAGGCGAGAACACATTCACATGCCAGATGTAGAGAGCGTTGTAATTAGTAATTTACTGGGTAATACATAAGAACCGGAGAGAAGTATAATGTACGGTTAACGCTACCTATTTTATGGGGTGCTGCATATAGGTACAAAAAGGAATTTTCTACGGGACTAGTCCCCACAAAAGCATGTCTATATAGGTCAAGGCACCCTGCTCTAATAATTATTCTTTTGGGTGTAAAAACATTACTCACAGCATGACTGACTGTATGTACTGCTTTACAGACACCTCTCTCTTTCACATGGAAGGTGCTATTATCCTTTAGTGCTTACATTGGAATATTCATTGTTTCATGCTGTTTTCCCATATCCGGAAATATGTATTTCGTAATACAGGGAGCTAGTTCTAAGTAGGAATACAAACTGCATAACAGAAGGACTGCATACCAGTATCAGCTTCTGTTACGCTTACTTCAGCTATGTTATGTTCTAAAGGTGTAGTCTCAAGTCATGTCCCCCACCAGCCCAGTAATTAACTAGACCATTTCCTTGATTGGGAAAGAATTACAAGCTGATTTTTAAGGCTCACCCTCTAAAAGATGTTTATGGAATAAAGTTGCCATGTTGACACAAGTCCACCGCCAGCCTGACAGGACTTCTGCCAATACTGTAACTGTTTTCATATTAAGAGGCTGATGCTGTTATCACTCACTGTTAATGTCTCTGCTCCTCACCATAAGGCACACGTCAATTGCAGTAATTAAGAGCACTCAAGCATTTTCATTGCCCTGTTGATCAGAGACCGGGCATTGAAGTATCATGAAGGCCATGCTTTGGCTTTGACACCGAGGCTCTTTACGTTTAGGTGACCGGTCGCCGTGGTAGCACTTGGGAAAGTAACACTTTGTTCTCCTGTTCCAAGCCGTCCTCTTTTGTTTTTCTTATTCCGTGTAATAGTGGACATTGAAATCTGTAAAGTCAAATTATTTTCTATTCAAACAGTATAAGCGATGTACATAACTCTCATCCCTCAATACACATGCAAAAATTCTGTTTCACGTCAAAGTATTCATAATTCTATCAATGTACTGTGTTTTCTGGAAGTACGTGCAGCAGCTAATAGTGGGGGCTGTAACATCCCATTTTATTGTGATTAGGAGGGATGGATCAATAAATCATTACACCTGGATTACATATCACCTCTCTTTGCCTGTAGGGGTCACTGTGAGCATGGAATGGCTACTTCTTTCTGGATTTGCTCATTTGAATATTTTATCTTGTCCCTGGTAACTGATATGTGTAACATAGAAACATAGAATTTGACGGCAGATAAGAACCACTTGGCCCATCTAGTCTGCCCCTTTTTTTTTATCCTTTAGGCAATCTCAACCCTTTTTGAACCTTAATTCTTTGTAAGGATATTTCTCTATCGTCCTAAGTGGATGCTGGGGTTCCTGAAAGGACCATGGGGAATAGCGGCTCCGCAGGAGACAGGGCACAAAAAAGTAAAGCTTTTACCAGATCAGGTGGTGTGCACTGGCTCCTCCCCCTATGACCCTCCTCCAGACTCCAGTTAGATTTTGTGCCCGAACGAGAAGGGTGCAATCTAGGTGGCTCTCCTAAAGAGCTGCTTAGAGAAAGTTTAGCTTAGGTTTTTTACTTTACAGTGAGTCCTGCTGGCAACAGGATCACTGCAACGAGGGACTTAGGGGAGAAGTAGTGAACTCACCTGCGTGCAGAGTGGATTTGCTGCTTGGCTACTGGACACTAGCTCCAGAGGGACGATCACAGGTACAGCCTGGATGGTCACCGGAGCCGCGCCGCCGGCCCCCTTGCAGACGCTGAAGAGAGAAGAGGTCCAAAATCGGCGGCTGAAGACTCCTGAGTCTTCATAAAGGTAGCGCACAGCACTGCAGCTGTGCGCCATTTTCCTCTCAGCACACTTCACACAACAGTCACTGAGGGTGCAGAGCGCTGGGGGGGGCGCTCTGAGAGGCAAATAAAAACCTTATTAGAGGCAAAAAAATACCTCACATATAGCCCACAGAGGCTATATGGAGATATTTAACCCCTGCCTAACTTCAAAAATAGCGGGAGACGAGCCCGCCGAAAAAGGGGCGGGGCCTATCTCCTCAGCACACAGCGCCATTTTCTCTCACAGAAAAGCTGGAGAGAAGGCTCCCAGGCTCTCCCCTGCACTGCACTACAGAAACAGGGTTAAAACAGAGAGGGGGGGCACTGATTTTGGCGATATTGTATATATATAAAAGATGCTATAAGGGAGAAACACTTATATAAGGTTGTCCCTATATAATTATAGCGTTTTTGGTGTGTGCTGGCAGACTCTCCCTCTGTCTCCCCAAAGGGCTAGTGGGTCCTGTCCTCTGTCAGAGCATTCCCGGTGTGTGTGCTGTGTGTCGGTACGTGTGTGTCGACATGTATGAGGACGATGTTGGTGAGGAGGCGGAGAAATTGCCTGTAATGGTGATGTCACTCTCTAGGGAGTCGACACCGGAATGGATGGCTTATTTAGAGAATTACGTGAGAATGTCAACACGCTGCAAGGTCGGTTGACGACATGAGACGGCCGACAATCTATTAGGACCGGTCCAGGCGTCTCAGAAACACCGTCAGGGGTTTTTAAAAAAACGCCCATTTACCTCAGTCGGTCGACACAGACACAGACACGGACACTGAATACAGTGTCGACGGTGAATAAACAAACGTATTTCTCATTAGGGCCACACGTTAAGGGCAATGAAGGAGGTGTTACGTGTTTCTGATACTACAAGTACCACAAGAAAGGGTATTATGTGGGAGTGAAAAAACTACCTGTAGTTTTTCCTGAATCAGATAAAATAAAATGAAGTGTGTGATGATGCGTAGGGTTACCCCGATAGCAAATATTGGCGTTATACCCTTTCCCGCCAGAAATTAGGGTACGTTGGGAAACACCCCTTAGGGTGATAAGGCGCTCACACGCTTATCAAGTGGCGTTACCGTCTCCAGATACGGCCGCCCTCAAGGAGCCAGCTGATAGGAAGCTGGAAAAATATCCTAAAAAGTATATACACACATACGGTGGTTATACTGCGACCAGCGATCGCCATCAGCCTGGAGATGCAGTGCTGGGTTGGCTTGGTCGGATTCCCTGACTAAAAATATTTTATTCATGTACAGCATTTAATAGGATGCATTCTATATATATGTATGTGAGATGCACAGAGGGATATTTGCTCTCTGGCATCAAGATAAGTGCGTTGTCCATATCTCCCAGAAGATGTCAGGGACACGACAGTGGTCAGGTGATACAGATCCCATACGGCAGATGGAAGTATTGCTGTATAAAGGGAAGGAGTTATTTGGGGGTCGGTCCATCGGACCTGGGGACCACAGCAACAGCTGGGAAATCCAACCTTTTTTACCCCAAGTTACATCTCAGCTAAAAAAGACACCGTCTTTTCAGCCTCAATCTTTCCTTTCCCATGAGGGCATGCAGGCAAAAGGCCAGTCATATCTGCCCAGACATAGAGGTAAGGGAAGTAGACTGCAGCAGGCAGCCCTTTCCCAGGAAAAGAAGCCCTCCACCGCGTCTGCCAAGTCCTCAGCATGACGCTGGGGCCGTGCAAGCGGACTCAAGGTGGGGGGGTAGTCTCAAGAGTCTCAGGGCGCAGTGGGATCACTCGCAAGTTGACCCCTAGATCGTACGAGTATTATCCCAGGGGTAAAGATTGGAGAGTCGAGACATCTTCTCCTCGCAGGTTCCTGAAGTCTGCTTTACCAACGGCTCCCTCCGACAGGGAGGCAGCATTGGAAACAATTCACAAGCTGTATATCCAGCAGGTGATAATCAAAGTACCCATCCTACGACAAGGAAAAGGGTATTATTTTTCCACACTATATTGTGGTACTGAAGCCAGACGGCTTGGTGACACATAGTCTAAATCTAAAATGTTTTGAACACTTACATAAAAGGTTCAAATCGAGATAAAGTCACTCAGAGCAGTGATAGCGAACCGGAAAAAAGGGGACTATATGGTGTCCCTGGACATCAAGGATTACCTCCATGTCCAAATTTTGTCCTTCTCATCAAGGGTACCTCTGGTTCGTGGTACAGAACTGTCAATATCAGTTTCAGACGATGCCGTTTGAATTATCCACGGCACCCCGGGCCTTTTTACCAAGGTAATGGCCGAAAAGATGTTTCTTCAAAGAAAAAAGGCATCTAAATTATCCCTTACTTGCACGACCTAAAAAGGGCAAGTTCCAGAGAACAGTTGGAGGTCGGAAGAGCACTATCTAAAGTAGTTCTTCGACGGCACGACTGGATTCTAAATATTCCAAGAATCGCAGCTGTTTTCCGACGATACGTCTGCTGTTCCTAGGGATGATTCTGGACACGGTTCAGAAAAAGGTTTTTCTTCCCGAGGAAAAAGCCAAGGAGTTATCCGACCTGTCAGGAACCTCCTAAAACCAGGAAAGGTGTCTGTACATCAATGCACAAGAGTCCTGGGAAAAATGGTGGCTTTTTACGAAGCAATTCCATTCGGCAGATTCCATGCAAGAATTTTCCAAAGGGATCTGTTGGACAAATGGTCAGGGTCGCATCCTCAGATGCACCTGCGAATAACCCTGTCGCCAAGGACAAGGGTATATCTTCTGTGGTGGTTGCAAAAGGCTCATCTATTGGAGGGCCGCAGATTCGGCATACAGGATTTGATCCTGGTGACCACGGACGCCAGCCTGAGAGGTTGGGGAGCAGTCACACAAGGAAGAAACTTCCAGGGGGTATGGACGAACCTGGAAAAGTCTCTTCACATAAACATTCTGGTACTAAGAGCAATCTAAAATGCTCTAAGCCAGGCGGAACCACTCCTGCAAGGAAAACCGGTGTTGATTCAGTCGGACAACATCACGGCGGTCGCCCATGTAAACAGACAGGGCGGCACAAGAAGCAGGAGTGCAATGGCAGAAGCTACCAAGATTCTTCGCTGGGCGGAGAATCACGTAATAGCACTGTCAGCAGTGTTCTTCCCGGGCGTGGACAACTGGGAAGCAGACTTCCTCAGCAGACACGATATTCACCCGGGAGAGGGGGGTCTTCATCCAGAAGTCTTCCACATGCTAGTAAACTGTTGGGAAAGACCAATGGTAGACATGATGGCGTCTCGCCTCAACAAGAAACTGGACAAGTATTGCGCCAGGTCAAGAGATCCACAGGCAATAGCTGTGGACGCACTGGTAACACCTTGGGTGTACAAATCAGTATATGTGTTTCCTCCTCTGCCTCTCATACCAAAGGTATTGAAGATTATACGGTGAGGAGGAGTAAGAACAATACTAGTGGCTCCGGATTGGCCAAGAAGGACTTGGTACCCGGAACTTCAAGAGTTGGTCACGGACGACCCGTGCCCTCTGCTTCTGAGAAGGGACCTGCTACAACAGGGTCCCTGTCTCTTTCAAGACTTACCGCGGCTGCGTTTGACGGCATGGCGGTTGAACGCCAGATCCTAAAAGGGAAAGGTATTCCAGAAGAAGTCATTCCTACCTTGATTAAGGCAAGGAAGGAAGTCACCGCGAAACATTATCACCGCATTTGGCGAAAATATGTCGCGTGGTGCGAGGATCGGAGTGTTCCGACGGAGGAATTTCAACTGGGTCGTTTCCTACATTTCCTACAATCAGGATTGTCTATGGGTCTCAAATTGAGATCTATTAAGGTTCAAATTTCGGCCCTGTCAATATTCTTCCAAAAAGAATTGGCCTCAGTTCCTGAGGTACAGACTTTTGTTAAAGGAGTACTGCATATACAGCCTCCTGTGGTGCCTCCGGTGGCACCGTGGGATCTAAATGTAGTTTTAGATTTCCTCAAATCCCATTGGTTTGAACCATTGAAAAAGGTGGATTTTAAATATCTCACATGGAAAGTGACTATGTTACTGGCCCTGGCTTCCGCCAGGAGAGTATCTGAATTGGCGGCTTTATCTTATAAAAGCCCTTATCTAATCTTCCATTCGGATAGGGCAGAACTGAGGACTCGTCCGCATTTTCTCCCTAAGGTGGTATCAGCGTTTCACCTGAACCAACCTATTGTGGTGCCTGCGGCCACTGGCGACTTGGAGGACTCCAAGTTGTTGGACGTTGTCAGAGCCTTAAAAAATATACATTTCAAGGACGGCTGAAGTCAGAAAATCTGACTCGCTGTTGATACTATATGCACCCAACAAGTTGGGTGCCCCTGCTTCTAAGCAGACGATTGCTCGTTGGATTTGTAACACAATTCAACTTGCTCATTCTGTGGCAGGCCTGCCACAGCCTAAATCTGTTAAGGCCCATTCCACAAGGAAGGTGGGCTCATCTTGGGCGGCTGCCCGAGGGGTCTCGGCATTACAATTCTGCCGAGCAGCTACGTGGTCGGGGGAAAACACGTTTGTAAAATTCTACAAATTTGATACCCTGGCAAAAGAGGACTTGGAATTCTCTCATTCGGTGCTGCAGAGTCATCCGCACTCTCCCGCCCGTTTGGGAGCTTTGGTATAATCCCCATGGTCCTTTCAGGAACCCCAGCATCCACTTAGGACGATAGAGAAAATAAGAATTTACTTACCGATAATTCTATTTCTCGGAGTCCGTAGTGGATGCTGGGCGCCCATCCCAAGTGCGGATTATCTGCAATACTGTACATAGTTATTGTTAACAAATTCGGGTTATATTGTTAAGGAGCCATCTTTAAGAGGCTCTTTCTGTTATCATACTGTTAACTGGGTTTAGATCACAAGTTGTACGGTGTGATTGGTGTGGCTGGTATGAGTCTTACCCGGGATTCAAATTGCCTCCCTTATTGTGTACGCTCGTCCGGGCACAGTACCTAACTGGAGTCTGGAGGAGGGTCATAGGGGGAGGAGCCAGTGCACACCACCTGATCTGGTAAAAGCTTTACTTTTTTGTGCCCTGTCTCCTGCGGAGCCGCTATTCCCCATGGTCCTTTCAGGAACCCCAGCATCCACTACGGACTCCGAGAAATAGAATTATCGGTAAGTAAATTCTTATTTTATATGCCTATCCCAAGCATGTTTAAATTGCTCTACAGTCTTAGCCTCTACAACCTCTGATGGGAGGCTATTCCACTTATCCACTACCCTTTCTGTGAAGTAATTTTTCCTTAAATTTCCCCTGAACCTCCCCTCCTCCAGTCTCAGTGTATGTCCTCTAGTTCTAATACTTCTCTTCCTTTGAAGAATGTTTTCCTCCTGAACTTTTTTTAAGACCCTTGGTATATTTGAAAGTTTGTATCATGTACCCTTTCCCTTCTGTCCTCCAGACTATACATGTTATGATCTTTTAGCCTTTCCGGGTACGTTTTGTGATGTAGGCCATGCACCATTTTAGTTGCCCTTCTTTGTACACTCTCTAATGTATTTATATCCTTCTGGAGATATGGTCTCCAGAACTGTACACAGTATTCCAGATGGGGGCCTTACCACTGACCTATACATGTTGGAGCTGGTGTATTGCAGTCGTGCAGTGCAAAATACATACACAGTTTCATACCTCCCAACATGACCCTCTCCAGGAGGGACAAAATGCTCTGCTTCTGGACTTTTATCTTAATTTATGATTGCTGGCACCTGTGCTGAACAGGTTAATGGATAAGAAAGGTGTTTCAGCACAGGTGAGAGCAATCATAAATTAAGGGGGAAGTCCAGGAGCAGAGCATTCTGTCCCTCCTGGAGAGGATCATGTTGGAGGTATGCAGTTTAAGTCTCCCATTTCCAAAATGGGAGGTATTTTGGATATCTGATTTTTCCGTATTTTTAAATATTTTCATACTACTCTGGGGATGCAGTCGGTATCCCGGCGGTCAGGATACCGATGCTGGAATCCTGTCAGCCGACATTTTACCGGCTGTCGGAATACAGCCACCCGTCCGTTTGGTGGATCCATGCCACCAACCGAGTGAGACCCAGGCCCAATGCATGGCGAGTGCAGTGAGCCCGTAAGGGGACTTGCAGCCGGTATTCCGGCAGACGAGATGCCGCTGTCGGGATACAGAAAAAAAATTCTGTATTTCGGAAAATTCCATACTTCTGAAATTTTATTACGGGAAACTCAACCTGTATTAGATTTGTGCACATACAGAAGCAAACTGTTTGACTATTTCTTTATGCAGATCTGATCACATCTTACACTTGCACTTATTTATGATGAGAGATGGGAGACAGGTGAGGAAACGTCTGATGTTGGTAGAGTACAGTAAGGGCATGTTTGAGTGATTACATACAGATACAGACTGGGACACCAACGCATCTGCCGGTCATGCCATTTTCAGCCATGTGACCCGGCAAATTCCCGGGTCTCTGCCCTATGCCCCTGATTGACCCTCAGAAATATCTCTCCTCTTAAGTCTCCTCTTCTCGCCTACTGTGTGTGTTTGCCATCACTTTGCCTGTCCATCTTATTTTCTGACGTTTCAGGACTTGCACATTGCACCAAAATATATCATATTTCATACATATGCCTGGCCAATAAGCCACACAACAAGCTAATGTCTTGGCAGATTATTATTACTCCTCAATTACGGGTATATTTATCGGGTGTAGTACGGGTGACCGGCGGTCTCCTGACCGCCGGTCACCTTACCGACGCCAGGATCCCGGCAGTATACCGACGCCGGGATCCCGGCGGGGAGCGGCGAGTGCAGCAAGCCCCTTGCGGGCTCGCTACGCTGCGGGCTTGGTGGCGACCTGCTGTCGCCACGGGTTCTATTCCCACTCTATGGGTGTCGTGGACACCCACGAGTGGAAATAGTCCCTGTTGGTCGGCATGCCGACCATCGGGATAGTGAGCCGTCGGGCTCACGGAGGAGGTCATGTGACTGTCGGTCAGCCGACCGGCGGTCACATGACTACCACCCTATTTATCATGTAGTGTCCCGATAATGCTGCAATATGAAACTCATGGTGCTGCAGCTGTCCCCGCGAGCCTCCCACTGGTACATTTGCCACTAATTAGCAGTTTGATCCAGTAGTGTTATAGAGAGGGCCATAGGTGAGAGAGGAATAAAAACCTCTTCGCACCCCGGACCTTCTTTCTATAGGAAAGAGCATGGCGTTTGCATTGGTTCCAACGATCAAACTCTGAAAACTTAAAGTTTTAAAGGTTGGTGAATGTAGCTCCACTTATTAGTGTATGGAGACATCATGCCACAGAATCTTCTACACTCAGTACAGTCCTAATCAGTGATATCAAGTTATAATGGGCAAAGGAAAGCATAATACAGGAAGTGCTGTTCATGCAGATTAACACCAGAGAAACTAGATAAAATCCTGTAGAAATATATTTCACCCAATTCACAGTGGATTCCGTCACTGCACTAGGGAAGTGGATGGACCATTGGGCCTAATTCAGACCTGAACGCTCGCTAGGGTTTTTTTTGCACTGCTGCAAACAGATAGTCGCCGCCCATAGGGGAGTGTATTTTCGCTGTGCAAGTGTGCGATCGCATGTGTAGCAGAGATGTGCAAACTGATCTTGTGCAGTCTCTGAGTAGCCCAGGACTTACTCAGCCGCTGCGATCACTTCAGCCTGTCCGGGACCGGAATTGACTTCAGACACCCGCCCTGCAAACGCTTGGACACACCTGCGTTTTTCCAACCACTCCCAGAAAACGATCAGTTGCCACCCACAAACGCCTTCTTCCTGTCAATCACCTTGCGATCAGTCGTGCGAATGGATTCTTCGCACAAACCCATCGCTGAGCGGCGAACCGCTTTGTACCTGTGCGACGCGCCTGAGCATTGTGGTGCATACGCATGCGTAGTTCTGACCTGATCGCAGCGCTTCAAAAAACGCTAGGGAGCGATCAGGTCTGAATTACCCCCATTGTAAGGTTGTCTGGTCCCTGAAGATCAGACAACTGCTCCAAATGTCCTCCGGTAGACTAGGATATTATGCACTGGGTTGAGGGTCTCAGTGGTAGGACATCCACTGTAATGTCTACTGTAAAAAGCGCAGATCCCCCTTACCCACTGGTGTCAAAAATCATGCACTTAATACATGTACATATTTGTCCACATGCGTCTATCCTCAAATTGCGACTAATATCCGCATTTGGCACACCATTGAGCTTTGTCTTAAAATATGCATTTAATCTAATATTAGTACTGTAAAAGAGGTTGGGTATAGGTAACCGGCAGATGGGATACCGCTGGTCACCATACCGACGGCGGGATCACCATACCGACAGCTGCACTCGCCACAGGTTCTATTCCCACTGTCATAGACACCCACGAGTGGGAATAGTTGACTGTCGGGCTGTACACCGGTCGGGATCCCGGTGTCGGTATAGTGACCGGCGGTATCCCAAACCCCGGTCACATAACTACATCCCTTTTATAACAATTTTGTTGTGATAAGAATATACTAATCCTAAGTGCTGAGGGGCCTGGTTCAGTGGTGGATGATGTTTTGGTCGCTGCTGCATCTTCGGTGGTAGCAGATCTTAGAATTTATGCTAATGCTGCAGGCGCTGTCTTGTGTAAAAAGACGGCCGCTACCGACTTCCCTGATCCGCTTCCTGCGTACGAAGATGCAGCGTTAGATCCACACAACCCTAAGGTTGATCTGAACGCTCACCACGCCGGAGAATCTGTGTCCAGAGATGCAGTCGCTGGCTTCAGCATGCCCCAGAAATTGAGATGACGCCTCTCCATTTTCAAAGCTGCTCCCCGTCACCACACCCAAACACCTGCAACCGGATATGCAGCACTAGCACACGGGCTCCGGTGTATGCCCAGAAAATGAGACATTGGTCAGTTGCGAGTGAATCATGCCCTTAGTGCGATATTAGCGAATTAAGATGCAACATTCAGGAAAAAGTACTCAGTGAGGGTAAAAGGACAGAGGTCCTATCAGATTTGGTCTATGCATTATTATGCTTAATTATCTACTTTATAATTAACTCCTTAGGGACACAAAATAGTAACCACTGAGTATGCTATTACTTAGTATTCTAGTTCTTAGTATTCTATTAGTGAATTAAGATGCAAAGAAATGTACTCAAACCCAGGAATTGTGCCAGGCATCTCATACCATGTGGCTCAAAAAGAATATCCTGTATGAGGGCCCATCTGCAGGTGGGTGTGGAGATGAAGCCTATTGGGGCCCACTGACTCCACTCTCACACACATTAGTATTTGATGAAAACTGGTTTTAGTGCTGTTTCTGTAAATCCAAGAGACATTCCAGACAGCGTGTAAATATGCCGATATATCTAAACCTGAAAATCTGGCACGCTTTCAGGAAACCGAGGATCTAGATCTTCATTAATAAATGCTGCTGTCAGCACCTATGTAATACCATTGATCTCTATAACCACAGTTGACAATATTCTGTTTTGACACACGTTTGACCACACCTCTGATCCATCCAAACCACGCCCACTGTTGGCAATGCCATTTGATCATTCCTAAATCTTTTGTCTCATTGAATGTTGACTGTAAGTAGATGTGTTTGTTTAGTTCTAAAGTTCTGAGCTAATATAAAAACAAGAAAAAGGCATAGACGTATTATCTAGGCACTAATTGTGCAGGTATGTCTCTCTGCTTTGTCGTCTTTAACGAGGCAAAGCAGGAAGCACTAGCGACAAGATGTATTACCATCTTATTTGCTGGAGTGGGGACTTGAAACAACTCCCTCTGGTGATCCCTGTCAGACCCCCACACCACATCAGCCTAGAGCGCTGTGTCTCACCGCCCAGCCAGCTCACTGGGCATGTGCAAGAACTCGCTACTGTCAGGAGATCTCCCATACAGCCCGCAGCTGCCACAGCCAGGGACAGATCTGTCCCTGTTGTGGCGATTTCTACAGCTGCAGGTGTCCGAATGGTCAGTGCAACTGACCTGTCATATATTGGTGTTTATTCATGAAGCAGTGAAAGGAGTGGAGAAACAGACCAGTGAAGAAGTTGCCTATGGCAACCAATCAGCATCTTCCTTACATTTTATAAAATGTACTTGATAAAGGCTACTTTCAAAGCTGATTGGTTGCTTCTCCACTGACCTTTTCTCCACTCTTTTCACTGCTTCATGAATAGACAACGTTGTCCAGCATATTGGAGTTCTATCTTGTAGATAGCGCCGATAAAGACCGAGGCACACAGCACCCCTGTGATTGAGCACACACAACCAGAGTCATATACTGTATGGTGAAGTATCAGTGCACATAACATGAGCGGATACTGCTTCTCCCCCATACAGACAAATCATACATCTACCCCAAAGTGTGGACTAATGCTCCCTGTTGGTAAATAGTGACTGATTAGGCCACAGGTTCTCACACTCGGGAGGTCATTCCGAGTTGTTCGCTCGCAAGGCGATTTTAGCAGAGTTGCTCACGCTAAGCCGCCGCCGCCTACTGGGAGTGAATCTTAGCATCTTAAAATTGCGAACGAAGTAATCGCAATATTGCGATTACACACCTCGTAGCAGTTTCTGAGTAGCTTCAGACTTACTCGGCATCTGCGATCAGTTCAGTGCTTGTCGTCCCTGGTTTGACGTCACAAACACACCCAGCGTTCGCCCAGACACTCCTCCGTTTCTCCGGCCACTCCTGCGTTTTTTCCAGAAACGGTAGCGTTTTTTCCCACACGCCCATAAAACGGCCTGTTTCCGCCCAGTAACACCCATTTCCTGTCAATCACATTACGATCGCCAGACCGATGAAAAAGCCGTGAGTAAAATTACTAAGTGCATAGCAAATTTACTTGGCGCAGTCGCAGTGCGGACATTGCGCATTAAGCGGAAAATCGCTGCGATGCGAAGATTTTTACCGAGCGAACAACTCGGAATGAGGGCCTCGGTCCTCAGGACCCCACACGGTGCATGTTTTGCAGGTCTCCTCACAAAATCGCAAGTGAAATAATTAGCTCCACCTGTGGACCTTTTAAAAAGTGTCCGTGAGTAATTAATACACCTGTGCACCTGCTGGGTTACCTGCAAAACATGCACTGTGTGGGGTCCTGAGGACCGAGTTTGAGAACCCCTGGATTAGGCTGTATTATAGAGCCCGGTCCATTTGTACATGTGATACTTTAACTGTATATTCCACATACAGTACTTGCCTACCTGACCCTCTCCATGAGGGTGAAAATGCTCTGTTCCTGGACTTTCCTGGTAATGTATGATTGCCATCACCTGTGGTGAAACGCCTTTCTTATCAATTAACTAGCTCACTACAGGTGATGGCAATCAAGCCCCAGTGGCCTAATGGATAAGACACTGTCCTCCTAAGCCAAGGATTGTGGGTTCATGTCCCATCTGGATTGCAAGTTATTACAGCAACCATTTCATCACTAGAGTTGATGTTTTATCCTTGCTTCATCTGTACAAGAGTATTGTAGTGTTTAGCTTGCAAAATATGACTACAGAAGCTAAAAAAAATGACCACAGGTGATGGCAATTATAGATTACCAGGAAAGTCCAGGAACAGAGCATTTTCTCCCTAATGGAGAGGGTAAGGTAGGCAAGTATGCTTTAACTGTATATTCCAGCTGTGACTCTCTTGTATAGCTTAATGCTGGTCACTTTAAATTACTGTTCTGACCATTAAATTTCTATTCTAGTTCTGTTTTTGTTTTTTCTGCCTCATCTAAAATGCTAACTTGAATTTGGACATCCTGGAATCTGTCAGGTGTGGAGCCTGAGGAGCTGGTCATGCACAGACAGTTTCCAGTTCTCCACAGGCAGCCCAAGCTAGGCCACCAAAGGTCAGCCTTGATGTCACAGTACGTCAGCTGGTTGACATGTTGTGATGCCATCCTGCCACGCTCTGCAGTTTTGACCCTGACTGCACTGGAGGATTCCTAGAGGAGCATGTGTGCAGCCTCGGTGCAATGTCTATTCACTGTTGGGAAAAGCCTTTTTTTAATGAACTTGTGACTGCAGCTCCTGTCTCATTACAGCAAGGATGGGATCAGCATTAAAAATATTTAAATGACCCAGTTTTTGAGCTTTGTCCCAGCAGAGTAGAATGACAAGAAAACCATGTATCAATAGATTGGAATCAAGCAAAAGTTGTGTCAAATTGTGTTTATCACCTTATGGACAGACTTATTCATTTTCTAACTTGTTCTCAATAAGTATCATTTTTTTATTGCAGTAATAAGAAAGTACGTATCGCCCAAATTTATCAAAATTCCCATTTAGGGACAGAGGCTCCACTGATGTGTATTTGGGGGATATGCCACAAATATGTTTTGATAAATATGCGCATTCATGCTATAGTGTTTAGCTTTGATGCAAGAAATAGCTTGTGATTAAAATGAATTATTTAGTTTAACATAAGATAATTTCACAAAGCTTAATTAGCCATTCATCAGCCAAATCTCATTCTTGCAGGGTTTTGGTGTTTTTTTAATCACTATTTTGTGGACCTTTTGAGGGGTGGGGTGCAAGTAGAATCATATTTTCTATTATTACCAGTTCTAAGGCATGTTCAATTTCAGTTAAATCTTAAAGCTTTCCTGCAGACTCACATCTGTAGACTATAGAGAATAGTTCCTGATGAACGTTCTGTAGGGCTCTCTGGCACTGCCTTTTGGCTCTCAAATGCTATTTCCTTATGGGCCCTACACACTGGCAGATTATACTGAAAGATATGAACGATCTCGTTCATTAATGAACAAGATACCGTTCATATCTTTCAGTGCGGAGGCACCAGCAATGAACGATGTGCGGCCCCGCGCTCTTTCATTGCTGGTATCCCGTCGCTTGTGCTTGCAGGCCAATATGGACGAGATCATCCATATTTGCCTGCACTGCTATAGAGCCGGGTGACAGGGGGAGTGAAGAAACTTCACACTCCCCCCTCCCTCCGCTGGGTCGCCCGTCGGCTGTATCCGCCGTCGGGCAACTCGGCGGCGAATCTATCAGTGTGTAGGGCCCATTATTCGTATAACATATTTAGTCAGGGGTGGTGGCCATTTAGATTGTTACAGGGGGAAATGTGTCTGGGACTCAAGGTCAACACCTGAAATAGGTCGACATGGAAAAAGGTCGACATGAGTTTTTTTTATGGGGTTTTTTCTTGTCGTTTTCTCTGTAAAATGTGACCGGAAACTCCAATTAGTGCACCGCTTCGCTCGCCATGCTTCGGGCAAGGTTGCAGAATTCTTCACCAAGTGAACTGTAGGAACTGGCTTCAGTACAGTCTTCTAGGGGTATGGGACTCATGGTCCACAGTGTCTATGTCGACATGGCCATTAGGTCGACATGAACAAAGTCGACATGGAAAAAGGTAGACATGAGTTTTTTTTATTATTTTTTTGTGTCGTTTTCTTCGTAAAGTGACTGGGAACCCCAATTAGTGCATCGTGTGCCCTCGCATGGCGAGCAAAGGGCCAGCTGCCTCACTCCGCTACCGCTGCGCTCGGCACAGGTTACCGTTCCCAATTGTAGTCCACGTGGATCGTAAAGTATGAAAAAGTAAAAAAAAAAATGAAAAAATATATATGTAAAAACTCATGTCGACCTTATTCATTTCAACCTTGTGTCCATGTCGACCTATTTCAGGTGTCGACCTAAGGTGTCTCAACCTAAGTGGTGTCGACCTTATTGTCCGGATACTGGGGGAAATGTACTAAGCAGTGATAAGAGTGCAAAAAAGAGCCAGTTGAAAAGTTGCCCATGGCAACCAATCAGCAGCTCTGTATAATTTTAACGTGTGCAAATGATAAATGTTACATCAATGCTGATTGGTTGCCATGGGCAACTTCTCCACTGGCTCACTTCTCCGCCCTTTTCACTGCTTAGTACATATCCCCCTAGCCTTATGCACAGTACATTAAGCTCTTATTTATGGAAGCGCAGAAAGAGGGACAATTCCATTGCAGGATTCACCAGACCCACAATGTGGGGATTTCCCTGTAAGAGATAACTTTGTCTGCAGGCTTAAGGGCCCTACACACTGGCCGATTTTCGGAAAGATATGAACGATCTCGTTCATAAATGAACGAGAACTCGTTCATATCTTTCAGTGTGGAGACTCCAGCGATGAACGATGCGCGTCCCCGCGTTCGTTCATCGCTGGTCCCCCGTCGCTTGTGCATGCAGGCCAATATGGACGATCTCGTCCATATTTGCCTGCACTTCAATGCAGCCGCGTGACGGGGGAGTGAAGAAACTTCACTCCCCCCGTCACTGCCCCCCGCCGCCGGGTCGCTCGTCGGCCGTATCCGCCGTCGGGCAGCTCGGCGGCGGGTCGGCCAGTGAGTAGGGCCCTTTAGGTGTAGGATATGTGCAGTCATTGCTTGCTACTGATATGGAACCATATGCAGCTGTGTCTTATTCTACTCTTTATTTGGTTACAGGCACACTGTCAGATTTTGCCTTGATTCACTCGTTGCTGACATTTAGTCGGAGTACTCCTTTTTTCCTTCCAGCTGATTTACCGGCGGCTGACTCAATATTATTTTCAGTCTCCTGCGGCACAGGAGAGAGCAGATTATTGTAATAATTTCCAGCCTAATATATATATATATATATATATATATATATATATATATATATATGTGTATTTTACATTTTTGTAATGAACTAATGTTCCAGTGCTTTTCTGTAAGAAGAAGAGGTTAATAGAACTACTGCCTTTAGTCTTCTCATTGACTGGCTGATTGCATAGCAAGCCATCAGTTTCTATCTAGTCTTCAGCCTTGGCCGTCTGTAGATGCAGGCCAGTTGACAATGCGAGTGCTGGGTTTTTTTTTCCCCCTCTCCCTTTAATGTCCCTTCACCCACCCCTCAATCCTCCCCCACTTCACTCTATCAAATATTGTTATATCACCCAGGAGCACCGCGCCATTACGACAGCGCTTTCTGCACCTATCTACAGTACGTTACCGCAAGGCTTCTACTCTACATACAGCGTCGCCCCCACCGAACTAACATTCGACAAGCGTCTCGCCTCACAAACGATAAGAGCTGACAGCGCAGATCTTGAAATGTCTTTATATTTTTTTTCCCCCATTCCCTATTTTGCCAAAGGCCCTGGTCAGATGTTCTCCTCCATGTCAGAAAAATGTCAGCAAGCACAGCCCCTACCTTTCAGAATTCCTTGTAATTTCTTAATTGGCATTTACAAGTGACATTTGCAATGTGTGCTCTAGTACTGACCGGAGAGGCTCCCAAAAGAAACATTGCATACACTGTTCACCACAGATCTCTTTTCATCCTGTTACTTTAGAGCTGATAGTTCTGTAACGACATCTACATGTTATTTAGCATTCAAGCCTTTATATTCTACATAAACAGAGTATGTAGAAGAGGACATGCAGACAGCAGAGTGCAAGAGAATTGCTATAAGGGTTTTTTGGCACAGAACCTAGTAATAACAGGAAGAGTATTGATGAGAGTGATTGACCGACCAAAATATTCTCTTTGCTACAAATTTGTAGGGCTATAGAGTTTGAGACATTTTGGTTGGTTAAGCTGAGTACACACCTGCGCAATCACACTTCTGATGCGATGGTAAGGACGACCGTACTCCCATTCAGAAGTTATGATCACTGCGCAGATACGTGCGTACACACACATACAATCATACTTGCTACCTTCGATGCCAAAATATCACAAGGAAATGATTGTACACAGTCTGCCGATTCCGGGCAGCGCTTGCAGCGGGTGTACCTAAAATTAGCATAAGGGGCAGGGAAGAGGTGGGAATACAGGACCAAATCAAGCCTCCCGGAATCGCCTTTCCGTTTTACTGAGTGTTGCGATTTGAATACATGTGTGTTGCGGTTTGAATACATACTTTCGTCCCTTTCATTCTCCATATTGAGTTTGGAAAAAAAAAAAGCTTGTGCTTGCATTCTTGCTGCTATGGCAAATACGATGCAGGCGATCAGCAGGAGAAAGAGGAGCAAAAATCAGTCGCTGGATAAAAGGTTGGCCGCAGAGGCGAGGCACCTTCTCGCGCATGCCTCTGGTTCAGGAGATACGGGAGAACAACCCTGATACCTTCAGGAATTTCTTACTTATAGATAATCCATCCTTCCAGAAGCTTCTGTGTCTGGTCACCCCTCTCATGTAAAGAAAGGACACCTATATTTTTGTAAATTTGGTGGGGTGGCATGTTAGTTTTATACTGCTGTATTACGGTTATGCACCTACTTGATAGTGCAAATTTCTGTGCCTGAAAACATATACTGTTATATGTTGGGCACATGGGACCATGCCAGCGATACATCACATGGAAACAGGTCGGGATGTTGACATGTGATGCGTCGTTGGTGTGGGACCATATGAGCGACATTTACTACTATACTATATTTTTGCAGATTCATGCTTGGAGTTACATGTGGCTGCGTAGTCTTGTATTTGTCATGTTATATGGCTCGTGAAACAGCAAAAAGTTGTGATCCATAAAATCTATTTGATAAAAAACATTTTCATATATATCATTGGGCAGGTATTATAGTCTAGATCAGGGTGGGCACTAAGCAGTCATCCAGGTGTTATAGGCTGCGCATACCAGCAAGTTGTGGAACTACATATGCCAGCAAGCCCTTACACCGTTTATACCGATATGGGGGAAAAAGGCTTGGAGTATATATGGTGGGGAAAGTAAAGAGTGTATGAACCTGACCACTTGCACTTGTGGAACTATACATGCCAGCAAACCCCTGCTTGGAGTATTGGTGGTCAGGACATTTTTTAAGGTAAAGGGTGTATGAATTTGGGCACTTGCACTAGTACACATCCCAGCAAGTTGTGGAACTACACATGCCAGCAAGCCCTCAATTGGAGTATATGTGCTATGGAAAGGTTTATGTTAACGGGTGTATGGGCACTTTTGGTCCCACCTGGCCCTGTCTATTCTGATGAAAATTAAACTGCACATAAAATGCGACCACCCGTCCTGACAAGGTTGCTTCAGACAAAACATGATTGGACGTGCGGACACCATCCTTTTGATATCAAATTTGCAAGAACGGGCAGACGATTGTATAGGTGTGTATCCAGCTTTAGACCAGATAGTAGATACTTGAAATGGGTAATCCGATCACAGTTAAGTTTTATTCATGGTGTGTATTAACAGGTCAGCTACATATATATACATACATACTGTACATACACTAGTCCAGTGCAGTTTTATTGTCTTACTAAAATAATTATCTGCATTGTCACTGTGACTGTGTGTGCCTGTATCTGCTGTGTGTATTTCACTTTCATTGTATGCCAGCTTTGTCTATCACTATGATCTGTACCCTAAAGGACTAGGTGCGTCTGGGTCACAGTATTTACTGATATAGTGTATTCTACTGTGTACTCAGTCACGTAATACCGGATTTATTTGTTGATGTTGTGTACTGGGGACTTAGTCGCATAATACCGGACTTATTCGCTGGTGTTGTGTACTGTGTACGCGGTCACATACTAGGGAATTTATTCGCAGTTATTGTACTCTTTCTGGCTGTATCGTACTAATACTCTCTGTTGTTGCATTACTGAAAATGTCTAACACAAAGGGCGGGAAATCCAGGAACGCTCCTGCATCATGCAGAGCATGCGCCAAGGATTTGCCTGAGGGGAAGTTTTGTATGATGACCTGTGTACTATGGGCCATACATCTCCTGGTCAGTCCGCAGCTCCTGTAACCAATCAGGAGCCACCTTGGGCGGCGTTCTCAACTATGTTAAATACGCTTGTGACATGCCTTATGCCCCCTATGGGACCTCCTGTACCATTACAGTCACATCTTGTACCTGTGGTAAATCCACCCTGGGTGGATAATTTGTCTACCCAGTTGCAGCAATTGAATCAATCTTTGGTTAGACATAAGACTGCCCCAAGCCACTCTCGTGTCAATGGGACCACTGCCTCCTCACAATCCACTAATCTCAGATTCTTGTGAAGAGGACGGGGAACACACTGTCCTGTCAGACACTGACACAGCTGCTTCTGACGAGGAATCTACAACTCAGGTTGATTTCCCGGACCTAGTGATTGATATTAAGCAGATCCTGCAAATATCAAATGATGATGAGGATTCCACTATGGTGTCTAAGAAACCTGATAAGTTTAAACATCAGAAGGTAACTAAAACATTATTGCTGCATTCTATTTAGAGGACATACGACAAGAACCCTTGATTTCTCCAGGGAAGAAATTCTCCTTGTCTAAATGGATGGTAGCTCGCTATCCTCTCCCTACAGAGTTGTGTAACAAGTGGGAAAATTCACCGCCGGTGGATTCCCATGTCACCCGTCTGGTGGTGTCATCTACTCTGCCTGTCATCACTGTCACCTCACTGAAGGAACTGACAGATAAGCGTGTGTAGGGATGCCTGAAGTCTGTTTACTCCCTTACAGGTTCTGTGCATAGACCCTTTATAGCAGCCTCCTGGGCTGCAAAAGGAATTGATACATGGGTTCAGGCTTTAGAGGATGCCCCATGATATATCCGACAATGCCAGACAATACCTGTCTCATATTACCACCGCCACCTATTACATTCAGGAGGTGTCCTCTGAGGCGGGTGTGTTGGCAGCCAAGGTGTCGACTATGCCCATCTTGGCTCTCCGTATTCTGTGGTTGAGGTCATGGAAGGTGGACCTGGACTCCAAAACGACCTTGGAAGTTCTCCGTTTAAGGGAGACATCTTATTTGGGGAAGACCTCAATAAAAGTGTAGCTGATGTGGCGGCTGCTAAGACTGCCTTTCTCCCTAATACTACTCCTTCTGCACAGAAGGCAAAAGGTACCACTTTTCGCTCCTTTCGACATCAAGGGAAAGTAAAGCGTCAGACTTACCTGAGACAATCTTGTGCTTCCAAAACCACAAAGCCCAAAGCAAAACAATCCTGGGAGCCATCAGCTTTCTTCTAGACACGACAAGCCTGCTGCATGATGGGGCGGGCCTCCCCCTGGGGGACCCCAGGGTGGGAGTCCGACTTCTGTGAGTCACCCAGGTCTGGTTAAAGACCATTTCAGACGCATGGGTGCAAGAAATTGTCTCTCACGGGTGTGCAGTCTCTTTCAAGAGACGTCCCGCTCGCCAGTTTTGCACCACGGTTATCCCTTCGGATCCGTTGAAAGCGCGAGGAAACTACTCGACCCTGTTTCTACTACTGAAACCCAATGGGTCCTTCCGGCCTATACTCACTTCAAATCACTGAACAAGTTTGCAAGAGTGTCCAAGTTCCGTATGGAAACACTGCGCTCAATTGTACTGGCCATGGAACCCGGAGACTATATGGTATCCCTCGATATACAGGATGCTCACCTGCATATACCTATTGCCATATCACATCAGAAATATCTGCGGTTTGCTATTGGCAACCTACACTATCAGTTCCAGGCTCTGCCATTTGGACTGGCCATGGCTCCTCGGATCTTCACCAAGATTATGGCTGTGATGACTGCTCATCTCCGTCGCCAGGGAGTCAGGATCCTGCCGTATCTGGGAAACTTGCTGATTCTGGCAAACTCACACAATGTCCTCCTCAGTCATTTACAACTGACGGTAAACTTCCTACAAGCCAACGGGTGGCTCATCAACTGGAAGAAGTCCTCGCTGGTCCCAGCTCAAAGCATGGTGCATCTGGGGGCACTGCTGGACACACACAGCCAACGGCTGTTTCTGTCTCCAGATAAGGTCCTGAAGCTTCAGGACAGGATCAGATACATCCTTTTTCGCCCAAAAGTGTCTATACACTCGGCGATGCAAGTACTAGGCCTGATGATGTCGGCGTTCGACATGGTAGAGTATGCTCAATTTCATTCCCGCCCTCTGCAGAGGTTAATCTGTGCCAAGTGGGATGGCCTGCCTCATCGGATCAGGTCTCACATGGTCTCCTTGACTCTGGAGGTTCATATGTCGCTGACCTGGTGGCTACAGGGCCAGCAGTTGAGCAGGGGCCATCCCTTCTGGATCCCCAACTGGGTTCTATTGACTACAGATGTCAGTCTGAGGGGTTTGGGTGCGGTGTTGGAGCAACACTCTTTCCAGTGTCGGTGGACCAGGGAAGAATCACTCCTCCCGATAAATATTCTGGAATTACGGGAAGTGTTCAATGCTTTGTCTCTCGCCTTGACTCTGATACAGAACAGGCCTGTTCAAGTACGGTCAGACAACGCCACCACGGTTGCATACATAAACCATCAAGGCAGCACTCAAAGCCGCATGGCAATGATGGAAGTGTCAACAATCCTCTGTTGGGCGCAACACCATCTGCCAGCAATATCAGCAGTGTTCATTTCGGAAGTCCTCAACTGGGAAGCGGATTTCCTCAGTCATCAGGACGTGCACGCCAGAGAGTGGAGTCTTCATCAGGAAGTCTTTCAGCTCCTAGTGGGGTCTACCAGATGTAGACCTGATGGCGTCTCGACACAATCACAAAGTTCCGATCTCCGGATGAAGATGCAGGGATCCTCAAGCAGCGTTCGTGGACACACTGGCAATTCCATGGAACTTTTGGCTGCCCTACGTCACCCCTCCGGTGTCACTCTTGCCCAGGGTACTGCAGAAGTACAAACAGAAGAAGGAATACTACTCCTAGTTGCACCAGCATGGCCCAGACGGCATTGGTTCTCAGACCTACAGGGTCTATCGATAGAGCGTCCTCTTCTACTTCCTCAACACCCAGACTTCCTCGTTCAGGGCCCTTGTGTCTACCTGGACCTGGCCAGACTGGCTTTGACGGCGTGGTTCTTAAAGCTTCACTCCTGAGGGCCAAAGGATTCTCAGAGGCAGTTATTCAAACTATGCTGAAGGCCCACAAACCGGCATCTGCCCGGATTTATTACAGGGTCTGGGATTCTTATTTCACATGGTGTGCTGCTAAGATTTATGATGCTTGAAATTAAGTACTTTCAGACTACTGGCTTTTCTGGAACAAGGCCTGGACTTAGGCCTTCGTCTGGCCTCCCTCAAGGTTCATATCTCTGCCATGTCGGTGTAGTTTCAGAGAAAAATTGTGTATATTCCTGACGTTCATACTTTCACTCAGGGGGGTAAATTTACTAAGATGGGAGTACTATTTAAGATGGGATGTTGCCCATAGCAACCAATCAGAATCCAGGTACTGTCATTTGGAAGGTGCTAGATAAATGAGAAGTAGAATCTGATTGGTTGCTATGGGCAACATCCCAACTTAAATAGAACGCCCATCTTAGTAAATTTACCCCTGAGTGTTTTACGGATTCAGCCTCCCTATGTCCCTCCTGTGGCTCCATGGGAGCTGTCTGTTTTCCTGAATGCCCTGCAAGAGTCTCCATTTGAACCTATTGAGTCAGTGGACCTTAAATGGCTCACGGTCAAGGTCCTGTTCCTACTGGCTATTGCTTCTGCTAGCAGGGTGTCAGACCTAGGCGCTCTGTCCTGTCGTCCACCCTTTCTGATATTTCACCGTGACCGGGCAGTTCTTAGAACTTGCCCTAGTTATGTGCCTAAGGTGGTGTCATCATTTCACCTTAACCAAGAGATTCTGGTTCCGGCCTTTATCTCTTCTGGTTTGTCTTCCAAAGAGCGGTCATTGGATGTGGTAAGGGCTCTCCGTATTTATGTGGAGAGAACTGCCTGTGTGAGGAGGTCAGATTCCCTTTTTGTACTTTTTGGTTTTCACAAATGTGGCTGGTCTGCAAATATGCAAACCTTGGCCAGATGGATTAGAATGGTAATTGCACAAGCGTATGCGCAAGCTGGATTCCCAGCTCCTGCTGCTATTAAAGCCCATTCTACTCTGTCTGTTGGACCTTCTTGGGCGGCCCGCTGAGGCGCGTCCACTGAACAATTATGCATGGCGGCTGCGTGGTCCTCAGTGAACACGTTGGTTCTATGCCTTCGATACTTCCGACTCCCAGGATGCTTCCTTTGAACGCCAGTTTCTTATACCCGCTATGGCGCTTCCCCTCCCATGAGGAACTGCTTTAGGACATCCCTGATGTTTCCCTGTGGAAACCAATGTACCCCGCTTCAGAAAAGGAGATTTATGGTAGACTTACCATGTTTAAATCTTTCTGCGAGTTACTACAGGGCGCCCACCCTGACGCACCTAGCTTTTATGGGTTTGTATACAAGACAAGAATTAAGAGGGTACCACTGGCGCTCAGTCTCTTATGGATGGTCCTGAATGATCTACTCAGAACACAATGTCTGTCTGCCACATGTAACTCGATCAAAAATGTTTTGAAGGAACAATGTTTTATTTAACAGACAACACATAAAGACATCACATTAAAAATGTGGGTACAATGGTGTGTAAACTTAAAGTGACTCGTGCGTCGATGGTGAACAGGCTCTTTCACCTTGGAATGGTATAAAGCTGATGGTATTGCAACTCTACTGAAGGGCTGTGGCTGATTGGGCTGTGATGGGTGATTTCCACAACTGGTCACCACAGACTTAAATCGTGCACAGTAATTAGGTAGAGTCTCTGTGCAAATGAACAGCAATAAAGTGACTGGTGCATATAGTGGAAAATGAATCTCTCACCATTATACTCCCGTGCGGTGGACTAGCTGGAAATTAGCAAATGTGGTCCAAGGCTGATGAGCCTGACACCACCGCCACGGGTATTATCAGCAGTAGTCCCGGAAATGTGCAGCTCTTTCTCCTCGCAACGCGTTTCGGTCCAAATTGACGACCTTTCTCAAGAATGGATAAGGAGCTGTGTAGTTGATGCTTCTTTTATACCATTTACAATCTCCCAATAATGGCATAATTCTAAACAGCCGCGCTTCCGGAATCACGTAGCGGAAGTGCCGTGTATTCGTTCCAGCGGCCGTTTCCGTACTTCCGGGGTCACCTGACGGAAGTGACGCGATTACCTCTTAGCCGCAGTTCTCGCAGGGATCTCGTTTCTTTACATAATCCTCACATCCTGGTTCCCTGTTCAATTGGTCAACAGGGACTCCCTGATGATCCGGCAGCCATTTTGCTTTAGGGATTAGATTTGCCCAAAGATTTCCACATTTCTTCTTTCACGTTTCTAGATCCCCACACCTGACCAAACTAGATGGTACTTCGTATTCCCATCATGTCCATCCCTAATTACCCGGGTGGGGATCTGAATTTCTTCAAACGAATACATGAGTGATCGAACATATGTAATGGAAAGAGAAAATGTATGATTGATACACATCAGTTACTTAAAAGAATCATAAAAAGGATGTAGTGTGCAAATGGAATATGTATAAAATAGGAAACTTTCCATAAATAAGACACTACTATAAATAAAATAATATTAATCCAGAAACCACTTTAATTCAAAGTCAACATTGTGACCATTGGGTTTCAACTTGTCAAGGTCATATATCCATCTCATTTCACTCTGCGCTAAGCGCTTCTCTAGACTTTTATTCTGCCAGGTGGGTTTCAATTTCTGTAACCCAATGAAACGTTGGATCTGACCCTCGCACCTATTGTGTTTCTTACTGAAATGCTCCGAAAGGGGGTGGGTCTCTAATCCCTTACGGATATTATAAATGTGCTCAGCTGCCCTGGTCTTTAGTGGCCGCGATGTTTTTCCAATATAAATTTGGCCACAATTACATTCCAGTAAATAGATTACGTTCCTGGAATGACAGGTGACAAAATCTTTTATCACATATTTCTTGCCATTCACCTCAAAATCCGTGATCTTTCTGGCTATGTCTTTTTTCGTGGTGGTTCGACACATAAGGCAAGCTCCACATCTATGGAACCCCTTGGTGCATGTTCTTCCCATATTATTCTCTCTCTTAAACTGCTTTTAACTAGTTTGTCTTTCAGAGACCTAGCCTTTTTGTATATGAATACTGGTTTAGCTGGTAAGGAATTCCCCAAAACAGGGTCATCCAGCAGTATTTGCCAGTTGTCTCTAAATACCTTTTCCACCCTCTTATGGTATGCACCATATTGGGTGATGAATGCCCATTCATATGGGTTGTCTTTTGATACTGGCTTCTCCTTCTCCATTAAAAGCTCCTTCCTATCAAGTTGGTGTACTTTCTCTTTCGCCTTTTCCAATGTGGATTCTTCATATCCTTTTTCCCGAAACCTTCCTGTCATTTCCTCAAGTTGTGTTTCTAGGATGGCAGAATCCGTGCAATTTCTTTTCAATCGTTTAAATTGCCCTACCGGTATATTTTCTAACCATTTCTCATGGTGTTCACTATTTATACTGAGGTAGGCATTGGAATCGGTCGGTTTTCTATGGCTTTGTGTATATATTTTCCCGTCCTCTATATATATCTTAAGGTCCAGGAACACCAAGTCATTCTTACTTTCCACAAAAGTTAAAAATATATTAAAATCATTGGCATTAAGGGTCTCAAGAAAGTGAGTTAACGTGCTACTCTCTCCTCGCCAGATAAGAAGGACATCGTCTATAAAACGCCACCAGGACACCAGGTTTGCTCCCAGTGCCCGTAGGGAATCCACGTGCTGAACTTCCCAATAGGCCATGTACGGGTTTGTATGGCATTAGCCGCTAGTCCCTTCTCCTGTCGTGAGAAGGTGGTTCTATGTGACTATTACCTGCTTCCGCATTGGACTGGTTAACGAAACTGAGCTCTCAGTGTCTGGAGGTGGGGTTATAGAGGAGGCCCCAATGCATCCTGGGACAGTCTAAAGCTTTAGCCTGTTGGTGCCTGGATCCAGATCCATCTCTACACCCTGATGTTTCCCTGTGAAATCCAGTGTACCTCACAGAAAGAGGTTTAACCATTTAAGTCTACCATAAATCTCCTTATTGCTCAAAATAATTACCGTAAAAATACCTATCACATTATTGTTAAACTTTAGGTATGCTACATGGTCTAATGCTCACAGCAACTTTGCTTTTAAAGGTGAGGCAGTTACCAACACACCTGTTGTAAAGCACCTAGGAAAACAGCTGACACAGTCTATAATAAATAAGTAAAAACAGGGTGCTGTATTCCACTTTGACGGCAGAGTGATCAATATCCACATTATCCGCTAAATACAGTAAGGTAGGTAGTATATATGTATTCTCGGATTAACTGTGATTTTGATTGTCAAGGCAGCCTCTGCCCTCGTTAACCTCAGGTAATTGTGGTGCTACTGTATTGTGCAAAAGCCACAGATGTGCTTTAACTCATTACAACCGGTTATAGTCATGTTCACATTAAAGTAGTGAACGTAAATGCCTTGTGGGTTGCTGACATTTGTATCATGGTAAGAAAGAAACATTCCTGAGTAATAGAGTTGGTGGTTAATATTGTTAAACAAAATGTAAGTTCCTTGAGACATCAGCATGTAGTCTGAGTAGCTAACATCTTATTGTACACTTCAGGGATCAAGGAAAATGTTTCCGATATTGTGTGTAAACCACAGCATAGAGCCTAGAACTAAAATGAGTTCAGGCATCGCAGCAATACGCCTCATGATAAACGCTAGTATTTTCTACACCACATACTATGATGAATTTACATATTGGGCAGAATTCAATTGTTTGAACCACTGGCAGCCAGTAGATGGCGCTCAACGGAGCTATTCAATTGTAGCTTGTGTTCGGGTGCAATCAGCCCCTGGCGTTGGTATTTCAGCTCACATGCATGCTGAAGGGAGCAAAAAGTTACCTGTTTCAGCGCTCAAACAGGATGTTTTTGCATTGCACCAATTTCTTTGTTCGGGTTTAGCTGTTTTGCGTGTCTGAACCCGACCTCTCTGGGAGCGATTAGCGCAATAACAAGAAACAATTGAATATCTCCCCCACATCTCCCGTCACTTTAGATAGGAGATCAGTAGCGATAGACAATTGAATTTTGCCCATTGTTATAAAATGGAAGAATTATGTAATAATAACGCCTATTCAGCAGCCTATTTTGTGGCTGGGAAATGGTTCCAGGGCTCCTGTTTTGCTGTCTCTGAATAAACTGGTGTATGTGAATGGCTGAGTGGGGTCATGGTTTGTTTTTTGTTATTTTTTTCATCATTGGGTTTATATTGAAATTTTATAGCCGGTGGGGACATCTTTTAATCCATTATGGATACTATGTAGAGGATTAAACTAAAAGCGGAAGATTCATCTTAAATTACTTACCAAGAAATTACAGTTTGTTGGTTGTTTTTTTTTTTCCTCTTTCAACGGAAATCCATTAAGTCATAATATTATTTTAAGTTAATGCGAAAAAGAGAGGTTTGTTGACAACTGAATGACATAATGCCGCTAAGAATGTTCCCAACTGGTCTGTGATGTCATTGGTTCCTTTTTAATTAAAAGATGCCCATTATTGGCTTATTTAGTTAACAACATTGCTTCTACGCAAAATTTCATTCATCCCCTGCTGCCCCTTGCCTCTGAGGGGTAGATTTACTAAAGCTTCTAAAAATGAAAAGTGGAGGTGATTTTAGCTATCATTTATCTATTGCATTCTAGAAAATGATGACAGTCTGGTTGCTACAGGCAACACCTCAACTTGTCTCTTTTAGAAGCTTTTGTAAATCTACTCCTCTGTGCAGTAGCGGATCTTGCCACGGGCAAGCAGGATTTTTTGTCCCAAGGGCGCCGCCGCTATAGCAAGATCCGGAGCCGTGCGGTGCGCGATGACGTCTTTGCACGCCGCACAGCATTGTGGAAGCATCCATAGACGCTAGATTTCATAATTGATCTCTAGTGTCTGTGCGGTGCTATGGGAGAGACGTCATGACGTTTCTCCCATAGATCCGAGGAGCGGCGCCGGAGACAGAGGGCAGCAGCAGGCGGGAAGCAGCAGCGGGGATGGTGAGTATTTATTTATTTTGGTAGGCGGCGCTACTAACGGCACAGCTACAGGGGGTACAGTACTGGAGGCACAACTACTGAGGGCACAGCTACAGGGGGTACAGTACTGGAGGCACAACTACAGGGGGCACAGTACTGGGGGCACAGTACTGGGGGCACAACTACTGAGGGCACAGCTACAGGGGGCACAACTACTGACGGCACAGTACTGGAGGCACAACTACTCTGGGCACAACTACTCGGGGCACAACTACTGGGGGCACAGCTACAGGGGGCACAGTACTGGGGGCACAACTACTGAGGGCACAGTACTGGGGGCACAACTACTGAGGGCACAGCTACAGGGGGCACAACTACTGACGGCACAGTACTGGGGGCACAACTACTGATGGCACAGCTACAGGGGGCATAACTGTGACCACGCCCCTTCCTCATGAAGCCATGCCCCTATTTTTTGACGTGCGCCTAAGGCGCGCACTAACCCTGTTTTGCCTGTCGGGTGCCAAAGGAAACTCGCCCTGGGCGCCACAAGATCTACTTTATTTTGTCAGGTCTAAAACCGGCCCTGCCTCTGTGCCTCCCCTAGGTAAACCCACTTTTGGAACCACTTTGTAAATGACGAGTATGCACTAAGACTGGGGCTTGTCCAAAAGCTAATCACTTTGAAACATCAAGCTACTGTATATCAGGGACGTGCGGTGAGCTAAATGGCTTAGGAGCCACTGGCTAGCACCAGAGCCAGATTTACATGCAATATATGAGCCAAAGGGTGCATCTGGGCATTATACACAGGTGCAGCAGTATAAACTCAAAAGGTGTTGTGGCTTCACAGGACTGTGGGGACCTGCTTAGCACTCTTTCAGCAGCTGGCATGCCCCCAGTCCCTCTCTCCCAGCAAATAAATGCTCCGCGCATAGCATGTATTCCCTGCTGCTCTGCGGCCAGTAACAGGTGACCTTCCAACTTTTCCCCCCACCACGGGAGGACACTGACCCGCGGGTAGGACAGCAGGACAGTCCTGCAAAAATCTGTACAGTTGGGAGAAATGCATTATGGGTACAATGAGCCAAACTCAGTGTAACCCATTTTATCCATGGAAGCATAAAAACAAAATAACTTCAGGGATAATAATGATGAAGACAACATCACTGTTTGACTTCCAAAGTTTCTGTTACCAAACCAATGTACAGTGTTTTTTGGAAAAAGAAAATTGTACACATATACATGCACAAAGCTTATAGATTGCAAGCTCTCACAAGCACATTCTTACTGTTTATCCATCTTTAACATTTGCATAACATTTGTATTCTTAATTATAAATTGCCATCAACACAACTCAGCGAAATATGTTGACGTCTTATAAATAAAGGATGCATATGTAAATATATGAATATGTAATGGTGTAAGAGACGTACGATATTTCAGAGTTATAGTCCTGAGAACAGGCTGCGGTCGCTTTATGGTCTTCATCCTAAGGATGCTGAAATAAACACTAATGCAGGTGTCCCAACCCAATAATGTGGACCAAGGCCCTAATGTAACATTTGCATAAACCAATCAATGTTGGTCTTGCCTAAAAACTAATTGTCACTTTACATCTATAGGCTATGTAGCCGAAATCTCTGGCTGTTACGTTTGGAGACAAGGGTTCCTGACTCGTTTTGATTCAGTGACCACCCTGTTCATTTCAATTTTACCTTCTGCAGTGACCACCCTGTTCATTTCAATTTTACCTTCTGCAGTGACCACCCTGTTCATTTCAATTTCACCTTCTTCATTGACCACCCTGTTCATTTCACTTTCACCTTCTTCAGTGACCACCCTGTTCATTTCAATTTTACCTTCTGCAGTGACCACCCTGTTCATTTCCCTTTCACCTTCTTCAGTGACCACCCTGTTCATTTCACTTTCACCTTCTTCAGTGACCACCCTGTTCATTTCACTTTCACCTTCTTCAGTGACTACCCTCTTCATTTCAATTTCACCTTCTTCAGTGACCACCCTGTTCATTTGCCTTTCACCTTCTTCAGTGACCACCCTGTTCATTTCACTTTCACCTTCTTCAGTGACCACCCTGTTCATTTCAATTTCACCTTCTTCAGTGACTACCCTCTTCATTTCACTTTCACCTTCTTCATTTGTTATTATAATTGTTATAACACAAAACCATAACCTTGAACAAATCTGGCTGCTTTGGAAAACAAAGGCAATTCTTGGCACTTTCCTTACATTTCCTATAAATGCAGTGTTCATTGTCATTACATGAACTTTTTTGTTCACTTCACTAATAACTCCTAATTTCATGTGACACATCTGACCTCCTGTACCAAAGTGTTTGGCAATGGCATAGACTGATTTAAACTAGTTAGTGTTTTTTGTTTTGTGCATGACAATGATTAATAAGAATGTTGCATAGTAATTAGCCAGGAACGACTCACGTTGCATGAGGCACTTTGTACCTCATACCTCAGTGATGTCACTAATTTTAGTGAATCGTTTGCATGGCAAGGAGACTGGTACAGTTTGAAATCATGCATACACCACTGGATGTAAATTGTAAGACCGTTATGCCCCCCCCCCTCCCCTCCCGCCCCCAACCCGTCAGCGGCATGGTGACATAAATGTTCATCCTAACCTGGAATTATGTGCTGTTTATGCTGCAATAAATAAAGCCGACTTCACTTATTGTTCCCTTTGCATGAAAAATTAACTGGACACCTAATATATTTAATATTTGCCAGCGTGTGGGAATAATTTTTATGCAACTCTGATAGTTAGAAAGATAGATAACTCAATTATTCCTTCATCTATCAAAATATTCCGATATATAAGAGCTCACTAGGAAGATTGATGGGAAGTAAAGTCCACCGATTTCAGAGCCCTTATAATATTCATGCATTTGGCTCAACAACTTTTTTTTTTTTTTTTACCTAGGGTTTTTTTTTTTATTTCAATTGCATTCACAAGCAAGCTTCATTACCCATCACTCTAGCGGAGAGGTTTTATTATAAGGATGCCATCTTGGCAAGGCTGTTATTTAGATGATAAATGTAAGGAAGAAAGAGTGTGTCTAGAAATTCTACTTATTTATGTGCTTGAGTATGGAAAAAAAAAAAAAGGGAGAGAAAAAGGGAGGGAGCTGTTTTTGACAGGTAAAACAAACAGCATCTACATTCCTAATGAACCTCGATTTTATAGATACAAATACAGGTCACTTAACTCCATGATGTATTGCTGGGTTTATTTTCCAGCAGGAATTCCATCATTAATTTGTAAAATGTAAATGAACTAATTAGGAAGAATATGTTTTATTTGTGACAATTTTCTGCTCATGTCTCCTCTCCCGCCATATATTTATGATGAATCGAGTATTTGTTCATTTTATCGTTTGCTTTCTACACTTCCTACGTTTGATACTTCTGCAGTTGCCTTTTTGTTGTAAATTTGTTATTGGGTAGCAAAAATTTCAAAGAAGAAAAAAAGAAGGTGAAAGAATATATATTACAGTAGGTACTGTGAGACAGCTGTATCTTGTGCAGAAAAGTTAACATTAGATGGTTTACAATCGGGGGTCATTCCAAATTGGTCGCTAGCTGCCGTTGTTCTCTGTGTAGCGATCAGTGAAAAAAAAGGCTTATCTGCGCATGCGTATGCACCGCAATGTGCACGCGCGCCATAAGGGTACGAAGTCCTTTGTGGTTTTGCACTGGTTCTAGCGACGATTGCAATCGCACAGCCGAACGCAAGGAGATTGATGGGAAGTGGGAGTTTATGGGTGGCAACTGACTGTTTTCTGGGTGTGTTTGGAAAAACGCAGGCGTGGCCGGGCGGGTATCTGACGTCATTACCGTGTCACTCGTCGCAGCAATCATCGCACAGGATAAGTAACTACAGGGCTGGTCTGGTTTTGCACAAAATGTGTTTGCAGGCACTCTGCTGCACAGGCGTTCGCACTCCTGCAAAGCGAAAATACACTCCCCCGTGGGCGGCGACAATGCGTTTGCACGGCTACTAAAAACTGCTAGCAAGAGATCAACTCGGAATGACCCCCATTATGTCACCCTGAAGGCTTGGTTTTAATTTTGAGATGCATTAATTGTAGTATTTAACTTACTTCTCTTTTCACTCATCGGGCTGGATGTAATGCAGTACAAGACGGCCGGAGCTCCGAGATTCTGGAAGAACTTGTACGTTTTATTAAAGCGTCAATCATTTTATAAGACAAAACCGGGTTGGTGTTGCCTTCTAAATGAATGCCGCTTTAAAAAAGAAAAGTACGAGTTCGGCCGGAATCTCGGATGGCTGCGGCCGTCTCGCCCTGCATTAATCCAGCCCATGATGGCCGTTTTCAGTGGAGGCCATGGATAAAAATCTTTTTTTTTTTTCCCCTATGTTCAGTATGCGGTCTGTTTATGATTGGGAGAAGAGCCTTAAATCCAGATTTTCCCCATTTAAGATACAAAAGAAAAAAAAATTAAAACCTTAAAATACTGTTTTGTGGAACTGATTTGTGGTTTTCTTAGATTACATTTCTTTTATTATCGTCTTGTTTTTTTAGATTTAAGTAAGAAAACTACAAAGCAGTTCTCGGGGTCTGATTCAGAGGTGTCATAGTGGACGCTGTTGGTACAGCGGGTGTGATAATAAGCAAATGCTAATGTAGGTGCAGAGACGCCCGCTTTTAGTGTCTATGGACAGTGCAACTACATCAGTGGTTTAGAACATTCCACCGTCAGTTGCATCAACACTTGCGCCAGCCTATGGCTTGTATAGTGTTTCCTTCTCAAGTTCCGCTAAACACGGCCTCTGTAGCTGCGGTTTGTGACCGCAGTCACGTTCACTGCCGTGCCTGTGTCATTGTACTCAGTGCTGGAATCTTTTTCTGGTCTAGTTATGCCTGTGATATTCCCATAACATGCCCACGAAACCTGTGCTTGCTAACACTTTAGTCCCAGTCAGCACCCAGGAACGCCCATGGTTGCGTGCTGCCACAACAGCGGTCGCTGCATAAACTAAATGGTATGGATGTGTTGTAGGGTTTTCTGCAAGTTTTGCACATGTTCAGCAGCAAAACATCGCTCAGCTGCAAACATCGGCATTGTATCCATCTCTGAGTCAGGTGCACCCACGTGTGAATCAGATGCACAGTTCCAACACAGTCTCTTTTTTTGTTATGTTTTGTTTCTGATGTTAAATTTAGAGATGGTTTACAACAGCAACATGAAGCGATAACTGGTACTGTCCTAAAAGCAATATGCACCGAGGTGTCACCACAATTGAAGACTATAACAATACAGGCATACTTACTGTACCTACTTTTACGATGTAGCCTCTGGGAAACCTTTGAATGGGTGTGGCGTTATTAATCGTGACATCAGACCAACTGTATACGGATAAATTCTTTAAAGAATGTTTTTTAACATTTACATATGGACCGGTTTCTGTGCGTCTTGGCTGAAACCTGTTTTTCAAGACTGCACTGTGTTTAACTACAACAGTCAGCAGTTTGCAGGTATTGTCGTTATCCATTCTTTAACACAAAAGTACATTTGTTGCCTACACATGCTGAATGTGTTTTGCGGCAGGCAAGAAGAATTCCCGCTGCAGTAAATAGACTGAGAGACAGAAAGACTGCACTGGCAGAGGAAAAGGGGAGGAGTCAGGGCAGAAAGGCAGGAGTGACACATGTCATAGAGACAGTTCTCTCTCTCTTTAACATTTTTCTTAGCTTTTAGCAATATTTATTGATAATGCTACACTGAGAGGTATATTTGGAGAACAACTGAAAATGTTACTCATGTGAAGGGGTGTTACCAGCGGGATCCGGTCTCTAGGTTGACAGTAACTAAGTCGACACTGTCTAGGTCGACAGGGGTTCTATGTCGACAGGTCAAAAGGTCGACATGAGTTTTTCACGATTTTTTTTTTTACCTTTTCATACTTAACGATCCACGTGGACTACAATTGGGAACGGTAACCTGCCCGAAGCATGGCAAGCGAAGCAGTGCACTAATTGGGGTTCCCGGTCACTCTACGAAGAGAACAACACAAAAAAAAAACAAAAAACCTCATGTTGACCTTTTGACCTGTCGACCTAGACCATATCGACCTTAGGACCCTGTCGACCTAGAGAACCTGTCGACCTACTTACTGTCGACCAATAGTTGTCGACCTAGTTACTATCTACCTTCCATACCACACCCGTTATCAGCGGGGTAGGTGGCTGGACTAAGATGCTTTGCAAAGTGCAGCTGCTGATGATCTTTCCCTTGCCTCACTTCTGAGTGTGGAATGAACGCACATACGTCTGTGTGTGCCGGGCGGGCCATTGAGGTGTGGCATGGTGCACCTTAGCCTGTAAAATCTCTAGGAGCTAATGACCAGAAATACATCCTGAATAAGTACATCAGTGATGTCATTGGTACACAGGGAATGAATGGGCTGCATTTGCATGTTGGTTCTAGCCACAGAATGCCTCTTATGGTAAATAGGTGGTATTAGCATTGTGACTGTAATGTAATCTTCCACTCTGATGATCATTCTGAGGTACACACACACACACACACACACACACACACACACACACACACACACACACACACACACACACACACGTCTTTGGAAATGTATATATGTATGTTAACAAAGTTACTCAGAGTTCTGTTGGCAGAGTACATATAGGACTTACTTTCATATACTTACTACCTTCTGCTGATGCCAGTGTCTGATAGTCTATGTGAGTATCTGACCGTCTGCATGGGTATGCATTGCCCAACCCACTGTTTTTCTGTCTGCAGCCTTCATTATTAGTATCCGCAGTTACACCCGTACTGCTGGGTGCCTATGATCCACCTGAATGAATCAACCCATCTCCACTTCCACATCACTCCATTGGCACTCCCACATCAGGCATCTGTTACACCCTTCCGATTGGTAACCACCCAGTTGCCGACTAGAAAGGTCCATTCCAAGAAGAGAGTGCACTTCCATATCCTCCGTCACAGTGTGAAAAAACCTCCCATAATAACCAGTCAATATTCTTATCTCACCCAAATTTTCCTTTTTCTTACATAAGTACATAAATTCCCTCACAAAGTTATTGGTTCTGTCATCTGCACATGGGCTACTGACCTGGACTTGCTGCTAGAAATATAAAGGCCCCAATCAACCTTTTTGATAACGTAAAGTTTCCCATCCTGACCACTGTGGCGTTTTGGTAATTGTGGATATATAATGCCAGAGACCGGGGTGAACAAAGGCCAACTCCAATATACCACCCGTTCCCTTACCAAGACGTACCTCGTATCTCATAATGTTCATTATACTATGGTAGTCAAGTGGATACCAAAACCGCTACATCCATTTTTAAGATCTTAAAGTAATCCTTAGCTGATGGCCAAAGTCGGTAACATGAAATGAAAATAAAACCAATAAACAAATAAATGGTTCAAAGCGACAGTTGTATGATAAGTCATGGAAATACTTGTGCACTGTATGCTCCATAGTACTGCAAATCAATGAGGAATATTCCTGTCATTTAGAGTTTACATATTGGTGGTCATTCCGAGTTGTTCGCTCGGTAATTTTCTTCGCATCGCAGCGATTTGCCGCTTATTGCGCATGCGCAATGTTCGCACTGCGACTACGCCAAGTAAATTTGCTATGCAGTTAGGAATTTTACTCACGGCATTACAAGGTTTTTCTTCGTTCTGGTGATCGTAATGTGATTGACAGGAAGTGGGTGTTTCTGGGCGGAAACTGGCCGTTTTATGGGAGTGTGTGAAAAAACGCTACCGTTTCTGGGAAAAACGCGGGAGTGGCTGGAGAAACGGAGGAGTGTCTGGGCGAACGCTGGGTGTGTTTGTGACGTCAAACCAGGAACGACAAGCACTGAACTGATCGCACTGGCAGAGTAGGTCTCGAGCTACTCAGAAACTGCACAGAGAAGTCTTTTTGCAATATTGCAAATCTTTCGTTCGCAATTTTGAGAAGCTAAGATTCACTCCCAGTAGGCGGCGGCTTAGCGTGTGCAATGCTGCTAAAAGCAGCTTGCGAGCGAACAACTCGGAATGAGGGCCATTGTTCATTCCATTCTCTGTCCTGTTGTATTTATCGGGTTCACTACGGCTGGCCGGCGGTCGGGCTCCCGGCGACCAGCATCCCGGCGCCGGGAGCCCGACCGCCGGCTTACCGACAGCTTGGCGAGCGCAAATGAGCCCCTTGCGGGCTCGCTGCGCTCGCCACGCTACGGGCACGGTGGCGCGCTACGCGCGCCACACTATTTTATTCTCCCTCTATGGGGGTCGTGGACCCCCACGAGGGAAAATAATTGTCGGTATTCCGGCTGTCGGGCTCCCGGCGCCGGTATACTGAGCGCCGGGAGCCCGACCGCCGGCAAACAGAAGACCACCCGTATTTATCCTCTTTTTACTGCCTCTCTATCCACCCAGTTGCACATCTGACCATCCTAATGTAAATGGTTAATAAAAGTAGCACTTTCAGGGTTTAGGAGTGTGTGCCCTCTAAAGCAAAGGGCCACGGTTTAGGGCGTATTCTTCCCCCACAGCACTTTACCGTGTCTGTCCTACTGGATAATGCATTTCTGTGTAGAGAAACACTTGGTATATCATTTCGTTTTTCATTTTTATATTGCTGAAACTAGTCTTTTTCATGTGTTCCAGCAAATCTATCATCCAGTTTCCATCCTATATACATGAGGAAATGATGTCTGGAATATGGTAAATAAGGCATGGGGAACTCCAGACACTGGAGAGGCTTAGTGCAAAGCTGCTGGAGTGCAGAATGAGGTGTGAAATGAAATCGCCACGGAGGCACCAGCTTAGCTAATAGACAGCAGTCAGATACAATATAGCATCGTCTCCTCTGATTGAAACGTCTGTGCTTGAGAGCGGATAAGAAGCTCCTGCACACGCACCTGCTAGGAAATACATTTGCTGGGCACACGAGCAGAACACGGGCAGCAACCCAACAAGACGCATAATTGAATGCAGAGGCGTAAAAGTGAACAGAGCCGTTAGTGGGATACTTGATGGCAGCACCAAGAATTATGGCTTACAGTCCCGATTTATTTAAAAATAAAATACTAATGGCCCTTCGGAGAAAGTGGGAATGTGAATGTCTACATTATTCTCTCCTGTACTACTGATTATTCATTTCCTGCGCGTGTGTGGCTTCTTACATATCTTTTTATTATTATTTAAAGCTGGTAACGGTGAAAGTTATAGTGTATGCTGTGAGCTAGCATATTTCCGCTCTATAGACCAGTCTTCCAGCCGTTCCATATTTTTGTACTATAAAGTTCCTTTAACCCACGTATTTATTTTCTCCCATATGTGTGCTTGCGTTAGGCTAACTTTCTCCACACCTCTAATTCTTACATAGGGGGTAATTCCGAGTTGATCTCAGCAGCAAATTTGTTAGCAGTTGGGCAAAACCATGTACACTGCAGGGGGGCAGATATAACATGTGCAGAGAGAGTTAGATTTGGGTGTGGTATGTTCAATCTACAATCTGAATTGCAGTGTAAAAATAAAGCAGCCAGTATTTACCCTGCACAGAAACAAAATAACCCACCCAAATCTAACTCTCTCTGCACATGTTATATCTGCCCCCCCCCCCCCCCCCCCCCCCTGCAGTGCACATGGTTTTGCCCAACTGCTAACAAAGTTGTTCCTGCAACTCAGAATTACCCCCCATGTGCACTGCAGGGGGGCAGATATAAAATTTGCAGAGAGAGTTAGATTTGGGTGGGCTATTTTGTTTCTGTGCAGAATAAATACTGGCTGCTTTATTTTTACACTGCAATTTAGATTTCAGTTTGAACACACCCCACCCAAATCTAACTCTCCCTGCACATGTTATATCTGCCCCCCTGCAGTGCAAATGGTTTTGCCCAACTGCTAACAAATTTGCTGTTGCGATCAACTCGTAATTACCCCCATAGTGCTGTGTTTTGACTTGGCTCATTTAAATGATTTTGTAATACTTTGAGTTACTTTATTTAGAGCTGCAGACACACCCTGCACATTCTGTAGGAATAATCTATTTTGAGTTTGTCCAGGACCCAAATTTCATAATTCAATTGCTGTCTTAAATGCTCCCCTCAATTTCAGGATGTGGTGACACCCCTGCACTTCCCCACCCTTCCTCTCCTTCCGAGGCTCTGTCATTCACCAGGAGGCAGTCTGCCCCAGGAGAATCTGTACGGACCCTGGATGCTAGAAACAAGCTTGTCTCTTCAAGTTTTGTTACTGCGACCTGACGCCTAGTTAGTTCTTATCAGGACTAATACCATGTGAAGCACTGGGCTTCCACTCGTCACACAAACCGACATCGAGATCCTCTCCGTCTGATGGAAATCGCTCAAGGCAGCCCAGCATCCCTCCACACTGCCAGAGATTTATCTTCCATAACTCCTTCCTTGCCACTTCCAACTAGACTCACCAGTTCCAGCTCAACGCATTGCACGCTGGTTTTCATATCTTCTGCTGCATCTGCATCCAACAATTATGCGGAGCTTTGCTTATAAGGGAACACAGCTTTTACTCTGAGTTACAATGTATTAAGAAGAATAGAATTGAAATCTCTTTTCAAATTGCTGTTGTATCTGGTTTATGCAGTTTGCCAAAGAGCATACGGAATGTAAATGACCTATAATCGTAGGTTGTTCTGTTTTCCTGATTACAAGAATAATCCTTAGTGACTATAGTTTATGCCATAATCTGTAAAGTTTTCTACCTGCATCGTGTGCTAATCTAGTTATCTGTGAAAGATCCTTGTCAAACATAGTGGGCTCCACTCAATTAGGAGTGAGTTGGATTCTGCGCACCAGATCATGGCGAATGTCCACTGCGAATTGCAATTCAATTCCAAAGTCACATTCCGTTTTTCCAGGACATTCGCTGTTTACATTTTTTTAATGCACCAATAAATTATGAATTCCTTTTGCTCCTTTAAAATAATGAATAAATAAAATTATTTTTTAATAAAAATGAGACAATAATTTTGCCACTAATATGTAACTTAAATAGTATTTTCTTATAAGAGCGTTATCCATGTCTGCCTTCTTATTAAATGCATAATAACTTAATATGCATACACACGGTGCAATGTAACCTTACGATTTGGGCTATATAGTCAAAATCGCAAGGGAAGTTAGTGAAAATCTCACCGTGTGTAGGGTCGGTATCACAAGAAAAGATAGACTGTGCAGACAAGTCAGTCTTGACTATATTGTGTACAATTTAGTACATAGTATAGTCAAAATCTCAAGTAAATATAGTCAATATCGGTGGTTCAGGGCCCCGGGGAGTTCTGAGGAAATCGCAAAGTAAAGATCGGAGATAGTCAATATCTCACCGTGTGTATGCACCTTTACTTTATAATGTATTGATGCAAGATGCATTTTTATATATATATATATATATATATAGTGATAATGTCAATTATCTTTACAGGAATAAAAGCTATACCTTAAACACACCGTAAATACACTTTAAACCTTTAGCCGCTGCGGCCGCTATACTTAATTCACACTCTACGCACCTTTTACGCTATTAGCGTACAGAGTCCCGTACAGTGTACGGACTTTGCGTACACACGCCGCGCTGACGGTACAAAGTACTCACAGCGCGTACACACCCAGAGATACACTTTAAACCTTCTACAGCAATGCAATGCAATAATAATAATAATACACTTTAAACCTTAGCAGGGCAATGAGCACACGACACCAATTGTGATTAACCGCTGGGTTCCGACACCACAGTGGATTATTTCTGAAAGGGGGTTTACAATACAAATTATACACTACAATACAAGACAATATATAACAGAATAATGGCTACAGGTCAATGTACATACGTGAGAATATTCGCGTGCGCTTCCTGGTCCAGTCCTCCGTCATCAAATAGATAACGTTGTGAGTCTTGTGTGTGGCCGGCCTGCAGCAGGCTTTATTTATACAAGTCTTCCAAAAGCAATACAATGGATACTGTAATCCCTTTGTCCATTGGACACAGGGATGCACTTTTACAGTACAGGAGAGGTCATAGGTTGATTTGAAAAGGTAGGCGATGTCTTTCTCAACTGCTCTTGTGGGTGGTCTCCTCTGGATTCCCGCCGCATACATAATATACAGTAAATACAGTTTATATCTATATTCTGCTTCTGCACATAACTATCCGCAGGAACATGCGATCTTCCGCAGACCAACACCGGAATGTTTCCCTTAAAATACCCTACAGCTGGATACCAAACATCACCTTATAACCTTAGTGTGTCCCCTCCTATCCTGTAAAGGCGAATCCCCTTGTTCTGCAACCATTTAAACAGCTATAACTTTCTGATGTGGTGCAAGGAGACTATGTGTACATTGTGCACTATTTGGATTAAATATGTAATGTGTTTTGATGGCTCTCCATGCGTACACAAACTCTGCCGTAAATACCCATACCACGCGCCGATGCGCAGGTCCGCGGGAGCGACCATACGCAAATTGCGGATATGTGCACGCACGGCAGAACAAGTGCACGCGCAGTGGGCATGTGTGTGCAGTTTATACGTGCTGTGTGTTCTGCAATATTTTTCTACTTTGACAATAGATTGATAAATATATACACAATAATATTTATTTATTTTAATAAACAACACTAACATGGGCAGCCTTCCCCATCCCAAACATACTTTTTGAAAGGAGTGTTTATTACAATGATCTTGTTTTGAAATCACAGTTGCAACTAGCTTAATTTGCATTAATGGATGTGGCTTAATTGCATCAGTACAATAAGAAATGCCAGCTCTCATCAGCTCTCAACTGGCAAACACACAAATATGCAACTTTATGCTGGCCATCTTGGCTACAATTTGTTTCAACACCTTTACTATTCTTTAGTCACGTCTACATGTCCCCCTCCAATTGCTAACCCTATCCCCATGTTTTCGTCAGTGTGAGTGCAAGTAACAAGTGCCAAGAAGACGTTCCTACGCTACTACACAACCACCAGCTTGATCCTTTGACACAAGGCAGATTGTATCTATGGAGTCAGGTGGTTTACATCAAATTCTGATCTGACATGCAGCAGAAATCAAGGCTGGTCAAGACAGGCTATGTTTTTACATTCTTCAGCTGTCCAGATTTGACACTGTAGCCCAAGGCAGTGCCATAACTAGACATTTTAGCGCTGTGTGCAAGAAACCGCATCACCACAATACCACTTCATATTACTCTGTACAGAAGCCTCCATTGTTCAAATTACGACGCACAGTCGCGCCACTTACACACATTACACCAGGTAGAGCCCCTATCACACATTACGCCAGGTAGAGTCCACTTTTACAAATTACAGCAGCAGAGTCCCCCTTTTTACACATTACCTAGGCAGAGTCCTCTTTTTACACATTAGACAGAGTCCCTTTTTTACACATTATGGCAGCAGAGCCCTCCTTTATTACGCATTAGGCAGACAGAGTCCCCCTTTTACAAAGAGAGATAGAGAGAGTGTGAGAGAGGGGGGTGAGGACAAAAGAGAGAGGACAGAAAGAGTGAGAGAGTCAGTCAGGGCATATATTCTGTACATCCGCACTCACCCTGGCCGGGCAGGAGGTGGGGTGGCACACTCTCCCTGCAGTGCTGAAGTTGGCTCTGAGCTGTGCTGCTGCCAGGATCCCGGACTGCGTGGATGGAAGCCGGCAGGACTCCTCAGTATCAGGGGCTCAGGAAGGCTGCAGACCTGGCTGGTGCTTGAGGGCGGGTGGGCGCGCCGTCACTGAGGCCGCTGCTGCTCCTCAATCTTATCCGCTTCTCGGTCACCATGCACCACCGCTGGGCCTGCTTCTGCTCCTTGATCTTCCCTGCTCCTCGGTCTTCACCACCACTGTGTCCGCTTCCAGAATGCCGTGCGCGATGATTTCGCGCCCGCACCGGGGGAGTGTATTTTCGCTTTGCAAGTGTGCGAACGCCTGTGCAGCCGAGCTCTGCAAATATATTTTGTGCCGTTTCTGAGTAGCGCTGGACTTACTCAGCCGTTGCGATCACTTCAGTCTTTTTGGTGCCGGAATTGACGTCAGACACCCACCCTCCAAACGCCCGGACACGCCTGCGTTTTCCCTACCACTCCCAGAAAACGGTCAGTTGACACCCATAAACGCCCTCTTTCTGTCAGTCTTCTTGCGATCGCCCGTGCGAATGGATTCTTCGTTAAGACACCTCCTTCCCCCCCCAAAGCATAACCTGTCCCCGGCTCTTTGATCCGATCCTGGTTGCAAAAATACAGGAATAAAATTGAGTAAGGTTCCCCCTATTGAAACAACCAGCACCGGGCTCTTGGACTAGTCCTGGTTCCAAAAATATGGTGGACAAAAGAAGTAGGGGTTCCCCGTATTTTTAAAACCAGTATCAGTGAGGTAATTCCGCAGCTGGGGGACAGTTTTATATAGGTTCCTGCAGCCGCAGCATCACATACCCCAACTTGTTGCCCCTGGCCGGGGTTCCCTGGGGAAGTGGGGACCCCTAAAATAAAGGGGTCCCGTCCCCCCTTCCAGACACCCAAGGGCCCAGGGATGAAGCCCGAGTCTGTACCCGCCATCCGTGGGCTGTGGCTAGCGGGCTGATATCCATACATGTGTAAAAATAAATAAATATTGTTTTTTGTCGTGGAACTATAGGTCCCAGCAAGCCTCCCCCGCATGCTGATACTTGGAGAACCACAAGTACCACCATTAAAGGGCCCACTGGTACCTGTAGTTCCACAACAAAAGAAATATTAAAATAAACACACACACCGTGAAAGTATAATTTTATTAAAATACACTTACACACTCACACATACTTACCTACATCCCATTCACGTCATGTTTGCTGGGACCTGTAGTTCCACAAGAAAATATTATATTTTTCTGTACACATTTATGGCTATCCCGCCATCCACAGCCCACGGATGGCGGGGACAGCCTCGGACTTCATCCCTGTCGCTTGGGTGCCTGGAGGGGGGACCATTTTATTTTAGGGGTCCCCACTCCCCAAGGGAACCCCAGCCAGGAGTGACTAGATGGGGTGTGATGCTGCGGCCGCAGGGACCTATATAAAAGTGTCCCCCATCTGCGGCATTACCTCCCTGGCTAGTGGAGCCCAGACCAAGTTTTAAAAATATGAGGGACACCTACTTCTTTTGTTCTCCGAATTTTTGGAACCAGGACCGGTCCAAGAGCCCAGTGCTGGTTGCTTAAATACGGGGAATCCTACTCAATCTTTTTCCCGTATTTTTGCAACCAGGACCGGCTCAAAGAGCTTGAGGCTGGTTAAGCTGTTGGGGGGGACCTGCATGTCATTTTTATGTTTAACTGTTTCTTTACTTTTACAGACAGAAGCACGGATCTCACTGATCTGTGCATGCTTCTGTCTAAATTTGCACCTTGCGAATTGAGCCAATAGGTTTCAGATCTGGGTTTTTTTTCGCCAGACCTCGCATGCAGGTTCATTTTTTTACTAAAAACTTGCACTGCATTACATATGCGAGTTGCGCCGCCAACTCGCACCTTCTCAAAGTGCGAGAAGGTGCGAGTTGGAATGTGTGCTAAAAATCGCACACCATTGAATCCTGCTCATTGAGTTGCTGCCACATGGTGTCTACACACTGCTGAATTTTTGTAATTATATGGAATGTGGGTATTCCTATAGCAGCTATTGCCTTTACCTGTTGTTACTGCTATATGAAAACATAGGGGGTTATTCCATGTTGATCGCAGCAGGAATTTTGTTAGCAGTTGGGCAAAACCATGTGCACTGCAGGAGGGGCAGATATAACATGTGCAGAGAGAGTTAGATTTGGGTGTGGTGTGTTCAATCTGCAATCTAATTTGCAGTGTAAAAATAAAGCAGCCAGTATTTACCCTGCACAGAAACAAAATAACCCACACAAATCTAACTCTTTCTGCACATGTTATATCTGCCTCCCCTGCAGTGCACATGGTTTTGCCCAACTGCTAACAAAATTCCTGCTGTGATCAACTTGGAATTACCCCCATAGTCATCTCTTTGTAAACTAAATAGTAAAATAGCTTCTCTAATGTTACAGTCTCAAGAATAGCACAAACAATTAAAAGTGTTGCACAACAGTTACCCCAGTCTCGCGACTTATCACTTGCTTATGAAGTTTATTCCAGTTGAGCCTTCCAGAAATTTGGTAGCTTTGCCTTTCATCTGATACTACTGCTATTATATTATATTTGTATCTGTTTAAAGCACTTCTCAGATACAATTAAAGTATCACTAGCATTAGATTACACAGGTTATTACTGGCTCCCATTTCATCTGTTTCAGAAAGATGAAAGGCTAATTGACCTCTGTGAAGTTTAAACCTATGACCTTGAGGTCACAAAGACCTTTCAGTCTGCGGCTTTTCACATACAGTAAAAAATAAATATGTGTAATACATATATTTACAAAAAAATGTAGCACATATTTTGTTTAATTCCTTTAACATGCAGTGATAGTGTTAGTGAAAAAATGATTTGTATGCTATACGTATCACAGACATAACTAAATGTTTTAAGGCTTAAAAATTGTTTCACCTTACATTATTCACCTTTTAATAATATATTATGCTAAATGAAAGGTAATTATAAATAAATAGAAAAAATCTTGCTTTAAAACAAATTGTATATGTGTATTAGTTTTATTTTTTTTTCTGTTTGGTTAGAATGTAAAAATGCAACTTCAGTAAATAAGTCTGTGCTGTTAAGAAAAGAAAATATGACACCAGCATCTGCCTCATCGTGTAGTGTCCTGATGTACTAACCATAAGAATCTGTAGCTTAGTCTGGATTGTGGTATCATTTAATGGCCCGTATTTCAATGTGGGAACACAATCTGTGCGCACTTCGCCGGATATACTGGTAACGTAATATCGCAGGTTTTTACTGCACATCTCTGTGATGGTGATTGTGATCTGCCATAAAAACAATAGAATTAAGACACTGCGACTAATTAAATGCCCCCAAAATTTATTATTTAGCTATTATTTATAATAATTTATTATACAGGTTGAGTATCCCATATCCAAATATTCCGAAATACGGAATATTCCGAAATACGGAATTTTTTGAGTGAGAGTGAGATAGTGAAACCTTTGTTTTCTGATGGCTCAATGTACACAAACTTTGTTTAATACACAAAGTTATTAAAAATATTGTATTAAATGACCTTCAGGCTGTGTGTATAAGGTGTATATGAAACATAAATGAATTGTGTGAATGTAGACACACTTTGTTTAATTTACAAAGTTATAAAAAAATAATGGCTAAAATGACCTTCAGGCTGTGTGTATAAGGTGTATATGTAACATAAATGTATTCTGTGCTTAGACTTAGGTCCTATCACCATGATATCTCATTATGGTATGCAATTATTCCAAAATACGGAAAAATCCCATATCCAAAATACCTCTGGTCCCAAGCATTTTGGATAAGGGATACTCAACCTGTAGTTGTTCTTATAGTTATAACTATTAAGTTTATGCAGTAAAATCTAATACTGTGGTGGTTGGTTTTTCTTTTTCTTTGTGTGTATTTTTTTATTTTAGACATTATTCTCACATGTAATCCTTGTTAATAAAACCTGTTTTCCCATCCAGTGTAAAGGTGGGTACACACTAGGCGATCTGCTCTTTGAGCGACGTCACCTAGTATGTTCCCTTCCATGCCGTCGTCGGCAGTGCGTACACACTAAGCAATATGGCAAAGATATCGCTCAGTGACGTCATGCCGCGGCCTGGCCGTGCATTCAGGTTTTTGACAATAGTCCAAATTGAGCTGCATGCACGGCCGACAGCGAGGGTCGTTAACGACCCGGGCTGCTCATCGTTGGGCATCGGACACGTTAGTCGATATGGTAAACGACGTCGCTCAGGAAAATGAGCGATGTGGTTTTCTTTATCGGCAAGTGTGTATCCACCCTTAAACTTTCTCCTTGCATATCTAATGCTGTTAATAGCTGGGCCTGGTTATAATAACTGGTATTAGGGGCTAATTCAGCTTGGATCGCAGTGTGTGATCCAACCGGAATTTTTGCTGAAAAGATGCGGGCCTGTCCTGCTCATGAGCCCGCACTTTCTTTGGGGGGGGGGCTGCAGAAAAAGCGATTGCCTCTGCCTGTCAATCAGGCAGAGGCGGGGGTGGTGGGGAGCAACGCTCCGTTTCCAGTGTGGAGACAGAGCGTTGCGGGGGCAGGGCAATGCGGACGGTGGGCGGTGTGGCGCAAACGGGGGTGCTATTGCAGCGGCTGCATGACGTCACACGCAGCCGCGATGGGTAAGGTGGCGCCGGGACTCCTGCAGAAGCCATCCTTAGTTTCTGCTGACAAGCAGAAATTGCGAAGCGATCACAACTTCTGCTTGTTGAAGGGGGGGAGGCTCTGGTCAGTATGCTGGGCGGCTTTGCCCACCGATGGGCGACCCCCAGCATGCGACCAAAAGGATAGCAGATTCTGCTGATTAGCAGAATTTGCTATCCTTACTGAATTAGCCCCTTAATACAGACAGAGCCTGTTCTATCGCTGTGCTTCTGAGCATAGGAGAGTCTGGAAACTCTTGGTAGCAAGGTATGATCCCAGCTGTGATAGAAACAATGATGGCTATCGCTGCATTTGAGAAAGAGACTGCTTAATGTAAATGTTAGGTTTAGGAGTCAGCACGTTAACGTTGCTTTTTGTTGTATTACCATATGATTTTGTTAAAATGTTTAGAGGCAGGTCACCTTCAACTTGTGACTATATATGTAAATGGCCAAAAAAATAAAGACTTGGGTATATTGTTACTTGTACGATGGCAATGGGCTGCTATTGTTTGTACATATGGTCTGTATGTGCCTTGTTCTGTGAATAGGGGAATTGTCACAATGGAAAATCATCTTCTCCTTAGCAAAGAAATGCTGCAACGTGAAGGTGATTACTCTGTTCCATTAAGAATCAATTAACATTGATCTTACCTTCTAAAGGAATGACTGCACCCACCCCATTACGATGCTGATTAGGAATAATGCATTTAAACAATTCAATAGGTTTTAAATAAAATGATCAAAGGATATGTTCCTCTCCACCATTTAACAACGCGTTTCACAGAGCTTTTTCTGGTTTGTTATCCAGCAGTTTATTCCTTTTAACTGCAGAGGACAGGTGGGTCTTGTTCTCTTCATATAAACTGTGGGGGGACAAGTCCCATTTATCTTTCTCCCCACCGCCCTGGTGCCACCTCCTTTCTGGTCTGAGCACACACCCTGGTTTGAAAAAAAAGGGCAGTAAAGAAGGGTGCCCTGTAATACCCCTTTCAGACTGACAGAGCCGGGTCACACCCGGGAATGTGTTCCCGGACGCATTCCGGGACACAACCCAGGAATGTCCCGTTTCACACTGCACTTAGATCTGGGATCGACCCGGGACAGCCCCGTTTACATTGATCCCGGGAAATCCCTGCAAATACATACAGTATGTTTGTCATTAGAAATGGACATTTTTCTGGCTCACATAGATGAGGTCACAAGAGGCAAGCAAAGGGAGGGGTGGGGCCTGCTTTTTCAGAGTCTTCATTTTATGAACAACTTGCTGTTGTGTACAGATAATTCTTCTGGCTTCAAGCAGCTTTGCAATGTTCTTTTCTCTAACGTCCTAGTGGATGCTGGGACTCCGTCAGGACCATGGGGAATAGCGGGCTCCGCAGGAGACAGGGCACATCTAAATAAAGCTTTTAGGATCACATGGTGCGTACTGGCTCCTCCCCCTATGACCCTCCTCCAAGCCTCAGTTAGGTTTTTGTGCCCGTCCGAGAAGGGTGCAATCTAGGTGGCTCTCCTAAAGAGCTGCTTAGAAAAAGTTTTTTTAGGTTTAAATCTCAGTGAATCCTGCTGGCAACAGGATCACTGCATCGAGGGACTTAGGGGAGAGATTTCCAACTCACCTGCGTGCAGGATGGATTGGAGTCTTAGGCTACTGGACACTTAGCTCCAGAGGGAGTCGGAACACAGGTCCTCCTGGGGTTCGTCCCGGAGCCGCGCCGCCGATCCCCCTTACAGACGCTGAAGACGGAGGTCCGGAAAGCAGGCGGCAGAAGACTCCTCAGTCTTCATGAAGGTAGCGCACAGCACTGCAGCTGTGCGCCATTGTTGCTACACGTCTCACTGATTCAGTCACGGAGGGTGCAGGGCGCTGCTGGGGGCGCCCTGGGCAGCAATATTAAATACCTTTAGTGGCAAAATAAATACATCACATATAGCCATTAAGGCTATATGTATGTATTTAACCCAGGCCAGTTTTCTTAAAACCCGGGAGAAAAGCCCGCCGAAAAAGGGGCGGAGCTTATTCTCCTCAGCACTCAGCGCCATTTTCCTGCTCAGCTCCGCTGGTGAGGAAGGCTCCCAGGACTCTCCCCTGCACTGCACTACAGAAACAGGGTAACAAAGAGAAGGGGGGCATAATTTGGCGATATTGATATATTAAAAGCGCTTATATCAAAAACAACACCTTCTAGGGTTGTTTATATACATTTATAGCGCTTTTGGTGTGTGCTGGCAAACTCTCCCTCTGTCTCCCCAAAGGGCTAAGAGGGTCCTGTCTTCGATTAGAGCATTCCCTGTGTGGCTGCTGTGTGTCGGTACGTGTGTGTCGACATGTATGAGGACGATGTTGGTGTGGAGGCAGAGCAATTGCCGGTAATGGTGATGTCACCCCCTAGGGAGTCGACACCGGAATGGATGGCTTTAGTTATGGAATTACGTGATAATGTTAGCACATTACAAAAGTCAGTTGACGAAATGAGACGGCCGGAAAACCAGTTAGTACCGGCTCAGGCGTCTCAGACACCGTCAGGGGCTGTAAAACGTCCCTTACCTCAGTCAGTCGACACGGGTACCGACACAGATGAATCTAGTGTCGACGGTGAAGAAACAAACGTATTTTCCAATAGGGCCACACGTGATATGATCACGGCAATGAAGGAGGCTTTGCAGATCTCTGATACTGCTGGTACCTCAAAAAGGGGTATTATGTGGGGGGTGAAAAAACTACCTGTAGCTTTTCCAGAATCAGAGGAATTGAATGACGTGTGTGACGAAGCGTGGGTTAACCCAGATAGAAAACTGCTAATTTCCAAGAAGTTATTGGCATTATACCCTTTCCCACCAGAGGTTAGGGCGCGCTGGGAAACACCCCCTAGGGTGGATAAGGCGCTCACACGTTTATCAAAGCAAGTGGCGTTGCCGTCTCCTGATACGGCCGCCCTCAAGGATCCAGCAGATAGGAGGCTGGAAACTACACTGAAGAGTATATACACACATACTGGTGTTATACTGCGACCGGCAGTAGCCTCAGCCTGGATGTGCAGTGCTGGGGTAGCGTGGTTGGATTCTCTGACTGAAAATATTGATACCCTGGATAGGGACAGTATTTTATTGACTCTAGAGCAATTAAAGGATGCTTTTCTTTATATGCGAGATGCTCAGAGGGATATTTGTACTCTAGCATCAAGAGTAAGCGCGATGTCCATATCTGCCAGAAGAAGTTTATGGACGCGACAGTGGTCAGGTGATGCGGATTCCAAAAGGCATATGGAAGTATTGCCATATAAAGGAGAGGAATTATTTGGGGTCGGTCTTTCGGACCTGGTGGCCACGGCAACTGCCGGCAAATCCACTTTTTTACCTCAGACCCCCTCCCAACAGAAAAAGACACCGTCTTTTCAGCCGCAGTCCTTTCGCTCCTATAAAAACAAGCGACCAAAAGGACAGTCTTATCTGCCGCGAGGCAGAGGAAAGGGTAAGAGAGGGCAGCAAGCAGCCCCTGCCCAGGACCAGAAGCCCGCCCCGGGTTCTACAAAGCCATCAGCATGACGCTGGGGCTTTACAAGCGGACTCAGGAGCGGTGGGGGGTCGACTCAAGATTTTCAGCAATCAGTGGGCTCGCTCACAAGTGGACCCATGGATCCTGCAGATAATATCTCAGGGTTACATGTTGGAGTTCGAAAGGTCTCCCCCTCGCCGGTTCCTAAAGTCTGCTTTACCAACGTCTCCCTCAGAAAGGACGTCGGTTTTGGAAGCCATTCACAAGCTGTATTCTCAGCAGGTGATAGTCAAGGTACCCCTCCTACAACAGGGAAAGGGGTATTATTCCACACTATTTGTGGTACCGAAGCCGGACGGTTCGGTAAGACCTATTCTAAACCTGAAATCCTTGAACCTGTACATACAGAAATTCAAGTTCAAGATGGAGTCACTCAGAGCAGTGATAGCGAATCTGGAAGAAGGGGACTTCATGGTGTCCCTGGACATAAAAGATGCTTATCTGCATGTCCCAATTTACCCCTCACACCAAGGGTATCTCAGGTTCGTGATACAAGACTGTCATTATCAGTTTCAAACGCTGCCGTTTGGTTTGTCCACGGCCCCTCGGGTCTTTACCAAGGTAATGACCGAAATGATGGTTCTTCTACGAAGAAAAGGCGTATTAATTATCCCTTACTTGGACGATCTCCTGATAAGGGCAAAGTCCAGAGAACAGCTGGAAGTCGGTGTAGCACTAACCCAGGTAGTGCTTCAGCAACACGGGTGGATTCTGAATCTTCCAAAATCTCAATTGACCCCGACAACTCGTCTGCTGTTCCTGGGAATGATTCTGGACACGGTTCAGAAAAAGGTGTTTCTCCCGGAGGAGAAAGCAAGGGAGTTATCCGAACTTGTCAGGAACCTCCTAAAACCAGGAACTGTGTCAGTACATCAATGCACAAGAGTCCTGGGAAAGATGGTGGCTTCTTACGAAGCGATTCCATTCGGCAGATTCCATGCACGGACATTTCAGTGGGATCTGCTGGACAAATGGTCCGGATCGCATCTGCACATGCATCAGCGGATAACACTGTCACCAAGAACAAGGTTGTCTCTCCTGTGGTGGTTGCAGAGTGCCCATCTGTTAGAGGGCCGCAGATTCGGCATACAGGACTGGGTCCTGGTGACTACGGATGCCAGCCTACGAGGCTGGGGAGCAGTCACACAGGGAAGAAACTTCCAGGGCGTGTGGTCAAACCTGGAGACGTCCCTTCACATAAATATACTGGAGCTAAGAGCGATCTACAATGCTCTAAGCCTGGCAAAATCGCTGCTTCAGGGTCAGCCGGTGTTGATCCAGTCGGACAACATCACGGCAGTCGCCCACGTAAACCGACAAGGCGGCACGAGAAGCAGAAGAGCAATGACAGAAGCTGCAAGGATTCTGCGCTGGGCGGAGAATCATGTCATAGCACTGTCAGCAGTGTTCATCCCGGGAGTGGACAACTGGGAAGCAGACTTCCTCAGCAGACACGACCTTCACCCGGGAGAGTGGGGACTTCATCCAGAAGTCTTCCACATGATTGTGAACCGTTGGGAAAGACCAAAGGTGGACATGATGGCGTCTCGCCTCAACAAAAAATTGGACAGATATTGCGCCAGGTCAAGAGACCCTCAGGCAATAGCTGTGGACGCTCTGGTAACACCGTGGGTGTACCAGTCAGTGTATGTGTTCCCTCCTCTGCCTCTCATACCAAAGGTACTGAGAATTATACGGAAAAGAGGAGTAAGAACAATACTGGTGGCTCCGGACTGGCCAAGAAGAACTTGGTATCCGGAACTTCAAGAGATGCTCACGGAGGATCCGTGGCCTCTACCTCTAAGAAGGGATCTGCTTCAGCAGGGACCTTGTATGTTCCAAGACTTACCGCGTCTGCGTTTGACGGCATGGCGGTTGAACGCCGGATTCTAAAAGAAAAGGGCATTCCAGAGGAAGTTATTCCTACCTTGATTAAGGCTAGAAAGGAAGTGACTGTACAACATTATCACCGCATTTGGCGAAAATATGTTGCGTGGTGTGAGGCCAAGAAGGCTCCAACGGAAGAATTTCAATTGGGTCGATTCTTACATTTCCTGCAAGCAGGATTGTCTATGGGCCTAAAATTGGGGTCCATTAAAATTCAAATTTCGGCCTTATCAATCTTCTTCCAGAAGGAATTGGCATCAGTGCCTGAAGTACAAACTTTTGTCAAAGGTGTACTACATATACAACCCCCAATAGTGCCTCCAGTGGCACCGTGGGATTTGAACGTAGTTTTGAATTTTCTCAAATCTCATTGGTTTGAGCCTCTAAAATCGGTAGATTTAAAATACCTTACATGGAAGGTAACCATGCTATTGGCCCTGGCTTCAGCCAGGAGAGTTTCAGAGTTGGCGGCTTTATCATACAAAAGCCCATATCTGATTTTCCATTCGGACAGGGCAGAACTGCGGACACGTCCTCATTTTCTCCCTAAGGTGGTTTCGGCTTTTCACTTGAACCAGCCTATTGTGGTGCCTGCGGCTACTAGCGACTTGGAGGACTCCAAGTTACTGGACGTTGTCAGAGCATTAAAAATATATATTTCAAGGACAGCTGGAGTTAGAAAATCTGACTCGTTGTTTATATTGTATGCACCCAACAAGATGGGTGCTCCTGCGTCTAAACAGACGATTGCACGTTGGATCTGTAGCACAATCCAACTTGCACATTCTGTGGCAGGCCTGCCACAGCCTAAATCTGTAAAGGCCCACTCCACAAGGAAAGTGGGCTCATCTTGGGTGGCTGCCCGAGGGGTCTCGGCATTACAACTTTGCCGAGCAGCTACGTGGTCAGGGGAGAACACGTTTGTAAAATTTTACAAATTTGATACTCTGGCTAAGGAGGACCTGGAGTTCTCTCATTCGGTGCTGCAGAGTCATCCGCACTCTCCCGCCCGTTTGGGAGCTTTGGTATAATCCCCATGGTCCTGACGGAGTCCCAGCATCCACTAGGACGTTAGAGAAAATAAGAATTTACTTACCGATAATTCTATTTCTCATAGTCCGTAGTGGATGCTGGGCGCCCATCCCAAGTGCGGATTGTCTGCAATACTTGTACATAGTTATTGTTGCAAAGATCGGGTTATTACTATTGTTGTGAGCCATCTTTTCAGAGGCTACTTCGTTTTTTGTTATCATACTGTTAACTGGGTTCAGATCACAAGTTGTACGGTGTGATTGGTGTGGCTGGTATGAGTCTTACCCGGGATTCAAGATCCTTCCTTATTGTGTACGCTCGTCCGGGCACAGTACCTAACTGAGGCTTGGAGGAGGGTCATAGGGGGAGGAGCCAGTACGCACCATGTGATCCTAAAAGCTTTATTTAGATGTGCCCTGTCTCCTGCGGAGCCCGCTATTCCCCATGGTCCTGACGGAGTCCCAGCATCCACTACGGACTATGAGAAATAGAATTATCGGTAAGTAAATTCTTATTATAAATAATAGCATCCTTCACTGTGCCTGTTATCTGTCTCTTTATTTCCTCCTTCCCCTTATGCTGAGCAGCTCTCTGATCTCCTGATCAGTCCAGGTAGCCATATTGCCTGTCTCCTCCACTTCCTGGATGCTTCCCCGGGCTCTGGATGATGACATCATCTTTTCTAAGCCCAAGAAAGCTCCAATGAGAAGTCTTTTAACAGTCCCGTGTACTGAATACCGGGTAGGGCCCATTCACACTACACTGCATCCCGGGACGGGTGGTATTCATGTGACCGGCGGTCGGGAGACCGACCGTCACATGACCTCCACCAACATCCTGCCCCATCACTATCCCGATGGTCAGCATGCCGACCAACAGGGACTATTTCCACTCGTGCCCATAGAGTGGGAATAGAACCCGTGGCGACCGCAGGTCGCCACGAGCCCGCAGTGTGGCGAGTGCAGCGAGCCCGCAAGGGGCTTGCTGCACTCGCCCCTCCCTGCCGGGACCCCGGCGTCGGTATGCTGACCGCCGGTCAGACATACTACACCACCCGGGACGATCCCGGATTCAACCCTGGTCGAGACCTGGGATGAAATACCGGGACGCTCGACCCAGGATATTCTTTCAGGACCCCTTCACACTGAGCAAATTCCCGGGTTGATGCGCGTTCATGTGCAGTACCCTGGGAAATATTGGTCAGTCTGAAAGGGGTATAAGTGGTGTCTAGTGGTCACTAGATAATTACTAAGCACTACACAAATACAAATGATTTTTCCACAGCTGGGAGAGGGGAATCTAATGCCCAGATCATCCACACTTTGTGTCAGCTAAAAATAGGTTTAAACAGGTATATTGTTGCAGGTCTTCCAGTTTAAAAAATGACATGCATTCTTGGGCTACCATATATTCCTACACATATGTGATTGAGTTTATGGTGGGAAAGGCTATCGAAAACATTAATAATGTATAATCTTTTTCTAGCGCAGATTTTTTTCTGTTTCTCTGACGTCCTAGTGGATGCTGGGAACTGCGTAAGGACCATGGGGAATAGCGGCTCCGCAGGAGACTGGAGACTGGGCACAACTAAAGAAAGCTTTAGGACTACCTGGTGTGCACTGGCTCCTCCCACTATGACCCTCCTCCAGACCTCAGTTAGATTTCTGTGCCCGGCCGAGCTGGATGCACACTAGGAGGCTCTCCTGAGCTCCTAGAAAGAAAGTATATTTTAGGTTTTTTATTTTACAGTGAGACCTGCTGGCAACAGGCTCACTGCAACGAGGGACTAAGGGGAGAAGAAGCGAACCTACCTAACTGGTGGTAGCTTGGGCTTCTTAGGCTACTGGACACAGTGGCACACCCAGGGGGGGTTTCCGAGTACCCAGAAACCCCCCTCCACTAAAAAAAAAACAAAAAATTTTTTTTTTTTTTTTTTAGCTGCATGAGTATTATCAATGACTGTCTAGCGTCCTCTGCAGCCTGCTGTCTTCCTGGTGGCACTTGCAAGTGCAATAAAAGTACTTTATTTTAATTATAGTACATATATATCCATGTGCATACATACATATATACACATGTATATACATACATACATATAAACACACACACACACACACACATATGATATATATATACATGTGTATATATATATATATATATATATGTGTACTGTATATGTGTGTACATATATATATATATATATATATATATATGCATGTTTAATATGCTATGTATAGGTGTATATGGGTTCACTACGATCTCCCGGTGACTAGCATACCGGCGCCGGGAGGGCGGCAGCGGGCTTACCGTCAGTGTGGCGAAGCGCAAATGAGCCCCTTGCGGGCTCGCTGCGCTCGCCACGCTACGGGCACGCGCGCCTCGCTATTCTATTCTCCCTCCAGGGGGGTCGTGGACCCCCACGAGGGAGAATAAGTGTCAGTATGCCGGCGGTCGGGCTCCCAGCGCCGGTATGCTGGTCGCCGGGAGCCCGACCGCCGGCATACTGAAGACCACCCGTGTATATGTATGTGTGTGTGTATGTATATATATATATATATGTGTAGATATATATATGTATATATATATACACACACACACACACACACACACACAGAGACACACTAGTTTTACGGACCCAGCATATACTGGGTCACCTCAGTCCCCACCCCCGTGATTGGCTCCGCCCAGTTCTGGAAACCCCCCCATGCAAATCCTGCGTTTGCCACTGACTGGACACCATTAGCTCCAGAGGGATCGCACACAGGACCCGACCTCGTCGTCCGGTCCCGGAGCCGCGCCGCTGTCCCCCTTACAGAGCCAGAAGCAAGAAGTGTCCGGAAAATCGGCGGCTGAAGACTTCTGTCTTCTCCAAGGTAGCGCACAGCACTGCAGCTGTGCGCCATTGCTCCTCATGCACACCACACACTCCGGTCACTGATGGGTGCAGGGCGCTGGGGGGGGGGGGCGCCCTGAGCAGCAATATTAACACCTTGGCTGGCAAAACTGACACCATATATAGCCCTAGAGGTTATATAGGTGTAAATTACCCCTGCCAGATTTACACAAACAGCGGGAGAAAGCCCGCCGAAAAAGGGGCGGAGCCATCTTCCTCAGCACACTGGCGCCATTTTCCCTCACAGCTCCGCTGGAAGGATCGCTCCCTGGCTCTCCCCTGCAGTCCTGCACTACAGAAAGGGTAAAAAAGAGAGGAGGGCCAATAAATTTAGGCGCAGTATATATAATACAAGCAGCTATAGGGGAAAACACTCTGTATAGTGATATCCCTGTGTTATATAGCGCTCTGGTGTGTGCTGGCATACTCTCCCTCTGTCTCCCCAAAGGGCTTTGTGGGGTCCTGTCCTCTGTCAGAGCATTCCCTGTGTGTGTGCTGTGTGTCGGTACTGCTGTGTCGACATGTATGATGAGGATAATGATTTGGAGACAGAGCAAATGCCTGTGAATGTGATGTCACCCCCTGCGGGGTCGACACCTGTGTGGATGGACTTATGGAAGGAATTACGTGACAGTGTCAGCTCCTTACATAAAAGGTTTGACGACATAGGACAGCCGGCTTGTGCCTGTCCAAGCGTCTCAAATGTCATCAGGGGCTTTAAAACGCCCGCTACCTCAGATGGCAGACACAGATGTTGACACGGATACCGACTCCAGTGTCGACGACGATGAGACTAGTGTACCTTCCAATAGGGCCACCCGTTACATGATTGAGGCAATGAAAAATGTATTACACATTTCTGATAGTACCCCAGGTACCACAAAAAAGGGTATTATATTTGGTGAGAAAAAAACTACCAGTAGTTTTTCCTGCATCTGAGGAATTAAATGAGGTATGTGAGGAAGCGTGGACTTCCCCCGATAAGAAATTGATAATTTCTAAACGGTTATTGGCAGCGTACCCTTTCCCGCCAGAGGATAGGTCACGTTGGGAAACACCCCCTAGGGTAGATAAAGCGCTTACACGTTTATCAAAAAAGGTGGCACTACCGTCTCCGGATACGGCCGCCCCAAAAGGAACCTGCTGAGAGAAAGCAGGAGGCTACCCTAAAAGCTATATATACACACACGGGCATTATATTGCGACCAGCGATTGCATCGGCATGGATGTGCAGTGCTGCTGCTGCGTGGTCAGATTCCCTGTCGGATAATATTGATACTCTGGATAGGGACAATATTTTGCTGACAATAGAGCATATAAAAGACGCTGTCTTATACATGCGTGATGCACAGAGGGATATTTGCCGACTGGCATCAAAAATAAGCGCAATGTCCATTGCCGCCAGAAGGGGGTTATGGACTCGGCAGTGGTCAGGTGATGCCGATTCAAAAAGGCACAGCGTCCGGTAAGTCCACAGCATGACGCTGGGGCTTCACAGGCGGACCCGGGTACGGTGGGGGCCCGTCTCAGAAATTTCAGCGCACAGTGGGCTCTCTCACAGGTGGATCCCTGGATCCTTCAAGTAGTATCTCGTGTACAGGCTGGAATTCGAGGCGTCTCTCCCCCGCCGTTTTCTAAAATCTGCCTTACCAGCAACTCCCTCTGCCAGGGAGGCAGTGTTGGTGGCTATCCAAAAACTGTATTCACAGCAAGTGATTGTCAAGGTACCCCTCCTTCAACAAGGAAAGGGTTACTATTCCAGAATGTTTGTGGTACCGAAACCGGACGGTTCGGTGAGACCCATCTTAAATTTAAAATCCTTGAACACATATATCAAAAGATTCAAGTTCAAGATGGAATCGCTCAGGGCGGTTATTGCGAGCCTGGACGAGGGGGATTACATGGTATCCCTGGACATCAAGGATGCTTACCTGCATGTCCCCATTTACCATCCTCACCAGGAGTACCTCAGATTTGTGGTACAGGATTGCCATTACCAATTCCAGACACTGCCGTTTGGGCTGTCCACAGCACCGAGGGTGTTTACCAAGGTAATGGCAGAAATGATGATACTCCTTCGAAAAAAAGGGAGTTTTAATTATCCCGTAATTGGACGATCTCCTTATAAAGGCGAGGTCCAGGGAGCAGTTGTTGGTCGGGGTAGCACTATCTCGGGAAGTGCTACAACAGCACGGATGGATTCTAAACATTCCAAAGTCACAGCTGGTTCCTACCACACGCCTACTGTTCCTGGGGATGGTTCTGGACACAGTACAGAAAAAAGTGTTTCTCCCGCTGGAGAAAGCCAAGGAGCTGTCCTCTCTAGTCAGAGACCTCCTGAAACCAAAACAGGTATCGGTGCATCACTGCACACGAGTCCTGGGAAAAATGGTTGCTTCCTACGAAGCAATTCCATTCGGCAGGTTCCATGCAAGAACTTTTCAGTGGGACCTCTTGGACAAGTGGTCAGGATCGCATCTTCAGATGCATCGGCTGATAACCCTGTCTCCAAGGACCAGGGTATCTCTACTGTGGTGGCTGCAGAGTGCTCATCTTCAAGAGGGCCGCAGATTCGGCATACAGGACTGGGTCCTGGTGACAACGGATGCCAGTCTTCGAGGCTGGGGAGCAGTCACACAGGGAAGAAACTTCCAAGGACTTTGGTCAAGTCAGGAGTCGTCCCTACACATAAATATTCTGGAACTGAGGGCCATTTACAATGCCCTAAGTCAGGCAAGGCCTCTGCTTCAAAACCAGCCGGTACTGATCCAATCAGACAACATCACGGCAGTCGCCCATGTAAACCGACAGGGCGGCACGAGAAGCAGGATGGCGATGGCAGAAGCCACAAGGATTCTCCGATGGGCGGAAAATCACGTCTTAGCACTGTCAGCAGTGTTCATTCCGGGAGTGGACAACTGGGAAGCAGACTTCCTCAGCAGACACGACCTACACCCGGGAGAGTGGGGACTTCATCCAGAAGTCTTCCAACTGATGGTAAACCGTTGGGAAAGGCCACAGGTGGACATAATGGCGTCCCGCCTAAACAAAAAACTAGAGAGATATTGCGCCAGGTCAAGGGACCCTCAGGCGATAGCTGTGGACGCTCTAGTGACACCGTGCGTGTACCAATCGGTTTATGTGTTCCCTCCTCTGCCTCTCATACCAAAGGTACTGAGAATAATAAGAAAACGAGGAGTAAGAACGATACTCGTGGTTCCGGATTGGCCAAGAAGAGCTTGGTACCCAGAACTGCAAGAAATGATATCAGAGGACCCATGGCCTCTACCGCTCAGACAGGATCTGCTACAGCAGGGGCCCTGTCTGTTCCAAGACTTACCGCGGCTGCGTTTGACGGCATGGCGGTTGAATACCGGATCCTAAAGGAAAAGGGCATTCCGGAGGAAGTCGTTCCTACGCTGATAAAAGCCAGGAAAGAAGTAACCGCAAACCGTTATCACCGTATTTGGCGAAAATATGTTGCGGGGTGTGAGGCCAGGAAGGCCCCAACAGAAGAATTTCAGCTGGGTCGATTTCTGCACTTCCTACAGTCAGGAGTGACTATGGGCCTAAAATTGGGTTCCATTAAGTTCCAGATTTCGGCTCTGTCCATTTTCTTCCAGAAAGAACTGGCTTCACTACCTGAAGTTCAGACATTTGTAAAGGGAGTGCTGCATATTCAGCCCCCTTTTTGTGCCTCCAGTGGCACCTTGGGATCTCAACGTGGTGTTGAGTTTCCTAAAATCACATTGGTTTGAGCCACTAAAAACCGTGGATCTGAAATATCTCACGTGGAAAGTGGTCATGTTATTGGCCTTGGCTTCGGCCAGGCGTGTATCAGAATTGGCGGCTTTGTCATATAAAAGCCCTTATCTGATTTTCCATATGGATAGGGCAGAATTGAGGACTCGTCCTCAGTTTCTCCCTAAGGTGGTATCAGCTTTTCACTTGAACCAACCTATTGTAGTGCCTGCGGCTACTAGGGACTTGGAGGATTCCAAGTTACTGGACGTAGTCCGGGCCCTGAAAATATATGTTTCCAGGACGGCTGGAGTCAGGAAAACTGACTCGCTATTTATCCTGTATGCACCCAACAAACTGGGTGCTCCTGCTTCTAAGCAGACTATTGCTCGCTGGATTTGTAGCACAATTCAGCTGGCGCATTCTGCGGCTGGACTGCCGCATCCTAAATCAGTAAAAGCCCACTCCACGAGGAAGGTGGGCTCATCTTGGGCGGCTGCCCGAGGGGTCTCGGCTTTACAACTTTGCCGAGCTGCTACTTGGTCAGGGGCAAACACGTTTGCTAAATTCTACAAATTTGATACCCTGGCTGAGGAGGACCTTGAGTTCTCTCATTCGGTGCTGCAGAGTCATCCGCACTCTCCCGCCCGTTTGGGAGCTTTGGTATAATCCCCATGGTCCTTACGGAGTTCCCAGCATCCACTAGGACGTCAGAGAAAATAAGATTTTACTCACCGGTAAATCTATTTCTCGTAGTCCGTAGTGGATGCTGGGCGCCCATCCCAAGTGCGGATTGTCTGCAATACTTGTATATAGTTATTGCCTAACTAACGGGTTATTGTTATGAGCCATCTGTTGAGAGGCTCAGTTATGTTTCAAACTGTTAACTGGGTATAGTATCACGAGTTATACGGTGTGATTGGTGTGGCTGGTATGAGTCTTACCCGGGATTCAAAATCCTTCCTTATTGTGTCAGCTCTTCCGGGCACAGTATCCTAACTGAGGTCTGGAGGAGGGTCATAGTGGGAGGAGCCAGTGCACACCAGGTAGTCCTAAAGCTTTCTTTAGTTGTGCCCAGTCTCCTGCGGAGCCGCTATTCCCCATGGTCCTTACAGAGTTCCCAGCATCCACTACAGACTACGAGAAATAGATTTACCGGTGAGTAAAATCTTATTTTTGGTTTCATGGATTAATGCCGAAGCCATTTCCCAAAAGTGTTTTTTTGTGCTGTGTGTAAAAAATAACATATATACTTTCATTCATTGAAGAAAATAAAACATTTTAGGCAATATTGTTTGAATTTCATTTGGCTTATTAGATAAAGACTAATTGTATTTTCTGAAAAGGCGAAAACTTAAGAAAAAAAATTATAATTTGTGTGGGTTCGGCATAAAAAAATGATATTGTTAGAATGTGATGAGCACAAATGTGGAAAAATGGGCTCAGCACAGGGGATGAGAACTGCTCATGTGTGTGAGTCGCACTGCTAATGTCGCAGAGAGGATTTATTTGCAAAGTAATTGACAATCAGAGGGGGCAGTTACGGGGAGAGACAGCAAAAACTGAGAAGTGTTGTGACCGCAGGGTGATACATGCTAATTGAATCAGTCCGGGGTGGCAGTTAGCTGCGGGGTAAACACTGCAGCAAATCGAATATACCTGTTATACCACTTTCAGACAGAAATGTCTGAAAGTCCCGGCTTTTTTTGCCGGTCCCTTCCTGTCCCCCTCCTTTCACACAGACAAGCAAATTACCGGGTGAAGAATTTCTACCCGGTAATTTCCTGATCAACACGGGTATTTTGTCTGTGTGAACGGGTCAGCCCAGGTAGAAATTCCCAGGTCTCCGAACCTGGTAAATTCCAGGGTCGAAGTCCCGGGAATTCCAACCCAGGTTTACCCTTTCACACAGAAAAAGGACCCATGTTTATCGTCAAATTACCGGGTGGAACTTCTTCACCCGGTAATTTCAGTTTCTGTGTGAAAGGGGTATTAGGGTCAGATGTAGTAAACCTTGGAGAGTGATAAAGTATAGAGATAAATTACCAGCCTATCAGCTCCTAACTGCTATGTTACAGGCTGTGTTTGAAAAATGATAAGAGCTGATTGGTTGATACTTTATCTCTCTCCAATGCTTAGTACATCTGCCCTGAGCAACATTTTTAAGACATTCCTAAGGAACAAGGGCCCTCATTCCGAGTTGTTCGCTCGCAAGCGGATTTTAGTAGATTTGCTCATGCTAAGCCGCCGCCTACTGGGAGTGAATCTTAGCATCTTAAAATTGCGAACGATGTATTCGCAATATTGCGATTACACACCTCGTAGCAGTTTCTGAGTAGCTCCAGACTTACTCGGCATCTGCGATCAGTTCAGTGCTTGTCGTTCCTGGTTTGACGTCACAAACACACCCAGCGTTCGCCCAGACACTCCTCCGTTTCTCCGGCCACTCCTGCGTTTTTTCCGGAAACGGTAGCGTTTTTTCCCACACGCCCATAAAACGGCCTGTTTCCGCCCAGTAACACCCATTTCCTGTCAATCACATTACGATCGCCAGAACGATGAAAATGTCGTGAGTAAAATTCCTAAATGCATAGCAAATTTACTTGGCGCAGTCGCAGTGCGGACATTGTGCATGCGCATTAAGCGGAAAATCGATGCGATGCGAAGATTTTTACCGAGCGAACAACTCGGAATGAGGGCCAATATACAAATAACCCACTCCGTTTAGAATACATTACCCAGAAGATTTAGCATGAATATTAGTGGCTTGTCTGTGTCCTATCCTGAAGAAACCTTTTTTAGATTTATTCGATAGTTTTAGACTACAGACTCTGGGTCTGAGTCGGTCACACTCAAAGTGAGCAAAGCTGCATTTTTTTGCATTGCTCATACACTCGAATACATGGGCTGATCTGCAGGCTATTCAGAGTCATGCTCAGTGGCGTGTCTATACTGGGTGCAGTGTGTGCGGTGCACCCATTACTTCTATACTTACCTATCTGGTGTCCATGTGTTGGCCCCCTCCTCTCCCGTAGCCGGCAGCGCTGTAAGCGCTCTGAGCACTACAGACTCTGGCACAGTGCCGCCACGCCATTTTTCGGAGACCTGCACATGCGCTGTAAACTCTGGCACTGTGCCAGAGTCTCTAGTGCTCCGAGCGCTAACGGCGCTGCCGGCTATGGGAGAGGAGGGGGCCCACATACGGAGACTGCACACGGGTCCCCTCCTCTCTAGATATGCCGCTGGTCGTACTCCTGCAGTTAAAGGAAACTGGCCATAACAAATGTAACGGAGCTGCAATGGGTTATTCACATGTGGCATAATTGTTCCGTGAAGACTGAATGGCAGATTGCAGAGAAGTGAGACTATGCACAGATCCTGTTTCTTTTGCACCAATGCTAAGGTCGGTGTATTCGCCTGCTGATAATGATCGCTGCTACTTTAACAAGTGGATGCATTGTTGATGGACAAATGTATGTGTATACTGGTGAAAATCTGCATCCATTCACAAGCACACAATGCGGCCGCAGATGCGCCCTTGTGTGCGACTCTGAAGCAGCCCCCATCTATTCTCCAGAGGAATGCTTATTTTTTTTATCTCTGCTCTTTATGAATCTTGCTCCGTTGTTATTAGGCAGTCTGCTTTATGTGACCTCTATAGACGGATACACCAGAAATATCCCTCTATACCAGCTTATTTATGTGGACTAAACATTTGTCATATTTTAAGGCCATATATGTGGCATTCCTATGGTTTATGTGGTTTAGAAAGTATTATATTCTTATTACAGTTTGCTGCCCCTTTTTATAATGATGACCTCCAAATTGTTTCTTCCATATTTTATCTTAATTTGTGTCTGTCTCATGTGACCCAGCAACCCTGCTGTCCAGCCATAGGGGGGAAGTCAAATGTTATCGCTCCCGATCTCCCGTCTACATTGACGGGAGATCGCAGGGGGCGATATACAATTGATGTGCCCTATCACGCCAATTAGTGTCTGGTTTAGCCGCGTAAAGTGACTAAACCCGACTAAACTAATAGGCGTGGTCAGGAAATGTGCCGTTTTCACACATTCCAGCTCACCACCCCCGGTGGGTGAGAGCTGAAGTGTAGATGCCAGCAGCAGATCGTGCCTGAACTGAGCTACATTTGAATAGCTCCATTAGGCTGCCGGCCACAAATACATTTGAATCTAGCCCATAGTGTACTAAGGGGCAAATGTATTAAGCCTAGAGAAGTGATAAAGTGGAAGGTGATAACTCACCAGCCAGTCAGCTCCTAACTGTCATTTTTCAAACCCAGCCTTTAACTTGTGTGGGACCATTGTTAGCTATAGAACCTGTAGATGTTTTATATTTAGGGGGGCATTTACTAAACAGTGATAAAAGCAGAGAAGTGAGCCAGTGGAGAAGTACCCACGGCAACCAATCAGTACTGAAGTAACATCTATACTTTGCATACTATAAAATTATACAGAGCTGCTGATTGGTTGATTGGGCAACTTCTCCACTGGCTCACTTCTCCGTTCTTATCACTGCTTAGTAAATGTCCCCCTTAGTCTTGGACCCTATCATGGTTACTTAATATAAAATTGATAGTCCTTTGCTTCTCCTCTCCTTTAGGACAATCTACTACCATTTAAAGTGTATTATTGTTTTATGATCCTGTGTTGCCTTACATTATATTTTCCCCTGGGTTGGAACTTCAGTTGGATTTTTTTATATAAAACACCTTCATTCTCATGACATGTTGATTGTCCATCAAGCTTTATGAGACAAATTCCATATGCCCTCTTTAGAACATTTTCAAACCACCCAAAATTATCTTCTTCCTTTGCCGTCATCTTCAGACTTTTTTGTTTATTTCTTTATTTAAGACAGCATGTTGTAAGACCCAGAAAATATTATTTTATTTTCTTCTATATGGTCTCTTTCCTTAATTTGTTTGAGCGCTTTGAAAACTGTACTTGCACTCTGTTTAAATAAACATCTTTATCCATTTTTTTTTTGTAATGTGTTATTTGATGACATATTTTTTTTAAAAACATTTTTTGATGATACTGAGTATCAGTATAGGCTTATAAGCTTTTAGAGGCAGACTCACATGTGTCTAAAGGTAATTTTTATAGTGCTGATATATAAAGGATCTTTAAATACTGTATAGAGAACGATTATTTCTCCAAGACTTATAAAGTGAGGGTAAATCATGTCATTATTTTGTATAAAGGTTGAGTATCCCATATCCAAGTATTCCGAAATACGGAATTTTTTGAGTGAGAGTGAGATAGTGAAACCTTTGTTTTCTGATGGCTCAATGTACACAAACTTTGTTTAATACAGAAAGTTATTAAAAATATTGTATTAAATGACCTTCAGACTGTGTGTATAAGGTGTATATAAAACATAAATGAATTGTGTGAATGTACACACACTTTGTTTAATGCACAACGTTATAAAAAATATTTGCTAAAATTACCTTCAGGCTGTGTGTATAAGGTGTATATGAAACATAAATGCATTCTGTGCTTAGACTTGGGTCCCATCGCCATGATATGTCATTATGGTATGCAATTATTCCAAAATACGGAATAAACCGATATCCAAAATACTTTGGTCCCAAGCATTTTGGATATGGGATACTCAACCTGTACTTGTTTAGATGGAGTACACTGAAGAATTGTTATGATAATAATTAAATAAAAAGGAAAGTGCAAATATGTTAAGTTCTTATTTCGGAATACAAATTTAGAAAATCATTTATCGCATAGATACATTTACGTAGGATGCGTCCCTAATTAGATGTACTGAATGTGGACTGATTGTATCTATAAATGGACAGGCAGATACCTACTCTGGATACCTCCATATGGAGTATTAGGGTGCAAGCATTGCAGTACCTTTTTATGCGCCCATCGTCCATTACACTACAGTGCATTCCAGCACATTGCCTTGCATAGAGATCATTACTGGATAAAATGCAGAATATACATATGCTAGACACCTATAAAACAGAAAAATTGGCACTATAAAAGTACATGTAATAGTAAGTACACATCCCTATGCACCAGTAGCATATGTACTATGTTTGTGTCACATATACTTACAGCCAGATACCCTCACTTTTCCAACCAGGCTATAGACACTAGTTTTGTACAATGTGTTTTGAAATGTAAAAATACCTATGCTATTAGGTTTGATTTAAATAAAAACAAAAACTTTACAATATTACTACTCAAATTAATTTAGCAAACGTGAATGAAAAAAATAAGCCCATCTAAATCATATTAAAACCAAACATAGGCCAGTACGGACGGTGTAATGGTTAGCATTACTGCCTCACAGCACTGAGGTCATGGGTTCAATTCCCACCCTGGCCCTAACTGTGTGGAGTTGGTATATTCTCCCCATGTTCGTGTGGGTTTTTCCCACAATCCAAATATATTCTGTTAGGTTAAGTGGATCCCAACAAAATGAACCCTAGTGTGAAAGTGTGTACATGTACATGTGCTACGGAATATAGATTGTAAGCTCCACTGGGGCAGGGACTGATGTGAATGGCCAAATATTCTCTGTAAAGCGCTGCAGAATATGTGTGCGCTATATAAATAACTGGTAATAAATAATAATAACTCCTAACCATTTCAGAGGTGATTTTGCAACCCACTACAGATATGGCAGGAGTGTTGAAAACGACCCCCCCCCCCCCCCCCTTAAACAGCATGAGTCATTGTAAGCAAAGCCCTTGTCCTTTGCATATGACCCTGCTATGGATTACTACAGTTAGGGCGTACCCCATTTTTGGAAACCTTATCCTGTTTTGTCACTTCCAACCAAACCTCCTTGTCCTTAAAACCAAAAGGCATGATCAACATCCCGTCATCCTTACGATGAAGCTTCATCATACTCCCACCAGACTGTACCTTTAGACTTCAAGAACATCTCATGCACCAAAGAAAAATATTTGATGACATTTAGTGGCTCCCCAGTCGGGTCTCTTAGTAACAAACCAAAAATATGAACAGACTCTTTATCCAAGTACAGTATCCCCAAAACACCTCTTCCCAGATACCCCCAGGGTTCGTTCTTTTCTCTAATTTTTTCTTCGCAACTTTGGTAAGGACAGATATATCAACATATTTTCCTTTATGAATTTTCTCCTACCTTCTTTCGTAAATCCCTTATAACGGCCATGATAGCACAGTGGCCCATTTCCTCGTGCAAACCCTGCACATCTTTATATGCAACCTACAAACTGCCTAGGCCTTTAGCCTGCTACTTTTTAATTTGTGCGCAGTAAGCCTAGATAATTACGTGGCCTATGCGAAGAGGAAGAGCTGCTGCTGCTACTACTACTAAAAGAAGAAATTAAGGAAACAAGTTCGTTAATTTAAAGGCCCATATTCACCAACTCCAGATGGACCAGGCTTTTCCAATTCGACTGCTAAAGCTGCTGCTTGATGATGAACCTCTGTGCCTTCCGCCAATTCTGATGTACCAGGAATTACTACCGACTCTGCAACAGTAACTGGGTTACTGACAGCAGGAATGTGCAATGTAACTGGAAAGGTGTGTGGGGGGGGGGGGGGGTGCAGGGACGGGAAGGGATAACAGGTGGAGGGGTAAAGGTGGAGCCACTGGCGTTGCTGCAGTCCTGAGATGTTACCAAACAGGACTGTGTCAAAAGAACCGTTTCCATGAAGGATAAAGAGTAATTCTGCCACCAAGGAGCAGACGGTTGGCAAAAATTTTACAAAGGAGGAAATTGAGAACAAGAGAGGGCAATGGAAACCATAGGTGACCAATAAGGAAAAAGGGAAAACTGCCTGTCCTGAGGTGGTAGTAACGACCCGCTAACTGTAGGGTTAACACCTGTATGTTACTGCCAGCTGGGACCTAACCAAGGGGGGAAACAGTACAGTACAGTACACTTTTGAGTTGACCTAGGAATCACCTATGCTAACTTTAAATCTAGATGCATATATAAAATCTGATCCTTTTTTGCTTTTCTCCCAACTCTAAATCATCCCCACAGTATGCAATTCATTCACATCATATTCTGTCTATATCTGTATAGTGTTATTAACAAATAATAACGGCAAATTTATCATATAACATGTAATTAAAACAGAAACCAAATACAAAATGAAAGTAATAATTAAGTTCAAATAAATACAAACATCCATTGTCTTCTCCAAAGATCAATTGGGAGTCTGCTTTCATACTGTGAACTGATTGCTCATATGAAATATTCCAAAGAGATCTCAGCAGCAACACAAATAATAGTAATGGTATCAAGATGCATACAGCCAATTTGAGGCACCTTCCACTTGTCATCATTATTCATTTACCTCCTATCAGATGCATAGATTTTTTTTTTGAGGCAGTCAACACAGGTGTCTACTTGAGTTGACTATTCAGCGAGGTACAAAAAAGAGAAGGAAAGTTCTAAAATGTTCCTCAGATTGCAAAAGTTTTGTAGAATGTGAGTGCTTGTAATGGAAGATGTTGTACTGTTTATTTCCCAAATGTGACCACAAAAAGCATTTCATTGTACGAGAAATCTACAAAGCAGTACTACGAACTTATGGGGAATACATACAGTCTAGTACACAATCATCCATTTATACTTCTTGAAACAAAGACATTTTATACTCAATCTGTTTCTTTTTTGTACTTTTTTTTTTTTTTTTTTTTTTTGCTGTGTTTAGAAAATAGTGTTTTATATATAAGAAAAAAAATCTTTAAGTCTGTAAATGAACCAAAAAATTGTCATTCAATTCATGGAATTTTAAGGATTTTACATTAGCATGCTTAATTTAGTTGGCTTTATATTATTTTAACTTCTTCAGAGACAATTTTTTTATTTTATAGAGATGTAAATTAAAATTGTTTTCCTAATATATTTTTGAAAAGAGAATAAATTTCAAGTTAAGAAAAAAAGTTTTCTAATTTGACCAATTTAGTATAAAATATGGGTTGGGTATGTGTGACTGGCGACAATACCGACAGCGGGATCCCGGCTGTTAGGTGGCCCAGTGGGAGAGGCCACCCACAAGTGGGAATAGTTCCTATTGATCGGCATGCCAACCGGCAGAATTTCCAGATGGCAGGATCCCGGCGTCGGTATTGTGACACATCCCATAAATATACGTACACATATGTGCCAGTTATCCATGAAGAGGTTAAGTTTTTTATTTATTTATTTTGGGAGAGCTGAGTTTGGAGAAAACCTATGACTAAGGGGGGAATTAAGTGTGCTCAAGGTTTTCTCTGCATAAAACCTTGTGCACAATTTTGGATTAGTGTGGGTATGCGCGCTCCCGATACCAGCAGTATCCAATTTTTACAAATTTTAAAGATGTAGTTCTCCCAGCTGGGAGGGTGACACGCCATGGTGGGTCTTACATACAGCAGGGGGACACGCACGCTTTTACATTCATCGCTGCTGCAGGAGTCCAAATCCTGATGCTAAGAAGACACAACTTCGAAAGATGAGTAATCACAGACTAAGCTGATTGGAGACTTCCAATTGCATAATTAGCCCTCAAGAGGGGGGGGGGGGGGTGCCGCAAGGTTGCCAGAGCAAGTCCCAGTGATTTACCTAGAATTAATTATTTTAGGAAAAATCAGACTTGCTCTAGAGGAGTGTGAAAAAGATGTGATTTCTATAAAAATCACTGCGTCTCATTTTCTCTCCTGCAATTGAATAGCAAAACTCCACTGCTGCGGGAAAAACATGGGGTTTTTATAAATCTTCTGCACTTATTTGAATTACGCTACAGTATATGTGTCCAGTTTTCTGATGCTCCTTTAATTGGGTGCAATCAGCAGGCAAAAATAATAGAGATTGCCACTAGATTAAATGAGAATTCCACCCATGTTGTTGTTAGTGTTTATTTATAGGTTGCTACAAAATTTAACAGCATTGTACAGAGCAGTGGTACAAACAGGTTTGACCTCTCATGAACTTACATAGCACGAGTAACACAGAAAAGTGAGGGTAACATATCAAGCAAGTAGTATTACAAAAGTACCACGTTGCAAGAAATATACAAGAAGAAATAACAAGGGCATCACAGGTATCCAAAGGCAGTACTGTAAAGGTAGGGTAAAGGAATGTAAGAACAACCGCAAGAAGTGTGATATAGCATAGGTTGAGAGTGGATGACACAATAGGTGTTTGGGGGCGGGGGGTCCAATAGGCTTTAGTGAACAAGTAAGATGTGAAGGAGTGTTTGAAGCTTTAGAGGCTGAGGGAGTCTCTGATAGAGGAAGGGTGAGTGTTCCATAGATGAGGAACAGCACAGGAGAAGTCTTGGAATCGGGAGTGAGAGGTGGTTGTTATAGGGGAGGCAGAGGTTGATGACCAAGCAAATGTGAATGGAGATGATGGGGGGAGCTGATTTAAAAAGAGTGCTTTGTAGATGTGGGTGAGAAGTTTGAACTAGATTCTTGGGGAAGGGATTGGCATAGAGGGTGGAGGCAAAATCAGAGCAATGTGAGAGGAAGATCGGTTTTGATGCACTATTATGTAGGAATTGAAGAGGATAAAGGCAGGTGAAGAGATGGTCAGACAGGAGAAGGTTGCAGCTGATGAAACTAGAGATAATAAGAGAAGGGATTGGCAGCATCGAGGGAGGAAACAGCAGGAGCTGAAGAAGGACTTGCTATGAGGAGTGAGGGAGAAGAGAGGTCAAGGAGCTTTAACTTCGGCTGAGTGCCTAACCCTGCCAGCGGTGATTAAACCTAACCAACGACATTCTGAGGATGTCAGCATGTTGAACCATGTCAACTTTGTTGTGTCAACAGTGTGCATACTGACATGGTAATGGTCGACAATGTGACCGATATCCTGGACACACAGGGTGAGCCAAAAAAAACTCCCAGATTTTAAAGGTTAACAAAGGCATGATAAATGCTATTCAGAATTGTCGTACATGATCTAAAAGTGCATTGAATACAGATTATTTTCATTTGGTTTTTAATATAATATCCCAATGGTGGCCTTCATTAGTGATGCACATTTGTAGAAGATTTCTGTAGTTTTGCATCACCCGGCGGGTCATTTCTGGCAATTTCTTGTTGAAGGTCATTTGTCTGGCTACGTTAACAAGCAGAATTCTCATTACTGGGTGAGAAACAATCCTCATCAGCTTATGAATGGCCTCTACCCAGCCAACAGAGCCATGTGAAAGCTGAGGCCTCCAACATTGACCAAGAACCATTAATAAACTGGAGGCTGCTATACACCAAGAAATGTCAATATTATATCCAACACCAATTGAAAATAAACTGTATTCCTTACACTTTTAGATTATATATAAAAATTTTGAATAGCATTTACCATGCCTTTTATGTTAACGTCTAAAATCTGGGAGGTTGTTTTGCTTGAGAAAGAATTGGGACATACAGGGGGAGTTGAATATTTGCAATAGAGGGGTCACATTCAGGGGCGGATTGGGAACAAAAAGCGGCCCTGGAAAAAAAATTGTACTAGTGGCCCCACTTGGGCAGCACCAGAGGTGTAAGGTCTAGCCATGGCAGCAGCACCCTCCCCCCAAGACTTTCCAGATAGTGGGGATATCCAGCATCAAGGGGAAGTTAAAAGGAAATAAAATTAAATGTTATGAGCACATTATATGATACATCTTTAGAACTTAGGAAACTATAATTCTTTAGAAAGATATATTTTCTTGCTTATTACACCAACCATATCCCAATCACTATTCACTCAATCTTATATGTCAGCCAAGCAGGCAGACACTAAATCAACTGCAATCACAGGCTAAGTGGCAAAGTCATTTTCATATATGCAAATTGTTTGGCATCTTATTCATTATGTCTATAAAACGGACAACATGTCCTCAAACAAAACAGACCCCCCCCCCTTGTTCTTGCTACCACAGTGCATTACCTTACACTTGTCTGTATTGAAGCGCATTCTCCATTTCGCTGCCCAAGCTTCTAAGTTAACTAAGTCGTTCTGAAGCGACTCAGCATCCCCCTCCGCATTTATAACTTTACACAATTTGGTATCATCTGCAAAAATTGACACCATGCTCTCTAGACCTTCTGTTAGGTCGTTAATGAAAATATTGAACAATAGCGGTCCTAATACTGTGCCTTGCGGCACACCACTTAGCACTTCAGTCCAATTTGAAAAAGATCCATTAACCACAACGCACTGCTCCCTATTATCTAACCAGTTTTTGACCCAAGTGCATATTGTGCTTCCTAGCCCTGTTTCTTGTAGCTTATAGATAAGGCTCATGTGTGGTACAGTGTCGAATGCTTTGGCAAAATCTAAAAAGATTACATCCACCTCTTTACCCTGATCTAGGTTTGCGCTTACTGTTTCATAACAGCCAAGTAAGTTGGTTTGACAGGATCTGTCCTTCATAAACCCATGTTGATTCCTTTTCATGACCTTATTGACTTCAAGGAACTTCTGAATACTATCTCTTAGAATACCTTCCAATACTTTCCCCACTATAGATGTAAGACTAACTGGTCTATAATTACCTGGTTCAGCTTTACTTCCCTTTTTGAATATAGGCACTACTTCCGCTTTGCGCCAGTCTTTGGGAACCATACCTGATATTACTGAATCCTTAAGATCAAAAATAGCGGTTTTGCAAGTTCAGAGTGACCCATGCTCCCACCTGGAATAGGTCATGTTGGGATGTATGGAATGTGTATATTAAATTTAGCCCAATGGTGTGTATTAGATTTTAACTAATAGTTTAATATTGCCTGGGTGCTGTTTATAGCTCCACCTAATTGACAGACAACTATTTTATAAAATGTTCTTGTAGTGGAACAAAGACAACTTAACCTTAAAATAAACATAGAAAAATAAAATCTATAATTTATCTTTTCCTGACAGAGGGGGGCCCGGGGTACAGTATGCCTTGCATACCACCCTTAATCTGGCTATGCCCTCTAAACTTGTATTACTGTTTATGTTATCAGTGTACGTTAGCTTATTGTTTTATGCAGAATACACTGGTGTTATATAAATAAGTATTATGATAATCTATTAATGACTAAAAGACTAAATTCATCCATAGCATGAAGTTCTGCAAATAGGGAGGTAGTTTAATAATCTAAGGGTTGGCATGTAGGCTGGTCCTTCTGAAATCTGTAGTTGCATGCACAGTGTTACTATGACATTCACAGAAACTCTGCAGTGACATAAGTGCCGCAGGTCATTCTTCTTGCTCATACTGTACCATAATGCTTTAATTTGCAGCAAACAACAGAACTGTGGATAGCGACTAATGCCTTAGCAATACGAGTCTGAATAATAATAAGAAATGCTGCCAATTTTGTGCCCAGCGGTTCTGGCATCTTCTCATGTCGGTGTTCTGTTCACTTTGTCCCATTAAGCAATGCACGCACTTAGTTGCACACATCATACAAACAAATTTGTGCAAGTGCCGTGATCCAAGAAAATTACTAATACATGCTATGTTATGAATAAACCATTCATGCTGAGTATTGCTTGCCGGTCTCTTCTGTATAAACTAAGCAGGAACTGTTTACATGACGTTTTTTATGGTCTAAAAAACACCTGATGCAGGTCCCCCCCACTGTAGCATGGCTCAAGTACTAATGTTTGGTGCATTGCTTATGCGCCGGATGCATAGTGCGCATGTGCAGTACGGTCTGCGATGTTGGAAGCAGTTTGGCTGCAGACTTGCAGTGATTGACAGCCTACTGCTGTTTGGGGGCGTGGAGGAGGTTGCAACGGCTACTGTTTCCCAAAATGGAGGTGTGTTGCCTCCATTTTGGGTGAGTGATGAGGCCAGGCTCTCGGTCTGAAGTTGGACCTATAGTGGCAGTCTTACACAATGGGTCACACAGCTGGCAGATGGTGTCGCAGGTGATCAGGTGTTGCACCCTCGGACACAGCACGGGTTACTAATGCAAGCTGGAGGCATCTAATCATATCAGATGCCTCCTGCTGCATTTCCCATAATAGTGCATGGCTGCTTCCATGTAAGTAGCAATGGTCGCTCCTCCAACTACATCTTAATCACACCCACTGTTTGTTACTCATTGTAAAACCATCACTACCGGTCCCTGTATGCACCCACTTTTGCATTTTCCTTTCATGGGAGGTTTTAATGGTTGTCCAAAACATATTACCTTTAATAGTACATTGATGTCAAATGGTTTTATTGCTCAATGGTGTCTAATAAAAAGCAACAATACTTGGCATAATGTACTTCTACCTTTCACGAACAAGTTAAGAAAAAGGTGGCTTTTACCTCTTGGCATCCTCAATGTTATTTTCAGGAGCATGCGGCCTGATTGTGCCCCCATGACATCATAGCCCATCCCCACACGCCACAATGATTTTACAACTACCCTCGCCACTAGGGTGTGCCCAAGCTATTGTATTTTTACAGGAATATGCAATATAAAGGTGTAAAAAACAAATAGTGGTTATGGGAAAGAGACAGAGAACGGTTAGCTCTGCAGGCAACTTGCAAACACCTTCATATATAATTGTTTAGCTGACATATTATATTCTGAATTCTGAGCACCTAATATATCTTAGTCTACAGGGATTTCATGTATGTACAGTTAAAACTCGCGTTAAATAATAGCACCAATGCAAGTCGTAGAACTAGAAATTTTGGGCCCTCGCATGGTCCATTCTTGGATACACTCCATTTGGGAGCATGTGCAATGCGGGAAAAAAATGCAAGATGCGCTCTTCAAACCAGGGCCGAAACTAGGATTTTCCTCACCCGGGGCAAGGCAATAGTTTGCGCCCCCTTCCCCCCCAAAAAAAACAAAAAGCAACAACAGTAAAACAAACTCTGTCAGACTAAAATATCAGATTACCAGGAAATTTGAAAAAAGGAGATACTGGGGGTCATTCCGAGTTGTTCGCTCGCAAGCTGCTTTTAGCAGCTTTGCACACGCTAAGCCGCCGCCTACTGGGAGTGAATCTTAGCTTATCAAAATTGCGAACGAAAGATTAGCAGAATTGCGAATAGACACTTCTTAGCAGTTTCTGAGTAGCTCCAGACTTACTCGGCATCTGCGATCAGTTCAGTCAGTTTCGTTCCTGGTTTGACGTCACAAACACACCCAGCGTTCGGCCAGACACTCCCCCGTTTTTTCAGACACTCCCGCGTTTTTCCCAGAAACGGTAGCGTTTTTTCGCACACACCCATAAACCGGCCAGTTTCCGCCCAGAAACACCCACTTCCTGTCAATCACATTACGATCACCAGAACGAAGAAAAAACCTCGTAATGCCGTGAGTAAAATACCTAACTGCATAGCAAATTTACTTGGCGCAGTCGCACTGCGGCCATTGCGCATGCGCATTAGCGACTAATCGCTCCGTTGCGAGAAAAAAATAACGAGCGATCAACTCGGAATGACCCCCACTATTGGACAATATTCCCCTATGTGCATCAAATGCCCTACAGCATGCGTCACATGCCCTGCCAGCGTGTTCAACTACATGATCCACCGTGTGTCCCCATACATTGCACTATATCATAACACTTCGTCACTGCACTACATTCTCCTATCCACTGCACTACATCACTATACTACATCCCCTACATGCTGAACTACATCACTACACTACATGCCCCTATGTTCTGCACTACATACCCTATATGCTACACTACATCACTACACTACATCCCCTTATATGCTACACCACATCAGTGCACTACATGCCCCTATGTACTGCAATACATTACTACACTACATACCCTATATGGTACACTACATCACTATACTACATCCCCTATATGCTGAACTACATCACTACACTACATGCCCCTATGCTCTGCACTACATACCCTATATGCTACACTACACTACATCACTACACTACATCCCCTTATATGCTACACCACATCAGTGCACTACATGCCCCTATATACTGCAATACATTACTACACTACATACCCTATATGGTACACTACATCACTACCCTATATCCCTCTATAAGCTACACCTAATCCCCCCATCTGGGAGGCAAAGCGGAGCTTGATACTGCTAACTGAGAGCACAGTGCGCTTCTATAGCTTGTACAGTGCACTGCACGCTAGTCGCAGAACTGCGTGGCAAAGAAGAGAGTTTAAGACAGAAGCTGGCATGGAAGAGATCCCAGGTACTGGAGCTCACCTGCACAGCATTGGAGCCAGCTGTGGGCAGACAGGTGGTTCAGAGACATTGCCAAGGGTGCTGTCTGGTGCCTCACTGGAACAGCACAGCACTGCCGGTAAAAAAAAAACCTTTAAAAAAAAATCCTTTTCCTCTGTAACTCCTTGGCGCTCCCTCAAATCCTGCACCCGGGGCGCATGCCCCCCTAGTTACGGCCCTGTACAAACAGACTTACGTTTATGTCTGCATCAACGCTTTGTTTATTTCATATCCTGGAATTTTTTTTATTTATTTTTTTGCGATAACGAGCAGATGCCAGACTCCTCACTGACTTCTCTGCTTAGATATCTAGTGTTGGTAATTCCCTCCTTCAGCTTTTCCAAACGCTTCTACATTACCAAGTGGCACCATGCATTGCTGGCTCCAGACACGCCATACAGCTGGAGCAAGACAATGAGAGCAGAGAGAGAGCTGCTGTCCTGACTTAATCAGCTGCAGAATTTGTAAACTGCACGTGTCATAGCTTGAAATGTTAGCCCTTTAGTAGGAGCCTGAAAAGGTTAGATCTGATAAAAGCCGTCAGCAGAGGAGGAAAGTGATTTATGAGGATGTAATGACACAAAAATGCCTCATTTATCACTCCTATGCAGATAGGTTAAAGTCTTCATGTCATTCTTTTAAAAACTGGACTGCTTAGAATTGTCAAAATAGGTGCTTAATTACCCTTTGTGCCTTTCATTCTGAATTACTTTCATTTCCATTTTGGTCATGTTCGCTCAGATTAATTTCCAAAATTTTCATATGGTTTTACTTAAAGACATTCATATTTCAGATTTTTGCAGTTGTGTATTACCAGACTGTTTGAAGTTTTATTAGCTTAAGCTGTTGAGGAGGGGCACAGAGTCGGTGCTAGTTAAGTCCATTCCCTAGTTTATATTTTGCTACAAGATAAATGGGGTGTAGAAACAGGAATCATTTTGTTGTCAAGTTTTTCCTTTCTTTTCTAATAGAAAATAATTTTCTCCCAGTTGGCACAGTTGTTTTTGAGTGGCGTCCAGTGATTATTCTTTCTTTCCAGTGAATGAATATCACAAAATTATGAAAAAGTAGATTTTGCTCTGTTTGTCCTGTCAAGTGAAACAAGTATAATCCCATAGCTGGGAACGGCTTTGTTAAAAAGTTCTTTATCATAGAATTTTCCAGCTATGGCTGCTTAGATCCCAAAAGCCAGTTGTGCATAATACCTGAAATTGTGCTTTTGGGGAAAAGGCATTGGACTGCAAGCAGTGGGTGTAGTTTAAATGGCCAGGTAAACCAGGTTCTCTACAAACATATAAAGGCTCCTGGGTACTGGTGCTATTACAGTGTGGTGGGCATTCTCCTGCCATGAGTCCGCTCATCGGCATCCTGGCTCTCACAGTACCGACGCCGGGATCCCGACTGGGTTACCATACCGCCGTCGGTATACCGGCGAGGTAGGCGATTACCCCTCTATTTGGTGTCCATGACACCCATAGACGGAGAATAGAACCTCTGGCAAGCGCAGCTCGCTACTGTGCCCACAAGGGGCTTCGTTGCCAGCATTCCACCGCTCGGATTGCCGATGTCAGTATACTGACATTCGGCATCCCAAGCGGCGGTATAACATGCTGATTCCGCCATGAGCACAGTCATTCCATAAATGGACAAGGTGAATTCCAGTACTGCAGTGTTGAGATGGATGTCTCCTAGGATTACAAGGGGGGTCATTCCAACCCGATCACTCGCTGCAGTTTATCACAGCGATCAGGTCGGAATTGCGCATGCGCCGGCGCATGCCGGACAGCCGAAGGCCGTCATTCAGTAGCGATCGCCTCTGCCTGATTGACAGGCAGAGGCGGTCGCAGGGCGGGAGGGGGCTGGATGGCGGCGTTAAGCCACCGTTTAGGGGGGCGCGGTCTGGCCTCCATTGGGGGCGGGCCGCGGCGGCTGCGTGACGTCTCACGCAGCCGCTGCAGCCAGTGGCAGCGACGATCAACTTCCGGCCAGCCGCGGGAGCTGCGCTGGCCGGGAGTTACTCCACAAATACAAAAGCATCGCCGCTGTGCGATGCTTTTGTACTTATGCGGGTAGGGGGGGCGGACTGACATGCGGGGCGGACTAACCCTGTGCTGGGCGTCCCCCCGCACGTCAGGGAAGATGGTCGTAGCCTTGCTAAATTTAGCACAGCTACGATCAACTCGGAATGACCCCCAACGTCTCCATCCACTTCCACAATTTCTCCATCCACTTAGCATTTGTGGCAGTAACCAGGTGAACCAAACTGTGCATTTATGAGATATTCGGGAACATATCCTGAGACAGAGTTTTCCACCGGCAGCAACCAGCTGTCAGTTGGGTGACTGTCTTGAAGAATGATTCTGCACCCCTACCAGACATTGATATAATCAATGCCATGGTGAAGTCACTAGTATTTATTTTATTTATTAACGCTCATTGGCCCTCATTCCGAGTTGATCGCTCGCTAGCTGCTTTTAGCAGCAGTGTAAACGCTAGGCCGCCGCCCTCTGGGAGTGTATCTTAGCTTAGCAGAAGTGCGACCGAAAGGTTAGCAGAACTGCTCGAAAAAATTTTCATGCAGTTTCAGAGTAGCTCCAAACCTACTCCTACCTTGTGATCACTGCAGACAGTTTAGTTCCCATTTTGACGTCACATACACGCCCTGCGTTCGGCCAGCCACTCCCCCGTTTCCCCAGGCACGTCTGCGTCATCTTCTGACACGCCTGCGTTTTTTAGCACACTCCCGGAAAACGGTCAGTTACCTCCCAGAATCGCCCCTTTCCTGTCAATCACTCACCGATCAGCCGAGCGACTAAAAAGAGTCGCTCGACCTTGTGTAAAACTGCATAGTTTTGTGTGAAAGTACTTGGACATATATAATGTGTAGAAGTAAATGTATGACCTGATTAGCGGTCAGAGTTAATGCGTTAGCAGCTGTACACTGGGGTCAGCCTCCAAAAAATACTGCATTAGTGGAGATATGGGCGTGTGTAGCGCTAAACCATGTGTTACAAAAACAGATCAATTACCCGTCAGGCTTATAAAAATTTATATATAATATTTATTCTAAATAACTAAACAAATAATGCATAAATTAAGGGCGTATATGGTCAGCAATAATACCCAGGTTGACTGTGGCGTTTTAACAATGTTTAATTGTTACTAAGTGGCTTAGTGGGTGCCAAGAAAATATTCCCCACACCATTATACTGCCAGCCTCAGCAGTTGACACATGGCAGGATTGATGCACTCAAACTCACTTGGATCACAGTTGTCCCCCCATTCTTTTGTTTGGTCTGAACAACAACTGAACCTCTTGGCCATATCTGCACGCTTTTGTAAATTAAGTTGCTGCTACATGCTTGGCTGGTTAGAGCTCTTGATTGATGAACAGGTGTACAGAGGTACCTAATTAAGTGTCCACTGAGTGTATATATAAATGTGTTTATGCAATTCATATGAAAAATCTTTAAAATAAAAATATGGAGTACTCAAGTTTTTGAAGGGGAAAAAAAGCCTGTACTATTTGATCCCCCTGCATACCTTCAGCAGCACTGAACTGTGCGCTACTAAAATGTTGTAATTACAGGGTAGGAAGAGGAGAAAGCTGCACTGTCTCTTACCATGTGATCTCTGAATTGTTCTGTGAGGAATAAAAAGAGCATTCAGGCATGCTGGAGAATAACTGTCAGAAATCTTCGGCACCCAGCTCTTTGTGAGGCTTTTAAAGACCTTTCAGGGAATTACATTTAATTAACACAAAAATAAGTGGGAGAATGAAAGAACCCTCGTTTCAGGGAAATGTAAAGTGTTATAAAATTTCATAATGTTAATACATTAGTAATGTAACCAGAATAGGCGACAGAGGAGAAGTGATGATGTTTGACTCGCACGGTACTTATTAGAGAAATATTTGTCTTCCTTTTTACTTTTTTATGAAGGGTAACTTAATGTCTCTAATGCTTTGCCTTTTTATCCCCGTCTCCATTGTGGAAATTACAAATTGAGCTTGTGACATAGTGGATCATCTTTCTTTGCTTGAAAGTGCTGCGTGGACTGGTAGCTGCTCAATTCAGAGAAATACTGGATGTTCCTCTAGGAGAATAGATCTTCTCTTTCATGTTCGCAGCCCAGACTTTACCTTTCAAGGGGTAATTTATACTCAAGTTCATTTTTCTGGCATCTGTTCCAGGAACCGGGTGCATGAAACTTCTCATCACGCAAAGATCATAACCCAGATATAGCCATATTGTAATTACACTTAAATATTAGCTTTTATAACGTCTTCAACATTTTTGTGAGTTCAGGACCCACTACTAATACTTGGGTTACTGGTGTGTTTTTTTTTAAATTCTTTCTGCTACTTCCAAATCCTCCATTTCCAGTTCCGGGGGCAGTCCATGAATTTAGATGGTACCGTTCTTAAGAACGTTCCCACTTGTACAGTCCTACCGTATACAATAAACAGACCCTCTCCACCTACCACTCCTTCCCTGCATATTTTTATTTGTTAATTGGACATCATTAAGACTAATGGGCCCTACACACTGGGCGATAATACTGAAAGATGTGAACGATCTCAATCATTAATGAACGAGATACCGTTCATATCTTTCAGTGTGGAGGCACCAGTGATGAATGATGTGCGGCCCTGCGCTCGTTCATCGCTGATGCCCCGTCGCTTGTGCATGCAGGCCAATATGGACGATCTCGTCCATATTAGCCTGCACTGCTATGGGTCTGGGTGATGCCCCGTCGCTTGTGCATGCAGGCCAATATGGACGATCTCGTCCATATTAGCCTGCACTGCTATGGGTCTGGGTGATGCCCCGTCGCTTGTGCATGCAGGCCAATATGGACGATCTCGTCCATATTAGCCTGCACTGCTATGGGTCTGGGTGATGGGGGGGGAGTGAAGAAACTTCACTCCCCCCCCCCCTTCCTCGCCGCGGGTCGCCCTTAGGCTTCCTCAGGGCGCCCTGAGGATGCCTAAGGTGGAACAGCCGTGGGCTGCTTCCGAATGATGTTAAAACTCTAAATTCAACTAATGTGATAAACGTTTCTACAGTTGTATTGTCCTCCCACAGAGATAAGCAGTACTGATATAAGGATCGCTCCCTCTCACGATCTCCATTGCCGGCAGCGGCTTTGTGTACAAAGCTGTCAGACGGAGAGAGAGAGCGGGGAGTCCCGGCGTCAGCCCGCGTACACGCTGAGCTCAGTGCCGCCAGCGGCAAAGAGACGGGCGGCCGTTCTCCAGTGCTCTCCTGCAGTAGTGATCACAGCATCCCAAGTTACATGGTGCTGTGATCATAAAACATATAAGTTATGCAATAAGTATAATCCTCTTACAACCAATCAGAACTATCAGATAGGGAAATAAATAAATATAGAGGAAATACTATTGATGCTGAGAGACTATAACGAATTAGCAGTGTAATGCACGACTGCCTAATAGATATAATTTCTCTGAAGGGACGGAATTGTGAGGGTTATTATATACAAAGTAACAGATTGCTTATAATTCAAAATAAAACACACTTGATATGATGGGAAAGATATCCTTTAATATTTAATATCTAAAGGATGGTGTGTTAATCACAGATAACTGGGCAATACATTACAGAAATAGAACTGATAATATTTAAGTAGCTATAATACATAAGAGCATATCTGCAAATGTTGTGTCAGTCAAAGATAACCAGTGGAGGAATCATTTCCCCTACATGAAGTACTAGCAGTGACACATCCTTGGAACAAAGCTAGCAACATACAACTAGCTACAACTTATAAGAGTAGCTAAATAGCTACAATTTATAAAAGTGTGTCTGGAAGTGTTGCAAAGGATAAGCAACAATACTGCTAGCTTGCTATACCTATCAAAAAAGTAGTTTATGGGACAATATCAATAAAAGACACGGATACCTTGTTACAGGCAATATAGCCGTTGACACTTTGAGGGATCATCAGTCGGAAATTAGTAGTTTTTATTATCACATTCTGTTTTTCTTATTCACACTATATTTTAATATTTCACCAATTCCTTGATATTATAATTTTAATGCATATCCATTAAAGATTAGACATTTTAAAAAAATGAACAGTGGTTGAGTGCGTCCAAAGAATGCTTCTTTTTTCTGATAGGATCTGTCAGTGTGTAGGGCCCTTAAGTATAATTTAGATTTGTGCTTAAATATAACAACTAAAAGTGTACGGATGATACTTTTTTTTTTATCTAGGTCATGCTCAAACAATTTTTTATTGTATTATTGGATGTGCAGGTGTATTTATTTTGTTTGCTGCTTATTCTACACCTTGTTGCTTTAATAGTCTGATTTGCTTGTTCCTTTCCATTACATTTTAAAGAAAAGATTGCAGTACTAATTATATTGGTGATGGGCGTCCCTTCAAGCCAGTCCCTATCTCGTTCCTGCCTTAATGCCATATTTATTTGTTTTAGGCTGTATTGCTTATTTAAAAGATCTACTGATATATTATTAGAGAGAGCTGTTTTTTTTTTATTGATCAAATGTATTACATTTAAATAACTACAGAAATTCCGAACAATCTTTTGATGGCTAGTGGGCCACCTAATGTGGTCATAGAAGTGTATCAGGTCGCCTGTCACTGATTTACATGAATGTTTTGTATACAACGAGAGATATTTCTATTCATGAAGTAGTGAAAAGAGGGGAGAAGTCAGCCAGTGGAGAAGTTACCCATGGCAACCAATCAGTGTTGAGGTAACATTTATTAAGTGCATTCTATAAAATTATACATAGCAGCTGTCATGGGAAACTTCTCCACTGGCTCACTTCTTCAAACTTTTCACTGCTTCATGAATAGACCCCTTACTCTGCATGTCTCTTGTAGAAACATACTAGACCTGACTACACAGTGAGTAAAAAAAATATATCTTTAATAATAGAATTTTTGGGACTGCTGAGTGATACTCATTGATACTCAGTTGCCTGGCAATACTAACTACCTCTGCTGTACTTGCTAAACACCAACCCCTGTGATTGCCAGCAATATCCACCAGCAGCTATCTTTGCACAGGTCTACTGATAAATAAGGTAAAACTGTTTTTAATAGGCCTTTTAGACAAAAGTATGAAACCTTAAAAAAAAATCCCAAAACCCTTAACTAACCTTTAACCATATTTACCAACTGTCCTGGATGGTGCAGGAGATTCCCAATGGTTTGGGTAGTCCTTCACACCCCCAGAAGAGTGGATGAATGTCCTGCAGCTCGCCCACTTCCTGGTGAAGTTAGCAGGATGGAGATAACATCAGGAATTGCTTATCCGTGTGGTGGGAGCGGGGCTAAAATTATACAATAATAATTGCATCATTTAGCCATTCTCCTCAAAGGATTCACACATGAAGAGTCCGGCCTTGCACCTAAAATGATCGGCTGCTGCTTCCTTCTGGGCTTCTCACAGACAGGAGCAACTAAAAGTCAGCAAGTATTAGTGAAGCGTGCCATATTTATTACTCTGCTGTGAAATATAACCTGATGATGACATGAGTGGACTATGTCACTAATGCAATGGTTCTCAAGCTCGGTTCACGTTTTCCATGTCACCCAGCAGGTGCACTGTGTGTCACCAACTGTCACATTTCAAAAATCTACAGGTGACCTGCAAAACATGAACCGTGTGGGGTCCTGAGGACCGAGTTTGAAAATCTGTGCACTAATGGATACATTTGCATAATAGTTAAAGCTTGGCACTGTTACTTTAAATAAAGCATTATTCATTTTTTTACGATAGGAACCACAACAAAATATTTTGTTTTGAAAGCAAGTTATGTAATATATACATTTTGATGCCGCCCTTTTTATGTGAGAGGACACTGGAAATCGTCTCTGTAACTGATACTAATTGTACTGTAGAAATTCAAACCAAATCAATATATGAAAACATCAAATGTATATCATTAAAGTAGAAATCATTGCCAGACCTGGACAGTTTAATATTGAGATCTTTTTTTTTTATAAGAAATCATATATTAAGGTTTAAATAAATGTACATTTAAATAATTTGTATTAAACAAATATGTTATACACCAAAAGAAACATACCATGTGTTACAGGGAACTATGTTCACTTTCATTGGTTAAACTTGAAAGAAGTATTACATGGACCCTATAATAATATAGTAGGTGCTTATTAATAAGCATTAGATGGGATTCTGAGTTTCTTGTCTCATTTATTTTTCTTCCTTTTAGACAAGTGGCAGTATCGGGCACCTCACATTGCTTGCCATTCATGCCCCTTCCTCTGGCTGCACTACATATTGGGGGTCATTCTGACCCGATCGCACGCTGCAGTTTATCGCAGCTGTGCGATCGGGTCAGAACTGCGCGCCGGCGCATGCCAGGCAGAGGCGTTCGGGGGGTGCGGAACGGCGGCGTTTAGCCGCCGTTTCGTGGGCGCAGTCCGGCCAATGCAGGCGTGGCCGGACCGAACTGGGACGGGCCACAGCGGCTGCGTGACGTCACACGCAGCCACTGCGGGCAGGGGATCGATGAGTAGCTCCTGGCCAGCACGCTAAAGCTGCGCTGGCCGGGAGCTACTCTTGAAGTGCAAAGGCATCGCCGCTGTGCGATGCCTTTGCACTTCTACGGGGGTGGGGTGGGGCGGCACTGACATGCAGGGCAGTATAGCCCTGTGCTGGGCGTCCCCCCGCATGTCAGTGTGAATGATCGTAGCTGTGCTAAATTTAGCACAGCTACGATCATCTCAGAATGACCCCCATTGGCTGAGTGAGTGTGGCATAGTCTATTGCATTAGCGGGCAAATACCAGATTGCATGACTTATGTAGAAGAAATCCTCCAACCGAATGCCTTTGGGCCAATAATGAATCATATATAAGGTGGGGCTATAAAATAACAAGACTGATGCTATAATTTACGCTTAATTATATTAAGTACATTTTAACGCTTCCTCTTCTATGTACTCCCTTTCTGCATCCACACACTGCTGCATTCTTATTTTCCATCGGCCATGCTGTAGCTCATTATCTGTCAGCTGTCTCAACAGCTCAATCGTTTCTTTTTTACCTCAATAACTGATGCAAAAAAGGGTTCCCTTGAATACATACTTGACATTAAGGAAAATAAAAAAAGTCACGTGGTGCTAGGTCTGGCGAGTATGGAGGGTGTTCTAGCACTGCAATCTCTTTCTCGGCCAAAAACTGCTTCAAAGAAAGAGCTGTGTGGGCTTGTGCTTTGTCCTGATGGAGGATGAAACCTTTTTTCCACTACTATGGCCTTTTCTGATTCTTTCCCGCAAAGTTTCTAGAGTACTTTTGTAGTAATGTTGATTCACTGTTGCACCTTCTGATACCCAATTCCTCCAAAATAACACAATTGACATCAAAGAAAACAATTAATATGGATTTGCTTTGATGTGCTTTCTTCGTTCTTGGTGGTGATGGTGTTTTCCAGTGACAGAACTGGCGTTTTGTCTCAGGATCGTACTGGAAGATCCATGTTTCCTCACAGGTAATAATTTTATGTCACAAGTGAATTTGCCTGTTCCAAGTGTCGGTACAAATTTGCTTTTAACTTTTTCTGCTCGGCATTGAGAAGCTTTGGAATCTTCTTAGCACATATTTTTGTCATGTTAAGATCTTGATGTAAAACTTGCCTAAAGGTGCATACACACGGTGAGATATGCACTTAACTTTTCCTTACGATTTTCACTATATAGTCAAAATTGTAAGGAAAGTTAGTGCATATCGCACCGTGTGTACACCGCTTGCGATGCCGATGCACGGTCCCGCGAGATCGGCATCGCAAGGAAAAAATAGACTGCGCAGGTAGCCCAACAGTCACTATATCGGCGAATCGTCGCATCGCGCCATGTGTACGCAGCTTAACAGTTTCTTTGTTGATGTTTACCATTTCTGCTGTTATTCGGATGCTGAGTCGATTGTCAATTTGAACAATCTTATAAATTTGTTCTACATTTGTTCATCATACTCAACGTCCTCACAATGCTCACTAAAACTTTTGTGCCTCTCAAACACACGTGCACCTGAAACATAATCTGCCCCATTAAGTTAGCATACGGAAAGATTTGGTGGGCGTTTTTTTTTTTTTTTTTCAATTTAACAAAAAATTTGAAGTTTTCACGTTGCTCTGCTTTTGAACTAAGCGTTTTTACACAACTTTTTTGAACGCTGTGTGACTGCAAACTATCTGTGCGAGAGGGGTGAAACTTGCAAAATCATTTTGGGGTAGTCCAAAGTCAATGTTCCACCATCCCCTTGTAACTCACGCAGTATGGTTTATTTTTTACAAATACAGTCTCGTTATTTAATAGTCACACTTCGTACACATCAAATATACTTATATAGTAGAAGCTGCCACAGTACAATGCGAAGGAGAGCCAACTTAAGGTTCTTGGCTCACTTTTTTTTAACCCATTTACTAAACTTACATCTCAGGAGTCCTGTGTCGGCACTGCACAAATTAGTGGGAACACAGTGTGTCCGCATCGTTACGCAGCCACAATGGAGAAAGTATGAACGTCTGGGAATCGCTACCCATGGTGCAACATCTAAGTTGCGCCATACATCTCATGCCATATGGAGTAAAAAGGATAAGCATATGAGGACACATTTATATGTCATGGGAGTAACATTTTGTACATGGCTGAGATAATATCAAACACATTCTGCATAACAATTTTGCAATTAAAAAATCTAAGTCATGCACTCTCTTTCATGAAGCGCAGCTCCACTTTCCTATCGTTTTTTTTTTTTTTTTAGTATTCTAAAGATGAAGCCCTGAGATCATTCATCTTTTTCCTGCCTAAGTTAATTTGACCATTCAATTTGATGGCACAACAAAGCATTACATTCAAATTAATCTAATGCAATTGCTCTGACTACAACCCCTAACATCATTGTAGCATAAGAGGAACGTCTAAGTCTTATGAAACAGGTGGCTGTATCCAACACACAAGGATTATTAAATATGTAGGTTCATATATTTATATACCTTCATTTATAGTACAGTACAGAAAAAGTATTGTTTGATTTTATTTTAATGAATTCTTTCACTTCCACCAATTAAGCAGCGCTGTACAGATCAGTTATAGTGATGTAACGTACAATGAAATAGCACAAAATAAATATACAATGTGATTCATGTCTCAGCATTAAAAATGAAAATGAGCAATAAAGCTTTTTATAACTACCCTTTATCGGGCATAATTCAGTTATGTGAGAGTTTTACTATAGGGGGAAAACAAGCATGGGGGTAATTCCAAGTTGATCGCAGCAGGATTTTTGATAGCAATTGGGCAAAACCATGTGCACTGCAGGGGAGGCAGATATAACATGTGCAGAGAGAGTTAGATTTGGGTGTGGTGTGTTCAATCTGCAATCTAAATTGCAGTGTAAAAATAAAGCAGCCAGTATTTACCCTGCACAGAAACAAAATAACCCACCCAAATCTAACTCTTTCTGCACATGTTATATCTGCCTCCCCTGCAGTGCACATGGTTTTGCCCAATTGCTAAAAATAAATCCTGCTGCGATCAACTTGGAATTACCCCCCATGTTCAACCCCTATTCAGTAATTTCCCCCATGCAGTTAATCCTTTGGTAACGTACAGAAAGTAACCCTCTGATTCTATGTTATTTGCCTAAACTGATGGGTTCCCCAGCTCGTTAGATGCAGAGGGCTGCATTTAGGGGGTCATTCCGAGTTGATCGCTCGCTAGCATTTTTTAGGAGCCGTGCAAACGCTAAGCCGCCGCCGTCTGGGAGTGTATTTTAGCTTAGCAGAAGTGCGAACGAAAGAATCGCAGAGCGGCTACAAATTTGTTTTGTGCCGTTTTAGAGTAGCTCCAAACCTACTCCTAGCTTGCGATCACTTCAGACTGTTCAGTTCCTGTTTTGACGTCACAAACACGCTCTGCGTTCGGCCAGCCGCGCCTGCGTTTTTCCTGGCACGCCTGCGTTTTTTCGATCACTCCCTGAAAACGGTCAGTTGACACCCAGAAACACCCACTTCATGCCAATCACTCTGCGGCCAGCAGTGCGACTGAAAAGCTTCGCTTTAACGTTGCGCGTGCGCATTGCGCCGCATGCGCAGAAGTGCCATTTTTTTGCCTCATCGCTGCACAGCGAACGAAAGCAGCTAGCGATCAACTCGGAATGACCCCCTTAATGCAGAGCTTCCTTGCAGCTCCTCAGGCTATTAGCGGAAAGCCTGCCTCTGGGGATTAGCATGCAGGATACCGGCAGCTTATTGAATCGGCCAGCGCCGACAAATAGCCGTGGGGTAAATTCAGCAGCTAATTCGATGTGCTGCTTTCAGTTACAGTGTAATGAGTGCTTTCTCACCTTGCTACTCCAAGAACATTGAGTGAAATGCAGGTGCACGTAGTAGCTATATATCTTGGTATTTTGTTCAAACCCTTTGCCAGAATGCCTTTATCATGTGGAATTGGGATTCATTGTTGCATACATCAATAGAAAACCAGAAGTTAAAAGCTTTTATTAATGATATGTTTTCTCCAGTGTATTTTTATTTTATCATAGATGCGTGTGCTTAGTATTAATTATATATGTCATTTATTGGAGTCACTAACAAATAAGTGTTGTAACGGGTGAGATGTGCTTTGTTTATGTTTTTACCCGGCTATAGTTCTCTGCAGTGAGCTGATAGGAGCATTAGAGCCTTGATTTGCAGGGAGTAGGGGAGGTAGGCAGGAGGGTTCTGCAAGAGAGTGTGCATTAGTCCCAAGCATAAAGCATCCAGCTCTGGCTGTCACTATTTTAATTAGATAAAACAAGGCCAAACACTAATGAAACCTGACTCTCTCATTAACATTCTGAAAGGTTTGGGATACATGTCTGAAGGGGAATCTGGTGGGGAAAACATTATTTGTTTTTCCTGCACTGGCATCCAGTATGATGTTCTATACAGCCTCAATCACCAGCAGTATTACCACTTTGTACTGTCTCCCGTGTTACAGTAAGTTAGCAATCATTTTGCTTTAGGATTTTTTTTTTCTATTTTATGCAGGTCTGACATTCTTCCTTCTTGCAATATATAGTGTTTGGAAGATTATACATTCAGTTTTGTGAAATGTTTTTGGAATACTGGATTGATGCAGAGTAGCCTTTTTATAATGTTGTGGTTATTGCTAACTTGGAAATGTTCATGTACGTTGGAATACGTTTTATATGGTAATGTATTATGGAACAATCATGTTTTATTAAAAAAAATGTGGATTTTCATTAGAGATGAGCGGGTTCGGTTTTACTCGGATTTACTCGGGTATTTCGGGTTTTGCTTATTGGCTATCCAAAACGCGTGACATCCGTGATCCAATAAGATGCCGTTTCGAGCCCCGAGTAAAACCGAAGCCGCACATCTCTAATTTTAATGTAGTTTATGACAAATTATAAAGTCTGCATTTGTTACTTGCAGCTGTGTTGTCCATTAGTAGCTTATGCTATAAAACGGCAACCCAATGTACAAGAAAATGACATGTTTTTGTTTGTAAATCATCTCTTTATTAAGTATTGAACAAGTTAAAAAACAAAGTAAATGGCGACAAAAAAGTACGTCAAATACAACTCATGGATAACCATACATTGAGAAAAGGTAATAACCCCATCCTTATAAACATACAGTGAAGTGCATATAAAAAAGATAAGGTGGATGACTGATGAGATTAAAGATATAGCAAAGCAAAATAAAAATTTTTACATGTCAGTCTTCGTAAAATCTGTGATATCGGATATAATTCTGTAGTGAGAAACAATTTGACAATAATAAAACGGTAAGGGATGGATTACACACAAGTACGATAAAGGGGAAGGATAAGGAAGGGGAGCAGGGACATACAGTCCAAAATGTGTAATGTCCAGAGCAGACTACACACTGCAGTTATTGCAATGAGTCAATATCCCCCATCTGCGTTAAATTCTCCCCCAGAAAGTGATAGAACAGAGAAAATGGAATCTGTAGAAGAACCTAAACAAAACGTCAACAGTGTCATGGTTTTGGGTAGGAGAGATTGAATCTGTCACCGTTGTCACTGCTTGTTCTTTGTCCCAATAGGGATTGGCTTCTGGTAAAGTCCATATAGGAAGTGCCATCATAAAGGCATAGGAAGCGAACAATAATAATAATAATAATAATAAAGCGAACTTGCGTCCTAGGTCATTGAGGCGGGAATAGTGTTAGTGTTGAAAAACAAAAAATGTAATTGCAAGGTTATAGATCAATGGGTCGACAGAAGGTCAACACCAAATGGCCGACATGCACAAAAGGTTGCCACGGTCGACATGGAAATGGTTGAAACATTAAAAAGTCGACATTAGTTTTGTTTTGTTTTTTGTCATAATGATCCTATTAGCATGTGGACCCCCAATTAGTGCACTGCATCCGGTGCCTCGATCCGCTCTGCTTTGCTGAGCACAATTTACTATTCCCAATTGTAGTCCACGTGGATAGTAAAGTAAAAGTAAAAAGCCCAGAAAATGGGGGGGGGGAATACAAAAACTCATGTTGTCTTTTTGACCATGTCAAACAATCGGTGTCAACCTGTAGACTGTCGACGTATCATCCAGCTGCCCAATTGCAAAGCACAATGCAAATAATATAATTTCATCTGTTTATGTGAATTGTGCTAAATGTATTCAATGGTACGAATTGTGTCTGTATTGTTGTTGTTATTATTATTATTATTATTATCCTTTATTTATATGGTGCCACAAGGGATCCGCAGCGCCCATTACACAGTACATAATCAAATGAGCAAACAGGAAAACAGCACTTACAGTCTGTATAACTCACATTGTCCTAGGAACCTTGGAGCTGTACTAGTTGTGATAGTATTAGTGTTGGCCTTCCACCATGGATAGAGATCTCCCACCGTTACTCTTAAAAATAAGTTTTATTGGCAGGTTGGACATCACCACATATTGCTGCACATCACTAGTAAGAGCTGACTCTACTCTATGATTTCCCAATGTAACTGAGTAAACCTACAATGGTCCCTGTATGCATAATGAGAGCTACTCTGATTGGCTACCCATCTATAAAGTAGATGCCATTGTCAACAATTAACGTTGTTGAGCTTCCCTGGTGATGGGACCCCACCCAGAGTACCGGGATCAGTACTAGTGAGCATGGACAGATCAGGAAAGGGAACTCGGGATTTGTGCTGTTTTTGCTGCAGTTTGCACTATCTCACCTGTCAAACTACCATTTTTGGTGGGTCTTGCAGTGTGTTTTCAGGTAGTTTGTGCAACGGTCGGTAAGAATACCTGGTTGTTTCTGGAGTTATTTTAATATAATAGAAGCTTTTTCACCAAGTCATTGCTTGTTACATTTTCCCCTTAAAGTAATCCATTGGAGAGGCCCTAGAAGCACTTCTAGGGGAAATTCAATTGCCAGCAGTTATCTCATCTGGCTGAATCAGCACAGCACTTATCGCGCTTTACCGCAGCAGGATCTTGCACAAAAGTGTTTGCTACCCCATAGGGTAACGAGCACTTTTGTGCGAATTGGCCGGGCATAGGTTACGAGATGGGCTTTGGTTGATGACATTTAAATGCTGCTGCAATTTGAAACCCTTCACTACAAATTGAATTCTTTCCTAATCTCATCTCTCTAACGTTCTAAGTCAGGTTTTATCAGCTCCAGTCCTCAAGTATCCACAGCTGGGGAGGCCAGTCCCAGGATTGGCGGGATCCTGGGATTTTGAACAAAAGCCACTGGTATTTGAATTCTGGGACTAGCGCCTCTAATCCTGGGATTAAGGTGCACATGCGCACATCTCTTTTAAGGCTGGGCAGCGCTGAGCACTAATGCTCAGTCAGCTTAGATTGGGGGGGGAAGGGGGGGCAGGACAAGCATGCAGCAAAGTGCTGCTTGTGTGAGCTCTCCAGCAGGGGATTATACCAGAAAACTCACCCACTGCTGCCTGCTGTGTGGTCTTAGTCATGTGGTTGTCTGGTGACTGGCGGTATCTCCTCCGGCTGCCTGTCACTGAAGCCTCCCTGCCACATGTGCCGCCTCTGCTGCCTCTGGTGTCTTGGTCATCTGTCCTCTTTCCTCCTGTGGGGTCTTTTCTGCGTGAGCTGCTGCTTGCCCCAGGTGACTGGCGGCTTCTCTCACTACCTGGTGCTGACCTGCTCCTGACACCTCCTGCTGCTGACCTATGCTGTTTCACTTGGTGGGCGCCCCTTGTTGCGGCTTCCTCTCTGTAGCTCCCAAGGGGATAGATCTGCAATCATCTGCTGTTGCCTTATAGAGAGGGGTATGATCTATACCGCTCTACCCCCTCCCCCCCCCAATATCCTTTGAGCTTCCCCGTCCATTTGTGTGAAACTAGGGGGCAAACCTTTCTTCCCATGCCTGAAGTACTGTAGGTACTGATCTAGCCACTATTTGTTTCTGCTGCTCCACCTAACGTGGTTGCACCACAAACAAGTGTCACAGTCTGCAATGTCTGGTTAACCCATTTAAGTATTAGACTCTATTTACTTTTACTCCTCTGCATTCTGTACTGTATTTTAACTGCACTCAGTTCCCATTGCCCTGCTGTGAAGCATCTGCCTGCCTTGATCCTGCATTTTGCCCCAATTATTCTGTCCTCTAGCCCCCATATTTTCAATGATCAACTCAATTTTAGGAATCCTGGGATTGAGATTTTTTTCATTCCCAAATCCCAGGATTGAAAAAAGTATTATTTATTAACACCTCTTATAAAGCGCAGCATATTCCGTTGTACTTTACATTTAGAACAACAATAATAGAACAAAACTGGGCAAAAACAGACATAGAGGTAGGAGGGTCTGCTTGCAAATTTACAATCTATAGGGAAACAGACATTGGGGGTGATTCCGAGTTGTTCGCTCGCTAGCTGCTTTTATCAGCATTGCACACGCTAAGCCGCCGCCCTCTGGGAGTGTATCTTCGCTTAGCAGAATTGCGAACGAAAGATTAGCAGAATTGCGAATAGAAATTTCTTAGCAGTTTCTGAGTAGCTCCAGACTTACTCACAAATAGCGATCAGTTCAGTCAGTTTCGTTCCTGGTTTGACGTCACACACACGCCCAGCGTTCGGCCAGCCACTCGCCCATTTCTACAGACACTCCCGCGTTTTTCCCTGACACGCCTGCGTTTTTCCGCACACTCCCAGAAAACGGCCAGTTTCCGCCCAGAAACACCCACTTCCTGTCACTCACACTCCGATCACTTCAACAATGAAAAGTCTTTGTTAGGACGTGAGTAAATCTACTAAGTTTTGAGCTAAAATACTAACCGCATGCGCACTGCGAACCATGCGCATTTTTGCCTTAATCGCTCCGTTGCGAAAATCGGCAACGAGCGAACAACTCGGAATGACCCCCATTGATACACAAGGATAGGTGCTACCTATTGTATAATGGTCCACCGGATTGCAAAGGTTCTTAATGGGTTGTATGAACTGATCACCCAGCAATGCTGGCCAAGGGTCAGGATGGTGTGAGAGTAAATAAAGACAAAATATGTGAGGTTAGGTATTAAAAAATTAAGCGGGATTGGTTCCCCTATCCACAGCAGGTCATATTTTCAGGATTACTCTGTGAAAACAGGTGAAATAATTTCTCGCCTAACAAAATTAATTAACTCACCTGTGCATGATTAAAGAAATTCAGAAAACATTACATGTTGGGGATAGCTGAAGACTTGAGTTGAGAACTACGTTTCTAGTGAGATGAAAATCTGTTTCACTTGTAAACAAAAATGAACAAGCAAATCAAGTGTTAACTTCAACTTCATGATAACTGCAGCCTAAGCCATAATATAAATGTAACCATTAACAATAAAGCTACCTCAAGCTTTATCTAATACTAAGCTGAATCTGCACATAGCGCTGATTTTGCTCTTAAACTGTTTTGTTTAAGAATTCTCAACCCAGACTAATTATACAAGTAGGCTATCAACATTTTTGCCCTTGGAAAACTGTAAAACACAAACATACTTTTGGGACGACTAAAATAAAATATTTAAAAAATGCGATATGTACTACTGGGGTCAATGCCGCATACTCTGTAGGAGATAAAGACCAAATATTTGAATTACTGTAATCTCCTCCTAACTGGCCTCCCTGACAATTACCTCTCTCCACTCCAATCTATCCTCAGTGCTCATCTTCCTCACCAAACGCACTACATCCACCTCCCCTCTCCTACAAGCCCTTCACTGGCTTCCCTTCCCTTTCAGAATCCAATTCAAACTCCTCACACTCACCCACTCCTCTCCCATTTACATCTCTGACTTTATCTCCCTTTACTCTCCCACCCGACCTCTTCGCTCTACTATTGCACGCTGACTCTCCTATCTTCTGATTACTTCCTCCCACTCCTATCCAAGATTTTTTACGTGCTGCTCCCTTTCTCTGGAACTCTTTACCTCTCCCCTCAGACTCTCCACCTCCCTACAGAACTTGAAACGGACTCTTAAGACCCAATTCTTTATCAAACCCAGTCAAATCTCACCCTAACCTTCTGTCTCATGCTTGGTCTACCCCATCTGTGTCACCTCTGTCTGTCTGCCCCTCCCCTTTAGAATGTAAGCTCTCACGAGCAGGGCCCTCTTCCCTCATGTGCTTATCCTTCTCTTACTTTAATAATCCTCAGCTGCCCAAATCCCGCAGTTTTTTGGCCACCTTTAAACTTATCTCTATGTCGTTTACTGGTGTAGTTATGCCTAGTTACCCTGTACTTGTCCTATATTGTATTCTACTGAAAGTTGCTGTTTTCCTGTTTTGATTATGTGCTTATGTACTCTGTAATTGGGCGCTGCGGAACTCTTGTGGCGTCATATAAATAAAGGATGATAATAATAAAATAAACAAGCAAAAAGCAAAATGTTATGCACTTAGACCACAGGATTGGCTTGTGATGATAGTGACCACACCTAAATGTATAATTTAGATATTTATATATTATAACCAACCAAAACATGATTATGATTAAAAAAACTGCCTTGATATAACATTGATATAACATTTATGAATACTAATTAATTGCTGTATAAGGGACTTCTTTGTGCAAAGAAACAGGACGTGCACTTGTTCCACTCATTCAATAATACGACTTATAATTAGAGATGAGCGGATTCGGTTTTACTCGGTTCTCAAAACGGCATCTTATTGGCTATCCAAAACACGTGACATCCGTGAGCCAATAAGATGCCGTTTTGAGAACCGAGTAAAACCGAATCCGCTCATCTCTACTTATAATGTCTCAAAAGTGTCCAAGATGTACTGTACATTAGAGGTCTGGGGGAATCGCCACAAGCCCCTTGCAGGAATAGTCCCTGCTAGTCGGCATTTAGAGGGTGGCGGGATGTAGCCGTCAGTAATGTGACCAGCAGTCTCCTGACCACCGGTCACTTAACTACATCCCTTCATGTCAAGCCTCCAGATGTCACAATGAATACAGTAGCAAAGAGGTCACAATTCTGTCACATCCTCGGATGCATAAACACTACTTAAGCAGTTTCCTTGAATGCGTGTCTCCAGAAAATAATACCCTGATTTCTTCAGATGAATCCAGTGTTTTGGTTCATGTGAATTCTCTCAAATTCCTTAATAAATGATTCTGTTTGGAACAAGTCTCCTGTTCTGGAGAAGGTACTTCTGAGAAGTGTCCGTTGCACAGAAGTTCTCTTAGTCTCCTCTTTATCTAATGGTGCCCGTCAGGGCCGGCAACAGAAATCTTGGGGCCCCATACAGTGATATTTCTGTGGCCCCCTCAGATGAGATATATATATATAAAAATATGTGTGTATTTATTTATCAAAGTGCAACAGAATTTGCGCTATATAAGAATCTGTGAATATATATATATATATATATATATATATATATATATATATATATATAAATAAATATGTATATCTCTCCTTCCTCCTCCCTACACAGCACAGTCTGCGTCTCCCTCTCTCCTTCCTCCACACACCCCACAGTCTGTCTCTCCCAAATGACTCCATGCTGCATTCCCATCTTCCCCAGCCCATCCCAAAGTCCTGTATCCCCTCACCAATCCATTCTTACCCTGGGGAGAGACTCACCTGTGCTGCACTCCCCAGACCAGCACACCGCACAGCAGACCCTACCAGAAGAGGCCAGTGTATGGCACGGGAAACCTGGTCAGCAGAGCTGCTGCCATGTCCCATAACTGCCTGCAATAGAGCAGAACCCAGAAGAGCGGCGCACACTCGCTCCGCACAGTCACTGTGTGTGAGAGGCTCCTGTCACACTAAGGCTGATGCCACACCGCCTACAGCTCGCTGCCCTATTTGGACAAGAGAGCTCACATTTCTACCAGGTACTTATCAGCATATACTTGGGGCCCCTCTGGTCCTTGGGGCCTGGTACAGTTGTCCCTTTTGTACCCCCCTGTCGCCAGCCCTGGTGCCCATACACTTGTGCGATTGAGCACAATGCATATCACGCTTCAATTTCCCTTGAAGCTCCCCGTGTGATAAATCGCATCGAAATTGCTTTTTCTCTATCGTCCTAAGTGGATGCTGGGGTTCCTGAAAGGACCATGGGGAATAGCGGCTCCGCAGGAGACAGGGCACAAAAAAGTAAAGCTTTTACCAGATCAGGTGGTGTGTACTGGCTCCTCCCCCTATGACCCTCCTCCAGACTCCAGTTAGATTTTGTGCCCGAACGAGAAGGGTGCAATCTAGGTGGCTCTCCTAAAGAGCTGCTTAGAGAAAGTTTAGCTTAGGTTTTTTACTTTACAGTGAGTCCTGCTGGCAACAGGATCACTGCAACGAGGGACTTAGGGGAGAAGTAGTGAACTCACCTGCGTGCAGAGTGGATTTGCTGCTTGGCTACTGGACACTAGCTCCAGAGGGACGATCACAGGTACAGCCTGGATGGTCACCGGAGCCGCGCCGCCGGCCCCCTTGCAGACGCTGAAGAGAGAAGAGGTCCAAAATCGGCGGCTGAAGACTCCTCAGTCTTCTTAAGGTAGCGCACAGCACTGCAGCTGTGCGCCATTTTCCTCTCAGCACACTTCACACAACAGTCACTGAGGGTGCAGAGCGCTGGGGGGGGCGCTCTGAGAGGCAAATAAAAACCTTATTAGAGGCAAAAAAATACCTCACATATAGCCCACAGAGGCTATATGGAGATATTTAACCCCTGCCTAACTTCAAAAATAGCGGGAGACGAGCCCGCCGAAAAAGGGGCGGGGCCTATCTCCTCAGCACACAGCGCCATTTTCTCTCACAGAAAAGCTGGAGAGAAGGCTCCCAGGCTCTCCCCTGCACTGCACTACAGAAACAGGGTTAAAACAGAGAGGGGGGGCACTGATTTTGGCGATATTGTATATATATAAAAGATGCTATAAGGGAGAAACACTTATATAAGGTTGTCCCTATATAATTATAGCGTTTTTGGTGTGTGCTGGCAGACTCTCCCTCTGTCTCCCCAAAGGGCTAGTGGGTCCTGTCCTCTGTCAGAGCATTCCCGGTGTGTGTGCTGTGTGTCGGTACGTGTGTGTCGACATGTATGAGGACGATGTTGGTGAGGAGGCGGAGAAATTGCCTGTAATGGTGATGTCACTCTCTAGGGAGTCGACACCGGAATGGATGGCTTATTTAGAGAATTACGTGAGAATGTCAACACGCTGCAAGGTCGGTTGACGACATGAGACGGCCGACAATCTATTAGGACCGGTCCAGGCGTCTCAGAAACACCGTCAGGGGTTTTTAAAAACGCCCATTTACCTCAGTCGGTCGACACAGACACAGACACGGACACTGAATACAGTGTCGACGGTGAATAAACAAACGTATTTCTCATTAGGGCCACACGTTAAGGGCAATGAAGGAGGTGTTACGTGTTTCTGATACTACAAGTACCACAAGAAAGGGTATTATGTGGGAGTGAAAAAACTACCTGTAGTTTTTCCTGAATCAGATAAAATAAAATGAAGTGTGTGATGATGCGTAGGGTTACCCCGATAGCAAATATTGGCGTTATACCCTTTCCCGCCAGAAATTAGGGTACGTTGGGAAACACCCCTTAGGGTGATAAGGCGCTCACACGCTTATCAAGTGGCGTTACCGTCTCCAGATACGGCCGCCCTCAAGGAGCCAGCTGATAGGAAGCTGGAAAAATATCCTAAAAAGTATATACACACATACGGTGGTTATACTGCGACCAGCGATCGCCATCAGCCTGGAGATGCAGTGCTGGGTTGGCTTGGTCGGATTCCCTGACTGAAAATATTTTATTCATGTAGAGCATTTAATAGGATGCATTCTATATATATGTATGTGAGATGCACAGAGGGATATTTGCTCTCTGGCATCAAGATAAGTGCGTTGTCCATATCTCCCAGAAGATGTCAGGGACACGACAGTGGTCAGGTGACACAGATCCCATACGGCAGATGGAAGTATTGCTGTATAAAGGGAAGGAGTTATTTTGGGGTCGGTCCATCGGACCTGGGGACCACAGCAACAGCTGGGAAATCCAACCTTTTTACCCCAAGTTACATCTCAGCTAAAAAAGACACCGTCTTTTCAGCCTCAATCTTTCCTTTCCCATGAGGGCATGCAGGCAAAAGGCCAGTCATATCTGCCCAGACATAGAGGTAAGGGAAGTAGACTGCAGCAGGCAGCCCTTTCCCAGGAAAAGAAGCCCTCCACCGCGTCTGCCAAGTCCTCAGCATGACGCTGGGGCCGTGCAAGCGGACTCAAGGTGGGGGGGTAGTCTCAGGAGTCTCAGGGCGCAGTGGGATCACTCGCAAGTTGACCCCTAGATCGTACGAGTATTATCCCAGGGGTAAAGATTGGAGAGTCGAGACATCTTCTCCTCGCAGGTTCCTGAAGTCTGCTTTACCAACGGCTCCCTCCGACAGGGAGGCAGCATTGGGAAACAATTCACAAGCTGTATATCCAGCAGGTGATAATCAAAGTACCCCTCCTACGACAAGGAAAAGGGTATTATTTTTCCACACTATATTGTGGTACTGAAGCCAGACGGCTTGGTGACACATAGTCTAAATCTAAAATGTTTTGAACACTTACATAAAAGGTTCAAATCGAGATAAAGTCACTCAGAGCATTGATAGCGAACCGGAAAAAAGGGGACTATATGGTGTCCCTGGACATCAAGGATTACCTCCATGTCCAAATTTTGTCCTTCTCATCAAGGGTACCTCTGGTTCGTGGTACAGAACTGTCAATATCAGTTTCAGACGATGCCGTTTGAATTATCCACGGCACCCCGGGCCTTTTTACCAAGGTAATGGCCGAAAAGATGTTTCTTCAAAGAAAAAAGGCATCTAAATTATCCCTTACTTGCACGACCTGAAAAGGGCAAGTTCCAGAGAACAGTTGGAGGTCGGAAGAGCACTATCTAAAGTAGTTCTTCGACGGCACGACTGGATTCTAAATATTCCAAGAATCGCAGCTGTGTTCCGACGATACGTCTGCTGTTCCTATGGATGATTCTGGACACGGTTCAGAAAAAGGTTTTTCTTCCCGAGGAAAAAGCCAAGGAGTTATCCGACCTGTCAGGAACCTCCTAAAACCAGGAAAGGTGTCTGTACATCAATGCACAAGAGTCCTGGGAAAAATGGTGGCTTTTTACGAAGCAATTCCATTCGGCAGATTCCATGCAAGAATTTTCCAAAGGGATCTGTTGGACAAATGGTCAGGGTCGCATCCTCAGATGCACCTGCGAATAACCCTGTCGCCAAGGACAAGGGTATATCTTCTGTGGTGGTTGCAAAAGGCTCATCTATTGGAGGGCCGCAGATTCGGCATACAGGATTTGATCCTGGTGACCACGGACGCCAGCCTGAGAGGTTGGGGAGCAGTCACACAAGGAAGAAACTTCCAGGGGGTATGGACGAACCTGGAAAAGTCTCTTCACATAAACATTCTGGTACTAAGAGCAATCTAAAATGCTCTAAGCCAGGCGGAACCACTCCTGCAAGGAAAACCGGTGTTGATTCAGTCGGACAACATCACGGCGGTCGCCCATGTAAACAGACAGGGCGGCACAAGAAGCAGGAGTGCAATGGCAGAAGCTGCCAAGATTCTTCGCTGGGCGGAGAATCACGTAATAGCACTGTCAGCAGTTTTCTTCCCGGGCGTGGACAACTGGGAAGCAGACTTCCTCAGCAGACACGATATTCACCCGGGAGAGTGGGGTCTTCATCCAGAAGTCTTCCACATGCTAATAAACTGTTGGGAAAGACCAATGGTAGACATGATGGCGTCTCGCCTCAACAAGAAACTGGACAAGTATTGCGCCAGGTCAAGAGATCCACAGGCAATAGCTGTGGACGCACTGGTAACACCTTGGGTGTACAAATCAGTATATGTGTTTCCTCCTCTGCCTCTCATACCAAAGGTATTGAAGATTATACGGTGAAGAGGAGTAAGAACAATACTAGTGGCTCCGGATTGGCCAAGAAGGACTTGGTACCCGGAACTTCAAGAGTTGGTCACGGACGACCCGTGCCCTCTACTTCTGAGAAGGGACCTGCTACAACAGGGTCCCTGTCTCTTTCAAGACTTACCGCGGCTGCGTTTGACGGCATGGCGGTTGAACGCCAGATCCTAAAAGGGAAAGGCATTCCAGAAGAAGTCTTTCCTACCTTAATTAAGGCAAGGAAGGAAGTCACCGCGAAACATTATCACCGCATTTGGCGAAAATATGTCGCGTGGTGCGAGGATCGGAGTGTTCCGACGGAGGAATTTCAACTGGGTCGTTTCCTACATTTCCTACAATCAGGATTGTCTATGGGTCTCAAATTGAGATCTATTAAGGTTCAAATTTCGGCCCTGTCAATATTCTTCCAAAAAGAATTGGCCTCAGTTCCTGAGGTACAGACTTTTGTTAAAGGAGTACTGCATATACAGCCTCCTGTGGTGCCTCCGGTGGCACCGTGGGATCTAAATGTAGTTTTAGATTTCCTCAAATCCCATTGGTTTGAACCATTGAAAAAGGTGGATTTTAAATATCTCACATGGAAAGTGACTATGTTACTGGCCCTGGCTTCCGCCAGGAGAGTATCTGAATTGGCGGCTTTATCTTATAAAAGCCCTTAATTAATCTTCCATTCGGATAGGGCAGAACTGAGGACTCGTCCGCATTTTCTCCCTAAGGTGGTATCAGCGTTTCACCTGAACCAACCTATTGTGGTGCCTGCGGCCACTGGCGACTTGGAGGACTCCAAGTTGTTGGACGTTGTCAGAGCCTTAAAAATATACATTTCAAGGACGGCTGAAGTCAGAAAATCTGACTCGCTGTTGATACTATATGCACCCAACAAGTTGGGTGCCCCTGCTTCTAAGCAGACGATTGCTCGTTGGATTTGTAACACAATTCAACTTGCTCATTCTGTGGCAGGCCTGCCACAGCCTAAATCTGTTAAGGCCCATTCCACAAGGAAGGTGGGCTCATCTTGGGCGGCTGCCCGAGGGGTCTCGGCATTACAATTCTGCCGAGCAGCTACGTGGTCGGGGGAAAACACGTTTGTAAAATTCTACAAATTTGATACCCTGGCAAAAGAGGACTTGGAATTCTCTCATTCGGTGCTGCAGAGTCATCCGCACTCTCCCGCCCGTTTGGGAGCTTTGGTATAATCCCCATGGTCCTTTCAGGAACCCCAGCATCCACTTAGGACGATAGAGAAAATAAGAATTTACTTACCGATAATTCTATTTCTCGGAGTCCGTAGTGGATGCTGGGCGCCCATCCCAAGTGCGGATTATCTGCAATACTGTACATAGTTATTGTTAACAAATTCGGGTTATATTGTTAAGGAGCCATCTTTAAGAGGCTCTTTCTATTATCATACTGTTAACTGGGTTTAGATCACAAGTTGTACGGTGTGATTGGTGTGGCTGGTATGAGTCTTACCCGGGATTCAAATTGCCTCCCTTATTGTGTACGCTCGTCCGGGCACAGTACCTAACTGGAGTCTGGAGGAGGGTCATAGGGGGAGGAGCCAGTGCACACCACCTGATCTGGTAAAAGCTTTACTTTTTTGTGCCCTGTCTCCTGCGGAGCCGCTATTCCCCATGGTCCTTTCAGGAACCCCAGCATCCACTACGGACTCCGAGAAATAGAATTATCGGTAAGTAAATTCTTATTTTTTTGTGCATTCGATACGCGTACAATCATGTGATTTATCGCATGCCCCTTGCGACCAGAAATCGGGTGACCAGAAATGGGTGGAGGGGAGTGTCCAGGAAGTGAGCTAAATACCTCACAGATCGCACATCGCAGTGCGATAAATCGAATGTGGTAAAAACAGCATGCGATACGATAAATATTAAGTGCAGCACATAATGGGGGTCATTCCGAGTTGTTCGCTCGTTGCTGATTTTCGCTATGCTGCGATTTGTTGCAAATTGTGCATGCGCAAGGCACGCAGGGCGCATGCGCTTAGTTATTTAACTAAAAACTTAGTTTTGCTGTGGATCATGCGGCGCTTTTCAGTCGCTCTGCTGATCGGTAAATGATTGACAGGAAAGGGGCGTTTCTGGGTGTTAACTGAGCATTTTCCGGGAGTGTGCTAAAAAACGCAGGCGTGTCAGGGAAAAACGCGGGAGTGTCTGGAGAAACGGGGGAGTGGCTGGCTGAACGCAGGGCGTGTGTGTGACGTCAAACCAGGAACTAAACGGACTGAGCTGATCGCAATCTGTGAGTAGGTCTGGAGCTACTCAGAAACTGCAAAGAATTATTTATTAGCAATTCTGCTAATCTTTCGTTCGCTATTCTGCTAAGCTAAGATACACTGCCAGAGGGCGGCGGCCTAGCGTGTGCAATGCTGCTAAAAGCAGCTAGCGAGCGAACAACTTGAAATGAGGGCCAATATCTTGAAATGCGAGATTCGACCAGCGTGCCCACGCATCGCATTGCATCGGAAAACACAATAGATGAGCAAACAATCCTGCGATTTATCGCACCGATGCTGTCAAAATCGAAGGATTGTACCAGATATCTCACAAGTGTATGAGCACCATAGTTTGCTTTGCTCTTGTTAGGGATCATCGATGCAGAATGGGATTTACTGTACACTGTGTGAAAAGCTATAGAAACAGCCTCATTAAAACAATTATAAAAGTTGCAAATCTCATCATGGCTCATTGACTTCTAAGTTTTATGCGTTTATTAATGATGAAAAAGTTTATTAGAATAGCACATATGCCTTTCCGTGGAGTAGATCACATTATTGCGTTCTGAAATATTGACACTGCATTGCAGATTTCAGAATGCATCATGTTTTCCATTTATTCCATTTGCAGACATCATTCCATTAATTCAGCTGTGTAAAGTTCTGTAAAACTAATTAAAAACACACATACATTTTAAAACACATTTATGTGATTATAGCCTTATGCTACTCCTGGGGACATTAAGTAATTAAGACCCTCGTACTTAGTAGAATAGGCTTATGAGAAATGCTACTTAGCTGGCACCCCTTTGTAGACCTGCCAACTTCAAAACATTTCTTTACAGTGAGATTATAGGGAACAAGTTATAGGAGAGCATACTGCCGCACTCACAGGTATAATTAGCACTTTGCAAGCCACGCAAATTGCATGCTGCAAAATTAATGTATTAAATTAGAACAAAACAGTTAAATGAACAAATGAACATGCCCCACAGCACATGACAAAATGTATTTTCTAATTGTATGTCCTGTTTGTGTGGTTCTCTATTACAGATAGATACACACACACACACACACATTTTTTAGGATCACTCTGAAGACAGGTGGAGCAAATAAATGTGTCCCATGTTACCCCCTTATGTCTCTTACACTGCATAGAACGTTTAATGTTTTTTTGTTTCGTTTTTTTTTTTTTTTTTTTTTTCAGAAAGACATCTTTCCTATCATTTCATGAGTGAATGGTGGAGAGTGGGTAGACCTCTATTCTTTTGCCAGTTTTGGACTTTAGGCCTCCAAGACACGTAACAACCAGATTGCCAGACTGCAGGTGTGTGGCGTAAAGAAATGTGTATGACAGCCTGCTGTCTTAGGGGGTCATTCCGAGTTGATCGTAGCTGTGCTAAATTTAGCACAGCTGCGATCATTCACACTGACATGCGGGGGGACGCCCAGCACAGGGCTAGTCTGCCCCGCATGTCAGTGCCGGTCCGTCCATCCGTGTCGTCTCTCCCCACCCCCACCCCCCTGCAGAAGTACAAAGGCATTGCACAGCGGCGATGCCTTTGCACTTCAAGAGTAGCTCCCGACCAGCGCAGCTTTAGCGTGCTGGCCGGGAGCTACTCGTCGCTCCCCGGCTTGCAGCGGCGGGCATTGGCCGGACCGCTCCCCCTAAACGGCGGCACCCAGCCAGCGACCGCCTCTGCCTCAGAGGCGATCACTAGGCAACAACGGCTGCCATGCGCCGACGCATGCGCAGTTCCGACCCGATCGTTGCGCTGCGACAAACTGCAGCGAGCGATCGGGTCGGAATGACCCCCTATATCACACTGTCTGGCCGCAAAGCTTATACTGCGAGAGATACCTGTTCTTGTCATCAGGGCGACCTGTTGTGTAGGCGTAATAATAGGTCTCCCACATATAGGATGGGATGTTATTTTTTTTTTGCTTGCATGTTTGATGCCCAGAAACACTATTTGAGGGCTAGCTGTGCCAGACTGTTGGACTTTATCTGGCAGCTGTACTACTGTCTGCCTAGAGGAGAATTGTACTTAATTACAGAACAAAGAATACTCGGTGAAGCGCTACCATTCAACAGCATAAATAAATTTATTATTAAAAAGCATATATAAAAACTGTCACAATTCAGTGAAATAAGCCCAATATCCTGTATTATAGTAAGCTCATATATTATGTATCAAACAATCGTAACACAAATGGTAACAATGTATACGTATATGATAAAAGCTCCCTGGGAGAAAGAAAACCACCTATATTCTGGTGGAGACTGCAGCATTTATAATTAGATGACCCTCATTGTGTTAAGCTCCATGCATGGACTATTTAGTCATGTAGATTTTCTTTAGAAGTCCATCCGTTTTTAAATGATGTAGGTGTAATGTGATTATAATCTAACCACCATTTAATAGAGAGCTTAAATGCTCGCAGTGAGTTACTTCCAACGGAAATTACGGTTTACTGGGTAGCTCTAATGGACATGCTTCCATATGTAGATGACTTTAAGCTGTAATTGCTATTTGAAAAAGTCCCGTATGTACGGCTTACCCAGACCTTTCCGTGATGAGAAGATTGATTGCTATCTCCTATGTATCGGTGGGCGCCGGCTGCCCACACTGAGGTCCTGCTGTGCGTCGATGTCCGGACGCTGATAGGGAACCAGATGGAGATCAACCTTCAAGTGCTGGTGTCGGAGCGTAGATGTATAGCTGTATTGCATAAGCTCGTAGCTCCGTCTGCGGGAGCCGCCGAACACCCTTGTGCACTGATGTAGAAGCGCGGCTTGATGTCCCCAGGCCGTGCGCTTATGTTCTATTAGCGGGAGCCGTTGAACACACTCCTTGTGTGTGGATGCTTTGATAAGCTCAGGATATCGGGTCGACGTCGGGCGGAACACTATTTGAGGGCTAGCTGTGCCAGACTGTTGGACTTTATCTGGCAGCTGTACTACTGTCTGCCTAGAGGAGAATTGTACTTAATTAGAATGTTTAAAAAAAATAATAATAATTTTTTACCTGCAACACATGGTTTTGTGGAAAAAAAAATATGGCAGCATTATATATAGATGATTATGTTCTGTAGTGAGAATACCCATATAGTCAATGTATGTGGTATGGCAAAAGTACCGTGTACCTCAGATGTAACTGTCTCAGTGTGTCCATGTAGCGCTGTATACTCACATATACGGCCTGATTCTGATTTGAGAATAAAGTAAGTTAGAGCAAGTAACTGTGCACCTGGGCAAACCATACTGCAATGCAACGAGTGCAAGGATTTCAGTTTGGACACTTCCCTCCCAAATGTAAATCTCTCTGCACATTATGGGGGATATTCAATTGTTTGAAAAGTCGGTTGGGTGTCTGTTTTTTCCTGTCTATCAGATAGGAAAAAACAGACACCCAACTGACTTTTCAAACAATTGAATACCCCCCTATAAATCTACTCCACCTACATTGCAACATGGTTTTACCCAGATGTAAAGTTACTTGCTCTTCCTTATTTTCCCAAATCAGCATCAGGCCCATACTCAGTATGCCAATAACTTGCCAAGGGTTGTGTACGATATCCTGGCAGTCACAATCCCCACAGTCAGGATGCCTACAGCAACACCCCAATGATCAAAATCCCAAAGGATTCAGGTATTTTAACCCTAACCCACCACTCCCGCAGCCTGTCCCTAACCATTCCCGCCCACCTCCGCAGCCTAACCCTAACCGTGTTGTCCTCCCCGCAGCCTAACCCTAACCGTGTTGTCCTCCCCGCAGCCGAACCCTAACCGTTGTCCTCTAACCATACCAACCTCCCTAGTGCCTAAACCTAACCCCTATACTTACTGTCAGGATTCTGACTTTTAGGATTCCACTGTTGATCTTCTGACTGTTGGGATGCTGACTGCTGGGATACTGACCACATCCTCTTGCCAATATCTCTACATAGTATAAAATAAGTCCCCGGTAGGCATCTGTCTGTTCGGGCTAATCTCGAGAACCGCTGGACGGATTTCGATGTGGGTTTCACAATTTTATAGAGCATTTGTCCAGAAAGGTTTAGGTGTATGAAACATTAATCGACGACAAAAGGGAGACTAGCAGTAACAATTTTAGTGAAGCAAGTCATTAAGAGAAGAATGGTAGGGCTCTACAGTGCCACACAATGGCCAAGAGGGGTACTGTAATAGCAGTACCACTTGCATTAGAGCTATTGGCAGTCCAGATACCTATTTCCAAGGGAGTAGCTTTCTTGTGTGCAGGGCAGTGATGTACGGTGGGGTGAGGCAGAGCATTTCCTGTCATACTGACATGTGCGCCAGAGTTTTGACTGTATAAAGTACACACTCAACCCTGTATATGGGAAAATACAAAGAATATGTTTGAAATATCTTCTTTGTATTATTCTAATAATTTTTATAGCCAAAACTAGAGTAAAAAGTTTGTCAGGTGAGGCACTGCCTATCTTTCTCAGACGTCCTAGAGTATGCTGGGGACTCCGTAAGGACCATGGGGTATAGACGGGATCCGCAGGAGACATCGGCACACTATAAGAGTTTGAATGGGTGTGAACTGGCTCCTCCCTCTATGCCCCTCCTCCAGACTCGTTAGATTCTGTGCCCAGGAGAGACTGGACACACACTAGGGGAGCTCTACTGAGTTTCTCTGAAAGACTTTATGTTAGGTTTTTTTTTTTTCAGAAAGACCTGCTGGCTACAGGCTCTCTGCTTCGTGGGACTGAGGGGAGAGAAGTCAGACCAACTTCTTCTGAGTTAAGGGCTCTGCTTCTTAGGCTACTGGACACCATTAGCTCCATAGGGTTCGATCACTTGGTGCGCCTAGCTGCTGTTCCCGCCACGCCGTTACCACCCTCACAGAAGCCAGAAGAAAGAAGCCGGGTGAGTATTAGAAGAACAGAAGACTTCAGTGACAGCAGAAGACTTCAGAGTCTCAGAGGTACCGCGCAGCGGTCGCGCTGCGCGCCATTGCTCACACACACCAACGGCATTACAAGGTCGTAGGGGGGGGGGCGCTCTGGGCAGCAATATACCTCTCCATTGAGCCTGGCTAAACATGTATACAGTGCATAGGCATCCCCCGCCAGCATAAAACGCTAAAATAATAGCGGGGCTACAGCGCACCGAGAAGGGGCGGGGCTTAGCCCTCAGAACATGATACAGCGCCATTTTCTCCACAGTCCCCGCCAAAGCACTGTGTACAGACTAGCAGTGTAAACGAAGGGGGGCACAGTGATTTAGTGCATAATAGAATAAAATATAGCACTGTCTTAGATAATGGGCGTGTAGTCATTGAGTTGTGCATGGGGGAGTGCGTGTATTCGGAAAGGCATCCGATAGAATTACCCTAGAGAGAGAGGGGATGTTTCTTATGTTGGGTCTTCTCTATAACAGTGCGGCAGGCTGCCGTGCGACTACAGGAGGTGTGGCCAGAGGAATGCTGAGGCTGACTCCGAGAGATACTGGAGTTTTTCCTGTGACGGTGTACCGCAGTTTGGGGAGTTAAGTCACTCTCGGCGGATACCACTGGTAAGTCTACCTTCGTGAGTTAGATTCCCAACGGTTGGTAAAAAAACTTTTTTATCAGGCGCTAATATCAGATGCTATAAAAAACCCTTTTGGATAAAATAACAATCAGCTGCAAAAAGTTAATGACCTGGGGTTAGCAGGTCAATCAAATTGCACTGGGCCACCCAAGTGCAATTAACCACAAAACTCCAATTGTTAGAAACTTTTGCGCTATATTGTGAATTTATATGATATGGCTGACAAAAATAACAGACTCCTATTAAATTAAAAATATTTAATAATATATGAATAATCACAAATCATAAAACAAGACCGGTCTTCGTAGTTTAAACATCTAAGATGACAAGTATATATACTTTCCAATAAAAGGAGGTGGACTTAAGCATATTCTGTGCACAGAGGTGTAAAAACTAGCTTTATAGCTAAATGACTTGTTATACAAAGTCAAAAAAAATATAGATCAAGTGTAGCTGCTGGTAGAACCCGTATAATAGATGTTTCCAATAAACAGTCAATTTGTATCAAAGTTCCTTTGAATGTAATAATCCAACATAGATCAGTAAAATGAAATGAGAGCCGTTTTCAACCGGAATCTTACTTGAGGTGTGAGCAAGTAGTATCAGCAGGAGTACATCCCGACGTCCACCACACTGGCTTCTAGCTGCGGGGAAAACGGCACCTGCACTGGCACCTGCTACAACCTGTCCTGCTCGGTCTGAATGCTCCACAGGTCTCCACCTCTACGTGCCGTTTGCGGGCACCGGTGAGCGGCTCCTCTCCACTCAAAAAATATACAACCAGCAGATAAATGCTGCGGCCGGTATGTACTACGGGTCTAACTCCAGCTGGGGTCCAACAGTTTTATGATTTGTGATTATTCATATATTCTCCCAACGGTTGGTGACGCATTCTTTTGTGGGTTGCAGTCATTAAAAAAAAAAAAAAAAGAAACAAAGATTTCTACTTACGAAGTTGAACTACAGGATGGAATCTCCCAGGCCAGGGAGCTCCAGCACGTAAAGGTAGAAAAGGGTTTAAATGCGTTTTTCTCTATCGTCCTAGTGGATGCTGGGGTTCCTGAAAGGACCATGGGGAATAGCGGCTCCGCAGGAGACAGGGCACAAAAAGTAAAGCTTTAGGATCAGGTGGTGTGCACTGGCTCCTCCCCCTATGACCCTCCTCCAAGCCTCAGTTAGATTTTTGTGCCCGGCCGAGAAGGGTGCAATCTAGGTGGCTCTCCTAAAGAGCTGCTTAGAAAAGTTTAGCTTAGGTTTTTTATTTTACAGTGAGTCCTGCTGGCAACAGGATCACTGCAACGAGGGACTTAGGGGAGAAGAAGTGAACTCGCCTGCGTGCAGGATGGATTGGCTTCTTGGCTACTGGACATTAGCTCCAGAGGGACGATCACAGGTACAGCCTGGATGGTCACCGGAGCCTCGCCGCCGGCCCCCTTGCAGATGCTGAAACGAGAAGAGGTCCAGAATCGGCGGCAGAAGACTCCTCAGTCTTCTTAAGGTAGCGCACAGCACTGCAGCTGTGCGCCATTTTCCTCTCGGCACACTTCACACGGCAGTCACTGAGGGTGCAGGGCGCTGGGAGGGGGGCGCCCTGGGAGGCAAATGAAAACCTTTTTTGGCTAAAAATACCTCACATATAGCCTCCGGGGGCTATATGGAGATATTTAACCCCTGCCAGAATCCGTTAAGAGCGGGAGACGAGGCCGCCGAAAAAGGGGCGGGGCCTATCTCCTCAGCACACAGCGCCATTTTCCCTCACAGAAAGGCTGGAGGGAAGGCTCCCAGGCTCTCCCCTGCACTGCACTACAGAAACAGGGTTAAAACAGAGAGGGGGGGCACTAATTTGGCGTTAGAAATATATAAAAAAGATGCTATAAGGGAAAACACTTATATAAGGTTGTCCCTATATAATTATAGCGTTTTTGGTGTGTGCTGGCAAACTCTCCCTCTGTCTCTCCAAAGGGCTAGTGGGTCCTGTCCTCTATCAGAGCATTCCCTGTGTGTGTGCTGTGTGTCGGTACGTGTGTGTCGACATGTATGAGGACGATGTTGGTGAGGAGGCGGAGCAATTGCCTGTAATGGTGATGTCACTCTCTAGGGAGTCGACACCGGAATGGATGGCTTATTTAGGGAATTACGTGATAATGTCAACACGCTGCAAGGTCGGTTGACGACATGAGACGGCCGACAAACAATTAGTACCGGTCCAGACGTCTCAAAAACACCGTCAGGGGTTTTAAAACGCCCGTTTACTTTAGTCGGTCGACACAGACACAGACAGGGACACTGAATCCAGTGTCGACGGTGAATAAACAAACGTATTCCTTATTAGGGCCACACGTTAAGGGCAATGAAGGAGGTGTTACATATTTCTGATACTACAAGTACCACAAAAGAGGGTATTATGTGGGATGTGAAAAAACTACCGTAGTTTTTCCTGAATCAGATAAATTAAATGAAGTGTGTGATGATGCGTGGGTTCCCCCCGATAGAAAATATGGGCGGTATACCCTTTCCCGCCAGAAGTTAGGGCGCGTTGGGAAACACCCCTTAGGGTGGATAAGGCGCTCACACGCTTATCAGAACAAGTGGCGGTACCGTCTATAGATAGGGCCGTCCTCAAGGAGCCAGCTGACAGGAGGCTGGAAAAATATCATAAAAAGTATATACACACATACTGGTGTTATACTGCGACCAGCGATCGCCTCAGCCTGGATGTGCAGAGCTGGGGTGGCTTGGTCGGATTCCCTGACTAAAAATATTGATACCCTTGACAGGGACAGTATTTTATTGACTATAGAGCATTTAAAGGATGTATTTCTATATATGCGAGATGCACAGAGGGATATTTGCACTCTGGCATCAAGAGTAAGTGCGATGTCCATATCTGCCAGAAGATGTTTATGGACACGACAGTGGTCAGGTGATGCAGATTCCAAACGGCACAAAGGTGTATTGCCGTATAAAGGAAGAGGAGTTATTTGGGGTCGGTCCATCGGACCTGGTGGCCAGGGCAACTGCTGGGAAATCCACCGTTTTTACCCTAAGTCACATCTCTGCAGAAAAAGACACCGTCTTTTCAGCTTCAGTCCTTTCGTCCCTATAAGAGTCATATCTGCCCAGGGATAGAGGAAAGGGAAGAAGACTGCAGCAGGCAGCCCATTCCCAGGAACAGAAGCGTTCCACCGCTTCTGACAAGCTCTCAGCATGACGCTGAGACCGTACAGGACCCCTGGATCCTACAAGTAGTATCCCAGGGGTACAGTTTGGAATGTCGAGACGTTTCCCCTGCGCAGGCTCCTGAAGTCTGCTTTACCAAGGTCTCCCTCCGACAAGGAGGCAGTATGGGAAAAAATTCACGAGCTGTATTCCCAGCAGGTGATAATTAAATTACCCCTCCTACAACAAGAAAAGGGGTATTATTCCACACTATATTGTGGTACTGAAGCCAGAAGGCTAGGTGAGACCTATTCTAAATATAAAAAAATTTGAACACTTACAAAGGTTCAAATCAAGATGGAGTCACTCAGAGCAGTGATAACGAACCGGGAAGAAGGGGACTATCTGGTGTCCCGAGACATCAGGGATGCTTACCTCCATGTCCCAAATTTGCCCTTATCAGTAAGGGTACCTCAGGTTCGTGGTACAGAACTGTCACTATCAGTTTCAGACGCTGCCATTTGGATTGTCTACGGCACCCCGGGTCTTTACCAAGGTAATGGCCGAAATGATGGTTCTTCTTCGAAGAAAAGGCGTCTTAATTATCCCTTACTTGGACGATCTCCTGATAAGGGCAAAGTCCAGGGAACAGTTGGAGGTCGGAGTAGCACTATCTCGGATACTGTTACAACAGCAGGGGTGGATTCTAAATATTCCAAAATCGCAGCTGATCCCGACAACAAGTCTCCTGTGCTTAGGGATGATTCTGGACACAGTCCAGAAAAAGGTGTTTCTCCCGGAAGAGAAAGCCAGGGAGTTATCCGAGCTAGTCAGGAACCTCCTAAAATCAGTGCATCATTGCACAAGGGCCATGGTAAAAAAATGGTGACTTCCTTCGAAGCAATTCCAGTCGGCAGATTTCATGCAAGAACTTTTCAGTGGGATCTGCTGGACAAATGGTCCGGATCGCATCTTCAGATGCATCAGCGGATAACCCTATATCCAAGGACAAGGGTGTCTCTCCTGTGGTGGTTACAGAGTGCTCATCTTCTAGAGGGCCGCAGATTCGGCATTCAGTTTTGGATGTTGGTGACCACGGAGGCCAGCCCGAGAGGCTGGGGAGCAGTCACACAAAGAAAAAAATTTCCAGGGAGTGTGATCAAGTCTGGAGATTTTTCTCCACATAAATATAGCTAAGGGTAAATTTATAATGCTCTAAGCTTAGCAAGACCTCTGCTTCAAGGTCAGCCGGTATTGATCCAGTGGGATAAAACATCACGGCAGGCGCCCACGTAAATAGACAGGGCGGCACAAGAAGCAGGAGGGCAGTGGCAAAAACTGCAAGGACTTTTCGCTGGGCGGAAAATCATGTGATAGCACTGTCAGCAGTGTTTCATTCCGGGAATGGAAACTGGGAAGCAGACTTCCTCAGTAGGCACGACCTCCACCCGGCAGAGTGGGAACTTCATGGGGAAGTTTTCCACATAATTGTAAACCATTGGGAATTACCAAAGGTGGACATGATGGCGTCCCGTCTGAACAAAAAACGGGACAGGTATTGCGCCAGGTTAAGAGACCCTCAGGCAATAGCTGTGGACGTTCTGGTAACACCGTGGGTGTACCAGTCGGTGTATGTGTTCCATCCTCTGCTTTTCATACCTAAGGTACTGAGAATTATAAGACGTAGAGGAGTAAGAACTATACTCATGGCTCCGGATTGGCCAAGAAGGACTTGGTACCCGGAACTTCAAGAGATGCTCACAGAGGACTTATGGCCTCTGCCGCTAAGAAGGGACTTGTTTCAGCAAGTACCATGTCTGTTCCAAGACTTACCGCAGCTGCGTTTGACGGCATGGCGGTGGAACGCCGGATCCTAAGGGAAAAGGCATTCAGGAAGAGGTCATTCCTACCCTGGTCAAAGCCAGAAAGGAGGTGACCGCACAACATTATCACCACATGTGGCGAAAATATGTTGCGTGGTGTGAGGCCAGGAAGGCCCCACGAAGAAATTTCAACTCGGTCGATTCCTGCATTTCTTGCAAACAGGAGTGTCTATGGGCCTCAAATTGGGGTCCATTAAGGTTCAAATTTCGGCCCTGTCGATTTTTCTTCCAGAAAGAATTGGCTTCAGTTCCTGAAGTCCAGAAGTTTGTCAAGGGAGTATTGCATATACAACCCCCTTTTGTGCCTCCAGTGTCACTGTGGGATCTCAACGTAGTTCTGGGATTCCTCAAAACACATTGGTTTAAAACCAGTCAAATCTGTGGATTTGAAGCATCTCACATGAAAAGTGAACATGCTCTTGGACCTGGCCTGGACCAGGCGAGTGTCAAATTGGTGGTTTTTTTCTCAAAAAAGCCCATATCTGTTTGTCCATTCGGACAGGGCAGAGCTGCGGACTCGTCCCCAGTTCTCTCCCTAAGGTGGTGTCAGTGTTTCACCTGAACCAGCTTATTGTGGTGTCTTGCGCCTACTAGGGACTTGGAGGACTCCAAGTTGCTAGATGTGGTCAGGGCCCTGAAAATATAGGTTCCAGGACGGCTGGAGTCAGGAAAACTGACTTGCTGTTATCCTGTATGCACCCAACAAACTGGGTGCTCTTGCTTTTAAGCAGACTTTTGCTAGTTGGATGTGTAATACAATTCAGCTTGCACATTCTGTGGCAGGCCTGCCACAGCCAAAATATGTAAATGCCCATTCCACAAGGAAGGTGGGCTCATCTTGGGCGGCTGCCCGAGGGGTCTCGGCTTTACAACTTTGCCGAGCGGCTATTTAGTCAGGGGCAAACACGTTTGTAAAATCCTACAAATTTGATACCCTGGCTAAGGAGGACCTGGAGTTCTCTCATTCGGTGCTGCAGAGTCATCCGCACTCTCCCGCCCGTTTGGGAGCTTTGGTATAATCCCCATGGTCCTTTCAGGAACCCCAGCATCCACTAGGACGATAGAGAAAATAAGAATTTACTTACCGATAATTCTATTTCTCTGAGTCCGTAGTGGATGCTGGGCGCCCATCCCAAGTGCGGATTATCTGCATTACTTGTACATAGTTACAAAAATCGGGTTATTATTGTTGTGAGCCATCTTTTCAGAGGCTCCGCTGTTATCATACTGTTAACTGGGTTCAGATCACAGGTTGTACAGTGTGATTGGTGTGGCTGGTATGAGTCTTACCCGGGATTCATAAATCCTTCCTTATTGTGTACGCTCGTCCGGGCACAGTACCTAACTGAGGCTTGGAGGAGGGTCATAGGGGGAGGAGCCAGTGCACACCACCTGATCCTAAAGCTTTACTTTTTGTGCCCTGTCTCCTGCGGAGCCGCTATTCCCCATGGTCCTTTCAGGAACCCCAGCATCCACTACGGACTCCGAGAAATAGAATTATCGGTAAGTAAATTCTTATTTTTCTCCGCATTCAGCTTACCTGGGTTGGTATCCAGGATTGTCTTTGCCATTTCACCGGAGTGATGGCAGTATGATGGTTTTCTTTCAATAGTAAGAGCCATTGTTGTTCTGTACTGGACGCTCTCCTGATTATGGCGAGGTCAAGAAACAAGTGGTGCAAATCGTTGTTTCTCTCTGACTGTTCTTCAGCACAGGAAATGACTGTTGTTCCCAACGACGCAGATGTCGGAGGTGGGTATCAGAGTAGATACTGAAAGGTTGAGGTTCTGTGTTTTACTGTGGAAAAAGGTCTCAGATTTACAGTGACATTCCATCAATATGTTCAGTTGATGAAGAAGATGGGTGCGGCCTACGAGGCCTTTTCGGTGAGCAGGTCAAATGCCAGAGTGGTTTTCACAGGACCAGTTGGAAATGTGGTCTGGGTCTCACCTACACATGCACCGGAATATAATCCTAATGGCCCGGATATCGCTCTTGTGGTGTCTGCACAGTTCTCACCTCCTAGAGGGACGAAGGTTCAGGATCCAGGATTAGATCCTGGTGTCCATGCATGCAGATCTCCGAGGCTGGGGAGCAGTCTTTGCAAGGGAAGTATTTCCAGAGGAAAAAGGTCAAGCTGGGAGGCTTGTCTGCAGTAAGCTTTCTTGAATAAAGAGCTATTTTAAACGAACATATTCTTCGTGATCTGCCCATGTTAATTCTGTCGGACGACTTGACAGCAGTGGCGTAAGTAAGCCGCTAGGGCGGAACAAGGAGAAAAGCGGCAATGGCAGAAGCCGCAAAAGTTTTCCGCTGGGTGGAAAGACAGGTGAACGCTATATTTGCAGTCTTCGTTCCGGATGTAAACGACGGAGAAATAGATTTCCTCTGCAGACGCGATCTCCATCCGGGAGAAATACAGTTGTCATCGAGAAAATTTCACAGAAGTGACAAGTCTTTGAGGAGTGCCTCAATTGGACATGTTGGCGTCTCGCCTCAACGAGAGACCTCTGGGATATTGTTCCAGGTCAAGGGACACTCAAGCTATAGCAGTGGACGCCCTCGTGACACCTTGGGTGTTTTCAGTCGGTCTATGTGTCCCCTCCGCTTTCACTCTTTCTGAAGGTGATAAACGTAAGAAGAACAAAGGTTCAGGCAATCCTCATTGTTCCGGTCTAGCCAAGGAGGGCTTGGTATCCAGTTCTTCAAGATTTACTCATAGAAGATCCCTGGCCTCTTCCTCTACGGGAGGAACTGTTACAGCAAGATCCGGGTGTGTATCAAGATGTACCGCGGCTGCGTTTGACGACGTTGAGGTTGAACGCCATATCCTAGCCCAAAAGGGTATTCCCAGTGAGGTCATTTCCACACTTCTTTAGGCTAGAAAAGAAGTAACGGCAAAGCCTTACCACCGTATTTGGCGTAAATATGTATCTTGGTGTGAATCCAAGAAGGCTCCTACGGAAGACTTTCAGCTGGGTCGTTCTTCTCCATTCTTTGCAAGAAGGTGTGGATGCAGGCCTAAAGTTAGGCTCCATTTCAGTGCAGTTTTGGCCTTATAAAATTTCTTTAAAAAAAAAAAAAGAATTGGCCACCATTTCCAGAAGTTCAGACTTTCGAGAAAAGGAGTACTGCACATCCAACCTCCATTTGTGCCCCCATTGGCACCGTGGGACCTTGACGTGGTGTTGCGTTTTCTTGTGTCACACTGATTGGAACCTTTGTGAAAGGTTGTGTTAAAATTTATCTCTTGGAAAGTGGTCATGCTATTGGCTTTGGCGTCCGCAAGGCGGGTGGCGGAAGTAGCGGCTTTGTTTCACAAGAGCCCCTGTTTGATCTTCCATGTGGATAGAGCGGAATGGAGAACTCGGATGATAGTTCTGACAAAAGTGGTTTCTGGGTTTCGCAGAAACCAGCTTATTTTGATGCCTGTGGTTACTTAAGCATTGGCTGATTCAAAGTCTCTCGATGTAGTCAGGTCTTTGAATATTTAGGTCGCCAATTTGGCTCAGATTGGGGAAACAGAGGCTCTGTTTGTCCGGTATGCTCCCAGCATGATTGGGGTGCCTGCGTCTATGCAGTCTGTTACACGCTGGATCTGTGATACGATTCGGCGTGCTCGTTCTACGGCTGGATTGCCGTTACCGAAGTCGGTGGACACCCATTCTACTAGGAAGATAGGCTCTTCTTGGGCAGATGCCCGAGGAGTATCGGCGGTTCAACTTTGCCGAGCGCCTGCTTGGTCGGGTTCAAATACTTTTGCTAAGCTCTACAAGTTTGATACCCTGGCTGATGGGGACCTCATGTTTGCTCAATCGGTGCTGCAGAGTCGTCCGCACTCTCCCGCCCGGTCTGGAGCTTTGGTATAAACCCCATGGTCCTTACGGAGTCCCCAGCATCCTCTAGGACGTATGAGAAAATAGGATTTTAATACCTACCGGTAAATCCATTTCTCTTAGTCCGTAGAGGATGCTGGGCGCCCATCCCAGTGTCTGCAGTTATTGGTTATGGTTACAGTCTTGTGGTGTTTCTTTTCTATCAGGCGGTTGCTGACGTTGTTCATGCCATGGCATGCGGTGTCTTATTTGTTGTGTTGACACACAGGGTGTGTTACATATTCTCTCAGCATGTGGCTGTGTATTTTTCATGCCGTTGGCTGGTGTTCTATTGAATGCCACGCTCTGCGGTATGTTCGAGGTGTGAGCTGGTATGACACTCACTGTGTTTAAACAATAAATTCTTTCCTCGAAATGTCCGTCTCCCTGGGCACAGTTCTCTAACTGGAGTCTGGAGGAGGGGCATAGAGGGAGGAGCCAGTTCACACCCATTCAAAGTCTTATAGTGTGCCCATGTCTCCTGCGGATCCCATCTATACCCCATGGTCCTTACGGAGTCCCCAGCATCCTCTACGGACTAAGAGAAAAGGATTTACCGGTAGGTATTAAAATCCTATTTTTCTGCACATCTCTGATCAACACTTACCAAATTTGCAGGAGTTTATACTTCTGCACCTGTGTATAATGTACAGATGTACCCTTTGGCTCATATATTGCATGTAAATCTGGCTCCGGTGCTAGCCAGTGCCTCCTGAGTCATTTATCTCACCGCATGTCCCTGGTTTAGGGAGTGCAGTTGCTTTGGGACCACCCGTCACCTCCGGGGCCTGCCTCCTAACTGCACCCAGCTCATCACAGAGGACATGATAATGATGACAGTGAGAGAACAAAGTAGCTGTTGTTCTGGCTGCACCATGCGGCAACTTGTCAATCACAGCTTTACCCTTCCACTCTTGGTTACTCCCGCTATGTAACTATGGGGGTGGAGCTACATGGGGTACTGCTGGGGGCAACATTTAATGTGGGACCGTGAGTTGTGTGTGATATCAGGACTTCAGCCTGTACTAGGAAGCAGTTTGCTGCAGCGATCATTGGCGCTGCGGGCCCAGCAGCAGCTCCCCTGTCCCTCCTCTCTGTCGTAGAAGGCTTCAGTCTGCAACTCTGCACTGGGGAGGAAATCATCACAGCTCATCTTTCACATACTTTATGTACCTGCCCCCATCTCTACTTAATGCTCTTTCACCTGCTTCCACGAGTCATCAGTAATATAGGCAAGTCTCCCATGAGTGTCTCTGCCTCCCCAAGTGTGCCTCTGACCCCCTCCAATGAGTGCCTCTGCCTCCCCTCCCCATGAGTGCCTCTACCTCCGCATGTGCAGCTGTCATCTCCCCTTCCCATCTAAACCTCTGACTCCCCTCCTCATGAGTGCTCCTGACCACTTCCTACTCAGTTATGCCTCTTAACCTGCTCCCCATGAGTGCCTCTGCCTCCATCCTCCCCATGTGCACCTATGATCTCCCCATATATGCCTCTGAACCCCCTCCCCATGTGTACCTCTAGCCTCTTCCTTCCATGTATTCTTCTGACCCCCCCCCCCCCCCCCTCTCTATATGCTTCTCTGTCTCCTTCTCCCTATTGGTCACTGTGCTGTGCCTTTGCCCCGCACCTCATCCTTACTGTGTCTTTGCCCCCTCCCCAAGGCTGGTGGCTGCTGATCAGAAGTATCATGCACGAAAATAACCAAGTAATTTTTCAGAGCCACATAATTCAACCTACAGATGGCAGATGAGAACAATTTTCCATTTAATAATGATTAAAGAAATTATGTAGTAGCTACAATGTTTAAGGAGCTGTGTGTTTTCAACAAATTTGCTGTTAAATTTAAAGCATTGGGGCACCTTCAAATTTTGCTATGGGGCCTACAAAGTTTTAGCTACTGTACTCTTCCCTGCCTTTATCTCTATCAGGTATAAAATAAAGTCCCCGGTAGGCATCTGTCCATCTGTTCGATCTAATCTTGCTCCTTCTGAGGAAACGGCCAGTCCTTGAGACCGAGAAACACGTTAAGGTTACCTAGTTCAGGGACCGAATCAGCTGCTTAACACTGTGTTCCTACCGGCTTCACAGCCTAAATCCTGACTTCAAATTCGACCAGGCATCTCCATTTCCACTCGGTCACACTACATATATGGTATCTATTCCACACAGCGTGGCCCTCCTGATCCATACCCGCTGCAGAGAGGAGACCCTGTCAGTGAGACCATCGGCTGCCATTGACCGCATTGGAGCCTCTGCACACCCGGCTCAGTACAGCCATCATTCACCTGCCATACCCGCTACAGAGAGGAGACCCTGTCAGTGAGACCATTGTCTGCACAATGGCCCTCATTCCGAGTTGTTCGCTCGCTGGCTGCTTTTAGCAGCATTGCACACGCTAGGCCGCCGCCCTCTGGGAGTGTATCTTAGCTTAGCAGAATAGCGAACAAAAGATTAGCAGAATTACGAATAGAAAATTCTTAGCAGTTTCTGAGTAGCTCCAGACCTACTCCTAGATTGCGATCACCTCTGTCCGTTTAGTTCCTGGTTTGACGTCACAAACACGCCCTGCGTTCGCCCAGCCACTCCACCATTTCTCTAGCCACTCCTGCGTTTTTACCTGTCACGCCTGCGTTTTTTAGCACACTCCCAGAAAACGCCAAGTTGCCGCCCAGAAACACCCACTTCCTGTCAATCACACTACGATCACTCGAGCGTTGAAAAAACGTTGCTCGAGCTTGTGTAAATCTACAAAGTTTTGTGTTAAATTAATAAGCGCATGCACGCTGCGTACCATGCGCATTTTCCACCTAATCGCTGCGCTGCGAAAAACGGCAACGAGCGAACATCTCGGAATGACCACCATTGACCGCATTGGAGCCGCTGCACACCCAGCTCAGTACAGCCATCATTCACCTGCCATACCCGCTGCAGAGAGGAGACCCTGTCAGTGAGACCGCCAGTTGCACACTGACCGCATTGGAGCCTCTGCACACCCGGCTCGGTACAGCCATAATTCACCTGACATTGCGGCCCTCTGATCCTCACCCGCCGTGGAGAGAAGCTTCTGCCAGCGGTCACCGCCAGCTTTTCTTTCACCGCCCCACAGCCATCTATACCCTGCTCAGCACAGCCGCAACTTACCTGACAGCGTGGGTCATCTGATCTTCATCTGCTGTGGAGAGGGGATCACACCAGCTGTCTCCACAGGCTGCATATTTACCATATCCGAGATGCTGTACATTTGGCATAGCACAACCGCAATTCATTTGTTCCCCAGTCTGTGGACGCACGGCTGGAGTAAGTTTCACTACTTTTGAATGTTTTCCACTTTCTAATCTATACCAGCACCTATGTCACGGAGTGTGAGGTAATTAACAAGAGGACTCTGAGCTACAGTGCGTAATATACTCACCCTATTCATATTAGTATTCCATATGGTTGCCTGATGTAACAATTTCTATTCTACTGGTGTCAATATAAAGACTTGTATCTAAGAAGATACATTAGTTTCTATTTCAACATTATATTGTGTCACTATATGTATTACATTGTTGCCAGCAGCATGTTTTAGTGTGCTCCTGAATTGTAGGCTACTAATCACAACTTGTTCACATTATTTAAATCATATCTATGCTATGGTATTTTATGCCACATTGTTTTAATAAAAAATTATTTTTGAATACACTTCCAGCGCTCCCACTTTCTTTCTTTCTTTCTTTCTTTCTTTCTTTCTTTCTTTCTTTCTTTCTTTCTTTCTTTCTTTCTTTCTTTCTTTCTTTCTTCAATACACTTTTTTGTGGGCCCGCCCGTCCCTCTTTTGGTGAGCAGCTTTAAGAGTGTATTTTGGTTGTGTGTCTTTCTGGAGCGCCAGTTTTCGTTGCATAATCTTGAGAACCACTGGAAAGATTTTGATGCGGTTTTCACAATTCTGTAGAGCATTTGTCAAGGAAGGTTTAGGTGTATGAAACATTATGATTTTAGTGAAGCAAGTCGGCTCCCGTGCGAAGCTGTGCAGGCTTTTTGTTACCCATATGTAGTATAACACCACTAATTTTACTTTATACATGCACATAGACTGAAATGCAACCAAGTTGTCCCATATAGAAGCACATGCCAGTATGTGATGAATTTGCCTTTATGTAGCCAATGATATACCCCTCACATAAACAATATGGGCCTAATTCAGTAAAGATTGCAGCTTTGGATCGCATGCCAGGGTCTTCCCATCGCAGGCCAAGGCCTCCCAGCATGCTACCCGCCGCCTTGCTCCCATTGACCCTCTTGCGGTCGCACCGCAATTTCAGCATGATCGTAAAAAATGGGGTAGCATCCTCCTGGCGTAGCCTGGCTGCACCCACAGGAGGTCTGCCACAATTTTTGTGATCGCAGCGACTGCATGTGACGTCACGTCACGCAGCCGCCCCGTCACACCTCCATTTCTCCGTCACCGCCACCATTTTGAAGCTATGCCCCCGCTCCGTCTCCACCTTGGAAACGCAGAAAGTGCGGGTGCATGCGCAGTAGGGCCCTGCGCTTGCGCCCGCATCCTCCTCATAGTTTTTGCGGTTGGATCGTGTATTGTGATCCAACCTGAATTAGACTCTATGGGGGTCATTCCGAGTTGATCGTAGCTGTGCTAAGTTTAGCACAGCTACGATCGTTAACTCAGACATGCAGGGGGACGCCCAGCACAGGGCTAATCCGCCCCGCATGTCAGTGCCGCCCCCCCCCCCCCCCCCACACACAAATACAAAAGCATCGCACAGAGGTGATGCCTTTGTATTTCAGGAGTAACTCCCGGCCAGCGCAGCTCCTGCGGCTGGCCGGGAGTTGCTCGTCGTTCCCGCTGGCCGCAGCGACTGCGTGAGACGCCCCCCCAACGATCCGGCCACGCCTGCGTTGGCCGGACCGCTCCCCCTAAACGGCGGCTTAACGCCACCATTCAGACCCCTCCCGCCTCTGTCTCAGAGGCGATCGCTAGGTAACGAAAGCTGCCATGCGCCGGCGCATGCGCAGTTCCGACCCGATCGCTGCGACAAACTGCAGCGAGCGATCGGGTTGGAATGACCCCCAATGTTCCTAATTGCTTCATATGTCCCCATATAGTATATGAAGGCATAATATACGCCCTCTGACACTACTTCTCCTGCTGCTCTCTCTGCTGGGGCCTCACATTCACACACACACCCCGACCTGGGTGTCGCCATGGGGGTGGTGTTGGGGTACTTTTACCTTCTAGTTACTCCTACCAACTCCAGAACCATCCCTTGCATTCTCTACATTTGAGGTCCATGCCATACGCCTCTTCCAACCAGTCCATCTTAGAGTAGCTGTCATTTACCGCCCCCCTGGCACTGCTTCCAAATTCATTGACAGCTTTGCTTCCTGGCTTCCTCACTTCCACTCTTCTGACATTCCCTCCATTATCCTAGGCGATTTCAACATCCCTATTGACATCCCCACACAATCCCCTGCCTCTAAACTCCTTAACCTCACCTCTTCACTTGGTCTCTCCCAGTGGACCTCCTCACCCTCCCATGTGAATGGGAGCTCACTGGATCTGGTCTTCACTCACCGCTGTGATATTTCTGATTTTTTCCAACTCCCCATTTCCCCTCTCTGACCACCACCTACTCTCCTTTAACCTATCTCTCTCTGCTTCCCCATCTCTACCTCCTAAAGCTACCATCACTAAGCGTAACATTGAAGCTATTGACACCACATTCCTTTCCTCCCTGTTTGACTCACTTCTCTCTCCTATTCTCTCTCTCTCTCTCATGCCCTGAACAAGCCAATTCCACATACAGTGCATCCCTTACTTCTGCTCTTGACTCTGTTGCTCCACCAACCACTATTCACCCTCGCAAATTAACACCTCAACCCTGGCACACCAGATGCACCAGATATCTGCAAAAATGCTCACGTACTGCTGAGCGACACTGGAGGAAATCACGCTCTAAGGCAGACTTCCTCCATTTCAAACTTATGCTCTCATCCTTCAGTGCTGCCCTTTCTCTTGCTAAACAGTCATACTTCAAGAACCTCATCTCCTCCCAGTCTTCCAACCCCCGGCGCCTCTTTGCCACTCTCAACTCACTCCTCTACCCACCTCCACCTCGTCTCCCTTCCTCACTCTCTGTTCTTGACTTTGCTACTTACTTCACATCCAAAATTGACTCCATACTTCAGGACATCACACCAGACCATCAGTAACCAGCTTTCTCCCATCCCTTACCAACCCTCCCCATCCCTCGCACCTACTCTGACATCTTTCTCCCATGCATCTGGAGAGGAAGTCATGGCCCTCATTCGTTCCTGTCCCCTCACCACCTTCCCACTTGACCCTATCCCCTCCCGCCTCCTCCGCTACCTCTCTCCTTCTGCTTGTTCCCATCTTTCCCACCTTCTCAATCTATCCCTCTCATCAGGCACTGTCCCCTCTGCCTTCAAGCATGCACTCATCTCTCCTATTCTTAAAAAAACCTACCCTTGATCCAAACACTCTCTCCAACTACCGACCCATCTCTCTCCTCCCTTTTGCCTCCAAACTCCTTGAGCGTATTGTCTACAACCGCCTTACTTCCTTTCTTTCCTCACACTCACTGCTTGACCCATTCCAGTCTGGCTTCCGTCCTCTCCACTCCACTGAAACTGCCCTTACAAAAGTTTGCAATGACCTCCATGCTGCTAAATCTAAGGGACACTACTCTATACTTATTCTACTTGATCTCTCTGCTGCTTTTGACACTGTGGACCATCCTCTCCTACTGCAAATTCTTCACTCCATTGGTCTACGTGACACTACCCTCTCTTGGCTGTCCTCCTACCTTTCTGACCGTTCTTTCTCTGTCTCCTCTCATGACTCCACCTCCCCCTCACTTCCACTAACTGTAGGGGTACCCCAAGGTTCTGTCCTTGGTCCTCTTCTCTTCTCTCTCTATACGTCCTCACTAGGTAAGCTCATTAGTTCTTTTGGTTTCCAATATCATCTCTATGCTGATGACACCCAACTCTATCTTTCCTTTCCAGACCTCTCCCCTGCTCTCCTCACTCGTATCTCCAACTGTCCCTCTGCTACCTCTTCCTGGATGTCCCAGCGCTTTCTTAAACTTAACATGTCTAAGACCGAGCTGATCATCTTCCCTCCCTCCCGCATAGCCTCACCTCCTACAATCTCATTATCTATTGATGGCACTACTATCTCCTCTAGCCCCCAAGTGATCTGTCTTGGAGTAATCCTTGACTCCTCCCTCTCCTTCAAACCACACATTCAGCACCTCTCACAAACCTGCCATTTTCATCTAAAAATATTTCCAGGATCAGACCCTTTCTGACCCAGGATGCTACTAAGACTCTTATCCACTCACTGGTCATCTCCAGACTGGACTACTGTAATCTCCTGATTGGCATTCCTGACAGATACCTCTCTCCACTCCAATCTATCCTCAATGCTGGTGCCCGGCTCATCTTCCTCACCAAACGCACTACGTCCACCTCTCCTCTCTTACTAGACCTTCACTGGCTCCCCTTCCCTTTCAGAATCCATTTCAAGCTTCTCACACTCGCTTACAAAGCCCTCACCCACTCCTCTCCCATCTACATCTCTGACCTTATCTCCCTTTACACTCCCACCCGTCCTCTTCGCTCTGCTAATGCACGCCGACTCTCCTGCCTACGGATTACTTCCTCCCACTCCTACTTCCAAGATTTTTCACGTGCTGCACCACTTCTCTGGAATTCCCTACCTCTCCCCCTCAGACTCTCCACCTCTCTACAAAACTTCAAACGGGCTCTCAAGACCCACTTCTTCACCAAACCCAGTCAAATCTCATCCTAACCCTCTGTTCTACGCTCTCTATGTACCCCATCTGTGTCACTCCTGTCTGTCTACCCATCCCCTTTAGAATGTAAGCTCTCACGAGCAGGGCCCTCTTCCCTCATGTGCTTATCCTTTCTTACTTTAATAATCTTCAACTGCACCAAATCCATCAGTCTTCTGCCACCTGATACTTATTCCAGTGTCATCTGCTGATGTAACTATGTTTATTTACCCTGTTCTTGTCCTATACTGTCATCAACTGTAAGTTGCTGTTTTCCTGTTTGATTATTTGTTTATGTACTCTGTAATTGGGCGCTGCGGAACCCTTGTGGCGCCATATAAATAAAGGATGATAATAATAATAATAATATGACAGAGCCTCCCTTCACTCCCTCTTCTCCAGTTTCTCCATGATCCAACTTACTCACAGCATTGTGTCCTCGTGAGTAACGGTAGCTGCAGTAGTCTGTCCTTACACCAATAAGCTAACGCTCCAAAATAAATAAGTACTGTGAGAGTTGGCAGGTGTTCCTGTAAGATAATACATGATCCACTGTGCTCCCAGGAACTTGTGCTAGCTCAGTATATCCACTTACAGTCTGGCTATAACCTTTGTTAAGACTTAACAGCGGAGCATAGGGTTCTGTGTTCGTTGTTTGTTACTAAAGTGACTTATTTGCATATTGGCCATAGTGACTTAAAGATTTCCCAAATATTTTTCATTGCTTCAATGTAATGAATAGTGTTAGACACCATGAGCTTATTGTTATGGTTCTTCCCATAAAATTGTAGCGCACAGAAAAAGCATCAAATAATAAATAAAAAGTTTTTTTATTTGATTAAGACAATTTATTATAACCTTAAAATAAGTATATAGATTTTAAAAGACATCACCAACTACAACATATAATAAAATGCTGGAGAAGCTCTGTTTACATATCCAACGCTACCTTGTAGCTAATCTTCAACAATGTGTCAACAATGTTGCTTTCATGGAACTAATGCCAGTATAGCATACAAAATCAATTAAACTACACTCAGATGTACATAAATAGGTCAATGGACTTCCCTCTGATAAGATTCTTGACAACCAGAGAGTTAAGGACACTTAATTCCTATGTTTGTAAGTCCAGTATCCACAATTGTACAATTGTATATAGTCAGCTGGCCAGCTATTTTAAATATCACTGATGCAGTAATGAGCTGTAAACAGTGCTCACGTCCTCCCCGGCTGCTGGTGCCGTACCTTTTTTATGGCAGTCTTTTCAGGGGGACTAAGATAACCACTTTCCACATGTTACATTTCAAAAAACCTCCCCTTCTCCCCGACTGCTGGTTGCTTGATCCTTACGTGGCAGTCTTTTCTGGGAGACTGAGGTGCAGAGATCCAAACATGAAGTGGTTCCCAGTGCAAACATGCAGGTGCAGTCTCGTTAGGTGGTGAGCATCTCGGATAAAACTTTACCCGTTTCTCCGCCTCCCTACGGTCTCAGCGGCTTCATCTGACGAAGCCGCTGAGACCGTAGGGAGGCGGAGAAACGCGTAAAGTTTTATCCGAGACGCTCACCACCTAACGAGACTGCACCTGCATGTTTGCACTGGGAACCACTTCATGTTTGGATCTCTGCACCTCAGTCTCCCAGAAAAGACTGCCACGTAAGGATCAAGCAACCAGCAGTCGGGGAGAAGGGGAGGTTTTTTGAAACGTAACATGTGGAAAGTGGTTATCTTAGTCCCCCTGAAAAGACTGCCATAAAAAAGGTACGGCACCAGCAGCCGGGGAGGACGTGAGCACTGTTTACAGCTCATTACTGCATCAGTGATATTTAAAATAGCTGGCCAGCTGACTATATACAATTGTACAATTGTGGATACTGGACTTACAAACATAGGAATTAAGGCCCTCATTCCGAGTTGGTCGCTCGGTAAAAATCTTCGCATCGCAGCGATTTTCCTCTTAATGCGCATGCGCAATGTTCGCACTGCGACTGCGCCAAGTAAATTTGCTATGCACTTAGTAATTTTACTCACGGCTTTTTCATCGTTCTGGCGATCGTAATGTGATTGACAGGAAATGGGTGTTACTGGGCGGAAACAGGCCGTTTTATGGGCGTGTGGGAAAAAACGCTACAGTTTCCGGAAAAAACGCAGGAGTGGCCGGAGAAACGGAGGAGTGTCTGGGCGAACGCTGGGTGTGTTTGTGACGTCAAACCAGGAACGACAAGCACTGAACTGATCGCAGATGCCGAGTAAGTCTGAAGCTACTCAGAAACTGCTACGAGGTGTGTAATCGCAATATTGCGATTACTTCGTTCGCAATTTTAAGATGCTAAGATTCACTCCCAGTAGGCGGCGGCTTAGCGTGAGCAACTCTGCTAAAATCGCCTTGCGAGCGAACAACTCGGAATGACCTCCTAAGTGTCCTTAACTCTCTGGTTGTCAAGAATCTTATCAGAGGGAAGTCCATTGACCTATTTATGTACATCTGAGTGTAGTTTAATTGATTTTGTATGCTATACTGGCATTAGTTCCATGAAAGCAACATTGTTGAAGATTAGCTACAAGGTAGCGTTGGATATGTAAACAGAGCTTCTCCTGCATTTTATTATATGTTGTAGTTGGTTATGTGTTTTAAAGTCTATATACTTATTTTAAGGTTATAAATTGTCTTAATAAAATAAAAAACCTTTTTATTTATTTGATGCTTTTTCTGTGCGCTACAGTTTTGCTGCTTTTTTCTAGATTTTCTATACACAGGGTTGAGTGACCCCTGTTTTTTTTGTCAGCTGCACAGAAATCGCAATTGATCAGCGCTGGGTCAACCATTTTTCTTCCCATAAAATAAATCAAGGCTTTTCAATGTCTAAAAATGCAGAATATTTTTCTTAGTAAAGTCATGCAAGTTTGATCCTATTTGTAATTGAGTTAACCAATAGGTACACTGATCCATTAGATGACAGATAATATAACCTTGGCAGAAAAATGAATGTGGCATCATAGAACCTTTTTTCCTATTTTTAACGTTAAGAAACCAAAATTCTGAAAACATAAGTGCATCCACAATCCACCCAAACCACACAAGAGAGCTTTACACCTAGGTTTCTGTAAAGCTGGAATCTCTTGACAGTAGGCCCGTCCCCTTTTGAGGTCCAAGAATCTATACAAATATGTAACCAAAATAACATTACACTGCACATGTGTTACAGTAAACATTTACATAAAAATGGGGTATATTTTAAAAAATATGTGACAGTACCATATGTACATTGATTATTAAGACCTTTACAAATTCTGGAATGTTGTCTTAGAATGTATTATTTAATTTACATTAGATATTTTTTTTTGTGGAATTTACTCTATAAGGTTTTAATAAATGATGAGACGTGACGGTGAAACAGTTGTCTGTGAACAGTGTGGACAGATTGGTACCTGCTGCCCAGACAGATGGTTACAGCTTTTACTGTCCGTAGTATTGAATGTGTTTGTCTAGAGGCTTCATCCAGCCCTCTGCAAGGTTTGTAGGGATTTCTCAGTTATTTGAACAGAACCAACCCTTGTCAAGCCTCATTTAAAAGTCGCAGATTGAAACTCTACTGGGGCTCCAGCAGGGATGTTGAAAGGTTTATCTTTCAGTAAAGGAGAGAGGCCATCCCTCGTCATTAATCTGATTCATCTGCAATTCAGAGGCCTTGTTGCCCCTTACTATATTTTTGTTTCATTTTTTTGTTTTTTTTGTTTCTTAAGGCATCTTGAAAATGTCGCTCCTTGAGGGCAGCAATACGTGCCAACAGGTCCCAGCATGCTGAAAGTTGTAATACTTTGTTAAGAGTATAGCTGGTTTTCCTGTTACCCTCTCAGTCAACTTTAACCTCCAACCTCCTCTGTATGCATCATTGCAAATAAAATTGCTGCACTTTGACAAGAGGATATAAAGTCAGGAGGCCATCAAACAGAAATCTCAGTCTGATTTCACTAAGCTAAACTTAAACTGAACGCAGCTACCTCCCTGCACAAGACCTTTAATAGGAAGTCAAACACTCAACCATATCGCTTTAGTTTTGATAATCCCTTCTTTAATAGAAAGGGAAAAAAAGAAATATACATAATAAAATATGTTTGACAACTGGAATTCAGTGGTCTCGTTACGGCTTGTCTCTGCCTATTACACAGGTTTCTGGTCTTCATTTTAAAGAGTACTCTTTCCAGCAAACTTCATGTGATATTCATATAAACATGGCATTTTGTATACAGAGTCCAAAATGAGTTTCTAGTATAAGAATAAGGCAATCCAGATGGTAAATCAGAAAAACATACTTGTGCTCTTGATGGCTCAAACTGACCTTTTTCCCCTTACTGAAGGCGACTTTGGGCTTAATGGTAGTAACAAAGGATGTAGACTAGGCCAAAACTTGGGATAAGATCATAAATAGTGAAATGGCTCTTTATAATTCTTAGGATGTTTTGAATATGTAATGCTCATATACCGCTTACAAGTTGTAGAGCTCTATGTAAAATATTTGGATTTCTTAAATACTGGATAATGATCATTTCTATCAACATTACCCTGAAATGGAACTGCAATAGACAGATTTCTGAAAATATTATAATTGTATATTAATATTGCATCACTTCATTGAGGTTATTTGACCATTCACATCAAAGTTCAACTATTATAAAATTGGAGCCTGATAAAAATGAGGTCACCATGTATGCTTGATGACCTAACTGTGACTGCAGTGTAGGCACACATCACACCTTGGGCCGGATGTAATAAAGTCCAAGCTGAGGTGTGGGTTCCTGGCTGAACTTGGATGTTTTTTAAAGCCACAGTCAATTACAAGAGGCGTCTAAGAGGAGACATTGGGCCTAAATCAGGTTGGATCGCAGTGTGCGATCCAACCAGAATTTTTGCAAAAAAAATCCTGCGCATGAGCCCGCATTTTCTGCAGGGGGGCCACAGGAGGCTTCCTCTGTTTCTGCTAACAAGCAGAAATTGCGATATGATCGCAATTTCTGCTTGTTGAAGGGGGGGGGGGGGGGGGGCTCCAGTCAGCCTGCTGGGCAGCCTTGCCCAGCAATGGGTGACCCCCAGCATGCGCTCCAAAGGAGAGCAAATTCTGCTAATTAAGCCCATTATTAATATTTATAGGGACAATACATGAAGCTTTCAGGCGACTTGTTTATTGAAAAATCTTTAAACAGGACACGCGGGCATCCTCGAGGTTAGAGGAGAGAAAATTTTATACCCAACGTGGAACAGGGTTCTTTACAGGAAGGGCAGTAAGGATATGGAATTCTCTGCCAGAGACGCTAGTAATGGCGGACTCAGTCGATATGTTTAAAAATGGATTAGATACATTTCTATCTGAAAAAGATATCCAAGGATATAGCATTTAAAATGATTGTATTTTAGAAACAGTGCAAATTATAGTATTAGATAGATTTAAAACATAACTCCATCCGGGTCATTATAGTTACACTATAAGTTGCATACAGAATAGTGTACGATTTATGCTACAGGTTGAACTCGATGGACAAATTGTCTTTTTTTCAACCTCATTAACTATGGGGCTAATTCAGACCTGATCGCTAGGCTGCGTTTTCATACAGTGGGCAATCAGGTCTAAACTGCGTATGCACCGCAAAGCGCAGGCGCGTCGCACAGGTACAAAGCGGTTCGCCACTCAGCGATGGGTTTTTTGGCAAGAATCCGTTCGCACGGGTGTTCGCAAGGAGATTTACAGGAAGAAGGCGTTTGTGGGTGTCAACTGACTGTTTTCTGGGAGTGTTTGGAAAAACGCAGGCGTGTTCAAGCGTTTACAGGGAGGGTTCCTGACGTCAGTTCCGGTCCCGAACAGGCTGATGTGATGGCAGCGGCTGAGTAAGTCCTGGGCTGCTCAGAGACTGCACAAAATCTGTTTGTACAGCTCTGCTACACATGCGTTCGCACACTTGCAAAGCGAAAATACACTCCCCCTACGGGCAGTGACTATGCGAACGCAGGACTGCAAATAAACCCTAGCGAGCGAACAGGTCTGAATTAGCCCCCATGTTACAAGGCAAAACCATGCGTTCGGCCGGGAATTCGCACCTCTGGCTAACTCGGACTTCATTACATCCGGCCCCTGATGTGCACATTGCGTATCCTAGCTACCACTGTGCGTGTGATGCTCATTACACAAACGGGACAGAAGAGGAATGGGAGGTAAGTATAACAGGACAGGGTTCAGGTGGGGGAGGGTTCAAAGCAGCTGAGGTGACTCCGCAGACAGCAGGTCCATGTAAATACTAGATTAAACACACAAACACACACACAAGGGTCCCTTTTGTCAACAGCCAATATGCTTTTGGACTGCAGGTGGAGGAATTTCGCAGAAACACGGTGAGAACATAAACATCAAACTCACTGCTAGTAAAAGAGGTTCGATTCCATTTCATATACTGTATTGCTTCCCACATGGAAGATTCTTTTTCATTCCATGTCTTGGTTGGTCAGTCACTACAGTTTGGTAGAATGTAGTGAGCAACTGTGAGGGAGTAGATTTCCACTGTTACTTTTATTTTTGCCTAATAATAATAATAATAATGATAATTATAATAATAATATCCTTTAATTATTAAGCCCTATATATTGTAAAGTGCTGTAAATTGAGGAGCTAATGAAACATTTACGTACATACAGTGAAATGAATAAGAAGGTAAGGCTGGCCTTCTCCAAGGGAAGTTACAGTACGAGGTGAGGTGTGGGGAACATTTGATTCATAAGGTAGGGGAATAACAATTGCGGTTGGTGGTGGGGAAGATATGCGTTATTGTTGGAGTAAGGTTTCCTTGAAGTCTTCATTGCCTTGTAGCAAAGAAAAAGTGAAAGTGCTTATTTCTTTTCCTCAAAATTAGTCTACAGTTGGAAGTAATATTTATGGAGTTCAGTTTTATTTTTATTTTTTATTCCCTTGACCTGCACCCACTATTTTAGCAATGTAATTTAAAGTTAATTTGGTATTTGTTCAAAGGCTAATTAATTATATATTTCAATCTGATTTTACTAGGTTGTCTTAAGGAGCCTACACACGGTGCGATTTTGCTTGCAATATTGACTTTATAGTCAATATTGCAAGTAAAAATAGTGTATATCGCACCGTGTGTATACACCTTGTGATACCAATGCGCGATCAGCGGGTCAGTATTGCAAGAAAAAATAGACTGTGCAGGCAGGTACATTTTCACTAGAAAGTGTACAGTCTAGTTTCTAGTATAGGCAAAATTGTATATAGTCAAAATCATCCATAGTCATTATCTCACCCGTGTGTACCCGCCTTTGGTTTCCTGCAGCGCATTACACTGTCATGTTGATTTAGTAATATCCAATAACATGTACTAACTGGCAATAACTAGGAGTTTTTAACAAATAGTATTTTATGGTAATATAAATAACCTAAAATCTGGTCAGAAAATTGGTTGCATTTGAGGGAAAAGGGTTTCCCACCGTCACTGTGCCTTCCTTCTGCTGCAAGTGGAACTTTTGTACCAGTAGATGCAATATCCAATAATTAATAGTTTTTAGGGAAACATTGGCTTGTAACCTTGTTAACTGGCTTAGGGGTAAGAAACCACGATTCAGTCACAGACTAATACTAATAGTTTTAATTTTGGTAGATTGGTCCCACAGGACAAGCCTAAGCAGGGGTGGTGTGTATTTTAAAGTTGTTTTCACCTTGAGCAAATGCTCATTGTGCGGGTCATGTTTTTGCCTAATTTTGTCCAGAGTTAATGTTGAAAAGAGGTGTGGGTGTATCTTAGACTGTGCTAATGCACTGTATGCATTTTAGGCAACACTTAAAGGACTTATATAAAATCTCATATGCTATGTTGGTATATATTGAAAAAAAGAGAAAATGCAGGCGTACACTCTTAAGTATTAAACAATGCTAATCAGAATAATTATAATAAACTCTGCAACATAACAGAGTAAATGTAAGGTGCTTTGCATAATTTGGGCCCACCACCTGCGACCAGGTGACCTCATATGGTGGGTCCTTGATATTTCTAAGCAGTGTCGGACTTGGGCATGAAGGGCCTACAGGCGGAATGCAGTGGTAGGGGCCAATGCATAGGGGTGTGGCCAGCCACCACATTGGCTAGCCACACCTCTATGTGGTGTGGCCAGCTGGGGCCTGGCTCCTCCTCTGCTGCCTGGGCCTGAGGGGCTGCAGGTGGGCAGGTGGTGGCAGTACTCAGAAGAAAAAAAAAGTAACAGTACCGTAAGTGACGCTGTCAATTTGTAACATGTTCTGTACAGTATCCAGGACACATGCACAGTAGTTAAACAATGACAGTCGCACCAGAATTCTCATTACACAATACCACTGGGAAGCGATGCAGAAATCGGAGAGTAGTGTGCTTACCGACTGAGCTGGGGCCTGGCTCCTCCTCTTCTGCCTGGGCTGGGGGGCTGCAGGTGGGCAGGTGGTGGCAGTACTGTGGGGAAAAAAATAACAGTACCGTAAGTGACCCTGTCAATTTGTAACATGTTCTGTACAGTATCCAGGACACATGCACAGTAGTTAAACAATGACAGTCGCACCAGAATTCTCATTACACAATACCACTGGGAAGCGATGCAGAAATCGGAGAGTGGTGTGCTTACCAGTATGTACAGTACTGTACAGTATATATTTACACAACAGAATTTGTTGTGCTACAGTATATACAGTAAGAAACAACTAACAAATAAATATATAGAAACAAACGTAGATACAGTACAGTATATACAGTACTGTATACAGTATATATTTTATTTCTTTTTGCTACAGTAAATACAGTACAGTATGCAGTACAGTATCTTTCCTTCCTACCCCACACAGCCCACAGGCTGTTTCATGCATTGACAGCCCTCCCACACCATCCTCAGAAGCCCTGTATCCCCCTCACAAATCCACTCTTACCCCGGAAGATACTCCCCTCCACTTGCACTCAGTGTCGGACTGGGGCATGAAGGGCCTACAGGGGGAATGCAGTGGTAGGGGCCCATATATAGGGGTGTGGCCAGCCACCACATTGGTTTACCTAACCATTAGAGACTGTATGTGCTGGGGCCCTTTTTATATATATATATATATATATATATATATATATACAGTCAATATTGCTAGAGCATGCATGATAATGTAGCAGATTAATAACAGCAATGCAGGATGTGCGGGACACACACACACACACACATACACACACATAGGCAGTAGGGCCCATCGGGGTTTCCCCCCTGTGGGCCAGTCCGGACCTGTTCCTAAGGTTCAAGTCCAAGGCATGGGACCCCCCAAGCTAGCACAAGGCATCACACTAGTGAGAGGTAGCAGTTTAAGTGTTAAAAGGTGTTCTATTAGTAAGAAGCAGTAGCTATGTGTTGAGAGTGTTACACAGGTGAGAGGTAATAATTGTGTTACATTGATAAAATAAAATTTTTAGGTGCTAAAGTGCTAGATTAAGTGTTACAATATGATGCCCCAAAGCAACTAGGCCACACCAACCAAGGGGGCCCCGAACGGTCTCCCTCCCCTCTCCTCCCCACCTCTTAATTAATTGTTCAGCACCGCACTGCACCCGTCCTCTCCTGTGGACGGTATGTATAATGCATGTATAATTATGTATAATGTATATGTAATGTATGTATAATTATTTATAATGTATGTATGGAAGTTTTTTGTTTTTATTTTACTAATAGCAGTGTGCAGACCATAGGCATCATGGCACCCCCCACTCATAAGCTTGCCGCCGGTTAATGTGTCCCCCCATGCTGCCGATTAATGTCGCCCTCGAGGCGCCCGGTCACGTCTCGTTCGTGTGCCATGTAGTGTCTCCACCCTTCTCCTGTCGACTCCCCGGTATGAGACTCCTGGAGCACAGGAGAGCTGCTCTGTTGATGGGACTTGTGAGGAGACGGAAGAGCGGGACACGACAGGAGCTCTAGTCACACTTGCTCTGGCTATCTGTCTTAGCGCCGCGGCTCCTGTGTGAGGCTGCTGCCACTGTCCACAGAGGGAACAGCGGCGGCCGGGACCCGGGAGCTGTAGGGAGCAGGTGACATTCTTGTTTAACTTAGCGAGCGAGAGCGAGTACCTTTCACTACCATCGTGCCCCCCCTGCTCCTCCGCACCACTGCTCCCATCCTGTCCCCCCTGCTCTGCACCACTGCTCCTATCCTGCTCCGCACCACTACGCCCATCTTGCCCCCTCCTGCTCTGCACCACTGCTCCTATCCTGCTCCGCACCACTACGCCCATCTTGCCCCCTCCTGCTCCGCACCACTGCTCCCATCCTGCCCCCTCCTGTCCCCTCCTGCTCCTGACCACTGATCTTATCCTGCCCCCTCCTGATTGGCTGCAGGTCCACGGCGGATTTGAAATAGTGGCGTTGTGATCATAGGAGCCGCAGTGCCGCCAACCACAGCTTCCTCATCCTTGCACCGTCACCACCCTCTGCCTCCTCCTCTGCTACACCGCCGCCGCCCTCAGCCACTCTGCCGCCGCCCTCAGTCCTTCTCTGCACTTCAGTACCATGCCGACCACAGCCTCCTAATACACCGCACCGCAGACCACAGCATCCTCAGCACCGCCGCTGCTAAATAGGTAATCTTACCCTGCTGCCTTTCTCTCTCCCTAGTCCCTATTGTATGCCCTTACTATCCCTCTCTCTCACGCTCCCTTTCCCTATGTCCCTGCTGTCACTCTCCCTGTCCCTATGTCCCTGCTGTCACTTTCCCTCTCTCTCTCCCTGTCCCTGCTGTCACTCTCCCTGAATTTTGTCTCCATGTGGCATAATTTGAATTTCGGCTCATTCTGTGTGCTATAATGTGAATTTCGGCTCATACCGTATGGTATAATGTGAATTTTGGCTCATACCGTGTGGTATAATGTGAATTTTGGCTCATACCGTGTGGTATAATGTGAATTTCAGCTCATTTTGTGTGCTGTAATGTGAATTTCGGCTCATTCTATGTGCGGTAAAATGTGAATAAGATTGTGCTACTGTGTGACATCATTTGATTGGTTCTACTGTTGTGTGGTCACACCCCGTGGGAAACCATAAATCCTTTTTTGCGGCCTCCGACGCACGCTCTTATTTTATTAACTACAGTATGAGAGGGAGGGCGCAAATTTATAGTTTGCAGGGGGGCGCCGAACACCCTAGCACCGGCCCTGTGCTCGGTAATAGGAAAATTGCAAGACCCTTCCTCAAAACATTCCCTTACATTTACTGGTTTTATTGGTTGACCTATAAAATAAAAGATTTGGACATCTTTAAATTTTGGTTACTGTCCCTTAATTTTCTAAAGTAAAATGTCAAATTCCTTATTTTATTTCTGCTTTATTGAACTAATGTTGTGCAGTTTGCTATGAAACTAGCACTCTGCGCTATATCTTGCTTCATTCAGTTAATCTTGTACAGACTACCAAGACTATAGCCTGCACTAGCTAACAAGTGATGCTGCTACTTATTTTCTAGCTTTTGACTCTAACCAAGACTGAGGGTAAAAGCTGTAGCATGTAGGTGAATTTATATTCAAAGTATATTAGTGAAAGTGTTACTCTTGTGTGATTTTTGGATATGGCTAAAATTTTCCGTGACACAAATTAATGGCATGTGATCTTTCAGAGCCAATGTACCGCAAGCTGTTTTTATCGCACTATAGTGGTCATTCCGAGTTGATCGCTAGCTGCATTTGTTCGCTGTGCAGCGATCATGTAAAAAAACGGCAGTTCTGCACATGCATATGCGGCGCAATGCACAAGTACAACGACCAATGTAGTTTTACAAAGGGTCTAGAGATGCATTTCAGACGCACTGGCTGCCGCAGAGTGATTGACATGAAGTGGGCTTTTCTGTGTGTCAACTGACTGTTTTCAGGGAGTGTTCTGAAAAACACAGGCGTGCCAGAAAAAACGCAGGCGTGGCTGGGCGAACGCAGGGCGTTTTTGTGACGTCAAGTCCGGAACAGAATGGTCTGAAGTGATCGCAAGCGCTGAGTAGGTTTTGAGCTACTCTGAAACTGCACAAAATAAATTTGTAGCCGCTCTGCGAAAGAACCGTTCGCACTTCTGCTAAGCTAAAATACACTCCCAGTGGGCGGCGGCATAGCGTTTGCATGGCTGCTAAAAACTGCTAGCGAGCGATCAAATCGGAATGACCACCAGTAGGAGAATGTCCTGGGCTACACACAGACTGCGCAGTATGGAAAAATCATTAGATGGTGAGCAAGTTGCGAACAGATTTGCAGATGTCCACTGTCTGGCAAAGTTTTTGCGCAGCGTACACATGCATTCGCACACTTTCACGAGTTGGGTTTTCAATCTCCCTGTGCGACAATTATCTGATCGCAGTCCTCTGCAAATTTGCAGCACAGCGATCAGGTCTGTTTTAGGCCCGTAATTCTGCATTTACTGTATATGATATATATAATTTTGAATTCAGGTATTCCTACTATACTATAGCTCATTTCCTTGTGGTCCCTTTATACTCAAGTTTTGCATATGAAGCCATAACAGAGCTATTTAGATTTATTTTTTAAAAAGGAAAAATAAATCTTAGGATACGGGCATCAGACATTTTTTTCATGCATGTGCAGTATAGGTTGTTGTTATTATTATTATCCTTTATTTATATGGCGCCACAAGGGTTCCGCAGCGCCCAATTACAGAGTACATAAATAATCAAAACAGGAAAACAGCAACTTACAGTTGACGACAATATAGGACAAATACAGGGTAAATAAACATAGCTGATTGCAGATAATTTCTCTAACGTCCTAAGTGGATGCTGGGGACTCCGTAAGGACCATGGGGAATAGCGGCTCCGCAGGAGACTGGGCACATCTAAAGAAAGCTTTAGGACTAACTGGTGTGCACTGGCTCCTCCCCCTATGACCCTCCTCCAAGCCTCAGTTAGATTTCTGTGCCCGACGAGAAGGGTGCACACTAGGGGCTCTCCTGAGCTTCTTAGTGAAAGTTTTAGTTTAGGTATTGCGCCAGGTCATGAGACCCTCAGGCAATAGTTGTAGACGCTTTGGTAACACCGTGGGTGTACCAGTCAGTGTATGTGTTCCCTCCTCTGCCTCTCATACCCAAGGTACTGAGATTGATAAGATGGAGAGGAGAAAGCACTATATTCGTGGCTCCGGATTGGCCAAGAAGGACTTGGTAACCGGAACTTCAAGAGATGCTCACGGAGGATCCGTGGCCTCTACCTCTAAGAAGGGACCTGCTCCAGCAAGGACCCTGTCTGTTCCAAGACTTACCGCGGCTGCGTTTGACGGCATGGCGGTTGAACGCCGGATCCTGAAGGAAAAAAGGCATTCCGGATGAAGTCATCCCTATCCTGATCAAAGCCAGGAAGGATGTAACCGCAAAAACATTATCACCGCAATTGGCGAAAATATGTTGCGTGGTGCGAGGCCAGTAAGGCCCGACGGAGGAAATTCAACTGGGTCGATTCCTACATTTCCTGCAAACAGGAGTGTCTATGGGCCTGAAATTGGGGTCCATTAAGGTTCAAATTTCGGCCCTGTCAATTTTCTTCCAAAAAGAACTAGCTTCAGTCCCTGAAGTTCAGACGTTTGTAAAAGGGGTACTGCATATACAGCCCCCTTTTGTGCCTCCAGTGGCACTTTGGGATCTCAATGTAGTTTTGGGTTCCAAAAGTCACATTGGTTTGAACCACTTAAATCTGTGGAGTTAAAATATCTCACATGGAAAGTGGTCATGCTGTTGGCCCTGGCCTGGGCCAGGCGCGTGTCAGAATTGGCGGCTTTATCCTAAAAAAGCCCTTATCTGATGTTCCATTCGGACAGGGCGGAATTGAGGACTCGTCCTCAGTTTCTCCCCAAGGTGGTTTCAGCGTCTCACCTGAACCAACCTATTGGTGGTGCCTGCGGCTACTAGGGACTTGGAGGCCTCCAAGTTGCTAGACGTTGTCAGTGCCCTGAAAATATATGTTTCCAGGACGGCTGGAGTCAGGAAATCTGACTCGCTGTTTATCCTGTGTGCACCCAACAAGCTGGGTGCTCCTGCTTCTAAGCAGACTATTGCTCGTTGGATTTGTAGTACAATTCAGCTTGCACATTCTGTGGCAGGCCTGCCACAGCCAAAAATCTGTAAATGCCCACTCCACAAGGAAGGTGGGCTCATCTTGGGCGGCTGCCCGAGGGGTCTCGGCTTTACAACTTTGCCGAGCAGCTACTTGGTCAGGAGCAAATACGTTTGTAAAATTCTACAAAATTGATATCCTGGCTGAGGAGGACCTGGAGTTCTCTCATTTGGTGCTGCAGAGTCATCCGCACTCTCCCGCCCGTTTGGGAGCTTTGGTATAATCCCCATAGTCCTTACGGAGTCCCCAGCATCCACTTAGGACGTTAGAGAAAATAAGAATTTACTTACCGATAATTCTATTTCTCATGGTCCGTAGTGGATGCTGGGCGCCCATCCCAAGTGCGGATTGTCTGCAATACTTGTACATAGTTATTGTTACAAAAATCGGGTTATTATTGTTGTGAGCCATCTTTCAGAGGCTCCTCTGTTATCATGCTGTTAACTGGGTTCAGATCACAGGTTATACGGTGTGATTGGTGTGGCTGGTATGAGTCTTACCCGGGATTCAAAATCCTTCCTTATTGTGTACGCTCGTCCGGGCACAGTATCCTAACTGAGGCTTGGAGGAGGGTCATAGGGGGAGGAGCCAGTGCACACCAGTTAGTCCTAAAGCTTTCTTTAGATGTGCCCAGTCTCCTGCGGAGCCGCTATTCCCCATGGTCCTTACGGAGTCCCCAGCATCCACTACCGACTATGAGAAATAGAATTATCGGTAAGTAAATTCTTATTATTTGCTTTCATTGTTATTTTTTTTTTTTTTTACTGTTTTGAAGTTTCTCTGTATATGTAATAGTTTTGTGCAAATCAATATTTTTATGAATAATCTATATATCTGCACCACTACAGGCGGTTTCAATCCTCAAAGCCTGTTTATTTCTGTGTTGAAAATTCAGAGAACAAATCTAAAAGAAAAGAAAGGAGCTTGAAACCTGCTGCACGCTGCTGGAGAAATATGGCTTGAGGTTTCACCGAACTTGTAAGAATATCCATGGTTTCGCATAGGGGAACAATCGTATTCCTGCAGAGTTACAAACCCTACTTGTTGATTCCTATCTCTGTCTCTACTTTGGAGCTTTATTTCAATTTTACTTCAGTTTTACAGTTCTCACGCTGTGCTTACCCAGCCATAAGACAATAATATGAGGAGCCAGTGAAGGAGAGGTTTTTTTCACAGCTGCTTATAGGAGCACAAAGCCTAGGTTGCATTACAAAGCCATCGCACGCAACCTAGGGTGATATATCATAATGAGGTAGACAACAAGTTTACATTACCCTCCTACCTGCTGTCTCATTATCTATTCCAATTTCTATTCCAATTATAGGAATCTGACCAAACTTCCTCTGTCCTGATTTTTCTTCAAATTTCTATTTCAGGTTATTTTAGTATGTCATTTAGGTTTAGTAGCATTTTAGTCAGGTTACAGCATGGAAGGAATTGACAACCACAAAAAGGCCCCCATTTATCAAGCTTTGGGGGTATATTCAATTAAAGTCGGATCCATTCCGACATGTATTTGTCGGAATGGATCCGACAACCCCTATTCAATCCCATCTAAAATTCGACTTTTTCAAGTCGAATTTAGATGGGACGCAGAGGAGGAGAAGGGGGTCAAGCCGCGGGGGGACAGCCGGCGGGCATACAGGGAGATCAGCGCTGCAGCAGGATGTTACTCAACCGCCTGACCTCACGGCAGCTTTCACCCAGCTCCAGCAGCGTGCTGGAGCCGGGTGGAAGCTGCCGTGAGGTCGGGCGGGTGAGTGACATCCAGCTGCAGCGCTACTGTAGCGCTGATCTCCCTATATGCCCGCCGGCTGTCCCTGCGGCTCCCCCCCCCTCGCCTCCTCTGGGTCCGCATCCCAGTCCAACATAATTTTGATGTCGGACTGAGATGGTCGAAAAGGGGGCCAAAACCTGTCGGATTTGGACCCGTTTTCGACATCAACGCGTGGATCGGCAGCTATTCCGCCGATCCACGTGCTTTTCGACAAGTCGAATTTATCGACTTGTAGAAAAATTTAGCAAAATATTGAATAGGTCGAATCAGGATTCGACCTTAAAAAGTCGAAAACTGACATCTTTTCGACTGACGGCAGTTTTCGACTTCAATTGAATATACCCCTTGGAGAGTGTTAAATAGCACGGTGATAAAGCATCAGCCAATCAGCTTCTAACTGTCATGTTACCGGTTGGGTTTGAAAAATGACAGGAGCTGATTGGTTGATACTTTATCACCGTGCTATTTTTCACTCTCCAAGGCTTGCTAAATCTGGCCAAAAGATTGCTGATGGAGTGTTGTCAGCTTGTGTGCAAATGAGCAAAATGTACAGCATTGTGTGTTGCAGAACTCAGAGTGTGACCTTGAATATGCCTTCATATTACTGTATGTATTCATTAGAAAAGTACCCTACATTTTGCTTATGGCATGCATTGCTGCTTCACGCTCAATTCTAGCTTATAACTTGTCTGCTGCCCCCGCTGGCTTGTTACTCAGGATATGACTGGCGTATGCACGTAAACGGTCATAATGCCAGCAATGAAAATAGTACATAATAAGATACGACACACTGCCCTGTCAGGGCAGTTTTACATTAATATCACAGATTTCCAAATATCACCAGGAAAATGTTAGAGCAAGAGTCTCACAATAAACCCACCAATGATAAAGTGGTAAACAGTGCATGAGAGTGTCATGGTGGAGGAAGTTGGCTCTTTTAACATATTGGGAGTTATAGAAACATAGAATTTGACAGCAGATAAGAACCATTTGGCCCATCTAACCTACTCTAGGTTTATTATTATTTTTTGTTGTTGTTGTTGTTGCTGTTGTTGGGAGACAACCTACCAGTATATGTTTGGAGTCTGGGAGTTAACCAGAGTACCCTGAGGAAACTCATGCAAGCACAAAGAGAATATACAAACTCCACACAGTTAGAGCCGTGGTGAGAATAATAATACATCTGCAGCTACTAAAATATGCGTGTTAGGCCTGATATTAATAAAGGCATACAAATTAAGGGTAAACTCCAGAGCCTTAGTATTAGACCAAACATTCTGATATAATGGAGGCTATGTTGTGACTGCTTACAACAAAACACAACCTTTAGTAATGCAAAGAAATAGAGGGTTGGTTCACAGTATTGAGAAGGCATCTGAAACTCTGATGCGTTTCTGTGACCTAGTGTCAGTTCTCCAGAAGCTTGGTAGCAAGTTGTAACTATGTTTCAGTACTATAAAACAGGATGTTTTGAAGTATGACATAATGTGCTAAGGTAAATTAAGTGATCATCTTAGAATACTGGACAAACTAATAACTAAGGTGTCTATGTAATGAGCCCCATAGAGAGACAAAGTGAAGTCCAATCCATTTTTTAAAAGTGGTTTTGGTCACAATTCTGAATAGCGTTAACAAATATTTTACAAAATATGTCAGTCTTTTTATTACAAATAACAAATGTGCAGCACAGCTGTTTTAAGGATTGTTTTATATTTTTATTTTACTACCGTTTCAAAAGTTGGTATAGAAAAGAAGTGGAATGAGAAAGGGAGAGCTACATTTCTAGATATTAATTGAAATATTGCTTATTGTCTTTGCTACTCATCAGTCAACAATGGATACACTAAAACCAGATATGAAGTCCAGATCATTTCTGGCAGATACTAATCAATCAGACTTATACGGTCCATATATTCCAGGTGCTGCTAATGTGATTAGAGCAGTCATGTACTATACGGATGGATTCAGTAAGATATCCCGGCTGGAGATCAACGCCGGGATCCCGACAGCCAGAATAGTGATGCTGAGCACAGTGTGTCCCCTCGCGGGCTCGCCGGTGGCGACCAAAGGTCGCCACAGGGTTATATTTTCCCTTCCCAGCGGGATCCCAGCAGCCGGCGACTTGATTGCCTCCCATACGAATTCTATGTCCCAATTTGTGCTTTTTGTCAAACTTTTTTTAATTGATGCATTCATTATGGGTCCCTGCGCCAGTGATACTTACAGTCTAAATTCTCTACTACACCCACCCACCCACCCACCCACCAGGGTTAATACTGTTAGAAGCCAGTTAACATAACGGTGTGTTTTAGGACTTCAAATGGAAGATACAAACTCCACTAGGTAGTAGAAGTTAGAATAGCACCAGTGTTACTATTCACTCAGCCACTGTGCCCCTGTTACTCCATATATTTACTCTAAACAAAAAGGGGTGCTTTGAATTCTGGCACTTTTCCAGCTAGGATACATTATTCATAACTCCCATACTGACACATTGGGGGGATGCAATTGTGGGCAAATGGTGCAAGTTGCCTTTGCAGCAACATTAAAACGCTGGCAACAGCACCAATTCTTGCAGCACTCGTGGCCCCCATTTCATCTTCAATTCGCACAATTTTGTACGCAGCCCTAAGGGATTGCTAACGAATATTTTACAAGTCCATGGTGCCGTAAAGCAGTGGTTCTCAATTTCGGTCCTCAAGTACCCCCAACAGTTCAGGTTTTCCAGGTTACCTAGCAGTTGAACAGGTGTATTCATTACTCACTGACACATTTTAAAAGACCCACAGGTGGGGCAAATTATTTCACTTGCAATCCTGTGAGGAGACCTGGAAAACATGAACTGTTGGGGATACTTGAGGACCGCGGTTGAGAACCACTGCCGTAAAGTGTAGCTCTTTAACTTGTAGGTGCAAAAACTTTGGCCGCAATTGGATTTTCTCACTGAAGGTAGACGCACTCCCCACACTGCCACATAGGAGCGATAACAGTCCAAAGGCACCACAGGCAGCTGGAAAAGCGATTAAGGTCTCAAGACCATCAAAGGTGTCAAAACCATCCTTAGATCACTTCCTTATGCAGGTCTTTTCTGAGTTTAATATTGTCTTTTGGATATACAGTTTCATAATGCCAAAATATGTGATTTTTAAGTATTTTTTTTTAAATAACAGAAAACCTACTTTGCACAAAATCCTAGATCAAAGTATGTCTGTATAGGAGAATTGGTGCTGTTAGTTCTGTTTTTTTAGCAATTGCATGTCTATCGTTCATTTTAAGAACTCTTATAATATATAATATAGGTGGCCATTCCGAGTTGTTCGCTCGCAAGCTGCTTTTAGCAGCATTACACACGCTAAGCCGCCGCCTACTGGGAGTGAATCTTAGCTTATCAAAATTGCGAACGAAAGATTAGCAGAATTGCGAATAGACACTTCTTAGCAGTTTCTGAGTAGCTCGAAACTTACTCTGCCAGTGCGATCAGTTCAGTGCTTGTCGTTCCTGGTTTGACGTCACAAACACACCCAGCGTTCGCCCAGACACTCCTCCGTTTCTCCAGCCACTCCCGCGTTTTTCCCAGAAACGGTTGCGTTTTTTCACACACTCCCATAAAACGGCCAGTTTCCGCCCAGAAACACCCACTTCCTGTCAATCACATTACGATCACCAGAACGAAGAAAAAACCTCGTAATGCCGTGAGTAAAAAACCTAACTGCATAGTAAATTTACTTGGCGCAGTCGCACTGCGGACATTGCGCATGCGCATTAGCGACTAATCGCTCCGTTGCGAGAGAAAAAATAACGAGCGAACAACTCGGAATTACCCCCATAGTCTTATAATACACTATAGTTAGGCTGACCTATCCCTTTAACCTGGGACACTCATGAATTACACAGGTTCTGTGGCTGGCTGACTACAAGCCTGCATTTCACCTGGTTTTAAGCAGCCGCAGAACCTGTGTAATCTATGAGTGTCCCAGGGATAATACGGTCAGCCTACTTATAGTGTATTATTTGCAGTTGAAAACTTTTAGAGCTCTTTGCTGAATTCACGTTAACTTTAAGGATTGTATACATACTGTATATTGTCAAAGAGCAAAACGTCTACTTCCAAACATTACTGAATGATTATAATTCCGTATATATGTAGCTTTTAGTTATGGCTATTCAAATCCCCTGTCCTATGCCACCTTATGTGTAGTTATCATATATGTCATTAGTACACAATAAATAAATGGTGTATGGATGTTCTCTTTCAGCCACGGTCACGCGTGTTTATTTCAGGACCATGTCTGACTCATACAAGACCTTTACCGTGTCTTCGCACTCTCCTCTGAGGTCTCTTGCAACACATTTTCGACTGTACGCTTTGCCTAGTGTTAGTTGTCGAGACTTAATCACCAACTTCAAATCCTTTGTTAACAATCTAAATAGTGGCAGATCTGCAACTTCAAAGCCAGGCAGCTCAGTGTGTTTATGCCTCCAATATGTCGGGGACTTTAAGCGTAATGTTTTATGTATATTGCCATTATGACAGTTGGAAAGGCTAAAAAAGAAAAAAGCAATTATATAATTGCTTCAAAGAATTATGCATGGGGGGATGGAGGCTTTTAAGGAATGCCAGAACAGCCTTAATTATTATATCACCTGAAGTCGAGCAGCGAAATTATGTCCCAATTATTTGTGATAAGCAATTAAGCTTCATGTTACAAGGCATGAAAGAAATTCCTCTAATATTGTTTTCCTTTCAGAATCAGGCAGGGAAAACACTCCGCTTTTATTTTTTAAAGCAGTGCGTGGGTGAAGAAAGAGGGGGTCATTCGAATCTTTGTAGGCTTATTTATTTATTTCCGTGTTGATACGGTGAAAGCGTTGTTTGTGATGTTTTGCTTCCACTAAGGTGATTTATTCTGCAATTCAAATCTTACTTTCCCCTCCCCAGCTGTTTGAAGACTAGACAGTATGTTTTTTTTAATGCGTCTTTTCTTTTGCCAAGCCGTATTGACAGGGTTTCCATTTCCAGAATGACAGCAAAGGTAAGGAGCAGTAATTATTGAAATTGCTGACGTGTTTAGAACATTGATGAAAGCGAAAACGGGAGAGAGAGAGAAAGAGTAATGATAATAGTATAAAAATATACACAGGCTGGTACGGTGGCTGAAGATGGCGTTATTCATCTATGGACACAGGCATGGCCTCAATGTTCGTTTTCGCTGGTAGACTGCAAGAGGGCAACTATAGCTCTCTCCTCTGGAAGTCTGCAGTTTATTACTGTGTGAATGTTTGCAGGACTTCTCCTGGCCTAGTTTTTATCTGTAAAGAAGGAATTTATACAGGAGAGGCTGTGATAAAGGGCTGTAGAAGGGAGGCCTTTATCACAGCTACCCTATTGTATATGTGTTCTATTCTCCCATGGATGGCAGTTAAGTATACAGAAGCCTACTCGTTCTTTGCTGTCAACAGGCTCTGAATTTAGTGAGTATTTTCCTGCTGTGACAACGCAGGATTAACATCCCAGCGATCACCCGGGCCCCAAACCCTGCAATTTAATAGCTTTTTAGGTTCTCTTCTTTTTCTAAACAGCAATTAATCTCATTTTAGCACAATTTTCTCGTTTCTGAAGTCCTCTCATTGAGGAGTTGTTTTGTTCATATTTGGCTTCATCTCCTCTGCATAGTCATTAGAGTCTCCAATTAATGTCACCTTTAGCTGAAGAGTACTCATTTTTATTGAGAAAATGACAGTTGCTACCAAGAGCAGTGTAGTGTAATATACATTAATTGCCCCGTAACACTGGTAATTACCAGTTTTTTTCAGGGCTCTCAGTAAACCGTCATTGCCTAGACAAGACTAGAGCAGATCTAGAGTAGTGATTAGGCAAAGGGGACAGTCCTGTTTTCTGTTGGTTTCTTATTTCTGCTTAACCCTTTACCTAACAACAGGGAGGATACAATAGCTCAGATGCAAGTATCAAGTCATCCCTATATGTACACAATAGTGTGTTTCCCAGCTCACGCTCTTATGATTCATCAGTACAATAAGAACCTGCAGTGTACTGCTTTTATTGGTAAAGTTTTAATGCATTTGTTATCCCCTCCTGCCCCCCTCCTTTCCCCCCAGCTTGCTACGCTTAAATACTGACATGCCGTGACATCAGTGTCTTTTATATAGTAGCATACCATATTAATAATTCTTTAGTTGTAATTTGACCAAACTTGTAATTTTGTTTAGACTTTTAATAGCATTAAAATACTCTCTATTATCAGCGTATACGCTTGATAACATAACATGTGTTTCTCTAACGTCCTAGTGGATGCTGGGGACTCCGTCAGGACCATGGGGAATAGCGGCTCCGCAGGAGACAGGGCACAAAAAGTAAGCTTTTAGGATCACATGGTGTGTACTGGCTCCTCCCCCTATGACCCTCCTCCAAGCCTCAGTTAGGTTTTTGTGCCCGTCCGAGCAGGGTGCAATCTAGGTGGCTCTCATAAAGAGCTGCTTAGAAAAAGTTTTTTAGGTTTCTTATTTTCAGTGAGTCCTGCTGGCAACAGGCTCACTGCTACGAGGGACTTAGGGGAGAGAAGTGAACTCACCTGCGTGCAGGATGGATTTGCTTCTTAGGCTACTGGACACCATTAGCTCCAGAGGGATCGAACACAGGCCCAGCCATGGAGTCCGGTCCCGGAGCCGTGCCGCCGACCCCCCTTGCTGATGCCGAAGTTGAAGAGGTCCAGAGGTCCGGAAACAGGCGGCAGAAGACTTTCAGTCTTCATAAGGTAGCGCACAGCACTGCAGCTGTGCGCCATTGTTGTCGGCACACTTCACACCAGCGGTCACTGAGGGTGCAGGGCGCTGGGGGGGGCGCCCTGGGCAGCAATGTATAATACCTTTTTCTATGGCTAAAATACATCACATATAGCCCTTGAGGCTATATGGATGTATTTAACCCCTGCCATATATCGCAAACTCCGGGAGAAGAGCCCGCCGTTTTAGGGGGCGGGGCCTATTCTCCTCAGCACACAGCGCCATTTTCCTGCTCAGCTCCGCTGTGAGGAAGGCTCCCAGGACTCTCCCCTGCACTGCACTACAGAAACAGGGTAAAACAGAGAAGGGGGGCATATTTTGGCGATATTTTTATATATTAAGCGCATATAACAGAAACAACACCTTTTAGGGTTGTTTATATACATTTTTATAGCGCTTTGGTGTGTGCTGGCAAACTCTCCCTCTGTCTCCCCAAAGGGCTAGTGGGGTCCTGTCTTCGATAAGAGCATTCCCTGTGTGTCGGTACGTGTGTGTCGACATGTATGAGGACGATGTTGGTGTGGAGGCGGAGCAATTGCCGGTAATGGTGATGTCACCCCCTAGGGAGTCGACACCGGAATGGATGGCTTTAATTATGGAATTACGTGATAATGTTAGCACGCTGCAAAAGTCAGTTGACGACATGAGACGGCCGGAAAACCAGTTAGTACCTGTCCAGGCGTCTCAGGCACCGTCAGGGGCTGTAAAACGTCCCTTACCTCAGTCAGTCGACACAGGTACCGACACAGATGAATCTAGTGTCGACGGTGAAGAAATAAACGTATTTTCCAATAGGGCCACACGTTATATGATCACGGCAATGAAGGAGGCTTTGCATATCTCTGATACTGCAGGTACCTCAAAGGGGGGTATTATGTGGGGTGTGAAAAAACTACCTGTAGCTTTTCCAGAATCAGAGGAATTGAATGACGTGTGTGATGAAGCGTGGGTTAACCCCGATAGAAAACTGCTAATTTCAAAGAAGTTATTGGCATTATACCCTTTCCCACCAGAGGTTAGGGCGCGCTGGGAAACACCCCCTAGGGTGGATAAGGCGCTCACACACTTATCAAAACAAGTGGCGTTACCGTCTCCTGATACGGCCCCCCTCAAGGATCCAGCTGATAGGAGGCTGGAAACTACCCTGAAGAGTATATACACACATACTGGTGTTATACTGCGACCAGCAATAGCCTCAGCCTGGATGTGCAGTGCTGGGGTGGTGTGGTCGGATTCCCTGACTGAAAATATTGATACCCTGGAATAGAGCAATTAAAGGATGCTTTTCTTTATATGCGAGATGCTCAGAGGGATATTTGCACTCTGGCATCGAGAGTAAGTGCGATGTCCATATCTGCCAGAAGAAGTTTATGGACGCGACAGTGGTCAGGTGATGCGGATTCCAAACGGCATATGGAAGTATTGCCGTATAAAGGAGAGGAATTATTTGGGGTCGGTCTATCGGATCTGGTGGCCACGGCAACAGCCGGAAAATCCACTTTTTTACCTCAGGTCACCTCCCAACAGAAAAAGACACCGTCTTTTCAGCCGCAGTCCTTTCGTTCCTATAAGAACAAGCGGGCAAAAGGACAGTCATATTTGCCCAGAGGCAAAGGAAGGGGTAAGCGGTTGCAGCAAGCAACTACTTCCCACGAACAGAAGCCCTCCCCGGCTTCTACAAAGCCCTCAGCATGACGCTGGGGCTGTGCAAGCGGACTTAGGGGCGGTGGGGGGTCGACTAAAGATTTTCAGCACACAGTGGGCGCGCTCACAGGTGGACCCTTGGATCCTGCAGGTAGTATCTCAGGGTTACAAGTTGGAATTCGAAAAGTCTCCCCCTCGCCGGTTCCTAAAGTCTGCTTTACCAACGTCTCCCTCAGAAAGGGCGACGGTATTGGAAGCCATTCACAAGCTGTATTCTCAGCAGGTGATAGTCAAGGTACCCCTCCTACAACAGGGAAAGGGGTATTATTCCACACTATTTGTGGTACCGAAGCCGGACGGTTCGGTAAGACCTATTCTAAATCTGAAATCCTTGAACCTGTACATACAAAAATTCAAGTTCAAGATGGAGTCACTCAGAGCAGTGATCGCGAATCTGGAAGAAGGGGACTTCATGGTGTCCCTGGACATAAAAGATGCTTATCTGCATGTCCCAATTTACCCTTCACACCAAGGGTATCTCAGGTTCGTGATACAAAACTGTCATTATCAGTTTCAAACGCTGCCGTTTGGTTTGTCCACGGCACCTCGGGTCTTTACCAAGGTAATGGCCGAAATGATGGTTCTTCTACGAAGAAAAGGCGTATTAATTATCCCTTACTTGGACGATCTCCTGATAAGGGCAAGGTCCAGAGAACAGCTGGAAGTCGGAGTAGCACTAACCCAAGTAGTGCTTCAACAACACGGGTGGATTCTGAATCTTCCAAAATCTCAATTGACCCCGACGACACGTCTGCTGTTCCTGGGAATGATTCTGGACACTGTTCAGAAAAAGGTGTTTCTCCCGGAGGAGAAAGCAAGGGAGTTATCCGAACTTGTCAGGAACCTCCTAAAACCAGGAAATGTGTCAGTACATCAATGCACAAGAGTCCTGGGAAAGATGGTGGCTTCTTACGAAGAAATTCCATTCGGCAGATTCCACGCACGAATATTTCAGTGGGATCTGCTGGACAAATGGTCCGGATCGCATCTGCACATGCATCAGCGGATAACACTGTCACCAAGAACAAGGGTGTCTCTTCTGTGGTGGTTGCAGAGTGCCCATCTGTTAGAGGGCCGCAGATTCGGCATACAGGACTGGGTCCTGGTGACTACGGATGCCAGCCTACGAGGCTGGGGAGCAGTCACACAGGGAAGAAACTTCCAGGGCGTGTGGTCAAACCTGGAGACGTCTCTTCACATAAATATACTGGAGCTAAGAGCGATTTACAATGCTCTAAGCCTGGCAAAACCGCTGCTTCAGGGTCAGCCGGTGTTGATCCAGTCGGACAACATCACGGCAGTCGCCCACGTAAACAGACAGGGCGGCACGAGAAGCAGAAGAGCAATGACAGAAGCTGCAAGGATTCTTCGCTGGGCGGAAAATCATGTCATAGCACTGTCAGCAGTGTTCATTCCGGGAGTGGACAACTGGGAAGCAGACTTCCTCAGCAGACACGACCTCCACCCGGGAGAGTGGGGACTTCATCCAGAAGTCTTCCACATGATTGTGAACCGTTGGGAAAAACCAAAGGTGGACATGATGGCGTCCCGCCTCAACAAGAAACTGGACAGATATTGCGCCAGGTCAAGAGACCCTCAGGCAATAGCTGTGGACGCTCTGGTAACACCGTGGGTGTACCAGTCCGTGTATGTGTTTCCTCCTCTGCCTCTCATACCAAAGGTACTGAGAATTATACGGCTACGGGGAGTAAGAACAATACTCGTGGCTCCGGATTGGCCGAGAAGGACTTGGTACCCGGAACTTCAAGAGATGCTCACGGAAGAGCCGTGGCCTCTACCGTTAAGAAGGGATCTGCTTCAGCAGGGACCTTGTATGTTCCAAGACTTACCGCGACTGCGTTTGACGGCATGGCGGTTGAACGCCGGATTCTAAAAGAAAAGGGCATTCCAGAGGAAGTTATTCCTACCTTGATTAAAGCCAGGAAGGAAGTGACCGCACAACATTATCACCGCATTTGGAGAAAATATGTTGCGTGGTGTGAGGCCAAGAAGGCCCCAACGGAGGAATTTCAATTGGGTCGATTCCTACATTTCCTGCAGGCAGGATTGTCTATGGGCCTCAAATTGGGGTCTATTAAGGTTCAAATTTCGGCCTTATCGATTTTCTTCCAGAAAGAATTGGCTTCAGTGCCTGAAGTACAAACCTTTGTCAAAGGTGTACTACATATACAGCCCCCGATTGTGCCTCCAGTGGCACCGTGGGATCTCAACGTAGTTTTGGATTTTCTCAAATCCCATTGGTTTGAGCCGCTCAAATCGGTAGATTTGAAGTATCTTACATGGAAAGTAACCATGCTACTGGCCCTGGCTTCAGCCAGGAGAGTATCAGAGTTGGCGGCTTTATCGTACAAAAGCCCATATCTGATTTTCCATTCGGACAGGGCAGAACTCCGGACGCGTCCTCAGTTTCTGCCTAAGGTGGTTTCGGCTTTTCACTTGAACCAGCCTATTGTGGTGCCTGCGGCTACTAGCGACTTGGAGGACTCCAAGTTGCTGGACGTTGTCAGAGCATTGAAAATATATATTTCAAGGACGGCTGGAGTCAGAAAATCTGACTCGCTGTTTATCCTGTATGCACCCAACAAGATGGGTGCTCCTGCGTCTAAGCAGACGATTGCTCGTTGGATCTGTAGCACAATCCAACTTGCACATTCTGTGGCAGGCCTGCCACAGCCTAAATCTGTAAATGCCCACTCCACAAGGAAGGTGGGCTCATCTTGGGCGGCTGCCCGAGGGGTCTCGGCATTACAACTTTGCCGAGCAGCTACGTGGTCAGGGGAGAACACGTTTGTAAAATTTTACAAATTTGATACTCTGGCTAAGGAGGACCTGGAGTTCTCTCATTCGGTGCTGCAGAGTCATCCGCACTCTCCCGCCCGTTTGGGAGCTTTGGTATAATCCCCATGGTCCTGACGGAGTCCCCAGCAACCACTAGGACGTTAGAGAAAATAAGAATTTACTTACCGATAATTCTATTTCTCATAGTCCGTAGTGGATGCTGGGCGCCCATCCCAAGTGCGGATTGTCTGCAATACTTGTACATAGTTATTGTTACAAAAATCGGGTTATTATTGTTGTGAGCCATCTTTTCAGAGGCTTCTTCGTTGTTATCATACTGTTAACTGGGTTCAAATCACAAGTTGTACGGTGTGATTGGTGTGGCTGGTATGAGTCTTACCCGGGATTCAAGATCCTTCCTTATTGTGTACGCTCGTCCGGGCACAGTACCTAACTGAGGCTTGGAGGAGGGTCATAGGGGGAGGAGCCAGTACACACCATGTGATCCTAAAAGCTTACTTTTTGTGCCCTGTCTCCTGCGGAGCCGCTATTCCCCATGGTCCTGACGGAGTCCCCAGCATCCACTACGGACTATGAGAAATAGAATTATCGGTAAGTATATTCTTATTTTTATTTTAAATTCATGGATCTATTTCTCCAAAGGAGTGTCACGTGGGATACTTAATTAGTAGTGAATAATATATTGATTGTATATTAATGGTTCATTTAAAATACTTGTTTGAGCTATTTTAGATCAAGGAAAAGGATGAAAGCTTAATTGTATTTTACTGGCAATTGCTGTAGTGGGTTCTATATGATCATAACCCCTATTTGCGCAAGTTGGATAAACGTAATTTATTTTATATATATATATATATATATATATACAGGTTGAATATCCCTTATCCAAAATGCTTGGGACCAGAAGTATTTTGGATATCGGATTTTTCCGTATTTTGGAATAATTGCATACCATAATGAGATATCATGGTGATGGGACCAAGTCTAAGCACAGAATGCATTTATGTTACATATACACCTTATACACACAGCCTGAAAGTCATTTAATACAATATTTTTAATAACTTTGTGTATTAAACAAAGTTTGTGTACATTGAGCCATCAGAAAACAAAGGTTTCACTATCACTCAAAAAATTCTGTATTTCGGAATATTCCGTATTTTGGAATATTTGAATATGGGATACTCAACCTGTGTGTGTGTGTGTGTGTGTGTGTATATATATATATATATATATATATATATATATATATATATATATATATATATATACTCCTCCAAATCAGCCGGCACTCCACGATTGTGTTCAGCTGGTCCCGGTGCCTAGTGCAACTCGTATACACTCCTCCAATACAGCACGGCACTCCACGGGACTCCTCTTATCAAATGGCTGGTATGTCCTGAGGAAGAGGCTGACGCCTTCGAAACATGTTGATGTTATACCGCTGATGTTACATTAAACACTGCTATAAGAGGAGTCCCGTGGAGTGCCGTGCTGTATTGGAGGAGTGTGTGTGTGTGTGTGTGTGTGTGTATATATATGTATATATATATATATATATATATAAATTAAGTTAGTACACCATAACACATGGAATTAAAAAGACAACGTCATTTCTCTTTCATATCTGAGTCATAGTTCCCTTCAAGAAAGTTATCACATTTTAAAAGCTGAATGAGGTTTTCTACCCTCACATAATGGTAAATGACTTGTATATGCTTTCCTGAAAAAAATATAAATAAAATCTGCCTTATATCTGTGCTTTTCAGTAATGTATCTATAGCATTATGTTGTTGTTTATTTTAATTTCACTGGGACAAAACACATCTGCCATGTAGGGAACAACTATGGGTCCCAGGACAACAACCGTAACAACACAGAGACTCTGCTTGATGATACAATACATGGCTGAAAAAATCGCAGTTTATAACTAATGAGAAAATTCAATATACTTAGTAAGCCTTTCAGTAGAGCACATGCAAGTAAACAAAAAAAAAAATAGGTCTGAAGGTGGAAACTCCCTTTTATTCATTATATTTTGCACAAGTGGGCTATTTAAAATATCTCATCTATAGTTAGGGTGCATAAAATGCATTTGTGTAACTAAACAGAGGCTGTCCTTTGGGTCCGAAATAGAGGATTCCATAGTATAATGCTGCTGGCTCCTCCAGTTAGATGACAGTCCACCTATAGCTTCAAGCTGGCAAATAACAGAGACCTTTCTTTTATCTTAGTGATAACACCTGCTTTAGGCAATCACGTCTCGCTCTCCAGCAGTCTCCCTAAATGAATTTTGTCACAGGCTTTCACATTGTGTGGCGGTGATGAGCTAATGGAAGTGGATAGCACAATTTGTACTGAGCAGGTCCTGATTCCTAGCACACAGCTGAGAATAGCTAGTATCCCAGCTCTGGAGATAGAAGTCTTCATGATACAGCTGATTTCCCCATTACTGATCATTAACAGGGGAGATGCACTCATGTTTATCTGTTTGTATTGGTGTGCGGCTATCGAATTGTTTATGACAGGACTAATTGAGGTAATTGCAGAGCCCGAAATTACCTGTCAGCTGTTTATTCGCATAGTCTTTTTCTTCCCTGACAAACAATGACATGTGAGGGATCCCATAGCATTAGTCATGATGGCTTTCCGCAGTAGTAATGAGGACAGTCGGATACCTGCTGCCTTCATATGCACAAGCCAGTTAAGTGACTTGTTGGCTGGGGAAAACTAAAGTGTCCCTTTGCTGTACATGATAAGAGGAGGCATTTACTGGAGTCTAATACCTCATTTTATTACATCTGACAATAATCACTGATGAATGAGGTCCTAAGATCCAGGTGTCGTGCGGTGCACAAGCCTTAGTGACTGACGGGGTGGATGAGGCTCTAATAATAATTATGACATTGCTGTGAATTGTTGCTGGGGCTGTTTTTTTTTTTTTTTTTACTTTTTTACAGCCAGAAAATTCTCTATTGTTTTTTGACACAATTACCAGCAGCTTATTTACATAACAATAAGGCCATTACCTGTATATTCCATTCCACCTTTTCTGCCTTGCGTTGTTTATATTCCTTTCTTACATTCACCTTTTTACTTCTCCTTTCCAATGTATTGTTGCTATCATTTCTGTTTGTCCTTTCACTACCTTGTTCCATCTCTCTCTGTCTGATGCTCTCGCTTTCTCTTTCTCTCTGCCTGAAAAAAGTGGATGGTGGAAGTCATCAGGAGACATTGAAGCATGAAATGATTTCCCCTCTGCATGCAGCTGTAATATAACCTGTCCCACTGAGGCCCACAACTACCAGATTTTATTAGATTTATTCCCTCAAGCTCATCAAAACAAAACAGATGCAGGAGGAGAGAGATGCACCCCATGCGTAGCTGTGGGTGAGCGCAAGGAAAGAGACGTGTTATGTTGCTTGGCCTGGTAGTCGCTATTGCAGCTGTTAGAGTTAAGTATTTGACTTGCATGTCGTATATGTTTGTATTCCTCAGAGTTGTTGCTATGGAGGTGGGGATCGCATCTGGGAGTCACCCTCGTATAGAGCGACACCGATATGCCGTCTTCTGCACAGCAAGAGAGAGTTGGGTGCTGTACTGTCACGTTATCATGCAGCACTTGGGCAGATGTATTAACCTGGAGAAGGCATAAGGAAGTGATAAACCAGTGATATGTGCAAGGTGATAAAGGCACCAGCCAATCAGCTTCATTATGTAAATTAACAGTTAGGATCTGATTGGCTGGTGCCTTTATCACCTTGCACATATCACTGGTTTATCACTTCCTTATGCCTTCTCCAGGTTAATACATCTGCCCCTCAGTTCTTGTGACGGTGTAGGAGTTGGCACTGCGGGGGGAGTCTCCAGGGACAGCCTGGCATCTACGGGAATACTGGGTACACTGTCGGAGTGATGAAAACTGCTGTCACCAGAGACAACACTGAACTTGAACTTTGACAACATTATCTCTGTTACACTTTAGTCTCAAGATGATAAATATGTGCCAATGATAACTGCGCCAGTGTCCATATGAGAACTTCCTCTGTAACGCATTAATGTGCCACCTTCCTAGCCACCATTAAAAACCGCTGACACATTGCTGCACATTGCACCTAAATTTAACAGAACCGTTGCTGAGCGATTGCACAGGTCTGTCAAATTGGGGTCATTAAAAATTGCAATTTGATGACTGATTATTATGGTAATTGGCATGCTGATTTCAATCATGACCACCACATTTTTTCACAAAGTGAATGCGAAAATTTGGGGAAATAGCATAATACGTATTCTGGTTGAAACATATTTTTCTGGTAAAAACCATAAAAAAATAGTTTTATGCAAAAATTATTGCTAAAAATCCATTCTGATGTTCTAAAAAATAGTTTTAGGCACCGTTACAAGTGCCTTTTCCTTTTTTTGGGGGTACTTATTATCTTGTACACAGCGTATGGTTCTTCTCTATGCAGTATCCAACAGTAGTCCGCAATCATGTTGACGTTATACCTACCCTGGTATCTGCGTTCCATTTCCTTGATATTTTGATGCACTCTTTCTCCACGCTCTTCACTTAGAGCACCATGGTTTGTGGGCAAATAGTCTAAATGAGAATTCAGGGAGGGCACCTAAAAACTCATCAAGCAACCCAAGTATCTGTATTTTTCTTAGAATGTTCCTTCTTCAAAACTTGTTCAAATGATGGTTTAAAAAATGTTGTTGACGTGTTATAATGAAATTTTTGTTTTAGAGCTTAATACAGTAATTCTGGAAATGCTAAAAGCAAAAGTCTGAGTTTGCAGGAAAATGGTATGTGATGCAACTGTTTTAGTATGTTTCCAACCATCTCCTAACTGACATGTTACGGGCTGAATTTAAAAAATAACAGTACATGATTAGTAGTTCGTTTCTCTCTCTCCACTTTATCACACTACAAGGCTTAGTACATCTGCCCCTTATTGAGATATATTAATCTCACTATAAAAATTATTAGCACCATGGCCTTGTGTCAAGAAGCATGTGTTGATATTGGGGGAAGTGGATTACGTAATTTGGGCAGGGATAGAAGCTTTGAGAATATGATACACAGTGGCAGATTTATTAAGCCTGGTGAAGTGATAAAGTGGAAGGTGAAAAAGCACCAGCCAATCAGCTACTAACTGTCATTTCTCTAACGTCCTAAGTGGATGCTGGGGACTCCGTAAGGACCATGGGGATTAGCGGCTCCGCAGGAGACTGGGCACAACTATAAAGAAAGCTTTTAGACTACTGGTGTGCACTGGCTCCTCACACTAAGACCCTCCTCCAGACTTCAGTTAGATTCTTGTGCCCGGCTGAGCTGGATGCACACTAGGGGCTCTCCTGAGCTCCTAGAAAGAAAATAAGAATTTACTTACCGATAATTCTATTTCTCGGAGTCCGTAGTGGATGCTGGGGTTCCTGAAAGGACCATGGGGAATAGCGGCTCCGCAGGAGACAGGGCACAAAAAGTAAAGCTTTAGGATCAGGTGGTGTGCACTGGCTCCTCCCCCTATGACCCTCCTCCAAGCCTCAGTTAGGATACTGTGCCCGGACGAGCGTACACAATAAGGAAGGATTTTGAATCCCGGGTAAGACTCATACCAGCCACACCAATCACACTGTACAACCTGTGATCTGAACCCAGTTAACAGTATGATAACAGCGGAGCCTCTGAAAAGATGGCTCACAACAATAATAACCCGATTTTTGTAACTATGTACAAGTATTGCAGATAATCCGCACTTGGGATGGGCGCCCAGCATACACTACGGACTCCGAGAAATAGAATTATCTGTAAGTAAATTCTTATTTTCTCTATCGTCCTAGTGGATGCTGGGGTTCCTGAAAGGACCATGGGGATAATACCAAAGCTCCCAAACGGGCGGGAGAGTGCGGATGACTCTGCAGCACCGAATGAGAGAACTCCAGGTCCTCCTTAGCCAGGGTATCAAATTTGTAGGATTTTACCAACGTGTTTGCCCCTGACTAAATAGCCGCTCGGCAAAGTTGTAAAGCCGAGACCCCTCGGGCAGCCGCCCAAGATAAGCCCACCTTCCTTGTGGAATGGGCATTTACATATTTTGGCTGTGGCAGGCCTGCCACAGAATGTGCAAGCTGAATTGTATTACACATCCAACTAGCAATAGTCTGCTTAGAAGCAAGAGCACCCAGTTTGTTGGGTGCATACAGGATAACAGCAAGTCAGTTTTCCTGACTCCAGCCGTCCTGGAACCTATATTTACAGGGCCCTGACAACATCTAGCAACCTGGAGTCCTCCAAGTCCCTAGTAGGCGCAAGGCACCAAAATAAGCTGGTTCAGGTGAAACACTGACACCACCTTAGGGAGAGAACTGGGGACGAGTCCGCAGCTCTGCCCTGTCCAAATGGACAACCAGATATGGGCTTTTTTGAGAAAAAAACCACCAATTTGACACTCGCCTGGTCCAGGCCAGGGCCAAGAGCATGGTCACTTTTCATGTGAGATGCTTCAAATCCACAGATTTGACTGGTTTTAAACCAATGTGATTTGAGGAATCCCAGAACTACGTTGAGATCCCACAGTGCCACTGGAGGCACAAAAGGGGGTTGTATATGCAATACTCCCTTGACAAACTTCTGGACTTCAGGAACTGAAGCCACTTCTTTCTGGAAGAAAATCGACAGGGCCGAAATTTGAACCTTAATGGACCCCAATTTGAGGCCCATAGACACTCCTGTTTGCAGGAAATGCAGGAATCGACCGAGTTGACATTTCTTCGTGGGGCCTTTCTGGCCTCACACCACGCAACATATTTTTGCCACATGTGGTGATAATGTTGTGCGGTCACCTCCTTTCTGGCTTTGACCAGGGTAGGAATGACCTCTTCCGGAATGCCTTTTTCCCTTAGGATCCGGCGTTCCACCGCCATGCCGTCAAACGCAGCTGCGGTAAGTCTTGGAACAGACATTGTACTTGCTAAAACAAGTCCCTTCTTAGCGGCAGAGGCCATAAGTCCTCTGTGAGCATCTCTTGAAGTTCCGGGTACCAAGTCCTTCTTGGCCAATCCGGAGCCATGAGTATAGTTCTTACTCCTCTACGTCTTATAAGTCTCAGTACCTTAGGTATGAGAAGCAGAGGATGGAACACATACACCGACTGGTACATCCATGGTGTTACCAGAACGTCCACAGCTATTGCCTGAGGGTCTCTTAACCTGGCGCAATACCTGTCCCGTTTTTTGTTCAGACGGGACGCCATCATGTCCACCTTTGGTATTTCCCAACGGTTTACAATCATGTGGAAAACTTCCCGATGAAGTTTCCATTCTGCCGGGTGGAGGTCGTGCCTGCTGAGGAAGTCTGCTTCCCAGTTTCCATTCCCGGAATGAAACACTGCTGACAGTGCTATCACATGATTTTCCGCCCAGCGAAAAGTCCTTGCAGTTTTTGCCATTGCCCTCCTGCTTCTTGTGCCGCCCTGTCTATTTACGTGGGCGACTGCCGTGATGTTTTTCCCACTGGATCAATACCGGCTGACCTTGAAGCAGAGGTCTTGCTAAGCTTAGAGTATTATAAATTTACCCTTAGCTCCAGTATATTTATGTGGAGAAAAGTCTCCAGACTTGATCACACTCCCTGGAAATTTTTTCCTTGTGTGACTGCTCCCCAGCCTCTCGGGCTGGCCTCCGTGGTCACCAGCATCCAATCCTGAATGCCGAATCTGCGGCCCTCTAGAAGATGAGCACTCTGTAACCACCACAGGAGAGACACCCTTGTCCTTGGATATAGGGTTATCCGCTGATGCATCTGAAGATGCGATCCGGACCATTTGTCCAGCAGATCCCACTGAAAAATTCTTGCGTGAAATCTGCCGAATGGAATTGCTTCGTAGGAAGTCACCATCTTTACCAGGACCCTTGTGCAATGATGCACTGATTTTAGGAGGTTCCTGACTAGCTCGGATAACTCCCTGGCTTTCTCTTCCGGGAGAAAACACCTTTTTCTGGACTGTGTCCAGAATCATCCCTAGGCACAGCAGACTTGTCGTCGGGATCAGCTGCGATTTTGGAATATTTAGAATCCACCCGTGCTGTTGTAGCAGTATCCGAGATAGTGCTACTCCGACCTCCAACTGTTCCCTGGACTTTGCCCTTATCAGGAGATCGTCCAAGTAAGGGATAATTAAGACGCCTTTTCTTCGAAGAAGAATCATCATTTCGGCCATTACCTTGGTAAAGACCCGGGGTGCCGTGGACAATCCAAACGGCAGCGTCTGAAACTGATAGTGACAGTTCTGTACCACGAACCTGAGGTACCCTTAGTGAGAAGGGCAAATTTTGGACATGGAGGTAAGCATCCCTGATGTCTCGGGACACTATATAGTCCCCTTCTTCCTGGTTCGTTATCACTGCTCTGAGTGACTCCATCTTGATTTGAACCTTTGTAAGTGTTCAAATTTTTTTAGATTTAGAATAGGTCTCACCTAGCCTTCTGGCTTCAGTGCCACAATATAATGTGGAATAATACCCCTTTTCTTGTTGTAGGAGGGGTAATTTGATTATCACCTGCTGGGAATACAGCTTGTGAATTGTTTCCCATACTGCCTCCTTGTCGGAGGGAGACCTTGGTAAACCAGACTTCAGGAGCCTGCGAAGGGGAAACGTCTCGACATTCCAATCTGTACCCCTGGGATACTACATGTAGGATCCAGGGGTCCTGTACGGTCCCAGCGTCATGCTGAGAGCTTGGCAGAAGCGGTGGAACGCTTCTGTTCCTGGGAATGGGCTGCCTGCTGCAGTCTTCTTCCCTTTCCTCTATCCCTGGGCAGATATGACTCTTATAGGGACGAAAGGACTGAGACTGAAAAGACGGTGTCTTTTTCTGCAGAGATGTGACTTAGGGTAAAAACGGTGGATTTTCCAGCAGTTGCCGTGGCCACCAGGTCCGATGGACCGACCCCAAATAACTCCTCTTCCTTTATACGGCAATACACCTTTGTGCCGTTTGGAATCTGCATCACCTGACCACTGTCGTGTCCATAAACATCTTCTGGCAGATATGGACATCGCACTTACTCTTGATGCCAGAGTGCAAATATCCCTCTGTGCATCTCGCATATATAGAAAATGCATCCTTTAAATGCTCTATAGTCAATAAAATACTGTCCCTGTCAAGGGTATCAATATTTTTAGTCAGGGAATCCGACCAAGCCACCCCAGCTCTGCACATCCAGGCTGAGGCGATCGCTGGTCGCAGTATAACACCAGTATGTGTGTATATACTTTTTATGATATTTTTCAGCCTCCTGTCAGCTGGCTCCTTGAGGACGGCCCTATCTATAGACGGTACCGCCACTTGTTTTGATAAGCGTGTGAGCGCCTTATCCACCCTAAGGGGTGTTTCCCAACGCGCCCTAACTTCTGGCGGGAAAGGGTATACCGCCCATAATTTTCTATCGGGGGGAACCCACGCATCATCACACACTTCATTTAATTTATCTGATTCAGGAAAAACTACGGTAGTTTTTTCACATCCCACATAATACCCTCTTTTGTGGTACTTGTAGTATCAGAAATATGTAACACCTCCTTCATTGCCCTTAACGTGTGGCCCTAATAAGGAATACGTTTGTTTATTCACCGTCGACACTGGATTCAGTGTCCGTGTCCGTGTCTGTGTCGACCGACTAAAGTAAACGGGCGTTTTAAAACCCCTGACGGTTTCTGAGACGTCTGGACCGGTACTAATTGTTTGTCGGCCGTCTCATGTCGTCAACCGACCTTGCAGCGTGTTGACATTATCACGTAATTCCCTAAATAAGCCATCCATTCCGGTGTCGACTCCCTAGAGAGTGACATCACCATTACAGGCAATTGCTCCGCCTCCTCACCAACATCGTCCTCATACATGTCGACACACACGTACCGACACACAGCACACACACAGGGAATGCTCTGATAGAGGACAGGACCCACTAGCCCTTTGGAGAGACAGAGGGAGAGTTTGCCAGCACACACCAAAAACGCTATAATTATATAGGGACAACCTTATATAAGTGTTTTCCCTTATAGCATCTTTTATATATTTCTAACGCCAAATTAGTGCCCCCCCTCTCTGTTTTAACCCTGTTTCTGTAGTGCAGTGCAGGGGAGAGCCTGGGAGCCTTCCCTCCAGCCTTTCTGTGAGGGAAAATGGCGCTATGTGCTGAGGAGATAGGCCCCGCCCCTTTTTCGGCGGCCTCGTCTCCCGCTCTTTAATGGATTCTGGCAGGGGTTAAATATCTCCATATAGCCCCCGGAGGCTATATGTGAGGTATTTTTAGCCAAAAAAGGTTTTCATTTGCCTCCCAGGGCGCCACCCTCCCAGCGCCCTGCACCCTCAGTGACTGCCGTGTGAAGTGTGCTGAGAGGAAATGGCGCACAGCTGCAGTGCTGTGCGCTACCTTAAGAAGACTGAGGAGTCTTCTGCCGCCGATTCTGGACCTCTTCTCGTTTCAGCATCTGCAAGGGGGCCGGCGGCGAGGCTCCGGTGACCATCCAGGCTGTACCTGTGATCGTCCCTCTGGAGCTAATGTCCAGTAGCCAAAGAAGCCAATCCATCCTGCACGCAGGTGAGTTCACTTCTTCTCCCCTAAGTCCCTCGTTGCAGTGATCCTGTTGCCAGCAGGACTCACTGTAAAATAAAAAACCTAAGCTAAACTTTTCTAAGCAGCTCTTTAGGAGAGCCACCTAGATTGCACCCTTCTCGGCCGGGCACAAAAATCTAACTGAGGCTTGGAGGAGGGTCATAGGGGGAGGAGCCAGTGCACACCACCTGATCCTAAAGCTTTACTTTTTGTGCCCTGTCTCCTGCGGAGCCGCTATTCCCCATGGTCCTTTCAGGAACCCCAGCATCCACTAGGACGATAGAGAAAGTATATTTAGGTTTTTTATTTTCAGTGAGATCTGCTGGCAACAGACTCACTGCAGCGAGGGACTAAGGGGAGAAGAAGCGAACCTACCTAACAGGTGGTAGTTTGGGCTTCTTAGGCTACTGGACACCATTAGCTCCAGAGGGATCGACCGCAGGACCCGACCTTGGTGTTCGTTCCCGGAGCTGCGCCGCCGTCCCCCTTACAGAGCCAGAAGCAACGAAGAGGTCCGGAAAATCGGCGGCAGAAGACTTCGGTCTTCACCAAGGTAGCGCACAGCACTGCAGCTGTGCGCCATTGCTCCTCATGTACACCTCACACTTCGGTCACTGATGGGTGCAGGGCGCTGGGGGGGGGCGCCCTGAGGGCAATAAATAACACCTTGGCTGGCAAATATACATCATATATAGTCCTAGAGGCTATATAGATGTAAAATTACCCCTGCCAGTATTACAGAAAAAGCGGGAGAAAGTCCGCCGAAAAGGGGGCGGGGCTTCTCCCTCAGCACACTGGCGCCATTTTTCCCTCACAGTTCCGCTGGAAGGAAGCTCCCTGGCTCTCCCCTGCAGTCTGAATACTACAGAAGGGTAAAAAAGAGAGGGGGGGCACTAAATTTAGGCGCAGTATAGTTATTATATATACATGAGATATATAAAAAAGCAGCTATAGGGAAAACACTCATTGATAGTGGGATCCCAGTGTTATATAGCGCTCTGGTGTGTGCTGGTATACTCTCTCTCTGTCTCCCCAAAGGGCTTTGTGGGGTCCTGTCCTCTGTCAGAGCATTCCCTGTGTGTTTGCGGTGTGTCGGTACGGCTGTGTCGACATGTTTGTTGAGGAGGCTTATGTGGAGGCGGAGCAGATGCCTGTAAATGTGATGTCACCCCCTGCGGGGTCGACACCTGAGTGGATGGTACTGTGGAAGGAGTTACGTGATAGTGTCGACTCCTTACATAAAAGGTTTGACGACATACCAAATGTGGGACAGCCGGCTTCTCAGCCTGTGTCTGCCCAGGCGTCTCAAAAGCCATCAGGGGCTCTAAAACGCCCGCTACCTCAGATGGTTGACACAGATGTCGACACGGATACTGACTCCAGTGTCGACGACGATGAGACTAATGTAACTTCCAGTAGGGCCACACGTTACATGATTGAGGCAATGAAAAATGTGTTGCACATTTCTGATGTTACCCCCGGTACCACAAAAAAGGGTATGATGTTTGGAGAGAAAAAACTACCAGTAGCTTTTCCTCCATCTGAAGAGTTAAATGAAGTGTGTGAAGAAGCGTGGGCTTCCCCTGATAAAAAGCTGGTAATTTCTAAGAGGTTACTAATGGCGTACCCTTTCCCGCCAGAGGATAGGTCACGCTGGGAAACATCCCCTAGGGTGGATAAAGCGCTCACACGCTTGTCAAAGAAGGTGGCACTACCGTCTCCGGATACGGCCGCCCTGAAGGAATCTGCTGATAGAAAGCAGGAGGCTATCCTGAAGTCTATATATACACACACAGGTGTTATATTGAGACCGGCTATAGCTTCAGCCTGGATGTGCAGTGCTGCTGCTGCGTGGTCAGATTCCCTGTCAGAAAATATAGATACCCTAGACAGGGACACTATTTTGCTAAACGTAGAGCATATAAAAGACGCACTTTTATACATGAGGGATGCACAGAGGGATATTTGCCGGCTGGCATCCAAAATTAGTGCAATGTCCATTTCTGCCAGGAGAGGGTTATGGACTCGGCAGTGGACAGGTGATGCAGATTCCAAACGACACATGGAAGTTCTGCCTTATAAGGGTGAGGAATTGTTCGGGGATGGTCTCTCGGACCTTGTTTCCACAGCAACAGCTGGGAAGTCTACATTTTTACCCCATGTTCCCTCACAACCAAAGAAAGCACCGTATTATCAGGTACAGTCCTTTCGGCCCAATAGGGGCAAGCGGGTTAAAGGCGCGTCCTTTCTGCCCAGAGGCAGAGGTAGGGGGGAAAAGCTGCAGCATACAGCCAGTTCCCAGGAGCAAAAGTCCTCCCCCGCTTCCTCTAAGTCCACAGCATGACGCTGGGGCTCCACAGGCGGAGCCAGGTACGGTGGGGGCCCGTCTCAAAAATTTCAGCAATCAGTGGGCTCGCTCACGGGTGGATCCCTGGATCCTTCATATAGTATCTCAGGGGTACAAACTGGAATTCGAGACGTCTCCCCCCCGCCGTTTCCTCAAATCTGCCTTGCCAACCACTCCCTCAGGCAGGGAGGCAGTGTTACAGGCAATTCAAAAGCTGTATTCACAACAAGTGATAGTAAAGGTGCCCCTGCTTCAACAAGGAAGGGGTTACTATTCCACAATGTTTGTGGTACCGAAACCGGACGGTTCGGTGAGACCCATTTTAAATTTGAAATCCTTGAACACGTATATAAAAAAATTCAAGTTTAAGATGGAATCGCTCAGGGCGGTTATTGCAAGCCTGGACGAGGGGGATTACATGGTATCGCTGGACATCAAGGATGCTTACCTACATGTCCCCATTTACCATCCTCACCAGGAGTACCTCAGATTTGTGGTACAAGATTGTCATTACCAATTCCAGACGTTGCCGTTCGGTCTCTCCACGGCTCCGAGGGTCTTTACCAAGGTAATGGCGGAAATGATGATACTCCTTTGAAGGAAGGGAGTTTTAATTATCCCGTACTTGGACGATCTCCTGATAAAGGCGAGGTCCAGAGAGCAGTTGTTGGTAGGGGTGGCACTATCTCGGGAAGTGCTACAACAGCACGGCTGGATTCTAAACATTCCAAAGTCACAGCTGGTCCCTACGACACGCCTGCTGTTCCTAGGGATGGTTCTGGACACAGAACAGAGAAAAGTGTTTCTCCCGGAGGAAAAGGCCAAGGAGCTGTCATCTCTAGTCAGAGGCCTCCTAAAACCAAAACAGGTGTCGGTGCATCACTGCACGCGGATCCTGGGAAAAATGGTAGCTTCCTACGAAGCGATTCCATTCGGCAGGTTTCATGCAAGAACCTTTCAGTGGGACCTGTTGGACAAGTGGTCCGGATCGCATCTTCAGATGCATCGTCTGATAACCCTGTCTCCGAGGACAAGGGTGTCTCTGCTGTGGTGGCTGCAGAGTGCTCATCTTCAAGAGGGCCGCAGATTCGGCATACAGGACTGGGTCCTGGTGACCACGGATGCCAGCCTTCGAGGCTGGGGAGCAGTCACACAGGGAAGAAACTTCCAAGGACTATGGTCGAGTCAGGAGACCTCCCTGCACATAAATATTCTGGAACTAAGGGCCATTTACAATGCCCTAAGTCAGGCAAAACCCCTGCTTCAAAACCAGCCGGTACTGATCCAGTCAGACAACATCACGGCGGTCGCATGTAAACCGACAGGGCGGCACGAGAAGCAGGACGGCGATGGCAGAAGCCACAAGGATTCTCCGATGGGCGGAAAATCACGTGTTAGCACTGTCAGCAGTGTTCATTCCGGGAGTGGACAACTGGGAAGCAGACTTCCTCAGCAGGCACGACCTCCACCCGGGAGAGTGGGGACTTCATCCAGAAGTCTTTCAAATGATTGTAAACCAGTGGGAAAAACCACAGGTGGACATGATGGCGTCCCGCCTAAACAAAAAGCTAGAAAAATATTGCGCCAGGTCGAGAGACCCGCAGGCGATAGCTGTGGACGCTCTGGTAACACCGTGGGTGTACCGATCGGTTTATGTGTTCCCTCCTCTTCCTCTCATACCAAAGGTACTGAGGATAATAAGGAGAAGAGGAGTAAGAACTATACTCATTGTTCCGGATTGGCCAAGAAGAGCGTGGTATCCGGAACTTCAAGAAATGATGTCAGAGGACCCATGGCCTCTACCGCTCAGACAAGACCTGCTGCAGCAGGGGCCCTGTCTGTTCCAAGACTTACCACGGCTGCGTTTGACGGCATGGCGGTTGAACACCGGATCCTGAAGGAAAAGGGCATTCCGGAGGAAGTCATTCCTACGCTGATTAAAGCTAGGAAAGAAGTAACCGCAAACCATTATCACCGCATATGGCGAAAATATGTTGCGTGGTGTGAGGCAAGGCAGGCTCCAACGGAAGAATTTCAGCTGGGCCGGTTCCTGCACTTCCTACAGTCAGGGGTGACTATGGGCCTTAAATTGGGTTCCATTAAGGTCCAAATTTCGGCTCTATCGATTTTCTTCCAGAGAGAATTGGCTTCACTACCTGAAGTTCAGACTTTTGTTAAGGGAGTGCTGCATATTCAGCCCCCTTTTGTGCCTCCAGTGGCACCTTGGGATCTCAACGTGGTGTTGGATTTCCTAAATTCACATTGGTTTGAGCCACTGAAAACCGTGGATTTGAAATATCTCACGTGGAAAGTGGTCATGTTGTTGGCCTTGGCTTCGGCCAGGCGTGTTTCAGAGTTGGCGGCTTTGTCATGTAAAAGCCCTTATCTGATTTTCCATATGGATAGGGCAGAATTGAGGACTCGTCCCCAGTTTCTCCCCAAAGTGCTATCAGCTTTTCATCTGAACCAACCTATCGTGGTGCCTGCGGCTACAAATGACTTGGAGGCTTCCAAGTTGTTGGATGTAGTCAGGGCCCTAAAAATTTATGTTTCCAGGACAGCCGGAGTCAGGAAGACTGACTCGCTCTTTATCCTGTATGCGCCCAACAAGTTGGGTGCACCTGCTTCTAAGCAGACTATTGCTCGCTGGATCTGTAGTACGATTCAGCTTGCACATTCTGCGGCTGGACTGCCGCATCCTAAATCAGTAAAAGCCCATTCCACGAGGAAAGTGGGCTCTTCTTGGGCGGCTGCCCGAGGGGTCTCGGCTCTTCAACTTTGCCGAGCTGCAACTTGGTCAGGGGCAAACACGTTTGCAAAATTCTACAAATTTGATACTTTGGCTGAGGAGGACCTTGAGTTCTCTCATTCGGTGCTGCAGAGTCATCCGCACTCTCCCGCCCGTTTGGGAGCTTTGGTATAATCCCCATGGTCCTTACGGAGTCCCCAGCATCCACTTAGGACGTTAGAGAAAATAAGAATTTACTCACCGGTAATTCTATTTCTCATAGTCCGTAGTAGATGCTGGGCGCCCATCCAAAGTGCGGATTGTCTGCAATACTTGTATATAGTTATTGCTTAACTAAAGGGTTTTTGTTGAGCTATCTGTTGAGAGGCTCAGTTGTTATCATGCTGTTAACTGGGTATTGTATCACGAGTTATACGGTGTGATTGGTGTGGCTGGTATGAGTCTTACCCGGGATTCAAAATCCTTCCTAATTGTGTCAGCTCTTCCGGGCACAGTATCCTAACTGAAGTCTGGAGGAGGGTCTTAGTGGGAGGAGCCAGTGCACACCAGTAGTCTAAAAGCTTTCTTTATAGTTGTGCCCAGTCTCCTGCGGAGCCGCTAATCCCCATGGTCCTTACGGAGTCCCCAGCATCCACTACGGACTATGAGAAATAGAATTACCGGTGAGTAAATTCTTATTTTTTCAAGCCCAGTCTGTGACATGGCAGTTAGCTGATTGGCTGGTACTTTGTCACCGTGTAATTTATCACTTCACTATGCTTAATAAAACTGCCCCACAATTTCCTGAGTTTGGTCATAGACTATGCAGATTGGATTTTGTTTCATACGATCACTGTATGTTTGGTATATTGGGTATTCCATGAGAAGGTGAACCTGATCATTGTGCTTTCAGAATCATTATGAAGATTCAATTTTTAATTGTTTTGTTAGTAAATACCTCAGATTTAATATACCATTAAAGAAAACTAATTTTGCAGCACCTTTTTTTGGCTTAAATCATGGTAGAAATACATATGTTGGTGGCTGTCTACTGAAGACGTTTTGTTTCCAAAATTGCCACCATTACATATAAATCAGCTGTTTATGTTCTGCACGTTCTTAGTAGGTCTTGTTGCTATTTAAAGTGTTTACTTCAAGATTCATCTGAGTATTTGTTTGAAAAGTTAAGTTTATCCATAGTATTTAAGTTGCAAAAACAGAGTGCTTTAGTTGTCCTGCCCATGACAAAAAACATACAAAAGTTTTTGTTATGAGATAATGGTTTTGAGGTTAAGTGTACAGTTGGTTAGGAGTAAACATTTACTTAAATTCATTACCTCTTTAAATCATTAATTGAATTATGCAGCTGCATTATCGGGATTTTAATATTTTTTAAACTGTCCCACCCGTGACAAATTGAACACCAAGACTGAGGCCAACAGTTTTAGAACCGCCAATGACTAAATTTAGTTTCATGAAAGAAGTTTGTCTATTTATTAATTCCTGCAAGTTAAAACTAAAATCACCGCCATAGTAAATGAAATATCAGTATCCATAGACCACGCTAGCAGCGTGTCTCTCCAGGGATGCAGCCAGCAACAGGTACACTGAGACAGCAAACAGCACAGCAGGTGAGCATGCAGGAGGCTGGAGCCTGAACCAGTATCCACGGAGAGATGTACTGGCAATCACTGTGAGCACTGAACAACCTTATAAAGGAGAGGTAGATCCCAGATTGGTTGCAGAGATCATGTGTCAGATAGCTGCTGAGATTGGCTCAGAACGGCATGTGATGAACAGACATCTGATGAAATACAGTCAGCGCATTGGAACCACAATCAGGTCACTATATTTACTGCTTGTGCACGGCTTACAAGGGAAGAAAAATGTTCCTTTGCAATGGTCAGTGACTGTCTTGCTCACGACAAGTATTCTGTATTTGCGTACCTAAAAAGCATTGGAACGTTATTAAAAAATTAGATGAATTTACTAAACAAGATATTTTCCGATGGGCCAGCAAACTAATTTAAGAATAGATTTACAATGTTGAACGTTTGTTTTATAAAAGAAGACTTTGTGTGGAGGGACAGTTGTACTTCTTTGCTACATCCCATGGCAGGGGGGTGGTTGATAGGGTAGGAGCCATAGTAAAACACACTGTGTGGAGTAAAACAGTGCAGAGTTCGCGTTTGAGAATTCTAAAGACTTTGGTGGTCATTCCGAGTTGTTCGCTCGCAAGCTGCTTTTAGCAGCTTTGCACACGCTAAGCCGCCGCCTACTGGGAGTGAATCTTAGCTTATCAAAATTGCGAACGAAAGATTCGCAATATTGCGAAAAGACTTCTCTGTGCAGTTTCTGAGTAGCTCGAGACTTACTCTGCCAGTGCGATCAGTTCAGTGCTTGTCGTTCCTGGTTTGACGTCACAAACACACCCAGCGTTCGCCCAGACACTCCCCCGTTTCTCCAGCCACTCCCGCGTTTTTCCCAGAAACGGTAGCGTTTTTTCACACGCTCCCATAAAACGTCCAGTTTCTGCCCAGAAACACCCACTTCCTGTCAATCACACTCCGATCACCAGAACGAAGAAAAAACCTCGTAATGCCGTGAGTAAAATACCTAACTGCATAGCAAATTTACTTGGCGCAGTCGCACTGCGGACATTGCGCATGCGCATTAGCGACTAATCGCTCCGTTGCGAGAAAAAAATAACGAGCGAACAACTCGGAATGACCCCCTTTGTTTCAGCAGCACGCTTTTCGGCGGAAAATGTTGAGATCATACGTATCACTACTGAAGAATTTGCAGAAAATAGGGAAATGCTATAGCAGATAAAAAATGGGAAACTGTAATTGGTATTGACGGGTTACAGTCACTGCACTATCTGTAGGACCATGACAAACAGACTTTGATTGTTCAGCACACTTTTCAGTCTGAGCACAAAATGTTCAAAGTCTTCAAACTGCGAATCTCCCAAGTGATTCTGAACCTGACAGTCCTGAAGATCGTACCTCCCTACTGGAAGTTATTCAAATACAGCCACCTGAAGTTGCTGATGTAACAGCAGGGACATTTCTGCTGGTACAGTTCAAACCATCTTCCAGAAAGACTGCTCACTACAGAAGTGCTGCCATTACACAGAGCTCCTGTGAAGATGAGAGTTCAGTGAAAGTAATGTTTTTGAAAGTTGTTGAGGAAAATGGAAAACTGTTCAAAACAGTAGAAAATTATATTAATTTTGCACATTTGGATCAGATTCTTGCATTGTTACCTACACCAGTATTTAAAAAAGTGAGAGGCAGTATTTGTTCTGCTATGGTACATGTGTTTGAACAGGGTTAAAAGTGGAATGTAAAAACAAAAAAAATCTGTACTCAAAACCATAATATTTATAATTAGATTAACATGTTAAATAACAAAAAAAAAGGATATAGTAATAGAAGTGCCCTGTTTTGGTTTTAAATACAAAATGGGTGTTACTGAGCATTTTTTTTGCACTGTGTCCCACCCATGCATGACACATAGTTGTCCCGCCCCGTGACAAAATGAAAAAATAATTTTTTTGCCATAAAACTAATACTTTTCTTCTTGTTTTATGTAACATATTCTACACCAAGTTCTTACTTCACAATAGGTAAATTATACATTTTATCCCACCTGTACACTCGGGTATGTCTACGTTCTGTCCCACCCGTGACACAAGTTTTAAAATCAGTCACGCCATATCTAACGATGCAAATAAAGATTTCCCAAACACATCTTATCATAACATGCACACTGTGTTATGATTCCCGTACTCCAGACCAGAGGTGATCTTATGGCAGAGGTCTGAGTACTGGGAAGATATGCTGGTTGTGGGAGCAGGAGAGCCTAGTAACCCCTGGCGCCCTAACTCCGTTGTCTCGCCCGTGTTATCAGAAATCCCCTGCGAGACTATGGTTGCTTGAGCCCATGGCAGCCGCGTTCGAAGGGCGGATTATGTCTGCCCAACCCCGATGCCCCCGCAGGTCTTAATGGGAGACAAAGGGAAATCCGAGACAGGGTGATAACAAGGGGACCTCTGACTAAGCAACCAGGCCAGGGGTTACAAGCTAACTAACTTAAACCAAAGGTATGTGCGGACTAGCCGCCAGGGAAAAGGACAACCAAAGATCCACTGATCCGTTACTCCTATCCAGCACCGCTGGATACCAGAGTGGATCTGTGGGAGCGGAATCCTCCGCAAAAGCTCCAGAACACAAATAAACTAAATAATAAACAGTAAGCGGACAAGCCGCAACACACGGCTGCGCCGCGACTCACGAACACCACAGGATGTTAAAGGTGCTCGGTCAGACTCCAGGAATAGATGACAAACTTCCGAGTACAGGATCACTGAGGACAGGAACAACCGGATTGAGCAGGACTGGAAACTCTCTGTAGCTGACACAGGCAAACAGGAAGCTATCACCGGCGTCTGTAAGAAGTCCTGAGAGTGCCTTTATTCAGGAACCCTCCAATCAGGATCCAGACAAGGTAATCTCAGGTAATGCCGTGCAGCTTGCATGCTGCACGGCCAGCACACCAAAATATAATTAGAACAGACCCAGCAACGGGGAACGCGGCCGAACGTGGCGTCCCCGTTGCTAAGGTCAGAGCGGCTCCGTGCGCCCGGCGTCTAGCGTTGCCAGGGAGCCGGCGGCTGTACGCGCACGGCGTCCCTGGTTGCTAGGCGCCGGGCCGCACCGACGAGCGGACCCCGGCGCCTAACAGTACCCCCCCCTTGAGGAGGGGTCAAGGAACCCCTAAAGCCAGGTTTCTGAGGAAATTCTCGAAAAAATGCCCTTTTGAGCCTCGGGGCATGAAGATCCTCATCCAGGACCCAAGACCTTTCCTCTGGCCCATAACCTCTCCAATGTACCAAAAAATAAAGCCGACCCCGGGACAACTTGGAATCGAGAACCTTCTCCACCAAGAACTCCTGCTGACCCTGTACATTTATTGGTGATCTCCCCTGAGATATTTTACGAGGAAATCTACTAGACGAAACATATGGTTTCAGCAATGAGCAATGGAAGGTATTTCCGATCCGCAAAGTTTTTGGTAAACGTAACCGGAAAGCAACTGGATTGACTTTTTTGATAATGTGAAATGGTCCAATAAATCTAGGACCCAATCTGGCTGAGGTTTGTCGAAGTTTAATGTTGCGAGTCGACAACCACACCCTGTCTCCTACTTTAAAAGTGCACGGCCGCCGGAGCCTGTCAGAAAAAATTTTTTCCCGGAATGCTGCTTTTCTGAGAGCCAGGTGCACTTTTCTCCAAATAAGTTTAAGATGAGAGGTCAGGGCCAGAGAGGAGACAGAGGAATGTTGAAAAAATGAATTAGCTCTGGGGTGAAAACCAAAAACTGCAAAAAATGGAGACACATTGGTGGAGGAATGACAGGCATTATTATAAGCAAACTCCGCCAATGGAAGAAACTCAGACCAGTCATTTTGGAGTTTGGCCGAGTACAAACGCAAATATTGTTTTAGAGATTGGTTAACTCGCTCAGTCTGCCCATTGGATTGGGGATGATAGCCGGACGTTAAAGATAATTTCATCTTTAACGAAGCACAAAAAGACTTCCAAAATTGTGCAATGAATTGTGGACCCCGATCAGAAACAATATCAGTGGGTAAGCCATGGAGTCTGAAAACATGGCGGAGGAACAAGACTGCCAATCCCTGGGCAGATGGCAATCGGGGAAGAGCAATGAAATGGGCCATTTTGCTAAAACGGTCCACTACCACCCATATGACTCGGCATCCGGCTGACAGAGGGAGGTCCACCACAAAATCCATGGAGATATGCGACCATGGCCTAAGAGGAACATTCAAGGGCATAAGTTGACCTATAGGCAAAGAACGGGGAACTTTATGCTGTGCACAGACCTGACACGAAAAAACAAACTCTTTAATGTCTTTGGAAAGACCAGGCCACCATACTGAGCGGGAGACTAATTCCAAAGTCTTAGCGATTCCCGGATGCCCGGCAACTTTGCTATCATGAAACTCCGTCAAAACAGTTGCTCTCAAAAACTCAGGGACAAAAAGACGACCAGCAGGAGTATTTCCAGGAGCTTGATGTTGAAGCAGCTTTAACTGGGTAAATACATCCTGTGTGAGGCCTGCCCGAATGACTGAAGACGGAAGTATGGGAGTAACAGGACTGTTGTCTTGAACTGGAAGAAAACTGCGTGACAGGGCATCTGCCTTAGTATTCTTGGAACCTGGCCTGAAGGTGATAATGAATTTGAAACGAGTAAAAAATAAAGCCCAACGAGCCTGCCGGGCATTCAGTCGTTTAGCTGATTCAATGTATTGAAGATTTTTGTGATCAGTCAAAACTGAAATGGTATGAGTCGCTCCTTCAAGCCAATGCCTCCACTCCTCGAAAGCCCATTTAATAGCCAGCAATTCCCGGTTACCAACATCGTAGTTGGATTCAGCAGATGAGAATTTCCTGGACATAAAGGCACAAGGATGTAATTCAAGGGAATCCGGATCCTTCTGAGAAAGGATAGCCCCTACTCCAACCTCCGAGGCATCAACCTCAACAATGAAAGGCAATTCTGGGTTGGGATGTCTAAGGACAGGGGCTGAGACAAAGGCTTGTTTCAAGGCCTGAAAAGATAACTCAGCTTCACGTGACCAATTGGTAGGATCTGCTCCCTTCTTAGTCAGTGCCACAATGGGAGCAACTAGGTCAGAGAAAGAGTGAATAAATCTTCTATAGTAGTTCGCAAACCCTAAAAAGCGCTGAATTGCTTTTAAGTTGGTGGGTTGCGCCCAACTAAGGATGGCTTGGAGCTTCTTTGGTTCCATACGGAATCCCCGAGGGGAAATAATGTACCCTAAAAAGGATACCTCCGTGACATGAAATTCACATTTCTCCAGCTTGGCATATAGGTGATTTTCACGTAATTTCTTTAGAACCTGACGCACCTGGGTAACATGTTGTTCTACAGAGTCAGAATATATCAAAATATCGTCTAAGTAGACTACAACGAATCTTCCAAGAAATTCACGGAGCACATCGTTAATGAGATCCTGGAAAACTGCCGGAGCGTTAGACAGGCCAAATGGCATAACCAGATACTCATAGTGGCCTGACTGAGTACTGAATGCCGTTTTCCACTCATCCCCTGACTTGATTCTGATGAGGTTATATGCTCCTCTCAGGTCAATCTTAGAAAAAATCACAGCCGAACGTAGCTGATCAAAGAGGACAGAGATCAGCGGCAGAGGGTAAGTATTCTTTACTGAGATTTTATTCAAAGCTCTAAAGTCAATGCAGGGTCTGAGTGAACCATCCTTCTTCTCTACGAAGAAGAAACCTGCACTTAAAGGGGATTTAGATGGCCTGATAAATCCTTTCCCAAGGCTTTCTTTCACATACTCATTCATGGCCACAGTTTCAGGACCAGACAATGCATATAACCTTCCTTTAGGCAACGTGGCACCAGGAATTAGCTCAATGGCACAATCATAAGGCCTATGGGGAGGCAGAATATCCGCATTGCCCTTGGAAAATACATCAACAAAATCCTGGTATTCCCCAGGAATGGGTGCGGGAACGGCGGCAGCTACTCGGATAGGAAGCGTAATACATTCTTTATTACAGATGGTACCCCATTGTAAGATCTCCCCCGACTGCCAATCAATGATGGGATTATGAAAGGCCAGCCAAGGGTGACCCAGAACCACAGGAACTGCTGGACAATGGGTAAGGAAAAACTCAATCTTTTCAGAATGCAGAGCTCCTACCGAGAGTAAAACAGGAGGTGTGCATAGAGAAATAACCCCATTGGACAAGGGACTCCCATCTAAACCATGCATGGTGACACACCTACCCAAGGTTAACTGAGGAATACCTAAGGCCTTGGCCCATGTTAAATCCATAAAGTTCCCTGCAGCTCCACTGTCCACAAAAGCAGAGACCGAGGAACAGAGGCTGCCAAAGGAAACTTTAGCAGGAACTAACAGTGAATTATTTGAGGAGATAAGCTGCAGACCAAAGTGAACCCCCTCACAACTCACTTGGTCAGGAAGTTTCCCGACTTGTTCGGACAACTACGGGCAAAATGTCCCTTACCTCCACAGTATAAACAAAGACCAGAATTTTGCCTCCTGGTTCTTTCTTCAGGAGACAATTTGGAAAGACCTATCTGCATAGGCTCCTCCATGTCTACAGGAATGGAAAGAACACAAGGAGTAGACCCGACAGATGCCCCTTTTTCAGCCCTCCGCTCTCTGAGCCGACGATCTATCTTAATAGAGAGCTCCATGAGTTTATCGAGAGTCTCAGGAGCGGGATACTGAAGGAGACTGTCTTTTATAGATTCAGATAAGCCGAGGCGAAACTGACTGCGTAGGGCTGGGTCATTCCATCCACAGTCGTTCGACCAACGGCGAAACTCCGTACAATAACTCTCTGCGGGATTCCTACCCTGTCTAAGAGCACGCAACTGACTCTCAGCGGACGCCTCTCTATCAGGGTCGTCATACAATAGCCCTAAAGATTTTAAAAAGGCGTCTACAGACGATAAGGCCGGATCGTCTGTCTTTAAACCAAAAGCCCAGGTCTGAGGATCCCCCTGAAGCAGAGAAATAATAATTCCAACCCGCTGAGCCTCCGTACCTGAGGAGACTGGTCTTAAACGAAAATAAAGTTTACAAGACTCTTTAAAATTAAAAAACTGTTTTCTATCCCCAGAAAAACGGTCAGGCAGATGCATTTTTGGTTCAGGGATGACCCTCGGGGAAGTCCGTAACAGATCTTCCTGTGACCTCACCCGGAGGGACAGATCCTGAACCATCTGAGTAAGTTCTTGAATCTGACTAACTAGAAGCTGGCCAGGATTTGGCACAACACCGGCGGGATTCATGAGGCCGACAAAATCTCCCAACTGAATAAGTGAAAAAAAAGATTAACTCCTGTTAATTTAAATTTTTTTTTTTTTGTCTGGCCGGTGATAATGTTATGATTCCCGTACTCCAGACCAGAGGTGATCTTATGGCAGAGGTCTGAGTACTGGGAAGATATGCTGGTTGTGGGAGCAGGAGAGCCTAGTAACCCCTGGCGCCCTAACTCCGTTGTCTCGCCCGTGTTATCAGAAATCCCCTGCGAGACTATGGTTGCTTGAGCCCATGGCAGCCGCGTTCGAAGGGCGGATTATGTCTGCCCAACCCCGATGCCCCCGCAGGTCTTAATGGGAGACAAAGGGAAATCCGAGACAGGGTGATAACAAGGGGCCCTCTGACTAAGCAACCAGGCCAGGGGTTACAAGCTAACTAACTTAAACCAAAGGTATGTGCGGACTAGCCGCCAGGGAAAAGGACAACCAAAGATCCACTGATCCGTTACTCCTATCCAGCACCGCTGGATACCAGAGTGGATCTGTGGGAGCGGAATCCTCCGCAAAAGCTCCAGAACACAAATAAACTAAATAATAAACAGTAAGCGGACAAGCCGCAACACACGGCTGCGCCGCGACTCACGAACACCACAGGATGTTAAAGGTGCTCGGTCAGACTCCAGGAATAGATGACAAACTTCCGAGTACAGGATCACTGAGGACAGGAACAACCGGATTGAGCAGGACTGGAAACTCTCTGTAGCTGACACAGGCAAACAGGAAGCTATCACCGGCATCTGTAAGAAGTCCTGAGAGTGCCTTTATTCAGGAACCCTCCAATCAGGATCCAGACAAGGTAATCTCAGGTAATGCCGTGCAGCTTGCATGCTGCACGGCCAGCACACCAAAATATAATTAGAACAGACCCAGCAACGGGGAACGCGGCCGAACGTGGCGTCCCCGTTGCTAAGGTCAGAGCGGCTCCGTGCGCCCGGCGTCTAGCGTTGCCAGGGAGCCGGCGGCTGTACGCGCACGGCGTCCCTGGTTGCTAGGCGCCGGGCCGCACCGACGAGCGGACCCCGGCGCCTAACACACTGTATGTAAGCTACCGTAATAATGTAATACTTTATAACATGAAAGAGCCTCTTTTGATAAGTATACCTCAGTGCAAGTGTCCTACCCATGACAACGGAATGGCCAATATGCATTCTTCTGGGCTTGTCACAAGGTAAAACAAGTGTTGAGTGTTACATAGCTAATAATTTGGCAATTGTAAATTTCGAGACTCCATTTTTTTTTTATTCAGCCCCCCATATGATAGATTCATTTTATTATTTAACATGGAGAATTCTCACTGATCTGTACACGTCCTCACCACATTATTGGGCATATGCAGCTTAGACATTTCGCTCACACCCATATGTAACATCATTACACTTGATCATCCAGCACACTTATTTGGAGATTTCCCATAATAAGTTATCTGGGGAATGCCAATTACATTTACATATACAAACTATTTTTCCCTAATACTTTAATTTGTGTTCTTTAACTGGGGACTTATACTCAGCTGATGTAACATCCCTGTGATGTGTAAAGATACACAGCCTTATTTCTGATTAGTGGGATCTCCTGCCAATCTAACAATAGGACTGCTGATTGGATATTCAGACGTTTTTTTAACTAGCCTTAAAAGCCCTTCACACTGGACGATAATACTCTAAGATATGAACGATCTCGTTCATTAATGAACGAGATACCGTTCATATCTTTGAGTGTGGAGGCACCAACGATGAACGATGTGCGGCCCCGCGTTTGTTCATCGCTGGTGCCCCGTCGCCTGTGCATGCAGGCCAATATGGAAGATCTCGTCCATATTTGCCTGCACTTCTATGGAGCCGGGTGACGGGGGAGTGAAGAAACTTCACTCCCCCCGTCACTGCCCCCCCCCCAGCAGCCGGGTCTCCCGTCGGCCGCATCCGCTGTCGGGCAGCTCAGTGGTGGATCACCCAATGTGTAGGGCCCTTTACACCTGGAACAACTGTGATGAAGCCTTGGAGACAAAACAATATCGTTGGGATATACCCACGGACACAGGGCGGCATGTTTCTGAGAACACATACACTACCTAAAGGTATTTATCTACGCTCTGTTCCCTGCATTCTCATCAGCTGGCAATCTGCAGGAGCCGGGTGCCCAGCTGACAATAGATGCAGCTCATATACCCAGTTTGAGGAATCTCTCGGCACCCTTATTTCTCCTCCTCTGCATGCTTACTGAAGTAAGAGGGGAAATGAATCGTAGAAGCCTGATTACCTGACTTGCTGGGACTTTTCATTACTTTACTACTACATATTTCCTACTATTATAACTGCAGATAGAGGTTTGGGAGCACTCATCGATTATTCAGTGTGTACATAACAGATAATAAACAGCAGTTGCCCATACTCTTACTGTATGTGCAGTTAGGAATATTAAGACGTGCCCCCATAAAACGAGTTTCTTTCTGTGGGGGGTGATAGGATTAGGATTACCCCCCTCCTGCACCCCTCTCAGCAGCACAAAAAGTCAGGATGCCAGGGTCAGCATTTTGCACTGTTTATAAAGTTGTGAATTGAAAAAGTCCAGGCAGCACATGATTGGTTAGTCACAGCACCAAGTTATTCCTTATAGTAGTTATCTTGTAATACGTGTGTGTGTGTGTGTGTGTGTGTGTGTGTGTGTGTGTGTGTGTGTGTGTGTGTGTGTCATTAGCAAAGGAGAGGACAATTGTTTTATATGTGTTTGGACACTGTAGCCCCTACAAAAATATAATAAAATAAGTTGGCAGATCCCAGTGTAGATTTGACATGGTTGCTAAAGTAAATTAACTACAGATGTTAGTTTAAATAAAAAACAAAACAGAGTAAAACTGTTTTCTTGGGCATAAATGGGCTGATAAATATGTAATGTAACTCATCTGTGTGAAGATTAAGTGTACAAATGCTTATTTACAAAGGAATAAACTGTCAATTTAACAACTTGTAAAGTGCTTTATCACAGCATGAAAGTGAAATCAATACAAGATTGCCTGAGGAATATTATTGATGACCTTCACCCAACAAGCAGCTTTTATCACCTTGTATTTGAGCAGATCATTTGGTTTCCTTTTTGAATTAATTAGTTTGCTTTGGTTGGCTGTAAATACAAAGCTCTTCTAATAGAAGACACTTGTCTCTGAGAAGCCAACAACATCCGTATTTCCTTTAGGATCAATCGGCCGTTAAATAACTCATTGAACTTTCTGTTATTTCAACTAATTTATTTTTGGAAGCGCAACGGGATTTGATCTCCTTGTCCCACTTTTCACCCTTCTCAATAAAAAACAAATCTGGTCTAAAGTCTGACCCCTGATGCTGTAAAGGGTTAACAGTTGAATTGATCTCCCTGTGATCTCTTGTTATAATGTTCTCTAGGACCTGGAAGAGGGAAGGTCTGAGCCTCAGCAACATATGTTTTCCTTCAAGCCCTTTACACATGTTGCTGCTTTGGGTCCTCTGGTGTATCTTGCAGAACTTTAGTAAGGTCCCAGCTAGGTCAGGGGGACTGGAATGAGCATCTCGCTCACTTTGCCATGCTGAGGACACAATTTAAAACATCCCACTGAGTTTAGGCCTCTTTCAACCACTGATTAGATTAGTTTTACATTTGTCAACTGCACTGATATGAATACTTAACCTTTAACTCAATGGATCTGGAATCGTGTTGCTGGAAAGTGCACTTTTACGAACTTTTCACATTCCTTATTTTAATCATAACATGAGGGCAATCAATACACACTACAGTGTCATTATACTCATAGAAACAGGAATCTGATGGCAGATAAGAACCACTTGGCCCATCTAGTCTGCCCCAAACACATGTACACGCAAGCACGGGGAGAATATACAAACTCCATACAGGACCATAGTGGGAGTTGTACCTCAGGCAGTAATGCATACATATATTCTGTAGAACAATATATGTATGCAGCTGTTATTATTTTTATTTATATATACATACATACATACATATTTCTTTACTTTATTCATAGGTTTGCCATAATATCCCTTTAACCTGTGACACATGTTCTGTGGCTGACTAAAACCAGGTGAATGCAGTCAAAGGTGCCTCGGATTAAAGGGATATTATGGTAAGTATATATATATATATATATATGGTGATTCAAAAGTCGCAGTACACCCTTTTGTTTCAGAAGCTGTGCAGGAAATGGGAAAACTGAATACTCCAGTAAGGTATGGGTGAGGTGGGCTATCTTTTAGGGTATGTGCCAAACATGTGCGCTGTCTTGAAGTCGGCCATCTTGAATCTATGTCCATTTTTTCAAATGGAAAGGTGGTCGTGTAACATGTCAAACAGCATCAGAATTTGCTGAAAAGTTTATTGCTGCAAACAGATTTGAAATAGCAGTTATTGTTCAAAAGTTACACCACTTGTTTTCACTATATGGCAATGTGCCAAAAATGAAACCATTATTCAATAAAACTTACATGAAATGAGAGTTAGCGAGAAAGCATGTTGGCTATCCGCATAACAAGTGATGTAAGATTCTTTGGTCTGATGAATCAATAGTGAACTTTGGGACAAATGGTATTTTTCCACAAACTCTAGCCTTTCCATGAAACAATATGGCAGAAACATGAAGTTGTTGGGCTGGGAAGTGTCAAAGTAAAAGCTTTAGAGTTGTGCTTGTATTTGTATTTTGTGTTAATTAGTCCTAACAATTCCTGAATACATCTATTTTGACTCCATACTGTAAAAAAGTAAATTGTGAAGACTGCAAAAGGGTGAATACTTTTCATAGTTATTATATGCTAATTAAGGTTAATACGGATAAATATCTTTTTTTTTAAATTTCAGTCTACGAGGGAGATGTACTAAGCAGTGATAAGAGTGGAGAAGTGAGCCAGTTGAGAAGTTGCCCATGGCAACCAATCAGCTGTTCTGTATACTTTTGTAGTGTGCAAATGATAAATGTTACATCAATACTGATTGGTTGCCATGGGCAACTTCTCCACTGGCTCACTTCTCCACTTTTATCACTGCTTCGTACATCTCACCCTAAAGCACTGTTAGTTCAGGTTGTCATTTTATATGTATTGTGCCATAGTGCCTACTATTTCTGCCTACTTGCCGAACACTTGGATCTGTAGCCTAGATGGCCACACACATGGTACATTCTTTTGGATAATTGGTGGCGGTGAATTCTGAGCGGAAGGAGTAATCATTAATTGGAATCTGTAATTATAGATTGTGGCTTATGATATTTCCTCCCACATGCACACCCCATCTGCTGCCATGCAAAGTGGCGACCTACATTGACTTGCCAGTTATATAATACAGATCCGTAAAATTCCCAGGTAAACGGCTGCATGCAGCGGCCCCTGGTTCTTTGGGAAGGGCGTTGGGGGCACATTTGTAAAATATTTTATGTAGGTGGTAGCACAGCCTTAATTGAACCGTTAATTAATCCAGTTGCACTAGAAAGATTGCAGATTAAATGCAGGCTAGTATTATCAAATGTATAAACTGGATTTAGTAAGTTTCCATTTCCACACATGCCAGACTTTTATGGTGAAGTAGTGCAAGCTGGTTTCACTCCGAACATTGCCAAAAATGTTCAAAGCCACAAACTTTAAACTTGCAGCCAGTATTTCTGTTAGACATATACTTGTAGCCAGATAAATGTAGAGTAAGCACTTTAACATTTTAAAGATTGTATATTTATAACATCCCGGGCTGCTATTTGAGGAAATACCAAAAAGATACTGCCACACAGTAAAGCTGGATACACACTATCTGATTATCTGACCAATCTTTCTGGTTGGAATCTGGTAATGTTTGGGAGCAAATGACAAGTGACCAGTTGCTACCAAACACTGAATGTAACCATTTTTTCTGAATGCCCATATTTGTCCATTTTCCAGATTTTGGGAGCAAATGGTTGATTGTCATTTGCTCCCAGACATTACCCGTGTATTCAGCAAAAGACTCATCTGTATTTAGATGGTTTATATGAAGTTTTTCTTAAATAGCTTGTTTAGTAAATCCACAAAAGGCTTTCATCCACAGAGAAATAATTTACATCTTTGTATTGTTAATTCTACTAATGAGATATTAGGTGGGAAGCGTGGATAATAAAATGTTCCAATAGCTCAAAGTTACTGTAGGGGGGAATTCAATTGTCTGTGAAAAAAAAAAAATTCACAGGTGAAAAAGGGAATTATCCTCTAACTTTAACGCCCATGGCTATTCAATTGCACTCCTTTTTTCACCCGACAGCCTTGTTAACAGCCATTAAATTAGCATGTTAAACATTGTTAACAGAGGTTAATGGAATCCGTGAAAAGTTAATGGATTTGCATGTTATCAGGGTCTTGGCCCCCATTAACCCGCTAGTTTTCAGGTATATTTTCTGATCCGCTGATGCTGCTGAAAAAAATATCTGTTAACTGCTGGATTCGGGGCTAATTGAATTCTCCCCTTTGTAGTGCTAACACAGTTATCAGTCAGTAAAGTCTGTCGGCGTGGCTTTGGGCTGGCCACTCTACAGGTCCTACAAATACCTAAGGCAGTGTTTCCTTTTCTTGAATCACATCACCATAGCGTATCAGTACTGTTTTCATGGCACCCTTAGGTCAAAATTTCTTAGAAATTCAGTAAAGAATTATTATTACATAGTACGGACGGTGTAATGGTTAGCATTACTGCTTCACAGCACTGAGGTCATGGGTTCGATTCCCACCATGACCCTAACTGTGTGGAGTTTGTATATTCTCCCCGTACTTGAGTGGGTTTCCTCCGAGTACTCTGGTTTCCTACCACATTCCAAAGATATACTGGTAGGTTAATTGGTTCCTAACAAAATGAACCCTAGTGTGAATGTGTCTGTGTGTACATGTGGTAGGGAATATAGATTGCAAGCTCCACTGGGGCAGGGACTGATGTGAATGGGCAAATATTCTCTGTAAAGTGCTGCGGAATATGTGTGCGCATCAGTCCCGGCTCCAGTGGAGCTTACAATCTGTATTCCCTATCACATGTACACGCACACATTCACATTAGGGTTAATTTAGTTGGGAGCCAATTAACCTACCAGTATATTTTTGGATTGTGGGAGGAAACCGGAGTACCCGGAGGAAACCCACTCAAGTACGGGTAGAATATACAAACTCCACACAGTTAGGGCCATGATGGGAATTGAACCCATGACCTCAATGCTGTGAGGCAGTAATGCTAACCATTACACCGTCCGTACTGCCCTGGTATAGGCAAGTCCACTGATTATTACAGATATAACTTAGTGCAACATTACAGTAACATATTTGGGTATCTTCTATCTGAGCAGTGTCATAATGGGTAACATTCACTGCCCACATCTTGTGCAATTTCAAGTTGTGTCTCACACATATGCAGACTGGTGTATTGAACCACGTCACCAGCTTGCCAAGCTCTATCATATTTTAGGAACATAAAGGGGGTCGGGTTCGGGTGACCGGCGTTTGGAATCCTGCCGGTCACCAAACCGATACCGGGATCCCAAGGTTTAGAATGCCGGCGGGATGGGGGCGAACGCAATGCTGCGCTCGCTACATGTTCTATTCCCACTCTATGGGTGTCGTGGTCACCCACGAGTGGGAATAGTCCCTGCTAGTCGGCATGCCGACTGTCGGGTGTTAAAGTGTTCGTGATCCTTTCCACCTGATACTTACGTCAATGTCATCGGCTGATGTTTATTTACCCTGTACTTGTCCTATATTGTCAACTGTAAGTTGCTGTTTTCCTGTTTTGATTATTTGTTCATGTACTCTGTAATTGGGCGCTGCGGAACCCTGGTGGCACCATATAAATAATGGATGATAATAATAATAAAATAATAAATCCCGGTGTCGGTAATGTGAGACTGCTGGTCATATAACTACATACCGATAAACGTATACACAATAGCAAGTTAAACAAAGAAACATTATGTACGTTTTAATATTGTTTCATTTCTTAATACATTTAGTTAGTTTGTGCTATCTGATCTCTTGTATTCCTATTATATACAATCACTAGGATATTCAGTAGTAATAGGATAACAATAGCATCACACTCTGAATAATTAATTATACACAAAGGGGGTTATTCAGGTTTGTTAGCAAACCAAAAAAAGTTAGCAATTGGGCAAAACCATGTTGCATTGCAGGTGTGGCAGATGTAACATGTGCAGAGAGATTTAGATCTGGGTGGATTACATAGAAACATAGAATCTGACGGCAGATAATAACCACTTGACCCATCTAGTCTGCCCCTTTTTTTACCATATTTTTACCTCAAACCTTATTTAATCCTTATTTCTTTGTAAGGAAATCCTTATGTCTATCCCATGCATGTTTAAATTGCTCTACTGTCTTAGCCTCTACCACCTCTGATGAGAGGCTATTCCACTTGTCCACAACCCTTTCTGTGAAGTCATTTTTCTTCAAATTTCCACTTTGTTGAAACCCTTGATATATTTGAAAGTTTCTATCATGTTCCCCCTTTCCCTTCTCTGCCCCAAACTATTCATATTGAGATATTTTAGTCTGTCTGGGTACGTTTTGCGATGTAGGCCATGCACCATTTTAGTTGCCCTTCTTTGTACAGTCTCTAATGTATTAATATCCTTCTGAAGATATAGCCTATAGAACTGAACACAGTATTCTAGATGAGGCCGTACCAATGACCTATACAGTGGCATTATTACTTATTTCTGCTGCTGATTCCTTTCCCTATGTAACCAAGCATCTGACTAGCCTTCCTCATTGCATTGGTACATTGCTTACCTGCCCTTAAGTCACCTGAAATAGTGACTCCTATATCTCTTTCCTCCTCAGTAGTTTCCAGTATAGTGCCATTAATACCATATTTAGCCTTTAGATTTTTGTGACCCAACTGCATGATTTTGCATTGTATGGCATTAAAATGTAATTGCCACTCTTGACCATTCCTCTAGTCTACCTAGAACCTCAATCATTTGTTTTACCCCACCTGGTGTGTCTACCATGTTGCATACCTTTGTGTCATCAGCAAAAAAGCATACATCCCCTTTAATGCTATTTGCAGTGTCACCAATAAAGATATTAAAAAGCACTGGTCCAAGTACAGATCCCTGGGGTACTTCACTGGTAACATTTGCCCCCTGTGAATGCACTTCATTTACAACAACTCTCTGTTTTCTATCCTGCAACCAAGATCTTATCCATTCCACCATCTTAGGGTGGAATTTAATTGTTTGAAAAGTCGATTGGGTGTCTGTTTTTTCCTATTAGATAGGAAATAACAGACTCCCAACTGACTTTCAAACAATTGAATACCCCCTTAGTGTCCAATCCCAAGCTTTCGAGATTTTTTAGCAGTCTGCAATGTGGGACAGTGTCAAAAGGGGCTGTAGTTATATTGCCAGCAGTCGGGATCTCAGCGGTCAGGATACCAACCCCGGAATCCCGACCACTGACAATGCCGCCAGCCGGAATCCCAGCTAACAGGGGCTATTCCCACTCGTGGGTGTCCACGACATCCATAGAGTGGGAATAGAACTTGTGGCGAGCGCAGCGAACCACCGAGCCCGCAGCGTAAAAGTTATATTGTTTCTGTGCAGGGTAAATACGGGCTGCTTAATTTCTACAATGAAATTTAGATTACAGATTGAAAACACCCCACCCAAATCTAACTCTCGTTGCACTTTGGTTTTGCCCAGTTGCTTGATGTTTTGGTTTGCTAACAAACCTGGATAGGTCCAGTGTACATAAAATAACACTAGGATGAAAATGCATATCAGTAGTTTTATTATGCATGTTATATAGCTGGCCCTGTAAAATGGTTGGACCGCACCAACATAGGTGCGACGTGTTGGAAATGTTTATCACTGTGTTACTGTTTAACATGTGGTAAAAGCATGCTAATATCTCACACAGCGATGAAAGGGAAATACCCTACAATAGAGAGAAGATGAGCTCAGATATTGACATTTGTTTTGATGAACCTGTACAACCTGAGGCAGATGGGTATGATCAACAGTATTACATTCTATGCAGATATTACAAAGGATAAAAAGGAAGAATTACTGGGATTTTGCATTGCAAAATGCCTTTGGTAAAAAAAAAAGCTACATAGTACTCTATTTGTCCAAGACAGAGGGGTCTGGATTAGTACAATAATGTTGGAGACGCAGATAGTATTGGACAGAAATCTATTCTTTGAACAATGTCTTCATTCTTCCTCTCTTTATAAAGTAAACCTGCCAGATCTGTGATAGTCATGAAACTGCCATTATTTAGTCTAAGGATGGGAAGCTAATTTATCATTTTCAAGCCTAGCGATTACCTTCTCATGTCAGCAAATGTATCTAGAGAGGTTAACGCTTGATTTTTAGGATCAAGCAAATGTAGATGGATGTCTCTAACTGAGTATAAGAAGTTATTGCTGTAGAAGTATTTCAACCTGTTGACATTAATTTTCAAGTATCGGTAAGCACTCTTACAATTATTCAGTCTCAAATGGTTATTTTATTAAACTTTATAAAGTTGCTACATATTACAGACAGCTTTACAGAGAATATTCAATCATTCACATTACTGTCTGCCCTCGTGAAGCTTCCCACTACAGTATACACCTAACCACACACACACATATTCATTCCATCAGATGCTAAATATCCTATCACTTTGTTTTTAGACTGTGACAGGAAAATTGAATCACCCAGAAGAAATCATTGCAAACTCCGGGGGAACATAAAAAGTCCCTACAGTTTGCGGCAGATGTAAAAAGCCTGGAGAAGTGATAAAGCAGTGATAAGTTCTAGGTGATAACGCACCAGCCAGTCAGCAACTAACTGTCGTTTTTCAAACCCGTAATGATTGGCTGGTGTGTTATCACCTTCCACTTATCACTGAATTATCACTGCTTTATCACTTCTGCCCTAAACATAATACATATGTTCTTAAAGGTTGTATGACTTTTTTCCTTAATAAAAAAAAAAAAAGTCCCTACAGTACAGTTGTTGAAATACAGCGATCTAAGGGAGCAGTGCTGACTACTATGCAGCTGTGCTATGTGTATAAATTAGCTTTGGATTGATAACTGAATCAAAACAAATAGTATGTAACCTTGACATTGAAAGCTTCACACCAGAATCCTCCTTGACGATTCTGTTTATCTCTACTTTCCACAAAATGTGAACATTTGCAGGATTACATACCTCCCAACTTTTGATTTTCAGAAAGAGGGACACGCTTTGTCGCGCGCACTTCCGAAAAAGGTGTGTGGCCTAAGAAAAGGGGCGTGGCTTCACAGGAGGACCACGATCGTGAGCCACGCCCCCGTTTTTGTCACTGAGGGGGCATGCCCAGCGCTCTGTGGCCCTCATTCCGAGTTGTTCGCTCGCTGCCGTTTAGAGCAGAATTGCGATCAGGCTAAAAACCGCCAGTTCTGCGCATGCGTATGGGCCGCAGGGCGCACGCGCTAAGTACTTTCACACAAAACCATGCAATTTTACACAGGGCCGAGCGACGCTTTTCAGCCGCTCTGCTGATCAGTGAGTGATTGACAGGAAGTGGGTGTTTCTGGGCGGAAACTGAGCGTTTTTTTTCCGGGAGTGTGCTAAAAAAACGCAGGCGTGTCAGGTAAAAACGCAGGCGTGCCTGGGGAAACGGGGGAGTGGCTGGCCGAACACAGGGCGTGTATGTGACGTCAAACCAGGAAACAAACAGTCTGCAGTGATCGCAATCAAGGAGTAGGTCTGGAGCTACTCAGAAACTGCAGGGAAATATTTAATAGCAGAACTGCTAACCTTTCGTTAGCAATTCTGCTAAGCTAAGATACACTCCCAGAGGGCGGCGGCTTAGCATGTGCAATGCTGCTAAAAGCAGCTAGCGAGCGATCAACTCGGAATGAGGGCCAGTGAGCCGCTGTCATTCCCCCTCTCCCTCTGACTCCAGTGAATAGACACTGTGCGCATGCGCACAGCGTCTATTCACCGCTGCTCTGCTAAGCAGGACAGCGAGTGCAGGAGCCTCCCAACTGCCACCCCCCCCCCCCCCCTTCGCGGGACACTGCGGCCCGCGGGTGGGACAGCGGGACAGTCCCCAAAAAACGGTACTGTCTCGCGAAAATCGGGACAGTTGGGAGGTATGGGATTATAATGTGTAAAATATAAATCATAAGTACAAGACTATATTGGGAACGGCATTCTTAGATCATGAGTGTCTGTACTTAAATTGCCAGGAGAAACAGCTTATGGGACCATACTGAGGTCTTGCAGGAATGACTTCACACTGAGCCTTATTGTGGAGTTAAAAGCTGTAAAGCCTTAACAAAGTCACAGGGCGACTTTCCTTATCTAGAAAGTTCACATAGGAGCCATCAGTGTGCTGTAGATTTAGGGGTACATTTACTAAGCAGTGATAAGAGCTGAGAAGTGAGCCAGTGGAGATATTTCCCCATCAACCAATCAGCAGCTCTGTATCGTTTTATAGTATGCAAATTATAGATGTTACTTCAGTGCTGATTGGTTGCCATGGGCAACTTCTCCACTGGCTCACTTCTCCGCTCTTATCACTGCTTAGTAAATGTCCCCCTTAATGCCACATCTCCGTAGCAGTGACAATTCACTAGACATCCTACATGTGGCTCAGTGCGTTGCGGTAACACTTTCCTCTCCTATTGGGTTTAGACATTTTGTCAAATTTTTTTCATAACTGCAGTTCAAAAAACTGTTTTTTGCCTTCTTAGCTGGACGTAAACAATTTAACTGCATTTTAGTTATACGTAGAACATAGATGTCAGCTTAGGTACTAACAAGAAATTACAGCCATTGACAACATAATTGTAACATTTATTATCTCCCCTCTGGGAGATTGCCCAGACGGGAAATTCTGCTAATTAGTGATGGGGCCGGGGCCAGGTGCTTTTAATTATTTGGACCCATCCCCTTTCGGCATAATGCTACAAATCACGGGTTAAGTGAAGAGGGGGCGATACCTGAAGAATTATGTCATATAGTCACTGGCTCCTCCTCATGGGACGTGATTCGCAACCTTCTGTTCCCTGTCCCTCCCATTTCAATAGAAAGTGAACAGGATGCGGGAGGGTCACTACTCTTCCGGGAGCCTGTGGGACACCCCAAAAATGATGGCAACTACCGGACAGGGCAACCATCAGCGCCGGGTAGAGAAGGAATCAGTCTCCCCCAGGGTTCTTCCGGGTCTCGAGCACTTCACTAATCGAGCCCCCAGTCTCTAGAGAGCACCTAGGCCCCAACCCGCAGGGAAGCAGGAGGCTCCCCCCGGCTCCGGGACTCCACGGGCACCAAAACTGTTTTCGACACAAGCACGTGGATCAGCAGCTATTCCGCCGATCCACGTGCTTTTCGACAACTCGAATTCCTCGACTTGTCGAATATATTGAATAGGTTGGAATCCCTTCCGACCTAAAAAAAGTTGAAAACTGCCGTCTTTTCGATAGACGGCAGCTTTCGACGTCAATTGAATATACCCCTGTGACTTGAGAGGTTGGACAGGAAGGTTAGGAGCAGTCGGACCTAGGCAGAGTAGAGTTATAGGCATCTTTACACAGCGGCAGTTCATGCAAAACATTCCTATATGTCTGTTAGGAAGCAGGTACCTTATACACCTTCTAGAAGGTAAGATGATGATTAGTATAAACCAGGGCCATATACTGCCGTCACATAGCCAGAGACAGCTCAGCCTCTGCATATGGGTGGGAATATGCAATTTGTGTGTGCTTTTGTTTTAGAGTAATTATTGCACATTTTGTGAATATCTCTGAATAAGATCCCAAATCCTACTGTTACTACAGTAGATACTAGTCTGCATTTATACTAGTCAGTCATGCCATAATATGGAGCTTATATCTACTAAATGACACCAGGAAAATAAAGAATAAATAGGAGAATTATACATACATAAGCTGAAGGATACAGGAACAGTAGTGCACGGTGGGAATAACAATCCAGCAATAACCTCAGAAAGTCTACCTGTGCTATTAATAAACCATCTGAGCAATACCCGCTGTCCTGAGTTTTTGGATCCAAGGTTGAGGGACATGCAAAAATTTCAGTGGGATGAGGTAGAGACTTTCCTGTTATACTAGCATTTCAACTTTATAAAGTATATGAAAAATCCAATGAATGTATTATAAATATCTTCTTTGTATTATTCTAATGATTTTTATAGTCAAAACCCTGGAGTAAAAAGTCTATGGCAGGTGAGGCAGTGCCTTCCCTGCCTACCTTTTCCGCACATCTTTGATCAAAACTTACCAAATTTCCAGCATTATATACTGCTGCACCTGTGTATAATGCCCACATGCACCCTTTAGGGCCCCATACACTTATACGACATAACGGTCCGTCATGTCATATAAGATTTCGTCCAACCTCCCGGCAGTCTCCCCGTTGGTAAGATAGTATTAGATATATCGTATGCAGTTTTTTTTTGTATATGATGTATCTTTTACTATCCTATCTATTTACTGCGGGATCCGACATATAACGAGTGCAGCACTCCTGATATGTCGGATCTAGGGGGATCTGAGCCGATGCTCACGGGAACACGCATCGGATCGGATCAGCTTTTCAAGCACCCCGAAAATGCCCGATTTCACCCAATATATCGGGCCGAATTTGGGCAAAATCGGCCTAGTGTATGGGGGGCCCTTAAGGCTCTAAATTGTGTGTAAATCTGGCTCTGTTACCAGCCAATGCCTCCCCAGCCATTTACTTCACCGTACGTCCCTCTGCAAAATTAAGATAACGTATTGAATAGTCAGATGTTAGCTTTCGTCTTGTAAAGTGTGACCGCTCTATTGTGATTGGACGCTACGTTTTACAATATATTTCTCTATATTACATCATGTTATCATCGAAGCCACAATTGACTAGTTCCATATTTCCACTTAAGATTCTTTGTAGAACATACTGCATTAAGAAGCATTTTGAATAAAGTAACACTAGGCCGATTTACAAGCGACGCTATAGATGTAAGGGGAAAGTGCATTGTGGGTTTTAATACATCCCATTATGTTATTGTTTTAGAAATCATTATGCTGCTTTTGTCTGTACTTATATGTCATTTTACTGTACCATTACTTTACTATATAAAACTAACATTACTTTCAACACTTACCACATTTAACTCCTATTCCTCAAATCTAAATCATTTTTTTAAATGTATATCATAAAATGTAGTGTTTTGTAGCAATAATTAATACAATTTTTAAACATTTACATTTTCATGAGATCAGTAAAACATTTTAAATTAAAGTCAGAAATTCACACTCATCTAGTAGAAGAAAGATGTAATGCGTCATACATCTGGGCGTCATTTAGAAGCATTTAATGCGCATTTTCAAAGCCTGTGAATGTTTTACCCATAGGGAACGATTCAGTTCAATGAAGTAGGCGCCCAGTGCCATCCTGGAACGGCACATTGCGTCCAGTGCCATCCTGGAACGGTACATTGCGTCCAGTGCCATCCTGGGACGGCACATTGCGTCCAGTGCCATCCTGGAACGGTACATTGCGTCCAGTGCCATCCTGGAACGGTACATTGCGTCCAGTGCCATCCTGGAACGGTACATTGCGTCCAGTGCCATCCTGGAACGGTACATTGCGTCCGGTGCCCAGTGCCATCCTGGAACGGTACATTGCGTCCAGTGTCCAGTGCCATCCTGGAACGGTACATTGCGTCCAGTGCCCAGTGCCATCCTGGAACGGTACATTGCGTCCAGTGCCCAGTGCCATCCTGGAACGGTACATTGCGTCCAGTGTCCAGTGCCATCCTGGAACGGTACATTGCGTCCAGTGCCCAGTGCCATCCTGGAACGGTACATTGCGTCCAGTGCCCAGTGCCATCCTGGAACGGTACATTGCGTCCAGTGCCCAGTGCCATCCTGGAACGGTACATTGCGTCCAGTGCCCAGTGCCATCCTGGAACGGTACATTGCGTCCGGTGCCCAGTGCCATCCTGGAACGGTACATTGCGTCCAGTGTCCAGTGCCATCCTGGAACGGTACATTGCGTCCAGTGCCCAGTGCCATCCTGGAACGGTACATTGCGTCCGGTGCCCAGTGCCATCCTGGAACGGTACATTGCGTCCAGTGCCCAGTGCCATCCTGGAACGGTACATTGCGTCCAGTGCCCAGTGCCATCCTGGAACGGTACATTGCGTCCAGTGCCCAGTGCCATCCTGGAACGGTACATTGCGTCCAGTGCCCAGTGCCATCCTGGAACGGTACATTGCGTCCAGTGTCCAGTGCCATCCTGGAACGGTACATTGCGTCCAGTGCCCAGTGCCATCCTGGAACGGTACATTGCGTCCGGTGCCCAGTGCCATCCTGGAACGGTACATTGCGTCCAGTGCCCAGTGCCATCCTGGAACGGTACATTGCGTCCAGTGCCCAGTGCCATCCTGGAACGGCACATTGCGTCCAGTGCCCAGTGCCATCCTGGAACGGTACATTGCGTCCAGTGTCCAGTGCCATCCTGGAACGGTACATTGCGTCCAGTGTCCAGTGCCATCCTGGAACGGTACATTGCGTCCAGTGCCCAGTGCCATCCTGGAACGGCACATTGCGTCTGTCCACACTGCAGGTGTTGCTCCGCACTCAATAGTGAAGCACAGGAAAGCTTGCAATTTTGGGGGGTCCCATGGGCGGCTGTTACATGCGCAGCCAAGGATTGCTTTGATGTTTGGTGGCACATCAGCGGTAACTAAATTACCCCCTTATTGTCCAAAAAATAATCTAAGACAAATGGAACTGGACAGTGTTGCCTACAGCATTAAAAAGTATGTAATCTGTGACATTGTATGCCTGGCAAACTGCTAGGCAATCATTTGTCAGTACACATTTGACCAGAACAACGAACTGTGGTATTACAATCAAATGCAGATCGCGGGGTTTCAGGCGCATCTAGAGTTATATGACTTCTCTTACAAAGGCCTGTAGTGACTGCTATAAAATAAGGAATCATGGCTCAGAGAGGCAAACCACCAGACTGGGATATTATTTATTACCTTTCTTTTTATAGCGCTTACATAATATGCAGTGTTTTAAAGAGACTAGTCATTCACATCAGTGCCTCACGTATATATATTCTATGCACGGCCACGTGGACATACATGTACACTTGTGTTTAAGTTATGTGAGAAAACGAGTACCCGAAGCAAAGTCACGCAGACACAGAGAGAACATAAAACCTCTGCACAGACAGAGCCTTGGGGGTATATTCAATTGAAGTCAAAAGCTGCTATCTGTCGAAAAGACGGCAGTTTTCAACTTTTTTAGGTCGGAAGGGGTTCCGACCTATTCAATTTAACCCCAAATTATTCGACAAGTCGAGGAATTCGACTTGTCGAAAAGCACGTGGATCGACGGAATAGCTGCCAATCCGCGTGTTTCTGTCGAAAACGGGTTTTTGCCCCCTTTCGACCATCTCAATTCGACTTTAAAAAAGGTTGAATTGAGATGTGGGAGCAGAGACGGGGGAGAGGAGGAGACGGGGGAGAGCCGCAGGCAGACGGGGGAGAGCAGCGGTACAGCAACGGCTAGCAGCGTAGCCGGAGGATGTATCACAGCCGCCGCTCACAGCATCGTCCACCCGGATCTAGCAAGCCGGGTGGACGCTGCCGTGAGCGGCGGCTGTGACACATCCTCCGGCTACACTTGCTGGAGCCGCTGCTCTCCGCCGTCTGCCCGCGGCTGTTTCCCGTCTCCCCCTTCTCCGGTCCCTCATCTCAATTCGACTTTTTTAAAGTGTGTATGTGTATTGAATGTGATGTGTATTGAATAGCCCTTGTCGGATCCATTCCGACAAATGCATGTCGGAATGGATCCGACCTCAATTGAATATACCCCTTGGATGGAGTTGAACCCATGACCCCAGTGCTGTGAGGCAGCAGTGCAAACCATCTATTGCCCCTCGTTCTAAGAGGAGAGCCAACAGCAAGGTAATAATACAATTCTATATTTTTCTAAATATTGGATAATTGGAAATTATTTCAACTGCACTGGAATATAATGTACACTGCAATAAAAGGAAGACTTGGCGGAGCTTTCAAATCAGTACTGTCCCGCCTAAATAGGAACAGTTGTGAGGTATGCCCGCCGAGTGCTATCATATTGTCACATAAAATTCTAATGATTTCACTCCAGCTTGGCAGTCTGGGAAGATGCTTGAAATATATTATATCTGGTTTGCAGCAGAACTGATCCAGCTAAATATACTATATTTCCAGTTAAAAACCAAGTAAATGAAACCAAGTTTAAAAACAGGATAAACCATCCTTCTTCCTATTCCTATAAATCTTTACCACCCTAATAAATTATATATGCCAACATTCCCACTCTGTAGAGGTCGTGGGAATTTTCTGTGATTTCTATAATCACGTAAAAATGTGGAAACAGATTTTAGTTTGGTTTACTATACCAGAGGTAAAAGTATATGCTTATACTGCCCCTACAACAAACTGACCTACAGGAACCGATAAAATGGGTTGCTTTCAAGTATGAGAATCAGGTGGGCAGGGGCGGGCTAATCGCATCATTAGGCCCTGCCCCCTTGCTGGCAATATGCCCTGATTGGAGTGCATTAGCATAAGGGAGGGGCTAAGATGACACCATTAGCATAGAATCGTGTTATTAGACTTCAGCAGGACCTCAGTTTCACATTCTTTATCTCCCCTTTTTGCCCATTTACTAGGAAGTGAGCAGAATGCGGTAGGGTTGCCACTCTTCCGGGGGTGCTGGGGACTACCCAAAAAACAGGGTGTCTACCAACAGGATCCGGGAGAGTAGGCAAGTATGAATGTAATAGTCTGCGAGTTGCGAGTTGTGCAGGACTTTGTGCGAGTCTGCCCATATTTTTAAAACGACAATCATTTACACAGAAATTTCACCCCACGTGTTTATACCTGTGAGTGTGAGTCCTTATTTACACATGGACTTTAGTACTTGTTACTGTGTGAAAGCGCCATAGCCGAAATTCCGGGTCACCTGACCCGGCAATTCAACGGGAATAAAGCAGTGTTATACCCGGGTTGAATACCGGGTCAATGGCAACGTAAACTGGCTCCTGGGTCGATGCGACCCAGGACCTGTTCACTACAACGGGGGGAGGCGGCGCGGAGATGATCTCATCTCCCAGCGCCGCCCACCCCCGTCGCTATGGCAACCCGCCCAGCATATTGCCGGGTTGGGATGCCAGCAGTAGCGTCCAATGCCGGATCCCACCCGGGAAGGACCCATTTCCAATTCCCGGGTGGGATCCGGCATTGGCGATGTGAAAGGGGTATTATACAGGGGTCTGGGACTCCAGGTCGACAACAAAAAGGTCGACACACCTTAGGTCGACGCCAATTGGTCGACACACCTTAGGCCGACATGGACAAAAGGTCGACAGGAACAAGGTCGACATGGGAAAAGGTCGACATGCTTTTTTTATGGGGGGGTTTTGTGTCGTTTTCTTCGTAGAGTGACCGGGAACCCCAATTAGTGCACCGCGTCCCCTCGCATGGCTTGCTTCGCTTGCCATGCTTCGGGCATGGTGCCTTCGCTTCGCTCGGCACAGATTACCGTTCCAATCGTAGTCCATGTGAATCGTTAAGTATGAAAAGGTTCCAAAAAAGAAAAAAATCGTGAATACGCATGTCGACCTTTTTTCATGTCGACCTTGTTCCTGTCGACCTTTTTTCATGTCGACCTAAGGTGTGTCGACCAATTGGCGTCGACCTAAGGTGTGTCAACCTTTTTGTTGTCGACCTGGAGTCCGGATACCATTATACAGAATAATATTGGTACATTAAGAATTCCCTGTGATCTGTAATTAGCAGACGTATTTGGACGCAGATGAGCCACGTACATGCAGGTTATACCCCTTTCACATCGCCAAAATAACCCGGGTTAGTGCCGGGTCGACCTGGGTCGAGGTGCAGTGTGAAAGCATCAAAGTTAATAACCCAGGTTGAGCGACCCGGCATTTCAACCTGGGTTAAAAGAAGGGTTAAACACAGGTCGGACCGGGGTCGTTGTGCAGCGTGAAATCCTCTGACCTGGGATATTCAACCCGGGTCACAGAAAAAGCTGCTGATTGGCTGTTTATGCATTTGCTCAGAGCAGTCCCCAGCCCCTCCTTTTATTTCCTTTGAAACCACATCAATGTGAGCCAGAAAAGTCCATTTTAAATAACATCACAGTGTTTATCATGGGTGACCCGGGTGCAGTGTGAAAGGCACCAACCCGGGAATAACCTGGGAATAACCCGGGTTGAAACTGCAATCTGAAAGGGTCTGGGCCTGCTCGGACTCAAGTCAGACCCGGGTTTGCAATCTGAAAGCGGTATTACTCTCTTGGGGAAAATGGGTGGAGCACATAGGTAAGGGTTAGTCAAATTGGGAGCAAATACATGCCATGGTCTCCTGCTCTGGGGAACCCTTAACTGCAAAACTCACTGATCATAGTTTTTGATGAAACAATTATGCAGAAGCCACTATTCTATTGTAAATGGAGGAACATACTGGATTGTTTGTTTTTCCGTTTCCCATATATTTGTGTTATTATTTTCTAAAATGTTTGGACAAAGTGATTTTACAAAAGTGGAAAGGAGCCGTTTATAATTAATGGAAATTATTGTTATCCTTTATTAATATCGCGCCACAAGGGATCCGCAGCGCCTATTTACAGAGTACATAAATGAAAAATCAAAACAGGAACTTACAGTTGATGACAATATAGGACAAGTACAGGGTAAAAAACACTGACATAAGTATCAGGGTGGCAGAAAACCGTGGGATTTGGTGCCATCAAGGATGGTTTAAGTAAGAGAAGGATAAGCACATGAGGGAAGAGGGTCCTGCTCGTGAGAGCTTACATTCTAATGGGGAGGAGACAGACAGGGGTGACACAGATGGGGTAGACAGCATGGAACACAGGGTTAGGAGGAGAGTTGGCTGGGTTTGGTGAAGAAGAGGGTCTTGAGAGCCAGTTTAATGTTTTGTAGAGAGGTGGAGAGTCTGTGGGGGAGAGGTAGGGAATTCCAAAGAAAGGAAGCAGCATGTGAGAAATCTTAAAGGTAGGAGTGGGAGGAAGTAATCAGTCGGCAGGAGAGGTGGCTTGCAAGTAATTGTAAATAGAAGGTTTCACCTTTACATAACGTGGCTGCCCAGATAATTAATTATCAACTGGAGGTGTCAGTATGGGGACAGACAATAAAAATGGCTCAGTAGTGCTGCCGATAGTCACTTCCATTGCGCATCATTGCACCTGTCCTCCTAAACTACACATCTGTGCCTGCATCCTCATCTAACTACATGCCCATGCTGTATTCATCCAACACTTCCCTTCCCCTACCACCCCCATTCCACATCTCATAAGGCAACGCAAGTCTATATACAGAATTATACATACAAATCTTTATTGACCATGAATAGTACGGAAATGAATTTTGTGCAAAAATACACAAATCCATCTTTAAACTACATCAGTTTTCTAATTACTCGAGCGGGGTATCAGTTCAGACCATGTTTTTATTATGTCTACTTGGCATATATTTGGCGGGGGTGCCACAGTGGCAAGTCTTGCAGAGAATTTGATGGCAGATAAGAACCACTTGTCCCATCTAGCTACATGCACACACTTATACACTATGGTTCTTTTTTTTTTTACTGTTGAAAGCCAATTAAGTTACCAGTATATTTTTGAGGAAACCAGAGCGCCCGTAGGAATCCCACACAAGCACAGGGAGAATATGCAAACTCCACACAGTAAGGGCCATGGTGGGAATGAACCCATGACCTCAGTGCTGTAAGGCAGTAATGCTAACCGTTACACCATCCGTACTGCCCTAAAAGTGAGCTTTATCATCTACCAGTGATGCTTCAGTCTTTTTCTGCCTGTGCTGCCTGGACCAGTCTTATGGTTATACTCATGTCACCAATGCACACCATGTAAATGTGACCATTGATAATTTCTCACCACTCAGCCTGTAAAGTACTTTTACTGTGTTTTTATCTTTCCAAGGCTTGATGTGAGCTATTTAGCTGTGGATAATGCTGTTTTCTTTATTTTTGCGCTAAATTCGCTTTTCAACCAAACTTTTAGCAATGTAGTATAAAAACAAAAAACCCACAAAAATATAATAATTTAGCGTTATATCATTTAATAATAACACCCTTGCATTAATAAAGGATTCACTATAAAAACGGAATACTGTATTTAGCGACCTGTATTTATGGAGTATACTCATCACTATCAGTGCCACTGCCATGTGGTGTCCCACAAGGTTTTATACTATCCCCCATGCTTTTTGCAGTATACATTCTCTCGCTGGGTGAAATACTCAGGCGCCATGGCCTGGTCTACCACTGCTATGCCGATGATACACAACTGTACTTGTCCTTTGCTCCGGGCAGTGATAACCCAATAGCAACCCTAAATGACTATCTAGCCGAGCTCCTGGAGTAGATGAGTGCCAGTTGGCTGCGACTGAACCCGGATAAAACAGAGGTCCTTATGATAGCACCGCAACATCAAAGGACAAGACTGCAGCATAGCCAACCAACTGGACTTACACTCAGGGATTCAGAATTACAGACCACTGATCGTGTGCGGAATCTTGGCGTTGTCCTGGATGGTGGCTTGACACTTAAACACCAGATATCAGTCACAATCAAATCCTCATTCTTTCACCTGAGGAATATAGCCAGAATCAAGCACTTAATTCCCTCAGATGATCTGCCAAAAGTCATCCATGCATTTGTATCATCTCGATTAGACGACTGTAATGCCCTCTACCTTGGTCTCCCAGCAAAAGAATCGCACCGCTTACAGCTGGAGCAAAACACAGCTGCCAGGCTATTAACTGACCAGCCCCGTTCTAGCCACATAACACCCATCCTCTACTCCCGTCACTGGCTGCCTGTAAGATGGCGAATCATCTTCAAGATTGGCTTAGTGAGTTTCAAAGCATTACATGACCAAGGCCCAAGGTACCTGAAACAGCTTCTGATCCCATACTGCCCCACTCGATTACTGCGATCTATAGATGAAGGACTTTTAGCAGTACCTAAAATCTCCCGTAATTCACCTGGGGGTCGAGCTTTTAGTCATGCGGCTCCGACTCTATGGAACTCACTTCCCCGCACAGTGCGAGAGGCACCAACTATAGAATCCTTCAAAAGTAGACTCAAGACTTTCCTGTTTACTCAAGCATTCCCATAATGTCCCCTTAGTATCTTCATGCTTCTGTATTTTATGAAAATCTGTTCTGTACTTCATTATTTTCTGTATTATATTATGCTATGTATTTGTTAAGCGCCTTGAGTCCTATTGGAGAAAGAGCGCTATTTAAATAAAATAATAATAATAATTATTATTATTATTTAGCTCATATGTACAGTTCTACTGTAAAAACTGAAGATTGTGTTAAGTCTCCATCCAAATGTTCTAAGATCGTCATCTTCGGTTATCAGCGTTGTGTGAAGGTAAACACACTACATATTATGTATACGTTTTGATGTATTCAAACATTTATCTCTTATCTTTCTACAGCTATATAAATATGCATTAACTTTCCAGCAAATAAGCACAAAGCTCCCATTGCTCAGTATCCTGATCTTGTTGGATCTTTGTAACCACCATCTAGATATTTTTACTGTTTATATACATTGATCCCAGGGTTTTTCAAATAATCCTTGAACGTGACTGTCTTTGAGATGCATTAATTTAGGAGCTTGAAAAGGTTTCCACTTAAAACTTTCTGTGGTCTACCTGTGGGAAATATATTATTTAAAGATATAACTCGCATGTAACTCACCTTTTAGAATGTAAGCTCTCACGAGCAGGGTCCACTCCCCTCGTGCCTTTCCTTGTCTTAGAATATGTTTTACTCCATGCTCCGTACATCGGAACCTAGCTCTCGCTTTGGCCACCCTATTTCTTATCTCAGTGTTATGTCCGCCGATGCAGGAATATTTATATACCATGTATAGTCCTACATTGTCTTGTACTGTAAGTCACTGTTTCTCTTGTTTTGCTCATTTGTTTATGGGTTCCGTTAGGCGCTGCTGGGGGCGGATTGGCCATAGGGCTTGCCAGGAAGTTTGCCGTGTCCCCCCCCCCCCACCCACACCCTAACATGTGAGTGCTTCGCTGCTCGCATGATTAGGGCAGGCAATCGTAGGGCCTCCATCTTTCGGGTTACAGCGGCTGCGTGTGACATCATGCAGCCGCTGCGGCCGGCCCGGCAAATGGTCCGGACTCGCCTGCGTTGTCTGGCCCGCACCCCCAAAATGGTGTATCGATGCCCACAAAACCCGGTGTCACCGCCCAGTCACCACCCCACCCCCACCCCCGCCAGCTCTTAAACTGTGATCGTGTGCACATGAGACCTCACGCATGTGCAGAAATCGGCAAATAGCGATTTCCGCACTTCTGCAGGGCTTACTGAATTAGCATTCTCCTTATTCCTTCTGTTATTGCATCTCTGCAGTACAGCAACTCTGCCGTGGCTACACAGTGTGTTATACCTCTTGTGCTGCTCATGTTGGGCCACATCTGTAAAATTTCACAGGTCCTTTTTCTCTGACGTCCTAGTGGATGCTGGGTACTCCGTAAGGACCATGGGGAATAGACGGGCTCCGCAGGAGACTGGGCACTCTTAAAAGAAAGATTAGATACTACATCTGGTGTGCACTGGCTCCTCCCTCTATGCCCCTCCTCCAGACCTCAGTTAGAATCTGTGCCCGGCCAGAGCTGGATGCACTTAGTGAGCTCTCCTGAGCTCACTAAAAAAGAAAGTATTTGTTAGGTTTTTTATTTTCAGTGAGATCTGCTGGCAACAGACTCACTGCTACGAGGGACTGAGGGGAGAGAAGCAAACCTACCTGCTTGCAGCTAGCTTGTGCTTCTAAGGCTACTGGACACCATTAGCTCCAGAGGGATCAAACACAGGGCCCGACCTCGATCGTCCGTTCCCAGAGCCGCGCCGCCGTCCCCCTTGCAGAGCCAGAAGACGGAAGATTCCAGGAGAAAATCGGCGGCTGAAGACTCCGGTCTTCAATAAGGTAGCGCACAGCACTGCAGCTGTGCGCCATTGCTCCCACAGCACACCACACGCTCCGGTCACTGGTGGGTGCAGGGCGCTGGGGGGGGGGGCGCCATGGGCTGCAATATGTATACCTTGGTTGGCAAATGCACATAATACAGTTATAAACTGTATATGTGCCTAATCCCCCGCCATAAATATTATTAAAAAAGCGGGAGAAGCCCGCCGCTGAAGCGGCGGGGCTATCTTCCTCAGCACAGCCAGCGCCATTTTCTCTTCACAGCTCCGCTGCAAGGACGCTGCCCAGGCTCTCCCCTGCAGTATTCACTACGAGAAGGGTAAAAAAGAGAGGGGGGGCACATAAATTTAGGCGCAAAAGGTAATAATAAGCAGCTATTGGGGGAAATTTCACTTTGTATTAGTGTAAATCCCTCTGTTATAAATAGCGCTCTGGTGTGTGCTGGCATACTCCCTCTCTGTCTCCCCAAAGGACTTTGTGGGGTCCTGTCCTCAGTCAGAGCATTCCCTGTGTGTGTGTGTGCGGTGTGTCGGTACGGCTGTGTCGACATGTTTGAGGAGGACGCTTACGTGGAGGCGGAGCAGGTGCCGATAAGTATGATGTCGCCCCCTGCGGGGCCGACACCAGAGTGGATGGATATGTGGAAGGTATTAACCGACAGTGTCAACTCCTTGCATAAAAGGTTCGATGACGCAGCTTTAGGACAGCCGGCATCTCAGCCCGCGCCTGCCCAGGCATCTCAGAGGCCATCAGGGGCTCAAAAACGCCCGCTACCTCAGATGGCAGACACAGATGTCGACACGGAGTCTGACTCCAGTGTCGACGAGGATGAGACAAATGTACAATCCACAAGGGCCATCCGATGCATGATTACGGCAATGAAAAATGTGTTGCACATTTCTGATATTAACCCGGTTACCACTAAAAAGGGTATTATGTTTGGGGAGAAAAAGCAGCCAGTGACTTTTCCCCCATCTGATGAGTTAAATGAATTGTGTGAAGAAGCATGGTGTTCCCCAGATAAGAAATTAGTGATTTCTAAGAGGTTACTACTGGCGTACCCTTTCCCGCCAACGGACAGGTTGCGTTGGGAAACATCCCCTAGGGTGGACAAGGCGCTCACACGCTTATCAAAAAAGGTGGCACTGCCGTCTCAGGATACGGCCGCCTTAAAGGAGCCTGCAGATAGAAAGCAGGAGGCTATCCTGAAGTCTGTGTATACACACTCAGGTACTATACTGAGACCTGCTATTGCTTCAGCATGGATGTGTAGTGCTGCAGCAGCTTGGTCTGATTCCCTGTCAGATAACATTGATTCCCTTGACAGGGATACTATTTTGCTAACCATAGAGCATATTAAAGACGTAGTCTTATATATGAGGGATGCACAGAGGGACATTTGCTGACTGGCATCTAGAATTAATGCAATGTCCATTTCTGCCAGGAGAGTATTATGGACTCGGCAGTGGACAGGTGATGCAGATTCTAAAAGGCACATGGAAGTTTTGCCTTATAAGGGTGAGGAATTGTTTGGGGACGGTCTCTCGGACCTCGTATCCACAGCAACAGCTGGGAAGTCGACTTTTTTACCTCAGGTTCCCTCACAGCCTAAGAAAGCACCGTATTATCAAGTACAGTCCTTTCGGCCTCAGAAAGGCAAGCGGGTCAGAAGCGCGTCCTTTCTGCCCGAAGGCAGGGTTAGAGGGAAAAAGCTGCACCAGACAGCCAGTTCCCAGGAACAAAAATCCTCCCCTGCTTCCACTAAGTCCACCGCATGACGCTGGGGCTCCACAGGTGGAGCCAGGTGCAGTGGGGGCCCGTCTCCGGAACTTCAGCGACCAGTGGGTTCGCTCACAGGTGGATCTCTGGGTTCTACAAGTGGTATCTCAGGGATACAAGCTGGAGTTCGAGACGTCTCCCCCTCGCCGTTACCTCAAATCAGCCTTGCCAGCTACTCCCATGGAAAGGGAGGTAGTACTGGCTGCAATTCACAAGCTTTACCTGCAGCAGGTGATAATCAAAGTTCCCCTCCTTCAGCAGGGACGGGGTTACTATTCCACAATGTTTGTGGTACCGAAACCAGACGGTTCGGTGAGACCCATTCTAAATTTGAAATCCTTGAACACTTATATAAGGAAGTTCAAGTTCAAAATGGAATCGCTCAGGGCGGTTATTGCAAGCCTGGAAGAGGGGGATTTTATGGTGTCACTGGACATCAAGGATGCTTACCTACATGTCCCTATTTACCCACCTCACCAGGAGTACCTCAGGTTTGTGGTACAGGACTGCCATTACCAATTCCAGACGTTGCCGTTTGGTCTGTCCACGGCACCGAGGGTATTTACCAAAGTAATGGTCGAAATGATGATACTCCTTCGAAAGAAGGGAGTTATAATTATCCCATACTTGGACGATCTCCTTATAAAGGCAAGGTCCAAGGAGCAGTTGTTGGTCGGAGTAGCACTATCTCAGGAAGTGCTACAACAGCACGGCTGGATTCTGAATATCCCAAAGTCGCAGCTGGTTCCTACGACGCGTCTGCTGTTCTTGGGCATGATTCTGGACACAGAACAGAAGAAGGTGTTTCTCCCGGAGGAGAAGGCCAAGGAGTTGTCCTCTCTGGTTAGAGACCTCCTGAAACCAAAACAGGTGTCGGTGTATCACTGCACGCGAGTCCTGGGAAAGATGGTAGCTTCTTACGAAGCAATTCCCTTCGGCAGGTACCATGCAAGGAGCTTTCAGTGGGATCTGTTAGACAAGTGGTCCGGATCGCATCTTCAGATGCATCGGCTGATCACCCTGTCCCCGAGGGCCAGGGTGTCTCTGCTGTGGTGGCTGCAGAGTGCTCATCTTCTCGAGGGCCGCAGATTCGGCATTCAGGACTGGGTCCTGGTGACCACGGATGCAAGCCTCCGAGGTTGGGGGGCAGTCACTCAGGGAAGAAACTTCCAAGGACAATGGTCGAGTCAGGAGACTTCCCTACACATAAATATTCTGGAACTAAGGGCCATTTACAATGCCCTAAGTCAAGCAGAACCCCTGCTTCAAAACCAGCCGGTGCTGATTCAGTCAGACAACATCACGGCTGTCGCCCATGTAAACCGACAGGGCGGCACAAGAAGCAGGATGGCGATGGCAGAAGCCACAAGGATTCTCCGATGGGCGGAGAATCACGTGCTAGCACTGTCAGCAGGGAAGCAGACTTCCTCAGCAGGCACGACCTCCACCCGGGAGAGTGGGGACTTCATCCAGAAGTCAGTCCAGCTGATTGTAAATCGTTGGGAAAGGCCACAGGTGGACATGATGGCGTCCCGCCTCAACAAAAAGCTAAAAAGATATTGCGCCAGGTCAAGGGACCCTCAGGCGATAGCTGTGGACGCTCTAGTGACACCGTGGGTGTACCAGTCGGTTTATGTGTTCCCTCCTCTTCCTCTCATACCAAAGGTGCTTAGGATAATAAGAAAGAGAGGAGTAAGAACTATACTCATCGTTCCGGATTGGCCAAGAAGAACTTGGTACCCGGAACTACAAGAAATGATCTCAGAGGACCCTTGGCCTCTGCCGCTCCGACAGGACCTGCTACAGCAGGGGCCCTGTCTGTTCCAAGACTTACCGCGGCTGCGTTTGACGGCATGGCGGTTGAACGGCGGATCCTAATGGAAAAGGGCATTCCGGTTGAAGTCATTCCTACGCTGATAAAGGCTAGGAAGGATGTGACAGCAAAACATTATCACCGCATATGGCGAATATATGTTGCTTGGTGTGAGGCCATGAAGGCCCCAACAGAGGAATTTCAGCTGGGTCGATTTCTGCAGTTCCTACAGTCAGGAGTGACTATGGGCCTAAAATTGGGATCCATTAAAGTCCAGATTTCGGCCCTGTCTATTTTCTTTCAAAAAGAACTGGCTTCACTGCCTGAAGTTCAGACGTTTGTTAAGGGAGTGCTGCATATTCAGCCCCCTTTTGTGCCTCCGGTGGCACCTTGGGATCTCAACGTAGTGTTGAATTTCCTAAAATCACATTGGTTTGAGCCACTTCAGACCGTGGAGTTGAAGTATCTCACATGGAAGGTAGTCATGCTGTTGGCCTTGGCCTCAGCTAGGTGTGTGTCAGAATTGGCGGCTTTGTCCTGTAAAAGCCCTTATCTGATTTTCCATATGGACAGGGCAGAATTGAGGACTCGTCTCCAATTTCTCCCAAAAGTGGTATCAGCGTTTCATTTAAACCAACCTATTGTGGTGCCTGCAGCTACTCGGGACTTGGAGGATTCCAAGTTGCTGGACGTAGTCCGGGCCCTAAAAATCTATGTTTCCAGGACGGCTAGAGTCAGGAAAACCGACTCGCTGTTTATCCTGCATGCACCCAACAAGCTGGGTGCTCCTGCTTCTAAGCAGACTATTGCTCGCTGGATCTGTAGCACGATTCAGCAGGCTCATTCTGCGGCTGGACTGCCGCATCCTAAATCAGTAAAAGCCCATTCCACGAGGAAGGTGGGCTCTTCTTGGGCGGCTGCCCGAGGGGTCTCGGCTTTACAACTTTGCCGAGCTGCTACTTGGTCGGGATCAAACACTTTTGCAAAATTCTACAAGTTTGATACCCTGGCTGAGGAGGACCTTGAGTTTGCTCATTCGGTGCTGCAGAGTCATCCTCACTCTCCCGCCCGTTTGGGAGCTTTGGTATAATCCCCATGGTCCTTACGGAGTACCCAGCATCCACTAGGACGTCAGAGAAAATAAGATTTTACTCACCGGTAAATCTATTTCTCGTAGTCCGTAGTGGATGATGGGAGCCCGTCCCAAGTGCGGACTTTCTGCAATACATGTATATAGTTATTGCTTAACTATAGGGTTTTGTTATGAGCCATCTGTCAAATGAGGCTCAGTTGTTGTTCATACTGTTAACTGGGTATGGTTATCACAAGTTGTACAGTGTGATTGGTGTGGCTGGTATGAGTCTTAGAGAGAAATACAGTCCCCCTCGTGCGCTTGAATACTAATAGCTGCCCCAGGAGACCACAAGGAACCTTTCACCGTGATTCAAACAGAATTCAATACAAAATAATTGTGACTCCACGTGGCGCTACTCCACACCCTCAATAAAACAAAAATGCTTACACAATCAGTATATAGCAGTATTGGTTTCCATGTAGTAATTCATGAAAATAGCACTATAATAGATAAACAAATATAGACATAGCGTGACCCTGTTGGTAGCAAGTGGTAATTGTGTTTGCGTGGACCTAATTTTCATGAATTACTACATGGAAACCAATACTGCTATATACTGATTGTGTAAGCATTTTTGTTTTATTGAGGGTGTGGAGTAGCGCCACGTGGAGTCACAATTATTTTGTATTGGTATGAGTCTTACCCTGGATTCCAAATCCTTTCCTAGTAATGTCAGCTCTTCCGGGTACAGTTTCCTTAACTGAGGTCTGGAGGAGGGGCATAGAGGGAGGAGCCAGTGCACACCAGATGTAGTACCTAATCTTTCTTTTAAGAGTGCCCAGTCTCCTGCGGAGCCCGTCTATTCCCCATGGTCCTTACGGAGTACCCAGCATCCACTACGGATTACGAGAAATAGATTTACCGGTGAGTAAAATCTTATTTTTAGTTCCCAATCTGCCCCTGGCCTCAGACACAACTGCAGCAAAAGACGCGTACAATCAGGCCCTCTGATGAGGGATCACTCCCCTTCAAAAGACCACAGCCCATCATCAGACCACACACCCATTAGGGCTGCTTCCATAAATTACCCGGTCTTATTTTCCATCCCATTCTGACCCTGGGCGCTGCAGATCCCTTGTGGCGCCATATAAATAAATTATTATAATGATAGCTGCAGACACAGGTGTGGTGGTTGGGTCCATGGTCTGGTATTTCTGTTTTGTTTTTTGTTTGTTTTGCATTGTATTTTGCATATTCTGCCACCTGATACTTATTCCAGTGTCATCTGCTGATGTAACTATGTTTATTTACCCTGTACTTGTCCTATACTGTCATCAACTGTAAGCTGCTGTTTTCCTGTTTGATTATTCATGTACTCTGTAATTGGGCGCTGCGGAACCCTTGTGGCGCCATATAAATAAAGGAGAATAATAATAATAAATAATCTACTGTTTTGTTTTTGTTTGTTTGTTTGTTTGTTTGTTTGTTTTTTTGGGGGGGTTTACAAGAGTTTTGTGTCTAGTGCTTTTCACCTCTCCATTTCCTCTCACAGATGGGAAGTGCTCTTGTGCATATAGATTCAAGTTTGTTGGATCCTGTTATTATGTACACAAGCAAGCAAAACATTGATGTTGGATGCTAGCTGCGTTGTATACACAATCTGCAAATAATATTTATTTTACAATTACATTGTCCTCTTGCTACTGTGCAAATGATAATATTACCTCTCTTTCACCCTTACAACTTACTAATGCACAGGAAATGTCATTACTAGTACAGGGGTAAACAGTGGGGTTTAACCACTTAATTGGCTAATACTGTTTCCAAATATGCCCCCAAAATGTTAGATTTTTTTGATTATTAAATCATGTATATATTAGTTACTTAAACCTGGTTCAGTATACGTTTTGTTTTCTTACCAAGTATGCCGGATTGTCAATAATGTTACACTTTATCAAGTTTACATAGCTATTATTATTTATGTAATTGGATCAATAAAAAACATAATTTACATATTTGGTAAAAATATTTGGTAAAAATAGTTTTATTCAGCAAAAGAAAAGCATTTACTGTGTTAACTGATGAGAAATATTGTGTGTGTGTGTGTGTGTGTGTGTGTGTGTGTGTGTGTGTGTGTGTGTGTGTGTGTGTGTGTGTGTATATATATATATATATATATATATATATATATATATATATATATGTGCAGTTCAATGTGGTGGAAGGTGCACTCTCATATATAATGTAAAACTCAATTAAAGTCCATAAATGTATTAAAAAACTAATATTCCAGAGCCACAGAGTCGACGTTTCGAATCAAACAGAATCTTTTTCAATACAGGCATCAAACGCATCAGGATTTACACATTGTAGATGAGGCAGAAATGTTCAAACCTGTGGAAGGAAGCAAAAAATACACAATAGAGACTCAGCCTCCCAGGCCCATATATGATGCTACGAATCAAAGGATACCAGTAAACAAATCACCCTATGGGCAACGTGTGGTACTACTACACAAAGTATAGGATCACCTCAATGTGCTCACTATGACCTATATAAGAATATAGGGACCAACTTACATCTATGGTGACTCGGTCAATAACAACCAAATAGAAGGTAGAATATGCTGTCCATATTAGCAGGTTACTGTAACAACATACAAATACACAATTAGAGTTCCCCGCATATATAAAGAAAGCATAAATCTCCAAAACAAGAGATAAGCACTTACAGCGTATCAAATGGAAGGACCACATCAGACATAATCAATGCCAATGCGGACATGTATCAAAACGCCCCTGTCAGCCACCCATCAATGCTAGATAGATGGAGGCCAAGGTAAAATAAGTCAATCAGTCCAACTAATCAGAAGAATAAACCTATGAAATAACCGCACAGTACTTAAATCTAGTGGGGGGAGTTCAGAGTCACCATGTGTGCAGTGCACAGTGTGCATATATATATATATATAGGTAAGGGGGGACATAAAATAACCACAAAATAGTCAGTGACTGAAACGCAAATACGTCACTTCCGGTTCCGATTTAGCGGAACTGAAGTTTGATTTTCATCTTAAAGGAACTAAAATAACTAAGCGGGAAGCATATTTCTCATACGTCCTAGAGGATGCTGGGGTCCACTTTAGTACCATGGGGTATAGACGGTTCCGCAGGAGCCATGGGCACTTTAAGACTTTTTCAGAGTGTGAACTGGCACCTCCCTCTATGCCCCTCCTCCAGACCTCAGTTTAGAAAATGTGCCCAGGCAGACTGGTCGCACTCTAGTGGAGCTCTACTAAAAGACTATATTTAGTTTTTTTATTTTACAGGGAGACTGCTGGCAACAGTCTCCCTGCTTCGTGGGACTTAGGGGGAAGAAGTAGGAACCAACTTCCTAAATAGTTTCATGGCTCTGCTTCTGCTGACAGGACACCATTAGCTCCTGAAGGGTACTGAACACTAGCTGCGGCTATGCGCTCACTCCCATAGCACGTCGTCACCCCCCTAACAGAGCCAGAAGTCAGAAGACTGGTGAGTAGTGTTACCGGAGATCTGCAGAGAGGGACCTCCAGTCATCGTGACGGCTTAAGGTACCGCACAGCGAGTGGGAACGCTGCGCGAGCGTGCTATCCATAACACAGAGCCCAGCAGGGCGCGGGGGGGGGGGGGCGCCCTGGGCAGCATGAAACCTACTTGTTACTGGCAAAAGGTAGCATATGATGTTGTGGCACAGTCCTACACCCCCCGCCAGTATAAAGATTAAAAATTAGCTCTGAGGGGAAACGCGCCATTACAGAGGGCGGAGCTTCTTCCTCAGGCAGCCAGCACACTGTTCAGCGCCATTTTCTCCCACCTGCTGCAGGGGAAGAACCGCTGATCCTCCTCTCCACTTCAGAATCAAGTATCAGGGTGCAAAAAGGGGGGGGGGGGGGGGGAGAGTGTAATTTGGGTGCTCAGTCATATTATTGGCATTTTATAAGCGCTTAAGGTCTCTGTGTACAAGGTACATGACAAAGGGATTTCTCTAACGTCCTAGTGGATGCTGGGAACTCCGTAAGGACCATGGGGAATAACGGTCTCCGAAGGAGGCTGGGCACTCTAGAAAGATCTTAGACTACCTGGTGTGCACTGGCTCCTCCCACTATGACCCTCCTCCAAGCCTCAGTTAGATTTCGTGCCCGGCCGAGGTTGGATGCACACTAGGGGCTCTCCTGAGCTCTTAGAAAGTTATAGTCTTAGAATTTGTTTTTTTTCAGTGAGACCTGCTGGCAACAGGCTCACTGCAGCGAGGGACTAAGGGGAGAAGAAGCGAACTCGCCTGCTTGCAGCCGGATTGGGCTTCTTAGGCTACTGGACACCATTAGCTCCAGAGGGATCGACCGCAGGCCCAGCCTTGATGTTCGGTCCCGGAGCCGCGCCGCCGTCCCCCTTACAGAGCCAGAAGCAGGAAGATGGTCCGGAAAATCGGCGGCATGAAGACGTCCTGTCTTCACCAAGGTAGCGCACAGCACTGCAGCTGTGCGCCATTGCTCCTCATACACACTTCACACTCCGGTCACTGAGGGTGCAGAGCGCTGGGGGGGGGGCACTCTGAGGCAGCAATAAAAACACCTTGGCTGGCTAAAATACCTCAATATATAGCCCCTGGGGCTATATATGAGGTAAATACCCCTGCCAGAATCCCAAAATAAGCGGGAGAATAGGCCGCAAAAAAGGGGCGGAGCCTATCTCCTCAGCACACTGGCGCCATTTTTCCCTCACAGCTCGGCTGGAAGGAAGCTCCCTGGCTCTTCCCTGCATTTCTACAATACAGTAAGAGGGAAAAAGAGAGGGGGGGCACTAAATTGGCACTGTATACAGTATAAGCAGCTATTAGGGACATAACTCAGTTAGTCCCTGTATATATATATAGCGCTCTGGTGTGTGCTGGCATACTCTTACTCTGTCCCCCCAAAGGGCTTTTGTGGGTCCTGTCCTCTATTTGAGCATTCCCTGTGTGTGTGGAGTGTGTCGGTACGGCTGTGTCGACATGTTTGAGGAGGATAATGATGTGGAGGGGGAGCAGATGCCTTTAGCAGAGATGTCACCCCCTGCGGGGCAGACACCTGAGTGGATGGTATTATGGCAAGAAATGAGTGCACGTATAGACTCCTTACATAAAAAATTTGACGACATGCCGACTGTGGGACAGCCGAGTCTTCAGCTCGTGCCGGTCCAAGGGTCTCAAAAGTCATCAGGGGCTCTAAAACGCCCGTTATCTCAGGTGGCACAAGTAGATGTCGACACGGATACTGACGCCAGTGTCGACGACGATGAGTCAAATTTAATGCCCGTTAAGGCCATTCGCTGCATGATTGAGGCAATGAAAGAGGTGTTAAATATTTCTGATTTACATCCAGGTACCACAAAAAAGGGTATTATGTTTGGGGAGAAAAAACTACCTGTAGTTTTTCCCCCGTCAGATTAATTAAATGAAGTGTGTGAAGAAGCGTGGGCTTCCCCTGATAAGAAATTGGTGATTCCTAAGAAATTACTAATGGCGTTCCCTTTCCCGCCAGAGGATAGGTTACGTTGGGAAACACCCCCGAGGGTGGATAGTGCGCTCACACGTTTGTCAAAAAAGGTGGCACTACCGTCCCAGGATACGGCCGCCCTTAAGGAACCTGCTGATAGAAGGCAGGAGGCGATCCTGAAGTCTGTATATACACACTCAGGCATTATACTCAGACCAGCAATTGCGTCAGCTTGGATGTGCAGTGCTGCCGCTGCATGGTCAGATAACCTGTCAGAAAATATTGACACACTAGACAGAGACACGATCCTGTTAACAATTGACCATATTAAAGACTCAGTCTTATACATGAGAGATGCACAGAGGGAAATCTGCCGGCTGGCATCTAAAGTAAGTGCACTATCTATCTCTGCTAGGAGATGCTTATGGACTCGCCAGTGGACTGGAGATGCAGATTCCAAAAGGCACATAGAAGTTTTGCCTTATAAAGGGGAGGAATTATTTGGGGATGGTCTCTCCGACCTAGTTTCCACAGCAACGTCTGGGAAGTCAGCATTTTTACCCCATGTCCCCTCACAGCCTAAGAAGGCGCCATTTTATCAGGTTCAGTCCTTTCGATCCCAGAAAAATAAGCGGGGAAAAGGAGGGTCTTTTCTGTCAAGAGGCAGAGGCAGGGGAAAAAGGCTGCAGCAAACAGCAGGTTCCCAGGAACAAAAGTCCTCCCCCGCTTCCTCTTCCAAGTCCGCCGCATGACGGTGGGGCTTCACAAGCGGAGCCAGGTACGGTGGGGGCCCGCCTCAGGAACTTCAGCGATCAGTGGGTTCGCTCACAGGTGGATCCCTGGATCCTTCAAATAGTATCTCAGGGATACAGGCTGGAATTCGAGGCGATTCCACCCCGCCGTTTCCTAAAATCCGCCTTGCCGATTGCTCCCTCAGACAGGGAGGCAGTGCTAGCGGCAATTCACAAGCTGTATTCCCAGCAGGTGATAATCAAGGTACCCCTACTTCAACAAGGCCGGGGTTACTATTCCACACTATTTGTGGTACCGAAACCGGACGGTTCGGTGAGACCCATTCTAAATTTGAAGTCCTTGAACACATACATAAAAAAATTCAAGTTCAAGATGGAATCGCTCAGGGCGGTTATTGCAAGCCTGGACGAGGGGGATTACATGGTATCCCTGGACATCAAGGATGCTTACCTGCATGTCCCCATTTACAATTCTCACCAGGAGTACCTCAGATTTGTGGTACAGGATTGCCATTACCAATTCCAGACGCTGCCGTTTGGACTCTCCACGGCACCGAGGGTATTTACCAAGGTTATGGCGGAAATGATGATACTCCTTCGAAAAAAGGGAGTTTTAATTATCCCATACTTGGACGATCTCCTAATAAAGGCACGATCCAAGGAACAGTTGTTAGTGGGAGTAGCACTATCTCAGGAAGTGCTGAGCCAGCACGGTTGGATTCTGAATATCCCAAAGTCACAGCTGGTCCCCACGACACGTCTAATGTTCCTGGGAATGATTCTGGACACGGCCCAGAAAAAAGTGTTTCTCCCGGAGGAGAAAGCCAGGGAGTTGTCTTCTCTAGTCAGAGACCTCCTAAAACCAAAACAGGTATCGGTGCATCACTGCACGCGGGTCCTGGGAAAGATGGTAGCTTCTTACGAAGCAATTCCATTCGGCAGGTTCCATGCCAGAATCTTTCAGTGGAACCTGTTGGACAAGTGGTCCGGATCGCATCTTCAGATGCATCGTTTAATAACCCTGTCTCCACGAACCAGGGTGTCTCTTCTGTGGTGGCTGAACAGTGCTCATCTTCTGGAGGGCCGCAGATTCGGCATACAGGACTGGGTCCTGGTGACCACGGATGCCAGCCTACGGGGCTGGGGGGCAGTCACAAAGGGAAGAAATTTCCAGGGACTATGGTCAAGTCAGGAGACTGCCCTTCACATAAATATTCTGGAACTAAGGGCCATTTACAATGCCCTAAGTCAAGCAAAATCCCTGCTCCTACACCAGCCGGTGCTGATCCAGTCAGACAACATCACGGCAGTCGCCCATGTGAATCGACAAGGCGGCACAAGAAGCAGGACAGCGATGGCAGAAGCCACAAAAATTCTCCGATGGGCGGAGAATCATGTACTAGCACTGTCAGCAGTGTTCATCCCGGGAGTGGACAACTGGGAAGCAGACTCTCAGCAGGCACGACCTCCACCCGGGAGAGTGGGGACTTCATCCAGAAGTCTTCCAAATGATTGTAAATCAATGGGGTCGTCCACAGGTGGACATGATGGCGTCCCGCATAAACAAAAAACTAGAGAAGTATTGCGCCAGGTCAAAAGACCCTCAGGCGATAGCGGTGGACGCCCTAGTGACACCGTGGGTGTACCGGTCAGTGTATGTGTTCCCTCCTCTACCTCTCATACCAAAGGTACTGAGAATAATAAGAAAGCGAGGAGTAAACACAATTCTCGTGGTTCCGGATTGGCCAAGAAGAGCGTGGTACCCGGAACTTCAAGAGATGATCTCAGAGGACCCTTGGTCCCTGCCGCTCAGACAGGACCTGCTACAGCAGGGCCCCTGCCTGTTCCAAGACTTACCGCGGCTGCGTTTGACGGCATGGCGGTTGAACGCCGGATCCTGAAGGAAAAGGGCATTCCGGAGGAAGTCATTCCTACGCTTATTAAAGCCAGGAAAGATGTTACGGCAAAACATTATCACCGCATATGGCGGAAATATGTTGCATGGTGCGAGGCCAAAAAGGCCCCAACAGAGGAATTTCAACTGGGTCGATTTCTGCATTTCCTGCAAGCAGGAGTGAATATGGGCCTAAAACTAGGCTCCATTAAAGTACAGATCTCGGCTCTGTCGATTTTCTTTCAAAAGGAACTAGCTTCAGTACCTGAAGTTCAGACATTTGTGAAAGGAGTGCTGCATATTCAGCCCCCATTAGTGCCTCCTGTGGCACCGTGGGATCTCAACGTGATGTTGAATTTCTTGAAATCACATTGGTTTGAGCCACTAAAAACCGTGGATCTGAAATATCTCACGTGGAAAGTGGTCATGTTATTGGCCCTGGCATCAGCCAGGCGAGTGTCAGAATTGGCGGCTTTATCATGTAAAAGCCCTTATCTGATTTTTCATATGGATAGGGCAGAATTGAGGACTCGTCCCCAGTTTCTCCCTAAGGTGGTGTCAGCGTTTCACCTGAACCAGCCTATTGTGGTGCCTGCGGCTACTAAGGATTTGGAGGACTCCAAGTTGCTAGACGTTGTCAGGGCCCTGAAAATATATGTTTCCAGGACGGCTGGAGTCAGAAAATCTGACTCGCTGTTTATCCTATATGCACCCAACAAGCTGGGTGCTCCTGCTTCTAAGCAGACTATTGCTCGTTGGATTTGTAGTACAATTCAGCTTGCACATACTGTGGCAGGCCTGCCACAGCCTAAATCTGTCAATGCCCATTCCACAAGGAAGGTGGGCTCATCTTGGGCGGCTGCCCGAGGGGTCTCGGCTTTACAACTTTGCCGAGCAGCTACTTGGTCAGGGGCAAACACGTTTGCAAAATTCTATAAATTTGATACCCTGGCTGAGGAGGACCTGGAGTTCTCTCATTCGGTGCTGCAGAGTCATCCGCACTCTCCCGCCCGTTTGGGAGCTTTGGTATAATCCCCATGGTCCTTACGGAGTTCCCAGCATCCACTAGGACGTTAGAGAAAATAAGAATTTACTCACCGGTAATTCTGTTTCTCGTAGTCCGTAGTGGATGCTGGGCGCCCATCCCAAGTGCGGTCTATCTGCAATACTTGTACATAGTTATTGTTAACTAAATCGGGTTATTGTTGAGCCATCTGTTGAGAGGCTCTATCGTTTCATACTGTTAACTGGGTTTCATATCACGAGTTGTTCGGTGTGATTGGTGTGGCTGGTATGAGTCTTACCCGGGATTCAAAATCCTTCCTTATTGTGTACGCTCGTCCGGGCACAGTACCTAACTGAGGCTTGGAGGAGGTTCATAGTGGGAGGAGCCAGTGCACACCAGGTAGTCTAAGATCTTTCTAGAGTGCCCAGCCTCCTTCGGAGCCCGCTATTCCCCATGGTCCTTACGGAGTTCCCAGCATCCACTACGGACTACGAGAAACAGAATTACCGGTGAGTAAATTCTTATTTTTTTCCTTGGCACTGAGTTGTGAGCTGGCAAATCCTGTTCTGTGTCCTTCTGACAGATTTTACTGTGGGTCTGTCCCCAATAAGCCCCGGAGTGTCTGTGTGGTGTGATTGTGTACGTGTGTGGCATGTCTGAGGCAGGGAGCTCTTCCCCTTAGGGAACCATTTTAGGGACATTGAGTTGTAATGTGGTGGCGCTGCCGCCGCACCACGAGCCTGAATGGGTGAAGGAATTACGTGATAGTGTGAATCAGTAAGAGATTGGATAAGTCTGAGTCTCATGCAGAAAACTGGAGAAAATCCCGTGGAAGATGTGATTTTTAATAGTTCTGACTTTTCATCCACAGGGAACCCCTCGGGTTCACAAAAAAAGATCTTTTGCACAAGAAGTACAAACTAATACTGACACGGACTTTGATTCCTGTGTCGACACTAGTGATTCCAGGGGAATAGATCCAAAGTTAGCAAAAAACATACAATACGTGATTGTTGCTATAAAGGAGGTATTAGAAGTTACGGAGCCCCCTCCTTTACCACAGGAGAAGGCTTATTTTAATAAAGAGAAGAAAATAAATGCAACTTTCCCTCCATCTCATGAGCTGAACAGTCTCTTTGAGGGAGTCTGGACAAACTCTGAAAAAAAATTTCAGATTCCCAAAAGAATTCAGGCAGCTTACCCTTTCCCTGCAGAGGACAGGAAAAGGTGGGAGTCACCCCCCGTTTTAGACAGTGCCCTGTCACGGTTAACAAAAATGGTGATTCTCCCTGCGCCTGGGACGGCTTCACTGAAGGAGCCAGCAGACCGCAAGTTACAGACTACGTTGAAATCTATTTATGTGACCAATGGGACACTACTCAGGCCCACCATTGCCTGTGCGTGGGTGAGTAGTGCTATTGAAAAGTGGTCAGAAAACTTGTCATCAGACATTGACACAATAGATAGAGACGAGATACTCCTAACGTTAGGTCATATCAAAGACGCTGCTGCGTACATGCTAGAAGCCATGAAAGATATTGGTCTCTTGGGATCAAGAGCCGCTACCATGGCGATCTCAGCACGTAGGGCGTTGTGGATTCGCCAATGGAATTCTGACGCAGATTCCAAAAGGAATATGGAGGCTTTCCTGTATAAAGGCGAGGCCTTGTTTGGAGATGGGCTGGATGCCTTAGTTTCTGCGGCTACCGCAGGTAAATCGACATTTTTGCCTAATGCTCCTGCGCCGGCGAAAAAGGCACATCACTCTCACATGCAGTCCTTTCGGCCCAATAAATACAAAAAGGGTAAAGGTTCCCATTTCTTTGCGAGTAAAGGAAGGGGAAAAGGAAAAAAAAATCCACAGCCTCTCCTGGATCACAGGAGCAGAAATCAACCTCTGCTTCTGCCAAATCTTCAGCATGATGCTGGGGCTCCCTTGCGGGAGTCCGCTCAACTGGGGGCACGTCTGAAACTCTTCAGTCAGATTTGGGTTCAATCTGGCCTGGACCCGTGGGTCTTACATATAGTGTCCCACGGGTACAAGCTGGAGTTTCAAGACATTCCCCCATGCCGATTTTTCAAATCGGCCTTACCAGCTTCTATCCCAGACAGGGAAGTGGTATCAGCAGCAATACAAAAATTGTGTTAGGATCAAGTGATTGTCCTGGTTCCCTTGTCGCAACAAGGAGAAGGGTTTTATTCAAGCCTTTTCGTAGTTTCGAAACCGGACGGCTCGGTCAGACCGATCCTAAATCTGAAAACACTGAATCTCTACATGCAAAGGTTCAAATTCGAGATGGAATCTCATGAGTGATTTCCAGTCTGGAGGAAAGGGACTTCATGGTGTCAGTGGACATAAACGATGCCTACTTACATGTTCCTATCTATCCTCCACATCAAGCTTATCTGAGATTTGCAGTGCAGGATTGTCATTACCAGTTTCAGACGTTGCCGATCGAACTCTCCACGGCACAGAGGGTGTTCACCAACGTGATGGCGGAGATGATGTTCCTCCGACAGCAAGGAGTCAATATAATTCCTTACCTGGACGATCTCCTGATAAAAGCGAGGTCCAGGGAAAGGTTGGTGCAGAACATTGCACTCTCCCTGACAGTACTTCAACAACACGGTTGGATCGTAAATTTTCCAAAATCACAGTTGGAACCGACGACAAGATTATCATTTCTGGGGATTATACTGGACACAGAAGTACAGAGGGTATTTCTTCCAGTAGAAAAGGCTCTGGAAATCCAGAGAATGGTCAAACAAATTCTGAAACCAACAAGAGTGTCGATTCATCAATGCATTCGGTTGTTGGGGAAGATGGTAGCGGCCTACGAGGCCATACAGTTTGGCCGATTCCATGCCAGAGTATTCCAGTGGGACCTATTGGACAAGTGGTCCGGATCCCATCTACACATGCATCAGAGGATAATCCTGTCATCCAAAGCCAGAATTTCGCTCCTGTGGTGGCTGCACAGTTCTCACCTCCTGGAAGGACGCAGGTTCGGGATTCAGGACTGGGTCCTAGTAACCACGGATGCAAGTCTCCGAGGCTGGGGAGCAGTCACACAGGGGGAAAGCTTCCAAGGAAGATGATCACGTCAAGAAGCCTGTCTTCACATAAACGTTCTGGAGTTGAGAGCCATTTACAACGGCCTTCTACAAGCGGTGCATCTTCTTCAAGATCAACCCATACAGATCCAGTCGGACAATGTAACAGCAGTAGCGTACATAAACCGTCAGGGCGGAACGAAAAGCAGAGCGGCAATGACAGAGGTGACAAAGATCCTCCTCTGGGCAGAAAGACATGCAAGAGCTCTGTCGGCAATTTTCATTCCAGGAGTGGACAACTGGGAAGCTGACTTCCTCAGCAGACACGATCTCCATCCAGGAGAATGGGGCCTCCACCAAGAAGTCTTCGCGGAGGTCACAGATCTTTGGGGAGTTTCTCAAGTAGACATGATGGCATCTCGTCTCAACAAGAAGCTTCAGAGATATTGTTCCAGGTCGAGAGACCCTCAAGCAATAGCAGTGGATACACTAGTGACCCAGTGGGTGTTTCGGTCGGTGTATGTCTTCCCTCCACTTCCACTGATACCAAAAGTTCTCAAAATCATAAGAAGAACAGGTTCGAGCGATTCTCATTGTCCAAGACAGGCCAAGGAGGGCTTGGTATCCAGATTTGAAGGAGTTACTCATAGAAGATCCTCGGCCTCTTCCTCTTTGCGAGGACCTGCTGCGGCAGGAGCTGTGCGTGTATCAAGACTTACCGCGGCTACGTTTGACGGCATGGCTGTTAAGCGCCGGATCCTAGCCCGAAAGGGTATTCCCAAAGAAGTAATTCCCACTCTTATTCAGGCCAGGAAAGGAGTAACGTCTAAACATTACCACTTTATTTGGAGAAAATATGTGTCTTGGTGTGAATCCAAGAAGGCTCCAACGGAAGAGTTTCAGTTAGGCCGTTTTCTCCATTTTCTTCAGGCAGGTGTGGATGCTGGTCTACGATTGGGTTCAATCAAGGTCCAGATTTTGGCCTTGTCCATTTTCTTTCAGAAACAATTGGCCTCCCTTCCAGAAGTTCAGACGTTCGTGAAAGGGGTTCTGCACATCCAACCTCCATTTGTGCCTCCTGCGGCACCGTGGGATCTTAACGTGGTATTGCAGTCCTTCAATCAGATTGGTTTGAACCTCTCCAGGAGGTAGAGTTGAAGTTTCTCACTTGGAAAGTGGTAATGCTGTTGGCCTTGGCATCCGCAAGGAGGGTGTCTGAGTTAGGGGCCTTGTCTCACAAGAGCCCTTACTTGATATTCCATGAAGATAGGGCTGAGCTGAGACCTCATCAGCAATATCTTCCAAAGGTGGTTTCTGCTTTCCATGTAAACCAACCTATTGTGGTGCCAGTGGCTACTGACACCTTCGATGGTTCAAAGTCTCTGGGTGTGGTCAGAGCTTTGAGAATTTATGTCGCAAGAACAGCTCGGATACGGAAAACAGAGGCACTGTTTGTCCTGTATGCCCCTAACAAGATTGGGTGTCCTGCTTCTAAGCAGACTATTGCACGTTGGATCAGAGGTACAATTCAGTACGCTCATTCCACGACAGGGTTTCCGATGCCGAATTGGGTGAATGCCCATTCTACAAGAATGGTGGGCTCATCCTGGGCGGCTGCACGGGGGGTCTCGGCTTTACAACTTTGCCGAGCAGCTACTTGGTCAGGGACAAGCACGTTTGCTAAGTTTTATAAAACAAAAAAGGAAGAATAGAGGTGGATGGTTGCGCTGTAAGGATTTATGCAGGCCTGGGGGTAGTCTGGAAGTTCCCTACATACTCCAAACAGTAAAAATGCACTAAATTTGGTAAAGTGACTCCTCCCACTTAGCGCTAATCCAATGCTACACTTTTTGCAGGAACTTCTATTTTCTCAATAAAATGTAATGTACCGGCTTGATGTGAATAAAATATGAATTTTAATACTACACAATGATTAAAATTGAGACAAAAAACAGAACCCAACATGGGAAACAGAGTCCTACCAAGATGATAATCGGAGCCGCAGGTGTTATGAATGCAAGGTATTTCCTGGGAACAATACCCTGCATGTGGCTCCGTCAGGCGTGTTCCCCAGTGGTCCCTTTCACAGCTGTCGAAGTCAAAACAATATTACATAAAGAGAACATACAAACTACACACATTTAAGTCGCTATACTTGCAAATATGCGCAGCTAGCACAGCAATATATGGTAACACACGCATTTACACGGACATGCCACAGAGATGGATTCGACACTTATTTCATACAGTACATAATTATAATAATATCAAGTGCCAGACATCATGATGATTTAGAATTATATATATTGAAGTAATGTCATGTATGTGTATTATTTGAACGGAACAAGATAGACCGGTCATGTTTACTATTAAAGCAACCAGCTTAATGTGTAGATTAATTTGATACTTGTTATTAATTTGTAGTACATTGCAACACGGAATTATGATTACATGTATAAAAGCTAAAATCACTTTGTTAGAACAATGAATGTTACAGTGGACAGGGAACTCAGGCCAGCCCTTTGGATGTCTTCAAGGCTGAACCTGATCAGCATATACAAAGAGAATAGTGACTCATCATGAACCCCTCCCCCAGAAACTAGTTAACACACTTTGCTGGTCACACAGGAAGGTACTTGCTTTTTGGTCTCAGAGGATGATGGAGGAGTTGCTGGCAGTTCAGGTCCTGTATTTATTTACAGAGAGAGGGAGACATAAGCTGCATTGGAGGGAATGGTAATTGTATCGCTGGCATGTAACTGAAACTGCATATAACTGTATGTAATTGTATGTTCTAACTGTTTACTGTGTGAGTTGTATTCATGTAACTATAGGTATACTGTACTTTGTAATATATATTGAATCCATATCCTTTTAACAACAAGTATATACATCAATGAGCTTTGGAACTCAGATAATGTGTGGGTGTATTGTTTTCTCTTATGGGATGCAGTGTTGTGCGATGTACAGCGCACATTCATGGGATATGGTAATAAGAGTTGCAGGCATTTACAATATATATTAGAGCGGGCATTTTAAATATTTGTGAGAAATCAATTTGGCATTCTTACAGCCAAGGTTGTCCAGAAGCACAGGAGAGTACTGGAAAGTTTGACACCTTGGCCGCTGATGACCTAAAGTTTGGTCAATCGGTCCTGCAGTGACATCCGCACTCTCCCGCCCGTACTGGAGCTTTGGTATAACCCCATGGTACTAAAGTGGACCCCAGCATCCTCTAGGACGTATGAGAAAACAGGATTTTTATACCTACCGGTAAATCCTTTTCTCCTAGTCCATATAGGATGCTGGGCACCCAACCCAGTGCTTACTTTACCTGCAGTAGTTATTTTGTTATAGTTTTACACAGGTGTTGTGTTAAAATTATTTTCAGCTCGTTGCTGTAATGTTTATGCTGGTTAGCATGTGTTAGGTTGAATGCCATGTTGTGCGGCATGGTTGAAGTGTGAGCTGGTGTGAATCTCACCATTAACTTAAAAGTAAATCCTTTTCTCGAATTGTCCGTCTCCCTGGGCACAGTTCCTATACTGAGGTCTGGAGGAGGGGCATACAGGGAGGAGCCAGTTCACACTCTGAAAAAGTCTTAAAGTGCCCATGGCTCCTGCGGAACAGTCTATACCCCATGGTACTAAAGTGGACCCCAGCTTCCTCTACAGACTAGGAGAAAAGGATTTACCGGTAGGTATAAAAATCCTGTTTTTAGATGCCCAAACGGAAATTAGCCAATTAAGGATCAATTAAATGAAACATCATATGGTATATAAACCCCATGGAGGACTTGCATGCTATCCATACTTGAAAAGGTTGCTTTAACTGAAACGCGTTGCCTGGGCTGCATGCAATACTGAAGGGACACAAGAGGGGACAACTCTCACTAAGACTGAGAAAGCCATCTGCGACATTACCAGTGATACCAGTACCAGTCCGTTTCCTTGCTACATTACTAGTGATACCAGTACCAGTCCGTTTCCTTGCTACATTACCAGTGATACCAGTACCAGTCCGGTTCCTTGCTACATTACCAGTGATACCAGTACCAGTCCGGTTCCTTGCGACATTACCAGTGATACCAGTACCAGTCCGGTTCCTTGCGACATTACCAGTGATACCAGTACCAGTCCGGTACCTTGCTATATTACCAGTGATACCAGCACCAGTCCGGTTCCTTGCTACATTACCAGTGATACCAGCACCAGTCCTGTTCCTTGCTACATTACCAGTGATACCAGTACCAGTCCGGTTCCTTGCTACATTACCAGTGATACCAGTACCAGTCCGGTTCCTTGCTACATTACCAGTGATGCCAGTACCAGTCCGGTTCCTTGCTACATTACCAGTGATACCAGCACCAGTCCGGTTCCTTGCTACATTACCAGTGATACCAGTACCAGTCCAGTCCCTTGCAGCATTACCAGTGATACCAGTACCAGCCCGGATCATAGTTACACTAACCATTACATCCGGTACCAGCCTGGAACATTGCTGCGTACCCTGTTATATCCAGTACCAGCCCGGATCATTGTTGTGAACCCCGATTATATCTGGTTCCAGCCCGGATCATTGTTGTGAACCCTATTATATCCGGTACCAGCCCGGATCATTGTTGCATACTCTATTATATCTGGTATCACCCGGATCGCTATTACGCTACCAGTTATATCCGGTACCAGCCCAGATCATTGTTGCATTGCTAGCTACACATCAGTATCTAGCGTGGTTCCATACCACCAGGTTCTTCCCAAGACCTCAGTCACCACAGTGAACACTACCCACACCTACTTCAGAGTATCTGCATGAGGAGGACTTACATCTGTCCTTCTTTGTTTCGACACAGCTTCAGTTCCCCTTCCCGACCATCGGAAGAATCCCCGAGTGCTCAAACATCCATCGCCAGTTCTGTGACACCGACATTCTCTGCAATAGCCCCTGAAGGAGAAGAGGAGGTCGTTTTATTCCCATGCGTACTAAATTTTTTATTAATAAGACCATTGAAGAACATTGCAGTCAACCTATGTATGTCTTACAGGTAACAGACAGTTGCTTGATAACAAGGCTACCTGCACTGTAAAATACCCTAACTCCTGTCATGTCGGGGCGATACGTTATTAGGAATCTCATAAACTGTTTTATCGCAGTGGTTGGACTTGCATTGTGTGGTTAGTGGCCCAGTAAGAAACAGAATGCAGTGGGTGATAACTGGCTATGTGTTTGCTTGTACAATCCAGCGCACACTGCACAGCCACCTTTACATCCCCACTGGCCTGGACGTTAACATTAAGAAGAGGAAAAATGATCCCTTTAGTTTGATGTTTGAGCTATTGCACATGATGATTACCAAGTAAATAACCTTTAATCCCATCACTTTCTTGTCAGGAGGCGTGAGTGATTGATCTCTGCTCTGCAGGCCATGGGGAACATAGCAGAACCATGCAAAAGGTTGATTCCTAGAGGAATAAGCTCTGGAAATGTAAGACAGACCAATTACTTGGTGCACTCTCATATACGTTTGTGTGTAGAGAAGGCCTCAGGACACTGGATCACGTCTCTTGATTTGGAGAAATTTGCAGCATTATAGCAGACCAGTGATTGACAAGTTTATATGCAAATAATTATCAACATCATTATCTTATTTTTCTTCTACCACATGCAATTTATTTATTAACAATATACTGTATTTGTGACATACAGAGAAATACAACTTGTGCAACTTCTTAAGGAAGTAATTTGCGCTAAAATCTCAGTGCATTTAAGGAGTATAATGTCTTAAGTAAAACAAAACAGAATTGTATTGTGGCTGTGCAAATGTTTTCTGAAATTAGGAGTTGATGATTGGTGGATTAAATTGGTTGGGAACTATTTTTTTTCCCAGCGTCAGTAAAGATGTATACAAAACAGAACTACTTTTGTTATCGGCGCTAATAATATACTGCAAATCTGGGTGTATCTAGCAAATAGAAGCATGGGGATTTGATTCATATTTTGGTCAAAACATTTAAGTTTGCAGTCCATCATCAAGGGACACCAGAACTCTGCAAGTACCTACCCCAGCATTAATGCCTACACACCAATAATGTGCAATTAAATGCACTCCCCTCTCAGGTACAGAGGGTAACAGTGGTCATTCCGAGTTGTTCGCTCGCAGCCGTGCAAACGCTATGCCGCCGCCCACTGGGAGTGTATTTTAGCTTAGCAGAAGTGCGAACGAAAGGATCGCAGAGCGGCTACAAAATAATTTTGTGCAGTGTCAGAGTAGCTTCAGACCTACTCAGCGCTTGCGATCACTTCAGACTATTCAGTTCCTGTTTTGACGTCACGAACACGCCCAGCGTTTGCCCAGCCACGCCTGCGCTTTTTCTGGCACGCCTGCGTTTTTCCGAACACTTCCAGAAAATGGTCAGTTGGCACCCAGAAACGCCCTCTTCCTATCAATCACTCTGCGGCCAGCAGTGCGACTGAAAAGCTTCGCTAGACCTTGTGTAAAACTACATCGTTTGTTGTAATAGTGCGACATGCGTGCGCATTGCGCCGCATGCGCAAAAGTGCCGATTGTTTTTGCCTGATCACTGCGCAGCGACCGAAAGCAGCTAGCGATCAACTTGGAATGACCCCCAACATCTAAATAAAGTAGGGTGTTAAGGGTGTGTTCATGCAAATGTGTCTCATGCTGGCCACAAGGCAGACACACAGACACCTTTTTGGAGGCAGATCATTTGTGGGTGCTTTGTACCCTGGTGATGAAATGCGGGTGTGGTATGTTCGATAGAATAGACTTAGGTGGACAGTGTCTAGGTCGACCACTATTGGTCGACAGTAAGTAGGTCAACAGGGACTCTGTCTACATGTACTAGGTCGACATGAAAAAGGTCAACATGAGGTTTTTAAAAAAAAAAATGGTGTTGTATTTTTCGTAGAGTGACGGGGAACCCCAATTATGCTTCGGGCAAGGTTCCTCGCTCCACTACCGCTGCGCTCAGCACAGATTGCCGTTCCCAATTGTAGTCCACGGGGATTGTGAAGTGTGAAAAAGTAAAAATAAAAGTTTAAAAAATTTGGAAAACGCATGTCGACCTTTTGTCATGTCAACCTAGAAACCATGTCGACCTACTTACTGTCAACCTAGAGACCGGATCCCATAAAATGCCGTGATAATGAGAATAATTGTCAGCTGCTGAATGCACCTGTATTCCTCACTCTCATGCTACATCTATAGTAAAGGCGGCGCTGCAATTATTACTAATGATAAAGCAACAACATTTCCGTTTCATCTTTTAAAGGGGAAGATGTTGGATATGTGCATTGCTGTGAACTTAATAAAAGCTTTCATTGTTGTCTTTGCGTCTTGGTCTAATTTCCATTAGACCTAGAAGTCTGTGGTCTTTTAGATTGTAAGCTCACAAGAGCAGGGCCTTCTCGTCTCATGTGCCTTTCCTTCTCTTACTTACACCATCTATACTCCCTGTGATGGCAGCTAACCCCTGGTTTTCTGTATGTACCTAGGGGGTCATTCCGAGTTGATCGTAGCTGTGCTAAATTTAGCACAGCTACGATCGTTAACTCAGACATGCGGGGGGACGCCCAGCATAGGGCTAGTCCGCCCCGCATGTCAGTGCCGCCCCCCCCCCCCCCCCCCCCCGCACACACACACACACCCCTGCACAAATACAAAAGCATCGCACAGAGGCGATGCCTTTGTATTTGAGGAGTAACTCCCGGCCAGTGCAGCGTCTGCGGCTGGCCGGGAGTTGCTCATCGCTCCCGCTGGCTGCAGCGGCTGCATGTCACGCAGCCGCCGCGGCCCGCCCCAACGGTCCGGCCACGCCTGCGTTGGCCGGACCGCTCCCCCTAAACGCCGGCTTAACGCCGGCGTTCAGCCCCCTCCCTCCTAGCGACCGTCTCCGTCTCAGAGGCGATTGCTAGGTAATGAAAGCTGCCATGCGCCGGCGCACTGCGGCGCTGGCACATGCGCAGTTCCAACCCAATCGCTGCGCTGTGACAAACTGCAGCGAGCGATCGGGTCGGAATGACCCCCCTTGTACTTGTCCTATATTGTCTCAAACTGTGCTTTTTTCTTGTGTTGCTCATTGGTTTATGTACTCTGTAATCGGCGCTGCCGGATCCCTTGTGTCGCCATATAAATAAAGATAACAATAATGGTGTATGCCACTTTATTAGTTATTTATACTGCATTGTGTATGAATTGTGTGCTGTATCTAGCATTTACTACTACCACTGTGCAGCCACAGCTTTTGACATAAAAGTGGGCATGTTGCATACATGGCCAGGTCTGCAAGGTAAGCAAAATTCACTTTTTTTGTGCTTGGGGTTTACATGTAAATACACCATGAGCCCCAACGTGTGCAACCTCTACCCCTAACAGCTCATAAAATATAGATTTGCCCCAGTAGCTCACATTCAGCAAGGTCCTGCCCACACTACTTTCACCGCAAATGTTTCTCGAGTTGCCATTACTGACATTGTGATGTGCTAGGACATGTCCTTTGCTCTTCTTTGTATGTACTTTTTTATTATTATTATTATTATTATTATTATTATTATTACAAATGAGGGTTTAAATAGACACATGGCATCACATATGCCCTGCAGGGTTTCGGTATGATATCCCGATGGATGGGATGCCAGCGGTCAGAATCCCGACAGCAGCATCCTGACCATCAGAATCCCAACATCTCCCCTACCCTAACCCTCCCTGGTGGTACCTAACCCTCCCTTCCCTGCTGCCTAAGCCTAACCCTCCCCGCTTGGTGCCTAAACCTAACCCTCCCCGCTTGGTGCCTAACCCTAACCTCCCCATGTAAGTGCCTAACCGCCCCTCCCCGGTACCTAACCACCCCTGCACCCTAACCTCCCTTCTAATGCCTAAACCTAACCTACCTCCACCTGCGGCAGGACACAGGCGTATTCCGCTAAAAGAACGTTTGGGATTCCAGGCGTCAGTGTATTGACACTGGGATCTCGAGCTGAGTCGGGATTTTGAGCCGGCCTTATGCCATCATCCGGGATTCCGGCGTCAGTATTTAGACCACTGGAATCCCGTCTAGCGGCATTTTAACTACATCCCCCCTGCAGGAACTTATTTTTGGAGATTCACAAATCGCCTTTTTGTCTTATTGTATTCTTGAACACTGAGCTACCTAAATTATCAATTTAATATTTTTGTTTTATATTGTGTATTGTCCATTCAGAACATGTTTTGCCGTAAGAGAGTACTGCAGGAGAAACGGCACACACTATTTTGGAGAACAGGAAACCTATAGCAATGTAGTTGTTTTTGTAACACTGGAGGTTGAATTTTATTCATCACTATAATTTACAACTTGGGTTTACTAACCTTTGTGTAACCTTAACCATGATATTCAGGTCATGTGAGAACAATGCCAGTAAATGTTGGCTAGACCTTAATGTTCTGCAAGAGGAAACTGATTACAAGCTTGAAACACTGCAAGATTTGTCTGTTTATATATTACTATGGCAGATTCAGCTGTGTACTGTAGCAACTGCAGATGGAAACAAAAAAAAAGCCCATTTAGAATGGACTGCTATTTTTGGTGATATGTTCTGAAATTGTGTTCTTGAGTTGTTCAGCAACGTTAATAACAAGGTTCAACAAAACACCACTTATTGTCAATGCATTTACATTTACTGCAAAGAAAGCAAATATGCTTGCATATGTTTTGTAAGAGTAAGTGCTGCTTTAAATGTCACTTAGGCGATAACTATTAGGATTGTCTTCAATTATATGGCAAATAGAGGTACAGGACTATTTTCTCTCCAAACACCATTCGGTTGAGGCTGTATTGTTTAAGTAGTTGTGCTGAGTACATTTTCATGTTGGAACTAGATGATAAATTCAAGTCAGAAGCTAAGGAACTGGTCTGGGACCTCTTCCGTTCCTCAAATACTTAGTTCTGTGTAATACTGTACACCCAGGAAGCCTCTCGTCTCCAAAGATGATGTTTCTTTTGTCTTATTAACAGGGCTGGCCTTAAAAGCGTCGCACAGCTTACAGGATGTCTGGGAAACCTCAACCCTGCTTCACAATAAGCTCTGACACAACATGCAAAACTGATATTATGTAACCATTTTCCCACCTATTTATAGGAGGTGTTTGTTAACTGAAATTGACTTTTTGAGGCTGTTTTGTGGTTTTTAAAGACAGAAGATAAAGAATTCTGCTTGCTTTAATATCGTGTCTACAGGGGTTCAGTATGGTATGCCGGCGGTCGGGCTCCCGGCGACCAGCATACTGGCGCCGGGAGCCCGACCGCCGGCTTACCGACAGTGTGGCGAGCGCAAATGAGCCCCTTGCGGGCTCGCTGCGCTCGCCACGCTACGGGCACGGTGGCGCGCTACCACGCTATTTTATTCTCCCTCCAGGGGGGTCGTGGACCCCCACGAGGGAGAATAAGTGTCGGTATGCCGGCTGTCGGGATTCCGGCGCCGGTATACTGTGCGCCGGGATCCCGTCAGTCGGCATACTGAAGACCACCCGTCTACAGAACAGGTTCCTGATCATTATTCCTACAGCTAACCAGATGTAGGCAAGTCCAGCAATTCTTCCTTATATGTGTGTGTTATACAGACATGAAAGTGTTTATAGATGTGCCCAACACCTTTCACAAGACTTAATCGGCATGAGCAGAGGGGAGGTGTATTGGCGAAAAATGTATCTGATGTGTCCGGTATCTCTTGCTTTGTTTTAGATTTATATTGTTGGTCACAGGAATTCTAGGTTGCCCACTGTTAGTGAAATTAATCCAGATTCCCACTCAAACTTCAGGATAGAAATAATGTCCACACTAATATATCCCTTATTGGATTTTGTTGGATGCCATTTACTTATAATTCCCATGTTCTTTTGTTAGAATTTTGCCAATTTTGCTCTCATATAACACATGGTGTCCGTAAATTGTATTTCCATTTAATAATTGTCCGTTATACTATTTCAAATGGTGTCAACAAAGGGCAAGTTTATGTTAATATTGCTCCAATGTTCACCAGTTTGATTATATGGGGATTACTGACAAATGCTAATGAACAGGTAGGAGTGACTTTTTTTTTTCTTTTTTTTTATTGCTATGGAATAAATTATAAGATATAAAATGAAAACATGTAGGGTCAAATCAATTAGACGCAAGGGGCAAATTGCTATTGGTATGGAGTGGAAACACCGGCAATCGCACATCCTGTTGCCCCCCTTTTTATTTATTTATTATTTATTTATTACCAGTTATTTATATAGCGCACACATTTTCCGCAGCACTTTACAGAGAACATTTGGCCATTCACACCAGTCCCTGCCCCAGTGGAGCTTACAATCTATATTCCATATGTACACACAGACACATTCACACTAGGGTTCATTTTTGAGGCCTCATCTCAACCCAGACTATTGTCCACTATGGGGCTACAAACAAAAATCAGCGAGTCCAAAGCGCCTGTAAGTGTGGCATATAGACATACCTCCCAACATGACCCTCTCCAGGAGGGACACAATGCTCTGCTTCTGGACTTCCCTCTTAATTTATGACTGTCTGCACCTCTGTTGAACAGGGTAATGGATAAGAAAGGTGTTTCAGCACAGGTGATGGCAATCATAAATTAAGAGGAAAGTCGAGGAGCAGAGCATTCTGTCCCTCCTGGAGAGGGTCATGTTGGGAGTTATATTATAACCACACAGACTCATAGGGCAAGATAATAAATCAACCCATAACACTGATGCATTCCACTTTATAGTGTGATTGATATGGTGTCGTTGTGTGTTTGAGTGGGGAAACTTTGCAAAAACAGTTTGGAATATCTGGGGTGTTATAAAACTGTATTTACAATAAAAATACACAGTAGCAGTTACAGTACAATTTGTATAAAAACGATAATACAACACTATCCATACACCATTGTCTTAGGCTCCAGACTTGCCTACTCTCCCGGAATGGCCAGGAGGCTCCCGAAAATCGGGTGACCCTCCCGGCCCCCCGGAAGAGCTGGCAAGTCTCCCGATTTCAGGGGTCCCCCCTCCCCTGCCCGGCCGCCCACTTAGCGAGTAAAGTGGGCGGTCCGGGCAGGCGATGACGCGATTCTTGTTGAATCGCATCATAGCCACGCCCCCTGCTGTATAATGACTGTAATAGCGGCATTATACAGCGGGGGTGGGGCTTACACGGCACGATCCCGTGGCCACGCCCCTGGTCCGCCTCCACCACACCCCCAGTCTGCCTCCAGCCCGCCCCCTCTGCACGCACATCGCAGCCCGCCCCCCTGCCGAGCCGACCTGGCTGCTCTCTCCCGGAGAGAGCAGCCAAAAAGTCGGTAAGTATAGTCTTAGCATATTTTATAGAAGTCTCTTAAAACTGCATCCAGTGATTTAGTAATTACCGAAAGGCCTGGAAATATGTCATATCTAGATAGAATGCTTTTTGGGGCCTCGTACTTCCCAGCAGTCTTTGGGAGACCTGGGCCAGATCAACAGCTGTGCGAGAGGCTTTTGTAAATGTATGAGACTGTGTAAACTAATCCAGATATCAGCTTGCACTGGCCTCAGTGTGGCCTGTTTCCAATCAAGCCCTAAAAATAAACACTGGTTAATCACCTGAAGAGCAACATGCCTTGACGGTCCTGAAATTCAGTCCCTGAATCCTTCAAGAGCCTGGAGCTTTTTCTCTGGAACTCATCCAGGAAGGAAGAGAGCATTTGAGATACTGCTCCTCCTTTTGTGCTGTTTGTGGCTTCCGCTCATTCTTAATACTGTACATGGCACAAATCCAGATGACAAGTAATATTCTTTTTATATAGTGGGGGAGACGTCCTTTCCCTCCTTCAGTTCATCCTTGAAGCTTATAGAGTGAGTTGCAGAACTGCCCTCAGAGCCATGCAAAGTGACTAACTAGTGTACAGGAAATAGGTGTTGCAATCCATAGTGAAATAATCAATGTTTGGTTGCTATGGGTTACAGCACATTGTTCCTATGCACAATTTTTCATAAGCGCTGCTCCGCTATGTTTTTCATTGATGTTTCATGTAACAGTTTTCTTGTTACTGTCCGCAAAGGAAGTTCTATGTGGAGCGTCAAGAGAGGTATACTGTACTTTTGCAGGCTTTCTGTTAGATTTACAAGCGCAGGAATTTGGAAATAATGGGAAATGCTCGAGACTGTCTACGCCCTGAAATTATACTGTTACTTAATAAGGAGCTGTGCTTAATGCTAAGGAAACAATGTCTGGCTTCTTAACAAGGTTACTTGATATCCCAGGTGATCCACGCCACAAGTTGAATATTATTCAGAGCGTGTTGTAAACATTCTTAAAAGGAAGAGTACAGGCTTTTCCCTCCCTTCTCTTTTCTAATTTCTCCTTTTCATCTGTGGAAAACATTTTTAACGTAGACAAAAGAGCAGCATTGTTGCCAAGTCTACGCTAGGCATCTTTTCAGAAAAGCAGTGTGCACCAGGAAATTCTTCTGTGAAGGTATAATCAAAGCATACTTCAACCCACTCCGTAATGTATCAGTGGCTTTTTCACATTCCTCCGACACAATGCCTTAGAAAGTGAAAACATGCACATGGTGAGACTGCCTGCAAACTATTTGTCATGCAGCCTAACAGTCTGTAATCAAGCTGCGGCTTAAAATGCACACCATGTAATTTGTGCGTAAATTAAGAGGTGTTTAAGAGCTGGAGCTGTTTGAGAGCTAATGACTTGCGGCTGACACTCCAGCCTCTCCAGCTTCTCTTACACCTGAAGCCCGCCACCCGTTCTTTACAGTGGAGCAGGTGTTTTGATTCTGGTCTGCTGGCACCTGCAGTAAAATCCAGCAGCGTGCATTTGGCCTGTATTGAAAGCCCAGAGTTTGAGCTGCATTGATCATTGTACTTAGAAAGAAATTAGTCTGTTTGGCTAAATTGATGGAGCAAACAGAATATGAAAGAGATGCTTCAACGTGATTCCTGCAAGCAATGGATATTATAGAACATGTATAGCTTGGTAACATTTCTACAAAAGTGAAAGATGTTCTTTAAACTCAATTTACACCAATCCTAATCTTTGTATTATTAGTTTTATTAACCTTTATTATAAAGCCATCATATTATGCTGTGCAATTCCTTACTCCTCCCTACATTCATATCTATCCCTTCTCCCTTGAACTCTCTCTTACCTTTTATTTCTTGTGTGCAAATGCCTCTGAGCCATCTCCAGTGTCCAAATGCTACCTAAAGCTCAACATGTCCAGATCATAGCTCCTCATCTTTCCTCCCACTAATGTTACTTTCCCCCCACACACGCACACCACTCGCTTGCTTTGATGTCTCTCAGTTAATTACATCACACACTACTCAGCTCACCAAATACATGGCCTTGGTGTTACTGTTGAACTCACCCTCAAACTTACTCTGTACATAGAACCCTTTGTTGTCTTGATGCCTCCTCCTCAGAAAAATTGACAGAACACACCCCTTTCCTACAAACCCCTCGTCCATTCTTTTAATATTAACCACCTTGAGTACAGCAACCTCCTGCTATCTGGCCTTCCCTCACGCATCATTGCCCCTTTAAATGCAGCAGTAAGTGTTAGCTTCCACTTTCACCCTACTCATCTGCTGTACCACCGTGCTAATCCCTTTCTATCTCCTCCAGATAGCAAATCAAGCTACTCACACCATCAAAGCCCTCACAAAAACTCCCCTTCTCTGACTTCACAATATTCTTTCCATCCGACCCTCTTAGACTTTATTCTGACCGGTGTCTCATCTCTGCATTAATAATCTCCTTTCATTCCTTCCTCCTAGACCTCTGCTGCACCTGACGTATCCTTCCTGTCTGTACGCTTTCCCAGCCTGCAATCTTTGAAGTGCTCTCTCAAAACCTGCACCTTCACTATAGCCTACCTTACCCCAACTTCATTGTGCTTAGCTCCTTTGGCTCACAATTGCCCTGTCCCTCTAGAGCCAAGGGTGTCCAAACTACAGCCAAATAAAACTTGAACAATCCCCCTCAGGGATGATGGGACAGCAGATTGAACATTTGAGTGGCCTACACAGGGTCGGACTGGCCCACAGGGGTACCAGGGAAATCACCGGTAGGCCCCACTGCCTGAGGGCCCACTCTTTCCTCTAGGGATCAGGTTCCAGATTGTGCACTTGTATTATACATGGTAGATATGTTGCATTACACTGCACTAAACTAAGGTGTATTTCTGTGGAGGCTGGCCACACCCCTGAGTATGGGTCCCTATCACTGCATTCCCCCGGTGGGCCCTTCATGCCCCAGTCCGACACTGGGCCTACACATGTAGGTGGGGACTTAGCAGGGGCTCTTTCCGGGGCCTAAAGGAGGTGGCCTCGTTAGTGATGTGGGTGACAGGCAGCCTTTTATTGTAGAGTCACGTGCAAGATTAACAGCTTCACATTACAAGATGGACACTAACGTGGTGGCACATCAATGTCCACTCTCCTCTCCCCACTGCCAACTACCATGTCCCTAATGCCCCGCAACAATCACAAACATCATGCCTGACATCACACACATCATTCAGTCAAGGTCACAACTCCATTCTTTGCATTAATAGAGCGTCTCGTCACAGTAAATTTAAATTGCAATATTAAATCATTAAAAGACTATTTACAGATATTTTTGTTAATTTTAGCTAATTGCTTAGAGGCTAACTGTGAGAAAACATGTTGTGGACCTCCACTCAAAGTCATTTTCCTAATGTGGTGCTCAAAGATAATAAATGAAACACCCTGATCCAGACTATAAACTTTCCCAAACATGCCACTCTATACCCTCAGCCTCACATGTGCACCTCCTTGATCACCCTCGTATGTGCTGTCTCGGAATATGATTTGTATCTTGTATGATCTGCCATAGCTGCAGAACTTTGTGAAGATGGACTCTAGACCTCCAGGCCTGCCTGTTGCTTCTATAGAGCACAACACAACAGGTAGTCACATGGAGTCACTTATATGGGATTAAACATAATAATTGTGTGCTGGGAAGGTGGTACATATGCCCATATTCACAATGCACTCTTGTAATACACTTTCTTCTTCTCTGTACTACTCTCGGTTCTACCACAAGACCAGTTTAGTTAGGATTCCAATAAGCTATCAGATAGAACACAGGTTCTCAAACTCGGTCCTCAGGACCCCACACGGTTCATGTTTTGCAGGTCACCTGTAGATTTTTAAGATGTGACAGTTGGTGATACACAGTGCAGCTGCTGGGTGACATGGAAAACCTGTACCGTGTGATGTCCTGAGGACCGAGTTTGAGAACTACTGAGATAGAGTATTACACCTTACATCAGGAGACACCTACAGCCAGTGTCGGACTGGGGCATGAAGGGCCCACCGAGGAATGCAGTGGTAGGGGCCCATGTTTAGGGGTGTGGTCAGTCTCCAGAGGTGGTGTGGCCCGACCCTGCCTACAGCGGCTTAACTTTCTGTTTCCTATATTCAACAAGTAAATTCTAAGTGGCTTGCCACCACAAATAGCCTGTGTGTGAATTAATGATACTCCCTCATGGAAATAATCCACCGCTGGTCTCTTTTGTGTATGATTAGTCATTGTGACTTTCCGTTTTGGTTTTTAACTTGGCATTGATAAATCATAGAACAATACAGTACTTTTAGTGAGCTGGCAGAAGAGCCAACCGGGCAGAACGACTCCATACTTCATCTGTACTGTTGGAACTTGGCAGAGGTGCCGAAGGCAGCCTAACCCATAGCTCATTGTACGGCATAAACACCTTGAGTTTTGGTATGTAGGACTGTGGAGTTCTCACTCCTTTAGTGATTGTCCTATAACTGAGCCACATTTTATGTGCAAGCAGGGATGAAAGAAAATATTTATGCACTTTTGTATTTCTTCATAGTTTGATTACAGCTACAATGCGTATCAGAGAAACTATGAGGTCATACTAAGGTGCATAATCACAGTCTCCTGGATCAATCACTTGGGCCTGAATAACAAGTAGATCTGCATAGGTTTTGTGTATCTTCCCATATTCACAAGATTTCTCCAAGTGCTCCATGGTCCAAAGTAATTTATATGTGTCAGTGCATCAGTTGTTACGTGTGAGAGGTGCGGTGCGTGTGGTGGTGCCTGCTGCCGTGCAGGTGTAGACTCTGTACTCACCAGGCGCCGCTCTCTCTCACCTTCAGGTACCGGAACCTTCAACGGACCTGGAATTCTTCAGTCGGATCCGGACACGGCGATTCCCTCTTGGAGCTGACCGTCGACCGAGCTGAGGAGAGAATGGTTTACATTAAAGGGGGTATCGACCCTTCTTCCACTGGAACAGGGGATACCCCAGGGGTGGCTGCGACCTTCACCGGCTGGGTGAATGGTCATCACCGGCACAAAGCCTCAGCTACCCAGCTTTCACACACTCGCGCTTTCGCACGTAGTGTGATGAAAGGGATTCTCACGTCCGTGAGCAATCCTAACTCCGGCGCTCGGGGACAAACAAGGGACAGACGTACACGGATGCTACTCACCGTCACGAGTCTTGCACTCCAATCTTCTCCACTTACAGGTCCCTGTAAGGAGGCAAAGAGAAACAGCCGTGCAGGGCCTAACTCTGACCTAGTGTCACACCCTATACTATCTACAACAGCGGAGCCCTCAAACTAGCTCTGTGGGTGTGGTGCAACACAACTATGCACAACTTACACAACACATACACTTTGCCCTGCACGGTAACAACATATAACACACTATCGGAGTAACAACATAAAACGGTGCTGTCCCTTTATCTACCCGACCCAGAACACCCAGTAGTGGGGACCGCACAGCTCACCCACCTACCGTACTCTCAGGGTGGCCTGAGCCTAGCGCCCAGTACCACCTTTACTCACCTCAGGGAAACACTGCTTCGCTGGGCCTAGCGCCCCCTAACTGCCCACAGGCCGGAGGCCTGACTTTGCCCACGGGCCTAGCGCCCGCCTACTTGCCGCCCGTTGGGTGACCTGGGCCTTGTGCCCAGGGTCACCTTATCGTATCCCTGATTTGGCCACAAATACCCTAGGGCCTAACGCCCTCTATTAGCCACAGGCCTAGTGCCTAGATTGTTCCCCGGGCCTAGTGCCCGCCTAACTGGTGCCGCATGAGTGGGGTGGCTTGGGCCTAATGCCCAAACCACCTCATCAAATATTGGGGGCCCAAACTCCTAACTGCGCCCAGGCCTAGCGCCTGAATTGTGTCCTCGGGCCTAATGCCCGTCCCTGGTGGTCGAGGGAGGAAAAGGGGAGGGGGAGGATAGCCTCACTGAGGCCTTACCTAACCTGGGGGCCTCCACCGTCTTCTGCCGCTGACCCGTCCTGGCCAGCGGCGCCTCCGTCTCTTCCCTGCGTCCAGCCGCCGCTGGACATCTTCTTTCTGCAGGCCGACGTCTTCTGGCCTCTTCCGCGGCCTCAGGACCTCCTCTCCCCGCGGTCGTCGTCTTCTCCTCGGCGCCGGATCCTCTTCTGCGCTCCGGCGCGCCGACGACCTCCTCCGCTGCTCCCGGCCGTGTCTTCTCTTCCTCGCGCTCTTCGGCGCGGCCTCTCCTTCTTGGTCCCGCCCGGCGTCTGACGTCAGACGCCGGAGGCGGGGCCTATGACGCGGCGAGCGCCGATTGGCTCGCCGCGTCTCTCCCTGATTGGCCGCCACTCCGGGAGCCGCGATTGGCTCCCGGAGGGCGCCAATATTTAAAAGCCTCTGGTCCGGTGCAGGGAAAAGTGTAATCCCTGCACCGGACACCCGCCGCCACTCACCCAGCGCTGGGGACAGACAAGCTGCCCCAGCGCTGTCCCCAACTAGGGACAACACAGATGTGCCCACAGGGCACATCCTTACATACGTTCTTGTGAACACTGATCCTTTCTAGGTGGGAAATTCAAATGCAGCCGTGTGATTGTTCATAGGAAGTCATTAAGTTCTACAACCTGGATTTAGCCAGTTGCCTGAGAACTAAAAGCTGATATAAGCCCATTTTTGTTGGCAAAGTGCCTTTGTATGTATTGTGTATGTGCACAAAAAAATATTTTGTATGCATTCTTACATTTGAAGTTATAAGTGTCAACAAGTATGGACTTAAATCAGTTTTACAATCTCATTCTTTGCTAACCGTGAGCTGCCATCTTTGTATTGCTCAAAATGGATGCTGAGATGCATCAAAGTGACATAATAGAAAGTAATATTCTATAATATGACTTTTCTGAGAAGGTATAATATATAATTGTATATAGTGTACAATGCTGCTATCAGGAGAGTTAATCATTAATGACACAGAATGTGGGGAGGTCTTTCACGCAAATATGGAAGCATGTGCAGTGTGTCATGCCTTGTGATCACAGCTGCTCTCACATTCAATGCAAGGTAGACTGTACAGTTCATCCTCTAATGAAACATAAAAAAATATTATTTGGTTTAGTTCCACATTAAAACGGAGCCTAGCAAATATATCAGCTGCAGCACATTTCCCTCACATTACAGATCTTTGGGTCATGGTGCAAATGACTATTTAAAGTTTAAAAGGAACCATGTTTTCAGCTCCAGCTGCTCTTTGCGTGGCTGAATGAAGGATGCCATTAGATAAAGGTTTTTATGGTCTATCTTGACTTCTGGGACATAGAAAATGTGGCACGTATTTAACACGCTGTCTCTTTCACACACATTTACTTTTTTAAACTTTCCATTTCTTACTAGTTTTCTCACTTGTCTGGTGTGATTCTCAAATAAAACATAGCAAAAATGTTTCCTATTATCTCTGATATGGTATCCGTTCAGATGGTCGACCATGTTATGGTCAACAGTCATTAGGTCGACCACTATTGGTCAAGATTCACATGGTCGACACATGAAAATGGTCGACATGAGTTTTTTAACTTTTTTTTCTTTTAGGGAACATTTCCATACTTTACGATCCACGTGGACTACGATTGGAACGGTAATCTGTGCCGGACGAAGCGGTAGCGGAGCGAAGGCACCATGCCCGAAGTTCCCAGTCTCTTTACGCAAAAAACGACACCAAAAAAAGTTTAAAAAACTCATGTCGACCTTTTCATGTGTCGACCTTTCATGTGTTGACCATTTTCACGTGTCGACCATGTCAATGTCGACCAATAGTGGTCGACCTAATGACTGTCGACCATAACATGGTCGACCATTCATACCGGAACCCTCTGATATTGCTATGTGTTGTATTCATTATTTGCTGTTGATCGAATAAAGTCCTTTTACAACAGTAATGGGGGTAACTAGGTTCTGCTCTCAAGTCCTATTTTTATCTGTGTCCTAGATGATAAATGTTCAGTTGTAATATTATTTAAACACCATAAATTGAGATATTTTATTAGCTGTCCATTTCATCATTATAACAAACCTTTATGCCTCAGTGAAATAGATGGAGTTACGTGTGTGCTTTTCACTCCACATACAAAATGCAGAACACTAATTGCTGCAATTTGAAATTAGTCATTTGTATGAGTATAACAGTGAGGATGCTACATTGGTGCCTTCATTGATTAAACCGTTTTTATAGAATAGTGATGGCTAACCTTGACACTCCAGCTGTTGTTGAACTACATATCCCAGCATGCCCTGCTACAGTTTTGTTATTTGGCCATGCTAAAACTGATGCAGGGCATACTGGGATGTGTAGTTCAACAACAGCTGGAGTGTCAAGGTTAGCCATCACTGATATAGAATGACAACTGCAGCATTTTATGGCATACCTCCCAACAGATTGGGATTAATGGATCGGGACAGAGATGTCACAAAGTGGGTGTGGTCACATCACTGATTGGACTGCCCCTTATCCACCGCTCCAATAGCACAGTCACTGCAGCACAGGAGTCATCCATTTTCCGCTGCTATGCAGACCATACTTACCGACTTTGAATGTATCCTTTCCGGGAGATGCCTGGAGAGGAGGCAGGTGGGCAGGATGGGGCTAATTGTGTCATTCTACCCCGCCCCTCATGGGAAAGCAGCTGTGATTGGACAGCATTCGATTATGGGCAGGGATAAATTGCGCATTTCGCCTACAATCTCATCATTAGGCCCCGCCCCCTCTTTAGGGACCACAGATTGCCTGTATACTACATACTAGAGATGAGCGGGTTCGGTTTAACTCGGATTTACTTGAATCTCCTTATTGGCTCTCGGATGTCGTGTGCTTTGGTTAGCCAATAAAAAAAATCCGGAACATCTGATTTTGCGATAATTCTGGCGTTAAGAACCGAGTAAATCCGAACCCGCTCATCTCTAGTATTTATCCTCATGTTCTGTCCACTTCACTTGGAAGTGGGTAGAATGTGTGAGGGGTGCAGGGGAGTACCCCCCCAAAAAAAGTCTCTCCCACAGAACCTGGGAGAGTAGGTAAGTATGATGCAGGCATATCTCCCTTACTGCCCAGTAGCCCTGGCCCGGGAAGGAGGGTTAGAACCCTTAAATCAGGACAGTGCTGCTGATTTGAGGGCTCTTTTGGTTGGGAGCTATGATTTTGGAAACGTGTCCAAAGCATACTTGCCTACCTGACCCTCTCCATGAGGGAGAAAATGCTCTGTTCCTGGACTTTCCTGGTAATGTATGATTGCCATCACCTGTGGTGAAACACCTTTCTTATCAATTAACTAGCTCACCACAGGTGATGGCAATCATACAGTACCAGGAAAGTCCAGGAACAGAGCATTTTCTCGCTCATGGAGAGGGTCATGTAGGCAAGTATGTTTAAGAGTAACCTATGAAATGAATGTATGTAACTAGCTGGTGCTATAAGGATACCATATGCTACCATATGCTAAGTGGTTATTGTCTTTATTTTCTATAAACGATGTCTTTATTTGACGGTGTGTCTCAGCATTAATACCTTCTTCTGATGAGCAAAACTGATGCATGGACTTCTCCTCAGAAGATAGCTGTGAAACTTCGCACCCCTGCCAAACCGCATGTTCCACCGCAGAATTCAATCTGCAAGAAAATTTTGATGCAACTTTATTGATCTTTGTCTATTTGTAGACTGTATCTTGCCACAGATCAAAATCTATCTAGAAAGTAACTACATATTCTACACGGTTTCAAATGACACTTTTTACTCACAGCTGTGTTAATAGGAAATAGTTTCTTATGACATGCACGGAATGGGTTAACCTTTGGGCAGCCTGGGTTTGGGTTGTTTAACTTCTGATTAGTGTAAAAAGACAGAGTATTGCTATGAAATGTAACTTCCTTGCTGTTGAAAGCCCCGCTGTAAATCCAGGTATAAACTGTTACATGACATTGCAGTGAACTCAACGGTTCACAATGTAACAGGCATCTTCCCCCGCAGTGTTTTCTTTGGCAGGATCCCCTAACAGACTCTCATAAATCACCTGGTGAACCCTCCGATGGCTGGGCCTAAGCTGGGGGACAGCTTCTAGTGATGAAGCTTCAAGACTTGAGTCTGGCCTTAAAGACAGGCTACCACCTATGTGACACGGGTGAAATGAACAGCAGTAAGTGGATGCTGGCTAATCCTGTAGAGCTGCAATTTATCTTCACCACTTACTGATACTATATGTACCTCAAGTGAACAACAGTCACAGCCAATATATAAAATATAACCTGATTTTATTCACGACAAAACTGTGATGTTTGTATATTGGCCCTCATTCCGAGTTGTTCACTTGCTAGCTGCTTTTAGCAGCATTGCACACGCTAAGCCGCCGCCCTCTGGGAGTGTATCTTAGCATAGCAGAATTGCGAACGAAAGATTAGCAGAATTGCGAATAGAAAATTCTTAGCAGTTTCTGAGTAGCTCGAGACTTACTCCTACATTGCGATCAGCTCAGCCCATTTCGTTCCTGGATTGACGTCACAAACACACCCTGCGTTCGGCCAGCCACTCCCCCGTTTCCCCAGACACTCCCACATTTTATCCTGGCACGCCTGCATTTTTTCGCACACTCCCAGAAAACGGTCAGTTTCCGCCCAGAAACACCCACTTCCTGTCAATCACACTCCGATCACTTCAACGATGAAAATTCTTCGTTCGGACGTGAGTAAATCTAAGTTTTGTGCTAAAATACTTAGCGCATGCGCACTGCGTACCATGCGCATTTTTGCCTTAATCACTCCGTTACGAAAATCGGCAACGAGCGAACAACTCGGAATGACCCCCCTTATTCTTTATTTATTATTAAATGCATTCATAATGCACACATATTAGGCTTTGAACGCACATCAGTCCCTGACCCAGCCGAGCTTGCAATCTGTATTCCCTACCACACGTGTGTGTGTGTGTGTGTGTGTGTGTGTGTGTGTGTGTGTGTGTGTGTGTGTGTGTGTGTGTGTGTGTGTGTGTATATATATATATATAAAATACAGATGTAACACTAGGATTTTTATTTTTTGGTCAAAAGCCAGTTACCCTACCAGTATACTTTTGAAATGTAGGAATAGACTGGAGTACACAAAAGAAACCAATGCCAGTTTGTGGAGAACATACAAACTCCACACATTAGGGCCTTGGTGGAAATGACACCCAAGGCCTCAGTTCTGCGAGGCAGTAATGCTAGCCACTATGCAAATCTGTTTTATTTGTATAATGGTATAAGTAATGTAGTGTAAACATATTTACACATTAAGCTTCTATTGTTACATTATTTGATAATATAATTGAATTAAAATGCAGGGCTTTTTATGAAACTTCCATGTAAACCCAATTCCCATGACCCCTAAATGGGAGAAAAAAAGGATCAGAAATAAAGTTACTAGTCAATCAATCCTAATTTATGGTTCCACTTTAAACATAATATTGTAAATGAGCAATCTATGGCAGAGCCCTAGAGATGGCCGGAGTAGTCCATTCTGTAAGTGTTCTCAGTAGGGGAGGGAGGCCAGTGAAAACATCCCCCATGCATGTTTGTATAAGTGAGGTGAGGCTGATGTGTTGCGTTGTTTCTCTGATTGATGGTGATTACTTGTTTATGAACCCGAGGCTGAAGGTCTGAACTTCCTCACGGGCCAAATAGTTCAGGGGGCTGTTTCCTGAGGCTGCCCCAGGGATTTCTCCATCTGAAAGTGGGAGGAATGGATAGGCAGTCAGAGGCAGACAGCCAAGTCTATGTGTAACAAATGGAGAAGAATATTGATATGTACATCTCGTATATTTGTTTTTAAAACAAAACTTCTGAGAAAGAGACCCAAAATTACGCTAGATGACAGCTGGCCCCGCACTTCTATATGCGGAAAGGCCCCAAACCAGGCTGCCACTATTCTATGGGGCACACCTTCTAAAAAAAAGTGTAGGACATGATTCCTGATTTATGTTCCTCTCCTGTTATTTATGTGTCACATTATAGTATTGCAGTAATTTCTACTGATTTCTTTCTAACCATACATGTGTCATTCAGATTTGGGCCTGGCCTGGTGATTTACTGGTACGGATTTATTGAGGAGCTGGACTGTCACCGAGATCGCGGCATTCTACTGAAAGATGACTTTCCCCGTGATATCGTAACTCTGCGTAACTGCTTGGTGCTGGAAGATGAGCGTGGCCGACATACCGAAGACTATGCGACGGAGAAAAGCCAGGAAGCAGTGTAATAATTCTACGCGAGCCTCAAATGCTGAACTCCGGATGAACTGCAGTACCAAGTCACAGAGCTGCCTTCTCATACAAACACTCAGACAATCTGTTTACCTTCCTTTCCAGCCGCCCTTCTGCCCTGTGCTCCAGCCCAAAGCCCACGCACTATCTGAAACACCTTTGCTTCTGCAGATGCTCTGCGGACATACACACTGGCCTTCCTTCCGCCTGCACCCTGTACCTAGAGTGAAAAGGAAACCACTGCTCTTCTGACGCCCTCACCGTTAACTGACGCCCTCACCGTTAACATCTCCCCAAAATATATTTGCAGAGGACCTGACGTGCGTAATAGGTGTCATTCTCTGGCGCAGTGCAACTGTGTGAAGAAAGCGATCAGTCATTATTAAGTTGTTACCATGACCTGGAGTGTGGTGAGAAATGTACAGTCTGCATCGCAGTTTTTAGCAGCATTGCAATCAGGAGGTTTATATTTGCTTATCATACATTGCAGATGTTGGGAATATTAAAGTTGGATTACTGTCTGATATTAAAGGTGTTGTTCAATCTTGCAGCCTAAAAGCTAATTAATGATCATGTTGTTTCATTTGCAAATAAAGCATTTTTCAATCACCTTTTTTTGTTTACTTTTAAATAAATGATTTTGATTATACTCATCACTCTAAATTTGGCTGCTACCACCTCCTCTGTCTGTCAGCTGTAAGGGTGGCTTGTCAACCATCCTATGTGTGAGTTTCCATTGCAAGTTCTACTTTTGTCTGTTTTTATTTTTTTGTTTGTCCTTCTTTTCTTGAAATGCAGCTCCAGAGCCCCACTCATACTGCAGGAACCGTCTGAGCACCGATCTGTCCTACAAGCACTGTCCCCTTCATTGTGTGACCGTAGAACCCGTGACAATGGTCTTCCTATAAGGATACAAGGGAGAAGTGGCTGTAGCTTGAACTGCAATCAGCAACAGAAGAATACTTGTAGGAGTAAGGGGAGTTTTTCAAGTTATCAGCCCTGTAAGTGAGGAAATTGCACTCCATAATCCGTATCACTAATAGTAGAGCCAAAAACTGACATTTATTGCAATGTTAGGGAACTGTACAACTATAAGTAGCCCTGCCCATGTAAACATCTCTTAAAAGATAAATCCACTTTTTGTTGGGTAGATTGAGAGGGGGTTTGTTGTTTTTATTTTTTTTAAATTACGCAAGTCCCTTCTCATCCACTTTAGTAGCAGTGTGTATCTAATAGTTATCTGATTTGAGAAATTCTTCAGTTCCTTGTGGGAATGCCATAAAGTGCTCCCTCATCACCTTGTATCTATCTGACATCACAGGGAATTGCATAACTAGCACAAATAGCTATATTCCTGTGATGTGGGGCAGATGACACAGTAGTGGGGGAAACATGGGGAAAGTACACAATTTCTAAAATCATAAGATACACTCTACTAGAGAGAATCTAACTAGTCTGATGGCCATGAAGTAGTGTATATAACAGAGACTGGGGGTACTATTGTATATGAAAACAATATATATCTAAAGTCCAGGGCATCATATTCAGTGTGCTGTATATAATATGACCTTTTCAGATATTTCATATATATTGCTGTTAACTTGTAAGTTACATCGTTGTAAGAAGTGCATCTAACCTTTTTTTGTGTGTGTATATGTATGTATGGGTGTAGTATGGTATGCCGGCGGCCAGGCTCCCGGCGACCAGCATACCGACGCCGGGAGCCCGACCGCCGGCATACCGACACCGTTGCGAGCGCAAAGGAGCCCCTTGCGGGCTCGCTGCGCTCGCCACGCTACGGGCACGGTGGCGCGCTACGCGCGCCACACTATTTTATTCTCCCTCCAGGGGGGTCGTGGACCCCCACGAGGGAGAATATATGCCGGTATGCCGTGTGTCGGGATTCCGGCGCCGGTATACTATGCGACGGGATCCCGACATTCGGCAAACTGAAGACCACCCGTATGTATATATATATATATATGGAGAGAGAGAGAAATGAAGAATAGCGCCTGTGTTCACCTAATAAGACCCCCTGGGATGAGTTCGCAATACTTTTTGCTAGGCACGACAGACCTCATACATGGGTGAGTGGCAGCTCTTAAACAGTATAAAGATTAAGAAAATGGAGTAAAAAGGAGCGCCTACTAGTGTCAGTGAAAAAAACCTGTGGGCTTAAGTATAGTGATAAATAAAACAATATGCAACAATTTAGCTTGAAAAACTTTCAGGCTGATGACTCTTAGAAGCAGGTCATGTAAAAAAGAGATAAAAGCAACATAGTGTGTACTGTTTTTTAATTATTACTGAAGTTTAAGAGTTAGGAACTATGCTGGTTCCAATTTTTGATAAGAGAGCAAAATAAATTAAAAACAGTAACAATTTATTTGGCACAATCCTGCCACAAATGCTGGTGACAAATAAATAACAATTAAAAAATATATATAGCAGCTTGTCTATTCGTAAGTGTAGGTAACACGCGTACAAGATTAAGAAATATAGCCAGCTTATCTGTCCGCATGAGGAAAGTCCAAGATTTATAAGAATATATAGGAAGATTCTCTGTCCATAAATGCAGGTAACAAACGTACAAGATTGAGTATTAAAAACAGCTTATCTGTCCACAAATGGGAAGTCCAAGGGGTGAGCATCAAGTCCTTGTTCCAACGCGTTTCGTCCTAGTATGAGGACTTCATAAATCTTCATAATTTTATGCTTCTGTAATAATTCAAAAACACTATGTTGCTTTTATCTCTTTTTTACATGTCCTGCTTCTAAGAGTCATCAGCCTGAAAGTTTTTCAAGCTAAGTTGTTGCATATTGTTTTATTTATCACTATACCTAAGCCCACAGGTTTTTTTCACTGACACTAGTAGGCGCTCCTTTTTCCTCTATTTTCTTAATATATATATATATATATATATATATATTTATATCATTCGTTTAGTGAATTTGCCGTCTCCTCCCCATATGGTTATGAATTCCACATATTACCACTAACATAGGATTGCTATTTATAGCAGTTGATCTTTGAGCTTTAATCTGATTATTTCATATTTTGTACATTACTTATGTCAATAATAAATTTCCAGTTCCCTCTAGTTTTAACAGCTTAGTGTTGTTACCTAATGGTGTTTGCATGGCTTACGAGGTTGCATGTGACTGCGGGGGTGATCAGTGATTGCAGTTAGGAGGAGTGATGATGGAGGACACTGCATCCAGGTTCTCTTGATGTGTGAGCCAGTGGTGCAAGCAAAAAATGGTTCTCAGATGTAACTCCTGTAAATATTGAATTCAATATTACCATGAGTGCTCTGGTCCATGAATGCCTGCTCCCCCATATACCAGGCATAATGGGCCTCATTTGGAGTTCAGCGCAAGTCCAACCTGGTTTTGGCAAATCCTTGAGCATCACATCATAGGAAAGCCACCCAGCATTTCGGTGCTACATGCTGAAGTAGGCAACACTTAATGCAATAAAACCTGACTCACATCCTCTGCATTGTGACTTGGCTTGTCATGAGCATTTTAACCGATGAGTGGGTAATGTGCTGCGGGCCCCCATCATGTAATGGCACCCTACATATCTGTGAAGGCAGCCAGTGTTGATGCTGCTGACCCCTCTATAGGTGCTTCTAGTCAGCGCTGCCTCCTTTCCGTTGATAGTGGAAAAGACGGTGCATGCGCACTAGAGAAAACTGTGGCACAGTGGCAGAGTGCTTATGGTCTGCTGCACCAGCTCCACCCTCCTGTATACATCATCCAGAGATGGCATTGCAGGAAGCACTTATAGGAGGTGTTTGTTGCACGGATGGCGGATATCTCATTGGTGCAAGGTCTCTGGACCCATCAGACTGTGTGCACTGCATACCCTACACCCATTATAGATACGTCACTGATTAGATAGAACCAAGATACGTCACTGCTTAGATAGAACCAAGTTCAGCAAAGTAACTCCTCTGTGCCCTGCATAGGCTTCCAGATCTTAAGTCCTCACTGCTGCTGGTAGTCCCCCTCTGGTCCAAGGGGTGATGGTACCAACGCGTTTCGGAACACTGGAACATCTAACAGTATTTAGCAGAAAAGGCACATAGCAGATGCACAGATCCTGGGAGTATAAATACAATTTACCTTTGTAAATCTATTCACAGGAAACAGGACGATATGTGCACAAGCATGGATATCCTTAAAACCAGGACTGTTATGATGCCTTGAGGACTGCATTAACCACTGCACTAGAGGTTGTGTCCTATAACTTGTATAAAACCATAAACCTGTTTCCCGTGAATAGATTTACAAAGGTAAATTGGATTCATACTCCCAGCATCTGTGCATCTGCTATGTGCCTTTTCTGCTAAACACTGTTAGATGTTCCAGTGTTCCGAAACGCGTTGGCGCCATCACCCCTTGGACCAGAGGAGGACTACCAGCCGCAGTGAGGACTTAAGATCTGGGAGCCTATACCGGGCAAGTCCGGACTTCCCTGCATTCATCACCACCTGCTGCTCCTCAGCGTATTCCTCGGTAGGACTCCTCCTGAACTATATGTCTTTTAATTTTGTCCACACAATGCCTGTATGTGTGGTCATTTTATCAGTTATATGATCTGGATGCTACAGAGTGTAATAAATTGTGATATTTTTACTTTTCGTTGTATCTGAAGTATCCTAATAGGAATCGGGTAGCGCCACATTTAATACCTACTACCATTTTTTTCCATTTGTTCCAGTGGGGATAGGGTACCCCTTTTTTGGTAATAAAAAGCCAGCTAACACCCAGTGAAGCGCCCAGGGTATCCTGTCATCCTTTGTACAGACCTATTTTGGGTGTCGACTTAGTTACTGTCGACCAATAGTGGTCAACCTAGACATGGTCGACCTAAGTATGGTCGACCCTATGACCCATCACCTAAGTGTGGTCGACCCTATGACCCATCACCTAAGTGTGGTCGACCCTATGGCCCATCATTAAGAGGTGTGTCATTCTGCTTTGTATTATTTGACTGTATTGTTTGTTGTAAGAAGTTGTGGTGTGCATTGAAGCACATGACCTGGCTTGCAGCAACACAGATACGTGAGTGTATGCCAAGGTGATTATGAGCACGAAAATGTTTAGTAGCTTTCAGTGTCCACAGTCAATCAAGCAAGTGCAGCTACAGCGAGGAGACTGCATAAGCGGAGTATCTGCTTTCCTTCCATCTGGAAAATGGCTGCTGCTTAGAGTTCAAGTCTCCACAGTATGCGAACACTGTATGAGCCACACAGTTACTACAAGGAATCTTTCTCAATCCAAAATCCAGCTCTATGCAACAACTGAACATCAAATCAAATGTATTTTTAGATCTCAAAAATTATATTATATTTATATATATATATATATATTAATATTAAAACAGGATCTCTGCTGTATTAAAAGAACTCAAGTTATTTATTTTCATTTAGATACTTACTGCTTACATAATACGTCCTCAGTGTTACTATTTTGAGGGTCACTTGTCTAGGTCCGTAACCCCCCCCCCCCCCCCCCCCTCTCGCTATTCCATAGTAACTCAATTCTGCCGGTGATTGCAATGGCCCTATATCCAGGATCCAATACCCAGGTGACTTAAATGGATATACTGCTTAGTTCAGTGTATTGCTTACGCCATCATGGCTTAGTAGCAGCTGTCTATTCTGTGTTATCAAAGTGTTTCACTTAGGGGGTCATTCCGAGATGATCGTACTGACATGCGGGGGGACGCCCAGCACAGGGCTATCCCGCCCCGCATGTCACAGCGGCGATGCCTTTGCATTTCAAGAGTAGCTCCCGACCAGCGCAGCCTTGGCGTGCTGGCCGGGAGCTACTCATCGGTCCCCAGCCTGCAGCGGCTGCGTGTGACATCACGCAGCCGCTGCAGCCCGCCCCCCGTTTGGTCTTGCCACGCCTGTGTTGGCCGGACCGTGCCCACGAAACGGCGGGCAAACGCCGCCGTTCCGCCCCCCTCTGCTCAGCGACCGCCTCTGCCTGTCAATCAGGCAGAGGCGATCGTAGCAGCCCAACGGCCTCTTAGCTCTTTAGTAATTCCAAAATATGCAATGTGCCAAGTCCTAGAAGGGAATAGTTACAGACAACAGCAGGGGTGGATCTGGGGGATCAGTGTCCTTAGACTCCAGATTGTTCCGCTACTTGGGTTTAAAACTAAAATGTAAAAAAAAAAATATGTATTTTTATTTTAAAAGAAAAAATTAATGTCAGTAAGAAAATAATAAAAATGATTCAAAGGAGGCATACCTGCAGATCATGCATTACTGTTGTGCAGACATGGCATTAAGGGGTCTATTTACTAAGCATTGGAAGGAGATAAAGTCGTTGGAGATAACGTACCAGCCAATCAGCTCCTAAGTGTCATTTTCAAACACAGCCTGTGACATGACAGTTAGGAGCCGATTGGCTGGTACTTTATCTCCAGCGACTTTATCTCCATCCAAGACTTAGTAAATAGACCCCTAAGGGGTACATTTACTAAGCAGTGATAAGAGCGGAGAAGTGAGCTACTGGAGAAATCTCCCCATCAACCAATCAGCAGCTCTGTATCATTTTATAGTATGCAAATTATAGATGTTACTTCAGTGCTGATTGGTTGCCATGGGCAACTTCTCCACTGGCTCACTTCTCCGCTCTTATCACTGCTTAGTAAATGTACCCCTAAATCTCTTAACATAAAATGATATTCAGTTCAATTCGACATCTTCCATTAAACATAAAACACTGGGGGTAATTCCAAGTTGATCGCAGCAGGAATTTTTTTAGCAGTTGGGCAAAACCATGTGCACTGCAGGGGAGGCAGATGTAACATGTGCAGAGAGAGTTAGATTTGGGTGTGGTGTGTTCAATCTGCAATCTAAATTGCAGTGTAAAAATAAAGCAGCCAGTATTTACCCTGCACAGAGACAAAATAACCCACCCAAATCTAACTCTCTCTGCACATGTTATATCTGCCCCCCTGCAGTGCACATTGTTTTGCCCAATTGGTAAAAAAAATTCCTGCTGCGATCAATTTGGAATTACCCCCAATGTTCAGTTTATAATCTGCTCTAGATCTCTACCATCTGAAATTATGGAAATAGTCATACACAATCTGTTTATGTTACGCAGATATATTTAGATAGAACTTCTGAAGTTCTTTTGAACACTATTGTATGTATTTGTCCTATAATTTATTGTGCTGACCTATTCAGCTCTTTGTGTACCAGCCATGTCTGAAACAATAGCAGGAAAGTGGAAACCACGAGAGGAACTACAGCAGGTTTGTTTATTATCGAGCTCTTAATTATACCTTCCTTATTTAAACGTTTTCAATTCTGGCACAATTTGAAATAATGCCGGCTTACATAATATTTCCGTTTTCCGAGGAGGTTAGATTGAGGTAGCATGGTCACATGACCGCAAGTCTGTGTCTGTCCTAACCTTTCTATAACCCTTTGCTAATCGGTTTTATTTTGTTACCGCTCAGTTAAAAATACAGCAAAGGGAATGCACTGTAACCGTACAACAGATTGCCCTTGGATGGGGAAGTTCTTGGAGGTGATTGGATGAAGTTATATTGCAACAAACTCTTCAATGTGTCAGGAACTATAACAGTCACTATAAGCACAATGTTCTCCATTGCCAGATATTTTTGGTTGTTTTTTAATATTGTTCTGTTATACCCCTTTCACATTGCAAAAATAACCTGGTCAGTGTGCAATGTGAAAGGGGCCTTGGAGAATTCCCGGGTCGCCTGACCCAGTAATTCAACGCAAATAATAAGAAGGGTTATTCCCGGGTTGAATACCGGGTCAGTGGCAGTGTAAACGGGTTCCCGTGTCAATGCGACCCAGTACCCCTTTACTACATAGAGAGAGGCGGCGTGGAGATGAGCTTATCTCCCAGCGCCCCGCCACTGCTGCCAGCTCCACCCCCGCCGCTATGGCAACCGGCCCGGCATGTTGCCGGGTCGGGAAGCCAGCGCTGAGGCTCCAATGCCAGATCCCACCCAGGAAGGACCCGTTTCCAATTCCCGGGTTGGATCGGGCTTTGGAGATGTGAAGGAGTATTAAGGAGAATGATCCCGCACAACCTAATATAAAATAATGTTGGTGTATAAGTGACCTACAAGCAATTTTCACAGTTAAATGAGTCAGATATTCTGGAACTTGTATGTTTCATTAGGAAAGATTATTTTCAATCTCTGGAAACTAGACCCTATTGTAAAGCTATATAGAGGACATAACAGGAAGCCACCCAGATAACAATTTCTAGTACTCAGATAGCAAACAAGAGTTCTTATCTGTTTCGTGCCCATTATGGGATGGGAAAAAGTACATTTGAATGGTACATGATACACTAAGGAATTTGCTGCTTTATTGACCATAATCTACTACGACTCTTCTGACCATTTCAGGCCTTTTTTTAGGGCCAAATGGACTTTTTGATAAAGCAGTTATACATTTTAGACAAGTACAATTTCCCTTTTAACATTTCTTTACTGTAAACTGTTTATACCATGATTGTATCTAAAATATATCCTCTCATTGACCAATCTGCATCTAAAATGTCCATATCAACATTCATAGCCCCAGTTTGATCCTTTTATTAGTATTGTAATAATTTATTTATATAGCATCACAAGAGTTCCTTAGCACCATACAGCAAGATAGGTTATACAATAGTGTTTCGTAGTTGCATGGTGAATAGTTGAAACAACTACAGGCAAGTTCACATATTTACATATACATATTGAAAACCCCACAAATTACATAATTATTTGGCGAAAATAAAAGGAAAGAACTTTACATTCGTATTACATTTGCCTAGTGTCACCACGTGCATGAGAAACAAGACAAGACCGCTGTTATAATGATGATCACGTTTTATTGTGGTCAGCCTAATATCACATGGGTGTGTGTGCGCGCAAAGTTTTGTCCTTTCCATGTGTGGTCAAACTGGCCTCTGATTCAGTAGAAGGACAATCATGGAAGATCACAACGGCAAGTGTTCGTCCATCCTAAGTCTCTTGCTTACTCATACTTCCAGTGTTGACCTATTTAACTGGCTGCAAGAAAATGTCAGTTTTACAAACCGGAATCCGCACACCATCACAAGTTCAGCAAGTTTCTGTGTGTATCTGACATAATCACACTGAATAGACCAGGCTTTTTCAACCAGTGTGCCGTGGCACACTAGTGTGCCGCGACCAGTTGCAAGGTGTGCCGCGGAACCAGAGCAGCTTCCTGCACCTTCAGAGTGAACTGTTGGCCCGGGCTCTTCTTAGAGGATCAGTCATGCTCTGGTCGTGACCGTTGCCTTGATGATGCGGCGGTGTGATATCATAGATCACAGCCGCCGCGTCTCACCACCCAGCCAGCCCACCTGCCTGCATACACATCTTTCAGTACCCGCCTGCATCCACTGATTTCCTTGCCCACCCACATCAAACACCTGCCCGACCGACCGCTGCTCAGTAATCTCGGCACTCCACTATGAACAACCCCCGCCACTGAGGGACAGGGAGGAGGACAGCTGACCGGTAGGGGCTAATATTTGTTATGATATTTCTCCTATGTGGAGCATTAGGATTTATGGATTTATGGGGGGAACAATGTGAGTTCATGTGGGGAGCAATGTGATTGGCCTACACACACAAAAAAAAACAATGTATGTGTGGATTTTTTTTTTTACTGTGAGGGCCAATGTGTGTGTGTGTGGTGGGGGGGGTTCTGTGGAGAACTGATGGTGTGCCTTGGCATTTTTAAAATAGTGTTCAGTCTGCTGCAAGTAAAAAAGGTTGAAAATCACTGGAATAGAGGATGCTGAACAACACACAACTCTACTGGTGAAGTACCAGTTGAGTATTTTGGAGCTGATTGCAGAGGTCTAAGTAAAATAGGTGTACATTACTCTGCTGTAAAAGAATTGGGCATAGAAAAGTTGTGACACCTTGAGATGTGTCTGTCTCTGCATCATCAACATTTGATACAATGAAGAGGTATTTCTAGAGAAGCTGCTGATAGCCTAACAGCAAAGGCGGTGTATGGTTGGAAATACCAAATAAAAACAAAAACCAGCAGTAGGCAGCGCTGCTCAATAATAATAAGAGATCGGATGTATCATATATTTCAGTTTAATACAATTAAAAATACATACAACCATGCAAATAAAACTGTGACCTATAAGTGCTCGAATGAATGTGATTAGTCTGGTCATAAACCACATAAGTCTAGTATACAAACAATGCTGTGCGCAAATAGGTGATAATTACCGGCTTTAATCCAGGTGGTCAGTCCCTCAATATCCTGCAGAGAAGAAACAAGCCACAGTGGGGGTCATTCCGAGTTGATCGCTCGCTAGCAGTTTTTTAGCAGCCGTGCAAATGCATTGCCGCCGCCCACCGCGGAGTGTATTTTTCGCTTTGCAGAAGTGCGAACGCTTGTACAACAGAGCGCCTGCAAAATCTTTTTGTGCAAAACAAGACCAGCCCTGTAGCTACTCTTCGTGTGCGTTGAGTCTAACGACGGAGGGATAGCTTTTGACGTCACACACCCGCCCAGCCACGCCTGTGTTTTTTCAGCCACGCCTGCGTTTTAACAAACACTCCCTGAAAACGATCAGTTGCCACCCAGAAACGCCCACTTCATGTCAATCTCCTTGCGTTCGGCTGTGCGTTTGGAATCGTCGCTAGAACCAGTGCAAAACCACAAAGGACTTTGTACCCGTACGACGCACGTGCGCATTGCGGTGCATACCCATGCGCAGATTAGCCATTTTTTTCATTGATCGCTACGCAGCGAACAATGGGAGCTAGCGATCAACTCGGAATGACCCCCTATATTCCTGGAAGATGGTGTTCTATATTGAAGGATCACTGTGTGCAATATGATGGGGCACATTTAGGCCATACCCTGGCATTGATGTAATAGTCGAATGCAAAATAAATGCAGCCAGCCAATTTATAGCTCTTTTGGCGCAGTGTATGGTGTTAGTCTCCGACTAACTGGAAATTAATCGCTGTTCTAATATTCTTAGTATCATATAGATCTAAGGCTACTGCTGACTGATGCTTTCTTCATTGTGTCTCCATATTATGCTTTTGTACGCATTTCTAAACAAATGGTTTTTCTTGAAGAAAATAAGTATTTGAAGTTTTATTGATGACTAATAGGAAATTGTGTATTTTGCAAATAAATCAGTTGGTAAGTGTGTGCCTGTCATAAAGCATATCACTAATCTGCTGGGATTTGCACTACCATAAATGGTTGAGCAGGGTGTAACGCACAAGTGTCCTCCACCAGTGTTCCTCACAATGAGGTTTGGGCTTTGCTTTAACTGGTACACAGGTATGCGCAGCCTCTTCTTCCTAACGTGATAGGCTATGCCATAGCAGAGCCAGCAAGCTGAGGAATGGTAAAGTCATGAAAATGCAACAGAGAGAAGACTAAGGAAGAAGACTAAGGAATGTCACCAAGGAAGCCAAGGTCTGGTACTCAAAAATTAAAATGCTGCCCAGTAACACCAGCAGTCACATAAGCACAGGTCTAAATCTGCACCCATCCTTATAGGGAGAAGAGGACAGTGTGGAACACTAGCAGGGAGTCTGTAGAGCCTGGTTGATAGTTGCTGTCACACATGCTAAGTGAAAGCCAATACACCACACTCTGTGACATTACTCCCCCACTTAGGGGTGAGCTCCGTACACTCAAAAATGGCTTTTTAAGGGAATTTCTTGTGAAAGAATTGTAAATGGTGAATAGCATAATTATCTGAGGCTCCACAAGCCCAAAATACTTTCAGCCAATAAGAAACTGTAGAGTTCACTACGAGATCCTGGAATCTACGAGTCGTTTCACTTCAAATTCTTGTAGTTGTTGACGTATAACTGCAGACTGGGAACCTAAACTCTAAAACGAGTGATGATGAGCGATTTTAGTAAATAGATGTGAAGTATATTGGGAACATGCAATTTCTATTAACTAGTATGCCACTGAGTTTATTACGGAGTCCAATAAATTGAGGAGCAAACTTCAGGCTGAGGACTCTTAAATGTAGATGTCGGAGGGACAGCGAGACCTTTTTGGAACTATTAGTCTTCTCATGTCAACAAGACATGAAAATGTTTAGAATCCTGAATACTTCCTTGCTTCATATTTCTGAGAACTTCCATAAAACATATATGAATTGATGGAAAACGGAAATTTAGATGGCATGGCAACCACATTTACTGAAGAAATGTGAGCATACAGTAGATTTATTATGGACAAACTCTGCTCATGGAAGTAGATCCACCATCAGTTTGTATGTTAGATTGGGTGTGATAGGCCGATGAACAATTTAGCTTTATATTAAAAGCTATACTGAGTGCATGCCGAAACTTAGAAACAAAGTTAGAAACTTCACCATCAGAAACCTTTTTTCTGTATTGTCAGGAGATCTATTTGATTAACTTAAGTTTGAGTTTAGGTGCGCAAGGAGACACTTTAAGATAGACAAAATGTACATGTTTGGAAAATTGGTCCTTGACTAACCATAGCAGGTTGAAGTTACAACATTGGGTTACAACAGTTAAGAAGCTCAGATGTGTGTCCTGCACAAATTGAGCACCCTTGAATGCAATCCTTCACATCTCAGTAGAGAAGGCCACCAGTAGTAACATGCTAATATCTGTGTGCCTGCATGCCCAGAAAATTGAGTGGCATGTGCCCAATTAAGTAGTTATGGTTGCAACTTGGGGAATCTGAAGAATTTCCAGAAGTACACTTTGACAGATGGAGGTAAGTGAAACCACACAAGTGTTGTGGGAAATTGATTTATCCTTTACATCCTTATCTGCAATTTGAAATTTGCTGGAGCAAAATCTGCAAGGATGATTTCTTTATTTTATTTTTTCGGGTGGGCGGGATGGACACAACTGCTCCTACACCAATAGTGTAAACATGTACCTCCTGGTTAAAGGTATTGTCAGGCTGACTGAGGGTCAATAAATAAGGCCTGTTTTAGATGGCTAACAAACTTTTTTGCTTCTGTGGTCCAGGATTTGGAATGCAGGTGTTTTTGAGTCATGGCAGTGATGCAATCATGGAGGGATAATTCCTAATAATCTCCCAGTAATAATTTAAGAACCAAAGAAATCGTCAATTTCCTTTGAGTCTAGGTGGCTTATGACATAATAATGCCTTCTAATTTCTCTGGGTCTATTTGCAGACCAAGACCTGAACCAGAACCTACATATCACAGAAAGGGCACCTGAATTTGCTCAAACATTTCTCAATCTTGCAGTACAATTTATTAGCCTGGAGATGGTATAAAACATGTGGCCTCACTAAAATGGATGTGTCCTTGCAGGAAAAGACTATCTTACACTCCAGTTTTTGACTCTGCACCCCCAGACATTGGCCGACTCGGGAAAGAAAAATTCCACCATATTATGCCCCACACAGTAATGCCCCTTGCACCATATTATGCCCCACATAATAATGCCCCTTGCACCATATTATGCCCCACATAATAATGCCCCTTGCACCATATTATGCCTAACACAGTAATGTCCTATGTTACCATATGCCCCATACAGTAAATGCCCCTTGCACCTTATTAATTCTCTTGCACCATATGCCCCACACAGTAAATGCCCCTTCAACCATATTATTTCCCATAGTTAAGCCCTGCCCTGTCTCTTTAGTGTATGCCAGCCTCACATAATGCCCCACTACCTGCTCGTCAGGGGTTTCACACCGCCGCCTTCCTCTAGCTGCAGCTGTCCCTCACTCCCGACACTTAAATGGAGTGATTGGTGCCCCTGCAGCTAATAAATGTCCCTACCAAAATTTCCTCCTCCTCCTCCTCCTCCTCCTCCTCCTCTAGCTTCCTTTAAATCTGTCTCCTCATTTGTTCTTCATTCCTAATCATCCTCCTCCGGGGATTGTACCACTGATGTAAACCATGGAGCCAGACAAGTGGTAGAGTTCTCTGACTGATTTTTCTCCTGCGCGTGTTCCCAGTATCGAATGTCTATCTTTATTCACAATGCTATCCGATCATCCACCTCTTATGGTGAGGGACCACCCACAGATCCATAATGACCAGAGTATAATGTTACAAAACCTTATGGGATGTGGATTCTAACCTTATCAGCTGTGATGTTCACTAACAGGAACAATGACACAATGGCCCTCATTCCGAGTTGATCGCTTGCTAGCTAGTTTTAGCAGCCGTGCAAACGCTATGCCGCCGCCCACTGGGGAGTGTATTTTAGCTTAGCAGAAGTGTAAACGCCTGTGCAGCCGAGCTCTGCAAAATCAGTTTGTGCAGTTTCTGAGTAGCTCTGAACCTACTCAGCGCTTGCGATCACTTCAGCCTATTCGTGTCCGTATTTGACGTCATACAACTGCCCAGCGAACGCCCAGCCACGCCTGCGTTTTTTCAGACACGCCTGCGTTTTTGCAAACACTCCCTGAAAACGGTCAGTTGACACCCAGAAACGTCCCCTTCCTGTCAATCTTCTTGCGGCCGTCAGTGCGACTGAAAACTTTGCTAGAACCTGTGCACAACCACAACCGGCTTTGTACCCGTATGTCGCGCGTGCGCATTGCGGGCCATACGCATGTGCAGAAATGCCGATTTTTTTAGGCTGAACACTGCGCTGCGAACAACGGCAGCTAGCAATCAACTCGGAATGACCCCCAATGTCTATTGCAATTGTGGTCTTCACCAGGGACCCCCACAAGGAAATTTGGGCATTGTGACAACTGGCACGCAGGTCACAGCCACTTGTCCTGTTTCTTAGCATCATAGCGGTATGCAAAAGGAGAGATAACAAGCAGACATTTAGTACATGGGGGGGAATTCCAAGTTGATCGCAGCAGGATATATTGTAGCAGTTGGGCAAAACCATGTGCACTGCAGGGGGGGGGCAGATATAACATGTGCAGAGAGAGTTAGATTCGGATGGGTTATTTTGTTTCTGTGCAGGGTAAATACTGGCTGTTTTATTTTTACACTGCAAATTAGATTGCAGATTGAACTCACCACACCCAAATCTAACTCTCTCTGCACATGTTATATCTGTCCCCCCCTGCAGTGCACATGGTTTTGCCCAACTGCTAAAAAATTTCCTGCTGCGATCAACTTGGAATTACCCCCATGGTAAGGTCAAAGAAAAGAAACAATGAAAGTTACAAAACAAATAAAGCTCTAGTACTTAAAGTGGTCTCAGAATTGCCATGGGGATTGGTATGGTACTGGAACAAAGCAGGAATTCAAAGAGCTAGAGCTGGGTAGTGAGCTTAATACTCTGACATCTTGCAGCACCCAGAGTGAGTTTTAAATAGAGAAGGTATGGAATAGAAGCAAGGATCAGGTAGACACTGGCAGTCAGCCGCTGCCGGATCTAAAATGTGAAAGCCAAGTGCTGTAAAAGACACTTTGTGACATTACCCACTCTCCCTCTACTGGTGCTGCTGCCACAACTGCGCATATACATGCAATTGCGGCTTTTGAGTGAGTAGCGAGATTCCGTGCAGGTGCACTGGAGCCGGCCAGGCAGGGGGAGACAGCGTTTCAGTACTGAGCTGAAGCGCTGTGTGCTCGGGGGACGTCGCCGGAGGGGGGAGCGTAAGCAGACAAGATGTTAATACAACTTGTTGATGTCCCTTCCTGCTTTGCCTCGGTAAGTGTTATAGCATCACAATCCGTGCCGCTATAATACATTTACCCCAATGTGCAGATGTCACTTTTTTGGCAGCAGGTGGAGACTCCAACACATCGTTCAAAGGATTTGACCAATCTTCCTCGGAGAAACGGGCAATCACTGAATTAGCATAATGCTGCATCTGAAAGTATGCCAGGGGATATCTTTGAAGTATTGGGAAAAGTTGTGTAGCCTGAGTAAAGGTTCTAGGTTTCTTGGCTACATTGTCCACCACATCGCCAATATTTCAAGTGCAGCTTTTTAATCAATGCCAATTGTGCTTGCATTTTTTTGGGAACAAAAGTGTCCAACTCTAAATCAGTCCCAGTGTGTATGTGGCTGACAGCCCTAGGAAATGACCGTACAGAGAGGTTTTAAAATAGAGTTAATGAAATGTCAGGACAGCTAAGAAAAATGACATCAGATATATGCAGTGGCGTAACTACTGTCCCCGCAGCCGTGGCTTGGGGGCGCAGGGCTGCGGGGGCGCCGCCACTGATTTAGCGCAGATTGACATGCGGACGAGCGTCCGCATGTCAATCTGCTGTCTCCTCTCACTAACCCTCCTCTGCTGTGATGGAGGGACACGGAGGGCACAGCGCGCGCCTCTCCTGTGTCCCTCCTGGGTCTCCGGCGGGTCTAATAAATGAAGTGCCCGTTCGTGAGCTCTGATTGGCTCACGAACCGGCACTTCCTTTAACAGACCCGCCGGAGACCCAGGAGGGACACAGGAGAGGCGCGTGCTGTGCCCTCTGTGTCCCTCCATCACAAAACAGCGGGGGATCGCGGGGGGGGGGGAGATTTAACTGGCACTGGGGGAGCATATTTGGGGGAGGGGGAGCATATGTGGCACTGAGGGATGTATATGTGTACCTGGCACATGGGGGGGCTTTATTTGGCACTGGGGGCATGTGAGTACCTGGCACTGTGGGGGAATATCTGGCATTGGGGGCATATGTGGCACTGGGGGTATATGTGTACCTGGCACATGGGGGGGGCTATATTTGGCACTGGGGGCATGTGAGTACCTGGAACTGTGGGGGAATATCTGGCACTGGGAGCACAGCCCTAGCAACAAGCACTACCCCCTAGCAACGAGCATGACACCCAGTGCATGAAACCCCTGGCAATGAGCATGACACCCTGAGCATGAAAACCCCTGGCACCGTGCATGGAACCAAGAGCATGAAACCCCTGGCAACGAGCAGGTAATTTAAAATTAATTAGAAGCCTTACTGTAGGACTTAAGGTGTAATGGGCATTAGTGTGTGGCATAATGTATCACGGACATTGCGGTGTGTGTCATAATGTGTCACAGGCTTTACGGTGTATGGTATACTATATCACGGGCATTGGGATATGTGGTATAATGTCTCAGGGTTATTACAGTGTGTGGCATAATGTATCACGGACATTGCGGTGTGTGTCATAATGTGTCAGGCATTACGGTGTGTTGTATACTATATCGCGGGCATTGTGGTATGTGGTATAATGTCTCAGGGTCATTGCGGTGTGTGTCATAATGTGTCACAGACATTGTATGTGCTATAATGTATCAGGGGCATTGCAGTGTGTAGCATAATGTATCACGGACATTGCGATTCCTGTCATAATGTGTCACAGGCATTACGGTGTGTGGCATAATGTGTCGGGGGCATTACGGTGTGTGCATATTGTGTCATGTGCATTATTGTGTGTGGCAAAATGTCTAAGGGCCATTGCAGTATGTGGCATAATGTATACTGGGCATTACTATAAGGAGGAAAAATGACAAATAATGTAAGGGGCATAAATCAGGATTATTTTTCTTTCCTGTGGTGGCTAACGTCTGGGCGTGCAGGTTGCAAAACTGGGGTATAAGGTAGTCTTTCCCTGCAATACCACGCCCCTTTATGCGAAGCCACGCCCATTTCAACGAATCCACGCCCCCTTTACTAGTGCCAATTTGGGGGGGGGGGAGCCGAAGAATTTTTTGGCTTGGGGGAGAAAAATTTCTAGTTACGCCACTGGATATATGCTTGCAAAGTACTTGCTAAATAAAGTAGAGTGAAATCTTGCTATTGCTATTTTAAGGTCTTGACAAGAGAGGGCGCAGTATAATAAGAAGGCAGGACATATTTGTAGAGAGTGAACTCAGAATTTGACTAAGGTTTTCTACACTGGTGCTCAATGGTACCGGAGCTTCTTTGCAGATGCAAATATGTTTGGAGTGTCAGGATTGGGGTTTGACTCACTAGATCATGCAAATATTACGCAAGTGCTGTTCTTCCACTTGTGGGTTTTGGGCCTAATTCAATAAGAATAGCAAATTCTGCTAATTCACAGAATTTGCTATACCTTGGAGCACATGCTGGGGGCCGCCCATCATGCTAACCGGAGCCTCCCCCCCTCCCCCCTTCAACAAGCAGAAATTGCAATCACATCGCAATTTCTGCTTGTTAGCAAATAGTGCAAGCCTCCTGCCGGCGCATGACCAGCCGCCATCTTCCTGATTGCGGCAGCTGCATGGCGCCGCAATCACTCCCACTACACATCCCCGTTAGCGCCGCACCGCCCCTGTTTGTCCATTTCCGCCCCCGCAACGCTCCATCTCCTCCAATGAAACGGAGCGCTGCCTGCCCTCCGGCGCCGCGACCGCCTCTCCCTGATTGACCAGCTTAGGCGATCACATTTTCTGCGGCACCCCGCATACGCCCGCGTCTTTTTCTCAAAAATTCCAGTTGGATCGCACACTGCAATCCAACTTGAATTAGGCCCTTTATTTCTGTTTTCACAAGCTAGTTTGCATTTATCTTCCTATATGCCAATTTGTTATCACTATTTGTATTCAGTAAGCATTGTGAATTTTTGTCATATTAAATTCCATTTAATAACATTCTGTCTTCATGTTAGTAAAGATTTTACATATCAGGAAGGATTATTTTTTTATAATAACACATACATCTAGGCAAATTTTTGGTTTGGTTTGCAGTAACCCGAATAAATAAATTTTGATTGCTTTTTAAGTTAAGGAGAAGCTGAAGTGTCAGCTCTTCATTTTAGTGATGGCAGTTTTATGCTTATTAGTGATTATGAGAGATGGGTTTGTTAGAGGTGGTAGTTACTTTGTATCTTTTAAACAAACCAGGTGGTTTTGTTAAGGGGTAATTTAGTAAGGAACGCCTATGCGATCCTCACTGCATTTCCCCGATGGCGGGGTCCTGCGATCGCATCGTAGGGATGCGAACACCTCTGCCTGATTGACAGGCAGAGACATTTGCGAGGAGGGGTGGCCGCATTTTTTTCCAGGAGTGGCGATGCCAAGCACTGCGTCTTGAGACGCATTTTCCCTGGCCTCGCAAGCCGCCCTGCGACGGCAAGCCAGAGTAAGCTCAGGCTTACTCAGCCTGACATCGCAGATCAACATCGGGATCAATGGTCACGATGTTCATCCCATCTGTGATCACATCGCAGATGCAGGAAGGAGGCGCTGTGCACCTCCTCCTGCATTTGCATTGCCAAGGTGTGCAATCACAAAGCTGCTGCAAACAGCTGTGCAATTGCAATCCTTAGTGAATTAGGGGCCTAATTCAGCAAGGATTGCAAATCAGCAAAATTAGCAAAAAAAGCGTAAAAACGCAAATTCGGCAACTTAAATAACAAAAACAGAGGAAAAAAAATATTTCTGAGACTTAGCAAAAACTGCGTATGCACTACGAAAAGTAGGCGTGTAGGGGGTGTACTAAAGGGCTGGACTCTGAAAAACTGCGATCAGGGGCATGTTGTGGGCGTATGCTGATGGTCGGTGGGCGGTGCATTCGCAATTTTTACAACAGATCGCACATTTCTGATGCGCAGTTTCTGAGTGACTACAGGTCTACCTTAAAAATGGCACAAGCTGACCTCAGTTGCAGACTGCATGTATACTGCAATCATTGCTTCATTACACCCAGCTGAAGAAGCTCACACCTCAGGCCGCAAATCACTTCATTCAGCTGTATTAGAACTAAGAAACATGTAAGGTATTGTTTAACTCTGTAAAGGGCCCTACACACTGGCCGATCTGCCGCCGAGCTGCCCGACGGCGGATACGGCCGACGAGCGACACGGCGGCGGGGGGGCAGTGATGGGGGGAGTGAAGTTTCTTCACTCCCCCCGTCACGCGGCTGCATTGAAGTGCAGGCAAATATGGACGAGATCGTCCATATTGGCCTGCATGCACAGCCGACGGGGGACCAGCGATGAACGAGCGCGGGGCCGCGCATCGTTCATCGCTGGAGCCTCCACACTGAACGATATGAACGAGTTCTCGTTCATTTATGAACGAGATCGTTCATATCTTTCAAACAAATCGGCCAGTGTGTAGGGCCTATAACACATGTTGATTGTGAATATATATGTGATACCGCTTTCAGATCGCAAATGCCGGATCCCACCCGGTAAGAGAAACGTGTCCTTACCGGGTGGGATCCGGCATTTGGTCTCCTTTTGATGGCTTTCCGACCCGGCAATATACCGGGACGGTTGCCATAGCAGCGGGGGGCGCAGCAGCAGCAGGGGTGGGGGTGGAGGCGGCGCTGGGAGATGAGCTCATCTCCTGCGCCGCCTCTCCCTATGCTGTGAATGGGAGCCGTGTCGCATCGACGCGGCTCCCATTCACACTGCGCCTGACCCGGTATTCAACCCGGGTATAATCCTTCTTTTATACTGGGTTGAATTACCGGGTCAGGCGACCCGCTAATTCACGCAAAGTGCTTTCACATCGCACACTGACCCGTGTCGACACGGCAATATGCCGTGTCGATACCGGGGTATTTGTGCGATGTGAAAGGGGTATTACTAACTGATTTGTGTTTACACTTACTAACAATCGAGGTTTGACAACCACACTATTTGATAGAAGCAAATGTAAAAATAACCTTTACAACATTTTGCTTGGTAGTATCTGCTGAATGACATTTAGCTTCCTAACATTTTTTTTTTAAACAACCAACATTTTTTTCGTTAAACAAAACATACCCACATACATTTTTTTATTTTTTACATTTTATTTGTGCGCTACACACATAAACATATGTTGAAGAACAGCAACACCATCTTTTTATTTTCAAGTTTTGCAAATTCTGCTCCATTTGTATACTTATTGAAACAAATATTTACACATAATTCCTTAGGGTGTGTACACACGGTGAGATTCTGTCTTATGTTCGATTTTCACTTTGCGATTTCCCCTGAACTCCCCGAAGCCCAGCACCACCGATTTTGACTAACTTTTCTTGAGATTTGGACTACGTGTGCTTACGATTTTGGCTTATGTGAGATTTTGGCTTTTGTGAGATTTTGACTATCTAGCTACTTGCAGTATGAACTAGACAGTACACTGATCTAGCAAGGATTGACTTGCCTGCACAGTCTATATTTTCTTGCGATGCCGACCTAGCGGGACCACGCATCGGCATCGAATCGGAATTGCAAGGTGACTTTCACCTTGCGATCTGCACTAACTTTTCTTACGATTTTGACTATATAGTCAGAATCGTAAGAAAAAATCTCACTGTGTGTACACACCATTAAAGTAAGGTATGTAAATAAAAGCAAAGAAACAATAATATGTAATTTTTGACCACTTCACAATCATAAAAATGTTACTGTTGTTTCTGAACTAAAATATTTTGACTCCAAAAAAAGTGTGTTTGTTAAAACATATACCAATAATTGCTGTTGTGTAGGGTTTAGAGGCTAGAATTCACACTCTCTCTAGTTGAATATATGGGCATTAACCAATGTTTGAAGAAAAACACTATGGTGTCTTTAAGATAATAATTGCTAAATTACCACAAGATCATTTGACCAATTAAGTGATGATTGAATTGATTTACAATTGTTGAATAGTTTCTTTAATTTGGGTGCAGGAAAGTAGGTTGTGCAATTTTTAAGGGAAAAACACTGTTGTTAGCAAAAAATGCAACTTCAGAAACATGTATGCAAAAATTGCGTACATTTGTAATATGTACGCAAAAATTGTGTTTATTTGGATGGTTTTCGCAATATTTGTACATTTCACAAGGCCACCTTCTTTTTATTAAATTAAATTAGTGTTGCAGTTTTTCAGTTTGGGTGTGCTTTCGCAATTTTGCTTTTGCTGCAAATTTTTGCTAATTTGTAATTTTTGCAATCCTTACTGAATTTGCCCCTAGGCTCTTAATTCATTGTTTCATAGGACAGCAATTCTCTAGATGGCATTGTGTGCACAGTGCGTTATACATCCGAATATGTTCCATTCTCTGTGGCAATCTCATGTGGTGCCCAGAACATGTGTTTAAAACACCTGCAAACTGCATGAAATTGACACAAGTGTGAACAGCCCCTACCAGTCTACTCAAGAACTGGATTGTTACATTTGTCGCTATTGATTTAAATAATACCCCTTTTACACTCGCATGAAAATCCCGGGATTTTGCACGTGAACCCGCATCATCCCGGGATTTTTGTCAGTGCGAAAGGGTACAGGGACAATTTTTCGGGTCGAGCATCCCGGGATTTCAACCCAGGTCTCGACCAGGGTTGGTCCCGGGACCGCCCCGGGAAGCTGTATAGTGTGAAAGGGTCCGTCCCGGGATTCACTATCCCGGGACTGTTAAAAGGACTCGGATTGGAGCTTTCTTGGGCTCAGAAAAGATTATATCATCTTTTCTGAGCCCAAGGCCATTTCTAATGACATACTTATGCATTTGCAGGGATATCCCGGGATCAGTGTAAATGGGGCTGTCCCGGGTCGATCCCAGGTCTTAGTGCAGTGTGAAAGGGGTCAGTCCCGGGAATGCATCCTGGGACGCATCCCGTGAAGCATCCCGGGAGTGACCCGGGAGTGCGAGTGTAAAAGGGTAAGGTGTACTATAAGCTCTGACATACTGTACTGCAGTTCCACTTTGTTTTTATAAACAATTCACACTATAACATTAATCTATGCTTTCAATGAATAAACATTTTAGGTGAGACTGCAATGCCATCTATTTGCAGACCACCTCAGTAGACCAAATGTTAGTCAATAGTTCCACAATGGCTTCCATTTTTAAGGATTACAATCTTCCCATGACTCCTCTTGTCACGGCAGATGCTTGTTGAGCTTGTACATGCTGCTCAGACTATCAGTCATCTTAATGCATTCCTCCACTTCATGGCGTGGGATAATTCATTAGATCTGTGTAGTATATCCCCAGAAAATTCAAGGATTTGTAACGTTACAGGCCTATCAACAAGAGAGTGGTGCGAAAATTACAAGAGCACAGCCAGAGCCCCAGTTCATTGGCAGTTTTGTCAATAAAAATGTGTCAATGTAAAATAATGACCCCCCCCCAGTTTTACGGTAACTATAAATAGTGCCCCCCCAGCACACACACCTGCCCATCCGTACCCATTATTAACGTTTCAACATTTGCCTTTATGTTTTCTGTGTTTTGTTCACACCTTATATAATGAACTGACATGGTTTAAAGAGTTTAGGGTACTATATAGTACTAATTACAACTTAGACAAACTGGGTAATTAGTACGATTGGCTTACTTTCTTTATGGTGGTTGGCACAGACAAAGATGCTACTTGGTGTGTACCAACTACTTATTTCTAAATAAGATTAAGTAGAAAAAGAGAGAAAAAGGGCTGAATTGTCAGTGCACATAAGGAAGAGTGACCTAATTATCACATCCACCTATAAATTCATAAAATTTAACTTTTATTACTGTTTAATTAAAATAGTGTGACAATAACTGATATACAAACTACAAGTATAAGTTATTGTCACCCTATTTTAATTAAAAAATAATAAAAGTTACATTTTATGAATTTATAGGTGGATGTGATAATTAGGTCACTCTTCCTTATGTGCACCGACAATACAGCCCTTTTTTCTCTATTTCTACTGTATTTACCACAGCTGTAGTTGGTAGCACCCCCATAACGAATGGTAATTATCAATAACTTAATAGGGGTCTTTTTTGGAGCTGTAGTCCCAAGTATTTATTTAAGAAATTGTGTGTGCGCAGATACAATATCGTTCCCTTAAAATAAAATGAATAGAGGAGAGGGCATAGAATTAGTAATTTAAAGTTTGATACTGTCAAATAACATAGTCATGATCAGGGCCGTTTCTTGGGGCGGGCGAGCAGTGCAATCGCACGGGGCGCCCGCCTCGGCACTGACTGTGGCTCCCTGGCTTCCTCCTCCTCCCTCTCCCCGAGTACCCAGCTCGGGGGGGGCGGAGTTTTGCGGAATGACGGACTCTTGCCTGCTGTAATGTGTAAAATGGGGACTCTTGCCTGCCGTAATGTATAAAATGGGGACTCTGTCTGCCGTAATGTGGGGATTTAATGTATCAAGGGCATTGCGGTGTGTGGCATAATATGGTGCAGGGGGCATTACTATGTGGGGCTTAATATGGTAGAATTTATTTTTTCCTATGGTGGCCATGATCTGTTGCTGCAGGGTCAAATACTGGGGTATAAGGTAGTCTTTTCTGATGAGGCCACGCCAATTAAAATGAAGCCACGCCCATCAAATGAGGTCACAGCTGCTTGCTGGGAGCGCGCGCGCAAGTTTTTTTTTAATCTAGGGGGGGGGCGCATTTTTTTTTTTATGTCATTGGGGGGGGGCGCAATTTTAAATCTCGCACTGGGAGCCAAATTGGCTAGAAACAGCCCTGGTCATGATTTATTAAAATTACCTTCTGTAGATCCTGGAGGGCTAGTGGGAGGTACTGGGGATGGGGGGAGATGTCATTGCGGCACACTTTTACAGGTCTTTTATTGTCCGGAATGTAATAATAATAATTTAGGTTTTCTAATTGCTGGCTCACCCTGGTTATCATTTTAAGCTTCCCAGAACTTTGTGTTCTCTCTCTGGACACTGCAGGGTTTGGCTGTTACTCCTGCACTTATTAGACAGTAACATTTTGTTCCGTTCCCCAAGTGATAGTCTCCATTTTCTTCCTGCCACTCAGGGGACTGATATCAAGCTTTAAGATTACCCAAGTTGGAGATTCCATGTTGTCATGCTGTTCTGTTGCAGACAGTTCTGCAAGAGCAATAACTTATGTTAATTACATGTCATGGTTTTATATGGAAAGACCAGTCAGTAGACCACCTGTCTTTGTAAAGACTTCAGCTGTTTGCTGTCTTTAACCCCCTCATTATCACAGTGGACTGCAGTGCATTGCTCTTACTGCAATCTGTCATTTATTTTTGTGTAGATTTGGTAAACTGCATTGCATTCAGGTGAGTTACTAGGGTGTCGTTCCTTCAAACAAACATAGTTTATTGATTTGTTCTTGCATTCCATTTCTGAATATGTTGCGTTTTCGTTCTTGCTTCTTTTTATGCATTCACCAAAGCCTTGTAGGCACACTGCTGAGTGGGTGCAATCTTATTCAAACAGAAGGAGAAGGTCTAAAATGTGTTGTATCCAAGGCCAACAAATAACAAACAATTCACTCATTTGGACTGACCTTGAGAAAGACCCTGGGAGGGTGGTAGTGCTTGAGTGTTTTGCAGGACTACCAGAAGTGACTGTGGTTTGAGAATCCAGTGTGGGCGAGACAAAATTAGAACCAGGAGGGAGACCCATGACTGCAACTGGAAAACCTGCTTGGGATATGCCAGTTCTTACCGTCACCTTGTAATTGCTATTATCGCAGTCACTAATGGATTCTGACAATTTGTGATTGCCATTTTTGTTCAAGATCGGAATGAATGTTTTATGTGTATTCTGTGTGTTTTATTAAACGGTATTCCACTATATGTTACTTTCCCTTTGCTTTTTGGGGTGCTCCCAAATTACTGCTGGTGTGAGGAGTCTGCAAGTCTGAACTGATGCACATTGCGGGGAAGCTAACATCTAAGAGGGAGATCGTGAGAGTAACACCTACAACTGGGAGTATAACCTGTTATTCAAAAGCATTTATAATGTGCATTCCACCCTACCTAGTACACTATTAACTTGTACACAATAGAAAGTGAGTGAAGATTAAAAAAAAACTGAACAATGAGTAATAAAGTTCATTCATAGGCGATAATTTAAGTCATATTTTATCATTTATTTATTTATTACCAGTTGTTTATATAGCGCACACATATTCCGCTTCGCTTTACAGAGAATATTTGACCATTCACATCAGTCTCTGCCCCAGTGGAGCTTACAATCTATATTCCCTATGACATGTACACACAGACACATTCACAGTAGGGTTAATTTTGTTGGGAGCCAATTAAACTACCAGTATATTTTTGGATTGTGGGAGGAAACCGGAATACCCAGAGGAAACCCACGCAAGTACGGGGAGAATATACAAACTCCACACAGTTAGGGCCATGGTGGGAATTGAACCCATGACCTCAGTGCTGTGAGGCAGTAATGCTAACCCTTACACCATCCGTTCTGCCCCAAATAATGTTAAAGGTCACTACGCTTTCATGAAGGATTTTGGCCTTAGGAATCATGGGACTGCTAGAGATTTGAGCGTACAGTATGCCTGTAAGTGGAGAGTATACTGCGTACCTTCCCACTGCACATGTACTAAAACATACACGCACACACATATATAGGGGTGGCCATATGGCAACGTGTGTGCAGCTCTGCATACGGGCCAATATATGCATTTTCTCTCTGCATGCACTTTTGGGGCAAGATATGCCCAATTTATTGTTAAATCTGCCTCTGAGCCATAGATTCCTATGAGCGATTGTGTTGGTAGTTTTAGGATACTTTTGTCAAATATGTAATAGACTTATTTTATGTCCTGTCATAGTAAAAGTACTGTACTAACTATTCTTCACTATTAAAATTGATGCACCTAGTGAACACACCAAGACAATGATGCATCTGTTTCAGGTGTAGCTACCTTAAACACATACTTACTTTTAGTGGTTACCATTACCCAGAAAATCTGGAACAAAACATGGTGGCCAAAATTCTTACAGTTTTTCAGGTTACGGTTCAATAAGTGTTTCCAAAAGATCCAACCAGTTGATCCACCTGCTGTTTTACTGTATGTCTACATAAGAACCCCCGATGTGCAACATATATTTCTCTGACGTCCTAAGTGGATGCTGGGGACTCCGTCAGGACCATGGGGATTAGCGGCTCCGCAGGAGACAGGGCACAAAAGTAAAAGCTTTAGGATCAGGTGGTGTGCACTGGCTCCTCCCCCTATGACCCTCCTCCAAGCCTCAGTTAGATTTTTGTGCCCGGCCGAGAAGGGTGCAATCTAGGTGGCTCTCCTAAAGAGCTGCTTAGAGTAAAAGTTTGTTAGGTTTTTTATTTTCAGTGAGTCCTGCTGGCAACAGGCTCACTGCTACGAGGGACTTAGGGGAGAGAAGTGAACTCACCTGCGTGCAGGATGGATTGGCTTCTTAGGCTACTGGACACCATTAGCTCCAGAGGGAGTCGGAACACAGGTCTCACCCTGGGGTTCGTCCCGGAGCCGCGCCGCCGACCCCCCTTGCAGATGCCGAAAAGTGAAGGTCCAGAAACGGCGGCAGAAGACTCTTCAGTATTCATAAGGTAGCGCACAGCACTGCAGCTGTGCGCCATTGTTGTCAGCACACTTCATAGCAGCGGTCACTGAGGGTGCAGGGCGCTGGGGGGGGGTGCCCTGGGCAGCAATGATAGTACCTTATTCTGGCTAAAAATACATCACATATAGCCCCTGGGGGCTATATGGATGTATTTAACCCCTGCCAGGTCTCAGAAAAACGGGAGAAGAAGCCCGCCGAAAAGGGGGCGGGGCCTATTCTCCTCAGCACACAGCGCCATTTTCCCTCACAGAAATGCTGGTGGGAAGGCTCCCAGGCTCTCCCCTGCACTGCACTACAGAAACAGGGTTAAAACAGAGAGGGGGGGCACTTATTTGGCGATATGTATATATATATTAAAATGCTATAAGGGAAAAACACTTATATAAAGGTTGTCCCTGTATAATTATAGCGTTTTTGGTGTGTGCTGGCAAAATCTCCCTCTGTCTCCCCAAAGGGCTAGTGGGGTCCTGTCCTCTATCAGAGCATTCTCTGTGTGTGTGCTGTGTGTCGGTACGTGTGTGTCGACATGTATGAGGACGATGTTGGTGAGGAGGCGGAGCAATTGCCTGAAATGGTGATGTCACTCTCTAGGGAGTCGACACCGGAATGGATGGCTTATTTAAGGAATTACGTGATAATGTCAACACGCTGCAAGGTCGGTTGACGACATGAGACGGCCGGCAAACAAATTAGTACCTGTCCAGGCGTCTCAAACACCGTCAGGGGCTGTAAAACGCTCATTTACCTCAGTCGGTCGACACAGACACGGACACTGACTCCAGTGTCGACGGTGAAGAAACAAACGTATTTTCCTTTAGGGCCACACGTTACATGTTAAGGGCAATGAAGGAGGTGTTACATATTTCTGATACTACAAGTACCACAAGAAGGGTATTATGTGGGGTGTGAAAAAACTACCTGTAGTTTTTCCTGAATCAGATAAATTAAATGAAGTGTGTGATGATGCGTGGGTTTCCCCCGATAGAAAATTATTGGCGGTATACCCTTTCCCGCCAGAAGTTAGGGCGCGTTGGGAAACACCCTTTAGGGTGAATAAGGCGCTCACACGCTTATCAAAACAAGTGGCGGTACCGTCTCCAGATAGGGCCGCCCTCAAGGAGCCAGCTGAGAGGCTGGAAAATATCCTAAAAAGGTATATACACACATACTGGTGTTATACTGCGACCAGCGATCGCCTCAGCCTGGATGTGCAGCGCTGGGGTGGCTTGGTCGGATTCCCTGACTGAAAATATTGATACCCTTGACAGGGACAGTATTTTATTGACTATAGAGCATTTAAAGGATGCATTTCTATATATGCGAGATGCACAGAGGGATATTTGCACTCTGGCATCAAGAGTAAGTGCGATGTCCATATCTGCCAGAAGATGTTTATGGACACGACAGTGGTCAGGTGATGCAGATTCCAAACGGCACATGGAAGTATTGCCGTATAAAGGGGAGGAGTTATTTGGGGTCGGTCCATCGGACCTGGTGGCCTCGGCAACAGCTGGAAAATCCACCTTTTTTACCCCAAATCACATCTCAGCAGAAAAAGACACCGTCTTTTCAGCCTCAGTCCTTTCGTCCCCATAAGGGCAAGCGGGCAAAAGGCCAGTCATATCTGCCCAGGGATAGAGGAAAGGGAAGAAGACTGCAGCAGGCAGCCCATTCCCAGGAACAGAAGCCCTCCACAGCTTCTGCCAAGTCCTCAGCATGACGCTGGGGCCGTACAAGCGGACTCAAGTGCGGTGGGGGGTCGTCTCAAGAGTTTCAGCGCGTAGTGGGCTCACTCGCAAGTGGACCCCTGGATCCTACAAGTAGTATCCCAGGGGTACAGACTGGAAATTCGAGACGTCTCCCCCTCGCAGGCTCCTGATGTCTGCTTTACCAACGTCTTCCTCCGACAGGGAGGCAGTATTGGAAACAATTCACAAGCTGTATTCCCAGCAGGTGATAATCAAAGTACCCCTCCTACAACAAGGAAAGGGGTATTATTCCACACTATATTGTGGTACTGAAGCCAGACGGCTCGGTGAGACCTATTCTAAATGGGAAATCTTTGAACACTTACATACAAAGGTTCAAATCAAGATGGAGTCACTCAGAGCAGTGATAGCGAACCAGGAAGAAGGGGACTATATGGTGTCCCTGGACATCAAGGATGCTTACCTCCATGTCCCAAATTGCCCTTCTCACCAAGGGTACCTCAGGTTCGTGGTACGGAACTGTCACTATCAGTTTCAGACGCTGCCGTTTGGATTGTCCACGGCACCCCGGGTCTTTACCAAAGTAATGGCCGAAATGATGATTCTTCTTCAAAGAAAAGGCGTCTTAATTATCCCTTACTTGGACGATCTCCTGATAAGGGCAAGGTCCAGAGAACAGTTTGAAGTCGGAGTAGCACTATCTCAAGTAGTTCTACGACAGCACGGGTGGATTCTAAATATCCAAAATCGCAGCCGTTTCCGACGACACGTCTGCTGTTCCTAGGGATGGTTCTGGACACAGTCCAGAAAAAGGTGTTTCTCCCGGAGGAGAAAGCCAGGGAGTTATCCGAGCTAGTCAGGAACCTCCTAAAACCAGGAAAAGTGTCAGTGCATCATTGCACAAGAGTCCTGGGAAAAATGGTGGCTTATTACGAAGCGATTCCATTCGGCAGATTCCACGCAAGAACTTTTCAGTGGGATCTGCTGGACAAATGGTCCGGATCGCATTTTCAGATGCATCAGCGGATAACCCTATCTCCAAGGACAAGGGTGTCTCTCCTGTGGTGGTTACAGAGTGCTCATCTTCTAGAGGGCCGCAGATTCGGCATTCAGGATTGGATGCTGGTGACCACGGAGGCCAGCCTGAGAGGCTGGGGAGCAGTCACACAGGGGAAAAATTTCCAGGGAGTGTGATCAAGTCTGGAGATTTTTCTCCACATAAATATACTGGAGCTAAGGGCAATTTACAATGCTCTAAGCTTAGCAAGACCTCTGCTTCAAGGTCAGCCGGTATTGATCCAGTGGGACAATATCACGGCAGTCGCCCACGTAAACAGACAGGGCGGCACAAGAAGCAGGAGGGCAATGGCAGAAACAGCAAGGATTTTTCGCTGGGCGGAAAATCATGTGATAGCACTGTCAGCAGTGTTCATTCCGGGAGTGGACAACTGGGAAGCAGACTTCCTCAGCAGGCACAACCTCCACCCGGGAGAGTGGGGACTTCATCGGGAAGTCTTCCACATGATTGTGAACCGTTGGAAAAGACCAAAGGTGGACATGATGGCGTCCCGCCTGAACAAAAAACTGGACAAGTATTGCGCCAGGTCAAAAGACCCTCAGGCAATAGCTGTGGACGTTCTGGTAACACCGTGGGTGTACCAGTCGGTGTATGTCTTCCCTCCTCTGCTTCTCATACCCAAGGTATTGAGAATTATAAGACGTAGAGGAGTAAGAACTATACTCGTGGCTCCGGATTGGCCAAGAAGGACTTGGTACCCGGAACTTCAAGAGATGCTCACAGAGGACTCATGGCCTCTGCCGCTAAGAAGGGACTTGCTTCAGCAAGTACCATGTCTGTTCCAAGACTTACCGCGGCTGCGTTTGACGGCATGGCGGTTGAACGCCGGATCCTAAGGAAAAAAGGCATTCCGGAAGAGGTCATTCCTACCCTGGTCAAAGCCAGGAAGGAGGTGACCGCACAACATTATCACCACATGTGGCGAAAATATGTTGCGTGGTGTGAGGCCAGGAAGGCCCCATGAAGAAATTTCAACTCGGTCGTTTCCTGCATTTCCTGCAAACAGGAGTGTCTATGGGCCTCAAATTGGGGTCCATTAAGGTTCAAATTTCGGCCCTGTCGATTTTCTTCCAGAAAGAATTGGCTTCAGTTCCTGAAGTCCAGAAGTTTGTCAAGGGAGTACTGCATATACAACCCCCTTTTGTGCCTCCAGTGGCACTGTGGGATCTCAACGTAGTTCTGGGATTCCTAAAATCACATTGGTTTAAACCGCTCAAATCTGTGGATTTGAAATATCTCACAGGGAAAGTGACCATGCTGTTGGCCCTGGCCTCGGCCAGGCGAGTGTCAGAATTGGCGGCGTTTGTCTCAAAAAAGCCCATATCTGATTGTCCATTCGGACAGGGCAGAGCTGCGGACTCATCCCCAGTTTCTCCCTAAGGTGGTGTCAGTGTTTCACCCGAACCAGCTTATTGTGGTACCTGCGGCTACTAGGGACTTGGAGGACTCCAAGTTGCTAGATGTTGTCAGGGCCCTGAAAATATAGTTTCCAGGACGGCTGGAGTCAGGAAAACTGACTTGCTGTTATCCTGTATGCACCCAACAAACTGGGTGCTCTTGCTTCTAAGCAGACGATTGCTAGTTGGATGTGTAGTACAATTCAGCTTGCACATTCTGTGGCAGGCCTGCCACAGCCAAAATATGTAAATGCCCATTCCACAAGGAAGGTGGGCTCATCTTGGGCGGCTGCCCGAGGGGTCTCGGCTTTACAACTTTGCCGAGCTGATACTTGGTCAGGGGCACACCCTGACTGAGGAGGACCTGGAGTTCTCTCATTCGGTGCTGCAGAGTCATCCGCACTCTCCCGCCCGTTTGGGAGCTTTGGTATAATCCCCATGGTCCTGACGGAGTCCCCAGCATCCACTTAGGACGTCAGAGAAAATAAGAATTTACTTACCGATAATTCTATTTCTCGTAGTCCGTAGTGGATGCTGGGCGCCCATCCCAAGTGCGGATTGTCTGCAATACTTGTACATAGTTATTGTTACAAAAATCGGGTTATTATTGTTGTGAGCCATCTTTTCAGAGGCTCCGCTGTTATCATGCTGTTAACTGGGTTCAGATCACAGGTTGTACAGTATGATTGGTGTGGCTGGTATGAGTCTTACCCGGGATTCAAAATCCTTCCTTATTGTGTACGCTCGTCCGGGCACAGTATCCTAACTGAGGCTTGGAGGAGGGTCATAGGGGGAGGAGCCAGTGCACACCACCTGATCCTAAAGCTTTTACTTTTGTGCCCTGTCTCCTGCGGAGCCGCTAATCCCCATGGTCCTGACGGAGTCCCCAGCATCCACTACGGACTACGAGAAATAGATTTATCGGTAAGTAAATTCTTATTTTCAAGCAGCCTGAGATTAATATTTGTTTTTCCGAATATGGACACTATTCATCTGTTGTGCGCAGCAGTGGAGAAGGTCCCCAGTAGTCCAGGTGAGTGGTAGCAGAGCCTAGCATTGGCCCTGTAAATATATGTAAACATTGGTCTCCTTTACACTGAATTGTATATGTAATATAGTATTAATAATTAACACTATAAATGGCCTGTAATGGTGATTTCAAAGCTCAGACCTCATGGAGCACAGGTCTGTTCATTACTGGCTGACACATTTTAAAAGATCTACAGGTGGTGCCAATTATTTCATTTGTTTTACTGCAAAACATGCTCTACTAGGGCTCCCTGAACTTCAAGTTTAAGAAATACTGGTCTGGGGTCCGTGGCTGGCTGCCTAACTGACTGGAAGTGTCCCAGGGGAGCTTGTGCTATTACCGGCACATTAACCCCTTTCCTGGCGGCCCACCCGTGATTTGCAGGCACCCAGTGCTTTATCATCCCATCCCTTAGCCCTGCCATTCGGAGAGAGGGAGCTGCGGAGCCGGGAGCAGATTTATTCTGCTCTTGCGGGTTACGGCCTTCGCCCTGCACTAAAGCCGGGCCCTAAATTTCAGACGTCCGCCTGCCGGGCATCTGAATACTCCGTGGGCCGTGCAGGCGCGAACGGCCTACACTGCCGCCACTCACCCCTTCTGCAAGCCGCCGTCTGGAGCCGGGAGGCAGTGGTCGAATACGTAGAGCCGGGAGCAGAGCACTGAGTGAAGCCACGGAGGTACCCGTGGCCATCTTAGTAAGGGTAGTGGGAGACGCGCAGACGCCGCACATATACAAGTGGCCCGCTCCTTCTATAAATCCCCTGCTTTGGATACCTCATTGTGGCCTGGGGGGGTCAGTGACATCCCCGGGAGCGGGGACCCCTGGGCTGCCACAGGCTGGTATAAAGGCTCAGTGGCGGTGGCCATCTTGGAGGAGGCAAGGAAATTTGACTGGGCAGAGCTGCTGCTGATTGAAACACCTCCTGTACTGTATCAAGGTAGGGGACATCAGCCCTTGTAACCTTATTATTCTCCAGATCACACACTCCTCAGTGTCTCCCTGGATGTATGTGAACCTCTGCACTACAGATCCTGGCTGCTGGCTAGTCCAAGCTGGGAGCTTTGGGGTGTGGACCTGGGGAAGGCTCATAGCGCCCGTGCCCCCACTCTGTTTCCATACATATAATCTGGCCTTCCTGGATGACGCCATGTTACGACCATTGCTAACAACTACAGTGCCTATGGTGCGGCTTAACCATGAGGATATGTCCTTCTAACGTCATGTCTGCCTCACCGTCGCTTCCTGCCTGAATAACCATTTGCTAATGTCATCCTCCATCCACCTATATGATCTACTAATCCCACTTGGGTCTTCTCGACATGCCTCCAAAGAAGACGAAGGGGTCTAAATCTGCTCCGCAAGTTAATTTCTTTGGACCCTCCTCCTCCGGTACTAAGCCCCGTTCTTCCCTTCCCTCATCTACTCCGACTCAACCGTCTCAAACAACTTCATCAACCCTATACAACTCGGCTAACGCTGCACAAGTTGATATGGACTCCCTGGATGGTCCGGTTACGCTGCGTTCTATCCACTCTCTGTTAGCCTCCTTCAAGTCTGATATTTCAGCCGAGCTTAAGTCTAACATCCAATCTCTTCGCTCTGACATCTCTGAAATTGGTAACAGGACGGACTATATTGAGCATAAGATGGAGGAGCTGGTCGCATCTCATAATGATCTAATCACCACACACAATTCTCTCCTAGAGGAAGTCGCCTACATCCGCGAGAAAACTACCGATTTAGAGGACCGCTCACGTAGAAACAACATCAAAATAAGAGGCATCCCTGATGCTGTTTCTAATGCTGACCTATATGGCTACGCCACTGATATTTTTCATAGATTGATACCAGACGCTCCGCTACCTGATCTTCTGATTAACAGGATACATAGACTTCCGAAGTCAAGACAAGCACCTGCTCAAGCCTCCCGTGATACCCTTCTCAGAGTCCACTTTTTTCACATTAAAGAGAAGATCTTGCGTGCAGCAATGCCCTCTTCACCTACGGCGACTTGCCTAGACTCTCTTCAACTTTTCCCGGACCTGTCCCCAGCGACTCTGGCCAAAAGACGTTCTGTTTCCGCTATTACGACAGCCTTAAGGAAAGCTACGGTCCAATATAAATGGGGATTTCCTACTAAGCTGATAGTACTACGTAATGGTACTACCACTATTATCAACATCCCTGAAGATGGGCCTAAAATCCTGAAAAAATGGGACATCCCTCTTGATACGCAACCCACTCCCTCCGCTACATCACCAAAATGAATCGCCCAAGAATGGACATTAGTTCCGGGCTGAAGCTTGACTTGTGAGGCTTATAAGACAGCTGTTGTTTAGCTTTTTCTCTTTACAGGTTTATCTGTGTTTGTATAATTATTGCCTTATAGGCTTTGTTATTTGCCTTATATTCCACTGTTCTCGCTAATCTTAAGTCGAGGTAGAATTGTTATTGTTTCTTGTTTTACTTGCATTGCTAATGTCCCCCTTTTTTCATTTTGGGATGACCTTCTTTTTTGGTTGATTACTAGCTGCTAACCATGCTCTGGTTTGGAAGCGGCGGTGGGTATTTTTGGCCAACCTGCCACCCATCCATATTTGCCCGTCACAATACCCGTGTGACGGTGTCTCTAGCTCCTATATGGATGCTATTTCTGTTTTTTTCCTCTGTTTTGTTTTTTGTTCTGTTTCCTTTTTTTCTGTCCTTTTCTTTATTGATGCTGACTTTGTTTCTTTTTTTTTTTTGAAGAGCTATGTCGATGTGTACTATACTTTGACACAATTGCTAATGCTGCTTTCCGCTGTGCTATGTACCACTCTGTCATACCCACCCCCATGGCCACTTTTTTAAGTCTTAATGTCAAAGGGCTCAACTCACCCCATAAGAGGTGTTTAGCTCTGAAATATTTTGCTGACCAAAGGGCAGATGTGGTGGCTATACAGGAATCTCATTTTCCGTTGCACTCTCCCCCACAATTCTCCAACACTAATTACCAAGTTCACTATATCTCTTGTGGACCGTTTAAAAGAAATGGAGTCGCTATACTATTTCATAAGTCGTGTCCTTTTCAATTGGAGGGTAAGTGGGTGGATGGCAATGGCAGATATCTGATTTTAGTGGGGAAGTTGCGAACTAGGTATGTTACTTTGGTCTCCCTTTATGCCCCTAATTCCAATCAACCCCGGTTCCTAAAAACCTTTTTTCAAAAGTTGTTTAGTGTCAGAAAAGGTGCGACTTTTCTTATGGGTGATTTTAACTTGGCTCCTGACGCTCATTTAGATAAATCTTCGAAACTTGATAAACAATCTGCAAACGCAGCCAAATCTCTAGCCTCTTCCTTCTCACACTTACTGACAGAATTCGATCCATATGACGCTTGGAGAGTCAGGAATATTGGTGCCAGAGACTACACGTTTTATTCGGCAGTACACAGGTCCTATTCTAGGATCGACTTGCTCCTAACAGATAAATGGACATTACAATCGATCCCTACCATTAAAATATTGCCGATTTTGTGGTCCGGCCACGCACTTTTCATTTGGTCCTGGTCATACAAACCGTCTAATGCCCCTCCTCGCCCTTGGAGGTTGCGGGATTACATTCTGAGAGATGAATACGGAGTCTCTATATTAAGAGAGGCCTTGTCTTCTTACCTGGAAACCAATAGTCCTGCCGATACTTCTATCTCCAATCATTGGTGTGCCCTTAAGGCAGTCATGAGAGGAGCCGCTATCCATGCTTCGGCTCATATAGCGCGCCGTGACCGGGAAGTCCAATTGGCTTATGAGTTGGTGGTGACGACATTAGAAACTAAACATAATCATGACTGAAGGGAAGAGGAAACTTAATAGTCTGTACCTTTCACACGTCTTATCAACAGAATTAAAAACTTGACTAACCCAGATGGATCACTGTCCCTGAACCCTAAAGATATTGCAAATCAATTTGCTGCATACTATAGGAAACTATATAACCTTAAACTTAACCCCCTCACTCCTCAGCCTTCTTTACAGCTTATACGGTCCTTCCTGGATGCCATTAATCTACCTTCCATTTCCCCCGATGACGCCTCCGCGCTTTGTACTCCCTGGACTGAGAATTAAATCCATGCCTCTCTGAAAGCCCTTAAAAAGGACAAAGACCCCGGCCCAGATGGGTTTATTAATCTATTTTATATTACTTTCCAAGATTCGCTTTCCCCACTTCTTCTTAATTTGTACAATGACGCCTCCTCTAACCATTTCCCTGGAGAGATGTTGGAGGCACAGGTGATCACGATTCTCAAGCCTGGCAAGAACCCGTCTCTATGCGCAAATTATAGACCCATAGCACTTTTAAACATGGATATTAAGATGTATGCCAAACTGCTTGCACATAGACTGAATCCGTTGATCCCCACTCTGATACATCAAGATCAGGTGGGTTTCACTATCGGTCACCAAGCTCCTGATGATACTAGGAGAGTATTCTCTCTTCTAGAAGCTCACTCCGCGTTTCGGGAGCCTTTACTGCTGCTCTCTCTTGACGCGGAAAAAGCTTTCGACAGGATTCATTGGCTATATATATATATGTCCGAAGTTCTTGGCAGGTTTGGGTTCTCGGTTCAATTCTTACAAAATGTTCTACGTCTATATACACAACCCTCAGCGCGTGTTTTTAGTAATGGGTTCATATCCAATCTTTTCCCTATCACCAATGGCACTCGCCAGGGATGTCCACTGTCGCCACTAATTTTTATCCTCGCAATAGAACCTCTGGCAGAAAAAATTTGGTCTTCTACCCTTGTTAGTGGAGTTCATATAGGCCCTATGCACCATAAGTTTGCTTGTTTGCAGACGACGTCCTGTTGTTTATTACTAAGCCTGAGACCTCTCTCCCGGCTATTCATGATATTCTTCAAGTTTACTCCGAAGTCTCATACTACAAATTAAACGCGACTAAAACAGAGGCGCTAGCCTTCGATATTGATACTGTTCCACTCCAATCCCTACAGTCTACATATAATTATGCCTGGCAAGACTCTTTCCTTCAATATCTAGGGATCAGGATCCCCTCCAGATCTCATTCCGCGGTTGACTGTAACTACCTCCCTCTCTTAGACCAGTTCAAAACCCTTACTAAACAGTGGACGCATCATGAAATTTCTTGGTTGGGACAACTTTCCTCGATTAAAATGAAGCTCCTCCCTAAAATTCTTTATTTGTTCAAAGCCATACCCTATTTAGTCCCACTTACTCTACTTAATAAATTTTACTCTGTTATGTCAATTTTTATTTGGAAGGGTAAAAAACCCAGGATAGCTAGAACCCGCTTGTTTAGATCCAAAGGTAGCGGCAGTCTTGCTTTTCCTAATCTTGAACTTTATCAACATGCGTGTCTCCTTGATCAGTTGAAGGACTGGCTTCGGACAGATTTTGTTAAACCCTGGGTGGATATTGAAAGGCATATATGCTCTGACTTTCCTCTCCCAGATCTACTTTGGGTCAAACCTTCAAATAGACCCCCTTCTGCTAAAAATATGAGGAGTGTAACTAATTCTCTTAAAGTCTAGGACAGATTGGTCACTACTTTAGGTGACTGCCCTCTACCCTCCTCACATTTATCCCTTTTAGCGGTTTCTAAATTGCTCCCAGATCTTTCTTTGCGGAACTGGCGGGAGCTTGGCATTCGACTGATCAAGGACCTGTATGATAATTCGGGGCTTAAAACTTTCCAACAGTTACAATCCCAACACTCGATACCGTCGAAGGACTTTTATAAATATCTCCGCATTCGACATTGGATAATGACGACCATACCTGATCCTCTCTTACTCCCCCTCCATATATCTTAGCTAAGCTTTCCTCCATAAGCCACAAAGGCGGTATATCTCAGTGGTATGTTACTCTCCTCTCTCCGCACAACGATGTGAAACTTAATATTCAAGTGCGTTGGGAGATAGAATTTAATATTCTTCTGACAGATCATGAATGAAACAAAATTTTTATGAATATTTTTAAAATGTCTAGGTGCATTAATCACACTGAAATTATGTTTAAGATAATCCATGGCCTCTATCACACACCAGATAAACTTAATAGGATCTGGCCTGATTCTTCTAAATTCTGTTGGAGAAATTGTGGGTTAGACAGTACCTTAATACATGTATTCTGGTCGTGCCCGATTATTAGGCCGCTTTGGACTGAAGTTTTTGGACTGATTGGACAGGTATAAAGGTGCTTCTCCCTCCTCGCTCTGAGATTGTCTTTTTGCATTATTTCCCTCCCTCTGTACCCCCTGAATACTCTTATATTATAGGACACATTCTCATAGCCACTAGAGCCGCCATTGCTCAATATTGGAAAAGAATAGACCCACCACATTTGTCCAAAATTATAGCGTCAATCCAGCGCAATTTTGAAATGGAAACTATGAGTTTCAAATGTTCCTTAGCTCCACAATCCCCTCTGCTCAAATGGTTGCCTTGGTCTGATTATTATTCCTCCTTTATTGCTCCCCGAAATACCCTGCCTTGTATTATGTGACTGTTTTACTTTTCTGTTTCTGTGGACTTTTGAAACACTGGGGACGAGCCCTTTTGTTATAGCCTTGGCAGTATTGAATGTTACAGGATAGATTATATACATGACCTTTTTCCGTTTTTCTAATTATCTGTCCGATATTTAGTACGTGTTATATATATGCGTATGCTCTCTATTTTCTCTGACATATTGTCTGGCATCATCTCCCCTGTTTTATTTTTCTTTCTTCCTTTTTCTTCTCTCTTCTTTCTTTATTCTCCCTTCGTTTCTTTTTTTTAAGCTTTCTAGTTTTGCTACCCTGTATTTCAGTTTACAGACCTACTATTACTATGATATTGTCTTTGTATTTAATGTGTTGTGTATGTTCTGTATTGAAAACCTTCTCTAATAAAATTTCTTCAGATAAAAAAAAACTGGTCTGTAGTATTGACTGAAAGATAGAGTATAGAAATGAACTTTCTGTACCAAACATATTTGTCTCATATAAATAACTTAGTACATGAAACTCTTTCTCTCTCTATTTTCTCTGACATATTGTCTGGCATCATCTCCCCTGTTTTATTTTTCTTTCTTCCTTTTTCTTCTCTCTTCTTTCTTTATTCTCCCTTCGTTTCTTTTTTTTAAGCTTTCTAGTTTTGCTACCCTGTATTTCAGTTTACAGACCTACTATTACTATGATATTGTCTTTGTATTTAATGTGTTGTGTATGTTCTGTATTGAAAACCTTCTCTAATAAAATTTCTTCAGATAAAAAAAAACTGGTCTGTAGTATTGACTGAAAGATAGAGTATAGAAATGAACTTTCTGTACCAAACATATTTGTCTCATATAAATAACTTAGTACATGAAACTCTTTCTCTCTCTCTCTCTCTCTCTCTCTGCCTCTCTCCCTCTATACTAAAGACAGAGGCCTGACGAAAACTTCCTGTGAGCGGTAGAAACAGACTGTTGGGCCTCTGTTTATGGTCTGTACTGTGTATGCCCAAATAAACCAACTTTCCCTTTGCCTTGTGATCTTCTCCATCAAAAAGGGGTGAGTGTGCTGTGTGTGTAGATAGATAGATAGATAGATAGATAGATAGATAGATAGATAGATAGATATCCTATATATTTATATTACTCAATATTTCCAGAGGTGTGGAGGGGCACTCTCCGATGAAATTATGACTTATAGGTGTAACAAAAACTTTTATTCATGTCAATTCATGGCTTCAATCAGTCGACGCTTCGATTCATCCACTGAATCTTTCTCAAGACAAGCCACACATCCATGTTAGGTATATCCATCAGACAAAGGTATATAGAAGTAGTAATTTAGCAGCTCCATATACCATGATTCCAGTATCCTTAATGTGTAATAGGCACCACATCATAGACATCCAAAGTACATGAGTATTTTCTCAATATAAGGTACAGAATATGCACCATGAGGAATTAAAGTGCCATCATGTTCATCAGAGATTGAATACGCCCCAATGTGTTTTTAATATCTTGTATTTTGTTTCTGTTTTACTTGTATTATTGTAACTCACATATTGTATGTAGATATTATAGGAGTACATTTATGGTGGCTTCATGAATTTCTTTAATAATATTTTAATCTTTATGTTTACTTTATTCTACCTATCATTTTATAGGATGTAGGTAAGTGGCAGGTAGAAGTTGATTGTTCGTTATGGGCAACTTCTCCTCTTTAGAAAGTCTGATATTTCTCCCCGTAAAGCTGGGTACACACTAGACGACCGGGTGATCCGGGCGATGGGACCCTGCATCAGCAAGCACATACACACCTGCCGATGCAGAGGGGTGACGAGGTCTAGCATGGCATCGCTATTGATGTCTTGTGTCAGCCCTGCAGTAGGGCCGACCAAATGACAGCGCTAACGACGGTGGGGGCTTACACACTGCGCCGATATGTCAGTCCAATCTGCTTTGTGTGTACCCAGCTTAACTTAGATAATAATACCCCTTTTCCACCTGTAGCACGGGTCGCAGCCAGGAGCCTGACACGGCTGCGACCCGTGCTACAGCACCCTTTCCCACAGCGCTCACCAACCCGGCATATTGCTGCTGATGCGGCAGGGGCGGCGCTGGGAGATCACATGATCTCCCAGTGCCGCCCTTCCATACACTGTGAACGGCTTCCGTTCACACTACACAGCTTACCGGGTTGAACACGTGTTCAACCCGGCAAGATACCCGGGTAGGATTCCCGGATCACTTGATCCGGGAATTTGCCGGGGGGGCCGTTTCCACTAGGAAAAAAACACAGGTAAATGCGCGCCCCCACGCATTTAACCCGTGTTTTTAAAGGTAGTGGAAAAGGGGTATAAGTGTAATGCAGCTGGTGTGATGCGTGGCAGCACCTTCTGGCAACTGGCCTCCCTGACCGGCGGTATTCTGCTTATTACTTGCAGCTACCATAATTGCCATGCGCAGTTGCACTGGTAACCATGCAGCAGAGACAGAGGGAAGGATGTACAGCAGGGGAGTGAAATTAATAGAAATGTAAACCTTCTAAAGAGGGGTATGGATCATCAGATTTACATGAAACAGGTCTACAGTCATTAGGTCGACCACTAATGATCGACACGGTCAAAGAGTCAATACAGGAAAAGGTCAGTGTGACAAAAGTTAGACAGTAGGAAAGGTCGACAGGGTCAAAAGGTTGAATTAACAAAAAGTTGACACAAAAAAAAGGTTGACGCCACATTTTTAAGTTGTTTTTTTTTGTGACTTTTTGGCCGTCAAAGCATGTGGAATCCCAATTAGTGCACCACATCCCCTCGCATGATGAGTGAGCTTCGGGCAAGGTGCATCGCTCCTCTACCACTGCACCCGGCACAGGGTACTATTCCCAGTCGTAGTCCACGTGGATGGTAAAGTATGAAAAAGCAGATTTAACTGCTAAAAATCTCAAAAAAGCTGTATCAACCATATGTGTGTCAATCACGTGTGTTGACCATTTGAACATGTCAACCTTTTCTACCAGTGGCAAACGCAGGATTTGCATGGGGAGGGTTTCCAGAACTGGGTGGAGCCAAGCACCGGGGTGTGGACTGAGGTGACCCAGTATATGCTGGGTCCGTAAAACTAGTGTGTCTGTGTATATATATGTGTATGTATATCTACACACATATATATACTGTATATACACCTATCTATATATATATATATCTCTATATATATACATATATATATATATACACATATACATATAACATACTAAACATGCATACATATATATATATATGTATATACAATACATACATACATACAGTACACATATATATATATATACACGCATGTATATATATATCATGTGTGTGTGTGTGTGTGTGTGTGTGTGTGTGTGTGTGTGTGTGTGTTTATATGTATGTATATACATGTATGTATATATGTATGCACATGGATATATAGGTACTATTAATTAAAACAAAGTAAACTTTTATTATCCACTTACAAGTTCCACCAGACAGACAGCAGGCTGCAGAGGACGCTAGACAGCCATTAATAATACTCATGCAGCAAAAAAAAAAATATATTTTTTTTTTTTTTGGGTGGAGGGGGGTTTTTGGGTGCTCGGAAACCCCCCTGGGTGCGCCACTGTGTACCTGTCGACTACAAGCACTGTTGACCTTTTGCATGTAGACCTTTTGACTATGTTGACCTAATGCATTAGTGGTCGACCTAATGACTGTCGACCTATAGCCTGGATACCCTACAGGTGACTGGAGGAGAAGCAGAATATAGAAACCAATCCGCTTCTTGCTATCATTTACCATTGTTCTCTCTGTTTATTTAAACATTTATTGAAATAAGCCCAACCCTTACATACAGGCCTGAAGCTTGGCCAGATGAGCCCCTTTCCTCAAGGCCCTGCACCAGGAGAACCTCTGCCTCTGAATGTAGTCACAGTGCTCCTTGCAATTCTGTGTAATACTTTCCCAAGTATCCATGTAAATAGACATCTGCCTCACCAGTGCTATCACAGCTGCAATATGCTGGTATTATATCAATAATAATCTAATGGATGAAAATGTGCACATCAGGAGAGCACAGACAACTCATGATTAAATGTAATTAGGTGTAATGGACAAAATTCATTGTAAATCACTTTCTATTAGTAAGGGCTATTTATTAAGCAGAGTTCCTGCACTCATGTTTATCCAGGGAGGTTAGGGTTAAGATGTGTGACTGCACCTGTCGGGTAGCTCCCATCTGTCTTACAGTGGCACATTACTGCCCAGTCAGTGTCCTGTGTAACTGTTCTTATATGGCTATTTATTGCCACCAGCTGCACAATAAATAAATGGGCTGTTTGACACCCAGCAATCCTTTCCGCAGCAGCGAGAACTTCCGACTGTTAGCGAGTTACACCGTATGCGCCCGGCTTCTCACTCACCAGATCAGCTGTATGTCATGTTGTTGTTTTAGGAACGATCGTGCGCAAAAACCTATTGGGGCACATCGAGAGAAAGATTTTTCTGTTAAGTGATAGTAAATTAGTGAAAACACTATTAGATGCAATATATTTATAATTGAAATTGTGTTTGTGGAAGTTAACTGGGTAACATCTTATATCTGAGAATTACTGGGGTATAGCTTTTGGGTTTTTCTTTTAATGGTACGTCATCTGTTAGTTCCCAATACTATAACCATGGATCGATGGGTTTTGGAAACAAGAATGTGATTTTTTTTGTAGGCAGAATTCTATCTCCATTACTGTGTCTGTAAATGTGCGGCAGTGATCAGCTGTGCATTGCAGGAACTAGATGTGTCAGAAGTCATCATTCTCTGAGCCAGGTCAGTACCCAAGAAGTCCTCATTATGACCCCATAGAAGGTATGGTCACACTCCTGGCCTCATCCCACACTTGCCAACTCTCCATGAGGGCGGGATTTATTAAGATACATCGCCGTCCCTCGCCGCTTATCGCAGCGATGTTGATCGCATATGTACTAACATATGCGATCAGTATCGCAATGCGGTGACAGAGGTCCCCCGCGATACCTGTGAGGTGGTCTGCGGGGGGTCTTCGTCACCTCCCAGGGGTCTCCACGCTGCCTACACGCCGGGAAGCAGCAACAGGCTGCCCCCGGTGCCTCCTCCTCCCCCCTGCAGCCGGAAGGACCTCCGGCTGCGTTGCTAGGGGGAGGAGGAGACTACCTTCCGGGTCCAGGGCTGCCTGGAGGAAGGTATGCCGGGGGGAGGGGGGTCAACGATAAGAAGCCCATAGGCTTCTATAGGGTATCGCCATCCAGAGAGGGTCTTACTACATTTGAAAATGCGGTAAAACCCCCGTTTTCGGGGGGTTTACCGCATTTTTTTTTTAGTACATCCCGCCCTGAATGTCTAGGTGTAGGAGCTTTCTCCCAGAGGCTGTGGCAGATGGGCGCAGCACAGCAATGACATCATCATGCTCAGCCACCCATGGAGGAATCACTGGGGAGGGGAATAAGGAGGTCGTGTGCTACAAGAAAATGGCCAACACTCACCAATCCACATGAGTGGCGTGTGATGCTTCCCTGTAATGCAATGTGCACCAAGCAGGCCTTTGTGAGTCCTGGGGCACCTGTGGCTAAATATTGTAAATGGAGGACATGAGGCAGGATACAGGTCATGTGTAATACACGGCGGGAAATGACAGGCACACAGGTGCTAAATGCCTGACTTTACTTAGCTGTGATCCGGCATCAGATGTCAGACGTCCCCTATCCTCATCTTCATGTCCGTGACACGCTGATACTTATTACTATTCCAGATGATGGCCTGACTTTCATCTTCCAGAAATGTCCCATAGATAGAGCAGAGAGGATACAATGTCACCTGTTTCTCTGTAACACTAACATAAATCTAAAGGAAAACCATTAAACTTTATTAATAGAAGTTACAATTATTTTTTTTCTTTTTTTGAGATATTAAAGACTACAACTGAACTAAGCCTAGTTGGTTTATAGTGTACACAAAGGGCATAAAAGGTTACTTAGGGCGATTTTCGATTCTTTTTACCCCCTTCCACACCCGTTCTGATACCTCCCTCGTGGGCCTGGTATCATCAATTCAGCTCGCTACCCCCGGTGTAGTGAGGCACCCAACCCTTTACGCAGCTAAACCTGATTACTACGGGCGCGATATGTGCGATAATGGTGATCACTTTAGAAAGGAGATTGGGCGTGATATATCAATTAGATCCCGCCCATAATGTTTCATTTCTCATTTTTTTTTAAAAGGTATTTTTTAGCTAAAGAGTGAATTATTGGATTAAAAGACAAAAAAAAACAGTTTAAACCAGTGGTTCCCAAAATCAGACCTCAAGACACACTAATGGTCCAGGTTTTAAGGATATCCATGCTTGAGCACAGGCAAATTACTTAGAACCCAGGGTCAGATTGGCCCACCAGGATACCTTGACAGATTCCGATGGGTCGGTCTTATATCCCAGCCAGGCCGATTCACACTCAGGCTGGGCTGGCTCACACTGCTTCCAGAACTTGCGGTTCATTGGAACGCTATCCATAAGTTAGGCTAGCGGGCACTTCCAGGTGCCGCTAGCCGTCAAAAGTGGTGAAGCTGTTCTATCAATGGGGGACCTGGAGAACATTAACCAGCCCAGCAGCATCCTCTCTCTGGCCCCAGCCAAAGGTCTCTTCTTCCTGGGAGCAGCAGCATAGCGATAGTTGGAGCCAGGTTCACTACACCCGCTGCCACCCCAGCTCCTGTACTCTCACTGAACTGGCCAGAGCAGCAACTGAGCACTGAAGGGGACCTGGCAGAGAGGTTATTTTTAATTACATTATTTGCATTATCATGATGGTGTAAGGGAAGGGGCGTCCCCTGTCACAGTGTATGGTTTGGGGACTGGACAGGAGCAGGATGTACTTTGTTCTCAGGATGCCAGCTGATCAGGCTGCACTCACAGCCAGCCCTGGGACAATCTCTAATGCAAAGTCCTTCAGCCCTATAGCTGCCCAATGTCTGTCCATGATGATGGGCCTATTAATGTAATGTGGTGGCTTTGTATGTAATGCGGTGTCTGCGTATGTAGGGGGGTCATTCCGAGTTGATCGCTCGCTAGCAGTTTTTAGCAGCCGTGCAAACGCTATGCCACCTCCCACTGGGAGTGTATTTTAGCTTAGCAGAAGTGCGAACGGTTGTTTCACAGAGCGCCTGCAAAAATGTTTGGGGTAGTTTCAGAGTAGCTCAAAACCTACTCAGCGCTTGCGATCACTTCAGACTATTCAGTTCCGGATTTGACGTCACACACCCGCCCAGCGTTCGCCCGGCCACGCCTGCGTTTTCCCTGGCACGCCTGCGTTTTTCCGAACACTCCCTGAAAACGGTCAGTTGCCACCCAGAAATGCCCTCTTCATGTCAATCACTCTGCGGCAACCGGTGCAACTGAAATGCATCGCTAGATCCTGTGCAAAACGACATCATTCATTGTGCCCGTACGTCGCACGTGCGCATTGCGCCGCATACGCATGCGCAGAACAGCCATTTTTTAGCCTAATTGCTGCGCTGCGAACAAATGCAGCTAGCGATCAACTCGGAATGAACCCCGTAATGCGGTGGCTACGTATGTAATGTGGTGCTATTTGTGTAATGAGATGCTATAGATGTAATGTGGTGCTAGTCGTATAATGCGGTGCTATACTTGTAGTGCGGTGCTATACCTGTAATGTGCTGTTCGTGTTCTGCAGTGCTATATGCGTAGTGTGGTGCTATACATGTAATGCGGTGCTATATGTGTAATGTGCTATTTATGTAATAATGTGGTGGCTATTTATGTAATTAGGGGCAGATTGGCCACTGGGACAGATTCCGCTGCGCTGGTCCCCTTGTCTGTGTTTCACTACTTGTGTGTGCTCCCTCCCTGTACTGTGCTGTATGTAGTGTGTGTGCCCCCTCCCTGTACTGTGCTATATGTAGTGTGTGCTCCCTCCCTGTACTGTATGTAGTGTGTGCTCCCTCCCTGTACTGTATGTAGTGTGTGCTCCCTCCCTGTGCTGTATGTAGTGTGTGCTCCCTCCCTGTGCTGTATGTAGTGTGTGCTCCCTCCCTGTACTGTGCTGTATGTAGTGTGTGTGCCCCCTCCCTGTACTGTGCTATATGTAGTGTGTGCTCCCTCCCTGTACTGTATGTAGTGTGTGCTCCCTCCCTGTACTGTATGTAGTGTGTGCTCCCTCCCTGTGCTGTATGTAGTGTGTGCTCCGTCCCTGTGCTGTATGTAGTGTGTGCTCCCTCCCTGTACTGTGCTGTATGCAGTGTGTGCTCCGGGATCAGTACTAAATGCCGCCGGCCAGAATCCCGGCGGTCGAAATACAGACGCCGGAATCCCGACCACACAATCCCGACAGAGGTGGCGAGCGGAACGCAGCCCCTTGCGGGCTCGCTTCGCTCGCCACGCTGCGGGCACGGTGTCTTGCTACGCTCGGCACACTATTATATTCTCCCTCTATGGGTGTCGTGGAAACCCACGGAGGGAGAATATGTCGGAATTGTGGCGGTCGGGATTCCGGCGTCGGTATTTCAACCGCCGGGATTCCGGCCGGCGGCATCTTGACCGCATCCCTGTGCTCCCTCCCTGTGCAGTGCTCTATGTAGTGTGTGCTCCCTCCCTGTACTGTACTGTATGTAGTGTGTGCTCCCCCTCCCTACTACTGTGCTGTATGTAGTGTGTGCTCCCTCCCTGTACTGTGCTGTATGTAGTGTGTGCTCCCTCCCTGTACTGTGTTGTATGTAGTGTGTGCTCCCTCTCTGTACTGTGCTGTATGTAGTATGTGCTCCCTCTCCCTGTATTGTGCTGTATGTAGTGTGTGCTCTCTCCCTCTACTGTGCTGTATGTAGTGTGTGTGTGCTCCCTCCCTGTACTGTATGTAGTGTGTGCTCCCTCCCTATATTGTGCTGTATGTAGTGTGTGCAACCTCCCTGTACAGTGCTGTATGTAGTGTGTGCTCCCCGTCCCTGTACAGTGCTGTATGTAGTGTGTGCTCCCTCCCTGTACTGTGCTGTTTGCAGTGTGTGCTCCCTCCCTGTACTGTGCTGTATGTAGTGTGTGCTCCCCCTCCCTGTACTGTGCTGTATGTAGTGTGTGCTCCCTCCCTGTACTGTGCTGTTTGCAGTGTGTGCTCCCTCCCTGTACTGTGCTGTATGTAGTGTGTGCTCCCCCTCCCTGTACTGTGCTGTATGTAGTGTGTGCTCCCTCTCTGTACTGTGCTGTATGTAGTATGTGCTCCCCGTCCCTGTACTGTGCTGTTTGCAGTGTGTGCTCCCTCCCTGTACTGTGCTGTATGTAGTGTGTGCTCCCCCTCCCTGTACTGTGCTGTATGTAGTGTGTGCTCCCCGTCCCTGTACTGTGCTGTATGTAGTGTGTGCTCCCTCTCTGTACAGTGCTGTATGTAGTGTGTGCTCCCCCTCCCTGTACTGTGCTGTATGTAGTGTGTGCTCCCCCTTCCTGTACTGTGCTGTATGTAGTGTGTGCTCCCTCCCTGTACTGTGCAGTATGTAGTGTGTGCTCCCCCTCCCTGTACTGTGCTGTATGTAGTGTGTGCTCCCTCCCTGTACTGTGCTGTATGTAGTGTGTGCTCCCTCTCCCTGTATTGTGCTGTATGTAGTGTGTGCTCTCTCCCTGTACTGTGCTGTATGTAGTGTGTGCTCTCTCCCTGTACTGTATGTAGTGTGTGCTCCCTCCCTATATTGTGCTGTATGTAGTGTGTGCAACCTCCCTGTACTGTGCTGTATGTAGTGTGTGCTCCCCGTCCCTGTACTGTGCTGTATATAGTGTGTGCTCCCTCCCTGTACTGTGCTGTATGTAGTGCGTGCTCCCCGTCCCTGTACTGTGCTGTATGTAGTGTGTGCTCCCTCCCTGTACTGTGCTGTTTGCAGTGTGTGCTCCCCCTCCCTGTACTGTGCTGTATGAAGTGTGTGTTCCCTCCATGTACTGTGCTGTATGTAGTGTGTGCTCCCCCTCCCTGTACTGTGCTGTATGTAGTGTGTGCTCCCTCCCTGTACTGTGTGTAGTGTGTGCTCCCTCCCTGTATTGTGCTGTATGTAGTGTGTGCTCCCCCTCCCTGTGCTGTGCTCTATGTAGTGTGTGCTCCCTCCCTGTACTGTATGTAGTGTGTGCTCCCTCCCTATATTGTGCTGTATGTAGTGTGTGCTCCCTCCCTGTGCTGTATATAGTGTGTGCAACCTCCCTGTACAGTGCTGTATGTAGTGTGTACTCCCCGTCCCTGTACTGTGCTGTATGTCGTGTGTGCTCCCTCCCTGTGCTGTATGTAGTGTGTGCTCCCCCTGTACTGTATGTAGTGTGTGCTCCCTCCCTGTACTGTGCTGTATGTAGTGTGCTGCCCCTCCCTGTACTGTGCTGTATGTAGTGTGTGCTCCCTCCCTGTACTGTGCTGTATGTAGTGTGCTGCCCCTCCCTGTACTGTGCTGTATGTAGTGTGTGCTCCCCCTCCCTGTACTGTGCTGTATGTAGTGTGCTGCCCCTCCCTGTACTGTGCTGTATGTAGTGTGTGCTCCCTCCCTGTACTGTGCTGTATGTAGTGTGCTGCCCCTCCCTGTACTGTGCTGTATGTAGTGTGTGCTCCCTCCCTGTACTGTGCTGTATGTAGTGTGCTGCCCCTCCCTGTACTGTGCTGTATGTAGTGTGTGCTCCCTCTCTGTACTGTGCTGTATGTCGTGTGTGCTCCCTCCCTGTACTGTGCTGTATGTAGTGTGTGCTCCCTCCCTGTACTGTGCTGTATGTCGTGTGTGCTCCCTCCCTGTACTGTGCTGTATGTAGGGTGTGCTCCCCCTCCCTGTACTGTGCTGTATGTAGTGTGTGCTCCCTCCCTGTACTGTGCTGTATGTAGTGTGTGCTCCCTCCCTGTACTGTGCTGTATGTAGTGTGTGCTCCCTCCCTGTACTGTGCTGTATGCAGTGTGTGCTCCCTCCCTGTACTGTGCTGTATGTAGTGTGTGCTCCCTCACTGTACAGTGCTGTATGTAGTGTGTGCTCCCCGTCCCTGTACTGTACTGTATGTAGTGTGTGCTCCCACCCTGTACTGTGCTGTATGTAGTGTGTGCTCCCTCCTCCCTGTACTGTGCTGTATGTAGTGTGTGCTCCCTCCTTGTACTGTGCTGTATGTAGTGTGTGATCCCTCCCTGTACTGTGCTGTATGTAGTATGTGCTCCCTCTCCCTGTACTGTGCTGTATGTAGGGTGTGCTCTCTCCCTGTACTGTGCTGTATGTAGTGTGTGCTCCCTCCCTGTACTGTGCTGTATGTAGTATGTGCTCCTTCTCCCTGTACTGTGCTGTATGTAGTGTGTGCTCCCTCCCTGTATTGTGCTGTACGCAGTGTGTGCTCCCTCCCTGTGCTGTGCTATATGTAGTGTGTGCTCCCTCACTGTACAGTGCTGTATGAAGTGTGTGCTCCCCGTCCCTGTACTGTACTGTATGTAGTGTGTGCTCCCTCCTTGTACTGTGCTGTATGTAGTATGTGCTCCCTCTCCCTGCACTGTGCTGTATGTAGTGTGTGCTCCCTCCCTGTACTGTGCTATATGTAGTGTGTGCTCCCTTCCTGTACTGTGCTGTATGTAGTGTGTGCTCCCTCCCTGTACTGTGCTGTGGGGATCATTCCGAGTTGTTCGCTCGCAAGCTGCTTACTGGGAGTGAGTCTTAGCTTCTTAAAATTGCGAACGAAAGATTCGCAATATTGCGAAAAGACATCTCTGTGCAGTTTCTGAGTAACTCGAGACTTACTCGGCATCTGCGATCAGTTCAGTGCTTGTCGTTCTTGGTTTGACGTCACAAACACACCCAGCGTTCGCCCAGACACTCCTCCGTTTCTCCAGCCACTCCCGCGTTTTTCCCAGAAACGGTAGTGTTTTATTATTTATTTATTAACAGTTTCTTATATAGCGCAGCAAATTCCGTTGCGCTTTACAATTTGAAATAACAATAACAAACTGGGTGATAACAGTCATAGAGGTAGGAAGGCCCTGCTCGCAAGCTTACAATCTATAGGGAAATAGGCATATGTACACAAGGAAAGGTGCTATCTATTGCATAGAATAAGAAGACATGTGAGGATATGTGTGGACTGTACAGAGTGGATGTAATTTGATAGGAAGGTTTATGAAAGTTATGTGGGTGGTTCAGGAATTTGATACGCTTGCCTAAAGAGGTGAGTTTTGAGGGAACGCTTGAAGGTTTGGAGACTAGAGGAGAGTCTTATTGTGCGTGGTAGGGCATTCCACAGAGTGGGTGCAGCCCGATGAAAGTCCTGCAGTCGTGAGTGGGAGCGAGTAATGAGTGTGGATGAGAGACGCAGGTCTTGTGAAGAGCGAAGAGGTCGGGTTGGGAGATATTCTGTGATAAGCGAAGTGATGTACGTTGGTGTAGTTTGGTTAATAGCCTTGTGTGTGAGTAAAAGTATTTTATATTGAATGCGGTAGAGTACAGGTAACCAATGGAGGGACTGACAGAGTGGATCTGCAGACGATGAACGTCTAGCGAGGAAGATAAGCCTCGCCGCTGCATTCAGAATGGATTGTAGTGGTGAGAGTCTCGTTTTGGGAAGACCAGTTAGGAGACTATTACAATAATCAATGCGGGAGATAATGAGAGCGTGGATTAGAGTTTTAGCAGTGTCTTGTGTAAGGTATGGTCGTATTTTGGATATGTTTTTTAGATGCATGTAACATGATCTTGAGACAGATTGAATGTGGGGAACAAAGGACAGATCAGAGTCAAGGATGACACCTAGGCAGCGAGCTTGTGGGGTAGGGTAGATAGTCGAGTTTTCAACAGTGATAGAGATATCAGGATGGTACCTACTATTGGCCGGTGGAAATATAATTAACTCTGTCTTTGAAATATTAAGTTTGAGGTGGCGAGATGTCATCCAGGATGAGATGGCAGAAAGGCATTCAGTGACACGGTCCAGTACAGATAGGGACAAGTCAGGGGAGGATAGGTAGATTTGAGTATCATCTGCGTACAGATGATACTGAAAACCAAAAGAGCTGATTAGTTTACCAAGAGATGAGGTATAGATAGAGAAAAGCAGAGGACCCAAGACTGAACCTTGCGGTACTCCAACTGAAAGAGGTAGCGAAGAGGAGGTAGATTCAGAGAAGCGAACACTGAAGGAGCGATTAGATAGGTACGAGAGGAACCAAGAAAGGGCTGTGTCTTTAAGACCTAGGGATTGTAGTGTCTGTATGAGAAGAGAGTGGTCTACAGTGTCAAATGCAGCAGATAGATCGAGAAGAATAAGTAGTGAGTAGTGGCCTTTAGACTTCGTAGTGACCAAATCATTAACCACTTTAGTCAGTGCCGTCTCTGTGGAATGTTGGGAACGGAAGCCTGACTGAAGTGGGTCCAACAAAGTGTATAAGTTAAGAAAGTGTGTGAGTCGAGTGTAGGCAAGTCTCTCAAGTAGCTTAGAGAGACAAGGGAGCTGAGAGATAGGGCGGTAGTTTGAGAGAGCATTAGGGTCAGAATTTTGTTTTTTTTAAATGGGAGTAATAACTGCATGCTTGAAGAGTGAAGGAAAAATACCAGTAGAGAGAGAGAGAGAGATTACAGATGTTAGTTAAGGTAGGGATGAGCACCAGAGACAGAGCTTTACTTATTTGTGAGGGTAAAGGATCAAGAGTTGAGGTAGTAGAGAAGCAGGATGAGAAGAGTGATGATACTTCATCTTCATTTGTGGGATCAAATGAAGAAAGAGTGCCAGAGGGTTCAGGTAAAGAACGGAGCAGGTCACTGGCTGCCGAAGAGCATACCATTTCATCTCGGATCTTATCAATCTTCTCCTTGAAGTAGGAAGCAAGATCCTGTGCCTTGATAGTGGCTGGTGGGGTAGGTGCGGGAGGATTCAGAAGTGATTTAAATGTATTAAACAGTCGTTTGGGGTTAGAGGCTTGAGCAGAGATAAGAGTTTGGAAATATGTTTGTTTGGCAGTGTCCAGGGCATTTTTATAAGAATGGTAGACTGTCTTATATGTGAGGAAGTCACTTGAAATACGAGATTTACGCCACTGACGTTCAAGTTTTCGTGTGAGTTTTTGTAGTTGTCTTGTTAATTTGGAGTGCCATGGTTGACATCTAGGCCTACGTGGAGTGTGATGGGTAGCTGGAGCCACTTCATCAAGGGCTAGTTCTAGAGTCTCATTAAGGTGTGATACAGCCATCTCAGGAGAGGTGAATGCAGAAATAGGTGAAAGCAGTTGTTGGAGTGAAGTGGAAAGTTCTTGAAGATTAATTGTGTTAATATTTCTGCGAGTTTGAGGAAGATTGGAGAACTTCCGCAACACAGGGTTTGAATTAACAGAGGAGAGCATGCAGGTGATAAGGTTGTGATCTGAGAGGGGGAAAGGAGTGTTAGTGAGTTCAGAGATGGAGCATAGTCTGGTGAATACTAGATCAAGGCAGTGGCCCGCCTGATGAGTAGAGGAGTCAGTCCATTGGGAGAGGCCAAGAGAGGAGGTTAGAGAGAGTAGTTTGGAGGCATGCGCAGCAGATTTTGGACAATCAATAGCAATATTGAAATCACCCATGATAATGGTGGAGATGTCTGAGGATTTTTTCACACACTCCCATAAAACGGCCTGTTTCCGCCCAGAAACACCCACTTCCTGTCAATCACATTACGATCACCAGAACGAGGTAAAAACCGTGAGTAAAATTCCTAACTGCATAGCAAATTTACTTGGCGCAGTCGCAGTGCGAACATTGCGCATGCGCACTAAGCGGAAAATCGCTGCGATGCGAAGAAATTTACAGAGCGAACAACTCGGAATGACCCCCTGTATGTAGTATGTGCTCCCTCTCCCTGTACTGTGCTGTATGTAGTGTGTGCTCCCTTCCTGTACTGTGCTGTATGTAGTGTGTGTGCTCCCTCCCTGTACTGTGCTGTATGTAGTGTGTGCTCTCTCCCTGTACTGTGCTGTATGTAGTGTGTGCTCCCTCCCTGTACTGTATGTAGTGTGTGCTCCCTCCCTGTATTGTGCTGTATGTAGTGTGTGCTCCCTCCCTGTACTGTGCTGTATGTAGTGTGTGCTCCCTCCCTGTACTGTATGTAGTGTGTGCTCCCTCCCTGTATTGTGCTGTATAAAGTGTGTGCTCCCCTTCCCTGTACTGTGCTGTATGTAGTGTGTGCTCCCCCTCCCTGTACTGTGCTGTATGTAGTGTGTGCTCCCTCCCTGTACTGTGCTGTATGTAGTGTGTGCTCCCTCCCTGTACTGTGCTGTATGTAGTGTGTGCTCTCTCCCTGTACTGTGCTGTATGTAGTGTGTGCTCCCTCCCTGTACTGTATGTAGTGTGTGCTCCCTCCCTGTATTGTGCTGTATGAAGTGTGTGCTCCCCTTCCCTGTACTGTGCTGTATGTAGTGTGTGCTCCCTCCCTGTAGTGTGTGCTCTCTCCCTGTACTGTGCTGTATGTAGTGTGCTGCCCCTCCCTGTGCTGTGCTGTATGTAGTATGTGCTCCCTCCCTGTACTGTGCTGTATATAGTATGTGCTCCCTCTCCCTGTACTGCGCTGTATGTAGGGTGTGCTCTCTCCCTGTACTGTGCTGTATGTAGTGTGTGCTCCCTCCCTGTACTGTATGTAGTGTGTGCTCACTCCCTGTATTGTGCTGTATGCAGTGTGTGCTCCCTCCCTGTGCTGTGCTGTGCTCTATGTAGTGTGTGCTCCCCCTCCCTGTACTGTGCTGTATGTAGTGTGTGTGTTCCCCCCCTGTACTGTATGTAGTGTGTGCTCCCTCCCTGTACTGTGCTGTATGTAGTGTGTGCTACCTCCCTGTATTGTGCTGTATGCAGTGTGTGCTCCCTCCCTGTGCTGTGCTGTATGTAGTGTGTGCTTCCTCCCTGTACTGTATGTAGTGTGTGCTCCCTCCCTGTGCTGTGCTGTATATAGTGTGTGCAACCTCCCTGTACAGTGCTGTATGTAGTGTGTGCTCCCAATCCCTGTACTGTGCTGTATGTCGTGTGTGCTCCCTCCCTGTACTGTGCTGTATGTAGTGTGTGCTCCCCCTGTACTGTATGTAGTGTGTGCTCCCTCCCTGTACTGTGCTGTATGTAGTGTGTGCTCCCTCCCTGTACTGTGCTGTTTGCAGTGTGTGCTCCCCCTCCCTGTACTATGCTGTATGTAGTGTGTGCTCCCTCCCTGTGCTGTATGTAGTGTGTGTTCCCTCCATGTACTGTGCTGTATGTAGTGTGTGCTCCCCCTCCCTGTACTGTGCTGTATGTAGTGTGTGCTCCCTCCCTGTACTGTGCTGTTTGCAGTGTGTGCTCCCCCTCCCTGTACTGTGCTGTATGTAGTGTGTGCTCCCTCCCTGTACTGTGCTGTATGTAGTGTGTGCTCCCTCCCTGTACTGTGCTGTATATAGCATGTGCTCCCTCTCCCTGTACTGTGCTGTATGTAGGGTGTGCTCTCTCCCTGTACTGTGCTGTATGTAGTGTGTGCTCCCTCCCTGTGCTGTATGTAGTGTGTGTTCCCTCCATGTACTGTGCTGTATGTAGTGTGTGCTCCCTCCCTGTACTGTGCTGTTTGCAGTGTGTGCTCCCCCTCCCTGTACTGTGCTGTATGTAGTGTGTGCTCCCTCCCTGTACTGTGCTGTATGTAGTGTGTGCTCCCTCCCTGTACTGTGCTGTTTGCAGTGTGTGCTCCCCCTCCCTGTACTATGCTGTATGTAGTGTGTGCTCCCTCCCTGTGCTGTATGTAGTGTGTGTTCCCTCCATGTACTGTGCTGTATGTAGTGTGTGCTCCCCCTCCCTGTACTGTGCTGTATGTAGTGTGTGCTCCCTCCCTGTACTGTGCTGTTTGCAGTGTGTGCTCCCCCTGCCTGTACTGTGCTGTATGTAGTGTGTGCTCCCTCCCTGTACTGTGCTGTATGTAGTGTGTGCTCCCTCCCTGTACTGTGCTGTATATAGCATGTGCTCCCTCTCCCTGTACTGTGCTGTATGTAGGGTGTGCTCTCTCCCTGTACTGTGCTGTATGTAGTGTGTGCTCCCTCCCTGTACTGTATGTAGTGTGTGCTCCCTCCCTGTATTGTGCTGTATGCAGGGTGTGCTCCCTCCCTGTGCTGTGCTCTATGTAGTGTGTGCTCAGCTCCCCCTCCCTGTACTGTGCTGTATGTAGTGTGTGCTCCCTCCTTGTACTCTGCTGTATGTAGTGTGTGCTTCCTCCCTGTACTGTGCTGTATGCAGTGTGTGCTCCCCCTCCCTGTACTATGCTGTATGTAGTTTGTGTTCCCTCCATGTACTGTGCTGTATGTAGTGTGTGCTCCCCCTCCCTGTATTGTGCTGTATGTAGTGTGTGCTCCCTCCCTGTACTGTGCTGTATGTAGTGTGTGCTCCCTCCCTGTACTGTGCTGTATGTAGTATGTGCTCCCTCTCCCTGTACTGTGCTGTATGTAGTATATTCTCCCTCTCCCTGTACTGTGCTGTATGTAGGGTGTGCTCTCTCCCTGTACTGTGCTGTATGTAGTGTGTGCTCCCTCCCTGTACTGTGCTATATGTAGTGTGTGCTCCCTCCCTGTACTGTACTGTATGTAGTGTGTGCTCCCTCCCTGTACTGTGCTGTATGTAGTGTGTGTTCCCTCCCTGTATTGTGCTGTATGTAGTGTGTGCTCCCTCCCTGTACTGTGCTGTATGTAGTGTGTGCTCCCCCTCCCTGTACTGTGCTGTATGTAGTGTGTGCTCCCTCCCTGTACTGTGCTGTATGTAGTGTGTGCTCCCTCCGTGTACTGTGCTGTATGTAGTGTGTGCTCCCTCCCTGTGCTGTGCTGTATGTAGTGTGTGCTCCCTCCCTGTGCTGTGCTGTATGTAGTGTGTGCTCCCTCCCTGTACTGTGCTGTATGTAGTATGTGATCCCTCTCCCTGTACTGTGCTGTATGTAGTGTGTGGTCTCTCCCTGTACTGTGCTGTATGTAGTGTGTGCTCCCTCCCTGACTGTATGTAGTGTGTGCTCCCTCCCTGTATTGTGCTGTATGCAGTGTGTGCTCCCTCCCTGTGCTGTGCTGTATGTAGTGTGTGCTACCTCCCTGTACAGTGCTTTATGAAGTGTGTGCTCCCCGTCCCTGTACTTTACTGTGTGTAGTGTGTGCTCCCTCCCTGTACTGTGCTGTATGTAGTGTGTGCTCCCTCCCTGTACTGTGCTGTATGCAGTGTGTGCTCCCCCTCCCTGTACTATGCTGTATGTAGTTTGTGTTCCCTCCATGTACTGTGCTGTATGTAGTGTGTGCTCCCCCTCCCTGTATTGTGCTGTATGTAGTGTGTGCTCCCTCCCTGTACTGTGCTATATGTAGTGTCTGCTCCCTCTCTGTACTGTACTGTATGTAGTGTGTGTTCCCTCCATGTACTGTGCTGTATGTAGTGTGTGCTCCCCCTCCCTGTACTGTGCTGTATGTAGTGTGTGCTCCCTCCCTGTACTGTGCTATATGTAGTGTGTGCTCCCCCCCTGTACTGTGCCATATGTAGTGTGTGCTCCCTCCCTGTACTGTGCAGTATGTAGTGTGTGCTCCCCCTCACTGTATTGTGCTGTATGTAGTGTGTGCTCTCTCCCTGTACTGTGCTGTATGTAGTGTGTGCTCCCTCCCTGTACTGTATGTAGTGTGTGCTCCCTCCCTATATTGTGCTGTATGCAGTGTGTGCTCCCTCCCTTTGCTGTGCTCTATGTAGTGTGTGCAACCTCCCTGTACAGTGCTGTATGTAGTGTGTACTCCCCATCCCTGTACTGTGCTGTATGTAGTGTGTGCTCCCTCCCTGTACTGTGCTGTATGTAGTGTATGCTCCCTCCCTGTACTGTGCTGTTTGTAGTGTGTGCTCCCTCCCTGTACTGTGCTGTATGTAGTGTAGTGATGAGCGCCTGAAATTTTTCGGGTTTTGTGTTTTGGTTTTGGGTTCGGTTCCGCGGCCGTGTTTTGGGTTCGACCGCGTTTTGGCAAAACCTCACCGAATTTTTTTTGTCGGATTCGGGTGTGTTTTGGATTCGGGTGTTTTTTTCAAAAAACCCTAAAAAACAGCTTAAATCATAGAATTTGGGGGTCATTTTGATCCCATATTGTTATTAACCTCAAAAACCATAATTTCCACTCATTTTCAGTCTATTCTGAATACCTCACACCTCACAATATTATTTTTAGTCCTAAAATTTGCACCGAGGTCGCTGGATGACTAAGCTAAGCGACCCTAGTGGCCGACACAAACACCTGGCCCATCTAGGAGTGGCACTGCAGTGTCACGCAGGATGTCCCTTCCAAAAAACCCTCCCCAAACAGCACATGACGCAAAGAAAAAAAGAGGCGCAATGAGGTAGCTGTGTGAGTAAGATTAGCGACCCTAGTGGCCGACACAAACACCGGGCCCATTTAGGAGTGGCACTGCAGTGTCACGCAGGATGTCCCTTCCAAAAAACCCTCCCCAAACAGCACATGACGCAAAGAAAAAAAGAGGCGCAATGAGGTAGCTGTGTGAGTAAGATTAGCGACCGTAGTGGCCGACACAAACACCGGGCCCATTTAGGAGTGGCACTGCAGTGTCACGCAGGATGTCCCTTCCAAAAAACCCTCCCCAAACAGCACATGACGCAAAGAAAAAAAGAGGCGCAATGAGGTAGCTGTGTGAGTAAGATTAGCGACCCTAGTGGCCGACACAAACACCGGGCCCATCTAGGAGTGGCACTGCAGTGTCACGCAGGATGGCCCTTCCAAAAAACCCTCCCCAAACAGCACATGACGCAAAGAAAAAAAGAGGCGCAATGAGGTAGCTGACTGTGTGAGTAAGATAAGCGACCCTAGTGGCCGACACAAACACCGGGCCCATTTAGGAGTGGCACTGCAGTGTCACGCAGGATGTCCCTTCCAAAAAAACCCTCCCCAAACAGCACATGACGCAAAGAAAAATAAAAGAAAAAAGAGGTGCAAGATGGAATTGTCCTTGGGCCCTCCCACCCACCCTTATGTTGTATAAACAAAACAGGACATGCACACTTTAACCAACCCATCATTTCAGTGACAGGGTCTGCCACACGACTGTGACTGATATGACGGGTTGGTTTGGACCCCCCCCAAAAAAGAAGCAATTAATCTCTCCTTGCACAAACTGGCTCTACAGAGGCAAGATGTCCACCTCATCATCATCCTCCGATATATCACCGTGTACATCCCCCTCCTCACAGATTATCAATTCGTCCCCACTGGAATCCACCATCTCAGCTCCCTGTGTACTTTGTGGAGGCAATTGCTGCTGGTCAATGTCTCCGCGGAGGAATTGATTATAATTAATTTTAATGAACATCATCTTCTCCACATTTTCTGGATGTAACCTCGTACGCCGATTGCTGACAAGGTGAGCGGCGGCACTAAACACTCTTTCGAAGTACACACTTGTGGGAGGGCAACTTAGGTAGAATAAAGCCAGTTTGTGCAAGGGCCTCCAAATTGCCTCTTTTTCCTGCCAGTATAAGTATGGACTGTGTGACGTGCCTACTTGGATGCGGTCACTCATATAATCCTCCACCATTCTTTCAATGGGGAGAGAATCATATGCAGTGACAGTAGACGACATGTCCGTAATCGTTGTCAGGTCCTTCAGTCCGGACCAGATGTCAGCATCAGCAGTCGCTCCAGACTGCCCTGCATCACCGCCAGCGGGTGGGCTCGGAATTCTGAGCCTTTTCCTCGCACCCCCAGTTGCGGGAGAATGTGAAGGAGGAGATGTTGACAGGTCGCGTTCCGCTTGACTTGACAATTTTCTCACCAGCAGGTCTTTCAACCCCAGCAGACTTGTGTCTGCCGGAAAGAGAGATCCAAGGTAGGCTTTAAATCTAGGATCGAGCATGGTGGCCAAAATGTAGTGCTCTGATTTCAACAGATTGACCACCCGTGAATCCTTGTTAAGCGAATTAAGGGCTCCATCCACAAGTCCCACATGCCTAGCGGAATCGCTCCGTGTTAGCTCCTCCTTCAATGTCTCCAGCTTCTTCTGCAAAAGCCTGATGAGGGGAATGACCTGACTCAGGCTGGCAGTGTCTGAACTGACTTCACGTGTGGCAAGTTCAAAGGGCAGCAGAACCTTGCACAACGTTGAAATCATTCTCCACTGCGCTTGAGACAGGTGCATTCCACCTCCTATATCGTGCTCAATTGTATAGGCTTGAATGGCCTTTTGCTGCTCCTCCAACCTCTGAAGCATATAGAGGGTTGAATTCCAACTCGTTACCACTTCTTGTTTCAGATGATGGCAGGGCAGGTTCAGTAGTTTTTGGTGGTGCTCCAGTCTTCTGTACGTGGTGCCTGTACGCCGAAAGTGTCCCGCAATTCTTCTGGCCACCGACAGCATCTCTTGCACGCCCCTGTCGTTTTTTAAATAATTCTGCACCACCAAATTCAAGGTATGTGCAAAACATGGGACGTGCTGGAATTTGCCCATATTTAATGCACACACAATATTGCTGGCGTTGTCCGATGCCACAAATCCACAGGAGAGTCCAATTGGGGTAAGCCATTCCGCGATGATCTTCCTCAGTTGCCGTAAGAGGTTTTCAGCTGTGTGCGTATTCTGGAAACCGGTGATACAAAGCGTAGCCTGCCTAGGAAAGAGTTGGCGTTTGCGAGATGCTGCTACTGGTGCCGCCGCTGCTGTTCTTGCGGCGGGAGTCCATACATCTACCCAGTGGGCTGTCACAGTCATATAGTCCTGACCCTGCCCTGCTCCACTTGTCCACATGTCCGTGGTTAAGTGGACATTGGGTACAGCTGCATTTTTTAGGACACTGGTGACTCTTTTTCTGAGGTCTGTGTACATTTTCAGTATCGCCTGCCTAGAGAAATGGAACCTAGATGGTATTTGGTACCGGGGACACAGTACCTCCAACAAGTCTCTAGTTGGCTCTGCAGTAATGATGGATACCGGAACCACGTTTCTCACCACCCAGGATGCCAAGGCCTCAGTTATCCGCTTTGCAGTAGGATGACTGCTGTGATATTTCATCTTCCTCGCAAAGGACTGTTGGACAGTCAATTGCTTGGTGGAAGTAGTAAAAGTGGTCTTACGACTTCCCCTCTGGGATGACCATCGACTCCCAGCAGCAACAACAGCAGCGTCAGCAGCAGTAGGCGTTACACGCAAGGATGCATCGGAGGAATCCCAGGCAGGAGAGGAATCATCAGAATTGCCAGTGACATGGCCTGCAGGACTATTGGCATTCCTGGGGAAGGAGGAAATTGACACTGAGGGAGTTGGTGGGGTGGTTTGCGTGAGCTTGGTTACAAGAGGAAGGGATTTACTGGTCAGTGGACTGCTTCCGCTGTCACCCAAAGTTTTTGAACTTGTCACTGACTTATTATGAATGCGCTGCAGGTGACGTATAAGGGAGGATGTTCCGAGGTGGTTAACGTCCTTACCCCTACTTATTACAGCTTGACAAAGGGAACACACGGCTTGACACCTGTTGTCCGCATTTCTGTTGAAATAGTTCCACACCGAAGAGCTGATTTTTTTGGTATTTTCACCAGGCATGTCAACGGCCATATTCCTCCCACGGACAACAGGTGTCTCCCCGGGTGCCTGACTTAAACAAACCACCTCACCATCAGAATCCTCCTGGTCAATTTCCTCCCCAGCGCCAGCAACACCCATATCCTCCTCATCCTGGTGTACTTCAACACTGACATCTTCAATCTGACTATCAGGAACTGGACTGCGGGTGCTCCTTCCAGCACTTGCAGGGGGCGTGCAAATGGTGGAAGGCGCATGCTCTTCACGTCCAGTGTTGGGAAGGTCAGGCATCGCAACCGACACAATTGGACTCTCCTTGTGGATTTGGGATTTCGAAGAACGCACAGTTCTTTGCGGTGCTACTGCTTTTGCCAGCTTGAGTCTTTTCATTTTTCTAGCGAGAGGCTGAGTGCCTCCATCCTCATGTGAAGCTGAACCACTAGCCATGAACATAGGCCAGGGCCTCAGCCGTTCCTTGCCACTCCGTGTGGTAAATGGCATGTTGGCAAGTTTACGCTTCTCCTCCGACAATTTTATTTTAGGTTTTGGAGTCCTTTTTTTACTGATATTTGGTGTTTTGGATTTGACATGCTCTGTACTATGACATTGGGCATCGGCCTTGGCAGACGACGTTGCTGGCATTTCATCGTCTCGGCCATGACTAGTGGCAGCAGCTTCAGCACGAGGTGGAAGTGGATCTTGATCTTTCCCTAATTTTGGAACCTCAACATTTTTGTTCTCCATATTTTAATAGGCACAACTAAAAGGCACCTCAGGTAAACAATGGAGATGGATGGATGGATACTAGTATACAATTATGGATGGACTGCCGAGTGCCGACACAGAGGTAGCTACAGCCGTGGACTACCGTACTGTACTGTGTCTGCTGCTAATATAGACTGGTTGATAAAGAGATGTAGTAGTATGTATGTATAAAGAAGAAAGAAAAAAAACCACGGGTAGGTGGTATACAGTTATGGACGGACTGCCGAGTGCCGACACAGAGGTAGGTACAGCTGTGAACTACCGTACTGTACTGTGTCTGCTGCTAATATAGACTGGTTGATAAAGAGATGTAGTAGTATGTATGTATAAAGAAGAAAGAAAAAAAAACCACGGGTAGGTGGTATACAATTATGGACGGACTGCCAAGTGCCGACACAGAGGTAGCTACAGCCGTGGACTACCGTACTGTACTGTGTCTGCTGCTAATATAGACTGGTTGATAAAGAGATGTAGTAGTATGTATGTATAAAGAAGAAAGAAAAAAAAACCACGGGTAGGTGGTACACAATTATGGACGGACTGCCGAGTGTTATGATTCCCGTACTCCAGACCAGAGGAGATCGTATAGCTGAGGTCAGAGTACTGGGAAGATATGCTGGTTGTGGGAGCAGGAAAGCCTAGTAACCCCTGGCGCCCTAACTCCGTTGTCTCGCCCGTGTTATCAGAAATCCCCTGCGAGACTATGGTTGCTTGAGCCCATGGCAGCCGCGTTCAAAGGGCGGATTATGTCTGCCCAACCCCGATGCCCCCTCAGGTCTTAATGGGAGACAAAGGGAAATCCGAGACAGGGTGATAACAAGGGGCCCTCTGACTAAGCAACCAGGCCAGGGGTTACAAGCTAACTAACTAAATCAAAAGGTATGTGCGGACTAGCCGCCAGGGAAAAGGACAACCAAAGATCCACTGATCCGTTACTCCTATCCAGCACCGCTGGATACCAGAGTGGATCAGGGAGAGCGGAATCCTCCGCAAAAGCTCCAGGACACAAATATACTAAATAATAAACAGTAAGCGGACAAGCCGCAACACACGGCTGCGCCGTGACTCACGAACACCACAGGATGTTAAAGGTGCTCAGTCAGACTCCAGGAAAAGATGACAAATCTCTGAGTACAGGACCACTGAGGACAGGAACAACCGGCTTGAGCAGGACTGGATACTTTCTGCAACTGACATAGGCAAACAGGAAGCTGCCGACACCGACTTTCAGAACTGGAGGACAGGCAGAATCCACTGGAACTCAGGGTAGGACACGGGATCAGACACAGGGACTGACACAGGAATCAACACAGGGACTGACACAGGAATCCACACAGGGACTGACACAGGAATCCACACAGGGACTGACAGGAACCAGCTCAAACTTAAAGCAGACTGCAAACCAAGGAATATCATCAGCATCTGCTAACTGCAGTGAGCCAGCATATATCAGAGAGGCCTAATTAATTATCTCTTGCAGCTGGCCTGCTGCACGACTAAGCTGACAAGATGCAATCAGCAGCCAGATGAGGCTGAACACATGGGAACAAGCTGCAATTGCACAGACTCACCAGCGGCAGCAGACAAGAGTAATCCAAAACAGAGCAATGGGAAATCCTGGCATGCAAGACAACTAAATAAACATAAAATAGGAATGAACCACTACCTGTGATTCATAACAGTATCCCCTCCTTAAGGGTGAGCTCCGAGCACCCCATGACACCCACGGGGAACATAAACAGAAGTATAACATGAAATACAGAACCAAACTGCAAAACAGGAATGAGCCACAGCCGTGGCTCATAACAGTACCCCCCCCTTGAGGAGGGGTCAAAAGACCCCAAAATTCAGACTATCCAGAACAAGGGATACAAAAAAAAAAACCTGACACATTGGTCTAACAGACACGAAAACAGAAACAAGCTGCAACCACAGCTTGTAACAGTGCCCTCCCCTTGATGGTGGCCACTGGACACAAGACAAGGGAAAAAAAATCTTTTTTTTTTTTTTTATATCAAGGCAAGAGTCAAAAAATTATTTCTTTTTCTTCTTCTTCTTTTTACAAAGCTCTTTAGGTCTGACCAAGGTAATTCCCCAAACATTGTCTGAACTGATGGTACCACCCAGCAAGGCTGCGTTCAAATCAGAGACAGGTCTCTTACCCTTGGGAGCTGAACTTTCTGGTAAAGTACTATTATTAGAAGAAGTAGTCAGAAAAGCACATCCTGCAGTCACAACAACGGGCTGAGACTCCTGTGCCGAGTTTACAGTATTTTGTGGACTCTCAGCAAACAAGACGGGTGACTTAGAGGAACCTGAACCAATTTCTTTGGAACCATATCTTTTAATAATTGCATCACTGAATGCTGGGGGATCCTGAAGAATGGGATCTTCAGCTTTCATTAGGCTGGTCGCCCACTCAAAAGGCTCTCCTCTAAAAGAATAAATAAGATAGAGCACAAGGTTCTTTGGAGTGATGCCCAGAAATGGTCTAGACAACATAATAATGTAATAGTGTTTGTAAAGCGCCAGAAATTGGGCTAAGTCCCCATCAAAGATTATGGATGTTGAGATATCAGAGTCAGGATCTGTTTCCTTCTCATCTGACTGACTGGAGTGCTTTGCTAGGACCTGGTCACTATTGACCTTACTCGAGGCTGAGACTCTCTGAACCCCACCCGGGGCTGAGACTTTCTGAACCCCACCCGGGGCAGTGACTTTCTGAACCCCACCCGGGGCAGTGACTTTCTGAACCCCACCCGGGGCAGTGACTTTCTGAACCCCACCCGGGGCAGTGACTTTCTGAACCCCACCCGGGGCAGTGACTTTCTGAACCCCACCCGGGGCAGTGGCCTCCGGGAACCCCGCTGGGGCAGTGGCCTCCGGGAACCCCGCTGGGGCAGTGGCCTCCGGGAACCCCGCTGGGGCAGTGGCCTCCGGGAACCCCGCTGGGGCAGTGGCCTCCGGGAACCCCGCTGGGGCAGTGGCCTCCGGGAACCCCGCTGGGGCCAGCACCTCGGATTCTTTTACTGGGACCGGGTCGTTGGCCTCCCTGACTGGGATCGGGCCATCGGCCTCCCTCTCTGAGTCGATAATAATCGAAAGTTCTCCCGGGACTATGACTTCCGGGACTTTTGCTGAAGCAATAACGTTCAGATCCTCCACTAATGCTATGCTTCTTAAGTTCTTTCCTGTGGAAGCGACTTCTAGACCCTTCTTTGGGGCTGCGTCTCTCGAGACCCCACTTGGGGATATTACTTCAAAGATCCCTTCTGGGGTTTTGCTTCTCGAGTTCCCTTCAAGAACTATGGTTTTAGATACCCTTTCTGAGGTTGCGCTCCCCAAGTCCCTACCTGGGGTAACAGCTTCTGAGACCCCTTCTGGTATGGAAACCTGAGCTACAATATTTGATGTCCCTCTATAAGCTTGGGCATCGGGTACCGCTCCAGCACTCTGGGCATCGGGTACCGCTCCAGCACTCTGGGCATCGGGTACCGCTCCAGCACTCTGGGCATCGGGTACCGCTCCAGCACTCTGGGCATCGGGTACCGCTCCAGCACTCTGGGCATCGGGCACCGCTCCAGGACCCTGGGCTACGGGCACCACTCCAGGACCCTGGGCTACGGGCACCACTCCAGGACCCTTGGCTACGGGCACCACTCCAGGACCCTGGGCTACGGGCACCACTCCAGGACCCTGGGCTACGGGCACCACTCCAGGACCCTGGGCTACGGGCACCACTCCAGGACCCTGGGCTACGGGCACCACTCCAGGACCCTGGGCTACGGGCACCACTCCAGGGACTTGCAACTCCGCTTCCACAGGAACCTCAAGAGAGGAGAGAAACATTCTCTTTTGATTCCTGAATCTATAATGGGGCTCCCTTGCCCAAGGACCCCAATTATAGGACAGAGAGCTTTTTTGTGTGGGTTGTGTGACAAGTACCTCTGCCACAGTAGAGACAGGAGTAGGTCTTGTATCATGACTCAACTTGGCCAGAGGGCAAGACTCGTCACCACACTTTGGCTTGCGCAACTCACAGGTCTGCAGATAATGGCCTAAACCCCCACAATATAGGCATAAGTTTAAGTTTCTGCGACGCAGACGCTCCTCTTCTGAGAGCCTGGGCCGCAGAAAACTTTTAAACTTTTTCTCTTCAATTAAACCAGAGGATTCTCTTGTCACCATACTGTGAACAAGAGTCTCTTTAGAGATAGATGTACTCTCAACGACTTCTGGCAAAATAAGCAAGATTTTAGTCAGAAGGTTTTGCAGTTGCTTTAGGGATTGCTGCAAAACTTCTAGTCGCTCAGGTCTCAAAGCACTGAATACAGAGTTCAGGGCTGCGAGAGATGCCTGCAGGGCTTGCATAGTAGACATAGGAGGATTTAAAACTAGACAAGACAAGGCAAGACAAGGCAAGGCAAGGCAAGACAAGGCAAGGCAAGACAAGGCAAGGCAAGACAAGGCAAGACTAAATTTTGCTAAACAAAACAAGACTTTTTTTTTTTTTTTTTTAAACACCGGACTGGATTCTAAACACCGGACTGGATTCTAAACACCGGACTGGATTCTAAACACCGGACTGGATTCTAAACACTGGATTGGATTCTAAACACCGGACTGGATTGGATTCTAAACACCGGACTGGATTGGATTCTAAACACCGGACTGGATTGGATTCTAAACACCGGACTGGATTGGATTCTAAACACCGGACTGGATTCTAAACACCGGACTGGATTCTAAACACCAAATTCTAGACAGGACTGGATTCTTGACACCGGATTGGATTCTGCACACTGAATTCTAGACAAGACTGGATTCTAAACAAGACACTGGACTGGGCCAAAAAAGAAAAAAAAAAAAGTTTTATTTCTTTTTTGTGGTATGGCTGATGATAATGTTATGATTCCCGTACTCCAGACCAGAGGAGATCGTATAGCTGAGGTCAGAGTACTGGGAAGATATGCTGGTTGTGGGAGCAGGAAAGCCTAGTAACCCCTGGCGCCCTAACTCCGTTGTCTCGCCCGTGTTATCAGAAATCCCCTGCGAGACTATGGTTGCTTGAGCCCATGGCAGCCGCGTTCGAAGGGCGGATTATGTCTGCCCAACCCCGATGCCCCCTCAGGTCTTAATGGGAGACAAAGGGAAATCCGAGACAGGGTGATAACAAGGGGCCCTCTGACTAAGCAACCAGGCCAGGGGTTACAAGCTAACTAACTAAATCAAAAGGTATGTGCGGACTAGCCGCCAGGGAAAAGGACAACCAAAGATCCACTGATCCGTTACTCCTATCCAGCACCGCTGGATACCAGAGTGGATCAGGGAGAGCGGAATCCTCCGCAAAAGCTCCAGGACACAAATATACTAAATAATAAACAGTAAGCGGACAAGCCGCAACACACGGCTGCGCCGTGACTCACGAACACCACAGGATGTTAAAGGTGCTCAGTCAGACTCCAGGAAAAGATGACAAATCTCTGAGTACAGGACCACTGAGGACAGGAACAACCGGCTTGAGCAGGACTGGATACTTTCTGCAACTGACATAGGCAAACAGGAAGCTGCCGACACCGACTTTCAGAACTGGAGGACAGGCAGAATCCACTGGAACTCAGGGTAGAACACGGGATCAGACACAGGGACTGACACAGGAATCAACACAGGGACTGACACAGGAATCCACACAGGGACTGACACAGGAATCCACACAGGGACTGACAGGAACCAGCTCAAACTTAAAGCAGACTGCAAACCAAGGAATATCATCAGCATCTGCTAACTGCAGTGAGCCAGCATATATCAGAGAGGCCTAATTAATTATCTCTTGCAGCTGGCCTGCTGCACGACTAAGCTGACAAGATGCAATCAGCAGCCAGATGAGGCTGAACACATGGGAACAAGCTGCAATTGCACAGACTCACCAGCGGCAGCAGACAAGAGTAATCCAAAACAGAGCAATGGGAAATCCTGGCATGCAAGACAACTAAATAAACATAAAATAGGAATGAACCACTACCTGTGGTTCATAACACCGAGTGCCGACACAGAGGTAGCTACAGCCGTGGACTACCGTACTGTACTGTGTCTGCTGCTAATATAGACTGGTTGATAAAGAGATGTAGTAGTATGTATGTATAAAGAAGAAAGAAAAAAAAACCACGGGTAGGTGGTATACAATTATGGACGGACTGCCGAGTGCCGACACAGAGGTAGCTACAGCCGTGGACTACCGTACTGTACTGTGTCTGCTGCTAATATAGACTGGTTGATAAAGAGATGTAGTAGTATGTATGTATAAAGAAGAAAGAAAAAAAAACCACGGGTAGGTGGTATACAATTATGGACGGACTGCCGAGTGCCGACACAGAGGTAGCTACAGCCGTGAACTACCGTACTGTACTGTGTCTGCTACTAATATAGACTGGTTGATAAAGAGATGTAGTAGTATGTATGTATAAAGAAGAAAGAAAAAAAAACCACGGGTAGGTGGTATACAATTATGGACGGACTGCCGAGTGCCGACACAGAGGTAGCTACAGCCGTGGACTACCGTACTGTACTGTGTCTGCTGCTAATATAGACTGGTTGATAAAGAGATGTAGTAGTATGTATGTATAAAGAAGAAAGAAAAAAAAACCTCGGGTAGGTGGTATACAATTATGGACGGACTGCCGAGTGCCGACACAGAGGTAGCTACAGCCGTGGACTACCGTACTGTACTGTGTCTGCTGCTAATATAGACTGGTTGATAAAGAGATGTAGTAGTATGTATGTATAAAGAAGAAAGAAAAAAAAACTACGGGTAGGTGGTATACAATTATGGACGGACTGCCGAGTGCCGACACAGAGGTAGCTACAGCCGTGGACTACCGTACTGTACTGTGTCTGCTGCTAATATAGACTGGTTGATAAAGAGATGTAGTAGTATGTATGTATAAAGAAGAAAGAAAAAAAAAACACGGGTAGGTGGTATACAATTATGGACGGACTGCCGAGTGCCGACACAGAGGTAGCTACAGCCGTGAACTACCGTACTGTGTCTGCTGCGACTGGATGATAAATAATGATATAAAATATATATATATATCACTACTGCAGCCGGACAGGTATATATTATATAATGACGGACCTGCTGGACACTGTCTGTCAGCAGAATGAGTTTTTTATAGAATAAAAAAAAAACACCACACAAGTGAAGTCACACGACGAGTGTTTAACTTTTTCAGGCAATCACAATATAGTATACTACTAACTATACTGGTGGTCAGTGTGGTCAGGTCACTGGTCAGTCACACTGGCAGTGGCACTCCTGCAGCAAAAGTGTGCACTGTTTAATTTTAATATAATATGTACTCCTGGCTCCTGCTATAACCTATAACTGGCACTGCAGTGCTCCCCAGTCTCCCCCACAATTATAAGCTGTGTGAGCTGAGCACAGTCAGATATATATACATAGATGATGCAGCACACTGGGCTGAGCAGTGCACACAGATATGGTATGTGACTGAGTCACTGTGTGTATCGTTTTTTTCAGGCAGAGAACGGATATATTAAATAAAACAAAACTGCACTGTCTGGTGGTCACTGTGGTCAGTCACTAGTAAACTCTGCACTCTCTACACTTCTACAGTACTCCTAAGCTCCAGTAAATCAGGTCAATCTCTCTCTCTCTCTCTCTTCTAATCTAAATGGAGAGGACGCCAGCCACGTCCTCTCCCTATCAATCTCAATGCACGTGTGAAAATGGCGGCGACGCGCGGCTCCTTATATAGAATCCGAGTCTCGCGAGAATCCGACAGCGTCATGATGACGTTCGGGCGCGCTCGGGTTAACCGAGCAAGGCGGGAGGATCCGAGTCTGCTCGGACCCGTGAAAAAAACCATGAAGTTCGGGCGGGTTCGGATTCAGAGAAACCGAACCCGCTCATCTCTAATGTAGTGTGTGCTCTCCCTCCCTGTACTGTGCTGTATGTAGTGTGTGTTCCCTCCATGTACTGTGCTGTATGTAGTGTATGCTCCCCCTCCCTGTACTGTGCTGTATGTAGTGTCTGCTCCCTCGATGTACTGTGCTGTATGTAGTGTATGCTCCCTCCCTGTACTGTGCTGTATGTAGTGTGTGTGCTCCCTCCCTGTACTGTGCTGTATGTAGTGTGTGCTCCCCCTCCCTGTACTGTGCTGTATGTAGTGTGTGCTCCCTCCCTATACTGTGCTGTATGTAGTGTGTGCTCCCTCCCTGTACTGTGCTGTATGTAGTGTATGCTCCCTCTCTGTACTGTGCTGTATGTAGTGTGTGCTCCCCCTCCCTGAACTGTGCTGTATGTAGTGTATGCTCCCCCTCCCTGTACTGTGCTGTATGTAGTGTCTGCTCCCTCAATGTACTGTGCTGTATGTAGTGTGTGCTCCCTCCCTGTACTGTGCTATATGTAGTGTGTGCTCCCCTCCCTGTACTGTGCTGTTTGTAGTGTGTGCTCCCTCCCTGTGCTGTGCTGTATGTAGTGTGTGCTCCCTCCCTGAACTGTGCTGTATGTAGTGTATGCTCCCTCCCTATACTGTGCTGTATGTAGTGTGTGCTCCCTCCCTGTACTGTGCTGTATGTAGTGTATGCTCCCTCTCTGTACTGTGCTGTATGTAGTGTGTGCTCCCCCTCCCTGAACTGTGCTGTATGTAATGTGTGTTCCCTCCATGTACTGTGCTGTATGTAGTGTGTGCTCCCCCTCCCTGTACTGTGCTATATGTAGTGTATGCTCCCTCCCTGTACTGTGCTGTTTGCAGTGTGTGCTCCCTCCCTGTACTGTGCTGTATGTAGTGTATGCTCCCTCTCTGTACTGTGCTGTATGTAGTGTGTGCTTCCTTTCTGTACTGTGCTGTATGTAGTGTGTGCTTCCTCCCTGTACTGTGCTGTATGTAGTGTGTGCTCCATCCCTGTACTGTGCTGTATGTAGTGTTTGCTCCCTCCCTATACTGTGCTGTATGTAGTGTGTGCTCCCTCCCTGTACTGTGCTGTATGTAGTGTGTGCTCCCTCTCTGTACTGTGCTGTATGTAGTGTGTGTTCCCTCCCTGTACTGTGCTGTATGTAGTGTGTGCTCCCTCTCTGTACTGTGCTGTATGTAGTGTGTGCACCCTCCCTGTACTGTGCTGTATGTAGTGTGTGCTCCCTCTCTGTACTGTGCTGTATGTAGTGTGTGTTCCCTCCCTGTACTGTGCTGTATGTAGTGTGTGCTCCCTCCCTGTACTGTGCTGTATGTAGTGTGTGCTCCCTCCCTGTACTGTGCTGTGTGTACAGTAGTGTGTGCTCCCTCCCTGTACTGTGCTGTATGTAGTGTGTGCTCCCTCCCTGTGCTGTGCTGTATGTAGTGTGTGCTCCCTCTCTGTACTGTGCTGTATGTAGTGTGTGCTCCCTCTCTGTACTGTGCTGTATGTAGTGTGTGCTCCCCCTCCCTGTACTGTGCTATATGTAGTGTGTGTTCCATCCATGTACTGTGCTGTATGTAGTGTGTGCTCCCCCTCTCTGTACTGTGCTGTATGTAGTGTGTGCTCCCTCTCCCTGTACTGTGCTGTATGCAGTGTGTGCTCCCTCCCTGTACTGTGCTGTATGCAGTGTGTGCTCCCTCCCTGTACTGTGCTATATGTAGTGTGTGCTCCCTCCCTGTACTGTGCTGTATGTATTGTGTGCTCCCTCCCTGTACTGTGCTGTATGTAGTGTGTGCTCCCCCTCCCTGTACTGTGCTGTATGTAGTGTGTGCTCCCTCCCTGTACTGTGCTATATGTAGTGTCTGCTCCCTCGATGTACTGTGCTGTATGTAGTGTGCTCCCCCTCCCTGTACTGTGCTGTATGCATACCTCCCAACTGTCCCGATTTTCGCTGGACAGTTCCATTTTTTGGGGACTGTCCCGCTGTCCCACCCGCGGGCCCTGCGTCTATTCACTGGAGTCAGAGGGAGAGGGGGCATGCCAGCTGCTCACAGAGCGCTGGGCATGCCCCCTCAGTGATGAAAACGGGGGCGTGACTCGCGATCACGGGTCTTCCCACGAAGCCACTCCCCCTTTTCTTAGGCCATGCCCCTTTTTCAGGACCGCGCGCGACTTCGCCGCGCGTGTGTCCCTCCTTCAAAATATGAAAAGTTGGGAGGTATGCTGTATGTATTGTGTGCTCCCTCCCTGTACTGTACTGTATGTAGTGTGTGCTCCCCCTCCCAGTACTGTGCTGTATGTAGTGTGTGCTCCCTCCCTGTACTGTGCTGTATGTAGTGTGTGCTCCCTACCTGTACTGTACTGTATGTAGTGTGTGCTCCCCCTCCCAGTACTGTGCTGTATGTAGTGTGTGCTCCCCCTCCCTGTACTGTGCTGTATGTAGTGTGTGCTCCCTCCCTGTACTGTGCTGTATGTAGTATGTGCTCTCTCCCTGTACTGTGCTGTATGTAGTGTGTGCTTCCTCCCTGTACTGTATGTAGTGTGTGCTCCCTGCCTGTACTGTGCTGTATGTAGTGTGTGCTCCCTCCCTGTACTGTGCTGTATGTAGTGTATGCTCCCTCTCTGTACTGTGCTGTATGTAGTGTGTGCTCCCTCCCTGTACTGTATGTAGTGTGTGCTCCCTGCCTGTACTGTGCTGTATGTAGTGTGTGCTCCCTGCCTGTACTGTGCTGTATGTAGTGTGTGCTCCCTCTCTGTACTGTGCTGTATGTAGTGTGTGCTCCCCCTCCCTGTACTGTGCTCTATGTAGTGTGTGCTCCCTCCCTGTACTGTGCTGTATGTAGTGTGTGCTCCCTGCCTGTACTGTGCTGTATGTAGTGTGTGCTCCCTCCCTGTACTCTGCTATATGTAGTGTGTGCTCCCTCCCTGTACTGTGCTGTATGTAGTGTGTGCTCCCTCCCTGTACTGTATGTAGTGTGTGCTCCCTGCCTGTACTGTGCTGTATGTAGTGTGTGCTCCCTCCCTGTACTGTGCTGTATGTAGTGTATGCTCCCTCTCTGTACTGTGCTGTATGTAGTGTGTGCTCCCTCCCTGTACTGTATGTAGTGTGTGCTCCCTGCCTGTACTGTGCTGTATGTAGTGTGTGCTCCCTCCCTGTACTGTGCTGTATGTAGTGTATGCTCCCTCTCTGTACTGTGCTGTATGTAGTGTGTGCTCCCCCTCCCTGTACTGTGCTGTATGTAGTGTGTGCTCCCTCCCTGTACTGTACTGTATGTAGTGTGTGCTCCCCCTCCCTGTATTGTGCTGTATGTAGTGTGTGCTCCCTGCCTGTACTGTGCTGTATGTAGTGTGTGCTCCCTCCCTGTACTGTGCTGTATGTAGTGTGTGCTCCCCCTCCCTGTAATGTGCTGTATGTAGTGTGTGCTCCCTCCCTGTACTGTGCTATATGTAGTGTGTGCTCCCTCAATGTACTGTGCTGTATGTAGTGTGCTCCCCCTCCCTGTACTGTGCTGTATGTAGTGTGTGCTCCCTTCCTGTACTGTGCTGTATGTAGTGTGTGTTCCCTCCCTGTATTGTGCTGTATGTAGTGTGTGCTCCCTCCCTGTACTGTGCTGTATGTAGTGTGTGCTCCCCCTCCCTGTACTGTGCTGTATGTAGTGTGTGCTCCCTCCCTGTACTGTGCTGTATGTAGTGTGTGCTCCCTCCGTGTACTGTGCTGTATGTAGTGTGTGCTCCCTCCCTGTGCTGTGCTGTATGTAGTGTGTGCTCCCTCCCTGTGCTGTGCTGTATGTAGTGTGTGCTCCCTCCCTGTACTGTGCTGTATGTAGTATGTGATCCCTCTCCCTGTACTGTGCTGTATGTAGTGTGTGGTCTCTCCCTGTACTGTGCTGTATGTAGTGTGTGCTCCATCCCTGACTGTATGTAGTGTGTGCTCCCTCCCTGTATTGTGCTGTATGCAGTGTGTGCTCCCTCCCTGTGCTGTGCTGTATGTAGTGTGTGCTACCTCCCTGTACAGTGCTTTATGAAGTGTGTGCTCCCCGTCCCTGTACTTTACTGTGTGTAGTGTGTGCTCCCTCCCTGTACTGTGCTGTATGTATTGTGTGCTCCCTCCCTGTACTGTTTGCAGTGTGTGCTCCCCCTCCCTGTACTGTGCTGTATGTAGTGTGTGCTCCCTCCCTGTACTGTGCTATATGTAGTGTCTGCTCCCTCTCTGTACTGTACTGTATGTAGTGTGTGTTCCCTCCATGTACTGTGCTGTATGTAGTGTGTGCTCCCCCTCCCTGTACTGTGCTGTATGTAGTGTGTGCTCCCTCCCTGTACTGTGCTATATGTAGTGTGTGCTCCCCCCCTGTACTGTGCCATATGTAGTGTGTGCTCCCTCCCTGTACTGTGCAGTATGTAGTGTGAGCTCCCCCTCCCTGTATTGTGCTGTATGTAGTGTGTGCTCTCTCCCTGTACTGTGCTGTATGTAGTGTGTGCTCCCTCCCTGTACTGTATGTAGTGTGTGCTCCCTCCCTATATTGTGCTGTATGCAGTGTGTGCTCCCTCCCTTTGCTGTGCTCTATGTAGTGTGTGCAACCTCCCTGTACAGTGCTGTATGTAGTGTTTACTCCCCATCCCTGTACTGTGCTGTATGTAGTGTGTGCTCCCTCCCTGTACTGTGCTGTATGTAGTGTATGCTCCCTCCCTGTACTGTGCTGTTTGTAGTGTGTGCTCCCTCCCTGTACTGTGCTGTATGTAGTGTGTGCACCCCTTCCTGTACTGTGCTGTATGTAGTGTATGCTCCCTCCCTGTACTGTGCTGTTTGTAGTGTGTGCTCCCTCCCTGTAGTGTGCTGTATGTAGTGTATGCTCCCCCTTCCTGTACTGTGCTGTATGTAGTGTGTGCTCCCTCCCTGTACTGTGCTGTATGTAGTGTATGCTCCCTCTCTGTACTGTGCTGTATGTAGTGTGTGCTCTCCCTCCCTGTACTGTGCTGTATGTAGTGTGTGTTCCCTCCATGTACTGTGCTGTATGTAGTGTATGCTCCCCCTCCCTGTACTGTGCTGTATGTAGTGTGTGCTCCCTCCCTGTACTGTGCTGTATGTAGTGTGTGTTCCCTCCATGTACTGTGCTGTATGTAGTGTGTGCTCCCCCTCCCTGTACTGTGATGTATGTAGTGTCTGCTCCCTCGATGTACTGTGCTGTATGTAGTGTATGCTCCCTCCCTGTACTGTGCTGTATGTAGTGTGTGCTCCCTCCCTGTACTGTGCTGTATGTAGTGTGTGCTCCCTCCCTGTACTGTGCTGTATGTAGTGTGTGCTCCCTCCCTATACTGTGCTGTATGCAGTGTGTGCTCCCTCCCTGTACTGTGCTGTATGTAGTGTATGCTCCCTCTCTGTACTGTGCTGTATGTAGTGTGTGCTCCCCCTCCCTGAACTGTGCTGTATGTAGTGTATGCTCCCCCTCCCTGTACTGTGCTGTATGTAGTGTCTGCTCCCTCAATGTACTGTGCTGTATGTAGTGTGTGCTCCCTCCCTGTACTGTGCTATATGTAGTGTGTGCTCCCCTCCCTGTACTGTGCTGTATGTAGTGTGTGCTCCCTCCCTGTGCTGTGCTGTATGTAGTGTGTGCTCCCTCCCTGTACTGTGCTGTATGTAGTGTATGCTCCCTCCCTATACTGTGCTGTATGTAGTGTGTGCTCCCTCCCTGTACTGTGCTGTATGTAGTGTATGCTCCCTCTCTGTACTGTGCTGTATGTAGTGTGTGCTCCCCCTCCCTGAACTGTGCTGTATGTAGTGTGTGTTCCCTCCATGTACTGTGCTGTATGTAGTGTGTGCTCCCCCTCCCTGTACTGTGCTATATGTAGTGTATGCTCCCTCCCTGTACTGTGCTGTTTGCAGTGTGTGCTCCCTCCCTGTACTGTGCTGTATGTAGTGTATGCTCCCTCTCTGTACTGTGCTGTATGTAGTGTGTGCTTCCTCCCTGTACTGTGCTGTATGTAGTGTGTGCTTCCTCCCTGTACTGTGCTGTATGTAGTGTGTGCTCCCTCCCTGTACTGTGCTGTATGTAGTGTTTGCTCCCTCCCTATACTGTGCTGTATGTAGTGTGTGCTCCCTCCCTGTACTGTGCTGTATGTAGTGTGTGCTCCCTCTCTGTACTGTGCTGTATGTAGTGTGTGTTCCCTCCCTGTACTGTGCTGTATGTAGTGTGTGCTCCCTCTCTGTACTGTGCTGTATGTAGTGTGTGCACCCTCCCTGTACTGTGCTGTATGTAGTGTGTGCTCCCTCTGTGTACTGTGCTGTATGTAGTGTGTGTTCCCTCCCTGTACTGTGCTGTATGTAGTGTGTGCTCCCTCCCTGTACTGTGCTGTATGTAGTGTGTGCTCCCTCCCTGTACTGTGCTGTGTGTACAGTAGTGTGTGCTCCCTCCCTGTACTGTGCTGTATGTAGTGTGTGCTCCCTCCCTGTACTGTGCTGTATGTAGTGTGTGCTCCCTCCCTGTACTGTGCTGTGTGTAGTGTGTGCTCCCTCTCTGTACTGTGCTGTATGTAGTGTGTGCTCCCCCTCCCTGTACTGTGCTATATGTAGTGTGTGTTCCGTCCATATACTGTGCTGTATGTAGTGTGTGCTCCCCCTCCCTGTACTGTGCTGTATGTAGTGTGTGCTCCCTCTCCCTGTACTGTGCTGTATGCAGTGTGTGCTCCCTCCCTGTACTGTGCTGTATGCAGTGTGTGCTCCCTCCCTGTACTGTGCTATATGTAGTGTGTGCTCCCTCCCTGTACTGTGCTGTATGTATTGTGTGCTCCCTCCCTGTACTGTGCTGTATGTAGTGTGTGCTCCCCCTCCCTGTACTGTGCTGTATGTAGTGTGTGCTCCCTCCCTGTACTGTGCTATATGTAGTGTCTGCTCCCTCGATGTACTGTGCTGTATGTAGTGTGCTCCCCCTCCCTGTACTGTGCTGTATGCATACCTCCCAACTGTCCCGATTTTCGCTGGACAGTTCCATTTTTTGGGGACTGTCCCGCTGTCCCACCCGCGGGCCACAGTGTCCCGCGGTGGGGGGGGCAGTTGGGAGGCTCTGTCTCTCGCTGCCCTGCTTAGCAGAGCAGCGGTGAATAGATGCTGTGCGCATGCGCACTGCGTCTATTCACTGGAGTCAGAGGGAGAGGGGGCATGCCAGCTGCTCACATAGCGCTGGGCATGCCCCCTCAGTGACGAAAACGGGGGCGTGACTCGCGATCACGGGTCCTGCCATGAAGCCACTCCCCCTTTTCTTAGGCCATGCCCCTTTTTCAGGACCGCGCGCGACTTCGCCGCGCGTGTGTCCCTCCTTCAAAATATGAAAAGTTGGGAGGTATGCTGTATGTATTGTGTGCTCCCTCCCTGTACTGTACTGTATGTAGTGTGTGCTCCCCCTCCCAGTACTGTGCTGTATGTAGTGTGTGCTCCCTCCCTGTACTGTGCTGTATGTAGTGTGTGCTCCCTACCTGTACTGTACTGTATGTAGTGTGTGCTCCCTACCTGTACTGTACTGTATGTAGTGTGTGCTCCCCCTCCCAGTACTGTGCTGTATGTAGTGTGTGCTCCCCCTCCCTGTACTGTGCTGTATGTAGTGTGTGCTCCCTCCCTGTACTGTGCTGTATGTAGTATGTGCTCTCTCCCTGTACTGTGCTGTATGTAGTGTGTGCTTCCTCCCTGTACTGTGCTGTATGTAGTGTGTGCTCCCCCTCCCTGTACTGTGCTGTATGTAGTATGTGCTGTCTCCCTGTACTGTGCTGTATGTAGTGTGTGCTTCCTCCCTGTACTGTGCTGTATGTAGTGTGTGCTCCCCCTCCCTGTACTGTGATGTGTGTAGTGTGTGCTCCCTCCCTGTACTGTGCTGTATGTAGTGTGTGTTCCCTCCCTGTACTGTGCTGTATGTAGTGTGTGCTCCCCCTCCCTGTACTGTGCTGTATGTAGTATGTGCTCTCTCCCTGTACTGTGCTGTATGTAGTGTGTGCTCCCTCCCTGTACTGTGCTGTATGTAGTGTGTGCTTCCTCCCTGTACTGTGCTGTATGTAATGTGTGCTCCCCTTCCCTGTACTGTGCTGTATGTAGTGTGTGCTTCCTCCCTGTACTGTGCTGTATGTAGTGTGTGCTCCCCTTCCCTGTACTGTGCTGTATGTAGTGTGTGCTCTCTCCCTGTACTGTGCTGTATGTATTGTGTGCTCCCTCCCTGTACTGTACTGTATGTAGTGTGTGCTCCCCCTCCCTGTACTGTTCTGTATGTAGTGTGTGCTCCCCCTCCCTGTACTGTGCTGTATGTAGTGTGTTCTCCCCCTCCCTGTACTGTGCTGTATGTAGTGTGTGCTCCCCCTCCCTGTACTGTACTGTATGTAGTGTGTGCTCCCTCCCTGTACTGTGCTGTATGTAGTGTATGCTCCCCCTCCCTGTACTGTGCTGTATGTAGTGTGTGCTCCCTCCCTGTACTGTGCTGTATGTAGTGTATGCTTCCTTCCTGTACTGTGCTGTATGTAGGGTGTGCTCTCTCCCTGTACTGTGCTGTATGTAGTGTGTGCTCCCTCCCTGTACTGTACTGTGCTGTATGTAGTGTGTGCTCCCTCCCTGTACTGTGCTGTATGTAGTGTGTGCTCCCCCTCCCTGTACTGTGCTGTATGTATTGTGTGCTCCCTCCCTGTACTGTGCTGTATGTAGTGTGTGCTCCCTGCCTGTACTGTGCTGTATGTAGTGTGTGCTCCCTCTCTGTACTGTGCTGTATGTAGTGTGTGCTCCCCCTCCCTGTACTGTGCTCTATGTAGTGTGTGCTCCCTCCCTGTACTGTGCTGTATGTAGTGTGTGCTCCCTGCCTGTACTGTGCTGTATGTAGTGTGTGCTCCCTCCCTGTACTGTGCTATATGGTGTGTGTGCTCCCTCCCTGTACTGTGCTGTATGTAGTGTGTGCTCCCTCCCTGTACTGTATGTAGTGTGTGCTCCCTGCCTGTACTGTGCTGTATGTAGTGTGTGCTCCCTCCCTGTACTGTGCTGTATGTAGTGTATGCTCCCTCTCTGTACTGTGCTGTATGTAGTGTGTGCTCCCTCCCTGTACTGTATGTAGTGTGTGCTCCCTGCCTGTACTGTGCTGTATGTAGTGTGTGCTCCCTCCCTGTACTGTGCTGTATGTAGTGTATGCTCCCTCTCTGTACTGTGCTGTATGTAGTGTGTGCTCCCCCTCCCTGTACTGTGCTGTATGTAGTGTGTGCTCCCTCCCTGTACTGTACTGTATGTAGTGTGTGCTCCCCCTCCCTGTATTGTGCTGTATGTAGTGTGTGCTCCCTGCCTGTACTGTGCTGTATGTAGTGTGTGCTCCCTCCCTGTACTGTGCTGTATGTAGTGTGTGCTCCCTCCCTGTACTGTGCTGTATGTAGTGTATGCTCCCTCTCTGTACTGTGCTGTATGTAGTGTGTGCTCCCTCCCTGTACTGTATGTAGTGTGTGCTCCCTGCCTGTACTGTGCTGTATGTAGTGTGTGCTCCCTCCCTGTACTGTGCTGTATGTAGTGTATGCTCCCTCTCTGTACTGTGCTGTATGTAGTGTGTGCTCCCCCTCCCTGTACTGTGCTGTATGTAGTGTGTGCTCCCTCCCTGTACTGTATGTAGTGTGTGCTCCCCCTCCCTGTATTGTGCTGTATGTAGTGTGTGCTCCCTGCCTGTACTGTGCTGTATGTAGTGTATGCTCCCTCCCTGTACTGTGCTGTATGTAGTGTGTGCTCCCTCCCTGTACTGTGCTGTATGTAGTGTGTGCTCCCTCCCTGTACTGTGCTGTATGTAGTGTATGCTCCCCCTCCCTGTACTGTGCTGTATGTAGTGTGTGCTCCCTCCCTGTACTGTGCTGTATGTAGTGTGTGCTCCCCTCCCTGTGCAGTGCTGTATGTAGTGTATGCTCCCTCCCTGTACTGTGCTATATGTAGTGTGTGCTCCCTCCCTGTACTGTGCTGTATGTAGTGTGTGCTCCCTCCCTGTACTGTGCTGTGTGTAGTGTGTACTCCCTCCCTGTACTGTGCTGTATGTAGTATGTGCTCCCTCCCTGTACTGTGCTGTATGTAGTGTGTGCTCCCCCTCCCTGTACTGTGCGGTATGTATTGTGTGCTCCCTCCCTGTACTGTGCTGTATGTAGTGTGTGCTCTCTCCCAGTACTGTGCTGTTTGTAGTGTGTGCTCCCCTCCCTGTACTGTGCTGTATGTAGTGTGTGCTCCCCCTCCCTGTACTGTACTGTGCTGTATGTAGTGTGTGCTCTCTCCCTGCACTGTGCTGTATGTAGTGTGTGTTCCCCCTCCCTGTACTGTGCTGTATGTAGTGTGTGTTCCCCCTCCCTGTACTGTGCTGTATGTAGTGTGTGCTCTCTCCCTGCACTGTGCTGTATGTAGTGTGTGTTCCCCCTCCCTGTACTGTGCTGTATGTAGTGTGTGCTCCCTCCCTGTGCTGTGCTGTATGTAGTGTGTGCTCTCTCCCTGCACTGTGCTGTATGTAGTGTGTGTTCCCCCTCCCTGTACTTTGAAACTTATAAGGTTAAAAAAAAGGGGTTTGTAGAATGAAAAATCAATAAAATCAGAAGTAGATTAAAGGCATGACAGCAGTGTCAGTAGACATGAAAGTGGGCATATCATATGTATATTCAGATGTACAGATGTACATCAGGGAAGGGCATTGTAGCAGCATATGCATAAAGTAGCAGATAAACATTAGCATAACGTAAAGCAAAGGAGGCCCCAACTGTGTCTATTTCAGAATCAGGACCTCTGAGGAGTGACCCCGCCCTCTTGACAGACCCATCCTCCTCAGACTCCACCCCCATTAGGGCTGCTTCATAAATTTCCCGGGCTGGTGTTCGATCCCAATCCGCCTCTGCCTGGACCGTTTGGGTGCCTTGAGGACAGAGTTTAGGAAACACTGGTTGAAACTATTTCAGATAAGATAGACTTAATTAATCTCAGTCAGCTTTAATTACATTTTATACTTTTGGATGAATTATTAATTTTTGCAAGTTTTATAGTACACATTAATTGTACTTTGAAGCTTCCTGATGTTTGCATTCGTATGCTTGTATCTGATAGCTGTCCCTGTCAGTGCCAGATGAGGTGGCGGGGTATGGACGGCCCAAAGTGAAGAGTGTAATGCAAGAGCTGCCTCTTGTTAATGTCAGTTGGTATCATTAATTGTGGGTGCCTGTGGGCTGGTGCTACATGCTGATGATGATGAGGGTGGTTGTCAGCACATCTCTACCTGTAATAATGCTCTGCAGAATGTTCCTCATACTAACCTCATCAGCTCTACATATCACAGACCTCTTTTGAAATTGACAAACACAGATTGTTCCAATCATTATTAAGCCCTTCCTCTAGTTCTAATGTCTATTTTCTGAATGAGAAGTTCCTCGTCTGGCTCTTCTCTGATGATGTCTGACGCATATCTTACTTGTATGGCTTTTTCCTATATGACATTACTTACCTGGCTCTTTATCAACAGCGATTTACTGTCCACAATATTGCACAGCACTTCATTAGGCCATTCACATCAGTCCCGCCCCCAGTGGGGCTTATATTTTTTGGCCCAAATGTATAAGCTTTAACTAGAGATAAAGTAGAGACGGATAATGGGGTCTATTCACGAAGCAGTGAAAAGAGTGGAGAAGTGAAGCTGTGGAGAAGTTGCCCATGGCAACCAATCAGCTTCTTCGTACAGTTGTATAGTATGCAAATTATAAATGTTACTTCAATGCTGATTGGTTGCCATGGACAACATCTCCACTGACTCACTTCTCCACCCTTTTCACTGCTTCATGAATAGACCCCAAAGTGTGATAAAGTACCAGCCAATCAGCTTCCTAACTGCCGTGTCACAGGCTGTGTTTGAAAAATGACAGGAGCTGGTTGGCTGGTCACTTATCACTCTTTATCCATCTCCACTATATCTCTTGTTAAAGCTTAATACATTTGGGCCTGTATTACCAACCATGTGTATACATGCACATATACACTAGGGGTTGTTGTTGTTGTTGTTGTTGTTGTTACATTTTATTTATAAGGAGTCACAAGTGGGCTGCAGCGCCATACATATGGCAACAGTAGGACAGTACAGCAGAATATTACATTACAGTAAGTAAGACATAAACAAAGCACAGGTAACAATTAGCACCACAATTCTCAGCACACAATACAGCTGGGAAGCACGCTGAGCGGGGCAGGTGGAACCGGTCTCCAATAGTGACGGCATGACTAGCAGGAGTAGAGCCGCTGGAAGAGACGGATGGCTATGAGCGAGTGGAATTCTGGGTAAATGGCCACTGAGTAGATGAATGCTGTCACTGAAGTGCTATAGAAAAGAGATGTGAGAACAGGCGGGAGGAGAGGAGACAGAGGACACAAGGCTTGAACTTGTGGGTGGGGACCTGAGGGCAGGAGGTTGGTGAGGTAGAGATGATTGAGATAGGAAAGTGGTGTGAGCGACCCAGTGGCAAGGTCATGTGGTGGAAGGGTACCTTTGATGAACAGGTGGCTTTTCAGTGCTCGTTTGAAGCTATGCAAGGTTGGGATGAGTCCGATAGATGAGGGAACTCATTACAGTTAGTGGGTCACACGGAATCATTTGCATGTCAGAATCCAATTAACGTACTGGTATCTTTTTGGATTGTGGGGGTCATTCCGACCCGTTCGCACGCAGCGGTTCTTTGCTGCGGTGCGAACGGGTCTGGAATGCTTATGCGCGGCGTTGCCCGGCGACAGAGGTCGTTGGGCAACGACGCTGACAGAGAAGAAAGCGGTCGCAGCGGCGTCTGCAAGAAGATGGACAGCAAGAGGGCGTTCTGGGGCGTCAACTTACCGTTTGCTGCAGTTTTCGGGGAGTGGTAAGTAAAACGCAGGTGTGTCCAGACGAGCGGAGGGCGGAGGTGTGACGTCAAAGCCAGCCCCATCATCGCTGGCTCCGTCGCACAGGGTAAGTATGTCCAGGGCTGGTCTTGTTTTGAGTGAAACTTTTTCAGCATAGCAGGGCTGCACAAGCAATCGCAGCCCTGCTATGCTAATATACACTCCCCCATAGGCAGAGATTAGTTGATTGCACCAGCAGCAGAAAGTTGCTTGGTGCGATCAACTTGGAATGAGGGCCTGTGGGAGGTAACCACAGTACCCAGAGAAAACCCATGCACATGTGGAGAGAATATACAAACACAATGAGGCTCTTTCACACATGCCGGCCTGTCCCGGCCGGCAAAAAGCCGGCAGCATCAAAAACCGCTGTTGTGTGTGAAAGAGTCCATTCACACACGGACTCCACTGCCTTCAGGGACGGCACGGCCACAGCCCGGCAGCCGTCCTATTCAGTGGATAGATCCGGCTGCAACACGGCGACGAGACTGTGGGGCTAATTCAGACCTGATCGCTAGCTGTGCGTGTTCACACAGCAGGGATCAGGACTGAAGTGGGCATGTGCTGGTGCCGCAGTGCTCCGGTGCATGTCAGACAGTCTACGACTGTCTTAGCCCTGCGATCGCTTCTGCCTCATTGACATGCAGACTCGGTCACTGGGCGTGAGGGGGCAAGCCAGTGGCGTTTGTCTGCCATTTAGGGGGCGTGGTCCGGGCAACGCAGGCATGCCCGGATGGTTGGGGGGGTGGGCCGCGGCGGCTGCGTGACATCAGGAGCTGCGCTGGCTGGGAGCTACCCCCTACAGTACAAAAGCATCGTCGCTGCGCGATGCTTTTGTACTTGTGCGACGGGGCAGGGACTGACATGCGAGGCGGACTAGCCCTGTGTTGGGCGTCCCCCCGCATGTCAGGGAAGCTGATCGTAGCACATCTATGATCAGGTCTGAATCACCCCCTGTGTCCGTGCTGTGTAAACGGACCCATCAGGGCTAAGTATTCATTACAATCCTAGCACGGCAAAAAGCCGTCCGGTGGAAACCGCCTAGTGTGAGAGGGGCCTTAGGGAATTGGTGTGAATCATACCCATGAACTCAGGGGGTCATTCTGACCCGATCGCACGCTGCAGTTTATCGCAGCGGTGCAATCGGGTCAGAACTGCGCATGCGCCAGTGCCGCAGTGCGCCAGTGCATGCCAGACAGCTGAAGGCCGTTGGGCCACTACGATTGCCTCTGCCTGATTGACAGGTAGAGGTGGTCGCTGGGCGGTGGGGGGGTGGGGGTGGAATGGCGGCGTTTGGCCGCCGTCTCGTGGGCGCGGTCCGGCCAACGCAGACGTGACCGGACCAAATGGGGGGCGGGCCGCAGTGGCTGCGTGATGTCATACGCAGCCGCTGCGAGCCGGGGAGCGATGAGTAGCTCCCGGCCAGCACGCTAAAGCTGTGCTGGTTGGGAGCTACTCTGGAAGTGCAAAGGCATCGCCGCTGTGCGCTGCCTTTGCACTTCTGTGGGGGGGTGGGGGGGGCGGCAGTGACATGCGGGGTGGTATAGCCCTGTGCTGCGCGTCCCCCAGCATGTCAGTGGGAATGATCGTAGCTGTGCTAAATTTAGCACAGCTACGATCATCTCGGAATGACCCCTCAGTGCTGTGAAGTCCTGGGTGAAAGTAGCCAGAAGAGGTAGATTCATATAACAGGGATGCGGCTTCATTTGTGGAAATTCATGGACAGCAATATAAAGGGTGTCAGGAATCGGGTGGCTACGGATTGCTGCTTTTACCTCATTCTATGTCTGTTATTGCCCAGTCTTGTTTTATTACTGTTTTGTTCACTATTGTAAAGTGTAAGGAAAGATGCTGGTGCTTTATAAGAAAATGTTAATAACTAAATAAAACTGATTCCCTAAAACCTTACCTGACCTTCATGTAGCCGCTGATAATGTTTTCTTTACATCTGTAATAATAGTCACGGCTCAAGTCTTGTCAGCCGCACATGGCGTTGGCATCCCTCCCCCTTTTAACTGGCTTTGATGTACCTGACACTCACCTCTTAACTTGTTGAGGTATTTTTGTAGCCCATCTTCCTTCCCTGCTACAAGTGACTTCGGCACATTCAGTGATTGCGGGGGCTTGAACTCAGTAGGATTTCATTTAGTGAATCCGCTCAGTTTTGAAGACAGGTTTCTTTTATGAAACATTTATGTGAGGAGAGATCATGGAGGGCTGCAGCGTACACTGTGAAGGGTCATATAGAAACCAGAGCACTTAGGTTAGGGAGCAATGGAGACTGGAAGCAGTGCTAAGACTGTTGTAATGAATTAACTTTCCTTAGTCCGAAAGCTGTTTGGCAGGAGCCATATTTTCTTACCATGAGAAATCTCTCTGATTCTCTCTGTACGCTCTTTCCCATACAAATGGCATTGGTATTAGGCAGGAAACTGAGGAGCGAGGTTTTACTATACTGCAGATTTAATGGGCGGTATTCAATTCTTTTCACCCCCTTCCACACCCGTTCTGTTTCTGCTGACAGGTGTGGTATAATCATTTCAGCTCGCTACCCTTGGGGTAGCGTGGGTGCCCAACCCTTTACGCAGCTAAACCTGATTACTATAGTCGCGATATTCGCAATAACAGGGATCACTTTATAAAGGAGATTGGGCGTGATACATCATTTGAATACCGCCCAATATATAGTGGAGGTAAACATTGTGTAGTTCAAGCCACTAGTAATGACCAAACAGCCTATCATGTCTCTATGGAATAGTCACATGGCCGACTTGGTCATGTGACTATTCCATAGAGACATGATAGGCTGTTTGGTCATTACTAGTACCTGTCTATACTATGGGGGAAATTAATAGAAATTTCTAATGCAGACAAGTGAGGGTGTTTCCCATAGCATCCAATCAGATCCTAGTAGGTATACTTACTGAAGTGTGGTTTAAGAGAGGAGGGGGCACATGTGCAGGCTCCAATCAGGCCCCCCTTGTCTCCAGCGGTGCATTAGACTTCATCATTGTGCCATTGTCTACCAAACGTGTACAGGTGTCCGGGAACATGGCGCCCATGCCTTGTTCCCAGGGGACATCTCCTCTGCACATTTGTATCACAGGGAAAATGGCCACCGCAGCCATCTTCCCAGTAATTTCTGCAGCCAGAGCCGGGCTGATGGAGGGGTAAGTATAATAACTGTATGGGCCCCCTGAACTAGGGGCCCAAGTGCACCACACACCTTTCACCCATTATAGATACGCCAGTGAATCAGAGTCTAGCTATCATCTTATACAAGGTGCTAGATAAATGATTAGTAGAATATAATTAATTGCTATGGGCAACATCTCCACATCTGTAAATCCACACATTAGTAAATATACCCCCTGGTATCATTTTATTGAATGTACTAGATAACTGATAGCTAGAATCTCATTGATTTCTATAGGCCACATCTCCACTGGACCTCTTTAGAAGTTTTTATTAATCACTGCTATATATGAGGGCAATGAATGCTTTTTTAATTTGTGCCAACAGTTACACTTTTAAGGGGTGATAAAATGTAACGGCATATCTAGTTTTATATCCCAACCTTTGTAAATAAACATTCCTTTCTGACATTCACAAATAGCTTCTTCAATTGGGATATAATAGTCAGGCTGTTATGTATCTCTACTGTGCAGATTCCTGCCTAAATTTTCTCCAAATTAAGTATAATCTGTGAAAGAGAGCTGCGTGTTGTGAATTCTCTAATGTGTGTCGTTGCCATCGATGATCACAACACGTTTTTGAAAAGTGAAAAAAAAATACGCTTTCAGATTCAAGTGCATGGAGGTTTTATTTCTGGCTAATTCTTCTAAATAAAATGACAATTAATAGTAAAGCATTGAAGAAAGAAAAACATATACGTGTTAATGTAGACACTAAAAATTTAAATAAATAAACTAAAAAAAAAAACAAATGAACATTTGAGAATAAATACGAGCAGCACTTCATCTGATATGTATGACAAAACACTTCCTGCTATTTGCACAAGGCTCCGCCGCTTTGGCTTCAGATAAGTTTGACAAACAGAAATAAGCATTTAGCTGCTGCGTGGTTGTGCAGAAGGGGGAGCTCTGCTGCGCAGAGCTGATGTGTGACCTGCAGTAACATGCAATCTGGGATATTTTTATACATGGTGTGTCTTTAATATGCAGACACTGTGTAGGAAGCCTCCAGACAGATGGAAAGAAAAGAAAGAGATTTATTTCAAAATTTTCAGTCTGACCTCCTCAAGCAGTGACTGCTCCTTTAAGTGCTGGAATCAGGGTAAACATTACTCCTCTTTTTTTTTTTTCTTTTTTTTTTTTTGCTGATGTTCTGCCAGTAACTTTGATGAGACACACAATTTATGGACAGTTACATGGAATCTAACAGGATGATCTTACCACAAGCAAATAAAGACACACACAGCTCCTTGGCAATAACTATACAGTACTTACACATCATGGAGAAGATACACATTAAACCACAATGCTTTCCAAATAATAATGTAACAAGTGTGTGTGTGTGTGTGTGTGTGTGTGTGTGTGTGTGTGTGTGTGTGTAAGCGCGTGGCGGCACTCTAGACGACTGGATACAAAACCAAAAGACGTCCCATTGTAATCAACGTTTCAACGCTTTATTTGTGCGTTTTTCATCAGGATTATATATATATATATATATATATAGCAGTTGGTTTGCGGGCGGCACTCATGCAGACTCAGCAACAAAGTAGAATCAAGTCATTTTAATGAAGCCAACATGTTTCGGGGACACAGCCCCGTCCTCAGGGCCTGTCTTGCCCTGAGGACGGGGCTGTGTCCCCGAAACATGTTGGCTTCATTAAAATGACTTGATTCTACTTTGTTGCTGAGTCTGCATGAGTGCCGCCCGCAAACCAACTGCTATCTACTTGGGACTCTGTATCTCCAATTGGGAAGGCACCGCAGCAGTTGTCATTGACATTGAGTGGAGTGCCGGGCTATCTATACCTATATATATATATATATATATATATATATATATACAGGGCCAGATTAACAATGGGGCGGATGGAGCTCCAGCTCCAGGCCTCCACATAAAAATAGGCCTATCATGCTAGCAGCAGGATGGTGACCAGGCACACAGCTGGCCAAACAATCATAAATCATAAGTATTAAAATAGTTTTGTTTTGTTTTTTCCTCACAAAATTATGCATATTTTCTATGTTTATATATTTAGGAAATAATTAGGGTTCATAGTGTACAGGGTGTACACACCCATATGGCTCTGGCCACACCCACAAAGCACTAGTCACAGCTCCTCCCCTTCTCAGTGTAGGCCCTTGGAAATTTTCAGCTCCAGGCCCATGTGGCCCTTAATCCGGCCGCGTGTGTGTGTGTGTGTGTGTGTGTGTGTGTGTGTGTGTGTGTGTGTGTGTATATATACATATATATATGTTAAAGATTAACTCTATGCAAAATAGAATTAATCACCACGAACCCCTCCTCCTTGAGTGCCTGCACTACCATTAGGCTAACCTGGGTGAGGTTGCCTAGAGCATCAATGGATAAGGCGCACCTAGAACACTGACTGTGTAACATAATGCCATTTACCAAGTGTTTTTGATGTCCCACCAGTGCCCTCACATGGAGCACTAGCCACTGCCATGAAGGAGAAACAGCCAATAACTTCATACATGTGGGATCCTGCTCCTCCATGTCCGTAATAAACTGGTGTGCTTGGTTACAAAGTCATAAGGAAGCGCCATACACCCAGTGTGAGGAGCCGAGGAACCCACTTCCAATGTATGCGGTAGGTGTGGAGGTGCCACTTCTTTCTGATGAGCTGGAAGGGGCTGCCACTTCTGGCAAGGGTTAGGCACCACCCTTGAGTTGGCTCCAATGACCGGACATGCATTGGTGCAGAGACTGACAATACTAATGTCTGTTGATGCTGCACTGGATGCTTTTTCCATTTAATGCAAACAATGATTGACGTGCAACGATGGTGCGTCATAGACTGATAGTTGCTGGGGGAGTTTGCAGAGATTTTTACATCATCACAGATATGGGTCTGGGACTGAGGGTCGACAGCACAAAGGTCGACACACCTTAGGTCGATGCCAATTGGTCGCCACACCTTAGGTCGACATGGACAAAAGGTCGACGTGGACAAAAGGTCGACAGGAATAAGGTCGACATGGGAAAAGGTCGACATGAGTTTTCTATGTTTTTTTGGTGTCGTTTTCTTCGTAGAGTGACCGGGAACCCCAATTAGTGCACCGCGTCCCCTCGCATGGCTCGCTTCGCTCGCCATGCTTCGGGCATGGTGCCTTCGCTCCGCTACCGCTTTGCTCGGCACACTTTACTGTTCCAATCGTAGTCCACGTGGATCGTTAAGTATGAAAAGGTTCAAAAAAAGAAAAAAATCATGAAAAACTCATGTCGACCTTTTTCCATGTCGACCTTGTTCCTGTCGACCTTTTGTCCATGTTGACCTTTTGTCCATGTCGACCTAAGGTGTGTCGACCAATTGGCGTCGACCTAAGGTGTGTCGACCTTTGTGCTGTCGACCTGGAGTCCGGATACCATGGGGCCAATCCTGTATTATCCACTATAAGACATTGTTGCTCTATTGTATTGGTATATAGGCCCTCATTCCGAGTTGTTCGCTCGGTATTTTTCATCGCATCGCAGTGAAAATCCGCTTAGTACGCATGCGCAAAGTTCGCACTGCGACTGCGCCAAGTAACTTTACTATGAAGAAAGTATTTTTACTCACGGCTTTTTCTTCGCTCCGGCGAACGTAATGTGATTGACAGGAAATGGGTGTTACTGGGCGGAAACACGGCGTTTCAGGGGCGTGTGGCTGAAAACGCTACCGTTTCCGGAAAAAACGCAGGAGTGGCCGGAGAAACGGTGGGAGTGCCTGGGCGAACGCTGGGTGTGTTTGTGACGTCAACCAGGAACGACAAGCACTGAAATGATCGCACAGGCAGAGTAAGTCTGGAGCTACTCTGAAACTGCTAAGTAGTTAGTAATCGCAATATTGCGAATACATCGGTCGCAATTTTAAGAAGCTAAGATTCACTCCCAGTAGGCGGCGGCTTAGCGTGTGTAACTCTGCTAAATTCGCCTTGCGACCGATCAACTCGGAATGAGGGCCATAGAGTAAAACTTGGGTCAAACGAGCAGCATGTTATGTAAGAGAAAAAAATAATTTATAATAAAGGAGTGGTGAACCTGTGCTAGCAGGCAGTAATGTAAGGGATCTGCCCAGATCTTTCTACCACCCTATTTACAAAGACTTTAGACACTGAGGTCATAAACTGAAGCAAGTGGTCAAGTCATTGTGATAAGGGGCCAGATGTAATTACGGGCGAGTTCGGCGGCCATGCAAGATGCCGGCCGAACTCGGATGTTTTTTAAAGTGGCAATCACTTACAAAGCATGGCTTTGCCTTGTTAGTCCGAGTTCGGCTGGCATCCAGCCCAATGTATCTGCCAGCAATGCTCCCCAGTTTCCTGTCTAAATAACCGTTTTTCAGGGTCCCCTGAATTGGCCAAAATCTGTTGGTTCTCTAAACGTAGCCTGGTTTTATGGTTAACTTAAAGGTGAATCTATCAGGTCTGAAAATATTTGGACGGTGGCTGGGACAATGAATGCTATTTATAACGACCTACAAGTGAGACCCCCTTTTCATAAGCAACTGTAGTTGTAATGTTGCTACATTGTACCTTAGAGTGTCTTACAAATACAATCTGCAGCTAGGAACGCAGCTGAGTTCGTCATCCTTTATCACATTTTGATCAATAAAGAGAAGCTGCCTTGGGGCTTTAGAACACTGACTATAAAACAGAGTAATACCGAAACTTCTCGGAGGCCCTGGTTCAAATCCCAGTGCCAATTCTGGTATCCCTGGCAACACAAAAACATACTCTAAGCTCTATTGGGCAGGGGACTTTGCATTACATATCATACTTACAGCTTTACTTAAGCAATATCTAACAATAAAGAATATAATTGATGTTTCTCAGCTAATGTATGAATGCAATACATTGCAGAAATCAACCTTAAAGTGACTGCAAAATATCTATAAATGGTTTTGTGCAGAAATATTGTGACTGCTTTATTTTAATGTCTCTACTTAAAATATTGTTCTGCAGTAGAAATAAAGTGTTCTTTGTACTTCTATTATTAACACGTTAGTTAGCTGAGCCTATTAGCTCTCCTGCTTATAACCCCTATGCAGGTTGGTGAACCTTTTGGCTCATAGAGAGTGCATAAGGGATCACAGTGTGCTCAGTCAGTACAGTTACCTCCATATTCCCACCCCAGACATGCCAGTCACATATGTTTCAGATTTCTGTAATTAATAGAGTCTGGCAATCAGACTTTCTTGCTTAAATGTAAGTATATTTTCATATTGCATGCTATTAATTACATGGTATGTAGGCATTATGTCAACTGTGACTATGTCGACACAAGAATTGCCGCCACTAGTATCCCAACAAGATAGTAATGCTATGTAAAGCATTTTAACCATACAGGCATTATAACTTGCTGGTAAACTTGTAATGCCCGCACTGTTAAAATGCTTTAAGAGCATTAATAACGTGTCGGCATACTGACGCTGGAGTTCACATTTTCACGTCGTCACTATCAACATAGTAAGTGTCAAAATACTGTATTTATCCCAATTATAGCATTACAAAAATGAGTATGACCTTAATGCTGCATTGGAAGCATCATATATAGTGGTCAGATGAACAATGTAACTGAGCAGTCTATTTATGAAGCAATGATAACCTTTTTCTCCTCTGAAGGCAAGGTTGGACTGGCCTACAGGGGTAACCCCAGTGGGCCCCAGTACCTGGGGGCAGGGCTGCCATCAGAAATGATGGGGCCCAGGACTGACAAACTTGGAAGGGCCCCCCCGACCCGTAGCTCCCCCAAAGCTGGCAGCTCCTGATTGGCTGCCGGTCCGTGAGCTCCGATTGGCTCATGGCCGGCTGACTAGAAAGAATACACACTGCCGCTCTGTGTGCCTCCCTGCCTGCCTGCCTGCCCTGTCGGTGCACACTGCGCAGGCAGCTGGCCAGTCCCCACGCTCCTCATTGCTGCCACCCAGGCCCCTCTCAGCCAGGGCCCGGGACTGGAGTCCCCATCGTCCCCCCTTGATGGCGGGCCTGCCTGGGGGCCCGCTCTCTCTAGGGATCATGCTCCAGACTGTGTACTAGAATTATGCGTTACATTATGCTGCACAGGACTATGGTGTCTTTTCTCCAGTGCATTGCTATTGTTAATCTGGTATGTTGTCATGCATGACCTATCAATATTTAAAATATATATTTATAAAGTGGTCCAGACGATATACTCTCTAATGGTTAGCCAAACCTCTGTGGTAGCTGGCCACACCCCCTCTGGAGGCTGGCCACTCCCATATACATGAGCCCTTATCACTGTATTCTCCGAGGGGGCCTTCATGTCAGAATCAGAATCAGAATCAGCTTTATTGGCCAGGTATACTTACGTATACTAGGAATTTGTCTTCGGTTTGCTATACAACAGCCAAGTAGGTAACAGGTAAGCAGGTGTGTGTGTGTGTGTGTGTGTGGGGGGGGGGGGGGGGGGGGGCAAGTAAAGTTACACAGATAGGTATACCGTAGGGACACAGGTGAGTTACATGTACGTCTAGTCAGTCAATGTTCAGGAGTTCAGCAGGCGGACAGCTTGGGGAAAGAAACTTTTGAGGCTTCTGGTGGATCTGGCGGGGACGGCCCTGTAACGCCTGCCTGAAGGAAGCAAGTTAAACATGCTGTGGCCGGGGTGTAGCTGGTCTTTTACTATCTTCATTGCCCGCTTTTTAGCTCTGGACAAGTACAGGTCCTGGACTGAGGGAAGGTCGGCCCGATGATCTTCTCTGCGGTTCTGATCACCTTTTGGAGCCTGCATCTGTCCCTCGCGCTGGCGGAGCTGTACCATACGAGTATCGAGGAGCACAGTACCGACTCCACAATCGCGGAGTAGAAGAGGAGCAGGAGCTTCTGTGGGATGTTGAACTTCCTTAGTTGCCTGAGGAAGAACAACCTCTGCTGCGCTTTCCCAACAGTGGCGTCAGTGTTGGACCTCCATTTAAGGTCCCTGGAGATTGTGGTCCCTAGAAACTTGAAGGAGTCCACTAGCGATACCACACTGTCAGCAATCGTTAGCGGAGGTGCACTAGATGACTTCTTCCTGAAGTCCACTATCATCTCGACAGTTTTGAGGGGGTTGAGGTCAAGGTTGTTGTGGATGCACCACTGGGCCAGCCGGTCTACTTCCCGTCTATAGGCCGATTCGTCCCCATCCTTGATGAGGCCGATGACGGTGGTGTCATCGGCGAATTTGATGATCCTTACTGATTGCGCCTCTGAGGTACAGTCATTTGTGTACAGGGAGAAGAGCAGGGGTGAGAGGACACAGCCCTGAGGGGCCCCTGTACTGATGGACCGCGCTTGAGAGGTGAATTCCCCCGCTTTCACCACCTGTGTCCTATCTGTCAGGAAGTCTATTATCCAGGAACAGGTAGCTTCTGGGACCCCTAGGCGAAGTAATTTGGGGTGGAGGATGCTGGGGACGATTGTATTGAAGGCCGAGCTGAAATCGACAAACAGGACCCTCGCGTAGGTACCGGGAATGTCTAGGTGCTGTAGAATGTAGTGCAGGCCCAGGTTGACTGCATCCTCGACACACCGATTCGAGCGATAGGCGAACTGCAGGGGGTCCAGTTGGGGGCCAGTCACAGTTTTCAGGTGATTCAAAACCAGACGCTCAAACGTTTTTATGACCACAGACGTCAGTGCTATCGGCCTGTAGTCGTTCAGGTTCGTGATAGTGGGTTTCTTGGGCACCGGGACTATAGTAGACCTTTTGAGGCAGGAAGGGACTTTCTGTAGCTCCAGCGATTTATTGAAGATCTTGGTGAATATGGGGGCGCAGTCCGCACTGTCTGAATGGATATAAATATATTGGCTTCCCTGCTGTCTAAAACCAAAAAGGAATGCACAGTATGGGCCTCATTTTCAAACCTATTTATTAAAAAGCAATGATAATGATGATTGTCACTTATCACATTTACAGGAATTCTGTTATCGCTGCCATTTATCAATAAAATATCACACAGGTAGGTGCGCTATACTGAGCGGCATTGGTGATACTGCCTAGAAACAGAGAGGCGTAACTTCCATAATCACAACCTTGGGACATATGCGCACGGGTGACCCAGCTAGCCGATATGCACGTGCTCAATTTAACTGAAAGCCCAGGCTCGATCTTTCATTTCCACAATTTAAAATAAATAAATTAAACAAATGGTTTATATATATATATATATATATATATATATAAAATATCCCAATACCAGATTTCTTAATTCACATAGTAAAGCAAATAATTATATAAATAAATTGTCAAGTAAGGTTTCTGAATGACATGCAATTTATTTATTTATTTAAAGTCCACATATTTATATACTTATTCAAATCTGATCAAAAAGACAAACTTGTAGCCTAAAAAGTGGCTTTGCTTAAGTTTCTGCTGTACTTTGCCTCAGGAATGTGACTACTACTAGTAGTCAATCAGAAAAGTAGATCTTAAACCAACTATCCCCCTGCGCTATGAATTAAAATACACGGTATGGCTAGAATCCAAATGATTCCAATCCCAATAGTTTATATAATATAGTTTCAATTTTTTTTTTTTTTAACATCTGACCGGTCAGAAACAATAAAAGTCACATTTCATATTTCATAGTATCACTATGGAGGTGGATCCAAATGAATGTGTGCACACAAAATATATATATAAAAAAATACCCGTTTATGAACTATAAAATAATAATATTACTTTTGAAGTACATGATTCTTAGTGCGAAACTATCATGACACCAAGATATTGATCATTTCCAACATGGCTACACTTTATCACAGTTCCTTGTTGACTTGCCTATAATGGTAAATAACAACGCAGTGTATTTAACTGCTCCAAGTCGGAGCCTTACATGTGGCCTCCACAAGGCAATCAATGTAGCAAGGGAGAGTCCTAGTATCGTGAGAGGTAGGCTCTGGCTGCGGGATCCGGCCAGCAGAGTGCCGGATGTTAGAAATGTCCCGATGAAAATGGTTGCCATGTCCGTCACTCACTGCGCCCATCTTTTCTGAAAAAGTCCAAGTGAGAGGCCAATAAATGAACCTGTAATGACATATTGCACCCAACTGCTTTGTAAGATGTAACAAATACCAACACTATTTCAGAATAGTTTTTGGCCATGTGATTCAGCAAAACATTTGTGCGGTTACATTTGACCGCACATCTTCCTCAGCTTCATCCATCCCTCCTTCATCTCTCCCATCTCTTACCAATCCTCTGATCTGAGGGTCTACAACAGGCATGTCAAACTCATGGTCATCCAGCTGCTGTGAAACTACAAGTCCCAGCATGCTTTACCAGCTGATCAGTGGAAGGTTTCTGGCAAAGCATGCTGGGACTTGTAGTTTCACAACAGCTCGAGGGCCACGAGTTTGACATGCCTGGTCTACAATATACCTTCTGATCCAGGGAAACTTATTTCTCAAGTATGTGAATCCAGGGGGTAATTCTGAGTTGATCGCAGCAGGAATTTTGTTAGCAATTGGGCAAAACCATGTGCACTGCAGGGGAGACAGATATAACATGTGCAGAGAGAGTTAGATTTGGGTGGGGTGTGTTCAATCTGCAATCTAATTTGCAGTGTAAAAATAAAGCAGCCAGTACTTACCCTGCACAGAAACAAAATAACCCACCCAAATCTAACTCTCTCTGCACATGTTATATCTGCCCCACCTGCAGTGCACATGGTTTTGCCCAATTGCTAACAAAATTCCTGCTGCGATCAACTCAGAATTACCCCCCCAGTTTGCATTTTAGCCATCACTTTAATTATGTTTTTCAAAAGTCCAAGCTTGGTGCGCAGTGGAGGAAGGTACACTTCAGCAGGGTCAGCAAGTGAACGGTTCACAACACTTCTCTTACCTGGAATAAGTCAGGCATGTTTTGTCCCATCTGTATGTCGTGGTTATGCTTGTCCACCCTGTCACGGGATCAGATCAGGATCCCGTCAGTCATAATACCAGATACAACCTCCCGCTCACACTGAGGGCCTTATTCTGAGTTGATCGCAGCAGCAAATTTGTTAGCAGTTGGGCAAAACCATGTGCATTGCAGGGGGGACAGATATAACATGTGCAGAGAGAGTTAGATTTTGGTGGGATGTATTCGAACTGAAATCTAAATTGTAGTGTAAAAATAAAGCAGCCAGTATTTACCCTGCACAGAAACAAAATAACCCACCCAAATCTAATGGGCCCTACACATTTAACGAGGTGCCGCCGAGATGCCCGACGGCCGATACGGCCGACGGGCGACCCGGCGGCGGGGGGGGAGTGAAGTTTCTTCACTCCCCCCGTCACCCGGCTCCGTAGACTTGCAGGCAAATATGGACGATCTCGTCCATATTGGCCTGCATGCACAGCCGACATGTCCCCAGCGATGAACGAGCGCGGGGCCGCGCATCGTTCATCGCTGGTGACTCCACACTGCACGATATGAACGTTATCTCGTTCATTAATGAACGAGATCGTTCATATCGTGCAGAAAGATCGGCATGTGTGTAGGGCCTATTACTCTCTCTGCAAATGTTATATCTGCCCCCCCCCCTGCAGTGCACATGGTTTTGCCCAACTGCTAACAAACTTGCTGCTGCGATCAACTCAGAATTACCCCCTGAACCAAAATACAATAGTGCTTGGTTTGACCTTGCTGCAATGCTGTCCGGCCGCAGCTCTGATTGTGTGTAATTCACATTCCAAGTGGCCAGGCAGAATTCCCTACCTGCCTCCCAAGAAGCCCCAGTGGTACCAGCCCAGGAAGGGGGAGAGGGGGGGCTCTAATCATGGAGCCCTGGGCAGCTGCCTTGTGTGCGAATATGTTAAGATTACCTTGATAGGAAAAATCTGAGTACTTATTTGGATTCATAATAGTAAAAAGTATAATTAGAGCACCATTCTGGGACAAAGTTGTTGATGACCTGTGTAAGAGATTTAGGCTTTATATATACTGTATATCAGTGTCGGACTGGGGCATGTAGGGCCCACCGGGGAAATGCAGTGGTAAGGGATGTGGCCAGTCTGCAGTGGGGGTGTGGCCTGCCACATCATTGGTTTGACTAACCAATAGAGAGTGCAACATCTGGGCCCCTTCATAAATATATACTGTAAATTCAGCTGCTGCATGCATGATAATGTACCAGATTAATAACAGATTAATTATAGCAAAGCACTGTAGAAAATACACCATAGTCCAGTATAAGGTAACATATGTATGATGTATAATTCAAGTGCACAGTCTGGAACCTGATCCTTAGAGCAGGAGGTGGGGCCCACCGGTGGTTTACCCCGTACCCCTGTGAGCCAGTCCAAGCCTGCTGTATATAAATTCAGTGGCGGTTCTTGCCACGGGCAAGCGGTACTTTTGCCCGGAGCACCGCCACTGTGCCCCCCGCAGTGCCCCGCTGTGCCCCCCGCTTTGAAGGGAACCAGACGCGTAGCGTCTAGTTTCCCTTCATTGAGAGGACCTTAGTTGTGCGGTGCGCGATGACGTCATCGCGCACCGCACAGCATAGTGGCACAGACACTAGGGGTCATAATTGACCTCTAGTGTCTATGCTGTTCTATGGGAGAGACATAATAACGTCTCTCCCATAGATCGAGGAAAGGAGAGAAGAAGAGCGGCGCCGGCGGAGGAGGTCTGCAGCAGTCTGGATCAGGAACGGGGATGGTAAGTATACTTTTTTTTTATTTAATTTTATCTTTCAGCGTCGCTACAGGGGCATAAATGGGGGCGTAACTGACCACGCCCCCATTTGAAGCCACGCCCCTATACTTCGCCCGGGGCGCCACAATCCCAAGAACCGGCCCTGTTAATAAATTATAACAATAACTAATTTTACAATTGTTGATACATTAGGCCTCAGACCGAGGCTGTACCAGGCGCACAGAGCACCTGGGACGGCACCTTGCAGCCACGATCTCTGCTGCATGGCCGGTAAAGCATCCACAAGAGAACACATTGAGGAAGCCTAGACAGCTTATCTGACCTGTCAAAAGCAAGTAAATCTGCAATTAATAGCTTCATTTTAGACGTATTTTCAAGAAACATGCGGCCCACTGACATTTGTTCTTGCCTTTTTTTATGCAACAAAATATAAGGTCCAAAGTAGATCCATCATCTAAACACAAGTATTATTTTAAGGGCACAAATGAAAAAAAGAAATAAAAAATATCTCAGTTATTCTCTAATGTAAGTGCTGTATTACCCAGCGCTGGTGTATTGTGTAATGCAAGAATCTATTCCTTTTAAGTTTATTCCTCCTAGTTCCAAATTGACTTAAAAGTTTGGAAAGTGCTACCTTTTCTTTGCAGTTATTTTCCAGATTGCTCTGCTCTTCTTTATGGTGTTGTTTTTGCTAAATGAAGGTATCTCCAGTCACACTTGTGATAAAAGCTGTTACTCGCAGTTGTCTCTAAATAGGTGGCATGTTTTTCTTATCTGCAAATGAGTTCTCTTTCCTCAGATTAAACTAAATGTGTTACTTTCCTGCAAGCAGAACCAGAAATGAATGTGATAGAAGCAGAAAAACAGATTGAGGAGCAGACACTTCCAGCACTAGATTCTCTACACCAGAGGTAGGCAAACTGGGACTCTCCAGCTGTTGTCAAACTACAAGTTCCAGCATTCTTCGCCATCCAGAGGCAAGATGGGACTTGTAGTTCCACAACAGCAGGAGGAGCCAGAGGTTGCAAATTTTCTACATTATGGGGGTCATTCCAAGTTGATCGCACGTAGCAACTTTTTGCTGCCCGTGCGATCAACTAGACGCCGCCTATGGGGTATTGTATATCTGCATAGCAGGGCTGCGAACGCTTGTGCAGCCCCGCTATGCAATCAAAAAGGTTCCTGTAAAAGAAGACCAGGCTAAGAGTTACTTACCCTGTGCGATGGATCCAGTGATGCAGGTCCCGGAATTGACGTCAGACATCGCCCTCCAAACGCCTGGACACGCCTGCGTTGGACTCACCACTCCCCGAAAACGGTGAGTTGCCGCCCGGTTCGGCCTTCCTCCTGTCAATCTTCTTGTGGTCGCCGCTGCTGCGACCGCTTTCCACGCTAGCGGTGTCGCTGCCTGGCGACGGCCGTTGCTGTGCAGCGACGCGCCTGCGCAATTCGGCTGCCGCGCATGCGCAGTTCCGACCCGATTGCACGGCTGAGAGGAAGCGCAGTGTGCGATTGGGTCGGAATGACCCCCTATATACTGTGTGGCAATAACCTATTGAATTAGTGTTTATTGTATATATCAGTAAATGTAAGCAGAGGCAATATGCAGGGTCTAAGGGTCAATTCATACAGGAGTGATGTCCGCAATGCAATATCAGCTGCAGTTACGGTAGCCCCCAAATTGCTTGTTTTAAAATTCGCCATTTATGGGGCGGCAAACTAAAATGCACAATTTAGGGATGACATTGGGACAATTTAGGGTGCCTGTTGTGCTCTCATCACATCACAGGCAATGCCCACAATTCACATCTAATATCTCAAAATATCCATGTTCAAATATCTATAAGTTGTACGTTTTGCTATTATGTTATTGAGCCAACTAGTAACACACACAAGGGCAGATGTACTAAGCTTTGGAGAGTAATAAAGTGAAGAGAGATGGGGGAGGGGGAGATGTATCAACTTTTGGAGAGAGATAAAGTGCAGCGAGATAAAGTACTAGCCAATCAGCTCCTAACTGCCATGTTACAGGCTCTGTATTAGTTGGTACCTGGGCCGGTTCAAGGGCGCTCTGCGGCCCTGGCAGGAAAAGGGGTGTGGCCTAATACAGGGGGCGTGGTCAGTTACGCCCCCTGTACATTGCTAGCGCCGCTTGAATGCTGAGCGGTGCGCGATGACGTCATCGCGCACCGCACAACAGAAGGTCCTCTCCACGAAGGGAAACTAGACGCTATGCGTCTAGTTCCCTTCGTGGAGAGGACCTTTGCTGTGCGGTGCGCGATGACGTCATTGCGCACCGCTCAGCAAAGTTACTCTCCACGAAGGGAAACTAGACGCATAGCGTCTAGTTCCCTTCACAGGAGGCGGACGGGGACGGCAGCGGGCAGCGGAGGCGGACGGGGGACACAGCGGGCAGCAGTGGCGGATCTTGCCACGGTGCGGCGCCCTCCGGATGGCGCCGGCGCCCTCCGGAAGGCGGCGCCCCGGGCAAAAGTCCTGCTTGCCCGTGGCAAGATCCACTACTGGTTGGTACTACAGTATATCTCTCTCCAAGGATTAGTACATCTCCACCATAGTGACTTATGTATCACCAAACATACTTTGAATTCGGGTTGGATGTGATTTACACTCCAGCTCACAATGCGGTAATAAAATGACCACTTGCATTTACCATTCTCTAGATGCTAAGATAAAGCCCTGTCCTGGTGAATGGTCAGTAGCTGAGACATTGCTTGGTCAGAACTGCCGTATGTACAGTGCAGGGATGGTGGGGTCTGATGGGGAAGGCTCCATGGGATACTTAGCTTTTGCAGAGATTTATCACAATATAATTTTAATCAATTTATAACTACATGCAAACTTAAGCTGGGTACACACCTGGTCAATGGCTCAGCTGTTCAGCCCATCCACCAACCTATCTAAGCATTGGTAAATGCAGTCATCCTCCCAGATGTGGCATGCCTGGCATCACAGCCGGGGGTCATTGACGGTCCTGGCAGCAAGTCACACACACAGCCAGATACGCCAATATGTCTGTAGATATATCGCCAATTGGCAATTGCACTTTGAGGAGGAGCACAAAACACTGCACAGGAGCTATATTCTACGGACCTGTTTGCATTTTTATTGGAGCACACTTAAAGTGGGATATCAAAAAAGTTTTTTAAGAATGGGTTTTTGTATCCAATTGGATTGAAGTTTCGCAATATCCATAAAATTTTACTACAAATCTGTTTATGAACAATTGTTCCTATGATTGTCACTTGGATACACAGACCATCCCTCTGAAGAAGTCCATGTAGGACGAACCGCATCAGGGCTGAGGAGAGAAAAAGACCCTTCATAAAATTGTACTGACACAATTGGCTTCATTTGTGTATTGAAAGGGTATATCTCTGTATCCACGTAGTGGTTTTAATATTTTTTTTATAAATTCTAGTCATGAGTTTATTGGTCATATATGTAAATTGCTGGTTAGTCATATAGAGAGTGACTTGTAGCGCCCTCGACCTCATTTTGGAGGTGATTTTATATATATATATATATATATATATATATATATATATATATATAAACATTTCATATGGCCATCACTGATTATTGAAGTAATGTTGGTGAATTATAATACTGAGCATGCAACAACCTCATTAGTTAAAAAATAGGCAAGTGTGGGATAATGATAGATTTCTGCTAATTGTAGTTACTTTATTTTTTCTGCTGCTTATTGTCCTTAAAAATAATAATAATAATAATAATAGAATTGGGGTGTTGGATAGAGCAATGCTGATTTGTGGGGCACTCCCAGTACCTTGGGCAATATCAGGGCTGAATACTGTCCTATGTGTAGCAAGACTTTTGCTAGGGTTTTATTACTACACTGCTAATTTTAGTTTGCTTCATTCTTCCACAGAAATCCAAACAATTTAGTTTAATAGTAAGAGCCGCAACTCAGCGCACACCAGATCCGCAGCTCTCTGCAACACAGTATGTAAATATTTACAATGATGTCACATGGTACAGACTTACAATATAACTGAGGCCATGTATTTGGTGCTGGATGTATGTACTAGTGAAGAAGGTGCTTCTCCCTGTAATAAGGTACTTATACAAAGTAACAACAGGATTTTCATTTTTAGGTGGTTTTTTTTAGTTGTTTTTTTTTTTAAATAGTCCAGTGTCTGTAATCAATCTTTCAGCATTAATATTTGAAGTGGATGATTTTCTCCCTGTCATATTGATTTGGAATCACTGTGTCTCTACAAGAACAGTTAAATCTCAATTTATAATCTGTACTGTTCAATACACTAATATATGGCACAGTTTTAGATGCCTCCTGTAGCGTATAGACCACATGATCAGTGCGCATTGGGGAAATACTAAATGCCTAATAAGGGAGAGGGCAGGAAGAACCTCTAGCTCCAACAATAAAACAAAACAATGTAAGACATTTTTTGCACATATAAATGATATGTTTAAAAAACATGTCTAAAATGAAAAACTGTTAATGTTGTAATTAAAGATCAAGTAACTTATTTTTTTAATTTGTATTCTTCTTCAAGCAATGCTGCTTATATTTGTTAACTTTAAGATTATCCTTGCACAGACCTATGGAACAAATAGGGTTGAATTTGCCAAAAGGATAAGTGAAAAAGGGCAGACTAGATGGGCCAAAAGTTTCTTATCTGCCATCACATTTTATGTTTCTATGTTTGACATTTTCATAAAATGTAGCCTGCTGGCTGTGTGAGTGTTTAAAAGGGACAGTATAGTTACTATATGTAAGGGACAGTATAGCTACTAAATTGTAAGGGACAGTATATTTACTATATGTAAAGGACCGTATAGCTACTATATTTAAGGGACAGTATGTTTACTGTATGTAAGGGACAGTATAGCTACTATCTGTAAGGGACAGTATAGTTATTATATGTAAGGGACAGTATAGCTACTAATTGTAAGGGATAGTATATTTACTATATGTAAAGGACCATATAGCTACTATATTTAAGGGACAGTATGTTTACTGTATGTAATGGACAGTATATTTACTATATGTAAAGGACCATATAGCTACTATATTTAAGGGACAGTATGTTTACTGTATGTAAGGGACAGTATAGCTACTATCTGTAAGGGACAGTATAGTTACTATATGTAAGGGACAGTATAGCTTCTAATTGTAAGGGACAGTATAGTTACTATATGTAAGGGATAGTATAGTTACTATATGTAAGGGACAGTATAGCTACTAATTATGAGGGACAGTATAATTACTAATTGTAAGGGACAGTACCACTACTAATTGTAAGGGACAGTATATTTACTATATGTAAAGGACAGTATAGCTACTATATTTAAGGGACAGTATGTTTACTGTATGTAAGGGACAGTCTAGCTACTGTCTCTAAGGGGCCGTATAGTTACTATATGTAAGGGACAGTATAGCTACTAATTGTAAGGGACAGTATATTTTTATATGTGAAGGACAGTATGGCTACTATATTTAAGGGACAGTATAGCTACTGTCTGTAAGGGACCATATAGTTACTATATGTAAGGGAAAGTATACAGTAGCTACTAATTGTAAGGGACAGTATATTTTTATATGTAAAGGACAGTATAGCTACTATATTTAAGGGACAATATGTTTACTGTATGTAAGGGACAGTATAGCTACTATCTGTAAGAGACCAAATATATACTAATTGTAAGGGACAGTATAGCTACTAATTGTAAGGGACAGTATATTTACTATGGGATCCGGTCTCTAAGTCGACAGTAACTAGGTCGACAATGTCTAGGTCGACCACTATTGGTCGACAGTAACTAGGTCGACAGGGTCTTTAGGTCGACATGTTCTAGGTCGACAAGTCAAAAGGTCAAAATGAGTTTTTCACAATTTTTTTCTTTTTTTTAACCTTTTCATACTTAACGATCCACGTGGACTACAATTGGAATGGTAATCTGTGCCGAGCAAAGCGAAGGCACCTTGCCCGAAGCATGGCGAGCGAAGCAAGCCATGCGAGGGGACGCGGTGCACTAATTGGGGTTCCCGGTCACTCTACGAAGCAAACGTCACCAAAATAACATAAAAAACTCATGTCGACCTTTTGACCTGTCGACCTAGAACATGTCGACCTAGACACCCTGTCAACCTAGTTACTGTCGACCAATAGTGGTCGACCTAGACATTGTCGACCTAGTTACTGTCGACCATCCATACCACACCCATTTACTATATGTAAAGGACAGTATAGCTACTATATTTAAAAGACAGTATGTTTACTATATGTAAGTGACAGTATAGTTACTATCTGTAATGGACAGTACATTTACTAATTGTAAGAGACAGTATAAATGCTATCTGTAAGGGACAGTATAGCTACAAATTGGAAAGAACAGTATAGTTACTAATTGTAATGAACAGTATTGGCTACTATCTGTAATGGACAGTATAGTTACTATCTGTAAGGCATAGTAATAGCTACTATCTATGAGGAACAGTATAGTTAATATTTATAAGAGGCAGTATAGTTACTAACTATAAGGGACAATATAGTTACTATATGTAAGGGATAGTATTAGCTGCTATATGTAAGGTACAGTATAATTACTATCTGTAAAGCATAGTATTAACTACTATATATAAGGGACAGTATAGTTACTATCTATAAGGGACAATATAGTTACTATTTATAAGAGACAGTATACTTATAGTTACTGTCTATAAGGGACAGTATAGTTACTATTTATAAGGGACAGTATAGTTACTATCTATAAGGGACAGTATAGTTATGTTCTATAAGGGATAGTTACTACTTATAAGGGACAGTATAGTTACTACCTGTAAGGGGCAGTATAGTTACAATCTGTAAGGGACAGTATAATTATGATCTGTAAGGGACAGTATAGTTACTACTTATAAGGGACAGTATAGTTACTACCTGTAAGGGGCAGTATAGTTACTACCTGTAAGGGGCAGTATAGTTACTATCTGCAAGGGACAGTATAGTTACTATTTATTAGGGACAGTATAGTTACTATCTGCAAGGGACATTATAGTTACTATTTATTAGGAACAGTATAGTTACTATCTGCAAGGGACAGTATAGTTACTATTTATAAGGGACAGTATAATTACTACCTGTAAGGGGCAGTATAGTTACTATCTATAAGGGACAGTATAGTTACTACATGTAAGGGGCAGTATAGTTACTATCTATAAGGGGCAGTATAGTTACTATCTATAAGGGACAGTATAGTTACTATTTATAAGAGTCAGTATAGTTAACATTTATAAGGGACAGTATAGTTACTATTTATAAGGGACAGTGTAGTTACTATTTATAAGGGACAATATATTTAACATTTATAAGGGACAGTATAGTTACTATTTATAAGCGACAGTATAGTTAATATTTATAAGGGACAGTATAGTTACTATCTATAAGGTACAGTATAGTTATGATCTATAAGGGACAGTATAGTTACTACTTATATGGGACAGTATAGTTACTACTTGTAAGGGACAGTATAGTTACTATGTGTAAGGGGCAGTATAGTTAGTATCTGTAAGGGGCAGTATAGTTATGATCTATAAGGGACAGTATAGTTACTATCTGTAAGGGACAGTATATGTATAATATGTAATGGTCAGTTTATTCATGATAATTTGCCCTGTGTTTAACCATGTAAAACTTACATTTTAATTGAACTGATTTTCCTACATTTTAGTTACTCAGCTTTTGTGGAACTACAAGTCTTAGGCTGGCAAGAATAGGGGGTTATAGATGCTGAAGAGCCACAGGTTACCTAAGATTGCCTACTTTAGGCTGAATGACATAGACAACCCCCAATCCACATAACATTTTACTATAGCAATGGTGCAGTGTGTGAAACATATAATTGCATTATACATACAGTATATCTTCAGCATGGAGCGCAGACCGTTCCTTCCCGGCTGATGTTTACAAAAGGACAGCACCCTCCACTACATAACCCCTCATACTCCTTATTTGTATGGACACACATCAGTACCTGTGTTATATAATACAGACAGTCCCAGGCTCCACAGTAACGCACAATATACACTTCACAGCAGCAGCAACAAGCTACACATGGCATTGTTCTCCAAATGGTCTGTTTGCAGCCTGAATATCTTGCTTAGGAGATAGAACATAGAAATCAGAGACACTGGATGAATCCCCATGTTCCCTAACTAACCGGAGAACAAATATTCTGTATATCAGCATGTCATTCACCAGTCACTGTCCTTTACTGTATCACTGGCACTCTCATACACTGCATGGGAGATGCTAAGAAAAGTCATTTCACATATAGAAAGTTTCCAGTCCCCCCTATCTTACCTGGCATCACCCAGCCCAGTGTGCCCTGCAGACTGGCACCACATTCTGGAGCTGCACTCACCGGGCATACGTGCTAAACATCTCGGGTTATTTTTCCTATGTCTCATTATCATTAAATACTACAAAATAAATACTACAATGTATGACATGTTATAGAGAGCCCATCACCCCTACCCTTACTGAGGAGGTCGGGCAGAGGGCAGTGTTGGTGAGCGTCACATACCAGCTGCTAGCTGCACACCTGTGACATGCATGAGGGTCACACGAAGTTTCATCACCCACCTTGCTAGACACCAGTGACCTCACTTCACAGACACACAACAAGGAGCCATAAATACACACATACTGTACACTATATAGTATATACTATACTCTGATACAGCAGCGAGGGGAGGTTATCCTGCATTTTACAGCAACATTGTACTTGAACATATATATGTGTGTGTGTGTGTGTGTGTGTGTGTGTGTGTGTGTGTGTGTGTGTGTGTGTGTATATATATAGTATATATTAAACACAGAAACAGAAAAAAGGTATTTTACAATTATGTGTGTGGATAGATATATATATATATATATATATATATATATGTATATATATAATTAGATCGTATATTATTTGCAGAACATTAGTGTGGAGTATATGTAAAAATACGCATTAAAGCAAGTGGTGAAGCAGGTATACAATATGCTTCATGGAGAATATTGAAGAGATGAGTCTCGGAATATAATGAAGTATTATAATATAGTCACCGGGAGCCGCAGGTCTGTGCAGGTAAGGGATGAACAATTTGTGAAGGAGCAGCACATCCAGGGACAGCAGCGCTGCAGCTCAGCCCGGCACTGCCAGTGATCTGCGAGTCAGGGTGTGCCAGCCGTGGAAATCCGTGTACCCACACGTCTGAGCGGCAGGAGAGCTGGCTTCAGGGTCCGACTCAGGCAGCATCACCTGTGAACTGCACATGTATGCCAATACCGCCTGCAGTGTTCAAACTGCTATGTGTGTGTGTATATATATATATATATATATATATATATATATATATATATATTATTGCTATTTATATATATATATATATATATATATATATTTATATATTAGATTATATTGCTATTTATATATATATATTTTTATATGTATATGTGTGTGTGTGTGTGTGTGTGTGTGTGTGTGTATATATATATATATTATTGCTCTTTATATATATATATATTTATATATTAGATTATATTGCTATTTATATATATATATTTATATGTATATGCATATATTTGTGTGTGTGCGTGTGTGTGTGTGTGTGTGTGTGTGTGTGTGTGTATATATATATATATATATATATATATATATATACACACATACATACATACATATATATATATATATATCTATATGTGTGTGTGTTTAAGCCGGTATTCTGTTCCTGAAGTGTCCTTTAAAAATATAATTCTTCTGCGCAATTTAGCTAAAAATAAACAGTCCAGACAGGGTCACACAAGGAAGAGAAGGAAAACAGCGATATCTACAAATAAATTGTGCCAGATGACAGCCCAGTATTGTAGTTTATATTTAGTCCAATTCTACCGGTGAACTAACAGTTTCTTCCATAAGAGACAAAGTGATCTTGTGTGTTATAAATATTTAACAGCGGTTCTCCTCTCACAATGCTCTGACTTATAACCAGCCGTGATTTATGCGTTTATTTGTGCGTTTAAAACAATGTTTCGCTCCAGTTAACTTTGCTTCGTGCACATTTGTGTTTTATTTATTTAATTTAGTTGATTTATATATGCATATATATATAAAAAGATAGCTGCTAGATAGATTTAATTTTTCATCACATATTATAGTTTTACAGTAACAAAAGAAATCGTAATGTGGGGTGTGAGATCCATAATTTACATATAATCTATTTTTATTTCTGTTTATTTCTTATTAAATAAATACAACACAACGCCGCTATCAGCGTCTGCGAGAGAAGCTGCGAATATGATCATCGCCCGGGTGTTACATTGACACTAATTTTAACACGCTGTGAAAAATAATACTACATAAGGAATTTGACATAAACAAGTGACATAAATAAGAGGACACTTTGGCGAGCGGTATGCTTATAAGCAATCAATGCGATCGGGTGCTCATTGTTAAGGCAAATATAGACTCAGGTTTATTGTTGGGAGAAAGCAGGGAGTTAGAACATAAGGGTGATGCTCTATGTCAGGGATGGGGAACATTTGGCCCTCCAGCTGTTGTTAAACTACACATCCCAGCATGACCTGCAACAGTTTTAGCATGGCCTAATAGCAAAACTGCAGCAAGGCATGCTGGTATGTGTAGTACAACAATAGCTGGCGGGCCAAAGGTCCCCCACCCCTGCTCTATGTATTGTTCTACCTGCATGCATGCAATTGCATGGGGGCCAGTGGCTGGGAAGAGGCACACAGTTTGGAGGTTGGTTGATCAGAGAACATCAGGAGTAGTCTCCAGGTAGAAGGACCAGGGATGGATGAGGGGTAGAAGAAGTAACAGTTTGGTGCAGTAACAGCCTGGATGGCTGGAGTGCTAAGGGGCAGCCTGAAGAGTCGGGGGGTGAGTGAGAGGAGCAGAGAATGCATTATGTGCTGCACTCAGACAGTCAGAAATGTCTCTGTTTTTTTTGTAAACTGTTTATCTTGCAGCCTCTTGGGCCAGGGAGTGGATGCCGGAGAGGTGTTTTTTTATTTTCCCTCTATTTGTTTGCTTTAGATGTTGAGCTCTTGCGAGGAAGTTGTAAAAACTCCCTCTGGTGCAAACAGACAGAAGTATTCTCAGCCTCTGGCTACAGCTGCGGCGTGTGACCGGCAGGGGGCGCTCAGAGGTTGTGTCTGGTGCACAAGATAACTCAGCAGGCCAGCCCGTGTGTATGTGAGCGTCCCCAGCCTCTGCAATGCTACATAGTAACACAGAACATTCCTAAAATAATAATAATAATAATAATAATAATAATAATAATAATAATGCCAATCAATACCTGTATGTTTAATCACAGAAAATAAAGATACTGCAAGGTACCGAATATAGTACATGCATTTGTTACAGCTAATTATTGGATAAAAATCTCCTTTTCTTCTGGATAATGAGAATGACACCTTCTATGTGGGTACTATAATCCGGTCACTGTAATCTTCACATTTTTATAGAAAATCTATAGCAGAAAATGACCATGCCTGAAAATGAGCCCCCTGCCCTCTGTGGTGCCACTGGTGTTGGATGGGCAGCAGGCTGGTGGACTGTACCGCTATAAGGCATGGATGGCGGTATATAGTCGCATGCTGTGCCCTGGACATGATATATGGCCTCTGTGTGTCTGGGTTGTGCAGGTACACAGCACAATGACAGTGTCGCTCTCATTATCCACTTATAATTTACAACAAGATGCAATTTCGCTGTTTCAAGGACAAGTAGATCGGATAATTTGGAGTCGCCTTTTCTATTCGCCAGAAGGTCCCAGATAATTAGGGCGCTGCTCTATAAATATCATTTCGTGTGTGTTTAGTCTGTTGGTTTGCACTGGGAGCTGGAAGCAGTGAGGACACTGCGCTGATCAGTGGGAACATTCCCCTGTAATTCTGCTTTGCTGGAGAAAATAATTGTATTTTTAGTGTCCTGGTATAACTTGTAAACCACCCACTTCTCTTATGCCAGAGCCCACTGTGTATTATCATGTGTGTGGAGAAATACTAATTAAAGAAGAAACACTTGTTTGTTTGTTTTTCTTCTTCGTCTATTTATAGTCTGAGCATCCACTGCAATATGTATCACAATTACAGGCTGGATGCAAAAGTGGATGGCCTGTGGTCCCTTACATGCTGACAGTGTCTGCTGGGACTTGTAGTCCCCCAGCAGCTGAAGAGGCACTGGTTGCCTCTGGTTTAGTGGTAACAAGCCCAGCAACATCTCATAAATAAGTGCTTGGAAGATGTGCGGTGTCCCTATCTATCCTATACCCCAGCGAAGGGGTTAATGCAGCCAGCCTGTCACTCTCCCTGCGCTGCACCATGACCTGGATAGTCGGGCCGCCTCCCATCCTTTCCAGGAGTCTCACAATCCAGTTTAGTGAATGGAAGCTAATAACAAATTATCAGATCAGCCTCAGGACTCCTAATTAAACCTCCTAGCTGATTGCAAATAAAAGATGTCGGGATTAGGAGGAAAAGGGGAGAACTTTACTTCAGCTGTGTCCCCTGTTATTTCACATTAACACACAGTGTTCCCTTCCTGCTGCTGTTATTATTATTATTATTATTATTATTACTACATTTAGTTTTTGGGGAATGTGGCTGGAAGTATGCGGCACATCTTCTCATACATGTAAATATTAGGCCGTGCTGGCTAATTGGAAAACGTGCCCCCCTATTAGGTATGAGAAAGGGAGAGAGTATGTATATCTGTCAGTCATTTTAAAGCAGGAGAACATTACTGGAGTGTGAAGGAATTGTCTCTAATTCAGAAAGGCAATCGGGCAGAAAAAGCCCTCAACACGATCCTGGTAGTTATTAATCAGAGAGCTTTTCTCATACACTGCTGTCGAGTATGGGTGTGGGAGTTAACCCCTCCTGTCCCCCTCTTTGTATAATACACCATTTATAGTCCCCATTAGTACCCCCTTATTCTGGGGATCAGTTGGTGCCCATTCTGCAAGCTTCAATATAATGATGCTACTGACCTCAATACCGAACACTATGGAAATGAATAGTTATAGATGTTTTGTTTAGTATAGCTCTATAAACAGTGATTTATCTATGTATGTAAATATATTAATGTGACTGATTTATTATCTAAGTTTGTATTCCAATACAATTTTAAGAATGACTATATTTGTAAAAATCTATAAATATTGTCATATAAAACAGAGTAAATGTCCCAAAACCGACTTTATTTTTTTAATAAATAAAATATATTTAGTCTTCCTCGTGTTTGTTTGTTTTTTGTGTGTAAATGTAATGAAAGTATGGCAGAAAATACATATATTCTCTTTATATATTTTGTTAAAGAAACATACTTATTTGTTATGTTGCACAGACTACTCTATATGTTTGGTGAATTATCCACATGCTACAATTGTTATATGTAGCATAAATTGTTATTAACAAACATATTATATATATATATATATATATATATATAGACACACACACACACACACACACACACACACACACACACACACACACACACACTCTCTCTCTCTCTCTCTCTCTCTCTCTCACAATACACGAGGGGACAAAAGCAGTCAGGTAACAAGCCTAAAAAAAAAAAAAATAATGTGTATTGTCAAAGAAACAAAAAAAACAACAACTGACAGACCAAGCGGTGAGAGGGCCCTGCTCGCAATCTTACAACCTATCGAGAGATACCGAACTTTAAACCGCCTTTCCCACTTATAATTAAATATAATTCATTTAAGACATTCATTTAACATTTGTCAAATGCAACACGGCATTTACCATAATTGTAATTCACAGATACATCACGTTTCGTTGTTTTTAATGACACAAATATTTGCTATCCCTGTGTTTTATTATTTATTATTACACATGTACAAAGATATATTTATACAGCAAGAGAAAGAGAGGAACACTGGCATGCTGATTAATGACTGGATTTCTGAATTTTCCAGCATTTATTGGATGTCACTGGGATAACACAGGCAGATCTGGACAGAGCTGACCACAAGTGAGCACTGGAACTGAGTAGTCACCGATATTTGTTAAAGGTTGCCGAGTGACATCAGGCAGCGAGATTTATTGGTCCTGGTAACCAAGAGCATTATACAAGGAGGACAGTGAGCTGCGTGCTGGAGCTAAGATACGGATCTACCCTAAGGGAAGGCTCTCTGAGGGTATGTATGGTAGTGTGTGTGTATATATATATATATATATATATATATATATATATATACATACATACATACATATATATATGTATATACATACATATATATATATATATATACATACATACATATATATATATATATACATACACTTACACATATATATACATATATATATGTAGACATATATATACATACACACACACACATATATATATATGTATCTATATAAAAAGATAGATAGATATAGATAGATAGATAGATAGATAGATAGATAGATAGATAGATAGATAAATAGATATACCCCTCTATGCACATAGCATCATGCTGATTCTAGATTCTTTCTGTCTCTCTCTCTGCCTTGGTATATACTCATATACGTGGTCTGGCCTTTTCTTTCTTCCCTCTCCTCATTCTCTAGCACTGGGCACATTTGGGGGGCAGAGGGGGGCCCAGCTTTATGGCCGAGTGAGGAAGTTTTGTTGAGTGTGTTTTTCTCATTGATCAGTCAGTCTTAGCTAATGTAATTATCCCCATCAATAGCATGCTGCAGAGAGGATCATTATGTGGGTGACGTTGATAAATGATCTTGGCTGAACGCTTTTCTCTCGGGCACCCAATGCTGACCCTCCCACAGACCCAGGGTGACCATAGAAACGTCTATACAGGAGATGGGGGGGAAGTAACCCCTTCATAGCCGGGACTGGGCACAAACAGATGCCACTAGGTAATGCAATAATCTGAGGTCTTCCTATGCCTGTCTGTGCTCCTCTCAGGCACTGCCTGCAATATAAAGGGCATTAATTACACAAAACAGAGAGAAGGAGGTATTCCTGGTATGTAATACTACCTATATATCCAGGAATGGTTTCAAGGTTACAATGCAGAAAAAGCTTTTGCTGGGAAAGAATTTCCAGTAAGAAGAGGCTCATCTCAGCCCTTTTCCATCATCTGAATATTTTATTTAAGCAAAATAAGAAATATTGAGAGCAGTAATTGATTCATAATGATTTATAAATCGATGCGTTGAGGCCAAAGGGTGTTTGTTTATTTTGCTTTCTTGTTCTGAAGCTGCAGCTGAAGTGATTGTGGGGCTGTGGGCTGGAGGCTGGGAAATGAGAAGCAAGCAGGCTCATCCATCATCCCTGTCAGGGGAGCAGCATGCAGACTCCCTTCTGTTCTACACCAAAACTATTAATATTAAAATCGCCTTTCAAAGCTCCACCAGCAGACCCCTCTATTCACAGCGCACATTCTATAGAACCCCGGGTATCCCAGATATACCCAGCAACATCTGACAGCAAAGGGGGGCCGGGGAAACCCAACAATGCCAGCCTGAAAAGCTGGCACACACTGCTACTTTATATATATATATATATATATATATATATATATATATATATATATAAAATACAGCAATTCTCTTTACAAAATCACAAGCGCATACACAATGTATGTAACTATGTATGTATGTATGTATGTATGTATGTATGTATGTCTGTGTGGATAGATTGTGTGCAGTGTGTGAGAATCTTTAGCAGAGAATAGATGTCCCATGATCACTAACAGCTGCTCCATCAGACAGACCCGTGTTGACCATCTCCCTGCCTGGAAGAGTGGAGGGCTGGATGGTACATTAGCGATATATCAGCACCGCGGTATGCGGATTACTTCTTTGACCACGCTATTCTTCTTTTTCGTTTCCTTTGATGTTGAAACATTTTATTTCTTTGCTTCCCTCTATCTGGATCTATCCCGCACAAAATATTCGTTTGCTGTGAATTTATCAAAAAACATTTTTTTTTTAATGCTAGTCACCATGGATTAGACCGACATAAATATTTCTCTGCTCATCTGAAAACATATGTCTCCAGTACAGGTTTGTGTCGTATTTTTCTATTGTGGACAATATATATCATAAAATACGATTGCTTGTTACATTACATACAGTGTAAACATTTGTTTATCTCCAGTGCGGTTTTTATTCATTGTAAGATGCACGTTTTTCTTACCCACAAAGTTATGGACAGTTTTTAAATGAACAAAATTGAAACATGCTCGTCCTTCATTATCTATCAGCAAACACTTCAGCTTCCCAGTACAACAAAAAATATTCAAAGTTATTCTATATTTTATAAAATGTATTATTGCCTAGGAATAAAAATATTGTAAACATAAAGTAGTGATAAGATATCTATCTATATATATATATATATATATATATATATATATATATATATATATATACATCTTATCTGTATGGATATTTTAATTTGAAACGTGTGAATATATTATATACAAAATGCTCTTGCTATAAATGAATATATATATGTGTGTGTGTGTGTGTGTGTATATATATATATATATATATAAATTATGTTTAAACACACACAATGTTCTTGCTGCAATTAAAAAATAATAAAATAAAAATATATATACAGTATGTGTGTGTGTATAAATTTGTGTGTTTGTATATACAGTATATAACTATTTATAGATAGCACCTATCCTTGGGTATCCATGCATATTTCCCTATAGATTGTAAGCTTGAGAGCAGGGCCTTCCTACCTCTGACTGTTTGTTATTACCCGGTTTTGTTATAGCATTGTTATTTCCAATAGTAAAGCGCAATGGAATTTGCCTCACTATATAAAAACCTGTTAATAAATAAAATAATATATAAATATGTATATATATATATATATATATATATATACATACACACTGTACACACACACACACACACACACACACACACACACAATTCAGTGTATGTGTTCAGCTGGTATTGTGTGTAGAGCTGATCATTGTGTATGACATCATAGAGTAACACAGAATTAAGTGTACACAGAACCCCACAAAAAATCCAAAATGAAATATTTATTACCGCATTTTGTAACACCTTTTTTTCTTTAAACATAAACTCACAGTCCTCATACAAGTATTTTAATGTAAATTTGACAAAGCTTAAAGGTAACAGCATTTTTCTCTAATGAGGAACACGTGCTGAGAAAGAAATTATCCATGGACATACAATACCAATCCCACAGCAGGTTTTACTAGGAGAACATTCTTTTTTTTTTTTTTCAATTGAGGTAACACATAGAATATCTAACATGAAACATTAATAGAACGAACTCTGAACAAATTTTGTTACAGTATTGTCTTCTTTCCTTTCACTCACTCACACTCTCCCTCACTCTCTGGCGCACACACACACACTCAAACAAATGCTCACTTCCCCACGCACACTCGTTCTCCAATCTTTGAGTTTACAGTTAAGTTCAGTCTGTCATTTGGTACAAAGACCAGATTGCAGGAAGCCCCCCCCCTCCTTTTCCCATATAAGGGGATGTCCACATAATGGAGACACAAGATGGGTGTCTCTGCTTGTCCTTGTAATGTCTGTACAACTGCCCCAATCATATTGTCCTGTAGTGCTGAGGGACAGGCAGACAGACACTCTTCCAAGTCATCCCACTGGATCTTGTCCAGACCTTTCTCTGTGCTGGTCACAGGTAAAAATATTCTGTAGTGTTCCATGGAGAGGGGGGTTTCTGGCTGAGCCAAGTCATTCATTTGGGAACAACACACATAGTGTGGAAAAAACAAGGATATCTCTTTTTGTCTCTTCTAAAACTATTTAAATCAACAGAAATGTACAAGTTAACTTAGTTCCTATGTTTTATCCTACAGTAGTTATATCTCTGAGTCTTTCTGCTCCCAGAGGAGACTTGTTTTTGAATGGGCATTAAAGTGAACCCATGACTTCACATTTATGTACTTGTCTTGTTTCATTGGTCCTTTGTTGATGATGGAAAAAAAAATTGACAAAAATATTTTAAAAAAGAAAGAAAAAAACTCACAGCTGTCTGGAATTTTAAAACTGACCAAAGTTCAAAAGTCTTAATATAATCCCTCTTTTTTCCCTTGAGGTTCCTTATAACTGATGGGGTTCACGGGCAGGATGAGACTCCAAGAGCTGGGATTTACAATAATGGGGTGGTTGTGCATACAGGACCATCCCTGCTAGAACAGATCCTCCATGTGTCTACATGGCTCATGGTGAGGTGACCCGGCAGATGTAGGGCACTGGTGGTCCTTGTCTTCAGGGAGGACGTAATGTCAACTGTGGAAAAGTGTTAGCTGGTTGTACCAAACTGATACTCATAGGACCACCCTGAGAAAGACAGTCCCCTGGGATGGACTGCAGACCTGCAAAAGATGGAAATGAGGACTGTTTAGAAGAGAGGTTAATAGACATCCATGTACACAAACATTTTGGCTTTGAATTGGCTTTTGCAAATACGCAGTCTTAGGGCTCTAAAACAATAATATGATAATCAAAAAGTTCAATGGTTCAACATTTTTGGGATATTATCCTCTTTCTCGAAACTAGAATGATTGTCAACTGATAAGAAAAGGATTCCTAAAGCATTATAAGGCGTTGGCATATGAATGCTGGCATCCAGATAATAGGTAGTCAATAGGTCAACACAATATGGTTGACATGAATTAGGTCACCAGGTACAAAAGGTCGACAGTGCTTAAGGTCAACAGGTTCAAAAGGTCAACATGACAATGATCAACACATAAATGGTTGACACATGTTTCTGGGGGGGTATTACATTGCTCCCCGACATTTGCTTGATTTACTATCCACATGTACTACAATAGCATCCTGTGGCGAGCGCAACTGGCTACCTTGCCCAAATGGTGGCGAGCGAGTATGTTTTTCTGATGGTGGTCACATATTACTAACTACAAGATTTGACCCAAAAAAACAAACAAAAAAAACTTGACCATAGGTTGGTTTTGCCTTGTAAATAATTGGCGCTTTAAAAACATGGGCATTCTCGCACAAACTCCTGCACCTCCAGTACCCTATTACATTTACCCCTATATATTATATTGGTATTTACAAGTGCTGCAAAGGCTGCTATAAATGCTAACACAGGCATTTTATCCGTTGAATCAATATTTGTTGAGCCTCTGACTTCGCTGGGACCTAGTGACATCACTGAGGCACCTAGTGATGTCACTGGTTAGGCACTGATGTCACTGGTACATAGTTATTTGATAGACTACCCTCTCATGTCTTCAAAATGAAACACACTGGTTATCTGCGTGATACACTAAAACCAGACCTGCACAAATGCTGCAATTGCTTAGAAATGAAGTAATTGCTGTAGTTAGTGCAATCATTTCATAAGCAGTCCAAGCATAGGTAATTTGCCTGACATTGCTGAAATAATGCCTGTTATACTCTAATGCTCTTGTGCTGCAGTGAGTGAGTGACCCACGCTATGTTTTTTGTCAATAAGGACGTGTATTGGAAGGTGCCACAGAATCTGGATCTTAGCAATGTCAAGATTTATATCTCCTTTGTTTTTATTGTACTGTTTTTTTAAACATCAGGGGTTTTATTGTACTTTTTGTTTAAAAATCAGGGGTGGATTTCTGATTAAATTGGCTACTTGGATCCCGTCATGAATTACATTTTTGATGGCATTAGAATGTATATACAGAACCATCAAGCTGCCATTCTCTGATTATTTTCTTCCAGGGTCGTTGCATGCAAATAACACTGCAGGCATTATAGCGTGACATCACCAGGCCTCTGTGAAACAATCGCCCTTCTTTCAAAGTCACATAGGTCTCCGCTTGTCATAATTACAGGCCACTACTTGTGTCAGGCATTTTTTATACATGATCATAGGCTTGTTAAGATGTTACGTGCTTCAATGCCTCTGTGTAAAAACAATTGCTTTAAATACACCTGGTGTTCCTAATTTACCCATATACTGGTCCATCTGTGTGTTCATCCTGGTGGACATTGCTGAACATTAATTGGTTTTATATATATATATATATATATATATATATATAGTCCACACGGACCGGCACTCCCTCCTCCCCCTGGGTTAAAGCTCCGGTGCCCTCCGGGAACAGTTCAAACAGCAGCAAAGAAGAGGCGGCACTCGGAGACTTGAAAAGTGCACTTTTCAAGTCTCCGAGTGCCGCCTCTTCTTTGCTGCTGTATATATATATATATATATATATATATTTAGAGATGAGCGAGTTCGGATGTAACGCCAGAATTAACGCCAGTTCGGTTTTATCCGGATGTTTCTTATTGGCTATCCAGACCAAAACACGTGACGTCCGTAAGCCAATAAGATGCCGTTTTGAGAACCGAGTAAATCCGAGTAAAACCGAGTAAAACCGAACCCGCTCATCTCTAATATGTATATATATATATATATATATATATATATATATATATATATATATATATAATCTCCGCAGTTGGATTTTCTCAGCCGATCACTATATGCGGATGACATCTGCATGATGATTGGAAAGCACATTGCCATTGATATAGTAAACGGAACCTGTCTGAGACAGTGTAAGCTAGCCACTTACACTGGAATAGGAACCTTTCAGCTGTGATTATAATACTGAAGTAATAACGCTGGTGTTATTGGGGCACATGCTGAGTTTGCGTCACAAATGCAGATGTAAAATGCATTCACCATTAAAAAATAAAAACCGCAAGTGTCTACATATGCATAGTGGGAAGAATGACAGGATGCTGACTGCTGTGCCCCAGAGGCAGATGCCCAGCTTTATATCAGGCACATACTGCATACACTGGCACCCAATTTTTTAAGTTTTGTTTTTATAGTAAACTATGCATTTATTATGTACTAGAGTAGAATAAAATAACATCATGAATACAGCAGGTATAATAACTCTTCTCATGTAGGAGTATAAATGTATTGCGGAAACATGCTCACAAAATCATATTATTTAGGCATGCACAGCAAAACGTTTTAGAGTTTCAGAGGTGACTCAGCCATCGTCCAATCAGAAGCGGTTGTTTAGTGCTGGCTCTCATCGTATGCATTTATCTGCACCAGCGCCAAAGCTGATATTATAATGATGTTCGCTAACGTTGCTTCCTAATTTAAACTGAGTAGTCTTTGCACAGAAAATCATATTGGCAGATGTGTGATAAGTGGGTCAGTCCACTGTATGTTATATTTATACTATATGCATCTTTATAGCCACTATTGGATTGATGTATATGTTACTCTGGGACTAACTGATATATTTTGCTGACAGCTGAGCTGGGGTGGTCATTCCGAGTTGATCGCTAGCTGCATCTGGTCGCTGTGCAGCAATGAGGCAAAAAAAGGCACTTCTGCGCATGCGCACGCTTGAAGTAATAGTACAACGAACGATGTAGTTTCACACAGGGTCTAGCGACGCTTTTCAGTCGCACTGCTGGCCGCAGAGTGATTGACATGAAGTGGGTGTTTCTGGGTGTCAACTGACTGTTTTCAGGGAGGGTTCGAGAAAACGCAGGCGTGGCTGGGCGAACGCAGGGCGGGTTTGTGACATCAAAACAGGAACTGAACAGTCTGAAGTCATCGCAAGCGCTGAGTAGATATTGAGCTACTCTAAAACTGCACAAAAAAATTATGCCGCCGCTGTGCGATCCTTTTGTTCGCACTTCTGCTAAGCTAAAATACACTCCCAGTTGGAGGCGGCATAGCGTTTGCACGGCTGCTAAAAACTGCTAGCGAGCGAACAATTTTGGAATGACCCCCTATGTGCGGTTTTGTGTGATCTGGAGGAGTATTGTCTATGTGGTATATCTGTTAACAGAAAAGTTATCAATTGTATATTGATCTATTTGTATCTGTGAATTATTAGTATATAGGCGATTCCAGCAGTTGGTGCATTCCGCCATTGATCCAAGCGGTTTAGCTATATAATTAGGCTTGTAGTCATTTTACTATACAGAGCTGTCATTTTGTTTAGTCTTATGATATACAGTATATCTGTATGTATGTCTTTTGTCATTTGTAATGGTACACAGTGTGCACTGATCAGGTATTCAGTACAGTAGCGTCAAGATATACAAGTTGTATTTTTATTTTACAAAATAGAAAAAAAAGTCCGGTCAACATCCAAACATTAATAGTTTATTGGTATAAGGTAGAGTTTCCCAAATTCCATAATTACAGTCCCGGTTAAAAGGGATATCTATGTTTAAATCCAGATGGTTACATTAAATTGACCAAGGTAGTAATTAAGGGATACATTTACTAAGCAGCGATAAGAGCGGAGAAGTGAGCCAGTGGAGAAGTTGCCCATGGCAACCAATCAGCACTGAAGTAACATCTATAATTTGCATACTATAAAATTATACAGAGCTGCTGATTGGTTGATGGGGAAACTTCTCCACTGGCTCACTTCTCAGCTCTTATCACTGCTTAGTAAATGTACCCCTAAGTCACCTGTGCTCAAGCATGCATATCCTTAAAACATGGACTGTAGTGGCGGAGTTTGTGCAACTCTGGTATGAGGGATTACAGGACAGCTAAGGTCAGAGACCCAGCTAGGGCAGCGGTATTTGCTGGTACAGATTAGGACAGCTAATAGTTGTGGGTCATTTCACAAGGTATCAAAGTGGACCCTGTACCCAGGGCCGGTTCTAGGGCTTTTTGCGCCCTGGGCGGGCAATGGGGGTGTGGCTTCATACAGGGGGCGTGGTCAGTTACGCCCCCTGTACAGTATTAGGCCGCTGAAATGATGTGCGGTGCGCGATGGCGTCATTGCGCACCGCACAGCAAAGGTCCTCTCCACGAAGGGAAACTAGACGCTACGCGTCTAGTTCCCTTCACAGCAGGCAGCGGGACAGAGCGGGCAGCGGGGGGCACAGCAGCAGCGGATCTTGCCATGGTGCGGCGCCCTCCGGATGGCGCCGGCGCCCTCCGGAAGGCGGCGCCCCGGGCAAAAGTCCTGCTTGCCCATGGCAAGATCCGCTACTGCCTGTACCACCTGAGAGGCCCATTCACTTCCATTTACCCTCAGACAGCAGCAGCCGGAAAGGCCGACACATGTCTCTTCACACTGTAACGTGGTAATATCAGGATGACAAGTCAGTAGACGTGCAACCTGCTTAATAACATAAGTGTAATGGCCATCTAAACAGATTGTCCCAGGGTGTATCACTGGCCCTCTGTTTGTTCTAGCACGGCAGCCTCCTCAACGGATGATGATAATTAAGTACCAAATATACCATATTGTCTGGCTGCATAATCAAATCAAGAGAGGATAATATTCTTCTGTATTAAGCTATTAATGTAATTGGTCATGAAGCATAAAATATGTTATGTAATTAAATAGGCTAGAAATTATATAGCCTATATTAAGAATTATCCAAGCTGAGACAATGTTTTCTCTGTGGCCGTTATAGGGTACATTGCTTTCTGTTTCCTGACTGCATTTGTAAAAAGGAGGAAGAAATAGGAAAATTGGCTTCATCAGTGGATGTCGCGGCAGCCCCGGGAGTACAGCCGTGAAACACTGGCCTCTATTTACATATACAGAATGATTTAATCAAGGTACGTCTTCCTATATTCGGCCTCATTAAACAAAGAAGTTTCAATGTTATGTGCAATTCTGTCTGCTCTGCTGCGTTCAGCCAAGAGGATGAAACTGGCAGCCACACACATCCTTTTATATAGTTTTTTTTAATACGTCAAAAACACTTGAAGCTTTAAAGTCTAATGGATTTCTTAATCCAAGTGCAGTCATTCAGTCCTCAGTGAAAAATCCATTGCTTCATATTCAGTTGCTCCTAAATGTGTCTCTCTTTAAATTTATTGACTGTCGTTCTCGTCCTGTGTATCATATTGGATGGGAAGAGAGCAACACGTTAAAATAAAGAAGGCAGGATCTCCCCAGCGGTGCGTCACTGGTGTCACTCCTGTCACCAATAGTCACTCGGTAATGGAGAGACTCTTAATCTTTGCATATGGGATAATTTGGGCACCCATCCAAGGCTGACAGATTCATGTCACTCAAAGGACAATTTCACTAGCCACCAACATCTCCCTGTTTTAATCTGAAACAAGTTTAATTTCACAGCAGGAGTTTAATGCTCTGGAATAGGTGTCACCTTCAGGATGTAGGTTTAGAAAGGACATTGTGACAAAGGCAGACAAGACCCTTCAGGTGTATAGTAATAGGACTCAGAGCTCACATATATAGATACAGCAAAGGCTGATTGAGAACTGGAAACCACTTCAGTCTTTTTATCATTTCAGTCTATGTGCAGTTTTTGGCTTTTAGCTCAAGGTCAAAGATAGGCCTCGAGTAGGCCAGGCTTGCCTAGTGATACAGTACATAAGTATAAAATGTACTTCAGCAGAATCGATGAAGAATATAGTGGGGGCCATTCAATAAGCCGGAAGGGCCACATCTAGCCGTAAGGTGAATGAACAGCTGGGGAGCCCTTCTGCAGATGGTTATCCTCCTGTGTGAGACGAGTGTAGGACTCCCTACCTACAGTTGAAACATATATTACATGTGAGCAACATTCCATTTTGGAGTCAGGAGTTGTTCTACTATTGGATACAGCATAAAGGAGTTTGTTTCCGCAGCAGCAACAGTATAAGCAGAAGTTCATAACTAGCATGCGGAGAGGGAGGATTTTGTCTTGGAAAATCATCTCATTTAAAGGGTCTACTCCCCACCCCAATTCTTTTTTTCTTTTAATTATGATGATGTGGTTATACATGGGTGAACAAGTCATCAGGAATTTGGGGGCAGATTTATTAAGCTCAGTGAAGTGATAAAGTGGAAGGTGATAAAGGACCAACCAATCAGATCCTTACTGCCATGTCACAGGCTGGGTTTGAAAAATGACAGTTAGGAGCTGATTGGCTGGTGCTTTATCACCTTCCACTTTATCACTTCACCGAGCTTAATAAATCTGCCCCTTGGTTTGGTGTAACAGAACACCATCCTAGGAAGCTGAGAGTCTGCAGATACTTACTTCCCCTTGTTTGCGATTGCTCTGCAAGATGATGGTTACATATAGTGCCACTGGCCGTCCATGCCCATATTCATGCCCATTCCACTCATAGGCCCTAGATGGAAGGAAAACAGTTTCAGTATATTTTCACAGTGTCTCTATATGAACATATGAATCAGTTGCTCCTTTTACTAAGGGACAAATGACAACAAATGTAGGTAAAATTAGCACATGCCACCACCAACCATCTCCAGGCTGTGATGTGCCTCCATTGCTCAGCGCAATCCTGAATTATAACAGCCCAATTTGTGTCTAACCTGGAGCCAGATATATTGGATACTGCTCAGACCCAACAAATCGATCTGAGCAAAATTTGTAGCTCAGGCTAAATGAGCTGATAATACTGCTATAGCTTAGGTCATTGGTTTATAACTCCAGTTCTCAAGTACCCCAAACTAAACAGGTCATGTTTTCTGGATATCTTTAATAATGCACAGGTCAGCTAACTTCTTTTGCTATGTCAGGAAAAACAGTTTTCCCACAGGCAGAAAGTCTGAAAACCTGACCTGCTGAGGGGTACTTGAGGATTTTAGTGGAAATCCACTTATTTAAGCTGTAACAATATTATCAGCTAATTGATAAATAAGTTACCCAGTATAGTGATAATGAACAAGCCATTCAGATTGAGCCAGAAAAACTAAAGAGGCTGCCATCGGAGACAGTCACGTGAAATGGATACCGCATGTATAGCACACAATGATTTACACAACTTTATGGACAGTGGGGCAGATGTATTAAGCCTGGAGAAGTGATAAAGCAGTGTATAACACACCAGCCAATCAGCTCCAGTATGTAAATTGTCAGGAGCTGATTGGCTAGTGCATTATCATCTTCCACTTATCACTGCTTTATCACTTTTCCAGGCTTAATACATCTGCCCCAGTGTCATCAACTACTAAACTTGAATATAGTTGCATATTTAACAATGAGTGATATTCTTATTACTTGTTACGAATGTTAAATGGTGCTCTAGCCAATCAGCTCCTAGCTGTCATGTTTTTGAAAACTAACAGGAGCTGGTTGGATGGAGCACCAGTTAACAGTCGTAATGAGTAATAAGAATATTACTTAATGAGTGATAACAAGAATATTACTCGTTAAATCTGCTCCACAGTTTTTTTTTTTAAGTTTTTTTTAAAAAGCAGCAATAATAACTTTACCAATATCAATACTGCAAAACTATTATTTTTTTCATCATTGGATTTTTATTGAAATGTAGACAAGTTATATGGGGTACAGACAAGAGACTGGGACGAAGGGGAAAAGAGGAGGACAAAAACAAAAGGAAAACTGTTTTTAAAGTGACATAAAGGACACGATCATGGAAACATTATACTATATACTGTCTTTTGTTTTATATAGTGTCCTGTGTTCATTGCTACAGAAACTAAAAGTAAAGAGTGCTTTTGGTTTTAAACTTATTTAGATCTATTGTATGTGAAGCTAAACTGTGGTTCTACAAGAGCCTTGTACAGCAGCTGGGGTTCATTTGGTGATATGTTTTATTCTATACCCCACCTGTGTCCCCCTTGTCTATCTGCCTTTCCCCTTTAGAATGTAAGCTCTCACAAACAGGGCCCTCTCCCTGGTGTGCTTTGGCTTCCATTACTTACACTATTTATTTATTAACAGTTTCTTATATAGCGCAGCAAATTCCGTTGCGTTATACAATTGGAAATAACAATGATATAATAAAAATGGGTAATAACAGTCATAGAGGTAAGAAGGCCCTGCTCGCAAGCTTGCAATCTATCATCTACATCTTTCTGCCACCCTGATGCTTATTTGAGTGCTATGACCACGGATGTAGCAATGCTTATTAACCATGGGGGTCATTCCGAGTTGTTCGCTCGCAAGCGGATTTTAGCAGATTTGCTCATGCTAAGCCGCCGCCTACTGGGAGTGAATCTTAGCATCTTAAAATTGCGAACGATGTATTCGCAATATTGCGATTACACACCTCGTAGCAGTTTCTGAGTAGCTCCAGACTTACTCGGCATCTGCGATCATTTCACTGCTTGTCGTTCCTGGTTTGACGTCACAAACACACCCAGCGTTCGCCCAGACACTCCCCCGTTTCTCCGGCCACTCCTGCGTTTTTTCCGGAAACGGTAGCGTTTTTTCCCACACGCCCATAAAACGGCCTGTTTCCGCCCAGTAACACCCATTTCCTGTCAATCACATTACGATCGCCAGAACGATGAAAAAGCCGTGAGTAAAAATCCTAACTGCATAGCAAATTTACTTGGCGCAGTCGCAGTGCGGACATTGCGCATGCGCACTAAGCGGAAAATCGCTGCAATGCGAAGATTTTTACCGAGCGAACAACTCGGAATGACCCCCCATGTACTTGTCTTGTGTTATAAGTCAAAGTTCTCTTGTGTGCTCATCTTTGTTAGGCGCTGCGGAACCCTTGTAGCACCTTATAAATAAAGGATAATAATAATTCCCTTAATCTAATGGAGGCTACCTAGGCTAAAGAAAACATATGCAGCATCATGAAAAGTGACATGCCATTGAGACTAAGGTTATGCTTATAATGAGGCAGCTCAGACAACAGTCTTTAGGGGGCGCTATAAAATCAAAGATATATGTGTATGTGTATATATATATATGTATATATAAATATGTACCATGATCTTGTTGTACTTTAGTGAGTTTGAGGAGAGTTTGGACTGCTACATATATATATATATATATATATATAAATAATATAAATATGTACCATGATCTTGTTGTACTCTAGTGAGTTTGAGGAGATATAGGCACAGAGACAACCCTATTAGATTGTAAACTAGAAAGCAGGGCCATTTGTGTTAGGCATAATTTGACTTAAATTGCTTACAAATCCTTTATTTGTATGGAGCATATTAAGCAGCACTTTGCGTTAGACATCAATGTCTGTCAGCACCACGGTAGCTTACAATCAAGTAATCACTTTCTAGGATACTTTTTTTTTCTTCTTCACTTTTGATTTGTTTTAGTAGCAGGGCCATCAAATGCTATAGCTATGTACTAAATTCATCACAGTCTGCACAGTGCATACTCTTTAAGATGTAGGTTATGCAGCACTGTACATAGAACATTTCAGGCACTTTGCCCAGTCAAATTTATAATCTATTTTTGCCGCTTGGGACACAGACAGACAAGGTCACATGGTGTCTACACTGGGATTCAAACAAGGGTCTCCAACAAGTCTCACAATGTTAATCAGCAACTGCAACCAGCGTTCAACACGTTCAACGTCCAATAATATGACCAGTAGCACAAGTCAAAACTCACCCGCGGGTCGGATTCCCATGTGTTGCTGTCCATCCAACACAAAGCTCCCCATTGGCTGTCCCTCTGGACTATATGCTGCTCCTTGGCTCACTGAAGGATCAAGAAGAAAACCTGATTGTGGTCAAACGTGGACACAGAGAAAGAAAAGAAGAGAAGACACACCGGAAAATCAGCAAAGGTTCCAGTTTTAGGACTGAAACACATACTTTAGTTAAAATCAACAGAAACATGACATGCAGGATATTAAAAAGGGGTCACGTATATGATATTCAGACATCTTCCCTGATGTATATAGAAGAACTATGGGCTCTATGTACTAAGCCTTGGAGAGAGAGATAAAGTACCAAACAACCAGCTCCTAATTGTAATTTTTTAAACACAGCCTGGAACACTGCAGTTAGGAGCTGATTGGCTGGTATTTTATCCCCATTCACTATATCTCTCTAAGACTTAATACATAGACCCCCCCATATCCAGGAAGTGACCTATCGAGTTCTCTAGTCCAGACACGGCCAACCTGTGTCTCTGCATCTGTTGTGAAACCACACATCCCAGTATGCCCTGCCACACTTTTAGCATTATCTAAATAGCAATGTGGCAGGGCATACTTGGACTTTTAGTTTCACAACCACTGGAGAGCCATAGGTAGAGTAGGCCTGCTTAGTCTATTCATACCAGGGCTTGACCTAACATCCGTTCTCTTTTTTGTGAAAGGACTACTCAGAAATAAGTTCATTTATCTAACGTCCTAGTGGATGCTGGGGACTCCGTCAGGACCATGGGGAATAGCGGCTCCGCAGGAGACAGGGCACAAAAAGTAAGCTTTTAGGATCACATGGTGTGTACTGGCTCCTCCCCCTATGACCCTCCTCCAAGCCTCAGTTAGGTTTTTGTGCCCGTCCGAGCAGGGTGCAATCTAGGTGGCTCTCATAAAGAGCTGCTTAGAAAAAGTTTTTTAGGTTTCTTATTTTCAGTGAGTCCTGCTGGCAACAGGCTCACTGCTACGAGGGACTTAGGGGAGATAAGTGAACTCACCTGCGTGCAGGATGGATTTGCTTCTTAGGCTACTGGACACCATTAGCTCCAGAGGGATCGAACACAGGCCCAGCCATGGAGTCCGGTCCCGGAGCCGTGCCGCCGACCCCCCTTGCAGATGCCGAAGTTGAAGAGGTCCAGAGGTCCGGAAACAGGCGGCAGAAGACTTTCAGTCTTCATAAGGTAGCGCACAGCACTGCAGCTGTGCGCCATTGTTGTCGGCACACTTCACACCAGCGGTCACTGAGGGTGCAGGGCGCTGGGGGGGGCGCCCTGGGCAGCAATGTATAATACCTTTTTCTATGGCTAAAATACATCACATATAGCCCTTGAGGCTATATGGATGTATTTAACCCCTGCCATATATCGCAAACTCCGGGAGAAGAGCCCGCCGTTTTAGGGGGCGGGGCCTATTCTCCTCAGCACACAGCGCCATTTTCCTGCTCAGCTCCGCTGTGAGGAAGGCTCCCAGGACTCTCCCCTGCACTGCACTACAGAAACAGGGTAAAACAGAGAAGGGGGGCATATTTTGGCGATATTTTTATATATTAAGCGCATATAACAGAAACAACACCTTTTAGGGTTGTTTATATACATTTTTATAGCGCTGGCAAACTCTCCCTCTGTCTCCCCAAAGGGCTAGTGGGGTCCTGTCTTCGATAAGAGCATTCCCTGTGTGTCTGCTGTGTGTCGGTACGTGTGTGTCGACATGTATGAGGACGATGTTGGTGTGGAGGCGGAGCAATTGCCGGTAATGGTGATGTCACCCCCTAGGGAGTCGACACCGGAATGGATGGCTTTAATTATGGAATTACGTGATAATGTTAGCACGCTGCAAAAGTCAGTTGACGACATGAGACGGCCGGAAAACCAGTTAGTACCTGTCCAGGCGTCTCAGGCACCGTCAGGGGCTGTAAAACGTCCCTTACCTCAGTCAGTCGACACAGGTACCAACACAGATGAATCTAGTGTCGACGGTGAAGAAAGAAACGTATTTTCCAATAGGGCCACACGTTATATGATCACGGCAATGAAGGAGGCTTTGCATATCTCTGATACTGCAGGTACCTCAAAGGGGGGTATTATGTGGGGTGTGAAAAAACTACCTGTAGCTTTTCCAGAATCAGAGGAATTGAATGACGTGTGTGATGAAGCGTGGGTTAACCCCGATAGAAAACTGCTAATTTCAAAGAAGTTATTGGCATTATACCCTTTCCCACCAGAGGTTAGGGCGCGCTGGGAAACACCCCCTAGGGTGGATAAGGCGCTCACACGCTTATCAAAACAAGTGGCGTTACCGTCTCCTGATACGGCCGCCCTCAAGGATCCAGCTGATAGGAGGCTGGAAACTACCCTGACGAGTATATACACACATACTGGTGTTATACTGCGACCAGCAATAGCCTCAGCCTGGATGTGCAGTGCTGGGGTGGTGTGGTCGGATTCCCTGACTGAAAATATTGATACCCTGGATAGGGACAGTATTTTATTGACTATAGAGCAATTAAAGGATGCTTTTCTTTATATGCGAGATGCTCAGAGGGATATTTGCACTCTGGCATCGAGAGTAAGTGCGATGTCCATATCTGCCAGAAGAAGTTTATGGACGCGACAGTGGTCAGGTGATGCGGATTCCAAACGGCATATGGAAGTATTGCCGTATAAAGGAGAGGAATTATTTGGGGTCGGTCTATCGGATCTGGTTGCCACGGCAACAGCCGGAAAATCCACTTTTTTACCTCAGGTCACCTCCCAACAGAAAAAGACACCGTCTTTTCAGCCGCAGTCCTTTCGTTCCTATAAGAACAAGCGGGCAAAAGGACAGTCATATTTGCCCAGAGGCAAAGGAAGGGGTAAGAGGGTGCAGCAAGCAACTACTTCCCACGAACAGAAGCCCTCCCCGGCTTCTACAAAGCCCTCAGCATGACGCTGGGGCTGTGCAAGCGGACTCAGGGGCGGTGGGGGGTCGACTAAAGATTTTCAGCACACAGTGGGCGCGCTCACAGGTGGACCCTTGGATCCTGCAGGTAGTATCTCAGGGTTACAAGTTGGAATTCGAAAAGTCTCCCCCTCGCCGGTTCCTAAAGTCTGCTTTACCAACGTCTCCCTCAGAAAGGGCGACGGTATTGGAAGCCATTCACAAGCTGTATTCTCAGCAGGTGATAGTCAAGGTACCCCTCCTACAACAGGGAAAGGGGTATTATTCCACACTATTTGTGGTACCGAAGCCGGACGGTTCGGTAAGACCTATTCTAAATCTGAAATCCTTGAACCTGTACATACAGAAATTCAAGTTCAAGATGGAGTCACTCAGAGCAGTGATAGCGAATCTGGAAGAAGGGGACTTCATGGTGTCCCTGGACATAAAAGATGCTTATCTGCATGTCCCAATTTACCCTTCACACCAAGGGTATCTCAGGTTCGTGATACAAAACTGTCATTATCAGTTTCAAACGCTGCCGTTTGGTTTGTCCACGGCACCTCGGGTCTTTACCAAGGTAATGGCCGAAATGATGGTTCTTCTACGAAGAAAAGGCGTATTAATTATCCCTTACTTGGACGATCTCCTGATAAGGGCAAGGTCCAGAGAACAGCTGGAAGTCGGAGTAGCACTAACCCAAGTAGTGCTTCAACAACACGGGTGGATTCTGAATCTTCCAAAATCTCAATTGACCCCGACGACACGTCTGCTGTTCCTGGGAATGATTCTGGACACTGTTCAGAAAAAGGTGTTTCTCCCGGAGGAGAAAGCAAGGGAGTTATCCGAACTTGTCAGGAACCTCCTAAAACCAGGAAATGTGTCAGTACATCAATGCACAAGAGTCCTGGGAAAGATGGTGGCTTCTTACGAAGCAATTCCATTCGGCAGATTCCACGCACGAATATTTCAGTGGGATCTGCTGGACAAATGGTCCGGGTCGCATCTGCACATGCATCAGCGGATAACACTGTCACCAAGAACAAGGGTGTCTCTTCTGTGGTGGTTGCAGAGTGCCCATCTGTTAGAGGGCCGCAGATTCGGCATACAGGACTGGGTCCTGGTGACTACGGATGCCAGCCTACGAGGCTGGGGAGCAGTCACACAGGGAAGAAACTTCCAGGGCGTGTGGTCAAACCTGGAGACGTCTCTTCACATAAATATACTGGAGCTAAGAGCGATTTACAATGCTCTAAGCCTGGCAAAACCGCAGCTTCAGGGTCAGCCGGTGTTGATCCAGTCGGACAACATCACGGCAGTCGCCCACGTAAACAGACAGGGTGGCACGAGAAGCAGAAGAGCAATGACAGAAGCTGCAAGGATTCTTCGCTGGGCGGAAAATCATGTCATAGCACTGTCAGCAGTGTTCATTCCGGGAGTGGACAACTGGGAAGCAGACTTCCTCAGCAGACACGACCTCCACCCGGGAGAGTGGGGACTTCATCCAGAAGTCTTCCACATGATTGTGAACCGTTGGGAAAAACCAAAGGTGGACATGATGGCGTCCCGCCTCAACAAGAAACTGGACAGATATTGCGCCAGGTCAAGAGACCCTCAGGCAATAGCTGTGGACGCTCTGGTAACACCGTGGGTGTACCAGTCCGTGTATGTGTTTCCTCCTCTGCCTCTCATACCAAAGGTACTGAGAATTATACGGCTACGGGGAGTAAGAACAATACTCGTGGCTCCGGATTGGCCGAGAAGGACTTGGTACCCGGAACTTCAAGAGATGCTCACGGAAGAGCCGTGGCCTCTACCGTTAAGAAGGGATCTGCTTCAGCAGGGACCTTGTATGTTCCAAGACTTACCGCGACTGCGTTTGACGGCATGGCGGTTGAACGCCGGATTCTAAAAGAAAAGGGCATTCCAGAGGAAGTTATTCCTACCTTGATTAAAGCCAGGAAGGAAGTGACCGCACAACATTATCACCGCATTTGGAGAAAATATGTTGCATGGTGTGAGGCCAAGAAGGCCCCAACGGAGGAATTTCAATTGGGTCGATTCCTACATTTCCTGCAGGCAGGATTGTCTATGGGCCTCAAATTGGGGTCTATTAAGGTTCAAATTTCGGCCTTATCGATTTTCTTCCAGAAAGAATTGGCTTCAGTGCCTGAAGTACAAACCTTTGTCAAAGGTGTACTACATATACAGCCCCCGATTGTGCCTCCAGTGGCACCGTGGGATCTCAACGTAGTTTTGGATTTTCTCAAATCCCATTGGTTTGAGCCGCTCAAATCGGTAGATTTGAAGTATCTTACATGGAAAGTAACCATGCTACTGGCCCTGGCTTCAGCCAGGAGAGTATCAGAGTTGGCGGCTTTATCGTACAAAAGCCCATATCTGATTTTCCATTCGGACAGGGCAGAACTGCGGACGCGTCCTCAGTTTCTGCCTAAGGTGGTTTCGGCTTTTCACTTGAACCAGCCTATTGTGGTGCCTGCGGCTACTAGCGACTTGGAGGTCTCCAAGTTGCTGGACGTTGTCAGAGCATTGAAAATATATATTTCAAGGACGGCTGGAGTCAGAAAATCTGACTCGCTGTTTATCCTGTATGCACCCAACAAGATGGGTGCTCCTGCGTCTAAGCAGACGATTGCTCGTTGGATCTGTAGCACAATCCAACTTGCACATTCTGTGGCAGGCCTGCCACAGCCTAAATCTGTAAATGCCCACTCCACAAGGAAGGTGGGCTCATCTTGGGCGGCTGCCCGAGGGGTCTCGGCATTACAACTTTGCCGAGCAGCTACGTGGTCAGGGGAGAACACGTTTGTAAAATTTTACAAATTTGATACTCTGGCTAAGGAGGACCTGGAGTTCTCTCATTCGGTGCTGCAGAGTCATCCGCACTCTCCCGCCCGTTTGGGAGCTTTGGTATAATCCCCATGGTCCTGACGGAGTCCCCAGCATCCACTAGGACGTTAGAGAAAATAAGAATTTACTTACCGATAATTCTATTTCTCATAGTCCGTAGTGGATGCTGGGCGCCCATCCCAAGTGCGGATTGTCTGCAATACTTGTACATAGTTATTGTTACAAAATTCGGGTTATTATTGTTGTGAGCCATCTTTTCAGAGGCTTCTTCATTGTTATCATGCTGTTAACTGGGTTCAGATCACAGGTTGTACGGTGTGATTGGTGTGGCTGGTATGAGTCTTACCCGGGATTCAATATCCTTCCTTATTGTGTACGCTCGTCCGGGCACAGTACCTAACTGAGGCTTGGAGGAGGGTCATAGGGGGAGGAGCCAGTACACACCATGTGATCCTAAAAGCTTACTTTTTGTGCCCTGTCTCCTGCGGAGCTGCTATTCCCCATGGTCCTGACGGAGTCCCCAGCATCCACTACGGACTATGAGAAATAGAATTATCGGTAAGTAAATTCTTATTATTACCACAGTATTAGTAACTGGCAGTGACGTGTGGTGGGGTTCATATATTGTGTGTAAATCTGGCTCTGGTACTAGTCAGTGCCTCCTGAGCCATTTAGCTCACGGCACGTCCTTGGTAACTGGACTCAGAAATTACGAGCCAAGGTTTCCACAGTTCTACATTATATCCTCACGGTCATTGAGGGTTATTTACCAATATTGCTCAATGGTGCCATTTCTTACTAAAACCCTAGAAATGAATCAGCACTTAAGGCCTAATTCTGTGCACGTGCAGAACGGGTCGAGTGATTGCATTGTAAAAATGTGAACCCCTCTTCCTGATTGATAGGCAGAGGCGTTTGGGGGGGAGTGACGGGGGCGGCCTCACAAGCCACACTGCGACTGCTAGTCAGAGTAAGTCTACAGTCGGGGAGATGAACATCACGACCAATGGTCGCGATGTTCATCCAGTACTACGATCGCATGGCAGTGTACAGATCGCATATGAAGGAAGGAGGTGATATGCCCCATCTCCTGCATTTACATTGCTAGGGATTGCATTTTAAATTGCAATCCTTCCTGAATGTGTGTCTGCCTTGTGCAAATTAGACAATGGGGTATATTCAATAAAAGTTGGATCCATTCCGACATGCATTTGTCGGAATGGATCTGACAACCCCTATTCACTGGCCAGCCAAATCCGACTGTCGGATTTGGCCGTACCCGGGGTGCTGTTCTGCCGCTACTGTCAGCTGCCGAGTGCGCTGACAGCGGTGGCGGGGGGAGCGGACAGCGTCGGCTGGCGGGGGGTAGGTGACGGCGGCAGGCGGCAGCTGGACGGTGGCGGACGGCGGGGGAGCTGGACGGCGGCGGGCAGCTGGGGGAGCTGCCAGCGCCTGAGGAGAGTGATGTCTGCGGCTGGGGGGAGGCGCTGCACGGAGAGAGGTGCCTGGCCAGGGGACGGCTAGGCAAGGTACCTCACATCCCCGTAGCCTGCTGCAATGCTCCCCTTCTCCTCACCTCAATCCAACTTGTTTTCAAGTCGGATTGAGTTTGTCGGAAAGGGGGCCAAAACATGTCGGATTTGGCCCCATTTCTGACAGAAGCACGCGGATTGGTGGCTATACTGCTGATCCACGTGTTTTCCAACAAGTCAGGAATTCCCGACTTGTTGGAAAAAAAATGCATTTTTTGAATAGGTCGGAACCCCTTCCGACCGAAATCTTTCAGAAACTGCCGTCTTTCCGAAAAGACAGCAGCTTCCGACAGTTATTGAATATACCCCAATGACTGCAATTATTTAAATGGCTGGTGTGGTTGTAGTGCAGACCCTGCTACTTTTTGGTATATAACTCTTAATAGTATTTGGGGTTAAAGAGGATGTATCAGCTACAAGAAAAGGTTATTCAGTGGCTTTAACTTTAAAATTCTATATCATGCATGGTTTAATAATAATAATAATAATAATAATAATAATATTAAATGTTATACATATATAGCCATTAGATAAGTTTGGTGCAATTTGCACCAAACTTATCTAATGGCTACATATGTATAACATTTAATATTATTATTATTATTATTAATAATGTGGGAATTGCTTCCAAAAAATCATTAGTCCTCCGCCCCCACATTTGCCCCACACACATTCTCACTATACACCTAAAAAAGCCTGTGGTACAATGCAACCCCAGCCAGTTGTGTGTGAATAGGCAGTGAATGAATGCACACAATAGGCTGCATATGGGAAAGGCTTCCTTACACTGCCAAAGCTGTTAGATGCCACTGGGCAGAAGCAATGAGCAGTTTAACCCTTCCTTGCTGAATGCACCTGCTCCAGCAGCTCAATGGTTAAAGTGACTCTTAGTGGGCCAGTACTTTGTGCCAATTAGCAGTTTGTGGGGAGGAGGGGATGTAATTGTGTTGAGAGCATGCTGGAAATCTCCAATTAGCACCAATTAGCTGCTCCCTATGGTGGGATGCTGAGACTTAAGGGGGTGAGATTGCCCCCTCTTCTTGTCCCTACTGTCTCACAGAATGTCTTGCTGTGGCATTTTATTTACTGCCCATTGAACGCTTCTCTGTTTCATAAACCTTTGACTGTTGGAAGGTTCTGACAGCAGATTAACCCATTCATTCTCACTGGGGAGAGAGACACTTGGCACCTTACCTGCTCGATTAGACTGGTCGATCATTGGCTGGACTATCCGTCTTCTGGCGTTAATGAACCTGTAACACAGGAAAGGACCTCTTTGTCATTCTGTACAAGATATCACAAAATTTGCAGCAAAACGTTACTCAGTCTTTTGTCAGAAATATGCATTTGCCAATATATTCTCCAAACTTTCAGGCAGAAATTCTCCTACAGCTACAATAATCAGTGCAGGTGTAACTAATACAGGGAAACTGTTTCCGATTTCTCATACACGGGTACCCTGTGTCCTACATCTCTTGTCCATCCTCTCTCCATCTGCCATGTATGTCACTGTCATGCCTTATGCCAGGGGTGGGGACCCTTCGGCCCTCCAGTACTACACATGCCCTGCAACAGTTTTAGCATGGCCAAATAGCAAAACTGTAGCAAGGCATGCTTGTATGTGTAGTTCAACAACAGCTGGAGGACCAAACGTTCCCCAGCCCCCCCCGCCTTATGCCATTGGTTCTCATACTAAGTCCTCAGGACCCCAAACCGTTCATGTTTTCCAGGTCTCCTCACAGAACTATAAATTAAATAATTATTGTAGTTCCACATGTGGATCTTTTTAAATGTGTCAGTGAGTAATGAATGCCACGTGACCTGGAAAACGAAGGGCTGTATAGGGTCCTGAGGACCAAGTTTGAGAACCACTGCTTTATACTAATTTTATGCTGGTTATACACACAAGCAGTTAATCTGATCATAGTTATGCGAGTGCTATTCTGCTTAATACAGTAGTATCCTTATCTGTTATTCTATTATTTATTACCAGTTATTTATATAGCGCACACATATTCCGCAGCGCTATACAGAGAATATTTGGCCATTCACACCAGTCTCTGCCCCAGTGGAGCTTACAATCTATATTCCCTAGCACTTTTATACGCACACACATTCATACTAGGGTTCATTTTTCAGAAGCCAATTGACCTACCAGAATATTTTGGGATTGTGAGAGGAAACCAAAGTACCCGGAGAAAATGTGGAGAATATACAAACTCCACACAGTTAGGGCCATGTTGGGAATCAAACCCATGACCTCAGCACTGTGAGGCAGTAATGCTAACCACTACACTATCCGTACTGCCGTATTACTGTATTCATGTAGGTCATATCTGTATGATGATGTCTAGTAGCACCCCATAAATAAATCATGATAATGCTTGAAAATTGCCATTTCTTATGTTATTCTATTCATATTTTTTTTATATATGGGCAGCACGGTTACTATTATCCTCTACTTCTATGGTGCCACAAGGGATCCACAGCGCCCATTACAGAGTGCAAAACAGAAAAACAGGGACTAAAGGGCCCTACACACTGGCTGACATGACTGCAAGATATGAACGATCTCGTTCATTAATGAACGAGATAACGTTCATATCGTGCAGTGTGGAGGCTCCAGCGATGAACGATGTGCGGCCCCGTGCTCGTTCATCGCTGGTTCCCCGTTGGCTGTACATGCAGGCCAATATGGACGATCTCGTCCATATTTGCCTGCACTTCTATGCAGCCGGGTGACGGGGGGGAGTGAAGAAACCTCACACACCCCCCGTCACTGCCCTCCCGCCGCCGGGTAGTCCGTCAGCCGTATCCGCCGTCGGGCAGCTCGGCGGGGGATCGTCCAGTGTGTAGGGCCTATTACAGTTGAAGACAATATAAGACAAATACAGGGTAACTAAACATAGCTACAGCAGCAGACGACACTGACATAAGTATCACAGAGGCAGAAAACCCTGGGATATGGGGGGTCATTCCGACCCGATTGCTCACTGCAGTTTGTTGCAGCGCAGTGATCGGGTCGGAACTAAGCCATTTAGTAGGCGCGGTCCGGCCAACACAGGCGTGGCCGGACCGCTGGGCGGGCGTGCCGTGGTGGCTGTGTGACGTCGGCAGCAACACACAACTCCCGGCCAACTGCAGGTGCTGCGCTGGCCGGGAGTTATTCCACAAATACAAGGGCATCACCGCTGTGCGATGCTTTTTTATTTGTGCGGGGGGGGGGGGGGGGGGGGTGTTGGCACTGACATGCGGGTCGGACTAGCGACTAGCCCTGTGCTGGGCGTCCCCCCGCATGTCAGGGAAGATGATCGTAGCTGTGCTAAATTTAGCAGTGCAGAAAACTGAATCCCCCCCAATTCAATTGTTTATAGTAAAAGATAAAGTTATTGGGACACTCGTGACATCACACAGAGTATTATAACTTTAGAGGACACTGGTTTCTTAATTGCTAATAGGACAGGATGAATGTCTGCCGAAACCACTCTCGCCACAGCATATGCCCGGTATGTAGCTGATTATAGCGAGTGGGATACTTAATAGACGCTAATATAATCCTACTCTGCCACTCCTGCATTAACAAAATACTCCACAGTGTTGTTTTACAATCACACATCTCAGGCCTGCAGCAAACGTGTTTCTGATTTCCAATATACAGCCCCTAGAAGTCCACTGCTTTCTGATCTCCCTGCACTGGCCCACTCCCACCCAGTACGCCCTAAATGAGGTAGGCTTTGTGTTTTCACGTAGCTTCAGCAGGGTCAGCAGAGCCATCCATTAAACTGTCTCATGTTTTATTGCTAGCCTTACAGAGACTGTGGAGCTCCAGAAGTAAGACCCCCTCCCCTACTGCCCCCAAACCCACCACCTCCTGCTGACCCAAACTTTTCAAGCTAGGGGTCATGTAGAGGTCAGTGCCAACTTGGGTTGACTTCTGGTGTTAATCGGTGGCCCAGATCTACACAAATGTTTTATAACCCTGGCACATTTTGCTGCCACTGAATAATATTACAATGCAGATGTATGTCCAGACAGTGCGTTGGCCCATGCATGGTTGGGCACAGGATGGCAGAGTCCTACATGCCAACTCCCGGGCACCACTAATAGTTCATGATCTGAGAACTGCCCAGTTGTGGTCATGCGGCAATAATGGTGCTTGTAAAAGCATTTCTGGACCTAAATTAACTTGTATGCAATCTAAATCTATATATATATACACGGATGTATGTATGTGTGTATATGTTCCAGCATAAATCTGGAATGCCTGGAGCAATTTACACCAACCTTGGTACACATATGACTTACAATCTGGAAAAAAATACTGTGGGGGTAAGACACCCCTAGCACCCCTAGGGGTGGGAAGGGGGTGACATGTACAAATCCATAGTTTTCAGGGTCGCTGAGATGCATAGTGACACTCCCGATGCCGTTTCAGTCCAAGTTCAGCCGCCACCAACATGGTGGGTGAGAAGTGGTAGTGAACTTAAACTTGAAAATGGGCGCAATGAAAATAGTCTTATTGCGTTAAAATTTCCACTTGGGCAAAAAGGTAGCATGGCTGTCGTTCCAGCATTTACAGGGCAGCATCAGAGGCAGGACGGGGCAGAGAAGGAGGCGGATTATTCTCCTTAGCGCCAGCCTCTACACACCATCAATCCGGGGAAGCCCAGAGGTGCGGCCTGACAAAGATTGCCATTATTCTTTACATTCCGTAGCAAAGCACGGGTATTCAGCTAGTACACAAATAAAGCATACTAGCTGTAAGCAGAGACCTACATCATAATGTCATTATTAGGAATGGGGACTTGCTAAAATCTTGATGCTATTTGTTTCATATATTGTTTGATTCAGCTGTATTCAATGAAATGTTTTGCTGCTCCGATTGTCTGGCTACAACTATCGATATTTTCCATACATATAGAGCAGAAGGTCTCGGATAACAACGTGATTCCTCAGAATCCAAATGTTTTCCTAATTACTACATGTTTATGAAAAAATACGTGGTAAGTACGAGGACTCAAGAGTTAATACACATATTAAATACCACTTATTATTATTAACATTTATTGATATAGGACCCTATTCTGTAAGGATTGTAGATTCTGCTTTTTTAGCCGAATGTGCAATCCTTTTTTTCGCATGCTGGGGGCCGCCCATCCTGCTACCCGCCACCCACCCACTGCGATCACGCTGTAATTGCGATCGCGCCATTATTACAGCGTGGTTGCAGAAACTGTGGATGCCTCCTGCCGTTGCAGCAATTTTTTTCGATCGGAGAGGATGTGTGTGATGACATGCCCATGATTCCCCGACGACTCCCCGGAAATGCTCGGTCGCCGCCCCGCGAACGCCTACACCTGTCAATCAAGCAGAGGCATTTGCAGTTAATGTGACCCAATCGCATTAACTGCATGCACATCCACAGGGTGGGATGTGTGTGTGCGCAGTACCACCGCTGCCAGGATTATTGCAGTCGCATCGATTAGCGATGTGACCTGAATAACCCCCATAGTGCCGGCATATTCTGCTGTGTACTGTATAGTGCATCAGTAAAAGGCCTAACAAGACAAATGCAATTAAATGTAAGTGAAACTAATGCAGGAATATGAGAACAGGGAAACACCGCTCTCAGCAACTAAACGTATATGGAAATGACTCAGGGTGCAAGCTGTGCACAGAACGTATCCTCCTGCCGGTAGCTGAGCTTGTTTCTGAACTTATTTAAGTATGATTTTTTAGTGGTTCATACACAACTATAAACTGTGAGATACGGGCGTCAGGCAGCGTCTGGAGACATGTCAGGGCCTACATAGGAGAGTAGCCCACAGCCAGGATAGATCAGTTTCCTAAGCATCATCTAAGGTGAACGCAGAAACTGTTGGTTATCCAATCAATGACTGATGCTGAATTAGGGTCTATGGCTAAACAAAGGGGTCCCTTAGGAATGTGTGTGTGTGGGGAAAGGGAAGGGGGGGGGGGGGGACATGACAGATTTATCAGCTGTTAGACAGTGAAGGGTTAAGGGCGCCCAGGGCAGTGCATAAACCTGGACCCAGGGGGCTGGCATGCACCATTTCTGTTTACCAAGAGCGGTGTGAGGGGAGCGGGGTGTGTATCCTATATTCCAACATGTGTTTGGCATTAAGCGCATGGGGGACTTTCCCTCCACCCCCTCCCTAAAAGTAGGTAGTAATGGTCCCCTATTTGACAAGGACATGCAGAGCCATAAGTCACTGGGCCGTTAAGGCTGGCTTTAATTTAGATGGTAATCCCAGACTGAGTGCCTGCAATTTTTCATGTTACCTTAACTGGTAATTGTTGCCATTAATCCTCTGTGCTTCGAGTTAAACAAATAAAAGGTACTAGTATAAAGCAGACCCCCTTAGACCATGACTACACCTCTTATAGATGAAAAACATGGCTGCCGCTCTTCTAGGGCACACACAATGTGAGTGTCTCTGTGACAGCAACACATGATGGAACCGTGTACTCCGTCACCCCGGGGAAGAAGATCACAGGCACCCAGCACTAACACCTACAAGACACTGACTCCGGGGCCATTCTTAGTAGAGGCACGCTGAGCTTGGATCCCGTCACATGTGTTTATTATGATCATTAAACACATAAGACTAAGTAAGTCAGTTTGTTTTATTAATATGAAAAGTTCACCTCACATTCCCTTGTTTTATTTCCATACACACATACACACATACGGATAAATGAAGAGTTGACAAAACATCTGTGCTGCCAATACAGAAACTATAATCTGGGCAGAAGTTAATATCGCCTCTATCAAACATGTAGATATGTAGCAAGCTTCTTTTTATCCACCAACAAAGACCCTCTGAGGTCTGCAAACCATTAGGGATCCCAACCCCCAACACACCTCTAGCTCGGTACTCAAGCCTGTCTTCAAACAAGTCATTAAATGGAAGGTTGAAGGTTCAAACTAGGGTCATTTCTTTGGATACTACACAGAAATGTTTAGTAAACTGGGAGCTCTCCACTGATTGCCCCGCACCATGTGTGCACTAAGAAGGGGCCAACACACAGAACAGTATGAACCTCTCCTGTTACCATGCAGCCTGGACTCCCCTTTCAGGCTGGGTTTTGTTTACAAGGAAGATTAACCTACTGTACACTGATAAATGATTAATATTATCTGTGTTATGTTTGTTGTTCCTTAGTGGGCTCATACAGGTGCCATTTATTTTTAGTCTTTGGATTTATAATTTGTTTGTAGAAGAGATACACTTGGGTTTAGGCAGATCATCCATGAATGTCAACATTGATCTGTAGCTCTGTAGGACGTGCCAATGGGTGTCATGTGATTGTAGAAGAGTTTTACATGTGTGAACCTATAGGTTTCAATACTCCAAAGTCTGAGGAGGGAGTTATGTTCTCATTGCAGCAAGGAGGACAGGTCTTCCTCCCATATAGTATCATCTACAACATTCCCACTAATTAGCTCATCCTCCAAACTGCGACTGTTCTGTCTAGAACTCACCTTGCCACCTATCTCATTCCAACCTGTCCTGTATAGTGCCTGTTGTAGCCATATCCACACAGATACACTCCCCCACTGACAAATCTGTCTCACAAGTTGGATTTACTTAAAATATCATTATGCATTTTGGGGGTCATTCTGAGTTGATCACTCGCTAGCAGTTTTTAGCAGCCGTGCAAATGCTATGCCGCCTCCCACAGGGAGTGTATTTTAGCTTAGCAAAAGGGTGAACGCATGTGCAGCCGAGCTCTGCAAAAACAGTTTGTGCAGTTTCAGAGCAGCTCTGAACCTACTCAGCGCTTGCGATCACTGCAGCCTATTCGTGTCTGGATTTGACGTCATACACCCGCCCAGCGAATGCCCAGCCACGCCTGCGTTTTTTCAGACACGCCTGCGTTTTTACAAACACTCCCTGAAAACGGTCAGTTGACACCCACAAACGCCCCCTTCCTGTCAATCTTCTTGCGGCCGCCAGTGCGAAGGAAAACTTCGCTAGAACCTGAGCACAACCACAAAGAGCTTTGTACCCGTACGTCACGCAGAAATGCAGTTTTTTCACCTGATCGCTGCGCTTTGAAAAAAGGCAGCGAGTGATCAACTCGGAATGACCCCCTTTATGTCAGATCACCACGGACAGCTGTGTGCAGTAACTTTTGTTCTATATGAATTGTAATAGAATTCAATCGAGGTCTGTGATTGTGTGTTTGACTACATGAAATGCACTTTTTTTTTATAGCAAATGTCATGTCACAAATTAGACTTTCTTTTATATATCTCTATTATTATTAATTTATTATTATTATTCATAAAACAACAGTTGATATACAAAGAACTTGCTTTAATCACTACTTTATTAGAGATGACCTGCGCACTAGCTCAGAAGCGGGAATAGGTAACCCTTCTATAAAATACACTGGTCTCCAGCCAAATTCCCAAGTATAATGATGTGTTTAATAACAATACTGATATGTGACCATTATCAAACACAACATGATCTTATTTTCTTAATGGTCATCAAGTGCTAGGCTAACATAGCTTTATCTAAATGCATATTGGGCGAGTAATATACGCACCTGGATTATTGCAAACTTCAATTTGGTTTATATAAATTCTCCTGGGTGCCACTGCCCAGGTGGCATCAGGAAGGCAGATGGTCCCTGTGCTTGCTTATAGTGTGGGTTTTGCATAAGATGTATGCCCGCTGAGAGGGAGATAGCATTTTCAGGCCTCACCACTCTCCATACTTTGCATATCAACCTGATTTGCATACAACTGGCCCTTCAACACTGCTTTGCTGGATAGGCGTTTAACCAATCACTGATGGGAAGTGTGTTATTTGTATTAAGTGTCATTGTATTTATACTATGACTTGTACTATGGCAGCATAAAGCATAAGATGAAAACAATGCAGTATTGTTATTACTCAATTATAAACAAGTGCAAAAACAACACGGACACATTATATATATATATATATATACATACTGTATATATCTGTACATACACACACACACACACACACACACATTTATATATGTATGTATTTATTCCTACTGTCTGATGTTTGTGCAATATGAAATAATTTCATATTGATAATGCTAAATGCTCTGTATGCATCACATACTCTTTTTTTCTTCCAGAATCAGAAGTGTTTCTGGAGAGCGTGCAGAAGGGAGATCTGTGCGAGCGGAGTGAGAGCAAAGCGTGTTTCTTTCAATGGACACAGAGGAACAAAATAAAAAAATGCCCACGGAAATGGAGCAATTACAGAGTGCAAGATTTGAAGAGATGAAGGTGAGTGTGCCTGTCCTCAGCCTTTCTAGCCCTGATTAGCTGTGAGGAAGATATTTTCTAGGTCTCTGGGAGAGATCTTTGGGCCAGATGTTACCTGTCCATCAAGAAGCTGAAGTGGACAAGTAGGCTGGAAGGGAGCATGTCAGCGCTTTGATCTGGTATAGAGGAACGGCTGATTTATGGAGTGGAACTCTGTTCATCCGTTCTGTTTTACTTTCTGTCCTAAGGCAGAACGACATATTGCAGAGAGAGAAGGGAAGAGAGAGGTAGGGAAAAATGCAAGGTTCTTTACAACATCAACAAGCTCTGACAACTGAAACAGGATTTTTCTTGGCCTTAACAAAGCTTGCAGGCATATCCTTTGATGCTCCTGTTTTCCCCCGTGCTCTCTCTCTCTCTCTACCTCTCTTCAACATACTACTTGCTGTTTAATTCAGCTCCACTAAATGGAATGGACTGTGGCCAGTTTGCCTGGAGCGTAAACACACCTGTGTGCTCAGTAAGTCAGTGCACATGGGAGTGTGCAAGCTATAGCCAGGTCACTGCTACCTTTACCTGGACAGTCTGCCTCCAAACAAGTCCACTCCTACCTACTTTCTTTACTCAGCATTGGCTCTTGGTTTCAAAATGTTTTAATATGTGTGTGCGTGTATATTTTATATACACACACACACACGTATATACTTCAAGTTCAAATTAATCTTCCCTTTCAAAATCTGATCATGCTGTAGGTAAACCGGATCCTTTATCTCAATTTCCTAGGATTTCTCAGGATCACCTTTAGTTCCCTTCTCCAGAGACCATCACTCATTCCTAGGACTGTGTGTCCTTCCTAGGAGCCAGAACCCTGTGGCTTTCCTCATTGCTTGACTTTGCATTGGTGCTTTAAGGCTTATTGCCTTCCATACTGCAATCAGGAAGCATGCACACAGCTTAAGTATATTACAGGTTGAGTATCCCTTATCCAAAATGCTTGGTACCAGAGGTATTTTGGATATGGGATTTTTCCGTATTTTGGAATAATTGCATACCATAATGAGATATCATGGTGATAGGACCTAAATCTAAGCACAGAATGCATTTATGTTCCATATACACCTTATACACACAGCCTGAAGGTCATTTTAGCCAATATTTTTTATAACTTTGTGCATTAAACATGTGTGTGTACATTCACACAATTCATTTATGTTTCTTATACACCTTATACACAGCCTGAAGGTCATTTAATACAATATTATTAATAACTTTGTGTATTAAACAAAGTTTGTGTACATTGAGCCATCAAAAAACAAAGGTTTCACTATCTCACTCTCACTCAAAAAAGTCCGTATTTCGGAATATTCCGTATTTTGGAATATTTGGATATGGGATACTCAACCTGTATTACTACCGAAACACACACAGACTCCACTACACAGGATACTCAAAGTCGTGTGTACCAAAGGCTAGAAATTGGTCGGCTTTTGGTATGCTGGGATTTTGAACAGGGACTGAATGATGACATCATGAAAAGACTTTGCAAACGGTTCTCTAAAGCAAATGACAGCAGCAGCACATACAGTAAAGCTCCAATACTCTGTATTCCCAAAAACAAATTATATATATATATATATATATATGTGTATATATATATATATATATATATATATATATATATTGCTAGAGAAAAGGTACAGGTGCGCTGGTGATCATATAATAGGGGTTTAATCAGTCCACAGTGAATGAATCCCTGGGCTGTAGCACTGGTGTAACCAACACCGCTGCAAGTCTCCAAAAACGCTCAGAACTCCTTGAGCAAATGTGTCTGGAAAAAATCAGGAGAATGCGCCCATAGTGCTGATAAATTTATTACACACACAGATTAAAAACAGAACATTCCATGGATTATAAAAGACTCGTACCATAAATGACCCACTCTTTGGGCCAGTTTGAGCACATAAAACAATCCACCAGGCAAAACACCAAACCTGCTGCAATCACAGACCGAACCATGCACCGCGCTGGTGTAAGCCGAACCCGTCAGGTCACTCACAATGAAGCAGCCGGGATGTGTGAACCGGGTGGGAGAAGACGCACGTCTGACAAGCCCCGCCTCTCTCGCGTTTCGTAGTTACTTCGTCAGGAAATCACCGACACATGGCAATGTCTTTCAGACAAGACAGTGCCATGTGTCAGTGATTTCTTCTTATCAAATAGACCTGAGTGCCACCGTCTGAGATGACTACATGGAGTTGTATGCATTGCAGCCTAATACGGAGGCACCGGGCAAGTAATTCTGAGGAGTTATTATAATAAGAATTTACTTACCGATAATTCTATTTCTCGGAGTCCGTAGTGGATGCTGGGGTTCCTGAAAGGACCATGGGGAATAGCGGCTCCGCAGGAGACAGGGCACAAAAGTAAAGCTTTCCGATCAGGTGGTGTGCACTGGCTCCTCCCCCTATGACCCTCCTCCAAGCCAGTTAGGTACTGTGCCCGGACGAGCGTACACAATAAGGGAGGAATTTTGAATCCCGGGTAAGACTCATACCAGCCACACCAATCACACCGTACAACTTGTGATCTAAACCCAGTTAACAGTATGATAACAGCGGAGCCTCTGAAAAGATGGCTCACAACAATAATAACCCGATTTTTGTAACTATGTACAAGTATTGCAGATAATCCGCACTTGGGATGGGCGCCCAGCATCCACTACGGACTCCGAGAAATAGAATTATCGGTAAGTAAATTCTTATTTTCTCTATCGTCCTAGTGGATGCTGGGGTTCCTGAAAGGACCATGGGGATTATACCAAAGCTCCCAAACGGGCGGGAGAGTGCGGATGACTCTGCAGCACCGAATGAAAGAACTCCAGGTCCTCCTCAGCCAGGGTATCAAATTTGTAGGATTTTACAAACGTGTTTGCCCCTGACTAAATAACCGCTCGGCAAAGTTGTAAAGCCGAGACCCCTCGGGCAGCCGCCCAAGATGAGCCCACCTTCCTTGTGGAATGGGCATTTACATATTTTGGCTGTGGCAGGCCTGCCACAGAATGTGCAAGCTGAATTGTATTACACATCCAACTAGCAATAGTCTGCTTAAAAGCAAGAGCACCCAGTTTGTTGGGTGCATACAGGATAACAGCAAGTCAGTTTTCCTGACTCCAACCGTCCTGGAACCTATATTTTCAGGGCCCTGACAACATCTAGCAACTTGGAGTCCTCCAAGTCCCTAGTAGGTGCAAGGCACCACAATAAGCTGGTTCAGGTGAAACACTGACACCACCTTAGGGAGAGAACTGGGGACGAGTCCGCAGCTCTGCCCTGTCCGAATGGACAAACAAATATGGGCTTTTTTGAGAAAAAAACCACCAATTTGACACTCGCCTGGTCCAGGCCAGGGCCAAGAACATGGTCACTTTTCATGTGAGATGCTTCAAATCCACAGATTTGACTGGTTTTAAACCAATGTGATTTGAAGAATCCCAGAACTACGTTGAGATCCCACAGTGCCACTGGAGGCACAAAAGAGGGTTGTATATGCAATACTCCCTTGACAAAGTTCTGGACTTCAGGAACTGAAGCCAATTCTTTCTGGAAGAAAATTGACAGGGCCGAAATTTGAACCTTAATGGACCCCAATTTGAGGCCCATAGACACTCCTGTTTGCAGGAAATGCAGGAATCGACCGAGTTGAAATTTCTTTGTGGGGCCTTCCTGGCCTCACACCACGCAACATATTTTCGCCACATGTGGTGATAATGTTGTGCGGTCACCTCCTTTCTGGCTTTGACCAGGGTAGGAATGACCTCTTCCGGAATGCCTTTTTCCCTTAGGATCCGGCGTTCCACCGCCATGCCAACAAACGCAGCTGCGGTAAGTCTTGGAACAGACATGGTACTTGCTGAAGCAAGTCCCTTCTTAGCGGCAGAGGCCATAAGACCTCTGTAAACATCTCTTGAAGTTCCGGGTACCAAGTCCTTCTTGGCCAATCCGGAGCCATGAGTATAGTTCTTACTCCTCTACGTCTTATAATTCTCAGCACCTTAGGTATGAGAAGCAGAGGAGGGAACACATACACCGACTGGTACACCCACGGTGTTACCAGAACGTCCACAGCTATTGCCTGAGGGTCTCTTGACCTGGCGCAATACCTGTCCCGTTTTTTGTTCAGACGGGACGCCATCATGTCCACCTTTGGTATTTCCCAACGGTTTACAATCATGTGGCAAAAAACTTCCCGATGAAGTTTCCACTCTCCCGGGTGGAGGTCGTGCCTGCTGAGGAAGTCTGCTTCCCAGTTTCCATTCCCGGGATGAAACACTGCTGACAGTGCTATCACATGATTTTCCGCCCAGCGAAAAGTCCTTGCAGTTTTTGCCATTGCCCTCCTGCTTCTTGTGTCGCCCTGTCTGTTTACGTGGGCGACTGCCGTGATGTTTTTCCCACTGGATCAATACCGGCTGACCTTGAAGCAGAGGTCTTGCTAAGCTTAGAGCATTATAAATTTACCCTTAGCTCCAGTATATTTATGTGGAGAAAAGTCTCCAGACTTGATCACACTCCCTGGAAATTTTTTCCTTGTGTGACTGCTCCCCAGCCTCTCGGGCTGGGCTCCGTGGTCACCAGCATCCAATCCTGAATGCCGAATCTGCGGCCCTCTAGAAGATGAGCACTCTATAACCACCACAGGAGAGACACCCTTGTCCTTGGATATAGGGTTATCCGCTGATGCATCTGAAGATGCGATCCGGACCATTTGTCCAGCAGATCCCACTGAAAAGTTCTTGCGTGAAATCTGCCGAATGGAATTGCTTCGTAGGAAGCCACCATTTTCTACCAGGACCCTTGTGCAATGATGCACTGTTTTTAGGAGGTTCCTGACTAGCTCGGATAACTCCCTGGCTTTCTCTTTCGGGAGAAACACCTTTTTCTGGACTGTGTCCAGAATCATCCCTAGGCACAGCAGACGTGTCGTCGGGATCAGCTGCGATTTTGGAATATTTAGAATCCACCCGTGCTGTTGTAGCAGTATCCGAGATAGTGCTACTCCTACCTCCAACTGTTCCCTGGACTATGCCCTTATCAGGAGATCGTCCAAGTAAGGGATAATTAAGACGCCTTTTCTTCGAAGAAGAATCATCATTTCGGCCATTACCTTAGTAAAGACCCGGGGTGCCGTGGACAATCCAAACGGCAGCGTCTGAAACTGATAGTGACAGTTCTGCACCACGAACCTGAGGTACCCTTAGTGAGAAGGGCAAATTTTGGGACATAGAGGTAAGCATCCCTGATGTCCCGGGACACTATATAGTCCCCTTCTTCCTGTTCGTTATCACTGCTCTGAGTGACTCCATCTTGATTTGAACCTTTGTAAGTGTTCAAAAAAATTTTAGATTTAGAATAAGTCTCACCTAGCCTTCTGGCTTCAGTACCACAATATAGTGTGGAATAATACCCCTTTTCTTGTAGTAGGAGGGGTAATTTAATTATCACCTGCTGGGAATACAGCTTGTGAATTTTTTCCCATACTGCCTCCTTGTCGGAGGGAGACCTTGGTAAAGCAGACTTCAGGAGCCTGCGAAGGGGAAACGTCTCGACATTCCAATCTGTACCCCTGGGATACTACTTGTAGGATCCAGGGGTCCTGTACGGTCTCAGCGCCATGCTGAGAACTTGTCAGAAGCGGTGGAACGCTTCTGTTCCTGGGAATGGGCTGCCTGCTGCAGTCTTCTTCCCTTTCCTCTATCCCTGGGCAGATATGATCTTATAGGGACGAAAGGACTGAGGCTGAAAAGACGGTGTCTTTTTCTGCAGAGATGTGACTTAGGGTAAAAACGGTGGATTTTCCAGCAGTTGCCGTGGCCACCAGGTCCGATGGACCGACCCCAAATAACTCCTCTTCCTTTATACGGCAATACACCTTTGTGCCGTTTGGAATCTGCATCACCTGACCCCTGTCGTGTCCATAACATCTTCTGGCAGTTATGGACAGCGCATTTACTCTTGATGCCAGAGTGCAAATATCCCTCTGTGCATCTCGCATATATAGAAATGCATCCTTTAAATGCTCTATAGTCAATAAAATACTGTCCCTGTCAAGGGTATCAATATTTTTAGTCAGGGAATCCGACCAAGCCACCCCAGCTCTGCACATCCAGGCTGAGGCGATCGCTGGTCGCAGTATAACACCAGTATGTGTGTATATACTTTTTATGATATTTTCCAGCCTCCTGTCAGCTGGTCCTTGAGGACGGCCCTATCTATAGACGGTACCGCCACTTGTTTTGATAAGCGTGTGAGCGCCTTATCCACCCTAAGGGGTGTTTCCCAACGCGCCCTAACTTCTGGCGGGAAAGGGTATACCGCCCATAATTTTCTATCGGGGGGAACCCACGCATCATCACACACTTTATTTAATTTATCTGATTCAGGAAAAACTATGGTAGTTTTTTCACATCCCACATAATACCCTCTTTTGTGGTACTTGTAGTATCAGAAATATGTAACACCTCCTTCATTGCCTTTAACGTGTGGCCCTAATAAGGAATACGTTTGTTTATTCACCGTCGACACTGGATTCAGTGTCCCTGTCTGTGTCTGTGTCGACCGACTAAAGTAAACGGGCGTTTTAAAACCCCTGACGGTGTTTTTGAGACGTCTGGACCGGTACTAATTGTTTGTCGGCCGTCTCATGTCGTCAACCGACCTTGCAGCGTGTTGACATTATCACGTAATTCCCTAAATAAGCCATCCATTCCGGTGTCGACTCCCTAGAGAGTGACATCACCATTACAGGCAATTGCTCCGCCTCCTCACCAACATCATCCTCCTACATGTCGACACACACGTACCGACACACAGCACACACACAGGGAATGCTCTGATAGAGGACAGGACCCACTAGCCCTTTGGAGAGACAGAGGGAGAGTTTGCCAGCACACACCAAAAACGCTATAATTATATAGGGACAACCTTATATAAGTGTTTTCCCTTATAGCATCTTTTTTATATATTTGTAACGCCAAATTAGTGCCCCCCCTCTCTGTTTTAACCCTGTTTCTGTAGTGCAGTGCAGGGGAGAGCCTGGGAGCCTTCCCTCCAGCCTTTCTGTGAGGGAAAATGGCGCTGTGTGCTGAGGAGATAGGCCCCGCCCCTTTTTCGGCGGCCTCGTCTCCCGCTCTTAACGGATTCTGGCAGGGGTTAAATATCTCCATATAGCCTCCGGAGGCTATATGTGAGGTATTTTTAGCCAAAATAGGTTTTCATTTGCCTCCCAGGGCGCCCCCCTCCCAGCGCCCTGCACCCTCAGTGACTGCCGTGTGAAGTGTGCTGAGAGGAAAATGGCGCACAGCTGCAGTGCTGTGCGCTACCTTTAGAAGACTGAGGAGTCTTCTG